>NC_052408.1:10090132-11550559 GCF_009389715.1 Phoenix dactylifera | reverse complement strand
TAAACCCTAAACCCTAAAACCCTAACCCTAAACCCTTAAACCCTAAACCTAAAACCTAAACCCTAAACCCTAAACCCTAAAACCTAAAACCTAAAACCTCAAAACCTAAACCTAAAACTAAACCTACAACTAAAACCCTAAACCCTAAACCCTAAACCCAAAACCCTAACCAAAACCCTAAAACCTAAAACCCTAAAACCTAAACCCTAAAACCTAAACCCTAAAACCTAAACCCTAAACCCTAAACCCTAAAACCCTAAACCCTAAAACCCTAAACCTAAAACCCTAAACACTAAAAACCTAAAATCCTAAACCCTAAAATCCTAAACCCTAAACCTAAACCCTAAAACCCGAAACCTAAAACCCGAAACCTTTAAACCCTGAAACCTTAAATCCTGAAACCTTAAACTAAAACCTTAAAAACTAAAACCTTAAAAACTAAAACCATAAAACCTAAAACCATAAAACCTAAAACCTTAAACCCAAAAACCTTAAACCCAAAAACCAAAAACCAAAAACCAAAATCCAAAACCTAAAACCAAAAACCTAAAACCCAAAAACCAAAAACCAAAAACCCAAAACCCTAAAACCTAAACCCTAAAACCTAAACCCTAAAACCTAAACCCTAAAACCTAACCCTAAACCCTAACCCTAAAACCCTAAACCCTAAACCCTAAACCCTAAATGGCTAAAACCTAAACCCTGAACCTAACCCCTGAACCCTAACCCTGAACCCTAAACCCCTGAACCCTAAACCCTAAACACTAAAACCCTAAATCTAAAACCTAAACCCTAAAAGCTAAACCCTAAAACCTAAATCCTAAAACCTAAACCCTAAACCCTAAAATCTAAAACCTAAAACCTAAACCTAAACCCCAACCCTGAAACCCCGAAACCCCGAAACCCGAAAATTCCGAAAACCCGAAAACCCGAAAACCCTAAAATCCCTAAACCCTAAACATAAAACCCTAAACCGTAAATCCCTAAAACCCTAAATCCCCAAACCCTAAACCCTAAAATCCTAAAATCGAAAAACCTAAAACCAAAATCCTAAAACCCGAGAACCCTAACCCCAAAACCCAAAACCCAAAGCTCTAAACCAAAACCCTAAACCTAAAACCCTAAACCCTAAATCCTAAAATCCTAAACCCCAAACCCTAAACCCAAACCCAAACCCTAAACCCCAAACCCTAAATCCTAAACCCTAAACCCTAAACCCTAAACCCTAGAACTCCTAAACTCTAAATTCTAATTTCCTAAACTCTAAAACTATAAATCTTGAATGTTTAAATCCTAAACACTAAACCCTTAAATCCCCAAACTCTGAATCCTAAATCCATAACCTTAAACCCAAAATCCTAAATCCTAAATTCTAGAACTCCCAAACTCTAAACCCTAAATCCTAAAACTCTAAAACTCTAAATCCCTAACCCCAAAATCTCTAAATTCTAAACCCCTAAACCCCTAAATTCTAAACCCTAAACTCTAAACCCTATAACCCAAACCCTAAACTCTAAAATTCTAGATCCTAAAATTCTAAACCCAAAAACTCTAAACCCTAAATTCCTAAATTCTGAACCCCAAATTCTAAACCCTAAATTCTAAACTCTAAACCCTAATCCTAAATTCTAAACTCTAATCTCTAAACCCTAAACTCCAAACTCTAGACTCCAAACTCTAAACCTCCAAACCCTAAACTCCCAAACTCTAAACCCCCAAACCCTAAACCCCCAAACCCTAAACCTCCAATCCTAAATCTCTAAACTCAAAATTTCTATACCCTAAACCCCTAACCCTAAATCTTAAATTCTAAATCCTAAAATCTTAAATCTTAAAACCTAAATCCTAAAATCTAAATCCTAAAATTTAAATCCTAAAATCTAAAACCCTAAATTATAGACCCTAAAAATCTAGACCCTAAAATTATAGACTCTAAGATCCTAGACCGCGAACCTTAGACCCTAAAATCTAGATCCTAAAATCTAAAACCCTAAATTATAGACCCTAAAAATCTAGACCCTAAAATTCTAGACTCTAAGATCCTAGACCTCGAACCTTAGACCCTAAATCTAGATCCTAAAATCTTAGACCCTAGACCCTAGATCCTCACCCTAAATTCTAAATCCTAAATCCTAAACTCTATATTCTAAATCCTAAACCCTAAAAATTACTCCCTCCAAAATGATTTCTGTTGAGAAGAACAAGCTGCATTTGTGAGGTAGTCCACCACTTGGTTAGCTCCTTGAAAAATATGAGAACATGAAATTTAGCACATCTTGGAATAGAGCACTCCAATACTTCTCAATACCAGATTTATTGAAGGGTCATGGCTTTTAATCTATACAGTGATTGAATCTCCTTCTAGAATAATTTTATCATTTTGAACCTGGTCTACTGCACTTTGAAGTCCATACCAAACTGCTATAACTTGTGCAATTGGAACGAAATTAGTTCATACCTGGATTGAGCCTGCCTTCAGACCATGCCCTTCTTCGTTTCGAATGACAAAACTGCAGATGCTTGCACTGTTAGGATGAATTGATGCATCAAAATTGATTTTGATGTGACCTGGCTGTGAAAGCTTTTAAGAGATAAGAGTTTGTTGACGAGGATCTTGTGTCCTTCATGAGGTAGGTGTTTGAGTATGAAAGTATTCATGGATGATCAGAGGTAGGCATGGAGTGCGGGACATGGATGAATGGCCATCCTGCCTTCAAACTTGCAGGCCCTTGCAGGTTTTGGGATGGACTTAAGGAAATCAGGAATTAAGCAAAACAAGCCTCCAGGAAACAAGCAAAATCTGACGAGAATCCTAGATATATGTCGACGCAATCAAATACTTTGATAGTATTCTCTCTGTTATTTTGTGATATCTAATTTTCTTTCTTTATTTCTTCATTTTAAATTTTGGTGCTAGGAAATTATGACGGAATGCGGATCCCGACCAATAATAATGGTCACTAATTCTATGAGGAAGGCCGAGGGCTCATACCCGAGGCGGCTGGGTTCAGATCCACTATCGCTGGGCTCCCATGTGCCCCGGTCCATGCGGGCCCGCGTTCTTTATTTCCAGGTTGACTGCAAGGGACGATAACTCAGCAATTAATGCCCTGCAGGCTCTTGTGCATGTCATATCACGAAACTAGGGAATGCTGCCCGAGATGCTTATAATATTATTCCTGCCGTTTAATTGACTTAAACTGCACATGGATAGGCTAGAAACGAGTTCACTCCCTTTTACGAAAAAACAAAAAAAAAAACAAGTCCACTCCCACCAATACGTGCAACCATCATGGGGGTGCAGAGGCCACGAGAGGGGGAGGGGGAGAAGCGGTACTGGCTCCTGAGGCTGCTGAGCTGTCGAACTGGATTGCAAGCAACTCAAACGCGTAGTCACATGTGTGCCAACGCATTCATCTCAGTCACTGTTTTCATTTATTTATTCCAGTTCCAATGAATATAAGATCGGAGAGGTCACCCTCTTGATGATGCCATCTCCGACCTCCCCACTACGCTTGCAAATCCTCCCTCCCTATTCGAGCTAGCAATCGAGCCATCAGGTGGGTTTAATTTTGATTGGCTTTGGTCCCACGCGTACTAGCTTGGTCGAGGGCACGGAGTGGTGCGCCTGGGCCTAAGTGAAGTGCGGGTGAGAGAGAGAGAGGGGGGAACGCGAGCGAGCGCAACTAGTGAGGATGGCTTGGAGCAACGGCAAGAGCCTGGCGCCGGTGGTTCTCGTCGCCACCTTGGTAGCGTCGATGGTGCCGGTGGAAGGGGCCGGGTCGGCAGTTCCTGCAGGGAACGGCGCCAAGGGCAATGGCAAGGGGAACGGGAAGGGGGCACTGGACCCGGCGTCGACGCATTACGTCGTGCTGGAGCCAAGGGAGGGGACGGCGCAGGAGCGCTTCTTCTGCCTGGCGAGGGGCCGCTGCCACTTTAAGTCCATCGAGTGCCCCTCCGAGTGCCCCCAGCGCAAGCCCAAGAAGAACCGCGTCGTCAAGGGCTGCTTCGCTGACTGCAGCAGCCGCTGCGAGACCACCTGCAAGTGTACGTTCTCTTGTTTATTTTTCCAAACTTTCAATTTTCTTATTATCATATTATGTTTTTAAAGAATTAAAACGGCGGAAGATGTAGCTAGGATAAAGTCTCTTTCCGCATTCCCTCTCTTTCTATATATGTGGGTATACAGATGTACATGTGTGTGTTTGTGTGCATGTAAAGATAACGGAATCGATAAAACATTCACGTCTGATTTGTGTGATATTTGGTTGGTCGGTCGGTTGGCTGTCATGCACTGTGTCGCAAGCAGATAGGCTGCCCAACTGCAACGGGTATGGATCGGTGTGCTACGACCCTCGGTTCGTTGGTGGCGATGGCGTGATGTTCTACTTCCATGGGGCCAAGGGAGGCGACTTCGCCCTGGTGTCCGACGACCAGCTCCAGATCAATGCGCACTTCATAGGGACCAGGCCCGAGGGCCGTCCACGCGACTTCACCTGGGTGCAGGCCCCTGGCAGTCATGTTTCGAGTCCCACACCCTTGTCCTCGCCGCCCGGAGGGTCGCCAAGTGGCAGGACGGCTTCGACGCCTTGGCGTTCCGCTGGGACGGCAAGGAGGTTGACGTCCCCACCGACGGCGAGGCAGAGTGGCAGACACGCACCGGAGGTGGCAGCGTCGAGGGGGAAGCAGTGAGGGAGGTGGTGGTGGAAAGGACCGACGAGACCAACAGCGTGCGGGTGACGGTGTCGGGGCTGGTAGAGATGGACGTGAAGGTGGTGCCCATAACGGAGGAGGAGGACCGGGTCCATGGGTACCACTGCCACCAGGCGATGCCTTCGCCCATTCTGGAGACTCAGTTCAGGTTTGCCGCGCTGACGGAGCAGGTGGAGGGAGTCCTGGGCCAGACCTACCGCCCGGACTACGTAAGCCCTGTGAAGAGTGGGGTGGCCATGCCAATGATGGGCGGAGAGGACAGGTACCGCACCCCGTCCTTCCTCTCCGCCCGCTGCGCCCCGTGCCGTTTCCACTACCCCACCCGGATCCTCGACGAAACCGCCACCATCGACGCCGCGCAGTACTAGCGGGCTCGCCATCTACCATCTACATCTTGTTAAGAGTGATTCTCAGTTAAAATTTAAATGTTCCATCATCATTATCATTATTATGTTTATGTAATAAATAAATAAGAAATGGAGGCAAAACTGTGAGCTTAGTATAGAAGCACAATCTGAACTAATATTGCATTCGTTTGTACACACACAAAAAAAAAAAAACTAATGCATTCGTATAGGACAGCTTGGCAAACTAAAGCCGGATTAATTAAATGCCTTAATAGTTAAAAGGAGAAATTGTGTTATGCACCATGTGGCCCGCACTCGTCTTCATTAGGCAATCTGATTAGTACGGTGCACGGACATACTAATACACATAGTGTAGGAAATTTTAGAAGAATATTGCTTTATTTATATGTATCTTGATGTTTACCATGTACCTGAGCTAGATTTTTCATAGACTGCTTGGGGTGAAATAGATATTTAGAGCCCCCTTTAAAGTCATGGTATATGGGGCACTAAATTACTTGTTGTAGGACACGGTTGTGCTACTCTTCACTCCTTAATGAAATGCTGCCACTAGTTATGTTATCCGATCCATCCATAGGATTCCATTGCTTGAAGAAACTTTGTGGGTTCCATGCTTCTTCAATTGTCCAGACACTAAATCACTTCCATGAGAGATATTCAATGTGGGTTCAACCTCCCCGGAACAAGTATCTATCCAATCTAGAAATTTCAAGGTGCCACAAAAAAAACATTCAAAAAGCGCTAAACTAATTTGGATGCCAAGTGCAAACAAATAAATCTAAATTGAAGATTAAAAAGAAAATAATTGAGAATAATACTAACTTGAGGATTTTGTAGGAAGGAGGAGGTACCTAGTGGAACTCGTCGGCGCGAATCAATGACACAAAATTACTTGATCACTTTGAAGATATTTCTTGTCACATTGCAGAACGCTTATTGAAAAATTTCTTAATTCAAATGGCCAATGGGGAGTGTAAATGATTCCAAACATACAAATTTCTACGAGTCCTGAGAGTTATGAGGACCTGAAATAAGAACATCACAAAGTAAAGGGAAATAAAGTATCTTTTAGAAGGCTAATTAGAAGTTTGCAGGAAATTCAATTTTCAATCTAGTTCTAAGGAAAACCGAGTAGTTTAACTCCCTTTTAGTGGTAAGCAGCATTGGCTACAAATATGTTGCTGGCGTGCAAAGAACTTTGCATGGTAGTATAAGTTGCAATGAGCTGATGGGTATTTTGGATGTGCAAATGTTCACGGATGTGGTGGAGTGTGCCAGTTAGTATAGTTGATAAAATCTTTGGGGTTAGTATCAGGGATCTACGTTTGAGTCCCACCTTAACCCTAATTAGCTAGGATTTGTTGTCCCAATTCTCTAAAGTAATGTTTGAGATGTGGTCATATAACAAACATCGAAAGGCCAAAAAAATATTGTAGTTTGGAATCCACACTTTATGGGGATGAGCTTAATTGTTGAAGCTTTTTATTGTTGTTGTAATACTGTGATTCTTCATAGAGTATTTTGGACTTTGTGCCTCAACTACGGCTAATTCTTGAATGCTGCAAAATAGCTTTATATGTAGGTCCAATATTTTCAATTGCTTTACCAAGAATATTTGACGTTATTTTTTTATATGAACTGATTTACACAAATGATTATTAACACGACCTATTTGACCAAATTACAACCTAAACCCTTGCTCGGTTGTCCCTTAGAAGTGTGGATGATGCAGGTTGGAACTACACTCTTCCTACTCGCAAGATCATTAGGCAACCTATAGAGTATAGACCACCCTTAGAATGGCCAAGAGGTGATACTAGATGACATTTTACTCACAAATATTCAAAGAGCTCAACATTTTGCAAACTAGGTCAAATTATGGCGATTAAGGCATAAGTGTCATCTACTGTACATTGGCTTAAAAGATAACTTCACCATGGTCACAACACAAATTGGATTAAAGCGCAGCTACTTTCTTTTGCATGGCACACAAACAAGAAAGCTATGACCATTCTATTAAATACTTTGTCATGCTGACCCCATTGCTAGAAAAATTTGAGATAACTATAAAAGAAAAAATCATTTCATGGCCTACCAATTTAAGGATAATTTTTCTAATATTTTTAATAAATTTTTCTTATTTTCTTCTATAAATGCTTGTGAGAGTTCTAGCAACGCTCTCAAGGCAAGATTTTGTTCGAGAAGCCTAGCTTCACAAGTTACTCAAGTTGAAAGCTCTTGTAAGAGTTGGATTCTAAGAGGATTGACTTTGCACGACTTATGGCCAATGAGCTTCTTGCAACTTCTAGCAAAAAAAATAGCTTCCTGCAACCCTTCAATAAGTATCACAATGCAAGCACAATCCAACCCTTCTTTTATAGCTTCGATATCCTAAGCTATAAGCACGAATTTGAGGTTGGTGCATATGGGCTCTACTAGCATATCCTCTTTTGAACTATACAAACGGACCCCTCAAATAAATAAGTTATTACCAGTGTCGCAAAAGTTTGCCATCCTGTTCCCACATATTCCCTTAATAGGCATTCTTTGACCACAGCCAAGAGTTTATGTATTGGATGTGGATATAATCTGAAATGTACTTATCGAACATATGTAAAATATGTATATGTAACTCACATTAGCTTGTGCCTTCAAGCCTTCTTCCTGCTGGCCCATATCTAAAACATATGATTCACCTAAGATCTGATCCATGGCTGCCAGTTGGCTGTGCAAATGGGCCTTGATCACGAACAAAACCTTGGGCATCCATCAACAACCAATGATATAAGCTCTCCTCCTCACCGAGGAGGACAAGATCTGTGAGGATGTCCAACAACTTCAATGCATCAATCTCGTCCTTGAAATGGTTCCATTAGGCCAACTTGATGCTGTGCTACCGGTACATCCACGGCACTAAATCAGGTAGCGGTGCTTTTCAAAGAATAGGGGTGTGTACGTAAAGCTGAGTTTATTACAAGGTTATACGTATATAGGAGTGCTGAAATACATATGCATACAAAGTGCTTATTAATGCTTATCGAGAGCAATACTGCGCAACCATTAATTTAGATGTCCCACTTCCTTGTCTGCCCCAGCATTCCTCTGCCGGACCTTCATTCTTAGTTGGAGTTTTTTTTTTTTCTCCCAAAGTAGAACAGATGGTGGTTTTGCAATCATGCCATTAATTGGAGACAATCAGGTCATCGTCTACAAGAGCTAATTTTCCTAATGGACAAGTATAGTTGCTCTGTTAAAAGAGGATACGGTAGAAAAGGTAGAAAACAAAGAACTCTGCAGAATCTGCAGCCAACTCAAAATCCTCCTTGGTTGACAGTTTCTTAATAGACAATCCGAGCTCAGGGCAATGCACCCCAATCTCCTTGGGGTTTGTTTCCTAATAGCAAGGAAGATGGTCCAGTCTTCTAATTCTACTGGCTGAGAAATGATGCAGCGTCATTCTTGAACCAGACAATTGGCCCCCCATGTTGGAAATTCATGTTGTCTTATCACTGCCCTATAATCTCATCAATGGTGGGGCCTATCCTGTGTGACCTCTAGGAAATCAACAATTTAATGAATGGAATCCATTCTAGTAGCTTCTGGTGTAGCTCTCTCAATTATATAGTACACATCTCTAAATTTGCCCACGAAACAATGAGCTCCCATATAATTCTCTCATGCCTTCAGTGGCTTCGACCGCCCGGCTTTACCCTTCGTTGTCTGTTCTACATTTTTCCTTGCAATTCATACGGATGCCATGGGTAGACTTACATTTTCTGGGGCTTCGGGGACATCTCTTCCTACTCTGACTTGCAAGGGGATACTTGTACGGAGTCTTTGTAACACTACTAGAGGGGCCTCTTTCATGGGTCTATCTTCTGGTTACCTTTCGACGCCACCATAGACATGGGGATATTTGATGCTCGTCTGCAGGATCCTCCTAGTGGGCTGAACTCTTGCCGCTTCTTTTTGGCACGATATTCTTCTCTGGAGGTTTCGGCATCCCTCTTGGACTCCACCTAAATGGTGAACCATAGCCGGCTTGTAAATAGGGGTGGCAATCGGGTCGGGTTAGGCATAAACAGGTCGGGTCAAATACAGGTCGGGTCAGAAAACTATAAATCTGAACCCGACCTGTTTATTAAACGGGTCAGGAATTGCAAAACCTGAACCTGACCTGTTTATTAAACAGATAACCCGACCCGACCCGTTTAACCTGTTTAATAAACAGGTAACCTGTTTACCCAACCCGACCCGACCTGTTTAACCTGTTTGTCCAACCTGATCCGTTTAACCTGTTTAATCTGTCCAACCCAACCTGTTTAACCTGCCCAACCCGACCTGTTTAGACCTGTTTAGACCCGTTTAACCTGTTTTAGACCTGTTTAACCTGTTTAACCCCGTTTAACCTGTTTAGACCTGTTTAACCTGCCCAACAGTTAAACGGGTTAAACGGTTTTAAACGGGTCAGATATCTAAAACCCGTATCCGACCCCAATTAATAAACAGGTTAAACGGGTCGACTGTTTACGACCCGAACCTGTTTAGGCCAAACCCAAACCTGTTTATGGCGGGTCGAACACGGGTCGGGTTGGCGGGTCGGGTCATATTTTGCCACCCCTACTTGTAAACACCCTGCTTTTGGCTCCTACATGCCTTCCCAGGGTATCATTGAGTGAGATGCCCCTAAAACTGAGTTTACTAAAATCTCTAAAGTCTTAATCATGATCCGAAAGCATGTGTACTGCACATGGCCTTCATTCTACATGCCCTAGTGCTTGGACACTAGGATCTTAGCATTTAGATCCTCTGGCCCGAGAGTCATATATAGCATCAAAACACTCCAAGTGCATTTTTTTTTCGATATTGAAATTTCCTACTCCTTTGGTTCCAGCATTAGATATTTGCATCTGAACACTCCGACACCACTATTTTGGCATCGGAATCAAATTTTGAATTTTGGCATGCTTGCAACTGTCTGTTGATTTCACATGATGGTCTGATGGCAATCCTGTTCTCGGACGTCAAAAAATTGGGCATCTGGAGGTTCAAACATTCGGTGCTTTGACATAAGGACTCTCAAATCCCAGTTTTTTTTATGCTAGAGCCTCCTTTTTGCCATGGCACATTACCCTAGGGTCTCTATGAATAGGCCCTCCTCTCTTTTCCTCTCAGGAGACAAAGAACAGAAAGAAATAGAAAAATAGAAAAATGGTAAATCACCTGCATTCCACTTCGATTCTTGAGTGACAGGAGGCTTCAAAAGAGTCATAATTACTACATTATGAGAAGGGGTGGAGCTTAGGGGACCTATGCTCTGCGGAGGGCAATCAAGGATTTCGTGGAATTCGACATCAGGCTATGTCTTCTCTCTCTCTCTATCCTTTTACTCTCTCGCTCTCACCCTTTCTTCTTTTAAATTTCTTTTCATATGCATACTTCATTTGTGCCTTCATGCACGCACCTGACATTCAGCCTACCTATTATCTTTTTTTTAAAAAAAAAAAATAGGGGAGGAGAGAGTATCTCAGACTCCATTGTTTCCCCCACCATCTCTTTGGGTATGTATTAATGTATAATGGTTTTTATCTTTTATGTGTATAACGTTAAAATTGATAAATATGTAGTGCTTGTACCATACATATATATCACAGATAAAGTCACACCTAAAAACATTTGTATTAGCTACTTTATAGGTGTGTATCATTTGTAATTACTATTCTGTGGATGCAAGATTGAAAAGTTTTTTTTTTGATCGAAGACCTCAAACTTTGGTGGTGTTGAAATAGTAGATGGGAACACAAAATGTGGGAAAGCAATACAACTAAATTTAGGATACATATTTTAGGGTTCGTCACCTGGAACAATTGATTCAATATTGGAGTGAATAATGGGCACAAAATGCAAAATGATCCTATGGTTGAAAATCTTGAATAGGTACGTGATTAAACAAAAAAAACTAGCCGCCATATCATGATATCGCATAAGGGTTTTCCCCAGTACACGAAACAAACAACGATAAAAAGTGAGAGCACACCAGCTTTATTCGTGAATCGTGATGCTGGGGTTCTCCGCAATGGCTCAGAAATCAAAGGTGGCGGGGGTTCTTTGGGATGCTAAGGTTGATCAAAGGTTGGGCACTTTTTTTTCTTGTAGCAGCATGATCTCGTGTTTGTGGGGTTTTGGACCATGGTTAGAATTCTCCGCTGTGGCTAGGTTCTTTAAGTTGCTCGGGAATTGTGGAAATCACCTGCCATAGCCAAAGGACTGTGAGTGCAATGGAAGGATGGATAATGGAAAAATGAGAAACTTTCAAGTATAGTTAGGGCCAGTATGGTAATCATCAAATATGCTTTCGGTTTCATCGTGAAACTTCTGAAACTATATTTAGCCAGGCCAATCCTTATTTTTTTAGGAGCCTTCATTCTCTTAGCTATCTCAAGATAAACTTTGACGGTAATTTATCCTCTGGTGGAGATATTCTTGAGAGTGACTCCAGTCGTGGTAATCGAGTGATACTTAAAGGAGGGGCGGAGGGAGACAAAACATCCACTGCTAGACAACATCCGTTGGCTAGTAAAAGAATGCGGGTGTCTTTCAGGATCGTGCATGTATACCACGAAGCGAACATAACAGCTGACTGGATCGCCTCCTCTGCTTTTCAATATTCTGGAAAGATCCTCTAGACTTATCATGTATGTGTTCCTCCATCGGCTGAGCCGTCTATTTTCTTTTGATTTTATTAGCTGTACTCATGCAAAATTTGGGTAAACAACCGGTGTATAAAAAAAAATTATATTAAGGGTGCTTGTTCAAGGTTTTTTTTTTTTTTGGGTACAAAAGTGTATCTATCGGTGTATAGAGTACCGCCTGACTTGTATTGCAGGGTTAAAAAAAATTCAGGAGAACAGAAATATGTACGGGAAATGCAATGCTGAAACAATGTATCGTATTTCTATAAAATTTTGATTTTTTAAAGAATGTGCCTGAAAAAGCTCTGATGCGGTTTTGGGCTTGGCCTGTGATTGAAACCAAGCAGCTTTTCCTAGCCAGCTATCGTTTACACTTGCTGCCTAGGCGGTGGGTTCACAGACGGGTCGGAAAGTACTTCCCACGCACCTCACCGTCCGTTCCGTCTCTTTTCTGCCAAGCGAGCAAGAACTTTCGTCTCGGCTCGGAGGCCTTTACTAGGGTTTCTTCTTCCAACCGCCTTCTACGCCCCCTCGCCCCTTGCCCTTGCGTCTGACAAAGAAGGAAGAGGCGGGATCGGTGAATAGGTGGATCATTGATCCTCGATTCTTTCTCTTCTCCGTCTTCTTAGCTTTCCCGATATGGGGGTATGGTTATGGGACACGCTTATGCCCCTTCTTAACTTTCCCCTCTTCTTTCTTCTTCGTCCTCTTCGTCTTCTTTCTTCTTCTCCTCTCTCCTCTCCTCTTCTCTGTTTGTAGGATTTATCGTTTGTTAGTAGCCCGCAAGCGAGGGATTTTTGTCCTCTACCAGGAGGCATTAACGACGACGGGAGGACCAGTTGGGAGGTTCTCGTTCCCTCGCTAGGCTCGCGGCTGTTAGATCTGTTGTTTTTCTGTCATCGATCACCGATCATCGAGAAATTTCATTCCACGCTGCTGCAGAGCGAGAAAGAGGTCAAGACGCCAGAGAGGGTGGAGATACGGATTCACTGGGGCTGCTTCTGCGAAGATGGAGGAGAGCGAGGGTCGAGTGCGGGTGGGCTTGCGGTCCGCTGGGTCACGGGGGCGGCCTGAGATGGCGGTGGGTCGCCAAGGCGTCGATCTCACAGTTTGCTTTCGGCCCTCCTTGTGAGTGGCACCCGCTCTTAGTTGGCTTGTAGCACCCAACCCCTTCCTGGGCTCTTTCTTACAGGTAATCCTCCAACCATCTGGTATTCCCAATCCTTTCGTCGTTTCGGTTCTTTATTCAAGAGGGGTTGATCTTCCGGTTCTTTTATCATTTAGGATATGACCTAAAGCAAGGGCTACGGGAAGATCTCTTTGAAACCCTAAGGCTTGTTATTTACCTGTTCATTTCTGGGCCGCGGGAAAAAGAACAAAAGCATGGGATTTTTGTCTTAGGAAAGAAATATAATATCGAAGCAGTATCTTCTCATCCTCAGAGTTCAATTCCCGTTTGTTCCTACTTGCCAATCAAGAGATTGGATTTTTGTTTTTCTTCACTTATTCTAATCATCTGTTTTCTGTTTAGGATCCAAGAGTTTCTCTGATTTTCTGATGGCAGGGACTTCGGAAACTGCAAAATTTCAGCTCCAGTCATTCAAACACGCACCGGGCCTTCCTGCCATTATATTTGTTTCTCTGATTTTGGAGGTACTGCATATGCTGGGATACCTGTTGCATCGAACCTGACAGAAATGGACTGCTGTGGCTGTGGTTGCTTCGGATTTTTGAGGAAGCTCCATCAATGTCTAATTTCATTCCGAGGCTCTGGGCACCCGGTTGTCCCTGGAGCTCCTGCTGCCAGATAACATGGAAGGTGCGGATGGCACCTTTTATAATGGAGACAATACAAATGCAAGTGACAGTGGTTCGTACCGGTCAGTTAAGTGTTCTGAAGAAATCCTCTTGTCAAGAGCACGAAATGGCTTGATATGCAGGGAAGTCCCAGTAAAGGAAACTAGGAAGGTTACACTCTCTGAGGGTAGAATAAGATTTTGATTATATTTCTCTTTCTAATGTTATAAGGTGTATTTTAATTGCACAATAACTCTTTGAACCTTTCTCTCATGATGTGCTAGTTTGAAGTCAATGCCTCATGAGGCTGTGAATTACATTGTGATTTGTATTAAATGATAATTTGGTGTTATCTGCACATTCTTCGCATCCAGTCCTTTCACTGCATGCATAGTAGGTGAAAGCTCCTGCTTACGGTTCACCATTGTCTGTAATTTTATAAAGCCTTGCAGGCAAAATTATTTGTTGTATTGTGCTTTTTGAATTGGATCATCTCTCTTTGCAATGTGATTCTAACGACTTCTGCATTTCTAGGGTTAACTACTTTAGCTCATATAACTATAACATCCAATGTAAAGAATCAAGGATATGGGACATGTTCTATTATTCTTTGCAACTGACACACAATACACACGCTCGCACATTTAAATCTTAATGAAATTTTAGGGAACAAACCATTGTTCAGTTTTATTAGTTACATTCCATGTCTAGTGATGATGCTAATTTTTTTATTGTGCTGCAGGATGAATATGGAAACAAAATGGTTAATGAATATGTTCGAGAGTGCAAGATTGGTTCTGGTAGTTATGGGAAAGTGGTAAGATTGGCACTATTTATGCTAGTTAGTTTAACTTTTCAAAAATAAATAAATTCTTGTTGCAAACTAACAGGTGCTTTACCGAAGCAATTAAAGATGGAAACAATATGCAATCAAGGTACTCAACTTGTTTCTCATTATTCCTTTTCTCCTTTTGTTGATAACAATAAATGGTATCTTTGTAGCCAATAGTGATGATGTTACAGCCATTACTAACTCAATTTGGTATTGACTGTATTTCTTCAATGCCAAGTTCTGGTATTTGCACTTAGGCCCTGTTTGGGGGAGCTTTTGGAGGGCCAGAAAGCACTTTCTGGCCTTTCCAAAAGTACTTTTAGATGAAAACTGTGTTTGGTAAATTTTTCAAAAAGCTGTTTCAGCTTTTGCGGGAAGCTGAAAACAGCTTTTGGGAGGAAGATCCAATTTGAAGCTTTGGGAGGAAGCTGTTTTCAGCTTTTTCGGAAAGCTGTATTTTTGACAAAAATGCCCATATTAAAATATAATAATTTACATAGCTTTGTCCCTTTATAAACCTAAAAATGTGCTTGAGCCAAGAACCCTAGCCGTCAGACTCCTTTCCGTAAGAAAATGTATTTTCTTTTCAATTTTTGTATGCATATCTTGAACTACATTTTATCAACTTAGCTAGAAAAATTGTTAGAGAGATAAATGATCATTCGAAGGATGAAAAATTAATTTACATTAATATTTTATACCTTTATTTTTGTATTATAAATATAATATTCATATTATATATATTCATAATACAATAATATGTTATGTTAAATAATTTAATATTATGTTATATTATGAAAATTAATTATACTAATAATTATAATATTTTATACCTTTATTATTGTATTATTACTATAAAGTATTATATTTATATTACATTACATTATAATACATTAATATGTTATTTTAAATAATTAATATTATGTTATATTATGAAAAATTAATTTATACTAGTAATTATAATATTTTATACATTATTATTGTATTATACTATAAATATTATATTATATTTACATTACATTATAATACATTAATATGTTATTTTAAATAATTTAATATTATGTTATATTATGAAAAATTAATTTATACTAATAATTATAATATTTTATACTTTTATTATTATATTATACTATAATATAATATATTATATTATATCATAATATATTAATATGTTATGTTAAATAATTTAATATTATGTTATATTACCAAATATTAATTTACTCTAATAATTATATTACTATTATGCTATATTAACATAATATTATTTTATATTACAATAATATTATACTATATCGTATATTTATGTATTAATCTATGTTATGTTTTATTATGTTCTGTTGTATAATACTATGCAATGTCCTTTATGGTAATTTTGTCATACAAAAGTACTTTCTCAGTTTGTTTACCAAACACAAAACAAAGTACCACAGCACTTTACGAATGTAGTTACCAAACAGCAAACAGCTTTTTATAACAGCTCTACTTCAGACAGCTCTACTTCCAACAGCTCTACTGCCAACAGCTCTCCCAAACAGGGCCTTAGGCATTGGAGTACTTTATGTATATGCAGGTGAGCATTCGGTTCAGGCCTCTAAGTAGATAAAATTCGGATCACGTTGGATCCTTCTAAGTCTGATCCATGAACCGAAACACCTGATTCAATTTATCATCTACAAAACATCAAAAACTAATCCCATCCTAATTTGTTTAGAATTGATCTTTTACCCAATTCCAAAGTCCAATTTAGTTGTGACTTGTGAGTTAGAAATTGCCTTAGTACTAGAGGAGGTTTGAAGGTAGTGCCAATGAAAGGTGGTTTAAGGGGTTACCAGCAGGGATAGATGGGAAAAGGGAAGGGTGAATGGGGTTAGAAAGGGATGGAGAGGGCAAAGGAAGAGAAGCGTGTTTGTGTGAATTATGTGCTATATGGTTCCGAGAGGAAGGTGCCTGGATGTTCAGGCCAAAATATTAATTATTAAATTTAATATTATAAGAAACATACAAAAATATAGAAGTACAGTTATCATGCAAAAATGAAAATAATATGAGTCAATGTGAAGTACAAACTTGGCAACATTCAATACTAATTCATAGGTCGATCTCATCCTCCATATTTAATGTTGATCCAAAATATTAAGGGGTCCGTGCAGCTGACTAAGTGGCAAGGTGGTCTTTTTTAAAGCATTGGACAGGAGTGAAATGTGTTACAGATAATGTTGTAGAATTATATAAATAGTTTTATATACTTTATAATGTTGCATATCATATAGGTTTGGGCAGATATTAAACTTGATAGACCCTAACCCAAGTATGGCCTGTTTGGTAATCAGGCAATTGAATTTGAGTCATTGCCATGTTTCCAGGTTGAGAATATTTGCTGTTTATAGATAATGAAGTCATAAATGTATTAAATATGCACTTGGACCTGATTCGTTGTCATGCCTATTTTGGTTGCATGTGCAGCCTTGGTACGTACACTTTGTTTTGTTTCTCAACACTATTTGCTGTAATATTAGCTAATCTAAACTCTTAAGTGGATCATGATATCGAGCTTACAATTTGTAGGGCATATTGTCTTCAGCAACCTTTGTAATTATCTCTACTGTTTAGGATTTACTCTGTAAATCCAATTTTAATTATGCTTTATACTTGTAGGTTTTCCACAAGTCACATTTGTTAAAGATGAGAGTGGCGCCATCAGAAACAGCCATGACTGATGTTCTTAGGGAGGTGAGTATGTCATTTTGTGCATATATTTATATTCATGGCTATGAATTATACTTTTTAGGGATTTTCTCTTGTTTTGTCTGGGTACTTATTTATGTGATGGGGACATCAG
Organism: Phoenix dactylifera; assembly: GCF_009389715.1. NCBI lineage: Eukaryota > Viridiplantae > Streptophyta > Magnoliopsida > Arecales > Arecaceae > Phoenix > Phoenix dactylifera. The sequence goes on along the minus strand of NC_052408.1, from coordinate 11,533,318 downwards.
AGCCCTTCATCCAGATGATCCTGAGCCCCCGGATTGAGTCAGACCCTTTTATTTGCATATTTATTTTATTTTTATTTCTGGATTTATTTGCATTTTAGGGTTTATTTGTTGGTTTATTTTATTTCTGGGCTTATTTGCATTTTAGGGCTTATTTGTGGGTTTATTGGGCATTATATTTGTGTAAGGGGTTTTATTTTAATTGTTCTTATTGGGCCCTATTTATAGGGAACTTTTATGTTGATTAGGGTTAATGAAGAATTAAGAAATTTTTCTCCCCCACCTATTCTCTTCCTCTCTTCTTCTCTTCTCCCCTCTTCTCCTCCTCCTCTTTCTCTTCTCCCTCTTCTTCTGTTCTGATTTAAAATCCCACTGAAGTTTTCCTCCAGATTTGGTGCCGGCATCAACTTGGTATCAGAGCCGGTCGGCTTTGCCCCTGCTGCCAAAGCCACGACCTAGGTTATCTGCCAAAGCCTTGAGGTCTAGCTTCTCTCTCTCGGCTACTTCTTCCGAACCGAGAGCCAAAAAAAAAAAAAGAGAGAAAAAGAAATCCTTTCTTCCCTCTCTCGGTTCTCACACAAGGAACAGGGGAAGGATCCCGTCGCCAGGGTCCACCCCACCCGTCGTCACACCCCGCGCCCACCGCCGCCACCAGTCGCCGCCAGCAGCGCCGAGCCACCGTCGGACGTTCTCGCCGCCGCTGCTGCCCAGTGAAGGCCCGAGCCCGCCGTCGGAGGAGCCATTTCCCCACGGAAACGTCGCCGCTCGGGTTCCCGTGCCTGTTGACGCCGCCCGTGGCTGCCGTGGTCAGCCGCCTCTTGCCGCCGCAAGCTCCGCCGCCGCAGCCGCGACCTCCACCCCGTCCCGCCAGCCGCCAAGCCTGCGGCCACCACTCCCACGCTTCACCGCCGCTGCATCGCGCCACAAAAAGGCGCCACCGGCCGGATCCCGTGATCGCCACCGCCCGTCGCCGTAGATCCTAGAGCCCCGGCCACCGCCATCGCCGTGAAGATTGGAGCCCTCTCCCGAAACCATCGGGAAGTTGAAGAAAGGATTAACGGGTAAGTCACAAAACCCGTTAACCCGAATTCGGTAACCCGGGTCCCCAAAAAACAGCTCCGCACGTGACCGCACGTGCCTGCAAAAAAAAAAAAAAAAAAAATAGAAAAGGAAAAAGAAAAAAAAAAAAAAAAAGAAAAAAAGAAAAAAAAGGCGGATCACGTGACCTGCACGTGTTCCCCCCCCCAAAAAAAAAACCCTACCTCTGTTCGTCTTCTCCGGCCGCACGCCGCGCCGCCGCCCTTGAACGCCGCTCCACCCGTGCCGCCACCGAGCTCCGCGCGCGCCGCCCACCCTTCGCCGCTTCCGCTCCACCGGCCGAAGCCACCATCCCTTCTTTCTTCGGTGTCCGCCTCCACCGCGCCGCCCAACCCCCCTCCGTCGTCCGAGCCCGCGCCGCTCCGCCACGCCGGCGCCCATTGTCGCCGAGCCGCCTCCTGCGCCGACCGCGGTCCGCACGACGTTGCCCAACCACGACGCCACCGATCGAGGCGCCTTCTTTCCGTGGCCGCGCCGCCGAGCCCAAGCCACCTCCCGCCGCCGCGAAGCTCGCACGCCGCGCCACCACCGCCTCTGCCGCGCCTTCACCGCCTCCGCCGTTGCGCCCGTGCCCTCTTCCTTCCGCCGCGCTCCACCAACTACATCTTCTCCTTCCGCCGCCGCGCTCCAACCCATCCCCACCCTCACTTAATTTGAGGGCCCAACAGGCCCTTTCTTACACAGGCCCCATCACCCTCCCCTCAACAGGGCCATACCACCCCACCCTCCTTTCTTTATTACACGGGCCCAACTGCAGCTACAGGCCCGCAGATCTTTCAGGCTCACACTGTACAACTACTACAAAACCCACAGCAGCATCCTCTTAGTGTCCATTTCAACTCAACAGCTCGGATTCAGCAATCAGCCCCACTGAGTGTCGGCACTGTGTCATCGTCTCCACTGCTTGGGAAGCCACGAGCAAACGATTTTGGTCGACTACTTCACGACAGGTGATAGGTTTCTACTTTTCTTGGGCTTGTTCATTTAATTATGTTCTAGTTCTCTTGCATGATAGCCACATTTTGAAAACTTACTTTTGCTGTCAAAATTCAGAACATAGAACCCCTACTTTCAAACTCATTCTATTTGCCCTTTTAAAATCTAAATATTAAATTAGCACACCCTAACAACTGGATGTTTCTTAACATTTTTCAATCAGATTGATTTAAGATCAGAACAACTGTACTACTTCATTGCAATCTAACTTCTTAAATTGAATAATCTTAATCCTTAATTCTGAATAACCAAAGTAAAAATCAGCAACATTTAAATTTTAAGTTATTATTGTGAAGACTTGCTGATTTCTGGAATCATAATAGATTGCATTAGTAGGTTGTCCTGCATCAAATTTGGTCATACATTATAGTTATTAGGGTTTCATTAGTGACACTGCATTTCACATCATCACCCAGTATCATCGTTGCATGCCAACCTGTAGTGATATGGAGTACTATCTCAGCCAACCTAAAACCCCTGTAGCTACCATGAATTCCGACATTTTGAGGTCTATCAAGGAACAGATCGTTGCCATGCGGGCTGGATACAAGGAATTCAAACAAGAGATCCGTGAGCTCGTGCAAAATTCTAGGACCCTAAATCGCCAACCCCTGTTACAGCCCAACCTAAAATCGGTTTGGTCGCACCACCTGTAGTCCTTCCCACTCTCCTAGGCACCAAACCCAATACTCTAGGTGTCAACAATTCGGCCACATAGCCCCAATGTTCCACTAAGACCTACCCGATTACTGAACCAGAAGTTAGGAACCAAAGGCCGATATGTCGAAGAAGTCTATGAACCAAATATAGAAGACTATGAAGAAGACTTTGAAGACGAACCTACAGAATTAGACTTTGTCCAAAATGATTCCAAAGGGAGACTATTGATCTAAGTACAACCAAGCCACTTCACATCACTACTGTGGAAGAGGTAGTGACAGATATTGAGAGCCAGTCACCTGAATTGGCACTTGTAGCTAAAGATACCATGCGGAGTCCAATCTTAAACATTCCCCTATAGTAGTTTCCCTTCTAGAGGAGCTTAATGATGTAGTCCCTGATGATCTTCCGGATGCACTTTCTCCGATGCGTGATATCCAACACGCAATTGATCTAGTTCCCGGGAGTATTTCTGCCCAACCTTCCACATCATAGGCTCAACCCAAATGCATATGCTAGGACTTGGGATTTAATATTATCGACAGTTGAGTTTGCATATAATAGTTCGGTTCATAAGTCCATAGGCATAAATCCATTCGAAGTGGTGCATGATTACAAACCTAGGCCCATAGACTTGTTTTTCATGTCTCATCAGTATAGAGTCTTTGAGTCTGCACAATCAATTGCTTCACATCCACATTCATTGCATCAAGAAATCAGCAATTGTAGTCATTTTAATAACTTAAATATAAATTCCTTGCTGATTTACACAGACGTTATAAAGAGTTAAGTGAAAAAGGTTACGTCATGATAAGAATTAGGCTTGAACGATTTTCTTCAGATACGTTTAAGAAATTGCAAACTTGTAGTGCAGAACCGTTCAAAATCTTAAAGACAATCAGTTCGATGCATATGTTGTGGATCTTCCTGATGACTATGGGATTAGTGCGACATTTAATATTGAAGATTTGATCCATACAAAAAGATAATATTCATGCTTTCTGACCCTTTATTGATATACCTACCCATGTTGGACCTTGACCTATTACCTGCTGTTGAGCCACCACTTTCCAAAGTTCATGCACGCAGAGAACAAATGAACATATATTGGAAGAGCAGGTTATTTCAACCAGGAACGGTGGTTACCAACGTTACCTTGTTCGGTGGAAAGGTCGACCAAAGTCTGATGTGACGTGGATTTCCAGAGCACAGTTGCAGCGCCTCGACCCGATCTTCTGGAGCAGTACGACAGCCGGCCAGACCTGTACTCGACGGGGTCGAGTTTTTCTCACCCGGGAGGAGTTGATGGGGACTCAGAGCCCTTCATTCAGATGATCCTGAGCCCCCGGATTGAGTCAGACCCTTTTATTTGCATATTTATTTTTATTTCTGGTTTATTTGCATTTTAGGGTTTATTTGTGGTTTATTTTATTTCTGGGCTTATTTACATTTTAGGGCTTATTTGTGGGTTTATTGGGCATTATATTTGTGTAAGGGGTTTTATTTTAATTGTTCTTATTGGGCCCTATTTATAGGGAACTTTTATGTTGATTAGGGTTAATGAAGAATTAAGAAATTTTCTCCCACCTATTCTCTTCCTCTCTTCTTCTCTTCTCCCTCTTCTCCTCCTCCTCTTTCTCTTCTCCCTCTTCTTCTGTTCTGATTTAAAATCCACTGAAGTTTTCCTCCAGATTTGGTGCGGCATCATTATGTCTCAGGTAGATATAGGTTAATCAATCTTCTTGCTTTATTAAGACTATCCGAAAGTCTAGAGGAACCTTGGGCAGTTGCTCCATGATTGTACAAGTGGAAGTTGCATAACCAAAATGGCGTTCTACTTGAATTTGGGCTTCTAGGTTTCATGAAAACCACTTTTGCCTAAAGTTGCCTCAGCCAAGAATGGGGCACCATTCTGAAGGGTTATAATTGATGTTATACTAGAGTTTTATGTAGACCACTCTAAATTCAAGGTTCTTTGGGACTTCAAGAGCTGCCTTTTCATACTTTTCTTTTTTCCCCATATAAATGAGATGCGGCAAGAGTTAAGAATGAAATTCTTTTTTCCACTCCCTTAGGAGAGAAATAAGATGATGGCCCAATAGAAAATATTAGAGTGGAGATGATGGAAAGGATTACAAAGTGAAGAATAAGAAAGTAGATGAGGAAGAAAAGAAGGAAGATGGAAAATAAAGTAAAGAAATCTGGTCAACCATGTAATTTGATTCTCATCTTTCCCTTCCCTCCAATAGATGATTTTTCATGAACCTATGACCCATGAACTGCATAGGATTAAACTTCTATGACTAATAGAATACACATGATTACACACAATGCATTATAGATTTTGGACTACTCTTTGTGACTCTTTTTTGAATCCTTGTGTTTAATTAAAAAATGGCGGTGACTGTTCAACATCATAATTACTAATGCAGAAGCATTCCTTGCTCAGACTTGTGAGTCAATTTACTGTATTTTTCTCTTATCATATGTAGTCTTTAGTTTTTTTTCCTTTTTAATGCATGTAGGAGGTTTCTAAATTTTTGTAATTTACAAGCAACAAAGCATTGCAGTTTATCAATGTCCAACAGTAATAACTTCCTGTTTGCAGGTATCCATCATGAAAATGCTGGATCATCCCAATATAGTTAATCTCATGGAGGTGATTGACGACCCAAACACAGATCACTTCTACATGGGTTATCTATTAACACTTCCTCTAGTATAGTTTTTTGTCATATTGTTTGTGAGGACCTTTTTCTGCTTATTTTACCTTTCACTTTACTTTAACAGTGTTCTTTGTTGGAAACTATGAATTAAATGTATGCAGTTTTACATTCTTTCCCTCTCTTTTGCAGTTCTAGAATAGTGGAAGGGAAGTGGGTATGTGAAGGGTCTGGTCCAGCTAGTGGTTTAGAGAAAGTACTTCTAGAAGATACTTGCGGGACATAGTTGCAGGTCTTATGTATCTCCATGCTCATGTAAGATGAAAAATTGTTCTTTTGGACATTCACAATCTTTTGCTTGTTGGTCTAAATCAGGGATGAACTTTATGGTTATTGGTTCTGATCATGCTGTGACAATTTGACATACATGTTCATGGCAACCATGATATCTTGATGCAATATTATCAATGTGCAGTATATGCAATACTTGTATGTTAATTTATATTGAATCTTAATTTATATTGAACCCAAAGTCATGTTTAAAAGAAATTTTCTAACATATTTTGTGCTAGTTCTTTGGCATGCTGCAAATAGCTTATTCTTAGTATCTTATTTTTTTATTTTTTACTTTTATTCTTGAATAAGGGTCAGTCACAACATCAGATCTTCTTATTGGTCATTGCTTATAGTCCAAGACATGTTCGAATGATTAAAAATTCTTAATAAAATTTTTGGAAACTAATGGTATTTAGAATTTATAGATATAATTTTCATGATTTCTAGAGGGTGGGCTTTGGTGAAGTACGTATGGTTGGCTCCATTGTGAACTGAGTATCATAGGTTTAAAACACGGAAACAACTTTTTTTGCATGTAGGGGTAAAGATACATATATCTGACACTCCGTAGACCCTACAGTTTGGGAACCCCGTGCACTGGGATGCTTTTTTTTATTTTCTATGATTTCTCACATGTTCTTTCATTAAGTAGTTGATGATCTAGATTGTAGTATTCGTTCAGTCATGGAGTTAATCTTCTAGCATGAAAATCTGACTTCTAAATTTGCCATATTTGAATTAAACCCTTGGAGATTTTGTTTTATAGTACAGTTGGTCCCAAAATTCGTAGTCAATAACCTCAACCAGCTTGTCCCTATTGGCATGAGGTTGGATTTATAAAATCTATGTGAATCCAACAAAGTTTGATAAAAGGTTTACTGTACCGGTCAGTACCGTATCTGTATGCTATACAGTATCGTACCTGTATGCTATATAGTACCGTACCTGTATGCTGTACCGCACCGACATTGGTACGACAAACTTGATCGTATCGTGCTGCGTACCAATATTGTAATATGTTGGAATCGATATGGGATCCAGTACCAAGATGGCGAACCTTATTGATAACATTGTGAGTTCTGATTTGATTTTGATCTTTTTGTTAATGCAGCTGAAGGTACGTGCTTTTGAGATTCAGAAGGGTTGATTGGTGGGTTCTTTATTGGTCATATAGAATTTGTGCAAGGAGTCACTTTGAGGCTTTTGTAGACTAAATGTGGAAAAAAGTTATAATGAGGGAAATGATACTGACTTTTTGTATGGTGTAGTCCACCTGGACTAGTCTAGTATGGTCTGAACCAACCACCCTAGCCCAATGTGGGCGGCATGTGGTGGACCGGCCTAATATGGTATGAACCAACCAACCTAGCTCAATTATGGGCCAGCATGTGCTTTGCACGTGCTGCGGTGGCTAGCAAACTCCCATGGGAAGTCTTCTTCTATGAGACTCCACTTGGAGATGGAGTCCTAGGATGTTGGATTTGGGCGGAACCTTAGCATGTCATCCCATCAAAGGAGCCCTCTCGCCTTCTAGCACCCTAACTGCTGAAGATCGCCGCCCCTTTCTCTTCCTCCCAAGCATTGGTTCCGCCACCTTCACTATGCCGACGACAAATCCTCGCTAGAGATGAGTGTGAAGGCCTAAATCCCTCCTCTATTGTTCTTCCCTTAACCCTCCTCTTGGTTGTTGCAGCTGATTACTGGCCAAATTCCGTAAGCAAGGGTCATTGTACTAGCATGACAACAGGTTGGGTATGGGATCAGGTTGGCTAATATCCGTACCGCCCGCGCAATTAAAAACCTTGTACCCATACTACCCGTACCCATCTTGGATTGGGTAAAATAGATAGGGTAGTTGTAGTCAACTAGACAAGACGGATCCGGTCGGGCCAAATAATTATAGCTAATATCTATAATTTTGAGATTACAATCGCTATATAAATGGAGAAGCTTATGACTTATTCTCTTATGACCCCAATTTTTGGTTTAGATAGAAAGAGTCCTAGTGTACATCAATAACTACAATATATTCTAATAAGAAATAGTTCATATATAAGGCAAACTAATTGAGGGCTTAGAAACCAAAAAAAATAGTAGATTTCTTATGGAATATATATGTTTCTAAAGTTTCAACAATAATATATTTCTAAGTAAAAGGGGGATGGACGATCACGACGAACAGAGTTGTGACATCTATCATCCGTCAAGTGAAGAGGAGGGGTGGATTAAGGTTTATATTATATCAAGTCGGGTTCGGGATGGGGGCATACCATTACCCGTACCCAACCCGAACCTGTTTCTAGTATTATATCTAAAACCCATTCCGCCCCCGAGTTTAAACGGCTCGGGTAAAACCCATCCCATTTAGGTCGGGTTCAGGTACCTGATGGATCGGCTAAAATTGCCCATCCCTACACCATATCGTATTGAACTGTCCTGATTCAAGGCATTCTAAGCCGTACTGGGGGCGGACCGGCGTGGATCTATCCCTCAGTTCATGAAACCAGCAAGTGAAGGGGAGAAGGTGAAGGAAAGAGAGGAAAAGGATAGGGAGAGAGGAAAAGGGAGGGGAGGGAGATGCTAAGAGAGGAGAGGGGGCTCAGAAGCCCTCCTCTTCTCCGCTTGTTCGTGAGGACCCGCTGGGTGGAGCCCCTGTTCGAACAAAATAAGATCTTCGCCCCAAATTTTTTAATTTTTTTTTTTGTTCTTTAAGTGTCATTTTTTATTTTTTCCCTGTTCCTTAAGTGAAGTCGGCACACTCTATCCAATTTCACTTAAAGAACATAAAAATTAAAAAACTTTGAGGCCGTGCCCCTATCTTGTTCACAAGGGTTTACTCAGCAACCCTTGTGGACAGTGGAGGAGAGGAGGGCTTTCGAGCCCCCTCTCTCTGTCTTCTGGCATCTCTCTCTCCCCTTCCCTTTCCCTCTCTCCCCCTCCCTTCCCTATTCTCTTTTGGCCGAGCCCTAATGAAACAAGGGCTCAACCTAACTGCCTCTTGCGGACAGTGAAGGAAGAGGAGGGCTTTCCAAACTCCCTCCTCTCTCCCTCTCCCGGCAATCTCCCTCTCCCTCCCACTTTTCCTCTCTCTCTGCTCCCCCTCCCCTCCCTTTTTGGTTTTCCTTTGTCGATACATGCCAAAGCCAACACGACAAGGTATCATACTGTACCATACAGGCGGTCTAATAGATCGCCGGAAAATCAAGTTGGGAATTGCTTTCCTGTTTTCTGTCATGTTTCCCTTTGTTTCTCTCCCTTGTTTCGCATCCTCCGCCGCAATTCGAAGCCAAGATCATCGTTGGAGCTCTAACTGAGTTCGTGGCAACTTTTCGTGACTGCACAAGAGGTCTCAGTTGCCGGCAAGCGAGCAGGCGAGCATGTTGGCTTTTGCTTTCTTTCATTCCACACTAGCCACACTATCATAGCCATTGCCGAAGGCTGAGCCTTTGGTAGGTGCTTTTTTGTCAATGACACTAGCCTTCCCCCACCACAGATCGAGTAGAAGGCTTCCCTTTTTCACCACGATTCAAGCTTCCAAAGGCCCTTCCTTTATTTCTTATTTTCTCTCTCCTCTCTTTCTCTCTCTTTTGTTCCTCTCTCTCTCTCTCCAAGACTCAGTGGACCCTTAGCAGGAGGATCCTAGGTGCTTTCTTTGTGGACCCTAGGTTGATCTATTATTTTTACCCTAATTGGACACTCATTTCTTAATCTGATGAATTGGATCATTAGTTTGGACTGATTCGAGCCATTTAGCACCGCCACCAGGCCGACCTCGTTCTTCTTCCTATGCAAATCTCCTTGTATGGTCAGGTTTGATTTTGTGTAGTCATTTGGACAAGAAGCCAGCAAAGAAATTTTACACTCTAGTTCTTGATCAGGTAAGCCTATAATTTCTTATTTATTGATGTCGTCTTGAATTAAGTAGGATAGGAAAATTAGGGTTAAGAGTAATTTGGATATTAGAGCTGAAATTAGGAATTTAGGCAATTATTTATTTTTTTTCTTGTGCTAAAGGTTGATGTGAATGAGTTAGACTTAACATTGATTTAACACTATACTTGAGTTTGTTGCTGATAGAGCTAAGTAACCTAACACTTCATAGTCCTTTTTGTTCACAATTTTGTTAGAAGAAATGATCTTAGAAAATTATAATTAGTTTATTAAATTTGTTTTATTGATCTTTGCTTTCTATTTGATAAAATAGGTCAAGCATGTTATTATTTCTATCCTAATTGTGTTATTTTTAGAGATGAAATAAGGAATATAGTATGTATTTGATATTCTTGCAAATAATTTATTTATTTTAACACATGACCTATCTTGAATAATGGATTTGGAATTTTAATGGGGTAATTTATGAAGTTGCTTATATATGTATATGTATCTATATGTATATATGTATGTATATATTCATATATATATATATATGTATGTATATATATGTATGTATATATATGTATATATATATATATGTATTTATGTATGTATGTATATATATATATTATGTATGTATGTATGTATGTATGTATTATATTTATGTATTTATATATGTATTTATACATGTATATATATGTGTATGTATACTTGTATGTAACTATTCATTTGGCATGCTTAGACCCTACATTGAAGTGTTATGTTACTTATTGAATTGGTTTAGCTCATTATCCTTTATTTTCAATTTCTAGATTCTGAATCATGAGTCGCACGAGGGCTTGGGGGAGTGCACCCTAGATTTGCTTTGGAGTTTCTAGTAGATCTAGCTATCTTTGATTATTCGTGTTGTTTGGACTTCTTATTAGTTTAGTTTAGTTTTGGGCACTGAAAGTGCATCCTAGTTTCTTCGGTGTTTAGCATGCTGAATTTTTTTTTTTTTGAAAAAACATGGCTGAACCTGATTCGGGTTGCCTACGTACCCCTTCATAAGGAGGATCAAGCCATACGTAGTTCTTTTTAAGTTTTAAAAAATGCAGCGGAAAATCGAATCAAATAATTTAATTCATGTATGCTTACAAGATCAAATCTAGAAATCAGCACCTTAAGAACACATAGGATTATGCCGGAATTGTTTCAACAATTATGCTAAAACTTTCATGCATGATTAACTATCAGATCTGAAACTTAAAAACTCTATTCCAATTAATCTCCGAATATCCATCGAATGGATTCTGGAGATACCTCCGTGAGGAGCCCCAAAAGAGGGTAAAACCTCGGAGAATCGGATCTAAATCTTGACACCATAATAAATAATTAATGCTAGATTAATACCTTTTATGATGGATGAAAGTTGTGGATCTGATCCTTGACTTCGCAGCCACGCACATGAATGGCCTCTACGAGAAGTACACGGCGAAGTTCCTGAAGAGATCCAATCCTGGCGGAAGTGTGGTTTAAATGCTAATAATATGTTGGAGCCTTATGACTCTTGTTACTTTGAAATATTTGTTTGATGAGAATGATTGATTGGATTTTCATTATATTAATTAGAGGATTGAGGAAATCTTGCTACTGTCGTGAAATTGTTATGATTTGATTTAGTCGGTTAATCAAGTAGCTTTGCATGCTTATATGGTCCACCTTGCAAGTATGCGGCATGTATTACACTTTTGGTTAGGGGCATGACACTTTTAAGGTTGAATTGTAAGTCAGAGAGCCAAATTGAAACACAATCCTCAAATCATTTATAAAGTCAAATAGAAAAAGTAATTTTTTTTTTAAAGTCACTCTAATAGGTCAAAGCTCTTTATCTAATTGAAATTCTCTTTTGAAAGCGCATGTAAGAGTTTGAGGCTATAGATAGACTAGTGGAGACATCTGATTTTTGATGTCTGGGAAGAACTTGGGAGTGTAACTTGCACTCTAGTTCTGTTTTCAATTTTGATTCGAACTGTATTGGAAGGTTCCTGATGAAGAAGTCTATACTTGAATATTTTCTTATGATATTTATTAGCAATAACTTGCGAATTTATTTTTTTGTGAAACTTATTCATCTTAGTGAATAGCTAATAATGCTTTTGAAAGAAGTAATTTGACTCCTCCTTGATGCATTTACTGTTTAATTCTGTTTTTGTGTTTATTAATATTGTCATATCTTTGTCGTCTAACATGCAGAATATTGTCCATGGGGATATTAAACCTGATAACCTCTTGGTGACAAGCAATGGCAAAGTGAAAATAGGAGATTTCAGTGTTAGCCAGGTTTTTGAGGTAATATTGGTGTGTCATTATTTAGTACCGAATATTAATGCGATACAATAGAATGAAGTGGCGGTAGCCAAAAAAAGGAAAAAGAGGGGAAAAGAAGAAAAAAGAAAAACATAATGGGATGGAAGATAAAATGTTTCTATCTCTTCCATATGTTGTTTGATATTTCATGTGCACTTTTAGTAATTGTTCTTTCATAAGTGGTGGACAGCGTGTAAGAGAATATGGTAGCTGTCTAATTTGGGGCGAGCCTGATGTTTTGCTTAAACAAGCTTTATCACCAAAAATCACAACATATTATCACCAGAAGATGCATATTATCCTGCATTTGTTATATGATTTCTTGGCCTCTCTCTTTTTTGTGCCTTTTTTTTTGTTTTGGAGTGGGTACTCCCTGCTATACTACCTTGTTATATCATGCTTTGTATGTCCTGCAAAAGAATAATGCTGTCCCCATTTACGCACTTAAATTTGCTCAAACGCTTATTCCATATTGAAATGCTGGCTGCTATACTGTGAGGAAGCTGTCTAGATGCGCAGATGGTTTCCCTGAATGTGGTCCTTGCCTAGGCACTAGCCACCTAAAAGCAATACATGCGATTGGGCATCCAGATATCAGTCAGGGTTCTGATGTCCAAACAGCTTTGTAATATTGTTTTTATGTAAGTACTGTTTCTAATTTTCTATAGTAAAATATGTAATTATATTGAAATCCATCATAGCTGCAGTGTTGGTTCATTTGTCATATGTCAGTTCCATTTCCAGAGCCTCCATGCTCTGGAACTAGGGGCCCATCACCCGAGTCTCATGTTAATCCCTATTTATGAAATCTGACGACCTTTTCCTATCTCACATAGCTGTCTATTGCAATTTTGTGTCCCCAACAATGCATCTTTTTTTCTTTTGGAGTCTATCAACCATGCATCTCGTTGTTGCTTCACTTTTTTTTAGGTAGATCTATAGCCAATCAATTCTAAGACTGCAAGTTCTTCAACCCTTCCATCTCTCTCCATCCCCACCCCCCCAATCTGCCCCTCTGTTATTTATGATGTATCTTAGCTGCTTTTTACATCATTGTAGGGGATAAACAATGAATAACATTATATGACTACTTTCTTTTGAAATACATGGGAATGAAACCATAAGTTTCGAAATTATATCTCAGACTAAAAAAGCTACACTTCCTCCATTTAATTTTAAATAATTCTCCTCTCCTCCTAGGAATTATGGGGTGTGAATCTGAATGGGGATAGGAGCTCTGCAACAACATTGGGATGAGAGAGAGTGTGTACAAACTGAATTGCTTTGTTCTAGCTCTTCTTTAAGCTTCTGCAATCACATTCTTCTGTTGATCGTCCTAGCGAATTTAGATAGGACTCATCCTATTCTTGCAAGGGATGGATGTTCTCTGGTTTTGTTTGTACTTTCCTTCTAAGAGGGGCTTGGCTTGGAAGAAGAAAATGAAATACGAACAACCGCGCTGGTCGTAATAGATCGACTTGAATGCTGGAGCAAGAAGACACATTCAAGTTCCATTTCAAGGAAGGATGACGTACCATGATAATACTGAATCCTTGAGCTTGTTGAGGCGAGCCTGTTTCTGTTTTTGATCTTATTTAAGTTCCCATGCTGTACCATACGGAGGATGGTCCAATGAAGTTTAGTACATGGATCATGACACTTTGGCAGTGTAGTTGGGTCATCATATCAATGACTGGGTATGACCAATTTTGTGTGAGAACTTACCTTACAAGGTCCCAATGCAGGTCCAGTTTGGACTGGTCCAAGGCATCGATATATGGAGAAAAGTTTTAGGTCTTGAGCCTATGCACTTAATCCTTTTAATCATAGTATCAATAAACTTTGTATGAAAATAGATTTGGAAGGATGTTCCAGAATCTTTTCGATTGCTCGTTTATATTGTATTTGCGCCTTTGCGGTGATGTCAATAACTTTGGAGTATGAAAAACTAGCTATTTCTCGCATGGTTTTTCTCTATTCTATTTCTCGGTTGTCAACTTACTTTCTGGTTCGCAAGTCTTATCGTGATTTTGTTTTCACAAATTCGTCTTTGCCAGTATGGCAACCTTTGAGCTCTTATTTGTATTTGCTTCATGGTGCTCCATCATACCCCATTTGGGTGGCCATTTTATGTGATTTTTTGCAATTTGGGTGGAGCACTCTTTTAAAATGTGGTTGCATGTCATATTCTTTTTGGACTTGTGTATTAGGAGCTCAAATCAACTGTTATATTGCTAGTGCTTTTCCAATCAGCTGATCTTAGTTGAGCTGGAGGACTTAAATTCATTTTTAAATTGCAGGATGATAATGATGTGCTCCGGAGATCTCCAGGCACTCCCGTTTTCACTGCACCAGAATGCTGCTTAGGTAAGATATTTTGTAGTTTTGCCATTGAAACACAATAGCATTCTAATGACCATGGTTACTCACTGGTGACTAAATGATAGCATGCTGCCTGCCATATGCCTTCTATACAGGTTTAACCTACCATGGTAAAGCTGCTGACACATGGGCTGTGGGTGTTACTTTATATTGTATGGTTTTGGGTCAGTATCCATTTCTTGGGATACGCTGCAGGACACTTATGACAAGGTGTGTACTTGTGGAAACTTTTCTCTTATGCTGATTATCTAACAATCATTTAGCCTTAATGTAACTGTCTCTTGTCCTCTAGATTGTTAATAACCCATTATTCATGCCTGATGGCATCAATCCGGAATTGAAGAACTTGTTGGAAGGGCTTCTTTGTAAAGGTTAGCGAATGTTACAACACAAATTTTCTGTTTCTAGATGTGTATGCTCTAGATAGTCCCCGCAATTGATTCTTCTATACATTCTTGTTTTCTTGCTTTACAGATCCCAAACGTCGGATCACCTTGCATGCTGTAGCAGAGCATCCTTGGGTCATTGGAGAAGAGGGGCCAATCCCTGAATACTTGTGCCGATGCAGGCAAAAATCTTCTGCATGAAAGAACTTTCACAAAGCAGTGAGGAACGTTAATTTGTATTTATTTTGGAAATGGCTCTCCACGGCGGTGGAGAAGCTAGTGGATTCACCTAGGTGAATTAAAACATTACAAGATACGTAAATGAGAGCTTTTAGAGGTAGACAGAGCTAGAGTGATTTGGGAGGGATATTAGTGTGACACCTGTATGAATATCATGGTTTTCTTTTTTTTTTCTTAACTTCTTTTTGTATTATATCTTAATTTACTGGCTGAGTGAGAGGAGAGCTATTTAAAAATTGCATGTTTCTTAGCTTCAATTGGTAGACAAAGTGTGAGGTTGCGAAAGAAAAGGAGAGTTTATTAAATTGAAATGATCGTGTAATGAAGTCATGCATCACCTGAAACTTATCATGGAATTTCAATGCAGTATGATCTTGCTTTGTTATATTAGGTGGCATTTTGTAGGAGCATAAGAAAAGGGAAACAAAGCTGTGCCTCCTACCAGGTGTCTATGCTAGATTTTTGGGACACTTAATTTTTTTAAAAAATAAGTTAAAAATTGGAGTAAACTCTAATTTTTCTGAAATGACAAAACTCTATTATAATGTATTTTATAGGGTGATATTGTTATTTTTGAATATAATATTAATATTAAAGTAGAAACTATTTATACTCTTCCTTTTTATGAAAGAGTAGCATTCTACTTATCTTTATTGCCCTCTCGAAAAAAAAAAACTTCTGCTAACATAGTGTGTAGAAAACTTCACATAGCGGCCAATAAGTCATCTTAATGGATGTTTCGAAAGTTGTAGTTAAAGGTGGTAGCAAATTGATTGAAGAATGTGGTGGTAGCCAAAAATGCCTTTATGCTATGGATACGCTTTATACTCAGCTGCATGTGCGGAAGAAATCATGTTTTGTACTGGAAGGCAACGCAAAAAAGGGGTGCTACTAAAGCTTGATTTTGGGAAGGTCTGTGACTTTCTAGTTTGGGTTTTCCTGATTGAGGTTCTTCGAGCAAGGACTTTCAGTGACCGTTTCTACTAACAAATGCATAGCTGAGGCATAGTTGGAGTTCCATTTTGCATTAGCAGCTGACGTTCTGCGTATATTGTTGGGGTTGAAGGAACCAAGGCTTATCAAGGTCTTGGCCTAGGATTACTGCAGGGGGGTATATGTATCTGCAGTATGCGAATGATGCGCAACTTGTTTTCCTCTTCAAAGGACAATTAAATTAGATGTTCGAAGATAATTTTGTATTGCTTTGAAGGTCCTTTTGTGCTAAAAGTCAACAATGGAGAAACTGTGTTTTGGGTCCCTATGTGATAACGATAGATTACTCAAGTAGATTGCAACATTATTAAACTGTCAAGGGCGCAATTTATCTCTACAGCATTTGGGGCTACCGCCTCGCGATTGATAGTTGAGGAGACTGCTAGTTGGAAAAGCCAACCCTTGACTTATTGTGGCCAACAAAGTACAGTAAATTCTTTCCTTTTTCCCTGGATGCTAGTATGGGTCTGTAAGAGACAATGCAATCAGACTTATTTTTTTCTTCTTTGAGGAGGACTTGATGTCAATCACGGGCCATTTCATCTTGCTAATTGGGGTTAGATATGCAAGAACATGGGGGAGGGGCTGAAGGGGATTAGTGCCCCCCATATTTGCTTCCATGGTGCGAGTAAGAAAGTACCAAAGTATCTTAGAACAGTAAACAAGTGCCGGATCTCTAACATGACTCCTCCAAAGTGCAAAATCTTAAAAAAAATTTCTCATATGTGGCTCTCTTGGGGAGATATACCAGTTGTTTCTCAAGCACAAAATCTTCTTACATGAGACCTCTCCACTACCCCAACCCAAAGAAGAAAAAGAAAAAAGAACTATAAAGAGAGGAGCAAAAGCAATGTTCACAACAACTTTGGAAAAATATCGCACGTTTTTCATGCTCTTTCTTATACCCAGCACATACATAATGAAGTCCCTTATGGCACTTGTGTAGTTGTGTGTTATTCTGTCCCCATGGCATCAAGATATATCAGACATGAGATTAACATTCTCTTGCTGACTGTAATCAAGTCTTTACATGGCATACTAGCTAGGGATCCTAAAACTTGCTTGAGTTTAAAATGATTGCTGATGTTATGCATAGGTAGTAGAACAAAGATTATAAACATCTTAATTTTGGGTTTCTGTGGAATAACTATCTCACGCAGATGACTGTAAATGAACCACCCTTACACTTGGGTGGGGTGCGGCTGCTAACCATATGGTAGATCAATTTTGGGCACTGGGAATTAAGCAAGGATGGTTTATTTAATTGACCTTATCTTATAATACTATTGATGAATGTTAGCCTCCAAATGCTTGTTTCGCTACAGGAAGGGTTGGGGGATGCAATCCGGGTCTCCCTCACAGAACCACCAGAGGAAGTGAGTCTTGCAGAAGACTAGTTAACCTTGGCATGCAAGCTACAGATGTTCAGAAGGGAGTGGTAAGTCTCTTCAACTGAAACAGGCTTTATAGGGTGGAGTTATTGTTCCATTAAAACAGACTTATTATATGTATGTGTATATCTGCATGCATGTGCATGCGTGCATGTCTCTTTGAAATGTAACTTGTATTAAATAATGTTTTTTGATAGGTTCCCTTTGAAGAGAAACATAGATGTTACTTTGATTTCCAACGTAGAGGTGGTCAATTACCAGTGGAGAAGGAGGTTAGCCTTGAGTTGATTTTTCAGTTAGTGCACATATTCAAATCTTATTGATTTTTCTTCCTTCTGATGATGTAGGTGCGAAGAGGTGGATTACCGAGAGTCTTGCATCATGATGGCTCTCTCCTTGGATAAGTTGAAGGTAAGTTTTGGGTTTGTGCATTCTCCATTAATATAAGGGTCATTGTTTGATGCAGCGGTAAAAGGCTTGGGCAGAAAAGCTCAATTGCATGGGTTCAAATCTTGGGATAACTACTGTGAAAAAAAAAAAAGCTAAATGTTAAGTCTGCCCTAGTTTGCCCCTCCTAGGACCCGGATTGCCGGGACCATAACTGTGTACATCTCCATTAATATCTTTTTCATGGTACATTTCCTTTTATCATAATGGTCTACAAATTGAAATTCAATGCTTAAGACATCTTTAATTACAAAATATCATGTGACACTGGTATATTCAAAAGCAGGAATCACGGTTATACAGACAGAGTATTTGTTTAGTTCAACTTACAGTGTGTTATCTTAGTATATATTGCTGGGTAATTTGAGGCTCTCTTAACTCTCAAAATTTATTGGCAAAAACTGATCTTCTGCTCCACGATTTCATATTGGCCAATGATTTCATGATTACCTAGTATACCCTCTATGGTTAGGTTATTCAGAAATTTCATGTTGATGATAGTTTCTTTTTCCCTCCTTTCTCAGTCACCACAAATTCTTTCCAAATCTCTTGCAGCAAAGCTTCTTGTCGGCATGCCATTCCAGGTTTATGGTTCTTACTTCCTTGCTGATTTGATATCCATTTAAGAAAGTAAATACCGCTATATTTAACATATCTGGTACAAATTTCAGGATCTGGCAACAGTAGGCTCAATTCTTCTGAGAGAGATTCCATCAATAGAAGATGTTGATGCTATGAGAACTCTAAACACTTCTTCTTTTTCTCCTCCTCCTCCTCCTTATAGTGAAGGAAAGAAAGCATCATCTATGTGTTTTGATATCACCAGAGTTGAGAAGATCGATTATTTGTTGTTCCTTATTTTACATTCTCTACTGATCACTGACAGAGTTATTGGAATGCTAGAAGCTGACTGAAACATATTTATATATGATCAGAGGTTACCTCTTAAAAGGTAGATCGATATAATTATGGCGTTTTAACTCCCTTGAAAGAACAGCTGACAAAGCCAGTTCCTCATGCCATTATCCTTATGGACCTCAAGGAACTTTCCACTGGTGCATATAAGCTTTTGCCAGAAGGTAAGCTACTTCCAATGTACTCTCAATAAATGCAAATAGAACTTATTTTGCTTCATAATTTTTTTCTTCGGCTATCAGCTGATTGTGTTAAATTTTTTGCCAGTAGTTGATGTCATTTGTGTTTACTAAATGACATTTTTCTTTTAGGCACTCGATTAGCTTGCATCATCCATGGGGATGAACCTTATGAGGAGCTAGACATCCTAAAAGATGTCGAGAGTTTAACAATGTTGCTACATATATAGTCTTCCATATGGCGAAGACAAAATCAGCAGGGTTCATGCAGCAAGGAGGTAATCTTGGTGAATGCATTGTCTGGTATTGCAAACAATTAGTCATGTTCCATATGGGAATGCCCATCTGTTGTTCGTGACGGACTGACCTGCTACTCCTTTCACAGCCTTTTTTTCTTACCTGTCTGTGTGTCCTTGTAAAGCTTTCAAGCTGCATTTATGCTTACACTTAGAAGTAAGTTGATCTTTTGCCTTCCTGCTGCATGCTGCAGGCTATATTGAATATTCAGAAGATAGTGCACTGGACTTTCCAGTATTCCAGTAATCCATAATACGCAATTTCCTGAAGAGATCCACAGGTAACTGCATGATTATAGTAAATCAGACCAAGTAACTGGTTGTCTTCCTTTCCTCATGCTAATCATGTTGTTCACACTTCACAGAGATGATGATCTAGTTATCACTGCTGGGAGCTATGCTGGTGCCCTTTTAGTTGATGGCCTTGGGGATCGAGTACTGCTTGAGGCTTCTGATCAAGATTTTGCCTCCTTGAGAAATACATCTTTTAACTTACTTCAGGGTTGCACAATGCGCAGCACAAAAACTGTAAGCTGTTTATTTTTTTGTTAGTTTCTTTCCTTTGAGTGAAACTTGTCAACAATCTGATGGAATTGATTAACTTAATGAATTATAAATCATACCTTGATTCGCTAAATCCATCTTTAATTGCGCTCTGGGCTTTGAAATGCGTGCGCAGTCTCGATCACCGATGATCTGACCAAAAATTAGCGAGAGATCTTCTGGAGAGAGAGCTCTTAATGCGTGTATTAGAGAAGGGGTCTGACAGGCTATTTATAGCCCTCTCCAGGGACCAAACGCCGTGATTAGTTACACCCGTGAAGAGTCACCCCCCATCAAGGCAACCTTTCACTGCAGTGCAATTACCTTAATGCCCTTGTGATTATCAAGATTTACGAAATTCAAGGGACAATTGTCAAATGTGGGTTTTAATTAAACGGGATCAAGGTTTAATTAAACGGGATCCAACATTCTCCCACTTGGACCATATTGACGCCATTTGTCAATGTGGGCCACAACTTGACGGGATCTCAACATTCTCCCACTTGGACCATATTGACAAGTAAAATATCCTTAGCACTTGAATTTTATAATCTTTATACGCGTATTCCTTTTATTCTGATATCAAGTCGGGCAAACTGTATGTTTGACTACTTTGAGAATAATAATACGAATCATGGCGGAAATAACACCTATTTGATCGGCGTATAACCTTCCATGATCACTATATTACTAAACCATCATAACCAAACCCTTATGAATGAACTTCTCATAAAATTCAGTCTTTGGTCACAATTTCTGCTACCATAGTATGCATAAACCATATGAATTCATTAAAGCAGAAAATACAATATATGTGATTTACAACCATCTAAAATGTGCACAATAATACATCAACTAATTTATACAGAAAAGACCCATTTGACTGACATGCTCCTTATGCAATCCCGGGGCTATTGCTTTAGTCAAAGGATCTGCCAACATAAGCACAGTATTGATGTATTGAACTGAAACTTTATGGTCTTCACATTTTTCCTTTATAACAAGATATTTCACCTCCATGTGCTTATTTCCATTGGATATCTTGTTATTCTTTATTGAGGAAACTGCTGCTAAATTATCACAATATAATTTTATGGGCCTTGAAATAGTGTCCACGATCTGTAGGCCCGTGATAAAGTTCCTCAACCAAATAGCCTGTGTAACTGCATCATAGCATGCTAATAACTCAGCTTCCATTGTTGAAGCAGCTGTCATCTTTTGCTTCGAACTCTTCCACGAGATTGCACCACCAGCTAGTAGAAAGATATAACCTGATGTTGATTTTCTACTATCTGGACATCCCGCAAAGTCTGAGTCTGAGTATCCAACTATCTTCAAGAGATCGGATTTGTTGTATGTGAGCATATAATCTTGAGTTCCTTGAAGATATCTCAATACTTTCTTTGCAGCTCTCCAATGTTCCATTCCTGGATTAGCTTGAAATCTCCCCAGTAATCCCACAACATATGCTATATCAGGTCTGGTACAGACTTGAGCATACATTAAAGTCCCAATTAGTGAAGCATATGGAAAAGCTTTCATATGCTCCCTTTCAATTTCATTCCTCGGAGATTGTGATTGGCTCAACTTTTCACCTTTAGTAATAGGCACTGGGCTTGGTTTGGAATTTTCCATACCAAA
Organism: Phoenix dactylifera; assembly: GCF_009389715.1. Taxonomy (NCBI): domain Eukaryota; kingdom Viridiplantae; phylum Streptophyta; class Magnoliopsida; order Arecales; family Arecaceae; genus Phoenix; species Phoenix dactylifera. The sequence goes on along the minus strand of NC_052408.1, from coordinate 11,511,933 downwards.
TCTCTCCAACATTTTCTTAATGTAGGCTTTTTGAGATAGACAAACTTTTCCCTTAGATCTATCTCTATGAACCTCAATGCCGATGACATATGAGGCTTCACCCATATCCTTCATATCAAAATTGCTGGAGAGAAATTGCTTAGTCTCTCTAAGCAATGCCAAATCACTGCTAGCAAGCAAAATGTCATCTACATATAGGACTAAAAAAATAAATCGACTCCCACTGATCTTAAGATAAATACATCTATCAACAACATTTTCTACAAAGCCAAATGTAGAAATGACGTTATTGAACTTAAGATACCACTGTCGGGATGATTGCTTGAGTCCATATATAGACTTATTTAGCTTGCAAACTTTTTGACTCTGACCTTCTGAAACAAAACCTTCAGGTTGTTTCATGTAAACTTCTTCCTCTAAATCTCCATTAAGAAATGCAGTTCTCACATCCATTTGGTGCAGCTCTAAGTCAAAATGAGCCACCAAAGCCATAATTATCCTTAAAGAATCCTTCTTTGAAACTGGAGAGAAGGTTTCATGATAATCAATACCCTCCTTTTGAGTAAATCCTTTGGCAACAAGTCTGGCCTTATGTCGCTCTACCTTACCCTTGGAGTCTCTTTTGGTTTTAAAAACCCATTTGCAGCGTACTGCAGTAGCCCCAGGAGGTAGTTCAACAAGATTCCAAACATTGTTTTCAGCCATAGAATCTATCTCATCTTTCATAGCATCTAGCCATTTGGAGGAATTTACTGAATTTATGGCTTGTGAGAAATTTATTGGATCATCTATATTGCCAATGTCATAATCATTTTCTTGAAGGTATACTATATAATCTGGTGGAATTGGAGATCTCCTTACCCTTGATGACCTTCTTAAAGTTGCTTCTTGATCCACTGGTTCTATAGGTGGAGGAGCAACATTCTCAGTGATAACTGGCACAGATTCAAGTGGAACATTAATAGTAGACTCATCCTCCTCCAAATCATTATCAATGATAGGTAGAGGAATCATTGGCTGCTTATTTGAATCTTGCACACCATACGGAGTTTGCTTTTCCTTAAAATTAATTTCTTGAGGTGTTATACTCCCACTGATTTGGTCATTTTCAAGGAATCTAGCATTTCTTGTCTCCACAATCCTCAAAGTATGATTAGGACAATAAAATCTGTATCCCTTGGACTTTTCTGGATAACCAATAAAATAACAACTAATGGTTCTAAAGTCCAACTTTTTCTCTTGTGGGTTGTACACCCTTGCCTCAGCTTGACACCCCCAAATATGTAGATGTCTTAAACTAGGTTTCCTACCTGTCCAAACTTCATAGGGTGTTTTTGAGACAGCTTTAGTAGGAACCCTGTTTAGAATATACGCAGCGGTTTTTAAGGCATCACCCCACAGAGAAATTGGGAGAGTTGAGTGACTAATCATACTTCTTACCATCTCCATTAATGTTCGGTTTCTTCTTTCCGCAACTCCATTTTGATCAGGAGTACCAGGCATAGTATATTGTGCAACTATACCTTGCTCTTGAAGAAATCGAGCAAATGGACCTAAATGTTGTCCAGTTTCAGTATACCTACCGTAGTATTCACCACCTCTATCTGATCTCACAACTTTAATCTTTTTATCAAGTTGTAACTCTACCTCTGTTTTGAAAAGCTTAAAGGCATTTAATGCCTCAGCCTTGTCATACAACAAGTAGAGATACCCATAGCGTGAGTAATCATCAATAAAGGTGATAAAATACTTATGACCAGTAAAACATGGGGTCGAAAAGGGCCCACATATATCTGTATGTATGAGATCCAATAAATTTGTACTTCTTATAGCACCTTTCTTAAACTTGTTAGTCTGCTTTCCCTTGATACAGTCTAAACAAGTTTCAAAATCACCATAGTCAAGAGTTGGTAAAATTCCATCATTTACTAATCTCTTGATTCTTTTTATGGAGATATGGCCTAATCTTCGGTGCCATAACATAGAGGAATTTTCATTTATTAGGCTACGTTTTAATCCATAATGATCTTTATTTTGCAGGGATAAAAGGGATAGCTCAAAGGATGTATCAAGGTCTAATTTGAATAAACCATCCTCTAACAAGCAATTACCAACAACAATATTATTCAAAGAAAGGTTTACAAAAGACCGTCCAAATGAAACGGTATATCCAAAGGAAGTAAGTTTAGAAACAGATATCAAGTTTCTTGAAAATCCAGGTACATAGAAGGTATTTTCTAGATACAAAATATGGCCAGTCTTTAAGGTCAATTTGAACGTTCCAACAGCTTCCACATGTGAACGCATCTTATTTCCCATTATGATGCTTCGCTCACTTTCCGTTGGAATTCTTTTGTTCAACAATCCCTGCAAAGTTTTACATATATGGATAGTAGCACCAGAGTCAATCCACCATGTGTTATGAGGTACATCAATAAAATTTGATTCATAACACACTAAGGAAAGAAAAGTACCTTTCTTTTCGAGCCATTTCTTGTACTTGATGCAGTCCTTTTTCAAATGTCCCTGTTTCTTACAGAAGAAGCACTTTATTTGCCTTTTGTCAGTCACTTTGGCTGACACTTTCATTTTCTTCTTCTTAACAGGAATATGATGACTGGTACCGCCGACCTCTTTATGTCCTTTTCCTTTATGAGAGGTGAGATAAACACTCTCTTGCCTCTCTTGTTTTATTCTCTGCTCCTCATCAACACACATGGCTAGAAGTTGATTCATAGTCCATTTTTCTGTATGTGTGTTGTATGAGATCTTAAATGGTGCATACTCCATAGGCAGAGAATTAAGGACAAAGTGTACAAGAAAAGTTTCTGACATGTCTACTTCCAATGATTTTAATTGGGCAGCGATGTCACGTAATTCCATAATGTGCTCGCGTATGCCACCATTATCATTATACTTTAAGGAAGCAAACCTTGATATTAAGGTGCTGGCTAGGGCTTTCTTTGAACTCACAAATTGCTCTTCTACTGCTGTTAAGAATTCTCTTGCAGTTTTGCAATCTGGAATTGAGCCCCTTATCTTTCTGGAGATATGATTTTGTATGAGTAAAAGACTTAAGCGGTTTGACCGCTCCCACCTCTCATACAACTTTTTCTCCTCTGGCGTAGTTTCCTCCGTGGGGACAGGTGGCATGTCCTCACGAAGTGCCAGATCAATACCCATGCACCCTAAAGTAAATGTCAGCCTTTCTTTCCATTCCGAGAAATTTGAACCATTAAGTATTGGGATGCATGATGTAGATTGTGAAAAAACTGTCGGAAACAAAGCTGCAAAACATATGCTTACTATCAATATGCATGCTATAATTACGCTAAAACCTTATCTAAATCACTAACCCATATTAGCAATTTAGTGAGTAAATCAGAATTAACTTTACATGATTTACCCCTTTACGATAAAACTAATGTATTAAGTATGATATTTAATGAACTTTATATATCTAATTGAAAAATTCAAAGAATAACAGCCAGATCAGCTCCAGATCGGTGGTGGAGCACTAGGCTCACTTAAGTACCAGCCTTTCTTAGGCACGTATGCCTTTTTGACAAGCTTTTCTTAGACACCGTTATTCAATGGATAAAATTTTACTAGATATTGTTCAATGTTAATGAAGAATTCAAGGCCTTTGGGCAACAAGATTTCATCATAAATATCATACTAATAACATTATTTCATCCCACCATTAACTTTGTATAATGATTTCCCTTTGGGGCCAGTTCATTATATATGATGCAACTATTCAATTTCATGAGATGATGATAAAAAGACTCTTTATTGATTAAATTAAACTAAAGCATTCTAAAATTTATGGGATGCTTTGGCTCGTCACCACAAATATGCAAAAATTTAATCATTTATATGTCTTTTCCTACATAAGATGCTTTGGCTCGTCTCATGCATATATCATCCTTTTATCATGAAAAATATGAATAATTTAAACAATCATGTATCATCATAAGAAAGCATATAAATTGATCAATTATGCAATAAATTCATTACATGGAGTAATATATAATTGTCAAAGTACTGTTCTGTAATGAAACTTTAGCAAAGGGACCACATAAAAATATTTTAGGACCCTTTTGATAATTCAACTTTCGGCTGGGGACCATATATAAATTTCAAAAGCCCCTTTTTCAGAATAACATATTGGCAGGGGTTTAACTGTAAAAGGCCCAATTTAAGCCAAAAGGATTCGGGTTTCGGGTTGCGGGGCGAAGCCCAATAACCCGAAACCTGTTAATCCCTTCACCTTTTTTTTTTTAAATTAACCGGATTCGGGTTGCGGGTTTAGAAAACCCGAAACCCGTTAATCCAACACTATTCATTTTCTTCCCCAAACGAAAAGAGGAGGGGGCCAAAACCAGTGGCCCCTTCTCTCCTAAACGACGGCGGCGCAACCGCCGCCGCCGGCCGTAGGCGCGGCGGCAGGCCGCGGGGCGGCCACAAGGCGGGGCCGGAGGCCGGGGTCGGCCGCGGAGGCCGCGGGGTTCGGCCGCAGGGTGCGGCCGCAGCCCGCGGTCGCGGGCCGCAGGGGCGTCGGCCGGAGGCGGTGCTGCGGGCGCCGTGGGTGGCGCGGCTGGCAGTGGCCGGGGTCGCTTAGCGGCGGGCCGCAGGCCATGGCGGCCAAATTTTTTTTTTTTTTTTCTTTCTTTGCCCGCGGTGGCCATGGCGGGTTGCAGCCGCTGCCGGCTCGCCGGGGGGTGGGTCGCAGCGGCAGCCGGGGAGTCGGGCCGCTGGACAGTGGCCCTGTTGGCCACCAGTTGGACGGGGAGAGCCGCTGCCATGGCCGCCGCTCTCCCTTCCTTATTTTTCTTAGCAAAGGTGGAAGAAAGAGATGAAGGTTTTAGTCCCACATCGGTCAGAAAAAATTCTTTCATATGGGTAAATAACATCAGGGTCCAAAGCACTCCCGTCCAGCGAATCAAACGAATATGGTTTATTTTGGAATCCAATCCACCCGCTCTGATACCATTGATGGAATTGATTAACTTAATGAATTATAAATCATACCTTGATTCGCTAAATCCATCTTTAATTGCGCTCTGGGCTTTGAAATGCGTGCGCAGTCTCGATCACCGATGATCTGACCAAAAATTAGCGAGAGATCTTCTGGAGAGAGAGCTCTTAATGCGTGTATTAGAGAAGGGGTCTGACAGGCTATTTATAGCCCTCTCCAGGGACCAAACGCCGTGATTAGTTACACCCGTGAAGAGTCACCCCCCATCAAGGCAACCTTTCACTGCAGTGCAATTACCTTAATGCCCTTGTGATTATCAAGATTTACGAAATTCAAGGGACAATTGTCAAATGTGGGTTTTAATTAAACGGGATCAAGGTTTAATTAAACGGGATCCAACACAATCTTGATTCTCGGACTTGTTGCTTGATTGTCAAGAAATAATTCACGCATAAACTGATTTCAGGAATATGTCTCATGCCTGACCTGTGGCCGTACACTCTTTGATCTTCAAGAAATCAGCGCCCAGATTAGGGAGAAGACGTCATACTTGCCTGGTGTTTCAGTAAATTCACGATCCCATCATCTGAAGGCGTTGATAAAGTTTAGTGGACATTAACAATTTGCTATGTTTTATGTTGCAGATTGCAATCATGGGTTGCATTGTTAAACGGGCCAGGAGAGATGGCTGATGCAGATTTTGAATATGTTGGTGGTGCTCCAGGAAAGATTGACCTCTATGTTGGGAAGGTAAAGTTTTGTTTCTCCTATTGAAATGACTGAACACTCACAAACTTATTTCCCTAAATTCATCTGATGATGCAATTCATTCATGTAGTTAATATGTTTTAAGTATCGCATATTGTTGCATGATATTTATATTTTTCTAGAAGTTGTTCACGGTGACTGGAGAATATATGAGGTCTGAAGCGTCTCATGGAGTGCTTTCCAAATACCCATGCTTTGACTGTCAAGAGAGGCAGCTTATGCTTGATGGGGCTTTCTTCCTTTTTTTTTTTTTTCCTTTTCCTTTTTGATGTAGATGGGGCTTTCATCCTTACTGGATGAGACAGGGCTAAGCATTTGATGAATTTAACTAAGGGATCTTTTAAGTTCCTAGTAGTCGATCCCAATTCCATTTTCAATTCCATTTCACAAATTCTGGTTTGAGAAAATGAATGTTGTACAAAGGTGGGAGTCCTTTAACCTCTATCACAAGTTCTAGAATGCCTTGACACATCATGCATCCTTCTTCCTAATTGTTTCATGTTGTAGATGGTTTGAAACTGAATTTTGATCTCTGGACCATTTTTAGATTCAACGGTAATAGATCCCCCCCCCCCCCCCCCCCCCCCCCCCACAAAAAAAAAGGTAGAATAAATTCATTAATTGTAAGAACAAGTTAGTACAAACGAAACAACAGCAGCAGATCAATTATGAAAAATGAAAGCTGACACAATGACTTCCATGCATCAGGTGGTGGTTAAGCGAGGTATGGCAATGGAGCATGCAACTGAAGCATCAATCCAGCTGATAAAAGACCATGGACGTCGGGTTGATCCACCTGCTGATATGTAAATGTGGACCATGTCACAAAACTATGAGCACTTGCATTTGCTGAGAAATGCATGCTAGGCACCTCGTTCGAACATTTATGTTAAAAGTGACTGCCTATACCCATATATACGACAATTCGAATGAAATGAAAAGGTTATTCATTCTATGAATTATTCTTTTGATTGCTTGGATGGCAGTACTAGTAACACAAGATGGAGCTGTTGATTATATTTCGTCAGTCTGAGTTGTAGATGCACAGAAAAAATACAGTCAACTTGAAAAGCTGTGGAGAATATCTGAATTGCCATTAATTTCTGTACAACTGGGAAAGATAATATGCACTTTAATGACATGTACGGGATATTAAGCTGGTGAATTTCAAAAGGTGGATAAGCCCATGGGTTTCCAAATGCAATGGAAGTTTTACCGTCGTGTTCAGTGTCATGGCTCTAACTGTTAGTGAAAGTGACGTGTTTTAAGGACAACAAAATCGCCATTGATGTTGGCATCAGTCATCCAGAGATTCTTCTTCTTCTTTTAATTTCTGTTCTTTAGTTGGTCAGTTCATATGATGAAAGACCTCCAATGTCATTCAGCCAAATATTTCACGCTTGGAAAAAAGCTCCTTACAATTTCACATCACAGATTGGAAAATGGGGCTTACGTTTTAATATCCTGTTTCAGGCCGGCGGTACAAGGACAACATAGAATGGTTCTGCCAAAAGCGACCATGATAAAGGCGTTTGTTTTTCTGTCATTGAGAATTTCATGGCCAAGATTCTTAAATCACAGGATCTTTACTGATGCAGTATTCTGGGCGCAACATTTTGGTCGTTGAGGTTCTCAGCTTCGAAGGGAAGAATTCCATTTGTACGAACCATGATTTATTTATGCATGCTGAGCTAGCTAAGAGCTGAAATACGGAAGTCCATAAGTCCTAACAAATACCTTTTTCAAGGGACATATAAGCAAACAGGTAACAGAACATTCCTGTCTTCTCGAAATCACCAACTTCATCACATGAAGATTCACAGAAATTAGAATGCAGCAGCTTGGCCTTCAACACGCTCCTGCTGGGGTTGGGAGGCAGCCCGCAGCGCTCGGGCCTTGAGCCAGTCGAGGATCACGCCGAAGACGAGCTCGACGTTCTCGTCAGGCTCGCCGACCAGCTGGTGCCACATCCCGGGGTAGATGCGGAGGGTCTTGTCCTTGCTGCCCGCCCGGCGGTAAAGCTCCTGCACACAAGCCGGGTCGCACACGACGTCGTCCCCGCCGTGCACGATCAACATTGGCAGCGCCACCTCCTCGTAGCGCCCCTGCACCTCCCGGCAAACCCGCAGCAGTTCCAGCGCCGTCGCCGCCCGGGGCCGCGCCACCGGCCGGCGGGGGCTCGCCAGCGCCAGCCGGCGCTTCCACTCCACCTTAAAGGAGACGTCCGGGATGGAGCCCCGGGTGACGGCCACCCGCCACGTGGGCACCAGGGCGGCGGCAACCCACAGCAAGTGCTCCAGGGGCCAGGGGGGCTTGAACTTGGGGCTAATGCCGCACATGGCCCCGTTGAGGACCAACCCGTCCCAATCCCGAAAGCTCTGGCACTCATCATGGAGGGGGACGCCGCCCTCGTTTTGATCTTGAGCCCTCTTCCGCTCCCGGAGGTGGATGAGCAGCGCGATCGCCCCGCCCAGCGACTCCGCGTAGAGGAAACACGGCAGCTCCGGCGGGTAGCGGGCGCGGAAGGCGTCGAAGAAGGCGACGCAATCGTCCACGACGGGCTCGATGTCCGGGATGTGGGCGACGAGGCCGTCGGAGAAGCCGTGGCCCTGGTGGTCGAGGGCGCCCACCGCGAAGCCCGCCTTGGCGAAGTAGACGGCGGTGAGCTGGACGAGCCAGCTGGACTCCCCGGTGAAGCCGTGGACGACGCCGATGGTGCCGACGACCTCGGCTGGGGGGACCGGGGCCCACCACTGGGTGAAGATGCGGAGGCCCCGGGGGTTGACGAAGGACGAGGAGCCGTGGGAGACGGAGTGCCGCGCGTAGAACTCCGACGCTGTCAGCTGGCCGAAAGGGCTCCGCTCGTCGGCCTCGGCCACCGGGTGAACCATTATTACTCACAAGGACAACGACGACAATCTCTTTAGACCAGTAAGAGGGAAAGGAGGAGGCACAGGCGACGATGCGGGGGATTGTGAACGATATCTATCTGTCTATCCATCCATCCATCAAGCTATCCGTCCATTAATGGATTGTTGGTAGGAGGAGGTGGAGCTGGCAGGATAGATTCGAAAAAGAGGACCCCGTGGAGGAAGAATACCTCAGGATTCGCTTGCTGGGTCCGGCGGCCTCCTCCACAGAAAAGAGGAAAAAATTAGATTTTTTCGCATGCGCCGAAATGGACGGCTCAGATAGGTCCCTCCCTCAATCATTTATTGGAGCGGTTGGAGATTGGCTGAGTGAGCGACCGCGAGCGGCTCTACGCACCAACCTGTTCCTTTCATCATTATAGCACGCATTGATTCACAGTTATTGTGACGCTCTCCGCTCTGGTCCTTTCCTGCATGCGCGCTCGCTGCAGGCTACCTACCATTCCGGTGCCGGGCGCGCAGATGAGAACCGACTGCTAAACGGCTTGCGTTCTTCGTTTTAGAACGACTCTGGTCCGGCCAAATGCATGTCATCTTGACGGATCCTCCGCGACCACATAAAAATGGCCACGTCTTGCTGGGTTTATGGTTGTCCTAAACCTGACAACTAGGCTTACATTCGATGAATTATGATTGACCAAGTAATTAGGTCCGAAAATGAAGTTCTAACCATTTGATTATTTTTAATTATTCTTTACGATTCATTTTGCCATCAGATAATATAAATTACTTCGAGGTAATGATGTATTAAGTGATGTATTAAGTGACGTCAAAGCACTGATAGGGCAACCGATTTATTTATTGATCGGGATCCATCTCGATAAAATCAACGGTTTCACCGAGACAAAACTCACAATCTCCCACCAAGTTGATAGTTTCGCCAAAATAATGCCAAATAATATTCTGCGCAAGCTTATGCAAGAGTTGAGATGGTGTTTGGATTAGTTATACCTTTGTCCTATTCCTTCCTTAAAGGTTAACTACGATAGCAGTATAATAAAGAGAAGTTTTTTTGGTGAACCAGATTTTGTTACAAAAAATGATACTAGAATTCTTAGCTGCTGAAGGTATCAAAGTTTGCTAAGTCAAGGGCAGTCTTTTTGTCAGAAGTCCAAGATAGTTCTAGCCCAACTTGAGATTTCAGAACCTCATCCTCAGCTCGCCTGATGTTCTGAAACAAGTCACCACTGATCCCAGATGTTTGTAAGGTAACCGGCACCCCAGAAGGACGCCCTCGCTCTATTGGCAAAACGTGATGGGGATAGGCAAAGCCCAATGACCATACCTTGGATGGGAGGAAAACTCGACTACTTTGAACCTGAAACTAGGGTTTTGATACTATAGCGGCGCCGATGGCGGAATTACGAATGGCATGGGAGAGATTGATTTATACTTTGCAGAAGTTGAAGGCTTCTGGCATTTATTTAAAAAGAGATTTCTTAACAATTATTAAATAACTTTCAAATGCAATTTCTATTAGAATTCATCCTCTTCTTTATGATTGCTAACGTATGATGCATGCACGACTGTCTATTGAGAAATCACATATCTATAGAAAAGTTGATAGTGTGCTGATTAGATCACGAGCTATATTGTTGATTGCACTAAAACTACGCTATGGGATTCTTTGACAAATCTTTCTGTTCAATTTTTTAATTTTTTTTATAATTCCCTTGGATGTATATATACTTGCACCGGTTAATTTATCCAATTTACCAAAAAGAAATTAGCTAGACCATGCTTCGTTAATATGATTATAACATTGCCCGCAGACACATCATTGGTAGAGTGTGCATTAAATAAATGAAGAGAAATGGTTTGAATTAATTAGTAACGACTTGCGGGCCGTTGCCGGCGATATTGATCAAATATATCAAATAAACCATATATGTAGATTGCATACATGAGTAATCATCGTCGTCGTCGTCATACCTATGATCTCTGATTCTTGGATGCAAATCGGAGGATGAGATAGAAGAGGATGCGATAGAACACCGCCCACCCCAAGAGGTAAAGCACCATTTTCCACTTGGCCGACTCCTCCAGACTAACGGACATTTCGCGTAGGATGTCCCCCCCGGTCACAGTGAGCCCCGTTGAGGGATCCGTCGAGAAGATGCGGTGCTTGACAAACTCGTTCATCAGCAAGCCCTCATAAGGGTATTTCATGGTGGAGATGGTGTTCATCCACTTCCACCCTCGGGGGATGGCCTGGCTGCTAAGGAAGTAGCCACAGAAGAGAAAGAAGAGGGCAGTGAATGCAATGACGGAGGCATAGCCAAGGATGAAGTTGGGGACGATAGAACTAACGAAGATGACGAAGGAGTTGGTGGCAAGCAACGAGACATAGAGCACGAGGAGGAAGTAGTAGAAGCTACCATGAAGGCGGAGGGCAAACCAAACGATGAAGGCGTAAGTGGCGGCCTGGACGAGGAGGAAGGGGAGGTAGGTGACGAGGCCAGCAATGGTGTAAGAGGAAGCACGGTAGGTATTGTGAGAGGTCTCGCGAATGAAAATGTAGCGCTCCTGGATGAACGCCGGGACAGCATCATTGGATGAGAAGAAAAAGAGGCAGACGGTGAAGATGAAGAAGCTGAGGCGATTAGTGATGCCCTGAGGGTTGTCCTTGGGGTGTAGGAACATGGTGGCCATCATCGACCCCATCACCGTCAGCACCATTTGTCGAGACAAGAACAGCTCCGGGGTGCGCCAGATGTTGGTCAAGTTGCGTCGCATTAGCACCCACACCTCTACCAGGTACGAGTTCGCGAAATTGGGGCCAAGTCCCATAAGACCAACCTGTTCGGTGGGCGCGCCCCCTAGAATGTTTGGGGTCAAGTAGTCACCCTCATTCACTGTGTAGTCACTGCTGTGGGGTGTCGGCGTGCCGGACAGGATCTCATTTGAGTAGGTATAACACCCCGGAGACAGGCTACAATAATCAATAACAACATCGAGGGGAGGAGGAGGCGTTAATTTATTCATCATCCATCAACTTTTCATCTTATATACGCGTGTGGAGAGGGAAAGAGAGAAGTGCACTGATATCCGGTCAAGCAAATCTCAAGCATGTTGTGGCCAGGTGAAATCAAAAAGGTAAGGATCAAGCACCGATAATCCGTGCCACTTAATTTGACTTACTATCTTCAAACTACTTATAAATAAAAAATCATATGATTTGCATATGGCTAGTCTAAAAATCAAATAGTCAAACAAACCACTATGCCTAATTTATTTAAACTTTTTTGTTTTTGACAACTTGATCCATATACCAACGGTCTCTAATTAAGTTGTATAATATTTATATATTTATAGATAATACACCACATTCAATGTCAACGGTGTGAAACCACCATCTTCCAATTTCACTTGATTGGATCCAACTTCAAACGGAATCAATGGAACCCAACTCAAAATCTCACCCTCTCTTCATATATATATATATATATATATATATATATATATATATATATATGGAGTGAGTGAGAGAGAGAGAGAGAGAGAGAAAGAGAAACACATATATATAGATATATATATACATATACACATGCATACGTAAGTGTATATATATATATATACATACATACATGCATATAACTATGGGATAGTTTAATAAGGACTATAACATTTCTCTTGAGAAAAAAAGGGTATCTACTCTTTTTAAGTCCAAAATCAATATTAGAATATCTGAATCAAAGATCCATACCATTGATGATGATTTATGTTAGTAAAAATATCTAGAAATGAAAAATCAGATATTTTGCAAGATGGTTACAATCTCCCTTGTTGATATAAAAATAATTATATATTTTGTATACATTATATAGACACAAATATAAATAATTTTCATGGTACTGGCTAGCATGCTGAAATACATTATAAAATATTTAAATGAAGGGGCTACATATATATATATATAATTCAATTTTGATATTTAAATCATCGTAAAAATTATTTTAATATTTAATTAATTTGAAATATTTATTTTTACCTGTGATGTATGGTTTAAAAAAAGATCAATATATGAATCTTCAAGTGAAATGTCAACTATCAGGTTGTTGATGCTTCCATAATCTCATGTTGGCATCTTTCAATGAAATGTCCCGATTACGATATTACATTATTGATTTTAGAGTCAAAAGAAGCAGATACCTTTCTCGCCTTGTCTCTTTTAATATATAAATAAATTGGTGTAGATGGCTAGAAAGATAAATAAATAGATGGAAGATAGACATAAACAGACCGATAACTGCAAGAATCCGAAGCATGAGCAACAGCAGGAGCGGCAAAACAATGAGATCGATGGATCGTTATGTACCTTGGAGGATTGTTGGATCCCCTTTGGTGATGATAGTCCCTTCGATGGCGAGAGGGCGTAAATTTGAGCGTCTCCATGATGCCGCTCTGGCTGCCGCTCCATGGTGACCTGGAGGAAGCGCTCCTCACGCTATGATCGAACTCTTCCATCCCGCCCTGCTTCCCACCCAACCGTTCCACGGCGCCCAAGGCTCCTCCTAGTCCTCGATGATGGTGCCCCGCCACGACTGGCGTGGGTGGGACCGTGGAGACTGAGTGCTGGTCCCCCTTGCTAGAGACACGCGGCGGCTTGAGCCCAGTGAGGCAGAACTGAGCTAGGGCCGTGACCCCGACTTCGGACTGGTCGTACTCTTGAATGACGTCCAAAAGGTGCTCGATGGAATTCTCGCCCGTGGGGACCTTGCGTCCCATGCGGCCGAGGTGGCCGGCCACGTCCTTGGGGGCGCCCATGAACATGAGCTGGCCACGGGCCAGGATGATGAGATGGTCCAACAACATCTGGATGCGGTATGAGGGCTGGTGGATGGTGAGGATGACGGTGCTCCCGGCGCGCGCAATGTGGTACACCCGCTCGATCACGCTGTGGGCACTGGTAGAATCCAGCCCCGATGTGGGCTCATCCAGGAACAGCAGTGGTGGCCCGTGGATGATGTCCACCCCGATGGACACTCGCCGGCGCTCCCCACCCGACACCCCTCGCATGCCCTCGTCCCCAATGCGTGTGTTTCTCGACGACTGCAGTAATGTACATTGCAGTGCAGTTCAATTAGATGCTTATTTACACCTTTATCATCGATTGCTTTCGGAGGAAAATGCCCAAAAAAGGCAACCCTCGGCCATGTATATGCAATTGCAGTACCAATGTCTCTCTCTTACTCTTACGCGTGCATGAAAACGGGAACTTTAGCAAAAAAACAAAAACAAAAAATGAAAATGGGAACTCTAATCTCATATAACAAGTAAAACTCCAACCGACATTCCGTACCGTCAATCCGAGCTGCTCGATGAGCTTCTCCACCCTCTGCTTCTTGTCGGCGCGAGAGATGGAGCCGAGGCGGAAGTCGGCGGCGAACATGAGCGTCTCGTAGACGGTAAGCATGGGGAAGAGGCGGTCGTCCTGCATGATGTAGGCGGAGCTGCGCTTGATCAGGCTGGGGCTCATCTCCGCGCCGTCCAGAGACACCCGCCCCTTGAGGCTCCCACTCGCGATCCGGCCGGCGAGCGCATCGAGGAAGGTGGACTTGCCGGCGCCGCTCGGCCCCATCACGGCGGTGACGCACCTCTTGGGGGCGTACCCGGTGATGCGGTGCAGCAGGTCCACCTCCTGCGACACCGACTTCCCGTCCACCTCCTGCTTCTTGGTCACGCTGTAGGTCACCCCGGCAAACTCGAGCCCGCCTGTGAAGCTTGGAGGCGGCCCCGTGATGTCGATCACGGCGTCCCGGCGGTAATCACTTGCCATCATGAACTATTCGATTTTTGTGGTTGGCGGCTCCCAACGTGGGTGGGGAAGGAGGTGGGCAGGGGATGGGCTGTTATAGCAGCTGTCGGAGGTCTGGTTAGAGGGCGGCGGAGGAGATTCCGATGCTGGATTGAAGCGACCTCATCGAAGAGGCCGCTCGCAAATTCGTCTGCTTCGATACGGTGAGGATGCTTTGTTCTCATCATGCCGATTGGGCTTTGGCCTCGCTAGCCACGGATCAAGGTTAAACCGAAAATCAGTGCACGCGCTCATGCGCGCGCGCACGGCCCTTTTCCTGTTTGGGTGGGATAAGCTTGGACGGGCCTGTCGAGTCCTTAATCAATGCCAGTTTAGAGGAGAGGAACAAGAGCAAGATTCCATTTTTTGCAGGGGCTTTTACGCATATATATTCTTATGGAGAAAATACTAGATACCTCGATCTTAGGCCAGATTGATCTCTAATACAGGTCGAGATAAACAACGTCGATCCTAGCAAAGAGTCAAACCAATCGATGTGAGCAAGTTTGTTTCTGGCCGGAAAGCCAATCGACATGTATCAACAAAAATTGACAGTCCTAGCAATCAGCCGTTATGTCAACAGCTAGCCGATGTGGCAGTACTACATTGGGCGTGCAATCAATATCGTACGCCACCCACGCCGTAGCCGTACTAGTGGTCATTGCCTGGCGACTGGCGCACATTACAACGACCTAGATAAACGACAAAATAAACTTTCCTATACAAAGGGGCAATCTAGAGAAGCCCAGGTATGCAATATTATTCACAGAAAACTACACTCTGCTGAAATTTCTTCCTTCCATATTGTTGCCTCAATATTCTGACTTAGGCATCGAAGGTCTCCCACCAAAAACTCTCCAGCAAGTGGACTTCTTGCAAAACATCTCTGGAGGAGTTCAAACCCCGACACCTCGGCCACTTAATCCAACTCAGTTCCAGCCAACTCAAAGTCATCCCGGACTGCACTCCGACCTCGGTCTATGATTCAACGACAACAAATTGATGCCAGAGGAAGGGTTCCCCCTAGCTACATATGTATCAAACGAAGAAAGAAACCACCAACATGAGGTCACGAGGAGCCCGCGATGCATTGCATACTTCGCAATGCTACACTCTAACCTCCCGAGGGTTATTGTAGAGCCCAAAATTTGCTCCGTCGGAACAATCCACCATGCCTGTGGGTAATGAGCAGTTCAACGTGCTCATTCAACAGGTGCAGTCACTAACCGCAGTGGTCTAGGGCATGTATCAGGCAGTAGCACAATGGAAACTGATTCGGCCAGAATTCGGTCAGTACAACCACCACTCTTAGTCGTCGACACACCACATGCGCTTGGTCAGTCATTACTCTCATGTCGAGATCTCGAGCGGTTTTGCTAGAGTCGACGCACTCAGTGGAGCAATCTTGGTCAAGATGGAAAACTATGCACTCCAAGCCCCTATTCTTGTAAGAACTCCACTCTAAGCCTTTTGCCTCCTCACCACATGGAGCCCCAGTGAGATACCGACCTCGATAGGAGAATCGAGAAAATGGAGGACCAGATTCAAGCCCTTAAGGGATAGGCTCTAAGGGCGAACAACAATCTCAATTTCTCCTTTAAGCCTTCTTTTTTCGGCAGATTATGAAGAAACCAATTTCACCTGAGTTCAAGATGCCCTAAGTAGAGTCATACGATGGCACCTCGAATTCTCTGAATCACCTAAAGAGTTTCAAGGCCCTTATGATGCTGCACAGAGCCACTGATGTTGTGCTTTGCAAGGCCTTCTCCGAAACTCTTCGCAAAGCGGCTCGATTTTGGTTCTCGGAATTTGGCCTGAATCTATCTACTCTTTTGAGCAGCTCGCCCACCTTTTTGCGGCACATTTTATCTCCAATTGAAGACGGCGCCACAATTTGGACGCGCATCTCGACGTCAAACAAAAGGAGAAAGAGTTCCTCAGGAACCATGTCAGCCGCTTCAATGCGGCGATGTTGGAGGTCTACGACTTAGATCAGTCGGTCGCAATATCAACAATGAAGAGTGGCTTACAACCATCACACTTCTTCTTCTTTTTTGGAAAAGTGCTCCCCTACTGACTTTACCTAAATAATGGCACAGGCAGATAAGTACGCCAATGCGGAGGAGGCCATGGCCTTCCATCACGAGTCCGTTGACAGGAGACCTTCCTAAGGGCGGAGGAGCCAAGAGGGGGCACGAGAAATGAGAAGAGCCAAGGAGTGTTTTACCTTGGCATGAAAGGAGCTTGCAACAACCCAAGAGCCCTTCTCTAAAGTTCGAAAGATACATTCCTCTCACTGTGCCGAGGACTGAGATCCTCATGGAGACCGAGGGTCGAGGCTACCTCCGTCCTCTACATCAAATGAAAGCCTCAGCGACTAAGAGAGACAAGAAGAAGTACTACCACTTCCATCGAGACCATACCGAAGAGTGCATCCAACTCAAAGACGAAATTGAGGCACTCATTCGGTGTGGGCGGCTGGACCAGTATGTGTGCACTCAGAAGGATCGAGGGTGCCCGCTTCAGCCTTTGGTCTGCCACCCCCAAAGCTAATCGACAATCATCTGACAGCAGGCGTCATCAATACCATCACTGGTGAACCTTCCGAGGTCCCAAGTGCCTTGGGTGGTCGAGCTCTCCAGGAAGTCAAAACTGCCCTGAAGAGACAGCGCACGAAAGATGTCATCACTTTCTCCGATACCGATATAGGAGGAGTTCAGACTCCTCATAATGATGCTGTAGTTATTTCTCTTACAATTACAAAATATAATATAGTAATTAACTTTCATCTTTTTCAAACAAAAATAGCTTGTTGGTAGCAAATAACAAGCCAAACTAAACATTTAGAGAATATTAATTTATCTCTTTAGAGCAAAATCATCCTTGACAAGTGACTAAGGCTAGATGCCTAATCCAAATCCATGCCATATATAGAACAAAAGGCTTATTTGAATTTTGGACAGGTTTGAGGAGATATAGGTGTCAGAGCCGAGCATGATCAAGTTAAATTTGAAATTAATTTCAAATTTAAGCTATAAGATTAAGTTAGTTTTATTAAATATTGTCTGGAGCTAAATTCGAGTTTAATTTTAAAACGAGCCAAACATGACTCTAATTTGTTAGCCTGATAATCAAATTAATTTGAGCTTGAATCAGGCTCAGCTCAACTTTGAATTAAACTCGATTCAAAACTTAGCTTGAACCTGATTTGTACTTAACTAAATTGAGAATAATTGAAAACACCATTTAAGATCTTGATTGATTGTACCTATCATCTGCAAAATGAATAAAAATACTGCAATAGAAATATATTCCAGCATCATAGAGCCGAACCCAAGGTTGAAATCGGATTGGATATAGATCAAATACTAATATATCCACATCCATATTTATTTTATCTAATGAAGACATATACATATATAGATATTAGTCGGATGCAAAAATTCATATCCATATTCTTTTAAACAGATATGGATGCCAAAAGCATGGATATAAATATAGATATAAATTGAATAATTAAACTCTATAACTACAGAATCAAAAATATTACTTAGTGGATGATAAATCAAATTATAATATGTTAATGTGGTCTTATTTTTTTAAAAAATTCATGAATGCTATATAAAATTAAATAGAATTACAAATGAAATCGTATATTCGGATAAGAAATGGATAGTTGTCTATCTATCTATATATATTTTTTAATGGATATGGATATTCATATGGATATTAGTCGAATGCTCAAATTTTTATTTATATCCAGATAGTTTTGGATATGAAAATAAATTCGAATGGATATTATCCGATCTACTTTCATTTTTAGTTGAATCGATATTTGGGTTTAGTCGGAAAACTACTTTAGAGCCAACTTTTTTGGTCCAAGTTTTACTAATTTATTGGTGTATCGAGACTTATCCAGGCTACTCACTTCGTTTGACAGCTCGGCTGCCGGCGACACCGGCTCAAAGTTTTGGTCGTTCCGACCCGGAGCCATGCTCCGGAGAAACTATACGGAAAATTAATTCTCCACCCTTCTAAAGATTCCTCTGTAGCAAAAAGTCCTTGTGGTCTAAACCTCAAACATCCGGTCCAGAAACTTTCTAAACTATAATTCCCGGTCCCTGAGCCTCTTTTGTTTTAAAAAAAGATGCCAAAAATTCCTCCGCCCCTCCTGATCTCCCATCCCCCCCGAAGAATAAGAAGAATAAAACGGCCAGCCGTGGCCACCAGAGACCACGGCGTGCCCCCTTCCGTGCCCCCTCCCGCGGCCACCTCCAGCCCCGACCTGCCCCCTCCTGAGCCCCCTCTCGCGGCCGCACCGCTAGGAATGCCTCCACCCTCGCCCCCACGATGGGGAGGTGCTGAAGAAGAGGAAGAAGGGTGCCCTCCTGCGTCCTGCGACCGTCGCCGGCCACGATCCGCCCTCCTCCAGCGTCCGCTGTGGCCCGACCCCTTTCCGACGCCACCGGCCTCGTGAGAGGAGAGGAGTTCTCCGCTGGCGGCGACCTCCTCCGGCGGCCGCCACGCCGCCGGCTCGCGGGAGGAGAAGAAAAAAGAAAGAAGAAGAAGGGAAGAAGAGAAGAAAAAAAGAAAAAGAAAAGAAAAAAAAAAGAAGAAAAGGAAAGAAAAAGAAGAAAAGAAAAAAAGAAGAAGAAAAGAAAGAAAGAAAAATAAATAAATAAATAAATAAATATTTATATTTATATGAATGAACTAATAAATAAATAAATAATATATTATAATGAAATAAAATAATTATAAATAAATAAAGCCGCCGCGGCCGGCCACCTCTTGCGGCCGCCACGGTCCGGCCCCCTTCTGGCGCTACCGGCCTCACGGAAGGAGAAAATAGAGGAAAAGAAAAAAAAAGAAAAGAAAAGGAAAGAAAAAAAGAAAAGAAAAGAAAAAAAAGAAAGGAAAGAAAAATAAATAAATACATACAGTGGTACGTACGTACATACATATATATATATATATATAAATGAACGAACAAATAAATAAATAAAATAATAAATAAATATATTGTAATGAAATAAAATAATAAATAAATAAATAAAAGCCACTGTAGCCATCGCCGGGCCCCTCCCGCGGCCGCCACGGCGCTCTTTTCTGGCGCCGCCGGCATCACGGGAGGAGAAATAGAAGAAAAGAAAAAAAAAGAAGAGAAGGAAAGAAAAAGAAGGAAAGAAAAAAGAAAAGAAAAAGAAAGAAAGAAAAGAAAAATAGTTAAGTGAGCTTGGTACCAAATGCATAGCACATATTTAAGTAAGCTTGGCACATAGTTAATTAATGTTTGAGCACTTAATCCAGTCTGGCACAGTTAAATTATCTCGACACATAACTAAATAAGTTTGGAACACACTTAATCTAGCCTGTCACACAGTTAAATCATCTCGGTACACAGTTAAAAAAGCTTGGAACACACTTAATTTAGAGTTGGCCCGACCTACTTTTTCTTCCTGCTATTCGGGTTTGCGGCATTTTCGCTTTATAATAGAATATTAATATATAGCTGGACCGGTTGTTAAATAGAAGGGTTAGACGTTAAACATCGGTCAAAAAAAAAAAAAAAAAAGGGCCCAAACTATATGCAACACGTGGTGCACGCCACGTTGGATAAAATATCGCCTGTGCCCCATCCATCTTCAAACCACATCGTCCGTCCGTCCTCCCGGACGTGTGACTTTCCTCCTGGCTGGTGGCTGGGGGGCTTTTACACTTTTTCTGATAGCCGACGAGGGAGAGGTATCGGTCTGAATCGAACGCACGCAAGCGTTCAATTGCACCCTCCTCGCAATCCAAGCCAGCGGGCACGTTTTCTCGCTGCGCGAATTCGCAACCCCCCCCCCCCCCCCTCTTTTCTTTCCGTCAAAAGGTTGGTGCCCGAATCTACTTCTCTCCTTCCTTGTTGGGGGTGCAATGCATCACCATCGGCGCGGAGATCTCCAAGAGAACCTATGCTCTCTCCCTCTGTTCGCCAGATTATAATCGCGGGCGGAACGTCATCATCATTTTCATCAGTCTTTCCCGGTTCCGGCTCCGGCTCCGGCTCCCGCACGGACATGTCGAGCAGTACGGTCTTATGGGCCAGCTTGCGGAGCTCTCCCTCCACCGGTCTCCGGGGGCATCAGAAACCTCTCATTCCCAGCAGCAGCGTCAGGAGGAGGTGGGGCGGTTCGTGCTGGGATCGTGGGAGGAAGATCCTCTGCGCCTGCACCGCCCCTCCGCGGAATTGGGGCGACGGCCCTCCTTCCCTCGATACCTATGTAAAAAATCCCTCCCCCCAATCTGTTCTTTTCGTTGGGTTAATTTCTTTAGGCTCCACTGGATGTTCCTGCGAATTGTTTCTCATCCAAGCAGGTTCAGTTGGATTTTTATGAGATCGAATTGGCCCAGCCATCCGTTGAATCAATCTATCGCATTAGATTCACGGATTAAAGCCTCGAGACGAAATAGGCCACCAACTAATGAAGAATGCCCGCAAAGTGTTCTTCGTTAGACCTAACAGGCCACAAATGTCCATCACCTATCTGTTTGCCAAAGCCAGCGTGGGGTCTGAGACCACTATAATTCTTTCATGATATTTTCTTGCTATACCTGTAGTGGTAATCATAATTAACTAGCCTGGCACCATCTGTTTAACTGCGGATTCTTCTTCTCCATCCACTCAAGTTGTATACCTAGTCAGGTCCCTATTCCTGCTTAACCTTTTCAGTCATTCTTTTGCACTCGTGTAAGAGCATTAAGGTCAAAAAATAGCTGCAAGGATTGCTTGTCAAAGCTAAAGGCAGAGGCAATGACAAAACAGCCGATTGCACATGCTCAAAACTCAAGCACTTCATATCATCAGAAAAGATCACCCTCATTATCCTATTCTCGTAATCCCGCTGTACTTGATAAATTTTATTGAACTGGTTACCTACATAATGTCATGTGCTTGGTGTTTCGATCAATGACTCTCAATGGCGTAGGAATTTAAGACTTAATTATTGTCTATGTTCCATCTTATCTGCCATTAATTTTTCTTATTTAATGACTTCTATGGCTTATCTTGTTAGAATTCATCCATCTCCAAGAATTTGGGAGTGGGTAATGATGTCAGGGATGAACATGACATTCTTATCGAGTGCAGAGATGTCCACAAATCCTTCGGGGACAAGCAAATATTGAGAGGTGTGAGCTTCAAGGTAAATTTTGTCTGCTTCTTTGTATCATGTACATTTTCAGTGATGATTTCTTTATAAGTAGCACATCCAGACTTATTTTGCTACAAATATTAGCTAATCTGCTCTTCATGCTTTGCTACTTAATTTGTATACAACATCGTTGTAGGTAGGTTGTAATCTACCCGAGCTTGTTCGAGCCAGCATCTGATCATGCTTCTTTTTTACTTCTTTTCCTATACTGGATGTGCTGACATCATCCCGTGATAATTGCATTATAGGCTTGGTCATGTATTCAGCTATTCACTTATTTGGATAGGGTTTTGCAAACAGATGTCAAACGTGCTCTGATAGTTCCTGTCTTCTCTATTTTTCTAGTTCGGGCAATGTTTATGTTGCATATTGATTTCTCCTAAAAAAATGATGTATATGGATGATTCATCAGAGGTTTCTTCCAAGTACATATTTACTACCTTCCTTTGAGTTTAGGAGTTCAATTCTAAATGGTGTTGTTTGTTTTGTTTTCTACTTCATATGCATCTTTTTTTTTATTCTGGTAATAAGTTGGGTCAACATGCTTCGCTTTATTTTTTAGCCCCCTACAAAGTTTTTTTCACCCCCCTATAAAGTTTTTGGAGATTATTGTTAACTTCTTCTTCCTGGACCAAGTAGCCCAGAGTTTTGAGCATCTTGTGCACCATTTTCATATTCATTAAGTTTGGCTTGCTATTTTCACATACTCCTTTAATAATAATTTAGCTTGTAAACTTGGAACGTTTTTGGAACTAAAATTATGTTATGAGTTGCTCACTAGTCTTTTTTAATTCAGATTAGGCATGGTGAAGCTGTTGGGATTGTAGGCCCTTCAGGCACTGGCAAATCAACGGTGCTCAAGATAATGGCCGGGCTTTTAGCCCCAGACAAGGTAATAAATTTGATGCTATATTTGTTTTCCCTTGCCAGTAGGCTTCTGCAACTCTCTCTCTCTCTTTCTCTCTCATCCAAGGATGCTTAACGCTTTGTGTTTTATTTCATGATTAGCAGGGTGAGGTTTTTATCTGTGGAAGAAAGAGACGTGGTTTGGTCAGTGATGAGGAAATCTCAGGCCTCCGGATTGGCTTGGTACTTTTTTGTTTTTAAGTAATTGAGTTGGTCTAGTTATCTTCAAGTTTGCATAATCTAAGCAGAATCATGTCAGTTAGCCCTATGGTGGTCATTTTCTCAAGAAATTCCTCTTATTTTTAGCAAAAGACTTCTTCTTTTGAGACCTTTATTTTGTAGATTATACCCAAGTATGTGTATGTTTTAGTTATAGTCATGGTATGTCGTACCATACTAGACAATACCAGGCATACCGTACCATATCAGTTCGGTACCGGTATCAGTATAGGTGGCGTATTGATCTTCGGTACACCAAAAAAACTCCATATCGTACCGTATCGACACTATGCTAGTGCGGCACCGGTACGGGGTTCGGTACCGGTACAGCGAACCTTGGTTATAGTTGTGATAGGAGCTTTCAAATTGCATCTAAGTAACATTAAAATGGTGTTTTGAAACTGCTTTGTTTAGATGCAGATACTTCTGGCCTCATGCAACTTAATGTAAAAGTAGTAACCTGTCTAAAAAATAATTTATCAAAATTACAATCTAATTATATCTTCTTTATGTACCCTAACTATGCTTATTAATGAAAACAGACTCTATAAACAAGATCTGGATCAAGTACCAGATGTTGTCACTTGGTACACCTGTTCTGTTCCTTTAAATTGCTTTTTGTTTCTAACTTTCTACTCCATCGAACAAACCTCATAAACAGTACAAGTCATCCATTTTGTTGTTAACAAACAATAGACATAAGGTTGTAGCTCTGCTCATCAGCTTTTATATACACTGTATTTCAACATTTTCTTGAAGACAGATCCTCAGTTATTACTGAACATGAGAGATATTGATATTCGTCTCTCTTCAGTCTCTAGGGTGTTACCTCTCTTTAACTGATGCTCTCATTTAATTACCAATGCAGGTGTTTCAGAGTGCAGCACTTTTTGATTCTCTTACAGTCCGTGAAAATGTTGGTTTTCTATTGTAAGGGATGATTATAGTTTTTTGGATAACTACATATATCCTGCCTGGTTTTTGTTGCCTGATATGCCTCTCCGCCTTTAGGTATGAAAATTCCAAGATGTCAGAGGATAGGATAGCAGAACTTGTGGCAGAAAATTTGGCAGCAGTGGGGCTAAAGGTACATTAAATAGTGAATTTAGGCTAATTTATGCATGTTTCTATCAATAGGGCTAAAGTTACTTTCTCATGTTAAATCTTACCTTTGAGATTAGTGAGAAAAAGAATATTAAAGATACAAGAGAGGATGCAAGAAAAAAGTGGTTATTCAACTGCATCTTGCACCCTTGACCATAACAAACCATCTAAAACCCAAAACCAAAGTTCTGATGTAAATTGTATGATTGTCATACAATTGTAATATGAGAATGCAAGTTGTAAGCTTTTTTTATTAAAAAAGACCAAGGGATCTATTAAGGTTTATTCAAATGGAAGTATTTGATCTTGTGACAGCTCTACTATTATAAATCAAACTCTGGGATTTAGACTCCACCCTAGTTTTGACTCTACTTATTTTAATATTTTTCCTGATACCAGAGGCCCACCATGCACTCACTTTTCTCTCGAGCATTTCATATTCCAATATTTTATTTCACATATGGTTTTCCTTTTCCAAGGGGCACTCTTTCTCTTTTAGAAAGAAACTACCGGTTCTATATGTAGTTCCCCTTTCCCAAAATTCTCTCCATTTCACAAAAAAGAACTCCAATTTTTCTGAGTAGAAGAAAAACTTTGATTGCTTTACTTACTACGACCCTTGAGCTTTACCATGACCTAAGGGCTTCCTCTTATGGACACGTGCAGAGGTCTAGTAAATTTTAATGAAGTTACATAGAACATTCAGTGTCTATGTATTAAGTGACAAGCAGGAAAATTTTTAAGCAGATAAAAATTCAATATTGTTTTGCTTATATTTAGTCTATGGTATGCTCTATGAGGTCTTTCATGTAGAGGTAACTGAGTTCAATATTTTAAAATGATAATTTTCTTAATTGGTTGGTTGTCAAGAACTGAGAACAAAGATATCAGTCTTTTACATGGAGCAAAGTTAATGGAATTCTCCAGCTTTGGGTGGAAATTTGTTTCTTTTGCAACAGACATATCATGTCCAGACAGTGAATGATATTAGACAATAATTAGCAAATATTTTCTAGTTTGCTTACACTAATGCATCAAATGCAGTACAAATACAGTATGAGATATGGGAACCTTTTGAAGCCTATATATCATGTCTTCATTCATAGAATGTATCCCACCCTTTTTTTGATACAAATGGAATGTATACCACCCTTTATCCAACAGTTCTGGACATTGAAATATCTATGAAGCATCTAGATTTTGGATTCAACGAGACCACCGTGTCCCTTTTTTTGAATTAAAAAAAAGAAATAATTAGACACTTTTTAGTTGTGCCCTTCTTTGTGATGTTCACTCTTTGAGAAAGAATAGACTGATTTTGGGTGGAAATTCATGACCTTGAAATATGAATTATCTTCTAAGCAAGCATATCAATTCAACTGCTCCATGGATCAGTGAGTTGCATGGCATAGTATATGCATTACCATGTCCACATCCTGAGTTTTGGAGAAGACTGAACCATATCCACAAATACTATATATTGCAAGATTCGACATCTCGATACCGGACCCCGTACTAGTGCCACACTAGCACTATGTTAGTACAGTACGGTATAGAATCTTTTCGGTGTACCAAGTATCGGTACACCATCCATACCAGATATCGATACCGAACCAGTACAGTACGGCCCGTACCATCCAGTTTACGCTGGTATAACGAACCATGATATATTGGATCCATGCCCATCCTAGTGTCCATCCATTTTCCAGCATTCCTCATATTTTTGTCATCATCTCTTTATGGCATGTAATCTAAGGCAAAACACCAAACCAACCATGTTTAGTTCTCAATGATCGCATCAACATTCGTGGCCTATTTGTAATTGCTGGATCTTGTATATGAACCCTAGATACTTAAAATCACTGCATCTTGTGTCAGTGTCACTGGGCTAATTTTATGCTTTTTTTTTTCTTTTTTTGGCATGTCTGACAAATTTAATAACAATCGTTCAGTTTCAGCTTTTGCTTCTTGCTCAGGATGAATCCATGCATTGTTTTATACATATAGCTTTTGTAACTTCAACAGTCCACTATAATTTGTCAAATGAGCATCTCTTCCCACCATCGACCATGAATTTGTAGAATTAGTTAATGATCAGGAGGCATTAATTCATTAGGGCCCAAATTCTTTTTATAAACTGCCATTCCATTAATAATTCCTGGCTTAGCACCTTCAGTGTCTCGATTGTTCTCCTTGTATTGTATCTGCCAAAGTCCTTAGGACTGAGCATTCCATGCATCCATACATAACAGTTTCCTCTGACATATTTAACAATTTGCACATCATTTCATGCTTTATGATTTCTCAGTTCTCTGTCTTGGTGATTACATTGCTGACCACTAGGTCAATTCAGTATATTGTTACATCAGTTGCGCTATTCCTGAATTATTATCTTTGCAGGGAGTTGAAGACCGTTTGCCATCTGAACTGTCTGGTGGCATGAAAAAACGTGTAGCTTTAGCTAGGTCTCTGATCTTTGATAACACAAAGGAGGTGGTAGAACCAGAGGTATGCCCATGAGTAGAATTGGCTTCTTTTATTATTCAGTTATACAATGGAGTATATAACCTGATATACATTCAGCATTAAAAACCAGCACCCTTTTAGGTTATCATGTTGTTTTACTATCTTACCACTGATTCAGTAATAACTGTTACAATCGTCCTTACAGAAAATGTACACACCACTCAATATTGCATTTGAAACCACTGGATTCACAATTTGGATACATTTATGTGGAGTGATTGATTATAACCCTATTTGATTTTGATGAGCTCAAAGCAATTGAGTATATCTGATGTTATACTAATGAATTCAATCTAGTGTTTCAGCCAAATATTTGTGAATTTATGCTTAAGTGTCTCTAGCTTTGGTTCAATACATTTTGGCTAAGTTTGGAACTCAGTTTAAACCAAAGTCTGAAGCTCGAGTCGACTCCGGAAGATTACGAGTCGACTCCAAGTGTTTCAGAAGTTCTGGCACATGCTCGAGTCGACTCCGGTACACTACGAGTCGACTCCGACTGAGAACTGACAGAAAGACAGAAAGTTGATTTTCAGACCCTGTCAGCGAGTCGACTCCAGAAGGGTTCGCGTCGACTCCGATGGTTTCCGAGTCGACTCCCGATGTTTCCGAGTCGACTCCAAAGGGTAACAGAAGAAAGACAGAACAATGTATTTCAGACCCTGCAACCGAGTCGACTCCAGAAGGTTACGAGTCGACTCCGAAGTTTGGCGAGTCGACTCCTAGTTAAGTACGAGTCGACTCTCAGAGGAAAGCAAGACTAGAAGGCAGAGAACCAACTTCGGCAAGGTGCGAGTCGACTCCGAGGGAGTTCAAGCCAAAACACAGAGGATCAGTTTTCGGATTCTGAGAGCCGAGTCGACTCCAACAAAGTGCGAGTCGACTCCGAGGCAGTTCAACTCAAAATACAGAGAAACAGTTTTCGGACTCTGAGAGCCGAGTCGACTCCAAGATGATCCGAGTCGACTCGAGAAAAAAATGCAGAAAAACAGATCTCTGGAACCCTGAGAACGAGTCGTCTCCAGAGGGCCGAGTCATCTCCGGACATTGGCGAGTCGACTCCAGGGTTGGCCGAGTCGACTCCAGAACGAGACAGCACTTTAATTCAAATCCTGACCAGTGGGCGAGTCGTCTCCAGTAAAGCATAAGTCGACTCCAGCAACAGCCGAGTCGACTCCAG
The DNA here is from genome assembly GCF_009389715.1 of Phoenix dactylifera. Taxonomy (NCBI): domain Eukaryota; kingdom Viridiplantae; phylum Streptophyta; class Magnoliopsida; order Arecales; family Arecaceae; genus Phoenix; species Phoenix dactylifera. The sequence goes on along the minus strand of NC_052408.1, from coordinate 11,484,329 downwards.
ATCGAGCGAGTCGACTCCGATCCCAACGGATACACTATCAGGAGTTGCAGATTGTGCAGAACGGCCATAAAATGGTGTCTAACGGCTAGTTTTCAAAGTGGACTGCTTAAATAGCTAGAGTGAACAGTAGTAGACACTGAGGGGAGCTATTCCATTCAAACAAAAAGGGATTTCCACCTACCAAAGGCTCTCAAGAGTAAATACAAGAGAAAGAAGGAAAAAGCGCATTGAACTTCATCCAACAAACGTTTCCTTCGCATTCAAGGCTCTCCTCTGACATCAGATCTTCAGTGCATTCAAAGAGGAGACTCAGAGCCCTACTTCCTCTTCCAAAATCTGTTTGAGGGCTTCTAACTCTACATTATTTATATTGTTCATATTTGCTTTTAAAGAAGCTTTTCCTGTACTCTTTACAAACTGTTTTCTTGTTACTTGATTCAATCAGGGGATTGAATCAAGGTTGTTAAGGTTTGTTGGTGAGCCGAAGTTAAAACCAACGGTGTAAGGGTTCGATTGTGATCCCGGAAAAACAATCGGGTGGTTCTAGTCGGTGAGCCTGTGAAAACCGACCGAGTTCGTTGTGATCTCGTGAAAACAACAAGTTGGGTTGTGAACTTGTAAAACAACCGGCTGTAATCCTAGAGATTATAGTGAACTCCCAAGTGAAGCTTGGGGAGTGGACGTAGGAGCAAGGGTTAGCTCCGAACCACTATAAAACCTCTTGTGTTTGTAATTGGTTCATTGTCTCTTCCATCTTCTCCACTCACTACAACTAGTAATCTAATTAATCTGCCTGCAATAATTTTAATTAGTTACTCATTAAGTTTTAATTTGCAATTATTACTTAAAACCCAATTCACCCCCCCTCTTGGGTTGTCTTCTTAGGCAACAATTTATTTATTTCATTCTTTGCTAGAATGGTCATTGTTAAGGAAGAACAACAATACCTTTGAAAAAAAACACTGTTCTCATTCCTTGCTGATTTGAGATTAGACAAGTTCTTGAAAAGAATGTAGCTGCTGTTCAAAATTTCCTAGTTTTAGTGGGTGTTTGTCTTCAAGAGGAGACCAAAATAGCAACCATTTTTGAAACCAGGCTGTGTATTGTATGCCTTTCCTCAAATTCTTCCTCGACCAGGTGCTCTTGTATGATGAACCCACAGCAGGACTTGATCCTATTGCTTCCACCGTAGTTGAAGATCTCATCCGCTCTGTGCATATGAAAGGAGAGGATGCCCTTGGAAAGCCAGGAAAGATCGCATCCTATGTGGTTGTCACTCATCAGCACAGCACCATAAAAAGAGCTGTTGATAGGTAATAGCATTTTCTTAGACTTCCAAAATTTTTACAGGTTTTTCATTCTTATACTGAGTATAGGTTAACAACTCCTTTGCCAGATTGTTGTTTCTTTATGAGGGAAGGATAGTGTGGGAAGGAATGACTCATGAATTTACCACATCCACAAATCCCATAGTCAGACAGGTGAGCATGGCTTTCAGATAGTCTCGCCATCGTGTTTAGCCTATCATGCGAAAGATCGAAAGGAACAAACCCCAAATATTTTTTTAATCCTTGCTTCCTTTTGCAGTTTGCATCTGGCAGCTTAGATGGGCCGATCAAATACTAAAAATACACTCGATAGCATTTCTGATGTGCTGGTGATCTATTTAAGTTACCCGCCACTCTCTAGACCTCCATGTAAAGAAAGGACCAAATCCTCTCATCATTCAAATTATGAGACAAGGAGGCAAAATATGCCATGCTGAAATTACTTTTGGCTGTCAGAGATGCAGTTGGCAATTAAAAGGCAATTCCTAGCCTGATCCATGTAATATTAATTTTTTATTCCATTCTTGAGTTTTCCTTCAAAATCTGTGTGAGGCAAATTTGTTGTTCAGTATATACAATTTGTTTTCCAAAGGTTTCTTTACCTCCTCTTCTCATGCTGATTTAGCTGATATGAAGAAGGTATACTTTTTCTCAAAAAAAGGTATACTTTTGAGACGAACATTCTGCTGTAACGGAGCTGTTGAAGCTCCTTAAATTGTTTGTTTTTTTTTTTTTTCCTTTTGACTGAATCTGTGCATTAAGACTGATGAATGCTCTGTTATGAGGCCAGAATAACAGGACTGTGAATCTTGAAAGAACACTGTGCGGCATTAAGGAGATTCTTTGACCGAATACGTCAGTACCAGTTGAGGCTTAATCCCCAAAAATGCGCCTTTAACAATAATTGAATTAGGCACTTTGTCCAAAACGAGCGCTAGGATGCCTTAGAGCTGTGGTTACCCCTTGCAGAGAGCTTCACTTAAGAGTTTACATATCCATTTGGGCTCGGGCTGTGAGGGGAAACCTGAGTTCATTGTCAAGCTCTTGATCGGTCCTGATTTTGGCTACCGAAGCTATTTGGTCTTTGACGAAAGCGAAGAGGCTTGGGAACCTCTCTCTAAGAGGCCGGTTCCCCATCCAGCAGTCGAATCAGAACGAGGTAAGTTGGCCATTACCAATTTGGTGCTTGGTCGGAGTTTGGAAGATTCCTAGGGTTTTGTTCACTCCCCCAAAAATGGTAATGAGCATCGCAGGTTTGTTTTTTTTGTTTTTTTTCGACGATGGGGAGGGCAGTTGGCTAGCATATATATAATATGTGTTGCGTGCGTACCAGGTTGCTCCAGGGCTTGGTAGGTTCTGCATAGAGGTTCGACCACCAATTTACACAGCTGTACTCGAGTGAAGACCTTCAGGTTGATGATGCCCGAGCCTCCAAATTTCCTCGGGCGGCAGATAGAAGGCCAGCTAGCTAAGCAATGTCCCGGCGAGCATGATTCGTCTCCTCGCTTTGTCGATTTTTTGGATGACTTCGTGGGGGAGTAGGAAGGTTCGCATCCAGTGCGTCGGAACTGCGGAGAGAACGGAGTTTACCAACGTTAATCTACCCGCCAAAGAAAGGAGTTTGCCTTTCTTTCATTCTGAGAGCTTTTGTTACCACCTTTGCCGCAAGAAAGTTCCAAACTGCCTTTTCAAGTGTAGAATGGTACTGTAGTGGCATGCCCCGATGCCCAGGCAAGTGATCATCGGGAGCTCGGCCGCGTCCTTACTCCCCAGGTTGGCGATTTTTTCAGTTCGGTAGACAGACTTCTAAACCGAGCCCCAGGATCTGAGAGTTTTCGAAGTTAAATCTTGAGGCCTGAAAGATGTTCGAAGGAGTAAAGAATAAACTTGAGAATGGAAATATGTTTGACAGATGCACAGCAGAGTGTCCTCGGCGAGTTGTAGGCTCTGGAATTGCCGGGTGATGCGGAGAGGACCGATACCGGCAATCGGGTTCTTTGAAGCAGCTAGCTAACCAGCCACCTTGAGGATTCGGTCAAGTGTATCGGCTATAAGAAGGACGAGGTGTGGGGAGAGCGGATCTCCCTGCCGAAAACCTCTTCTACGTACGAAAAGGTCCTACCCGGCTTACCGTTAATTAGGATGGAGGACTCCGAGGAGCTCAACAGGTTAAAGATCCATCCGCACCATCGACTGCCGAATCTAATGCGCCTTCGGAGGCGAAAACCTCTTCTACGTACGAAAAGGTCCTACCCGGCTTACCGTTAATTAGGATGGAGGACTCCGAGGAGCTCAACAGGTTAAAGATCCATCCGCACCATCGACTGCCGAATCTAATGCGCCTTCGGAGGCGGCAGTGTTGATCGATGCGCCCTTCCTCTCTGATGCGAAACGGATAGCATATTGACGCCCAAGGACCTCGGTGATTCTGCCGAACATATGGTTTAGTTCTCTGAAGTGCATGCTGGAGTTCACCATCTACTAAATCCCTTCAGATTCTCTCCACATAAATTATCTTTTCACGTAGGACCCTCGTTCAAATTCCCTTCTTCGATTATAATATAGACCCCCATACCTAAAACAAAAGGATAGGTCACCCGCTACATTATCTCAAAGACCGCATCAACCAGTAGGGATGCACGGATCCAGTTGGGTGCACAAAAAGATATAGTCCATCACTTAATGGGAAGGTCCAAACTAGCTGCCAAAGATGCAGAACCATGCGGCGCTGTTCCGGAGCAAGGATCTGGGTATCTTCAATGTACCACATTACCATTTGCACCAACAATCAAGATACTGGGTGAGATGCAAGGAAGTGTGTACCGCAAACCACAACCTTATATTGTTCTAAAGGCTCAGCAATTCCACTCCTTCAAATTCATGCAGCCGTGCTTGAATAACACAACTATTTTTACTCAAAACTCAGAATGCCCCATGCAGTAATACAAAAATGACTACACCATACACATGCGGTATAGCTTAACAGTCATATATATACATCTTAATTGGCAGAGAAAGCTGCTTTTATAGACTGTATGATGCTATCAGTATCAAACCTGAAGTTTCTGAAGCTTTTACCAGGGGCATTGTCAGCATTATAAGATTCAGATCCCACTCTGACCAATGGGTTCTCAGTAGTCATTGGACCTCCGGAATTGTTCTTCGCTTTCCACACGCATGTGCCTAGCCATGAATAAAGCAATATTCATCAGAAAGAGTAATGTGTAAAATTAAATGACTCCGTGGTACCTTGAAGAACTAGGAAGCATGGATATGGATATGACATAATATGGGCAGTAGAATATACCAAGCAATATACATATGTACATGCATACACATACACATATATAATACATGTACTTTTGTATGTATTTATTTTATCCATACATGCATGCACACATAAATATGATTTTTTGGTACGTAAGCAATTTAAAGGTAGTAGATCATATCCAGCAGCACCAAGTCATCAATATGAAACACCCATTGTCCGGTCTTAGAATTAACCGGATCTGAGTGGAGATCCACTAGAGTATAGCCAAGTCCATCTATATGTATATGCATGTATGTGTATAGATGCAAATGAAAATATGTAAATATGTGTGTATGCACATATGTATATAAAATAACAATGATAGAACATAATAGGTTATCAAAAATAATATAGTCCGTACTTCATGGTAGTATTAACTTTTACAGGCACATCATCAGACATTAATGTAGCTACCAAAGAAGTATCTAAAATGTATCTGGAAAGTATTCAGAGCGTTTTCTAAATTTTAAAAAATAAGATACTTAAACACAATATATAACATGTATCCAAGAACCATCCGACGAGTATCAGTATGCGATATAGATACACAGTACAGACAATACATGATTTTAATTTTCTGTGCTTCCTAGTTGAAGAAAAACATGCACTGCATCAATTTTCTTGGTTCCAATACTTGAGCTTTGAGAGGAGAGGCAGAATAGGCAACCAAACCTCTAGCAGATGCATCTGATTTCTGAGATGCGGGAGGAGGATGTGATGCAATCCAGGTTTTCAGAGCTCTGCAAACAGTCAGGAGAAAAAAAAAGGACTTAGGCTAAAGATGCTGCAAACAACTGTTAAGAGAATAAACAAATACAGCAGCACATATTTCACACACTAAAATTTATCAGATACTGACGTTAAGAAAGGAGCAACCATGTAAAGCTTCAAGCCATTCACTCCTCGTGATATTGCATCATCACCAGCTGGTTGAAGTTCATCCAGCCGGTGCCATGAGATTTCCTGCAGACAGCAAGGGAGCGGGTTTTTTTCTACATTAGGCACGCATAATTAAACTCCCACAAAAAAAAAAAGAGAAAGAGAGAAAATCATGCCGCCATGCAGAAATATTCAACCAACTGTGATCTATTAAAACATTGATAGAAGTACTTTTGATCGAGAGATGTACCAAAAGATGACAAAATTACATACACTAATCTCCTTTTTAGTTAGAGGTGCAAATACAGTATCCTCCTTCACCCCTGTTATTATGTAAAGTCGAACCCTTTGCTGTCCAATTACAACCTCAATATAATCATCCATTTTCAAAAGATTTGAAACATCAAAACCTGTTTCCTCCAGGACCTGCATTGGTCATTTAAATAATAGCAGGTAAGTAAGAGTGTCTGACTAGAGCAACAAAAGTAGGGCTGCAAACAGGTCGAGTCAGACCATGGCATGCTTGATCCCGACCCAACCTAATTTCATATTTGAGTCATGATTTTGGAACCATACCCAATCTATTAGCTAATTAGGTCGGGTTGAGCCGTGTCCATGGAAGACATTTTAGACCCAGCAGGTCATTCAGCTTAGGATGGGTCAAGTATGACTATGACCCAGCCCAAAATACTAGGGTTTAGGTCAAGACCAAGTAGGGTCAGATTTGCAGTTTGAGTCAAACATCAAAATATTCTTTTATAGCTAAAATATAATAATTGTTAACCAAATATAAATCACTAAACAATTAAAATAAAACTAAAAAGAGCCAAAACAAAGTTGAATTTTCATTTAAAAACTTTAAATTTTGTCCAAGTAATTAATCATTCTTAAGTTCTTACACACACACACACACACAAATATAAGAATCCATCAAAACAAACAATGAAATATAAATGTTTAAGTATAATTAAGTAAAAATAGATGAGAGGAGATGTAGTTGTTTAGTCGAAAAAAGGAGGAATTGGCTTATTGAAAGTTCATTCAATGAATTGGGAAAGATATTTAAAATGAAGGAGGTTTACATGATCCAGGTTTTTGGATCAAGCCTTATAGGGTTCAGATGGGGTTGGACCCATTTCTTGTTGATCCAAACAAGACCTGGATGATATACCGTTTAAGTCAAATTAAGTTGAGTTGAAAGTACAAGAGCCAAATCCAAACAGGAATTTAGATTGGGTCCAATTTGAACCCCGCCCAACCCATGGGTCTTCAAATACAAAATGGATCAAGTCTTAGCAGGTCAGGACCAGTCTGGTCATGGGTTAACCCGACCCATTAGCAGCCCCAGACAAAAAGTAAATAAGAACAAAAAAAAGCAAATAAAGAAGAAACAAAACTAGGAAGTGAACTCTAAAAGAACAGCTAAGCAAAAATAGCATAATCAGCTAAAGAACAGCCTCTACACTGGCAAATAGATTAAGTTCCAACTATTATAATTAGAACCAGATAAATGAATTCGAGAGAACAGCAATACCGACAAAAATAAGAACATTAAGTATTCCTTAAAGGTCTTCAACAACAATAACAATACCAAAATTTATCCGAATACGGTAGGGATTCATCAAAATACTCAGAGTCTTATCTAGTACTTGGTTCTTCGGAATTAGAGTAATAATGCCTTAACATTTTCAAGGAAGCAGCACAGATGCAAATACATAAAACAATAAGAAGGTAGATGCTGTTCACTAAATCAGTTCATAAAAATACAAGAATACATCCAAACCATCACAGTGCACAACCTGTCATCACCAGTTGGTAGGAAACAAGTCGAAACAGTACAAACAAAGACCAAATCTGGCCTCTCTCTATTGAAGATGGCACCTACTTGCTGTGTCTAGTTAGTCACTATTATCTGTTTAGTAGTAGACGCAGTTTTTTTAATTAAAAGCATAAGATGGGAACAGATATCTGGATATGGGAGGTTGCATCTAGCAGTTGGAAGAAGCAGAAGAACAAACTATTGAAACAGATTCAAGCAACTTTAGTTGCTTGTGTACTCAGTGACATTATTATAAACTAATCATGTTGCTAAGGGAAGCCTTGCATATCAGAAACTAGTGAATTCAATTAGAGGTTCCCTTTGAAAGCACAATACCAATGAATTCAATTCCTGCACAAGCAATAAGTAATCATCTCCGCATGAGAATTTAGATTTTTTCAGGTATATATTGGTTAATACTAAAGAGATGAAACCAATAGGCATATTTACTTCTCGAACAGCACATGTGTGGTCTTCTTCATCTTTGCTCTTTTTACCACGAGGAAAACTCCAGCTTGCTCCTGCCTTCCAGCCTTTTACAAGTAAACACTGCAAAAACGATCACATGGATATTTTTGGCAAGTTGATATCTATCTTCAACAGAGATCAGATAATATGGATTTTTCTTTGCCAACGAATCATAAGCCTACTTCTATGTCAACGTGTGTGTGCAACTTTACTTCAAAATGAGAACTTAGAAGCATGCTTCAATGATGTATTATTTCAGGCATAAACTACTAGGAAGAAAGAAACCTATTGGTTGTTGAAACTCGAAAGTAACATAACCAGCATATTAGGAATAAGTAAACTGATTATGTTAAAAAAAATGCAGAAAGGTAGAAGAATATGAATCAGCTTTTAGCAACATGATACCCATTTCTAAAGAAATAATTAGCTTATTGATGACAGATAAGAAAATACGAATTGCCACAGATTTCTGTAAGTAGTGTCATTTATAAAATTTGAAAATAAACTATGTAGGCAATTCAACAGAAGAACAGTTCTGTATAAATTTATATGTCGCATTCAGCAGCACTCAGAGGAAAGTACTGCTCAAAAGCTTCCACATGACTAAATGATCAAAAAATAAAAGGAAACTTTTAGTTATTTTAAAGGTATATTTAATAGCCCGTCCCTCCATTGACCAGGCTGTAACTTTTAATCCACTTTAACACCCACTCCAAGTTTCAAAGTTTCTTTAATTCCAGGTCCATAGCAGCTATAAGTATACACAGTTATAAATAATGGATACACACAGACATAAGTGAGTACAGGATGGTAATAACTGTATGCAAGAACAATATAATTGGGTACAAGAACCAGTATAGGTGTGTGCAATGCATGTTTAAGTGTGTGCAAATCTCGTATAAGTGTGCAAGACTAAAAAATGAAATGCTAATGATCAAAGGACAGCATGTTAAAGTCCAGTCAAAGAAAGGACCGGCTGTTAAGTTCCTCTATTTTAAAAGGGTATGTGATTGTGTGGGAACACCAAGTACAATATTTCAAGATGAATTCTGGGCATTTCAAATCGCGCATAAAATATGTGCATGGATGATGCTGTTGATATAGGTGCAGCAACCAATACAAGGCACATTTTAGTAATAATGGTAAATGTATAATTAGATTAAAGAAACACAACAAAGAACTAAAAAAGCAAGCTACTACAAGCTCCTCTTATCTGCATAAGCTTACCCTTTCATAAGTCTCATCCAAAATGATGGCCCCCGTTACTGGAACTCGAAACTTGTAAGAAGTGAAGTCCTTGTATATGTCATCAATATGTGCTATATATGGTCTCAGAGCAGCACAACTATTAAACACTATAAGCCATTAAGGAAATGGATATCATGATAAACTAAGATCAACTCAAAAATAACTAATTAGCATCTTGATGTGTATATTCTTTAGATTATATTTGGAGTTGTAGAGTAAATGATATGAAAAAGAATGAACCATTAACAAATATAGAGATTGTCTGAAAAAATAAATGTGCTATTCAAGCTTAAACAGTGACGAGCAATGTGCTACTGCCAATGCCAAAAACAGTCAACTTCTAAAAATCGAAACTCAACAGTATGGGGCTAGGCAGACTGATTTCTATTATATATATGCACATGCGCACACGTGCATGTGCTTTAAAGTGCAGTAACAATTGTGACCAAACTAACTGGATAGCTGAACAAATCAGTGCAACGGAAAATTTACAAGCACAATCAGATAGGGCTGCAAATGGGGTTGGGTCAACCCGTGACCCGACCCGACCCAACCCGCTTAAGACCCGACCCGACCCGCATTTTAGGACCCCGCGGGGCCGGGTCGGGTCCTAAATTTGGACCCGTTCTATTTTTCGGGTCGGGTCGGGTCTGTCCAATTTCGACCCGCACCCCGACCCGACCCGACCCAATTTTTTGGATCATTTTTTTAAGACATGCAGCCCATTGGGCCGCAGGCCCGCAGTGCTACAAACAGGTCACAGGTGTGCTCTGGCCTCTGTGCTTTGCCCGCAGCCCGCAACGGTCCAACGGATGATATATAAATCATCCGCTGGACCGCATCACCTGTTGGAACTTGGACGGTCCGTTCCTCCCTTTTTCTCTCCCGTGCGGCGCAGCGGCTGTGCCCTAGCCCTAGATCTCCCGAGTCCCGTGCGGCGGAGGATCATCTGGAGGAGACGACGACGTCGAGGAGTAGACCGCTTCCGTGCTCGGTGCCCTAGATCTCCCGTGCGGCTGTGCCCTAGATCTTGAGCTGCGGCGGAGGATCATTTGGAGAAGAGTAGCCCGCTTCCGTGCTCGGTGCCCTAGATCTTTCGACTTCCGACTCCCCATTCCGCGGATCTCCCTCTTCCCATTCTTCGGCGTCCCAAGGTATGTCCCTCCTCCAGTCCTCCGTATTTTTTTTAGCATAGGCCGGGAGATGGTTCCGGCGAAGGGGGCTTACATTGTAACAGGGCAACGACGCCGGACTTGAGGGAGAGGGAGAGGTGGGGGTCGTCGGGGTCCTCGGGGATAGTCGGAAGATTTGGAGGAGGGGCGTGCCACACTTGGGGAGCATCATTTCGGCCTACTTGTTTTATTTTCTACCAATCTGTGAGATCTAACCTAGTTTGCACAATTTTTTTGAGATTTAATCATAGTTTTCAAGATTTTATATGCACGACATTCTCTCTGCTAAAGTCTTCCTTGATCTGGTTTTGAACAGTGCTGTGGTTTTTGTTTTTTTTTGCATAACTTGTGATATTCTGCAAGAGGTTTTGAACAGTGCTGTGGTCTTCCTCGATCTACTTTCTCTGCTTGGGTCTTGTTGTGGTCTTCATCCACTTTACAGTGTCCTATTCAGCTCTCCCATATTTGAGCATGTGACATTTGTATACTGTTCCTATCAGGTGATTGTCATTGTTCTTCCTTGAATCTCAGAAGAAATCCAAGTTTACTGCTTACGTGGATGCCATTTATTTTTTTCATGTCCAGCGTGCTCCCAGATTTTGCATGTATTGGTGGAAACTTCTTTTACCATGACATATATTTGAATTCCTGTGGTTGTGTGCACAGAACGCTTGAATCATGGACTGATGTAATAATCCAATGTGTGCAATATGAGCCTGCCATTGATGGGTCACAAGGTCTTGATCAAAACACTATAGACTTCAAAATTGGATAATGGATGTCATTCAACATACAAAGATAAGTGGTTGTGATAAAAATGGTCATGTTGATGTTGGTGAAGTCTTTATTTTCACGCTTCCAGCCTTTCAGGAGGAATTGTTGAGCTTGCAAAAGGCTTCACCTGATGGTGAATTGGTGAATCGGTGATGGAGTATTGGAGTTGACAAAATATTGAATTAAAAATGCAAATCTGACCCGGACCCGACCAGATCCGGACCCGACCCGACCCGAATGACCCATTGGGGTGGGTATGGACCCGACCCGACCCGATCCGTTTTTCAACCGGGTCGGGTCTGGGTCCAAAATTAGGACCCGAACATGCAACCGGGTCGGATCGGGGTCACCTAGGACCCGACCCAACCCGACCCATTTGCAGCCCTACAATCAGATTTATTATAATAAAAATAAAAAAAAATAATATGACACAAGCAAATTTCCTCAAGTGGGCAAATCAAGACATAATTACAATGACTTGAGAAATAAATCCTTGGAGAAGAAGAACAAAATACAGTCCCACTAGATGTTCAAAAGTACTGCTTCAACTAATGTGTCTTGACATGGATGACCACATATGTAGCTCTTTTCCTCTCCATGACAACATTCGTAGAATGTGAGGGCATGCACAATAGCACAAAGATGTAACCATATAACATTCTGACAGTTATGGCAACATCTTTACATTTTTACAAGACTAAAATGATTTATGGCCACTTGTATGAATTGCTTTCATTGACATTGCTACCAAAATTAGCTACAACCCTTACTCACTGTAAGCACCATCATCCAAGATGTGTTTAATTGATTTTCCGAATTTTTTCCTCTGCCATCAATTCCTGTTAAATAATCCAGCACAATTTCCTTTCCTACAATTTTAAGGTCTACCTCTCCCAGTACCATAACCCAATGGTGCGATAACATTCATTATACTGAAAAGGAAATGAATTGATAGACCGAGTACTAAGAATGACTGGTAAACCTTCCTAAAGCTAAGTGATCAACACTCAGAGGTACTAGTAAAAACCAATCATACCACTGGGGAACAAAACAAAGTGGTTGAGCAGGATACTCAGGGATGTGAATTCTTTGAAAGAGAGAGACTTGAGTGATGGATTCTGTTCGACTGCATTGTCCTCGTAGAACCAATGAGCTTGCTCCAAGAGAAACAAGATCCTCTCGAATGACTCCAGATCTTCTTTGGGAACGTTCAGCACAAACCGACTGCAAGAGAAGTCAGCTTTTTAATCGAGGAAGAATTGGTGGTCGTTACCGGTCAGATTAGAATAACATCTCATGACCCAGACAAAGGACGGAAAAAGGAGAAACAAAAAATGGGCGTATTTCATCATCACGCTACAGAACATGAAGCAAGATAGCATCGGTTATTCAGGCACATCAGCTGATACCAAAATCATAATTGGCACAGGGAAGGCTATTCATCGTTCCTGATAAATATTAGACGCAAGGGGGATGGGGAGAGCACGGCACCTGCAAAGATCGTCGAGGAGCTCCTGCGGGGGAAGAAGATTCCTCATGGGATTGCTCGATGAACGATTCAGCCCGGCCATCGATCGCTGCCGCTCCAGGAGAAAGGACAAGACCAGTTGAAGCACGAACAGAGAGAGGTGCGCGAGGAGAGCAATACGATGAGATGAAACCCTAGACCGGGCTTCCTTTCTTGTTCTTCGAGGATCCCCGAGATCACTTGAGGGCTGCAACGCGGATCTTCCTGCGCCCTCTGCTTGCGCTTGTTTTTGGTGGAATCTTGGTCCTGCAGTGGGAGGGAGGACCTCCTGCAGACTCCAGCCGGTCTTCTTCCGGACGATTCTGCCGCCTGCGTAATGTGCGCCTGGGGCAACCCAACGGAGGGTCATTCGCGTAACTTCTGATAAAGACACGCAAGCTTTTGTACGATGCACGCCTCGCCTTTCCTTAGCCCGATTCGCGCAGCAGCAGCAGCGTGTACATTTACTAAATACAGGGGGTAAGTAGGAAAGGCGCCTTGGTTGAACAATAGAGGCTTCACACGGAGCCGGTCTCGCAGGGGAGGAGGAAGGAGGCCGTTGGGTGTTTGATATTGCAACTCTCTGAAGCGAAGCAGCACCGGCCCAGCTCGGGTGGGGGGTTTCTGGTCCTCTTCGGTGGCTCTGGGGGATCGGACTTCTCAATCGTTGGGCTCGGAGATGGGCGCGCGGAGGAGAACCCTCCTTCTGGGGTTTGTCGTGGCTCTCTTTCTTGGAGTCGCCATCTATTTCCGCCTCTGGGCCATCGACAACGAGTCCTTCTCCGCCGACGATCGGGAAGTCCTGAGGTCCGTTGGTTCCCTTCTTCTTGTCCTCTCCTCCCCGTCTCTTTCTCCACCCCCCCCCCACCCCGGTTCTGTTTGCAAATCCCTCTTCCTATCCCTGGTGATGTTTTGCAGATCGATGTACGTCTCAAATCTTCGGACATTCTAGCATGAACGAAACCTGGATCTTTTTTTTTTTTGTGCGTTTCCATTTTATTGCATCCAGGCGATCGGGAGGGGATCTGGGCTGGGCAAAGATGACAGTGCCGTCTGCTATCCATTTCTTGCGATCCGGATCTACCCGTTGCTCCTCTGCATGTGACTCGAAGGACCTCGATGCCGAAATAACTGGAAAGGAGTCTCCTTCTTCTTTGGCCAAATCTTTGACAATCTGATTCTTTTCTAGGACAATTTAATCCTTCTGGGAGTCAATCTGTTAGACGTCGTAAATATTTAAGGATTTTTTTTGTAATTTTTGGACCCACCGTTTCTCGCTATGGTAGGATGAACTCCTTCACCCTTTGTGCTGAAGCAAAACGCAACAAGTAGGACTCCCAAGATCAGCCCAACCCCCTCGCCTCCTTTGATCTTTGTCAAATTTCTATTAGTTTCGCCGTTATGTAAACTGGAAATGATGAGCCCAGTCTATGATAGGAATAGTGTAGCACCTATTTATCTACTTTGCTTCCTTTCTGCTGCCCATATTGAAACAAGTCATTGAAAAACATGAGAGGCCTGTGCAATAAAGGCATGCCGACTTTTGTTATCAACCACTTCAACATTGCTCTTGTTGTGCAAGATAAAAATGCAAAGACATTAGTAACAAGATCTCAGGAGGAAATTCTCGATGGAATGTAATCTAATCTAGATGGCACTAGATATCTGGCCGATTGAATTGATGATATAGCTCCCCTTTGCCTCTTGTGTATTGCTTCACTGATGAGAATGCAAACCTCCTAGCTAAAGAGTGATTACTCAGATGCTGAATTGTTATTTTTAAGGGTTTTGCCTCTTTCGCATTGACACTCTTTGCTTCTCATGAAAGAAGGCTAGTCCCTTGTGCATATGATTACTGCTAATAACACTTGTAAATTGCCTATGAAAAGTTGATACCTAAACAAGAAAACTGCCTCGATTTTTAAGTTCTTTATTAAATTTGAAGCAACATAGAGCCAGCGAAGTGATTCTTCATCTAAAAACATTTACCAGTGTTATTATGCCAGAATCCCCTGTTCAAGTTTGCTCGAGTGATACCACATTCTCTCATGGGGATAGATTTGTCTCAAGGCCTTTGGAAAGTAGCTATATCTTAGCACATAATATAGCTTCTAACTATGAATGATGCTTCTCTTTCATATTTTTGACTTATACAATGAATTCTTGTTTCTGCAATTTGTTGGCATCCGCTGATAAGAATTTTTTTATTCTGCTTCCTTGAAACTCAGTTGGAAACTTCTTTTAGCTTAGTCATAGTCAAAGTTGGATTTGATTGCTATCTGTATTCTTTAAACTAGGTAATGGTAATTAATTCTTTTATTGTATTAAGGATATTGCTTTTAGAGCTCACAATCATTTTTTATACATTACTTTTTTATCACATATGTATCTTTCTGTTTTTCCTTCTGCAGGAAACAATTTGAACGTGCCAATCTGGAAGCTATGGATGAATCTGCTGAATGGAGAATGAAATATGACGGGGAGGTCGAGAAGTGTAGGCTGTTTCAGGATGAACTCTTGAAGGTATCATTCGTCAGCTTTTTATAGTTGGATCTCTAAAAACTTACTGGAATTATCATTTACTTTAGCTAGTTGATGATGAGTATCTTTGACATAACGGCATTTGATGGGAGAATAAGTAGGCTGTTCTAATCTATTGATGATATGCAAGATGAGAGACAAAGTTGATGATATGTAAATAACCTTGGAAATATTGATGTTTCCTAAATTGATAAATTATTAAAGAATATCTAACTTGGAGAGTTGTTGGCCAACTTTTCTATCGGAACAAGATATGAGGAAGAGCGCGGGCATCTCTAGCTAGGTCGTGCAATTGTGCATGCCACCAATGTCTGAAATTGGAAAGAGGTAAGGGTGGTTGTGGGTCATATCACCTTGAGCTTCAAAGATTTTCACTATCAAGGCGCCGCCTTCTCAAAGAAGAAGGTAGCTAGGGCTATGAATCTAAACTATGAGCCACAAACTAAGGATAAACTAAGATAATGTAAGATAAATAAAGATAAGGGCAAAGATAAATAAAGATAACTGATAAGTATTTGATTTGCCAAAGATCTCTTCAATAAAGTTACATACCAATATTTATACAATCTTTGCTAAACAGTCAGGCAACCATCTACTTCTATTGCTGGCACCTGTTCACACCTGACCTCCACTTCCTTCTGACGATTCCAGTAGTTGGAACCAGCTGCTCCCTACTTTCACATTCTGGTATCCACCCACAATTACTCTCATTAGGCCGATGGCTTAATCTTCACAGGTGATCATACGCGATCGATCTCAAGCTTGACACGCTAAGTCCTCATTGGTCGGTCGATGCTTTCAATAATTATCTGGCCTATCCTAGTCGTTATCTCTTACAGTCGACCTGTTAGACATCTTATTAGTGTATCGAGTCTTCCCTCAGCTTATTCAGTTTTGTTCCCATAGTGCAACTCAAGGATATCAAAGTTTTATTGTCTAAGCTATTAATTTATCCTGTATGGTTACTAGGTTCGAGCGCCTTTAGTCATTGCTTTATTCCAGCCCCACTGTGTGGCTGTACATATGTTAATCCTTAGCTGTTGTTGTCAGTCAGGATGTGGTGTAAACAGGAGTTTATTGCATTTATGAACCCACCAGCTTAATGTACATTTTCTATGTTAGACTATTCTCTGATTAGAGGTGAGAGAGAGAGAGAGAGAGAGAGAGAGTACCAGCTCTAAGGCTAACCTAGCACACATGTTTAAAAGTAAGCAACATAAACATGTGCAAAATGAGATTATTAGACTTAATTTTCTTTCTCAATCACTAGGTAATGTCTCTCTGTGCAAAGAGCATTAATTTGTGGGTGTTTTAGTGGTGATCAGGTAAGACTAAGACAGAAGTTGATTTTGAAAGACATTCTGGAGCTTATTTGGTGATGGTTCATATTTCCTACCTAGAACTCTTAGGAATTTAGATGTGCAAATACCTGTGTACCAAATCATGTTATATAAATACCTAATTGTTTGGCTTTGAAACTTTTCTGGTTTACCTGAATTTTACATGGATTCTTCCTTCTCAGAAAACTAGTTTAATCTTATGTTTAACATGTTCTACAAATGCAATTATTTTGTCATGATCATGGTGGCTGTCCAGAAGATGACCATGTAACTCTACAATCACATGCTTCTCAATAATAAAAATGATTTTCCTGAGGAACAAAACCCCTCTTTCACGTGCTGCTAGCTATGCTGCAAATTTCGAATGTGGTCCATTCCCACATTCATTAGTCATTTTCTTCTGATTATTTTTTAGGGTGCAAACGCTTTCCACCCTACTGTTCATGGTCATTACTTCAATGTCCCCCAGCTTAATGCATTTACTTTACATGCATATCACGCACTGTTTTATCTACTAACTTTCCCCTCAGCTCTCTATGCTTCTGCCTTTTAATATTTTTACCAAACAGTACCGATCCATGATTTAGCAGTGAGCCACAATATTATAGATTTTCTTCGGCAAAATATCGAGTTAATGATACTACCAAGAGCTTTATCCAGTTTATGCTTTATATAGGTGTAGTAAGACGATGTCTGATGTGATATGAGCATTATGGAGCGTGTGAAATTATGGTATTAATGACTCTTCTGCTAACACCGCTACGCATTCTTCCTGTGATTTGTCTGATGCGAGTCTTGAGATTTTGCAGTCCTAAACTCAGATTTTATGCTTTGATTTTACATATGAGCAGTTCTCAGATGACTATCTCAGGGTGAAGAATTGAATGGTGAATGTGGAGATTCAATAGCTAATGAATCACAATTTCAAAACAAAATGTAAAGAATGTTTGAATGCACATATATCGAATGCTGGAACTGAGATGAGAGATGTATGGTTTGGATGCGTACCACATTTACCATAACAAGACCTTATGGTACTCTGTTTATTTGCTCAAACATTCTGAGGAACATGCAGGAAGCCATTTCCTAATTCATTAAATGCTCATTTCCATAACATGTTAATATAATAAATATTGCTGTTCATTTTACATGTTGAGGCCAATGAGCATCTTGCTGGCAGGTTAAGGCCTCATTAACAAGCGCCACTAAGAGGCTTGCCATGCTGCAAAAGGTATTAACTTGATTAGCACAAGAAAACGGTTGCTTAGACTTTTTTCTTCTGTCTGTTTTCTAACTTGGGATGTATATCTTGATCAGGAAAACATGAGCCTGCAGAAGCAATTGGAGTCCTTGAAACAACAAATTGGAGCCAAGGAACAACATTGCAACTGCAATCAATCCTCGACCCAGCACCAACAATAAGCAGTATGTGTACTCCTAGCCATTAAAGATATCATATCATATTCCAATCCAAAAAAAAAAAAAAACGTATCCAGTCTCTCAAGCACACCTCATAAGATCGATATCGTATTTCCCAGTCTTTCAAGCTTGCCTCATCTGATCTTATAGAACGTGAGCAGCTATTAAAATTTCCTTGGTGAATTGTCGACCCTAACAGGACTGCCACGCTGTACTAGAACTCTATAACAGAAAGTGTTCTGCTTCTAAATTTGAACATGCAGGCATTACAATTGTTCTCAGATCTTTTTCGGCTGTTCTGTGCCGGTTGGAAATGTTTGCTACATAGAAGTACGCTGCAGAGGAGAGATTGTGGTGCTTGTGAAAATTCTGTAATTTTGAAAGGATCTGAGTGAGATGCAACAGACGTGGGGGGCTTTATTTAGCAGGTTCGCGGATCGATCATCTCATTGTGCCATGCAAGATCCATGAACCTTCTTTTTTGATTTGTAGAAATTAAAGAATTTAGTTGTAATTCAAAATTATGGTTTGCCAATTATGCTCCTGCCACAAGTCCTTGGTAGATAAAGTCATAAAGAAGACAGTTTACAGCAGAGAAACAGTGTTCCATTCAGAAGTCTCCTTGCACCAACCAATCGGTGTCCGTCGGCTTTGGAGTTTGAAGGTCTTGTCTTTTTCGAATCCCAAGTATTGTGTTCATGTCCTTAGATGAGGGCCAAAAGGAAAACAAGAAATGGGAGTATCAGCCATCTCTGTTTTGAGCTTGTGGTAAACAAACCTGGAGAAGCCTTGGGAGGCCAATGCCCGAGAGAGCGGGTGCATCAATGTTCGCGCTCTCTGGGGGGGCCTTTGGGGTATTCTGTCGAATAGGTGAGAGTGTGTGGGGATGACCGACTCGGGGGGTGGATCGGCGACACTGGAGACGGGGAGAGCTGAGGTGCCGAAGGGTTCAGGCTCCGGGGCTGCGGAGAAGGGCCGCTCATGGGCGGATGTGGCGAAGGGAGAGCCGCGGAGGCAATATGGGTCCTCCTATCGTTCCTCCCCTCGGGTGTTGGAACTGCTGCAGAAGAGGTTCTCCGAGGTGGTGGACGTCCCGGAGGAGGAGTTGGAGGGAAACCGTTCGGAATGGCGGAACTCCACGATCATTGTGAGAAGCCTTGGGAGGTATGTTCCAGCGGACTGGGTGGCGAGGGAGATCAAAAGAGTGGGGCGCTTGGGATACGATGTGGAGTGCTTCTTGTTGATGGACGGTTTCTTCGCCGTCCGGTTTGCGAACGAGGCCGATCGGGAAGCGGCTATGGCGAGCGGGCTGTGGATGGTGGCCGATCAACTTCTTGCAATGGACCGGTGGCGACCTAACTTCATTCCGGGCGATGAGGGGCTTAGCCGGGTGGTCGTTTGGCTTCGCATGCCAAGGTTGCCCTTGGATTACTGGAAGAAGCCGACAATCATGCGAATAGCAGCCACTGCCGGCACTCCTCTAGCTTTGAATGGGGTCACAGAGCAGGGGAGGCGCTGTGGATTCGCCAGGGTGAAGATAGCTTTGGATTGCTCAGCTCCTCTCAAACCGGGCACTCTTGTGAGGGGCTCATCGAAGGGGGTAGCGGACGTTTTCTGGCAGGATTTCATCTACGAGAACCTGCCGGCTCCCTGCTCCAGGTGTGGGCGTATAGGGCATGCGATAGCGGACTGTACTTTCTCCATGCCGGAGGCCGAGGTGGCGGAAGAAGGGGAGATTCAGGGGGACGGGATGGAGTCCCCGAGGACGTCGGCCCAGGAGAACAGGGGTAGTGGTGAACCGGAGGACCTGCCGATGTTCGGCCTGTGGATGGTCACGGGTCATTCGCGGGCACCGCGGGTGGCTAAGGTGCCGGCTCGGAGGAAGACGAGGGCTAAGCCTGGGGTTGGTCCGAGGTCGGCACCTACCTCTCCCCGATCCGGTCTGAAGCCAGGCGTGAACAGGGCTGATGCGGAGTCTTCCCCGATCGACCTCGAAGGGTGGTAAAAACCCTCCAAGGTTGCTCGCCGAAGGACGCCGGAGAAGGACGTCTCGGAAGCCGGCGGAGGCGTGAACAAGGGCGGCCCGAGTCACTCCACCCAGGTCGCAGGCGTGGCGGCTGAGTTGGAACCAGGTCCGAGCTCGGGCGGGAGCGACTCAGTGTCGTCTCGGGTTGCGGTTGGTTGTGCGGGTGAGGCGGGACCCGACCTCGTTCGGGATGGGGTCAAGTGCGATGGTACGGGCGATGTGGGATCCGACCTCGTTCGGGAAGGGGTCAGGGCCGACTCCACTGATCCCGACGGTTTGGGTCGGAGCCCGATGAAACGAAGCAGGAGCCTGGCCAGACCTAAGGGGCTGCTTCGCCCGACCTCCCCCGGGGGAGGGTTTGGTTCGTTGAGGAAGGAGCGGCCGGGGGGAAGCCATCGCTGGAGGAGCAAGAGCTCCCCTCCGCCCCTCTCGGCGGTGTGCAGTCGGCCTCCTAGGGCAGAGCGGGAGTCCAAAGGTGGCGGTCCCTCTTGGCGTGGGGTGGTGGGGGCGACTGGGAAGACATTGGCCCGGTCCCTCTCGGTGACGGCGTTGGCCTCGGAATTGGGCGTAGACCCGGTGGCACGGCCGGCCAGGAAGAAGGAAGGGGAGAGCCGTTTGGTGGGGATGGGGGGTGCGGTTGGGCCGCTCGACCTGCCACCGACTGCGGAGTCCCTAGAAGCGACACAGGTGGCACGGGGTAAGCTTCCTTTGTTGCCTGATGCAGGGGATCCTTCTAGGCCCTATGGAATGGGTTGCGGGCAGAGGGAGGATTCTAGTAGTGGGCAGCCTAGGGGACCGTCGCTAGCAGCAGCAGAACAAGGGGAAGTTTTGGGCCAGGGGGCACAGCCGGAGGCTGGTGGTGCTCACCTTCGTGTCTTGGACCAACTGAAGAATGCTGTGAAAAGGGTGAACACAGGAGAATTGGCTAGTGATGGACCTGTGAATGAGGTGGTGTTTCATGATTGCAACCCCGGGATGGTGGGTTGTGACACTCCCATGGGTGATCAATGAAGGTTCTCCTATGAAATTGTCGTGGTGCGGGGAAGCCCTCCTTTGCCCCGGCTTTTCGAAGGTTTGTGCAACAGAACAGGCCGGATATCTGTATTTTGTTTGAGACCCGTTTATCGAGCAGGGGTCTTCAGAAGGCAAGGAGGGTGCTTTCTCGGGCGTGGGGTTTCTATGCAGTTGAGTCCCGTGGGCTGTCGGGTGGGATAATTGTTACGTGGAGGCTGGAGTCCTGTAGATTGGATACTTTTCATGTCTGTGCCCAAGAGGTGATTATGGTGATCTCGGAGGGCACAAATGATCCCTGGGTTCTTGCGGCGGTGTATGCAAGTACTGATTTCAGGGAGAGACGACGGTTGTGGGAGGAGGCATCGCAGTTGGTTGATCAGGGCTACCCGTTATTGATGGCGGGTGACTTTAATTGTATTGTTGACCCTCAGGAGAAGATGGGGGGTAAGCCTTTTTCCCATGAGAGGAAGGTTAAGGAATTTCAGAACTTTTTGACCGCAAATAGTTTGATTGACTTGGGATTCTCGGGTCCCAGATTCACATGGTGCAATAATCAACAGGGTCCGGCTAGAGTGTGGGAGAGACTTGATAGAGCTTGTGCGACAGCTGGATGGGTCCAGAGATTTCCGGATCATCGTGTGTCTCATTTACCCAGGATTGCGTCCGATCATTGTCCTTTGTTGTTGAGCACTGATGCCTTTGTTCCGGTGCATCCCCCATTCAGATTCGAGAAGATGTAGCTTTCTTGCCCTCGTTCATGGGAGATGGTGAGGGAGGCGTGGAGCATTCCAGTGAGGGGTGATGCCATGTATCGGGTGTCCCGGAGATTGGAGTTGGCGAGGAGGAGGTTGAGGAGATGGAATCGAGAGGAGGTGGGTGATATCTTTAGGAGGATTGAGGAGTCAGAGGTGGCCATTGTTAGATTACAGGATCAGGAGGCTCGAGGGGGGATCTGTCAGATGAGGATGTTGGGGAGCTCAGATCACTATTAGCTCTGCATGATGGCCTCCTTAAACAGCAGGAGATATTTTGGAGACAAAAGACGAGGGTACAGTGGATCATGGAGGGGGACAGAAACACCAAATTTTTTCACCAGGCGACAGTGATTAGGAGGCATCAGAACA
Source organism: Phoenix dactylifera (assembly GCF_009389715.1). Taxonomy (NCBI): domain Eukaryota; kingdom Viridiplantae; phylum Streptophyta; class Magnoliopsida; order Arecales; family Arecaceae; genus Phoenix; species Phoenix dactylifera. The sequence goes on along the minus strand of NC_052408.1, from coordinate 11,462,360 downwards.
GGATCAGAGTTATCAGGGATGAGGAGGGGCAGCAGTCGGAGGAGCCGGAGGTGGTGGTCACAGAGGAGGAGAATTCTGATTTGATCAGGCCGGTATCGGAGAGGGAGATCAGGGAGGTGGTGTGGTCCCTCGGGGGGGACAAGGCTCCAAGGCCGGATGGGTTCCCACCGGTGTTCTTTCAGCGTTATTGGATGATAGTTGGACGGGATGTGACGGAGGCTATACAGCAGTTCTTCAGCACAACAGTGATGGTTGCTGGGTGGCAGAGGACTTTCATTGCCCTGATCCTGAAACGGCAGGATGCTTCGAAGCCGAGTCATTTTCGTCCGATCAGCCTATGTACGACTTTGTACAAGGTGACGACGAAAATTCTCGCTATCAGGTTGAGGGGTGTGCTCCCTAGGCTTATTTGCCCGGAGCAGGGGGCTTTTTTGGAGGGGCGGAGTATATCTGACAATGTACTCATTGCTCAGGAGTTTATGTTTGATCTTAGCAGAGCTCCGATGAGGAGAAGTTTGATGGGGATCAAGCTTGATATGGAGAGGGCTTATGACAGGATGAGGTGGGATTTTGTGCAGCAGTCCTTACGGATGTTTGGGGTCCATGAGACATGGATCAGGTGGGCCATGGGTTGTATCAGGGTGCCCTCCTTTGCTAGTTTGGTGAACGGTACGCCCTTCCGTTTCTTCGCATCGTCTGGGGGTTTGCGCCAGGGCTGCCCCCTCTCTCCACTGTTGTTTATTATCTGTGCGGATGCATTGTCTAGATTCTTGCGGCAGGCAGTGACTAGTCAGGAGCTGGAGGCTTATAGACCGGTGGAGGGAGCAGTGGCGATCTCCCATCTGTTATTCGCTGATGATTGTCTGCTTTTAGCCAGGTCTTCGAGGCAGTCGGCTCGAGTTATAGGTCAGATTCTTCGGGATTACTGTGCTCTGTCTGGTCAGCAGGTCAATTTGGCCAAATCAGCTGTTATCTTTAGCCCGAAGACACGCGGGGTGCTGAAGCTCTCTATACTGGAGGTTCTGGGAGTGGGAGAACAGGGTGGCCTGATGTCTTACCTGGGGGTACCATCATGTGGTCGACGACTGAGGATTAGGGATTGTGTGTCCCTTGAGACTAGTGTCAGACGCAGGCTGGAGGGTTGGCAGTCTCACTCATTGTCTATGATGGGGAGGATCATCCTGGTTCGTTCTGTTCTCTCATCTGTCCCTATTTACCTTCTATCCCACATCGATATTCCGATGGCAGTCTTGAGGTCCCTTGAGCAGCTTTTCAAGGAGTTTATCTGGGGGAGGAGCAGCGGTAGAGGTGGGATCCATTTGGTAGCTTGGGAGGTTGTATACCAGCCGACCAGTGCCGGGGGACTGGGGGTGCAGTCCTTGGTGACGAGACGGGAGGTGTTAGCGGCGAGGCATGCAGTCAGATTTGTGCTTGAGCCTGAGAGCATGTGGTCCTCACTGATGAGGGCCAAATATGGCATCTTGGTGCCTGGGGGGCGGGTGGAGCGTCACCACTCTCCGATCTGGAGAGTGATGTGTGCTAGGGCTATGGCGGTGCTTCCGGAGATCAGATGGGTGATTGGTGGTGGCCGCTCGATAGATGTGCTGAAGGACAGCTAGGTGACCGAGTGGCCGATCTGTCGTCTGCCGACCATGGTGGACTCTGCGAGATTAGCTGGGTGCAGGGTCAGCGACCTGCTGGATTCAGAGGGGAGCCATTGGAGGGTGGGGATGATCAGGGAGGCGTTTGGTGAGCAGCTGGCGGAGTTGATTCTGGCCCTGCCAGTCCCCTCTGGAGGGGTGTCGGATAGGTTTCTTTGGATTCCGACGGGGCGGTCGCGGGTGCGGGCCAGGGATCTTCTTGCGCTGTTTAGCAGGGCGCCAGCTCGACAAATCGTAGGAGGCTGGATATAGAGATTATGGATTCACCCCCGAGTGGCACTTTTCATCTGGAAGGTGGCTTGGGGATGTCTCCCGACCAGGAGTCTGCTCGTTCGGCGTGGTATGCGGGTATCTCAGTTTTGTGAGACGTGCGGTGATATCATGGAGACCACGAGCATGTTCTCCTGCAGTGCCCTAGGGCTCGAGAGATATGGCAGAGATCTTCGGTTCCCTAGCTTGATGCGGTAGTCTCGGCGCAGGATCTGTTGGGGGTGTTGAGAGATTCCATGTGTAGGCCCAGGTTGGCAGCGGAAGGGATATTGAGGGCGTACCTGTCCTATCATATTTGGTTGGATAGGAACGTAGGCATATTTGAGGGGAGGCGAGCGCTTCCGAGGATGGTGGTGGACAGAGCGGCGCGACATGCGAGGGAGGTTATGGCGGCTACCACTGAGTTTTTTTTCTGGGATGGCTAGGGACACCTGGGGTACTTCTCACGCTGTTTCAGCGCCCCGTTTCGTTCTTGTCTCTTGGGTACCCCCACCCCTTGGCTATCTCAAAGTAAACTTCGACGGCAGTAGGTCACTAGATGGTTTGACTGGAGGGGTCGGTTTTGTGATCAGGGATCACTGTGGTAGGTTGATGGCCGCAGGAGGGCGTCGTACACCTGGGATCACAGTTGTTGGAGCGGAGCTGCGGGCTGCTTGGGAGGGCTTATCCTATGCCAGGCAGGTCCTTGGCGCCGAGCGAGTGTACCTTGAGGGAGACTCTGCGGTGGTGATCGATTGGATTCGGGGGGTGGACAGGTACGGTGACGGTCACCCCCTTATTCGGAAGACTCGGAGGATGGCTCAGTTGATGATCGGATTTCAGATTGGTCATGTGTTTAGAGAGGCGAACAGGGCCGCAGACTGGGTCGCCTCTTTTGTGGCCCGGCATTCCGGGGATGTTTTGTGGACGTCTGCTCTAGACGCTCCTTTCCTTTTGTTGTCTTTACTTTTTACGGACGTGGCGGGTTGTACTCATGTTAGATCTATATGAATGAGTAGCCGGTTTTTACCAAAAAAAAAAAAAAAACCTGGAGAACGGAATCAAGTCTTATCTCAGCTGGGAATGCCGTTGGATCCGAATACATTACCCATGCAGGTTCGAGGACCGGCAACAACAGGACAGATGTGGGAACGAGCTGGAATCCAACCCTTTGTATCGAACGGCAAGAGGGAAGGTCCGCCTCTGGATCATGGAGCCAGAGTTAAAAGAAGTGGAACCTGGAAGCGCTGCTGCAGAAGGAGCTGATTGGCTCATCGCATACAGAACTGCTTGGAAAGCAGAGTTGCATCCACCCAAACAACCCCAATTACTCCAAATCGCTTCCAGGTTAAAAAATTATCTAGTTCTCTTTGCCATTTTCACGGGACCCTTCAGAGCATCCCAAACCCTGAGCGTTTGAGGCTGGGGCCAAGTTGAGAAAGTCTCCACCTGCCCTCCTTCAGCGTTGGCTCTAAATCTCCTCAAAATTCGAGGAGGAACGGTTGGTGGAGGATGGCCGACATCATCGTCCAAGGAGAGAGGTAGAGGGCCATGAGATGGATCTATTATTCCCTGATGCCTGGAGGAGGAGCGCCTTTGAGTTGCTGCAACTCGCCCTGTACTCAAAATGGGTGCAGGACGAGATGATGCGCATCGGTCCAAAACACAGCTTCACTTGCTGCAGCTCACCGCATCGCGGTACTGTTGGGTTCAGGTGCGTTTAAACTGGTAACAATTGACTCTGATCCGCTTACCCTTAGAGCAACGAAAGAAGGAGTTGCCCTATAAACCGCCCGACGAACTATGCTATGGCTGTGGAAACTGACCTGCTTCACTTTAGAGCTAGCTTTCCGCTTGAAGGAGCGCTTGAACAGAACTAGACTGCCCTAAACCGCTTACTGAAGGGCTCGACGAGCTACAACAGGCAGGTCCGATTGCAGCAAAATGGATCCTGAGTATGTACCACACAAAAAACAAAAAACACAAACAAAAACAAAAACAAAAAACGGAGTGGACCTCGTGCTACACGTAGATGCACCTCTACACACATTGCTACGCAAACAACGCGCAGCACAGAACCTAATGATAGTGGGGGAGAACTTTAATCAGTTATACCCTTCCCGCTCCCAAGGGCCTGTTATTTGAAGGATAAAACAATTATCCGGAAATCTGAATTTTTTTAGATAACTATTTCATAAGCAACATTTAGATAGAAAAATAATTTATCCATATTCTCTTGTATACTGAAAAGTGGCTTCAGAATGTGTTATCTATGTTCTTTTGCATCCCCTCGGGTTTCCACTGCTGCAATACCCATAGGACATCATCAATCAAAAAGTTTTGGTACAGCCAATGATTCACATGGACAGCATGCCAGCATTCCATTATCATGGAACAATTGCAAGGTTTCACTTTGCGATGCCAATAAGTAAACATGCACAATTCTTAAACACTGACCATCATGATATACAAATGACAGCAATGGATATGTTACTGTAGACGAAAATTAGAAAAAAAGAAATTCCAAGATCACACCAGCACACATACAGTTGAGAGAAGTGGATGTTCTGGCTTTTCACCTGGATGCCAATGACCAAAAGTTTAGGAGAAATGATGGGGAGAGCGCAAACCAGCTGATGAAGGCCATGGCTGTAGCGGTCTGAAAGCTTGTGCAGTGATTTTCTGAACAGATGTTCAGATCATTGCTGATCAAAACTGTGATGCCCGCGGATGCACAAGCTGCTGCAAATGTGAGTGTGTACATAATCTGCGACAGAATAAAACGATCTCATCACATGGAGTGACCAAAACCATTCAGTACTGGAATGTCAAGACCCCAGCAAATTTCATTTGGGCCTCTACTGATCTAGACTCAGTACTCAATCCTATTCCACTAGTACCAATAGGCAGGAGAACCCGCATGGCCCAATGATCTTTTATATATTTTTCCAGTTACATCCATGCACACACACTAATGGGATAATATATTTCCAAAATAAATGTTTGTTTCTCTAAAGAATAATTTTTAAGGCATCATTATTTGTACTCACACAGATTTCACGTCCATCTACACATATGGGGGAAGACCGCTGAAACAAATGTCAGATGAATATATAATTCAAAACTCTCAAGCATTTTAAATAAACTTCCAGCACAGATTCTTGAAATGTGTTGAATGTCCTCTATTTATCTGACTACTGTTCTTACCCCATCTCCAATGGTAAACAAACAGACAGCTCGGGAATTCCGCAAGCAGCGTTTTACTAGAAGGGCATAGATATCCACGAAGGCTAGTGAAAGGCTCCACAAGCTCTGTAAGATGACTGCTGCTACCAAATAGCTGCAGTCAAGGCCCAAAATCAGTCTTGTTTCGTTGCTAAAATGAAGTTGCTAAGAATCTTGCACAAGATAGTAAAACATTAAGAAACTCTCATCCACACTATCTATCTTGAAGGCTGCATCATGTAAAAAAGCAATAGGACAAAAGCTTTCTTTATAAGAAAAATTGTGAAAACACCATAACTTCCATAAATATAGAACACGCAAGGCTAATTACTTAGCAACTGCCAAATTTCCAAATTTTGCAATGTACAGTCATGAAGGGCATAAGAAAGCAGTTTGTTCCTTTGTGCCAAGCAGTAAAACATTAAGCATCTTTTATCCACACTATCTATCTTGAAGGTAGCATCATGTAAAAAAGCAATAGGCCAAAAGCTTTTTTTATAAGAAAAATTGTGAAAACACCATAACTTCCATAAATATAGAACATGCAAGGCTAATCACTTACTTAGCAACTGCCAAATTACCAAATTTTGCAATGTATAGTCATGAAGGGCATAAGAAAGCAGTTTGTTCCTTTGTGCCAGCCAGCAGTTGTAGTCCAAAATCCATGGACAATATTAGGGGTTTAAACTTATAAAGGTGGTTCAATGAATTCAATTAGGCGGAAAATATGTTTTCTAGTAAATACAAGAGGAAGAAGCAAACATAAAGCTTGAAAATCTGAAGCACTGAATAGTGTAGATGCTAAGAACTTCAAAACATATAAGAGAAGTCAAAGGAAACAACACTAGAAGGAAAACAACAAAGTTCTAATAATCTAGGAAGTTTTGACTTCTCATAAATCTGCAGGGCTTTGGGTCTTGTGGCATGAAACCATCAATTGTGTGCCTGTTGATTTGGTGCATGTAATAGATATTCTTGTCTTCTAGATATTATACTCAACTCAACTAAGCCTTAATCCCAAACTAGTAGGAATCAACTACATGAATCCTTTTCCTCCATTCTACTCTATTTAAGATCACATTTTCTAAAAGATGTAGCAAAACCAAATCTTTACTACTTCATCACATGTGATTTCCAATTGATCTCTAGCTCTCTTTCCTTCTATATGTATCAAATCACTCCTTTTACATATCCAAACTATCTAAGTCGTCCTTCTCTTACTTTATCTTCAATTGATGCTACATCTACCTTTTTATGAATGACTTCATTTCTATTCGATCTTTTCTTGTATTAGCATGCATCCATCTCAACATCTCATTCCGTCCATACTCATCTTATGCATATGTTGTTTTCTAACTGCCCAACATTCTAAACCATAAGACATAGCTGGTCGTATGGCTATCCTATATTTTTTTCTATAACTTAGTAGGTATCCTATAATCACATAATATCCCAGTCGCATTTCTCCAATTTATCCATCCTCCTTTAATCGTATGCATAACATCATCTTCAATCTTCTATTCTTCTAAATAATCTATTTTAAATACCAAAAATGATCGCTCTTAAAAGCTTCATGATCTTCAATTTTTACTACATCTTCATCTATACTTCTAATTTTACTAAAATTGCATTCCTTGTCTATCTTAGTCTTATTTAACCTGAAATCCTTAGATTCTCATGCACTCCCCCATAATTCCAACCTACGATTAACTTTAACCTTAGTTTCATCCACTAATGCTATATCATCCGCAAATAGCATGCACCAGAGAATATCGTCCTAAATATACCCAGTAATCTCATTCATAACTAGCAAAAACAGGTAGGTACCCAAAGCAGATCGTTGGTATAAATCTACTGTGATTCGAAACTCACTAGTATTATCATCGTAGTTCTCACATTAATAACTACTCCATTATAGATGCTCTTAATCACATTAATATAACTAGCAGAATTCCTTTCTTTTTTAACACTCACCATAGGATTTCTCTAGGAACTCTATGATATACTTTTTCTAAATTAATAAGGACCATATAAAGATTTTGTCTGTTTTCTCCATATTTATCTATTAAACACTGAAGGATAAAGTAGCTTTCACAATCAACATTCCTGGCATAAAACCAAATAGGTTCTTTGATATTTTTGTATCACATCTTAACTCAATCACCCTTTGTCAATGTTTCCTTATATGGCTCATGAGCTTAATATCAACATAGTTAGAACAATTTTGAATATCACATTTATTCTTATAAATCAATATTATAGTACTCTTCCTCCATTTATCTTAGTCTTTATGATCTTATTAAATAAATTAGTTAATCAGTTACTCTCAAGTCACCTAAACACTTCCAAACCTTAATAAGAATCCCATCAGATCCAACTATTTTTCCTATTTTCATCCTTTTCATAACCTTCTTTACTTCTACGTGTATATTAAATATTTCAGTCTTCAATGGAAATAGTAAGGTAGCCTAAACCATTTACATGATTTGCATCAAATAGCTTATCAAAATAACTCGTCCATCTTTCTTTGATCTCGTCCTCCTTAACCAAAACTTTTTAATTTCATTTTTGATGTATTTAGCATGCATCAAGTCTCTAGTTTTTTTTCTCTTAAGTCATGCAATATTATAGATATTTTTCTTCCCATCCTTAATTTCTAACTTGCGATATAACTCTTCATACGCTTTCAATCTACCCACTCATACTATCTTCTTAACTTCCTTCTTAGCCAACTTTTATAAACTTCCCTATTCCTACATTTAGATAGTCTTTTATAGGACTCTTTTAGGTTTGACGACCACCTGAACTTTCTCATTCCACCACCAAGTTTTCTTACGTAATAGCTCCTTTTTCTTTGATTTTCCTAATATCTCTGTAGCCATTTTCTTAATATTGTTAATCATCTCTTCTCATATGGCATTGATTTTTCCATTTAGACCTTATTTTTCTTCCTTCAATATTCAATCCTTAAAACCATTTGTTTTTCTCCTCTCAAATTCTACCACCTAGTCCTCGGGTTCTATTTTTTTTGGTCCTTCTCTTCTATTTCTTAATACACACATCTACCTACCAATCTATGTTGGATGTTTAGTCTCTCATCTACTATAACATTACAATCTTTTTACACAAAACTCGATAAGTTTATTTAGTAAAGAAGAAATCTATCTGACTAATATTATACGTACTTTTAAAAGCTATCAAATACTAGATCATATGCCATTGTGAACTCTAAAATAGCATTCTTCCTTATTTCTATCTTCGAAACTGTATTCTCGTCACACCCTTTCAAAACCTACATTATATATCCCCACATGCCTATTCAAATATCCTCCAATAAATATTTTTCTCCAATAGGTATCTCTTGAATTGGCCCATCTATATCCTCCCAAAAGCATTGCTTTGTAGCATTATCCAACTTTACTTGAGGAGCATAAACACTAAGGATATTATTAGACTCCCCTCCTAGCAATAATTTTATCAAGATTATTCTATCTCTTACGTTCATATTTTTCACAACCTTATCTTTTAAACTCTTATCTATAATAATTCCTACTCCATTTGAATCCTAGTTTCTAGGTATACCAAAGTCTATAACCCTTCTTACCAACTTCCTTTGCTTCTTCTCCTATCCATTTAGTCTCTTGCAAGTTGTCTTATACATATTATCTTGGAAAAAACTGTAAGTTACTTTGTATGATGCTTATTATGTTACTTAAATATGTCATTTCAATAATTAATGCCTTATCCTTCAACATAAAACATTAAAGATGTATGGCTTAATTTAATTGTGAATTTGCATAATTATGTAAGGATAACTGAATTTATGCTCTGATTTTCAGAATGTGAATGTGAAAGTCAATCGAAATAGTGGTGTTTGGACTTGAAACAAGAGGTGGAAACTTGTGTTAAGGTACAGCCATTGCTTGCCACCGCTGAAGGCCAAAACTGCAGCTTTTGCAGTTGCATTCTATTGTTACCAGATGATATGCTCGCCATTTGATGTAAGTTGCCTTCTGCCATTGAATATTAAGAAGACAAAATCAAATTTTGAAAGAGTTTTCTCCCTCAAGTTGCTTTAAGATCTTGGTTCTCTATTTTGAGTCAATCCCAAAAAGTTTTTGAGCCTTGAGCCACCCATACTCAGTTTAGCATTATGCCACCATTATTAATGCTAGTGTAATAGATGCAATCTGATTCCACTCTTGCCCATGTCATGGTTACAGTTCTTTTTTTTTTGAAGGGGGGTGCAACACAATCGCAATTCTTCTCAATGCTCCTCGAACACAATTATAGCTACTACTTTAAGTTTCACTGTCGTTGTGTTCTGAGATGACCTAAGCTACTTTAAATTCTGCTATCGTGATAGTCCAAGATGACTAAAGCTATGTTGGGATGCCGAATAACCAAGGTTCACTATCTCAGTATCAGACCCCATACTGGTACCATCATTGTGCCAGTACACCCGGTATAGGAGCCGATTCAGTGTATTGACACTTGATACGCCTCTCATACCACGTACCATTCGATATCGGTACAGCATGGAAATATCGGTATGCACCAATACCGTCCGGTACGGCAAACCACACGAATAAGTGACCACATCTTTAACATATATATGTACATATATATATACATACATACATATATATATATACATACATGCATATATATATATATATATATAAGCATTGGTATTCGCCCCCGAGCTGGTTAACCAATGAATAACTTTATCTGGCTGGTGCTCCTATGACTAGTGGGATAAAGTCATGGAAAAAGTCCAAGGGTGGAGAGGGAGAGAGAGAGCATTTTATGGCTAAAGTTATTTTACCCTCCTCCTTGAAATAAACTTACCTAAGTTAAGCACTTTTTTTGGGCCTTGACCAAATAAGTTTATCCACCATTTTCTGGATGTTTGGCTAGTTAATAGGATAACTTTATGTTATCCACCTTAACCATCATCCAAACACAGCCTAAAAATGCAAACTTGTCAGAGTAGGAGAAGCAGATCCTGCAAAGAGAAAAATAACAATCTTTTCAAATGTTAAAGCCTGGAGAAGCAGAGACATATACTCTCTTATATGTCTCTAGTGCAAAGAATAGCTAATTTGATGTGAGTTGCATGAACGTAGACATGAAAAAGGACTGAAGTGTACAAATAAGGCCCTGAATTCTATTTAAGAGATATAGAAAATGATCGATCACAGCAATTAGATGCATCATGCAAGATGAAGTTCCCATTGTCTATAAGATGAATTTTCCTTAAGCCATCCACCTAACTGATACTCCAAATTTGCATATAACGCCCATGGTGTAAGCATTCTAAGTCCCGACTCATTTAGAAATAGAAGTACAGCAAACTTCCCCACGTTTTCATGTTCTTGTGCTTGTTTCCTCCTTCTGTGAGTTCCATAGCCCATCTCTCAAAACTCGAGCATTTTTCACATCACTACCCTCTCTTAAATCCCAAGAGTAGCAACTCAAATTTGAGTATCATCAACCATCTTCTCTGCAATTCTTAATTATACTCCTAATATAGTTCCATTAATTAACATTGTAGAAAGACCATCCAAGTGCACAAGGCTCCCCCCATCTAGGGAAGGTCTGGTGTATGCAACTTTACCCCCATGTGCAAAGAGGCTATTTTCATATTTCAATCTCACTGACACCCAAGTCGCAATGGAGCAAGCTTACCATTGCACCAAGGCCTGCCATCCATTAATTAACATGGTATTATATATTAGTAACATAAATCATGGCATAATCAATGAGCTCACTTATGGCATTTCTGAAGATATAAACATGGCAATACCATATGCGACTAATAATCCACATGCAACTTCAGCATCCCCTTGCTTAACACCCTCTAACTGGAACCTCACTAGTATTAGAACAGCCACTTACAACACACATCATCATTCCTTCGTGTATCTCTTCGAGAATCAAAATATGCTGCTTAAGTATATATTTCCTCAACACTCACTTATGATTCATTATATATTATCAATTTTTTATCATACGGATTATTCTATATAATGAAAGCTTGTTTTTACATTTTAGACACCTTATCTTTTGCATAAATCTCTCTATAATTTCCGAAGTGACAAGGACCAAAATGATTGACCATCTTAGCATAAAGCTCTTCAACTATTGTAGCTATGTTCTCTATCTATTTCACAGTGTTCTCTTATGTAACTTAATAGTGTGGCTCGTAAGTTCAATGACATGATAGATGATAGCTGGCACTATTTCAAACTTCCCTTGATTTAGTTAAAGGGCACTATGGTGCCCATAAAATTTAGCCATTTGTCACTTCCTTCTTTCAAAACCCCACTGAATAAGCTACTTCACCAAATCATTGATTTTTCTTTTTACTCATGATCCTCTACGCATTGAATGCGAAATTTCACAATCTCAAAGCCTTGCCTTTTAATGTCACTATATTCTGGCTATCCAAATAACTGCCTGATTTTTCTCCGTCTTTGCCTCTATTGCGGTTGCCCTTAAACTACATTAACAAACAAAAGTCACATTGCTCTTTGGTCTTAAAATGCTCGCTTCTGGTGCACCGTCTGCGCATGAAAAAGACAATTTAACACACTAAATGTTCTGTATCCTTTCCTCTTAAAGTCCCAGTATTGCAGCATTTGCAGAAAATAGCTCTGTTCCGGCCCCCATTTACTTCCTATTTGTAACTAATATCATAATCTTGTTTCTTAATGATGAATATATCATGATTTACAAAGCCTTAATTCTCATTATGCATAACTATATAAGATAAAAAGGCGTCCATGATATTGATTCATGTATATTGTAAACTTTGTCGGAATCTTGACTAATCGTAGTTGTTGGACTTGAAAGTTCAAAAAGATATCGTAACTGACTTTAGATTAAATTTTTTTAGCAGTTGCTGAAATCCTGAAAGGATATATAGAATTGGTAGGTCGAAAAGGATTAGCCAACTGACTGCACAACCACTAGGGTTTATGACTGTAATATGAAAAATAGATGAAAACTTAGCAAAACTGCACCAACAACTAAGTAATGGGAAACAATAATAACCCACACAATTGGTTGGTCTCGTATTGGTTGGAAGCCTCTCTCCCTCTCTCCCTCTCAAGGTATCGAGCCTCATAAAAGTCACTAAGTCTTGGTAATTATAAGTTATTAAGAGAAACAGAGGAAATGATGTTCAGTCATCAAGAACATGTATGCTAGATGACATATTAGGGCTGAAAGCAAGTTGGATTATATCTGACCGTATCCATTTTTATATTCGATTCGGATTGAATTCGGATACTGCTTTTTTGGTCTGATCAAATATGGATACGGATTCGGATAGTCAGTTCAAAAATCTTCTAGATATGGATATGGATATGGATATGAATGCGGATATACCTAATTTTTTTCGGATTCGGATATCCGTAGTAAGTGAAAGAAGAAGTTTAGGTTAAATTAAATGAGAGAACCAATTGAGTGATTAACCAAACTTAAACTAAAAGAAATTCAGATATCAGATGACCATTACTTAAGACAGTAATCCGAAAATGAAATATACGATTCGAATAAAATCCTTCGAATCATCACGCATGCCTGAAATGCTCAAATCTTTCATTCATATGTTTCGTCCCTCTCTCCTCTTCATCGTCTTCAAGCAACTAGGATTTCGAAGATCCGTCCATTTCTTAGTTTCCAGCCGAATATTGCAACCAGCAACAATCGTGAGATACCCTGGAGGCACCATAGATCCCGTCTATTTCAGTAACGAACAATCTTGAACAATATATTCTTTATGAAATTGTTAGTTTTTATTATTGATAAATGCTTGTTAAACTTATATTTTTTTTAATTGAATCTTTTCTTTATGATTATGTCTCAATTGCTGGTTTTCATCCTTGAATTTTGATCAAATTTGATTAATATCCGAAAAATAACCAATTCATATCCGTATTCGAATAAGAAAATATGGATTTGTTTAATATTTGATTCGTATCTGCATCCGTTTATAATAAATATGGATATACTCAATACCCGATTGCATCCGTATCCATATCCATTTAGAACACATATTAATTTTGATATCCATTTAATATCTGTATCCGTATTCATATTCGTTGAAAAATATTGATATAAATATGGAATATCCGATCCATATCCAATCAGTTTTCAGCCCTATAGCATATCATGGTGGCCATGGCATGTCAAAGAAAGATTCCCAAAACATGCACAAACACACAAAAATAATAATAAAAAAAGCATGATCAAATAGCAAAATGAACAGTGGAGAAATGGTTCCGATGTAATGTTCAGGAAATTATTTTTACCAGAAGGCAGTGACGGAGGTGAAATCGCTGGTGGAGGTCATGACGGAGAGAGCGGCGGCCGCGAATATGAATTGGCAGAGGCGCAGGACGAGGCCTCCGGGCGTCCCGGGCATGCCCTGGATGTCCTTCATCATCACCCTCGGCGGATTCTCGGCAGCATCCGTGAGAGGGGGAGCCTCCACCGGATGCACCGCCGGCCGACTCACGAACATCTCTCCTACTACTGCTATTAGGCCAACCTCCAGATCATAGATGATGATGACCTGTCGCGGCCAACAAAAACCCGCCGCCTCCTGCCCCGATCGGAGAGGAAGTCTGATGCCTTGACGAGTGTAGAAGGATTCGGTGGCGGAAAAGCCCCGGACCGGAGGGCGATCAACCGGCTCCAAGCCCTAATTATTACTATTGTTACAATTAATATTATTCTTTTTTTCCACTTTCGCTGTTCTTTTTTGACTTGCTGGATTCAGGAACCGTGAGAGAAGAAAAAAAGGGAAGAGATCGACAAAAAAGCCCTAGCTCCGACGAAAACGATGGAGGAGAAGAAAGAATAGTGAATGAATTCAAAGGTGGCTCGGATCAATTGACGGGGAGAGCGAGCAGGGAAAGTGAAGAGGAGAGCGAGAGAGAGCGGGGGAAGAACTGGGGAGGCAGAGGACGGAGTAGGAGGAAAAAAACCTGAAAAAGGTAAGAGCGCATTTATTCGGGCGTGCTTTGGGCGGCCGGTGAAGGAGGGTGCTTAGGAATTATGATAGCGTGCCAGCACCGCACTCGAGCAGCGCCCCTCTTCCTCCTCTCTTTCTCCTTTCAGTTTTGTTTTTTTCTTTTCTTTTCTTTTTTAGGTAACTCTTCGGTTTTGTTAAATAATATATATAATATTCGGTCTGATGACCGACCGGCTTCCGGCGCTCTGCACCCGTGGGCCGACCCACGCTTTTGACACGAAATTTTTATAGATCATGCCCTACCATATAATACCAATTCAATGAGGGTCCATGTCATTATTGTCATTGCATCATCCATGTCCAGGCGCGGTATTTTTTTTTTTTTTCCCCCTTCTTTCGATATAAAAACAAATGCTTCTAGTTACAAAAAAAAAAAAAAAAAGCAAATGCTCTTGCTTCCACTATTTCGGCCGGCATCGTCCGTCCATAATTGGCACCCAATCTTCTTATCCAACAAGGGAAGGCCGGGACCGATGCATACTTTCGGAGGTCTCGGTATGCTTCTTTTATGGCAACGCCTTGAGTGGAAGTTCCCAGAATGGAGGGCGCCTGCAACGATGGCTCGAACCAGAATCTTTTCCCGCGCTTGATTAGGATGGAACGATGCATCGCGACGGTAACGCGGGCGGAAACTAATATTCCTTATATGTTGAATTTTGAGTTTCGTGCTGACCATCTTGTGCCCAACGTTTCGTCGAAAATTTTAAAAGTCTATGGTCTGAACCTTGAAAGAGATCCTTGGTCCAAACCTGGTGATGACAATAAAGCTGGAATGCGTTTGATAGCATCTAGCCTTAAATTGTTTCCAATGATAATCAATGATAAGCGCCTCCAAGTAAAAATCTATCATAAATTGGCTACAACCCAAAGAACGTATGCTGCAGATGTCTTAAACCACGCATCAATTGGATATAAACATTTTTATGGTATGATATTATAGTTTTATTTAATTTCTAGTGCAAATTGTTCCCTTGAAAAAATATAATACATGATGATCCATGTCGCTTGAGTTTCAAAATGTGTATGTTATAAAACATGTATATCAAAATCAACAAACTAAAATTTATATCATATAATCTTCAATATTCTTCTAACTATACAACTAAGTCTTGTCCAAGGTACTTACAACTCCGCCATGAGAAAAGTAGTATCATACAGGTATACTCCACCTCTCACCATATTAATATCAATATAATGAAGGATAACTCTCATGTTCTACTTGCTAAATTTATTTAATAATTATTCAACACAACTAATAAGGCCATGCTCTCCTTTTGGTCAAAAAAAAAAAAAAAAGTCTATTGCTTTTATGCATTTTTGTATGTTTTTGGTCATCTTTAAAATTAGACGAGACACAATCAAGTATTTGCTCAAATGGTATTGCTCTTTCCCAAATGCTAAGGTGATCAAGGCTCAATTTTGACTATTATCTTGCCCATAATAGATGAGTTACATATTATGGTTGCAAGCAAATCTGGACTTGTCTGAAAGGTCAGGGATTGTCTATCTTGCCATATTTTTAATTGTCTTGCTGAATAAACTAGAACAATAGGCTTTGTTGCAACTTTTTTTTTGGTTCTTAGGTAAAATGGATTAATCATTGCTTTAGGTAAAACAGATGGTTTGAACCATATGAGAATGAAGGCAATTAAATTCATCCTAATGCAATTAATCTTTGAGTTATGGAGGTATTGGCCCGTCCGAATCTAAAAAGCAATTAATGGAATGTCGATCAACATGAGAGCCTAAAATTGACCTACTTATTATAGGCTGATGTACACATGACATAGTAGGGTGCTAGTGAAACTCTTATTTCCAAGCTCATCTAAATAAGGATAATCAACAAATTATTTTCTACTCATACTCGAACTCTAAAAGGCCCAATTCTAGTAGGGCAGGAACTCTCCAGCTATAAAATGGCGCCAGGGTACCAGATTGTGTGCAGATCTGCATCTTTCCACGATAAATTGGCTCTCAAGTTGACTGGCTCCCCTCAAGCCTCTACTTTGGACAAGATTTTGGGCGGCAATAGATGGTGTCGTCTGTGGAAACGAGACGTATCCCATTTTTTTTCTAGATCGGATCCGAGTGTCTTTGGCAATAATCTCACTATCGATGCATCTGCAAACGCCTCGATGGTCGACTCCTCTTTTGTGACTGTTGTGGAGTGCCACCCCCTCTATGCATCGGATGTGCATCTTGTCATGAGACCGTGACAGAAGTCCCCAACTCACAAGTTGCCCCACCATGCCACCCATGATGCGAGCATCATGCGCATGGGATGCATGGCTGTGCATCGCACTGGCGATGTTCTTCGAACCATCACAACCACAGCCACCGTGGTCTCCACTGCAGTTTGCCACTATAGGCCACCTCCGGCTTCACCGGCACACCCCCGTCTAGAGGCTATCACCATCACGTCGTCTCATCGTCATCCCTTTCTGTTGAGAGATCCAATGCCACCATCCGTAGATCCTTCTTCTCCGCTCTGCATCATTAGCTTGAGCGCCATCCCACCCTGACCTCCCTCTTTTTTTTTTGGCTGAAGGACCTCCCTCTTTCATCCAGCAAAATCTTCCCCGTGATATAGCCTTCAGTGAATCTTCGCCCCCGCCCTCAGCAGGGCCCTCATCATGAGCGGCCACCACCTTCATCGTGTTGCCATAGCCACAGCCACGCCCGCAGCCTTCACATCTGATGCCCTCCATGCGCCACCTATTTTCAGGCCATCATCACCACCATTGATGAGCTAGAGAAGCTTGCCTACCCTAGGTTGAGCCCCTCGACGAGATCGAGCGCCTTAAGATGCTCACTGGCAACCCAAAGCTCTACCTTGACATCACCACCCTCAACTCAACTCCAAACCTTTGATCGTGGGCCTCCTCTTCGGCATCAATTGTCGGGACCAAAAGAACCACCAAGCTGCCATCGTCCTCTTCAATAAAGGGGTCCTATGCCGCCGCCACCCTCTCTCCATCGAGCAATTCAGCACCGTTGTCGTTGCTGCGGTTAAGGCTTGAACCCGAGCTCTCACAAAGAAGAACAATGAGAGTGGGTTAGATCAGCCTGCTCCGATTTGACTCGAATCCAAAACTTGAGGAGGACCCCAGCCAGTGCCGCATTAGCCACTGCCACATCATCAAAATAGAGGATACATCAATGGCTCATCAACTGGCCATGACAGTAGCCACGCTAGCATCAACACGACATAGAGCCACATCATTATTGACCACATCATTAGAGTTGCCACATCAACATAGTTCAACTGCATTGACCAGATCGATCCAAAGGGGTATAATTTCTTTGAACGCCTAGTTCACCCATTTTTGGACCGTTTCAGACCAATTCCCTACATTTTCGGGTGTGCCGTTTCTATTTTTGGTTAGCCTTTATTCATCTTAGTTCTACCTCTATAATTAGTTTTTTTCCATCTATTTCCACGGTTCATCATTGTGTACTTGTAATTATGGATAAAATTGATGCCCTTTTGTTTATTTTTACTGCTTTGGATGGATCCAATGCATCAATACTATTGAACCGACTCCGCTGGCTTGCAAAATGGCAAAATCTATCGAGCTCGGTGGCATGGGATTGAAACCCAAGCAAGGAAAATAAGGTAATGATAGCTGGATCGGACCACATTATATGTCATAGGCTTCAAATAGGTATGTACATATATGCTATGTGTGAATTGATTATTTATAATCTAACCATTTTGAATGATTAAATGCACAAAACCTAACTTTCACAACTTAGCTCTTCTCCAAATGATGTGTAAATATCCTCGGGGATTTAAGTCTTCGAAGTTGGACTATGAAAGTTACAGGGTGTGGGAACTATGGAACCCCTTACTAAATCCTAGTCATGGCTAGGTCCTCAAATTACAAGTGATGCCTTAATGCTAGCCAAGGGAAAATCCTAGCTATGGCTAGGTGTCTGGATCGCAAGTGGTACCTTAATGTCAATCGGGCTAAAATCCTAGCTATGGCTAGGTTGGATGAAAGTGTCGCACAACGAATAAAGGTCGACTTGTAGGGGGCAGTCAACTAGTTGCTTTTTAGCCACGAGCCTGGCTTAATCAGTCATAAGCTAAAGCCAACCAAAGGAGAAAAATCTTAGCTACGGCTAGATCAGATGAAAGTGGCAGCCCGGCCCAATCGATTACGAGCTAAAGCTAGTGAAAGGAGAAAATCCTAGCTCAACCTAAGCACAAACATCATCCGACATTTTTCCAAACTCAACACAAGGGAAAAGGCAATGGAAGATCGACCTCATGCAACTACAACTCTCTAATGCCGACCTCAAGAGGATCATGACCTTAGCAATACGACCTTGACATCAACAACACGACCTCAACCTCAACAACACGACCTCAAGCACTTGGACAATTTTTTTCTCCACTATAAGTGTTAAAAAAATTCATTTAAACTCTCTGTTAATTAACTTTTCATGTGAAGAAAAGATTTGGATCCGTCCAGGCGCAAAGGTAGCTCCGATCGTGCAAAAAAGACCTAGATCTATTCAGGCACAAAAACGGCTTCAATTGTGTAGAAAAGACTTGGCTCCGTCTAAGCACTAAGGTAGCTCCAACCGTGCAGCAAAGTTCTGAATCCGTCCAGGCCCAATAATAGTTCCAGCCGACTAGAGGACAAAAGCAAGAGATTGTTGATCTAATTTAATGGCAACTCATGCAAGATGGCCTAAAAGAGGGCAAAAGCCAAACTCTGGGAGAACTCACGTCCGAAAACTGACCTTAAGCCAAACTCCTATGACTTGCCCCCCTAAGGTTGTGAACGGAAGGCAAAGGCAAAGATAAGCCAATTTTCCTCAATAACGGCTCCTAGAGCCGACCTAAAAACTTAACAACCTCCGAAGATCAGACTAAGGGGTGAGGGTTTAGAAGTTGACCTCACACATGGACCTCAAAAAAGATTGTGGCCTTTATGGGCCAACCTTGAGCAATAACGACCAATACAAATTCGACCTTCAAGCTTGAGGCCTCCAAAGTTTAGACCGAAGGGCAAAGATCAAAGAGCCGACTTCAACTACTCTCAGTTCAAAGAGTTAACCTTAACAACCCAAAGGTCAAAGAGTTATATTAATAGCTCAAAAGTCGAAGAGCAGACATTAACATTTCTCAAGTTGAAGAGCTAACTTTAATGGCTCCCAAGTTGAAGAGCCGGCCTTAATGGCTCTGAGCACAAGAAGCCGACCACATCAGCTATTAGAACAAGAAATGACCAAGATCAGCTGAGATTTGCACGCTAGATCGCACTCTCGATCTATGATTTATATCCGTATTCGGATAAGAAAATGTAGATATATCTAATATTTGATTCGTACCCATATCCGTTTATAACAATTATGGATATGCTTAATATATGATTCATATCTCTATCCGTTTAGAGCAAATATGGACATTAATTTTAATATCCGTTTAATATCGATATCCGTATTTGTTAAAAAAATATGGATATATGAATATCCATTCAACCCTAATTTCAGGCACGAACTAGCAACATTCTAATCATCGTGGTAAACTTAACCTATGATTATTTTCTATTCAAAATATAGTACAAAAGCAAAGCTAATGTTTTTTTTTTCCTAAAAAGATATTGTACCACGCTATAAATTCATTTTTTTTTTCGTGCATTTTTCTGCCATAACTCGCTCTTCTGAGTGGCGTCCGATGCGACGCACCCTCTGCGCTAACCCTGGCCAATTGAGTCACCGTGAATGGCGCCAGTCAGGAAACCAGGGCAACCAGCGAGAGCAGATCGACGGAAGCGTTTATGATCCCAGGCGATCATAGTCAAACTCATCGCTTGTCGCTTTCAGGCTAACATTTTATTATTTTATTTATTGTTCCTTGGCTAGTAAATGTCGACCCCGTTTTGGAATCTTTCGCATCCTACCCAGCCCTCCCCTCCTTCGTCGCGTCAGCTGCAGCCGCGGCGGCGCCTCCTCTCCCCGCTCCTCTCCTTTCATCTGCTCTTCTAAATTCTAAACAAAAGCACACATACAGAACAATCAAACCCCCTTTTCCGCCAACTAGGGTTTTTCTTCCCAGTCCCGCATCTCCTCTCCTCTGCTGCTGCTGTTAGGGTTTCTGCTTCTCTCCATCTCCTCGCGCTTCCTTGCCAGTGGAGCGGGCCGGACTCTCCTTCGCCGCTGCCATCCGCAAGCACCACCGGATCCTGAGAGCAAGTCCTCCCGGCCAAGCCGCGAGACGAGATGTTCTGGCGAATCCCCAATTTCTCCGCTTCCTCTCCAGTGAGTGCAAACCCTAGCTACAATTTCCCTTTTAACTTCTTAATGCGGTCGAAATTCATTCTTCTGCTGGATTTGACGGAGTGGGAGGAAAAAAAGACTGATGGGATTTCCATGTCTCCATCTCTCCTGTTTCTTTTGCTCCAGTCAGTGTTACTTCCTGTTTGGTCGAAATTTTTGTTTCCTCGCTCTCACAATAATCTTAGTCGTTCTTTACCTAGCGAGCGCTTGCTAAATAACTTTTGTTCGCCTGCCCTCCCAAGTTACCGAGTTCTGGTTTGCTAGATAATCACTGCATGCCATAATTCGGGCAACATTTGGTGAGGCATGTCGAATTTGGTATGGATTTGTTTTGTAACCACATCAGTTGCTCTCCTAGGACACAGTTTTAGCTGTCATTTCTTCACGCTTTTTCTGAAAGTACCAATTTGTAACAATCTTTTCCATTTTTTCCCCAAAGAAAAATGATAAATAACCTTTGCTCGGCGGCTATTAATGGAGCCAAGTCATGCACTCGCTGCAGCGGAGCTCGATTCTTGCTCTGCTTGAAGCTTGTTTGGGAAACATGAGCAGGTGGACCAACGTATGTTGGATTCTGTCAAGACTGTTCCGTGGGTCATAAAAAGTTGCTATTACAAGCTCTTTATTGTTTATTTGGTGCACTGTGCCAGCTGACAGGTCCAAGAAAGAAAGAAGAAAACTTACTAACCACTTCAGTGGAACTAATTTGAAAACTTAAAGCAAACAATTGCATTTGCTGTAGTATGTACAATACCATCGTTCTGTATAATGAGATCGAGAAAGCACCTGAAGCAAGATTCATCAATATATCTAATTCAGTATTTTATCAGTATTTTATGTCCTATGCTGAACTTTGCTGGCAAGACTCCTTGGTTTTAAATAGGATAGGAAAATTTATGAAATTTGCCCCAAGAACCCGCCACCCCCCTCCCCCATGGTGCAGTAATATCTTCTCGTTTCCTTTTTCAATTGTGATTGTAAATCTAATTTGGAGATGCTTGGATAACTCTGATTATTGGGTCATGTGAACCTTTGACTAAGCGAGGGAAGAACGGGTGTCTTGAATTTTGCTACGAAGTGTATTTCATCCAGCATACTAGAGTACGTCATATGCTGCTCCTTATCTAATTATTTGATCTTGACTATATGTCAAAGCTTCTAGATAGACATCAATTTTTTTACTTGTTGACTTTCCAGTAAAACATTGCCCTTTTTTGTCATGTCATAAAAATTGTAAATCGCTAACCCTTTATAGAAAAAGAGTCGCAAACTGTGGGCCCAAGGTAAACCCTACTGAACTTGCTGATTGTAATTATCACGCATTTCTGCTGGCTATATTCCATGTCCATGACTTTGTCAGAAATATATTTACTTTCTTTCTATTTATTTTGTGATAGTTAATGATTACAGTTGAAAACAAAGCCTCCTATTGTATTTATTATCCAAATAACACACTACTTGAATTATTTTGTTCTTTCTTATGTAGTTTATATTATTTTTGCAGGTGGAGTTCGTTTTGGACAAAGAGAACTTCACATTGGAAGAGCTTCTGGATGAGGAAGAAATAATCCAAGAATGCAAAGCTTTAAACACACGCTTGATAAATTTGTAATATATCATTTTCTATTTCAGTCCTGTATCATATTTGTAGTGTTAGGCAATATAAAGAAATGCAGTCTGAAAGCATGAAAAAGATGGCTTTTACGTCTATGATTGCCTATCTCTATCTTTTACTATTAGGGAACATTACTAACTTAATCTGCAAGCCTTATCACATCGATATGTTCTTAAATTAAAGATCTTGTTCATTTCTTATAAAGTTTGTACCTTTTGCATGTTCCTTGTATGACACTTACCGATGTTGTTAAGATTGGTATCGAGCTGTAAAATGTAGAGGGAGTTAGATCGGATCACAGGTCACAAGATTTTGTTCTTTATTTCCTTCAAAAAAATTTAAAATACGAAAATATGAAAATTGAAATATGAGTCAACTACAGAATAGACAAATAGAAAATAAAAGGCTATACATATAAAAGTACTAGTTGGTGGGTGGATAAATAGAGAATAAAAAACCACACTTACAAAAAGCCTATTTTCCACCAATGTAAGCCCATAACTCAATGGGATCAACATATGCTCATAAATAGCAGGTGTAATGAAGCAAACAGTGTGTTTGGTTATCCAGTCTTTTTAGATGGAATGTCTTGGAAAGAATAATGATAGGAATTCAATGTATGGTTGTAAAAATACAAAAATCATTTTTTTAAAAAAACTACATAAAATCCAATAACTGGTTTGCTAATTTTACTACTCAAGACTTATTAGCCATAAGTAAAGCCATACTTATAAGAAATGGAATCGGACATAATTTAATATGTAAATAGCTTAATCAGCTTGGGTCTTATGGTCCAAGGGACTATATAATCTATAATACTAATCTTAATGTTATGATCCTAATTGATCCTGATCCGAGGATGAGATCTAGATCATTTGAGTCGATTTTGATCTGGATAATAAGATCTACATTGTGATTTGTGAGATTTAAAAAACCAGGGCAATGACTACATTATGCTATAACTCTTCTAACTTAGAAAACACATTTCTCTTCATGTCTAGTTTTTCTATTTAGAAGTATACATTTATAAAGAAAATCATTAGGCATAGTTGAGAATAGACGATGTTTTAAAATGTAGTATATGTGATTGTATGCATGCCTGCATATATGAATATGGTCCCTTGACTGCACTGAGTTGCCTATTTGTGGCTACTATATTTGGCCATACTGCATATGGGCTGCATATGTGGCCTGCTTAAACATTTACAGGTCACAAATGCAACCCACTCTTATGTAGGCTATGCAGACGAAGCAGGTTCAAAATAATGACTAGGTTTCATGCGAGAGTTTCAAGAAGGCTTGATACAATAATAACATTATGCATTAATTATGTGCTAACAAGTAGTAAGCACTAAATGTTAGTTGCTGTTGTTATTAATATCGACATTGCTGTTATTTTATCCAAAAAAATATTACGATCACTATTGCTATTTTTATTGTATTTAACATATTTTCTTTATTTTTAAGTAGCAAAAAATGGTAATTGTATATGCCCCCACCTGTACTGCCTGCATACGACATATGCACCACCATGTGGCCCACCCTTGACCACCTGCTTACCACAGCTGTCTTTTATAACATGGAAGATATAAGCATCCTGATGTCTCCCTTTTTATGTCTAAATGTTTGAATTATTGGGTGGAAACATAACAAGCACCCATGCATTTAACTAGTTGTATTTGAGGATATCTACAATTGGTGGATTTATTATCGTGAAAATGCAAACTAGTTTTCATGAATTCTAAGTCAGGGATGGTCCTTTTATTGCGAATGCCAATGAACTCATAGTATGCTTTATCCATTTCCAGTCTTAGAGATAGATCTCAGGTGGAACAGTTGCTGCGGTATATTGTTGAAGATGCTCCTGAAGATGCTGACAGCAAGCGATCTTTCAAGTAAGTCCAATTAATGGGAAGTTGATCAGTGCTTTATCATTTTCTGCATATTCTCTTTGTTGTATGTTCATTTTTTGACATAAAAAAATATCATGACTTCCTTTTTTTCTTGACTCTTGCTTTTTTTTTCATTGATCTAGATTCCCTTTCATTGCCTGTGAGATATTTACCTGTGAAATTGATGTTATTCTTAAGACCTTGGTAGAGGATGAGGAGGTATGTAGATATTTCACAAATGAAATTCATGCATCTTTTTTGGCTTATGTAATATTAGTTGATATGCTCAAGGGCACTCATTGTTGGCTATTCTTTTGCTGTTGCAGCTGATGAATATGCTGTTTTCTTTTCTTGAGCCAAACCACACACATGGTTCGATGTTGGCTGGGTATTTTAGCAAGGTCTATTGGAAGATTTCTTTTTTATTTTGTTTGTATTTGATTGTTTGTGGCTTAGTATCTTCTGTACTTAACTATTTAATGATCTGATCAAAACTCCTGCGATTCTTTCCTAGGTTGTAATATGCCTTATGTTACGGAAGACAACACAGCTTATGAAATATGTCCAAGTAAGTTCTGAGTCTTCTCCTGACATACTATGCAAAAATAAAAGAAAGTTGATTTATGTCAGTTCGTGGATTTTATATTGACAACCCAGACTTGGATTGGCTAATTATAGGAATAGAAAGCCCAAATAGGCTTTGCAGGGAAGCCCAAATAGGCTTTGTAGGAAAGACCTTTACTTGAATGGTTTTCTGAGCATATTTAAATGCACTCATATCTTAAAAATTCTTATCGTCTCCTGTTAGTTCATTTCCCACCATTTTTGTAATGTTTTTGGACTTGTTTCACAAAGTGGCCTCCTTGTTGCTCTCAGCTTGTTAAAATAATACGTAAACAACAAACAAAATAGATAAGAAACACCAGTAGATAGAAACTTTTGATATGTAAATGGTCATGCATGTGTATGGCTGAAGCTATTCTTTAATCTCTTACCTTTTTTATTGTTATTAGCTGTAATTGTTGAAGTCAATAACGTAGAAGCTTAATATTTATATTTGTGCTATGATGCTTGTACTTTTTTGCACTTATGTTTTTAAAATAAGTGCTTTCATAAAGCCAATCTTTACTTGATCTGTTTGTGGGTTTAAGACTTGAATTGACACATCATATAGTGACATTTTTTAATTCATTTTAATAAAAATTCGTTACTTAATGGAGAAATGGTTTCTTGAATTAGAAACATATTACTAATTGAAAAGTCTTCTTACTTGTGTTGAGTGAATGCAATCTCTTTTAAGTTATTCTTTATGATTCTTTTAAAGGCAAAGCCTCTGTATATTTTTCCCCATTTATATTAACATGTTCTATGCTTTGTTTATCAATCAGGCCCATAACACCATTTTCTGCCAATTGGTTGATATGATAGGTACAACATCGATTATGGAGGTTAGTACTTCATACAGTTGCTTTTTGATGTTTTTTTTTTTCAAAAAAAATCCCAGATGAAGTCTTTTCTTATCAGAAGAGTGGAAGCTTCATACTATATTCCATAAGTTATACTGTTCAAGTTATACTATTTTATCTTTTATGTTCTAGCAACTGGAAATGATCTTCCATGGTCATTGTACCAATCTCTTGTTATTATATCATCGTGGAATTATGCCATGAAATCCTGGTGTTTGACATACTTTTGTTTTTGTCAGTTCGGTTTAGTTCTTGTTTCTTTGGCATTAACCTGAGTGAATATTCCTCCACTGCAGATTATATATTTTATGCTTTTCTTTGTTTTCATTGAACAGATTTTGATTCGACTTGTTGGTGCTGATGATCATATATATCCAAATTATGCGGATATCATGCAGTGGTTGGCTGATACTAATCTTCTTGAAATGATTGTGGACAAATTGAGCCCATCAGTAAGTGCATCAAATTACTTGTTTTCTGTGATATTGGAAGTGTCTTAATAAAGTAACAGGTGCCTTTTACATAGAGACATTCTATTGAAGCAACCCATCATTCATATTGGAGATGACTGATATAATATGCCCGTATATAATATGCCCGTATTGTTATATGACTGATGGTGTACTTAATAATAGTCCAAGACATGCTTCTGGAGATTGGTTTCATAACTCCTTTATTAGTATCTTGTATATTGAACTAGTTGTAGCTATAAAACTAATCCTCCTGCCAAAAGTGGTCAGCTTCATGACCTTTTCTTTCACCATTAATTCCTTCCAAGACCTACATCCTTTGTCTATGTTGGCCTTTTGCTTGTTTCTCACAGCAAGTGGCTTATGTTGCTATTTTGCTCCATGGAACGCCCGAAAAAATGGAATTTTAATGCTATACATTCATTTTTCTTTTCTTTTCTTTTCTTTTTTCCTCGCTAGCTCTGAACCTAAAGGAAGACCTCCATCTTTCTTATCCAGTCATGCTGTCCATGTATTAAGACTAAGCATAATGCATGCAATATCCATGCATTGGGTCCTAAATTAGTTAAGGACTAGCAATACCAGCTCAATGTTTGGTGCTGATATGCGTACTGGTCCAGGTCTCAATGTCGATATTTTTCTAAGACAAAATGGAGATTTCTACAATCAAAATATTTTATATCCAGATTTTTATGTAAGAGATGATTATCTGAAGCTAGAATTGATATTCCTGAAATCTTCACCATTTCTATTTTGTTGCTTTTTTTTTTAGTTTAACAGTTATTACTTGGGATAACTCTGTAAACTGGATTCAATTGACATAGTTCCATAAAGGGCAAGGATTGTGATGGAAGTTAGGAAACAGGTTAGGGAACAGGGATAAGCCAACTCTGCCCAGCCCTGGAACTTTTACTCCAGGGTAGGGCTCTTTTGCCAGGAAAAAATATTCTAGCACTGTCTAGGTATGAAATTATGTGTTTTTAGTGGGGTATGGTTTATCTCACTCTGTTCACCATGCTATTCTCAAATCAAGCTCGGCACCAGAGTCTCTATTCATGGTTGCATTTTAAGTTGTAATGTGTTCTCATAAATTCTCGTATTCATACCCTAGTTGGTCATCTGCTTTTTGTTTGTCTTATTATCTTTTGCGTCAACCAGAGTTCACCTGAAGTTCATGCAAATGCTGCTGAGGTGCTCTGGGTCATCATCCGAAATGCTCCATCCGCTCTAGCTGCCAAAGTTTCCAGTCAAAGGTATTTGTTTAGATGATCAGTTTTCCTCTATTCTTTATGATGTATTCTTCTATTTTGGTTAATTGTTTGGTTTCACTTGATGTTTATATGCAGCTTTGTTGCAAGGATATTTGGTCATATGCTGGAAGATTTGCTGTGTAAATCTGCTCTTGTCCACTCATTATCAGTATGCATTGCCTTGTTGGATCCTAAAAGATCTGCTTCTTCTGCTATTATTCATTCTGTCAGAAGTCAGCATATATATGAACCATCTATTCATGTTGATCCTGAAATTGTTTGTGCCATGCTACCAAAATTGGGTACGTTAGCAAGATATATTTTATGTGTTCTGTTTGCATGATCCATTTTCTGCTAACTAGTGTCATATTCTCATAATTTATCTTGTCCTTATTTATTATTGTTTGCCCAAAAACTTGTCATTTTTGTTGGTGTGTTCTTAACTTCTCAAGTTTTAGGTGGTTGCGGTTTCTTGTTTCAAAAGGCTTTTGCATGTCTTAGATTGAATGGCAATGAGGACTTCAGTAGCATCATTTGGTATCATGGAGTGAGATTTTTCATGCTGAGGAACTGAATGGAGGAAATGAAGGGTTTGGGTGTTAATAGTTAAGTGATGTTGCTGTGACTTCACTTGGGGACTTTGTCTTGGAAGAAGTTGAAGATGTTTAGGTTAGCCTGCGAAGGTATAAAAATTGATTAAAAAAATAGGGGTTGGAAATGAATGTCATGTAGTAATGGGGTTGTTTTATTTTTTTTATTTTTAAATCCAATATGGAAGCAACTTGGAGTCCCTAGGCTATTACTCAGGTGTAAGTTTGGGCTGTCCACTAGATCTAGGGATATGTATGGAAACGTCTCTTTGCTCTTAGGACTTCTGACGTGTCATGCCATTTAAAAATAGTTCACTGGCTGACGGATGGAGGTTGGAACTCTCCAGAGTACCATATTCGCGTGCCCACAGGGGCGGAGGGAGTTGATAGGATGCAGTGTTTTCTCTTTGAATAAATTCTTAGTGTTAGAATCAATTTAACATTTTATTCTGATGTTCAAAGGATCAATGATAGGCCTGCCATGGACCACTCTCTGGACGGGCCATCCCAAGCCTGCACTTCATTTGGGTTCAAATTCAAAGTTGAAGATTAGGCCCAAGCTCATCCTGGTCCAAAACAACATTATCCAAGCCTGGATTGGTCTGTCTGAATTTGGAGCGTGGGGGTGTTGGTTGGTGGATGGTGGATGGTCCAAAGGAGGAGAGAGAAATGATTGGATCCCCATGTATACATGTCATGAAGTTCTAGCTGTTCATCAGCTGGTTGACCAGGCTATTTGCAACTCCTTACATCATGGGACCATAGATAGAAAACTGTCAGAAGATTATTTTTGCTGCAGAGATACTGTAGTATTGTTGATTCCATGTAGTTACCTAGTTTTCTAGTAGATCTCTAAGCTCTGCTAATATTGAGCTCTCTAAATGTTACTAAATTTTATGTACAGTTCTCTTTTTGAAAACTTTTGATTTTGGAGGTTTAGATTGTTGTGTGGATTGTAGGGTATTCTTTGGTCCATCTTGAAGTCCTGTGGTACCTATAATCTTGGAACCATCGAGCTCTATGATTGTCAATAATAACTCATTGTTCGGGCTCTGCAATTAATGTGATTCCTATATGACTAATAGCTTATTACATTTCAGTTCTTTGTCAGTATTCACATGTTCTTCAGGAGCTTTGTTTAGTTCAATCCATTTAGTTCAGTCTATCATAAGCTTGCATTTGGTTTACTATTGGTTGTTAACTGCACACCTTTGACCATGTTATTTTGCAGGTGACTTGCTTAAATGTTTGGATGTATCATCTGATGTGAATACCCTGCCTACTACTTATGGTCGACTACATCCTCCACTTGGGAAGCATCGCCTAAAAGTATGTACCTTCTGGAGCATAGTTATGCTTTAATCATTAATTCTTGTGTAGGCAATGTGCCTTCTAGAGCATAGCCGTGCTTTAGTTATGGATTGTTGTGTACAAAATGGTTGACTAATTGCAAATAACAAAAAAAGAGCAAAAGTTGTAGTGGCAACAAAATAGCATACAACAGTTCAGCTTATATACCAATAACTGATTCTGTATTGAGTATGACATTTTTTTTCATACACCAATATTTGGCCTATTCTTTGTCGTATTTTCTGTTCTCACCTAATTTGAAAATAAAAGCACTCTTTGAAATTAATAAAACAAGTTCACGCCTCTTTTGCAATTTCCAAAAGGTCTCTGTGTATTGCTATAGATTTAAACATTGCTTGTATAAATTTTGTATATTGGATTTCCAGATAGTGGAGTTCATTACGGTGTTGTTGGAGACTGGTAGCGAAGCTGCCGGGAAGGAATTGATTAGATCTGGGGGCATTAATGGTGTTCTAGATCTCTTTTTTGAGTAAGCTATATTATCTGAATTCTTGGCAACTTATGCACATTGCTTATTGTATTGATTATGTTATGAATGATTGGTGCAGCTATCCATTCAATAATTCATTGCATCATCAAGTAAAGAGCTTGATAATGTCATGTCTGGAGAGCAAGCATGTTGCGATTGTTGATCACCTCTTTTGTGAATGTAATATAATTCAGAAATTTCTACAAGCAGACAAAATTCCTTTTCTTTCTAGAGATTCTAGTGTGGTAAGTATTGGTGTAGTTTCTTTTTCACAGTTATTGTAGCACATGATGCCATCAAATTTTTTTCTTTTTTTGATTTTTAAATAAAATATGGCTTTACAGGTTACCATACCTGCTGCCGGAAGACAGCCACCTCGGGCTGGCTACATTGGACACATTACACAAATTTGCAACAAACTTGTTCAACTTGGAAGCAGCAATGATCATATTCGGGCTTACTTACAGGTTAACTATTTTGTGGATTTCTTGTATCTGAAAAAAGCTAGTTTCATTGTATCTGGTTGTTCATCATTCTTATTCTCTCTGTGCCTGGCATATATCATGCAGAAGCTTGTTAAGTAGCTATGGTAAACCTTTCATGGTGAGGAAACCTTTCATATCAGCTGCATTAAGGGCTGTATATTTTTCTCTTTTTTTTATTTTTTTATGAGGGCTGTACATTCTTAGTGAAAGATAGTGGAAAGTATGGAGTGGATATTTCCTTCAGAAATTAGGACCCTCCTTGGAGATTGATGAAGCTTGAATGAGGAAATGTTACACACTTGCTCCCAATGTCTTCATTTAACCCACTGAAAACTCAGGTTGCTGGCATATACTTCGCTTAGCCCTAACTTAAAAAGTTAGGGAGCTGTAAAAAATAATACTAACCACCAATCAAGGGATGCCATGTAACTATTCAAGGTTAAGGAGCCTCATAGGAGGCAGGGACAACTGCTTATTTTCTGAATGTATGGACCGTTATCTTTGTTAGTAAGGTTCACCGAACTGGAACCAAGTGAGAAGAAAAGTAAAAGATAATAATGTGAGATGATATGGACATGCATAACAAAGATATGAGGGGGCCCTAGTAAGGAAAGGCTCTGTTTTACAGTGCCTTGCAGTCATGGAAGTTGCGAGGGATCTAGAAAACATCATTGTAAAAAGTTGAAGGATATCCTTAATAAAAGTCATTGATGGCTGACCAAGATAATAAAGATCATTGGCAGTTATCCAGAAAGCCTACTGCAATTGTTGCGAATTGGCTTGATGGTAATGAGTGGTAATTTATGGACGTATTAATGTATTACACACTTATATGTAAATGCAGTGTCTTTACTAGATAAGTTCTTAAGGGGGTAATTCTTCTGTCATTATTGAACTACATACTCTGGGAGAGTAGATATTCTAAGATGGGATAATTTCAGTCTTTCATGTATACAATATAGCCAATAAGTGAATGCCATTTCATAATCTTGTTTGTGGATGGATTGTTGAATCTATGTTCCATATTTAGTTCGTATCTATCTTGTTGATTCTGTACATTTTTGTGGCGAATAACTGAGTTTGGAATACCAAAACTACCATAATCCTGTTTAGTCACAAGCATCCAATTTATGTATATAATTTTTCTCTCTTAAAGTTATTGCAACATCCATGCCACCTTTTTCTTAAGGCTTTTGTTGTTGGATGGTTTGGATTGACTAAATATCAGAAAGAGAAGCAGAAAAAGACTTCAGTTAACATGGATTAAAGCTGTAGAAAGGATTTGGGAAAAGCTAGTAGTGGGAGATGATAGGGATGAATCTCAAGAAAGAATATGTAATACTGACCCCAAATGGAATATTTGGAATAATTCTTGTTTATCATGGTTAAGAAAGCTATCATTCGAATAATATGATTTACTTCATACAGATAACACTGCCTTTATAGAGAATATTACAATATATTATCTTTAGAGGTTCAAAGCTTTTATTGATTATGGCTTTTGTGCTTTTGTAGGAATCTGGAGAGTGGACAGATTGGCAAAGTACAGTACTACGTGAACGAAATGTCATGGAAAATGTTCACCAATGGGCCTGTGGGTATGTAAATGCTGCAATAGAATATACTATTCTTCTAATGGTTGATGAAGTATTAGATGGAGAATCTTTTTCCGAAGGCATGAAAATATATGAAGAACTGATTTTTTTTCTTTTTTGGTTAAAAATATACAACTACACTTGAATTGGCTTTGTGGATGTAGATAATTTTCGATTCTTATCACTTTTTCTGCAACAATTTAACTTTTCAAATAATCATTTTCTTTTCAATTATCAATGCATAATGATCTATCTGCTAATTCTTTGTTGAGCTTTTGAAACCTTATTTGGGTAATTCAGCAAGTTGAGTTTTTAAAACATTTTTGGCTAATTCAGCAAGTTGTTTCCGTAATCTATGCAGCCGTCCAACAGCATTGCAGGAAAGAACAAGAGATAGTGATGAAGATGAACTTCATGAAAGAGACTATGATGTTACAGCCTTGGCAAATAATTTAAGCCAGGCATTTAGATACAATGTTTATGAAAATTATGATGCGAATGAGGTAATCTGCTGAGGCTAATACCTTGAACAGCATATTTTTGCTTCCTTACTGTTTCTGCGCTTTAGCATTATTGTGGTAATGAGGTGATTCTGCCTCCAGGTCCAGGGGTCCCTTGATCAAGATGATGAGGTAAAAACCTGGTTTGTTCTGGTTCCAGGAGCATAATTATATATCAGATTTACAGTATCACTAAAACATGTTTCGGTTGAACCCATTGGTGTGGCTTCTTTCCTCCTCATTTTCTTTTTTTTAGGTCCCCTTTTTTTTTTGAAAATGTTGCAAAATTTGATAGCAGACAATAGTTTTCCTTACAGTCAAATCTTTTCTTGTATGTCAGATGATCAGGAAACTGCTCAACTGATTTGTCCTAAGAAGCAAAATAGGCTATTGAATTGGACCGGGCCCTAAGGTTCCTAAGGTTCTGGGTTTTTGTTTCTACTAGGCTGGGTGTTTTTCAGGTCATTGACTTGAGGCAGAAAAGTCGGGAAAATGTAATTTAAAAGAGATGGTAGAATATGAAACCAAAAGTTGAATATTTAGCAAGTTTTTATTTGGCAAAGTAACAATATGAAAACAGATAGTTTAATTGTAAAGTTTAATTAAATAAATTATGGTTAGTCAAGCAAATGATGTCGCTGATAATATACTGTCCTACATAGCTAATAAAAGTCTCTTTATTTTCACGTGGATTATTAAAGAGTGTGAAAGGTGATATGGAAGTTTGAATGTCTATCCTCATGTCATGTTTTGACCAATCCTGAAAAACTGCAGGTGTACTTTGATGATGAATCTGCTGAAGTTGTCATCTCTTCTCTGAGACTTGGAGGTGATCATCAGAGGTATATTTTATACTTTTCTTGTCTGTGTCTATCTGTGTTTAAGAGGATCATTTCTGCTGACATTTCCACCATTTTCCCTAAAAAAAATAGCAGTTGTCTTTTCACAAATTCCAACTGGTTTGCTTTCCAAGAAGATGGTATCACTGAGCCTGTGAGCACATCAGCTTTTGATAAAATGGATGATATCAATATTGAGGGGACTACTGATGCTGGTAACAGTAGTGATGATGAGGTGGTGGTCGGAGTTGACGAGCTGGCCAAGTCCGTGTCTTCTCAAAATGAGTATCCTGTGACCAACAAAAGTTTGAAGAGGGAAGTTACCCTAAATGGGTTAACAGATGCAGCAAAGGTAAATGTCCTTGATGATGTGGGCCTTTTTCAGTTTGATGCAACTGAGAATGAGGACCTGTTCAATGATCATTCACTGCCTGAATGGGTCGGATGGCGTGAACCTTCTGATATTCAGGTTGATGGTTCTGGTGAATTTTCAACCACATCCGATCCTGTGGAGGCTGCTGTAATTCCTACCACTGATGGCATGACTGGAGCCCTTGCATGTGGCAGCCCTGCTACGTCAGAGTTTAATAAAGCGGAAAAGGCCAACGCGATAATGCCTTCTTTATTTGAAGAGGATGCGGAGTTTGTAGGCGTAGATATGGAGGGAGTAGGGAGGGCGGTGGAGAGAGCTTTGGAAGAAGGCATCAATGGAGAGGCGAGCACCATGAAAAGGAACATTGTTCTCAAGGTGGCAGAACTGCAGAAGCCTGGCGAGGAAGCAGCGGGGATGATGAGCCATTGGCGAGTAGAGCCAGAAATGGGTGTTGTTCAGGAATAGCCGAGTCCCATCTAGCAATGTCTCTTCAGTGGCTGGTGTACATGTACAGTATCATCAATTCAGAGGTACATCTGGCAGCAGATGTACATATACTGTATCATATTCTAACTCTGCTCCTGTAGGAAATGGCTGGGTATGCCATGTGATTTGTGGTGTTGTTTCTAGTCATTATCATAATCATTGATAGCCTTCATCCTGC
Source organism: Phoenix dactylifera (assembly GCF_009389715.1). NCBI lineage: Eukaryota > Viridiplantae > Streptophyta > Magnoliopsida > Arecales > Arecaceae > Phoenix > Phoenix dactylifera. Next base: position 11,428,309 of record NC_052408.1, on the reverse strand, counting down.
ACTCTCGCTCTTTTTTTTTTTAATTTTTTTCTTGTTCCTTCTTGCTGGAGTATGAGGAGCAAAATCTTGGTCAAGTTCCGCATGTTCAATTCTTAAAGAGGGGAATTTTGGTTTCATCCAGCGATTCAGATTTGCAGCGTGAAACCCGGTTGCTTCTTTAAATTTATTGTTAAATAATCAGCGTAGTTGTTTATGTGATCCGGTCGAGTCTAGCAGAATTGATTGGCATTGGCACGATAATTTTGTGTATGTGATCGTACCTTCATCAACATGGGTTGCCCTCGTTTCGGAAAGAGGGAGATCTGGTGGTTCCTTGTACGGCTACCCTCCTTGTCGTTTCCTTTATTTTATTTTATTTATTTAATTTTTTGTTCATATCCTTTACTCATTTGATGATGCATACCTAGATTGTGACTCTCCTGTTTTATCTTCTCTCTCTTTTTTTTCGCTTTATGAGATGCTTGCCGGACCCATTGCACTCTGCCGCCCGTGTTCCAATTGAGTAATGAAGTGAGGCTGTCAGAAGTCTAGGGCATGTTTGGATGGCCGTCTAACACAGTTTTGCGGGTAAGTCGTAATGTAGTCGCGTGTAGAAACAAACTAGGCATAAAGAATGGTGTGCTTTAAGATCTGTGCATATAGACAAATGATGAAAGATGATGTGCTTTGAAATCTGTGCATGTGGATAAATGATGGAGGTGGTGTGTTTTGAGATCTACACAAGTAAATGGATGATAGAGAATAGAGTATTTTGGAATTTATATAGATGGATGGATGATAGGGAATAAAATACTTTGTGATCATTGTAGACGGATAAATGATAGAAGATGAAGTGCTTTGGGATCCATACAAGTGGATGAGAGAGGATGCAGCATATTGATGTCTGTGCAAGGGGATGGATGATAGAGGATGAAGCTCTTTAAGATGTATACAGGTGGGTGAATGGCAAAGGATATAATGCTTTAAAATTTGTGCATGCAGATGGTTGACAGAGAGATGGATGTATTGAGATTTGTGCAGGTGAATGGATGAGAGAGGTGCTTTAAGATCTATGTAGATGGATTGATGATAAAGGATGGAGTGCTTTGAGATCTAAACAAGCAGATGATGAAGTATTTTGAGATCTGTGCAAGTTGATGGATGATAATGGATGGAGCATTTTGAGATTCATGCGGATGAATGAATAATAAAACATAAAGAACTTTGAGAGGGTTTGAAAGTTATGATCCGATTCTCTATGAACGATGTTATGATCCAAATAGATGACTAGGACATGTTGCTGCGGTGAGTTTAAAATTTTGATGCTAATTGATATTTTTTAATTTGTTAAGGCTTTGAGTGCAAATAGCTCAATGGAAAGAAATTTCTGCAATTTTTTTCTTAATTACGCTCATCTTGCCCTCCATTGTTAATTTTACCAAAGGTGGAGGTGGTTGTTTAATAACGGCGACGCGGCACGAAAGCGAGGGAGAACGAGGACCGAGAGAGCGAGAAGCGGGGTACAGGAGGCGGGGCAAGAGAGAGGTAATAGAGGAGGAGTGATGAGCAGTAGGGTTCCGCTGGGCCTTTCTCCCTCTTCCTCGCCCTCCCTCTCCCCTTCCCCCGTGCTCAATGGTAACAATAATAACCCCCAAATCCCTGCCCTCCGCGTCCCTCCTGGGCTCGGGGTAAGGGTTAGAGTTTCTCGAAGCAGCGGCGGCGGAGGCTTCCCTCCCTCCTCCTCTCCGGCTCTCGGAATCCGGAACCCCTCGAGACCAGCAGGTAATATCTTATCTCATCCACCAATCCAATTTTGTATGGTCTTCTTCCTCCCCTCCGATTCCTCTGCGGGTTTTCAAATTTGATGGTTGGCTTATTATTATTGTTATTATATCGCTGAAATTCGCTCGACATGATGAACATCTGCGTTCTTTGAATCGAAGTGCTAAAAAATTCGCGCCCCTCCTGTTGGATCTGTGTTGGAATTTACGCTGCTTCCATGTTTTCGTCGCACAGAATAGTTCTCCATCTCTCTTTGCGATCGGATAAGAGCCATCCGGCTCTGTGGATCTGCGATTCTCGGATCGGATCATTGAGCACGAAGCGGCAAGCAGGCAGGCTAGCTGCCCTAGGGTTGGTCAAGTTTCTATGTTCTTTATCTTAATGTTTTTTAAGGGCGAAAAGGGTTTGTTCGGCTTCACATGGTATTGCAATGAAGGATAACGCACGGGGACTGGAGCGGCTGATGATTTGGTTGTTGTTTTGCTTCCACCTACGTGCCTCGGAATTTAGGTAACATTCACTTAATTAGGAGGTTAGCGGCTAGCAACTTTAGGGAAGAGATTTCAAATTATTTGCAACAACTTGTTTTACTTCGTTGTCCTTCCTGATTAAACTCGTCGAAACAGACGGTGATTTTTCTACACTTATCCTGAAAGTCTCAATGTATATCAGAATACGATCAGATAATGTGTCTGGCAGTCTATCAATTTATCACCCAATACCACTTGTTGCAACATAGCATGCCTCTCGTCCATCTGGGGCACAACCGTTTGTCTGTTTTGAACGTCATGTTAGATAAATGGAATTGGATTTGCTCATCAATGTAGAAAGAACTTTGTCTGATCTGAGCAATAGCGTTCAGTTCCGTCTCACCAACTGCCTTATTGATATGCTCTTTGAAAATTCATTCAATCATCTTACTTTCTTATGTAGGAATTTGCAGAGCCAGTCAATCGGTTGATTTGTTTCCCTCCATTTGCCCCGAGGTGGTTGTTCGAGATGCACGATTGGAAGATTGTTGGGAAGTGGCAGACACTCACTGTAGCTCCTTCTTTCCAGATTATACTTTCCCAGTAGATCTGGTTCTGAGGATCGACCGATTTGTGGCGTTGCTATCTGGATTCTCAGTGCCTCCAGGTTGCATGAGGACATGCCTTGTTGCTGTTACGGGTACTTCAGTCAATGATAACATATATGTTGGATGCGAGGACTTCAAAGTTGGAGGCTTTGAGGGAAGATTCAGCTTTAGCAGGCGATCGGTGGCTGGAATTCTGACAGTAGATACCGTGGCTGATTTCCTTCCTAGAAAAGGCCCACTTCGACAAAGAAGGTTAGTCATATTTCCATGTTCAAAAAACTGTGGGTGCTCAGATTCTTAAATTTATCTTGCCGGACCATGCATGTGCACCCCCCTAACACACACTCGAACACCTCTGAGTCTGTGTTGCATTTATTTTATTTACATCTGTTAGATGAAACCTTTCTCTGCCTTTGAACTTCATAAGAACTTAGTTGCATCTTTAATCAGGGCTTGGTTACAGAGTTCACTCGGCATTCACTGTTTACAGCTTGTAGCGAGATCCTGTGCATAAAGATGTAGTGTTACAACGTTTACATGTAGATATAATTACTGCTAATCTGATGCATGGACGATATGCATGCTGAAAATTTCACTCATTATAGTGTAAATATTTCTAACCCATAGATTCAAAAACTGAAGGAGCATGATGGTACTATCGGTATTGTACCGTTCTGATAGAAAACTGGCAACATTATTGGTGTTGGGATGCTAAAACCATCTGTTCCAGTACCCACCGTATTAATCGTATTGCTTTGTATTTTGGCATACTGGTCAATTGTAATGATTTTTCATTATTTTCGATGCTGTTAGTTTTGTTACGTATTCTCGGTACAAGTACCATAGCAATACCATACCTTTCTGATGGAAAAAATGCATGTAGTGTGGTACTGGTATTTAACACCTTAATTCTGGCTTATAATACACAAGCATACAGAAAAAAGACAATGAGTCTGGCTGAAATTATCATGAAAAATTCGCACAATCTTCTTAGAGAAGGAAAACCATTCTTGCTTCAGATACTCTATTCTTAAGGTAAATTATGTAAATTGTTTAGCTAATTCTTAAAGGATTAAATGTAAAGACATTCTTTTGGAAATCACAGCCGCATTTTGGTACTCTTTGGTTAGATGTAAATTTTTCCATTGAAACCAAGGCCACAAATTTTAAGGACGGCCCAGCAAGTAGAGGAGTTATGCCATGTTTAAGGAGTTAGCGAAAGGAAGTGAAAGACAAGATAACTTAGGAGATTGGTGATGATAGATACTAAAAGAAGCTTGCATTTAATAGAAAATCCAGCATTTTACTGGAATAAATGACAGAAGCATGGTTGGGATAATGCTAACTGGTTCTGATGGTTATTAGTATTATCATGTATCTTACTGACTAATACAGAAAAGCTTATAGCATGATAACATGCATGCCTTCATTTCTGAAATGCGAGCCTTGCCTTCAGTGTTCCTAACACAATCTATTTTCCTGTCAAACGAGGAAAGGAGAATAGCAGCTGGTATTGAGGTGAGGGGAAGATCAGGAACATCTTTTGATGATCAAAGCTGTTTTGAGTGATTAACTATGGGATAATGTTTGTGATTAGACAATTTTGTTACTCAGTGATTGGGATAATGTTTGTGATGAGAGAGAGAGAGAGAGACAGAGATTTCTCTTTGATAAACTTATTGAGTTCTTAACTAGGTTTTCACGCTCCTCTTGATCAGCGGCCTTTCCCAGGGGGAAGAAGAAAAATTGACTTACTGAGTTTAGTGTTGCTTTTAAATGACACTGACTTATCCATGAGAGCCCTCTAATGGAATTAAAAGTTTTTCTTTGGCAGCTATGCCCCCATCTTCAACCGCTCTTTTATTTTCTCCAATATTATCATTCCCTTTCTTTCTTTCTTTCCTGCTCTTTCCTTTTTCCTTCCCTTCTCCTTATTAGTAAAAACTCTACCTCTGTTTATTTATGTTTCTCCTTGTTATTCTTTCCCCTCACCTTTATTTATGTTGATTATAGTCGATATGTAATAGTTCAAGTTCAAATTTACAGCTACCATTGACAGTTGTGAGGGTGAGTGCTTATGCAGTGATAATGCATTGTCTATCTGTACCTCCTTGTGTGCTTCCATTTGATAGTTTTACACCCGTTTGATGGTTCAGATAAGCTCAGAACTAAGAGAGTCTTCTCATACCATTCAACGTATATATAACCTTTACACCATTGACACTTTGGAGTTTTCTGCCCATGTAGGCATACTTCCATAGTTTCTTTATTCATGAGATTACATTTTTAGTAGGGTAGAAAACAGGTCCCATTCTACTGGCTTTATTTGGCTGGTAACCCACCTTTTGGATTCAGAAGCCAGATAGCGTTCTTGAGATAAACTCTATCTTGTAATACATCTTGTATGAGAATTCAGAATGGACAAAGTTTGAGTACAACAGATGACTAGGTGTTGTTTGATTGACTGTTTAACAGCAGAATGGATGACCTGTAGACAGGAGAATTCTTGATGTCAGTGGTTTTGATGCATTTGCATGAGTTTAATCTTTCCAGCTGAAGTACTCAAAACATCAGGTGAAATAATTTAAATATCTAACATCAGAGGTTCAAGTCTCAGTTGTTGCAGTCAGTTGCGCATATATTCGGGCAATATTTGAACTAATCTTGAAGTTTATGCAGAAGTGGGATAGCATATATATCTAATGTTGCAGTTCGGGAGGCAGACAGGCGGAGGGGCATCGCCAAAATGCTTATTGCCAAGGCAGAGGCCCGAGCCCGGAGCTGGGGCTGCCGTTCCGTTGCACTGCATTGTGACGCAAACAACTTGGCCGCCATGAGATTGTACAAAGGCCAGGGCTTTAAATGCATCAGCGTGCCAGAACACGCGAGGTGGCCCCAGCCAAAGACTTCCCCGGGTACCAAATTCAACTTTATGATGAAACTACTGTCCCAAAAAGGAGCCAGCTGATGGAGTAGGTGTGGGTGCTACAGCTGCATTTGCTGCTGTCGGCCCAGCTCTTCATGGTTGCAGAATGGGTTCAGTGGATTGTGTACTAGTGGAGTGGACAAGTCGAATTGCCATAGGTCATGTTCTCCTTGATCGTATTCAGTGGTCGATGTATTTACCCTGTACTCGAAAGCTTCTTGTCATATGTTGCTCAGCGGAGGAAGATGAAAATGTTGTATGCTTATGATCCTGGTCTGCGGTTAAAAAGCTCAAATTACTGAACGTAGTCCCAGTGCGTTGTCATTTTTGTTGCCTGCTCGTTAATCTGGTCTAACGCTCTTCGGGCCAGTCCAGAGCAGGGAGACTAACATTGAGGAGGAGACATTCCATCGCTTGATAAATTTAATCACTGCTGCACCTGTCCTTTCTGACATAGGCAGCGAGCTGCTTCGTAGCATGGCTGTGATTGTGTACGTAGTTGGAGGTTGGACTGGCCACGGCCTCCGCTGGCCACCTGGTGGGAGTGGGACTTTGCATGCCATGTCTCTTTGCGCCTGCATCCGCATCGACTAGGTTTTCATCAGTCCTATGTATTTTCGTCTGTGTGGATATGTACTTTTGTTTGCTCGACCAAGATTTTGGATTTGTATGGGTGTACACCATGTAGCGTCGTTTCAAGAGAGATGGGAGTATAAACCAGAACATCCCTCGCTGCACCTCTCAGCACGATACAAGGGGATATCCCTCAGTACATGCAAGCATATACGATGCCCGCATGCAGCCTTGGCCACTTCATTAGTTCAAGAAAGGGTCATTCCAGATGTCCGTATGTTCCTCTCCTTCCAGATATGCCATTAGAAAGCCATGAGAATCATATCACATCCAGCTTTACAAAGCTTCTGGATTCTCCTGATTCTCCACTCTTGCCAAACTGAATTTAAGGAACCTGGCCACCCTTTTACTTGAACCATGTTCTTTCAAGAAACTTCAGAATGGGTCTAGAACAGGGCAACCTACGGAACCAGATTCAATGTGACTGGAATGCAGAATACCAACTTTAATTGTTAGCCACCCTCGGTTCAGTAAGTTAATCCAGCGGGAGAGACCGGTACGGCCTTTGGGACGGGACCCTACCATCTTTTGCAGGCCATGGGAAACAGCGAAAGTGTTGAAAATATTCGGCCTAAAACTGTTATATTTTTTATTTTATAAATTTATTATAAAAAATAATTTAATAGTATAAAATTAGAAGATTGAAAAACACTAGCGTGGATTGAGGGGCATATATATATATATATATATCCTGCTTCAAGAATTCGCTCCTTATATGCAAGTCTGCAACGATCTTATTTCTAAGCGGTTTAGCGGTTTAGCCCGATCCTCCTCTAACGAGCATAATCGCTAGGAAGGCTTGATCTGATCAACTCCTTCCAAATGAAAAAGAAAACTTGAACCACTGAGGTGGTAGCCCAATGGGATCGTGGCCTTACTTCCAACCAAGTGGTTCCAAGTTCGAAACGCAGGGCGTCGATTAAATTGTGGAGACCGGATACTCCCTGCTTGGACACGGGGTCTGGAAGGGTGTATCGCTCTGCTAGTAGCCTTGGTGGTGCCAGGTGTGACGTACTCATACGTGGTATTCGTACCAAAGCCCAGAGGGGTAACCGAGCCAGGTCCACGGGTGGGGAGGGTATGAGTAAAACCGGCCCGGGTGCCCAACACACGGTCATTTCTGCTCGCATCGAACATTCTTCTGGCGGGGTGGGAGCCCAATGAGGGCCGCTACGTGGGGGTGGGCTTGTCCCTTCCTCCCCCCTTCCCCTTTTTTAAAGCAAAAAAGAAAAAGAAAAAGAGAAAAAAGAAAACTTGAAAGAGGCTTGGGAGAAGAGAAAAGAAAAAAAATGAAAGAATTCGCTGTCTCGTGGGAAACAAATAAGTAATAATGAGGATTGAGTGATCCAATACACTGGACCTAAAGCCTATTTATAAACATTGTCCGGTAACTAATACGGTGCAGCATTTTCGAGGTATGCGATGTTTCGAAAACATCACATCCTTACGAAAATCGGAATCAACATTTTTTCTAAAGAATCACAACTCTTCCGAAAGAAGCGTCTGAAGAAAAGGATAAGTATTTTGAAGTTTTTAAACCATCTAAAATTTAGGGGATAAGATTGGTTTATTTATTTGAGCGATCAAAATAAATATAAATATTAGCTCCAGAAATAAGTGAAGGAGGTGCAGCACTTGGGAATGACTCCTTAGCATAAGTGTTAAAAAAGGATGAGTGGACCTAAAGTTGACATCGTTGTTTGTCCTAACGTTAGGAGGTATCTCATTAGTGGATCTCTTCTTGTATTTAGAGGCTATAAGATTTATTAGAATCCAATAAGCTTGTAATCGCTCATAATAACGAGTTTATTGGAAAAGGCTTTGTATCGGAAGGCCTATTCAAATTGAGTGTAATTCCTAAAGATTCTAATAAAAATCATCCTTTTATTCTAAATCTTGAATCTTCTAATGTTTGACATGGTAAGCTTAGTCATGTGAATTTTGATCGGATCCATCACATGACTAACTTGAATATGATTCCCTAAGATCTATCTAGATAAAAAGGTTAAATGTGAAATTTGTGTTCAAGCCAAAAGCATTCGAAAACCATTCAAATCTATTAATAGAAGTTCTAATCTTCTTGACCTAATTTATAGTGATGTATGTGTCTCTAACAAAATTCTAACTCGAGAAGGAAATCATTACTTTGTAACATTCATTAATGATTTCTCCCATTATTGTTATACATATCTAATCAAATCTAAAAATGAAGTTTTAAACAAGTTTAAAATCTATAGGGCTGAAGCTAAAACCCAAGCTAAGAAAATTCTTAAAAGACTTAGATCTGATCGAGGTGGAGAATGCATATACCCCAAATCAAATGGTCCTATTCTGTCAAGAACATTGGATCATTTATGTGGTTACTACTCCTTGCTCTCAAAAATCAAATGGTGTAGCGGAACGGAAGAACCGGACCCTTATGGATATGGTTAATTCAATATTAATCAGTTCAGGAGCATCCGAAAATTTGTAGGGGGAAGCTCTTTTAGTAGCACGTTATATCTTAAATAGAATAGCTTTTAAAGATAATAATAAGACACCTTGTAAACTCTGGAAGGGTAAAACTCCTATATTGGATTACCTTAAAATATGGGGGTGCCCAACTAAAATAGCTATACTTAAACCTAAGAAAAGAAAAATTGGCCCTAAAACCATTGATGCAATCTTTGTAGTGTATTCCTTAGATGGTAGCACAAATAGATTCCTTGTAATTAATTCTGAGATAAGTGACATATCTAATAATACTCTCATCGGGGTTAGAGATGCTATTTACTTTGAAAGTATTTATTCTTTTAGAAATGAAATACCTGATCAAATTCATTGTGTTCTATCATCTAACCCTTACCTTGTTGAATCAGAGATTTCTTGTGATTCTTGAAAAAAAAAAAGGTCGAACTTTGATTATGAACCTTTTGAACCTAAAAAGAGCACAAAAACTAGAAAAGAAAGGAACCTCGGTGAAGATTTCTTTCTAGCTTAGATGCTCAGACTTCGAGGTTTGTGTACAGGTTTCCGATGCTCAGATGTCCAGGCCCAAAGTTTCGGGAGAAGTTTCACACATGCTCCAGCAGGAAAATTTGAAGCGGACGTACCCCTGGTTCAGATGTTCGTATATCAAGGTTTCTGCACATGTTTCAGCTGAAAATTGGCTCAAATGCCCAGGCCTCAAGCCTCAACAGAAGTTTCAGCTGCATGTCTGAACGTGTCTCACATTTCTGATTTTCTGCCATTCGGCTGCTCTCGAGCTAGCCTTTCTCGGTGTTTCATACGTACTCATTACTAGCAGAGAGATGTGGTTTCATTCTCATACACATTTTCACTGCCTCATTGCTAGCAGAAGTTTCAGCTGAATATCTTCGTAGTTTTCTGGTTGTACAGAAATTTCAGCTGCATATCTATGCATGTTCCTTTATGTTCTGAATCCTAGATGGAACCCTGTATATGCTCTTCTTATTCCTCCATCAGCTCTGTCATGTGAATCATTCAGTTTCGATAAAACTTTGGGCGGCCAAGCCTCCCTTTTCATTGAAAAAAAAAATAAAAAGAGGAATTTCACAGTTGACATGCATGAGCTACTGCCTACTGAACGTAGTGCACCATAAACTTCTTCTGATTCCATCAATATATATATATATATATATATATATATATATATATATATATATAACGTCTTCTTATCAGATTGCCTCGATCAATCTTGGGCTCGAGGCTCCTCAGCAGGGTTGTGACTGTGGGCTTCCTCTTCTCCATTCCTCTCCTCCTTCCCCTCTCCCTCTTTCTCCCCACCTCCCCCCACCCCTCTACTCTCCCTGGATTTACTTGATCGATTCACCTTCCTTAGCGCGAATCCACCGTCAGATCATCAGCTGCTCGCTTTGATATGTGCGCCAACGGATGAGTGCCAGAGTTCGGAGCGCATTGAGCTCTGTGGGGTGGGTGATCTAAGAAGATGAATCCTTCTTTCGCGCAATAGATGCAACCCGGTCCCTTAATGAAATGTTGGATGCGAGGACTTCAAAGTTGGAGGTGTTGGGGGAATAAGGTTTTTCCCCCAGTGACACAAGTACCCCTAAGAAGTCGCACAACCGTCGACCTTGGACAGCCAAAGTCGGCGTCCGACCTCAAGACATCCGACCTCAGAACCTCCGACCTGGAAAAATCTTGACACCCGAGGTCTATCCTTGTCAGCCACCCACTACGACCGAACCCCTCCGAGGTCCGGCCAAGGGCCATATCCTGCCACTGCCCCAGCATTTATTGCGCATGACCCCTGCAAACCTCCAGTTCACTCCACAATTAATGCGGATCTCCGGCTTACTCCACAATTAATGCGGATCTCCGGCTTACTCCACAATTGATGCGGATCTCCGGCTTACTCCACAATTAATGCGCATGGCTCCTGTCATCTACAGACCCTCAGCTCTCCACGGCAAGTCAGCCCAGCAGAGTCTAATCGACTATGATAAGTCTCTGATCTCGGCCTTACCTCCGACACCAATGCAATAATTCGCCCGATCGCGTGCCAGCTCGGGTCGTACGACGACCTCACCTCCGACATCAGCACAATAATTCACCCGATCGTACGCCGATCCGAACAATATGCCGAGCCGTACTATGGCCTCGCCCCATCACATCACAGGTAAACCGACCCTCCCTATAAAAGGGAGCCTTTGCTTCTCAGAGAGGGGGTTGGGAGATTCCGCACTCTACAAACACTGTTCTTCCTCTTCTCATACACTTTGCCCCCCTTCTGACTTGAGCGTCGGAGGGCCGGCGCCGGAAAACCCGGCCACCGGTCTGTCTGCAGGCACCCGGACGGAGGACGCCGCCCGCCGACGGATCGCCGCTCCCCTGTGAGAACCTGCTGCTCCCTCTCTTCGACCGAAGATCGCCCCCGGGTCCAATTTCCAGCAACAGAAGGCTTTGAGGGAAGATTCAGCTTTAGCAGGGGATCGGTGGCTGGAATTCTGACAGTAGATACCGTGGCTGATTTCCTTCCTAGAAAAGGTCCACTTCGACAAAGAAGGTTGGTCATATTTCCATGTTCAAAAAACTGTGGATGCTCAGATTCTTAAATTTATCTTGCCGGACCATGCATGTGCACCCCCCCTAACGCACACTCGAACACCTCTGAGTCTGTGCATTTATTTTATTTACATTTGTTAGATGAAACCTTTCTCTGCCTTTGAACTTCATAAGAACTTAGTTGCATCTTTAATCAGGGCTTGGTTATAGAGTTCACTAGGCGTTCACTGTTTACAGCTTGTAGCGAGATCCTGTGCATAAAGATGAAGTGTTACAACGTTTACATGTAGATATAATTACTGCTAATTTGATGCATGGACGATATGTATGCTGAAAATTTCACTCATTATAGTGTAAATATTTCTAACCCATGGATTCAAAAACTGAAGGAGCATGATGGTACTATCGGTATTGTACCGTTCTGATAGAAAACTGGCAACATTACAGGTGTTGGGATGCTAAAACCATCTGTACCAGTACCCACCGTATTAATCGTATTGCTTTGTATTTTGGCATACTGGTCAATAGTAATGATTTTTCATTATTTTCGATGTTGTTAGTTTTGTTACGTATTCTCGGTACAAGTACCATAGCAATACCATACCTTTCTGATGGAAAAAATGCATGTAGTGTGGTACTGGTATTTAACACCTTAATTCTGGCTTATAATACACAAGCATACACAAAAAAGACAATGAGTCTGGCTGAAATTATCATGAAAAATTCGCACAATCTTCTTAGAGAAGGAAAACCATTCTTGCTTCAGATACTCTATTCTTAAGGTAAATTATGTAAATTGTTTAGCTAATTCTTAAAGGATTAAATGTAAAGACATTCTTTTGGAAATCACAGTCGCATTTTGGTACTCTTTGGTTAGATGTAAATTTTTCCATTGAAACCAAGGCCACAAATTTTAAGGACGGCCCAGCAAGTATAGGAGTTATGCCATGTTTAAGGAGTTAGCGAAAGGAAGTGAAAGACAAGATAACTTAGGAGATTGGTGATGATAGATACTAAAAGAAGCTTGCATTTAATAGAAAATCCGGCATTTTACTGGAATAAATGACAGAAGCATGGTTGGGATAATGCTAACTGGTTCTGATGGTTATTAGTATTATCATGTATCTTACTGACTAATACAGAAAAGCTTATAGCATGATGACATGCATGTCTTCATTTCTGAAATGCGAGCCTTGCCTTCAGTGTTCCTAACACAATCTATTTTCCTGTCAAACGAGGAAAGGAGAATAGCAGCTGGTATTGAGGTGAGGGGAAGATAAGGAACATCTTTTGATGAATCCTTTTTTCGCGCGATAGATGCAACCCGGTCCCTTAATGAAATGGCGGCCACCCATTTTCCTGAGAAACTTAAAAATATCTTATTTTCGTTGAAACAAATAAGATAATTAAAAGCCTCAGAATCCTAATGGGATGGCCATATCGTGCGGATAATTTGATCACATTATAACGGTATTATGACTAAAATCTGCATTGTAACTTAAAAGTTGTACCAACTTTCTTGACTTAATTTGTACGATTTTAGTTTGTACTTGTTGGGGGAAAAATTCCAAGTCATACCGCCACGGAGGCGCTCGACTAGAGAACGCCGACCGGAAAAGCGCTCGACTAAAGGATGCCGACCAGAGAGAGCGCCAAAAGGCGCCCAACCAAAATAACCAAGTAGGGATGCTCGGCTAGAAAGAGCCGACCAGAAGAACGCCGACCAGAGAAGCGCTCGAACTAAGAAGCGCCGACCAGAGACAGCGCCAAATAGAGGCGCTCGGCTAGAAGGTGCTCGCCCAAAGGGCGTCGACCAGAAGTACTAGAAGCAACCCCGCCACAGGGCGCCCCTCTGGGCGACCAGCTCGGCTCGGCACTCTTGCCGAGCCGATGCCTTAACTAATACTCCTCCCCGCCTAGCTTTCTCGAAAGGTCCGGCGGCTATACACGCGACTCTACTACAACCTGCCACTATCTCCAAGCCATCAAGGCATAAGATCTCCGCAGGTATTCGGCACGACCTGCCATTAATGCATGAGACTCCCTCAAGTCTCCAATGCACTCAGTCATTTAATGAACACGGCTCAAGACGATCTCCGGATCACTGAACCATCAAAGCGTATGGCTCTCCCTGACCGTCGGTTCATTCGGTAATAAATGCACTTACCATCCACGGACCCCAGGCCCATCACGACCGGCGGTTCAACCACTCCAACAGGTCCGATCGACCGTGACAACTCCCTGGTTCCGGTCTGATTTGGTCCCGTTCTCCACTACGCCATTAATGGGCCAAATCGTGCCCAATTATGACGAAAAGAGACAAATTTCCCTGCCACCCCCAGGTAACGTAATCCCCTTCTATAAAAGGAAATCTGGGAGAAGGAAAGGGGGGACCCCCAGAGAGAGCCCTCCTGGACCGGGTGGAAAGAAGCAAACAGCACAGACACAATTGAGGACATCATCCTCTTCATCTTCTTTATCTTATCCAAATGCTCTCCTGCCTGCTCTCTCCACACATTCCCTCTCTGACTTAAGCATCGGAGGGCCGGCGCCGGGGAGCCCAGCCACCGGCTTTTTTGCAGGACAGGATAGGACTGGACGCACCACCCCTCTTTGCTCTCTTCCACTCCCCAGCGGAGAACGCGGCCGGCCGGCGCCCCGCCGTCCGCCCTCTCAGGCGGCGGAGCTCCTCCTCCCCTGGCTTCGCGACAGCCCCCGGGTCCAATTTCCAGCAACAGTTGGCGCTAGAGGAAGGGCCCGAGTTCGCTGCCATGAAGCTAAGAAGCAAAGGGGCTTCCAATGCCTCTCGACGTCCTCCACCCAGTCCTGAGCATTCCGTCCGGAACTCACCACCTCCGGCCGAGTCAACCCCTCAAGTTCGGCCGGAGCAGTTTGATGCCCTGGTGCAACAAGTGCAAGCCTTAGCTACCGCTGTCCAAAGCTTGCAACCCAGGGGCATCCCAACGGCACCGCCTCCTCCGGCTCCAGCTCAACCGGAGCCTCCTACAAGCGGACTTCCCCTTCGAGGTCAAGACTCCCAAGTCCAGGCCTCCCTCTGGAGAGAGCACCCAGCCAGAGGCTACGGAGGCTGGCCACAGCCTTCAGAAGCTGAGTCGGTTCCAGGGCAACCTGCGCTCGAACGAACCGCTGCAGCGATCCTCCAGAATGATGAACTCGACAAGAAGGTCGAGAAGCTGGAGCGCCAAATCCAGGCACTCCACGGGAGAAAATCAGGACGTGATAACGACTTCGAGTTCACTACGAAGTCACCCTTCTCCCCGGAGATCGAAGATGAACCGGTCCCACTACGGTTCAAGATGCCCCAGGTGGAGCCCTACAACGGCAAGGCTGATCCCCTTGACCACCTGGAGAGTTACCGGGTCTTAATGGCCCTACAAGGAGCCTCGGAGGCCATGATGTGCAAAGCTTTTCCGGCGACACTCCGAGGGCCAGCCTGGCTTTGGTTCACCGGGCTGAAGCCGAGTACTGTCTCTTTCTTTGAGCAGCTTTGCAGACAATTTGCTGGCAACTTTGCCGCCAGCCAGCCCCAGCGGCGGACATCCGACTCCCTCCTTGATATCAAACAAAAGGAGGGAGAATCCTTCAAGGAGTACTTGGACCGGTTCACCGCCGCAACATGGGAGGTCCGGGAGCTTGACCAGTCAATCGCCATGTCGGCGTTGAAGACTGGAGCCCGGTCCTACAGATTCCTCTTCTCGATCGAGAAGAATTTCCCCACGGACCTCACCGAAATGTTCGCTCGGGCGCGGAAGTATGCCAAGGCAGAAGAAGCCGTGGCGGTTAGGCGGGGCGGGACCGAGCAGAACCCCAAGAAGAGACGTCGCGAGGAGCGCGGCCAGCCCAGAAGCCCGCCTCCGCGACGAGCTAAGAATCCGGCTCGCCCGAAGAGTCCACCCCGGTTGAGAGGACCGCCACAGCAGAGGTCACCACTCCGCCCGAGGTTCCCACTGCAGGCCCGTGCACCCGAAGGGAGGTATGAAAAGTATACTCCCCTCAATGCTCCTCGGGCTGAAATCCTCATGGAAATTGAGAGTCGGGATTGCATCCGGCTCCCACCTCCGAAGCCAGACACCAGAATCCAGCGTGATCTCCGGAAGTATTGCCGTTTCCACCGGGATCACGGCCATGATACCGAGGATTGTTATCAGCTCCGAAATGAGATCGAAGCACTCATTCGCCGAGGGGTGCTCGATCGGTTTGTGCAAGGCCGGCGTGAAGGGAAGAAGCCAGCCGAAGGAGCAGCACAGCCTGAAGGTTCAAATGCCAACAGGCCCATCGCCGGCGTCATCAACACTATCCGAGGCGAGACCTCGGCTGGGGAAGCCTCAGGGGAAGAAGCCTCCTCGAAGCGCCCGCGCACCTCTGAAGCCATCTCCTTCTCAGATGACGATCTAGAGGGAGTCGAAACTCCCCATGATGATGCCGTGGTCATCTCCATGATCATAAATAAATTTGATGTAAAACGCATCCTGGTTGATAATGGAAGCTCGGGAATGTTTTGTATTTTGGTGCTTATTGTAAAATGGGGATGACAAAAGAACAGCTACGGAGGATGAATGCTCCGCTAGTTGGATTCCCCTCAAGAAGCCGAAGAACTTTTTGTGGTCGGACGAGTGCCAGCAATCTTTTGAAGAGCTCAAGCACCTACTGGCTTCCCCTCCCCTGCTCATGAAGCCTCAACAGGGTGAGCTCCTCTACTTGTATCTAGCTGTCTCCCCTGTAGCAGTAAGCTCGGTCCTGGTCCGAGAGCAGGGCAAACTCCAGAAGCCAGTATATTATACCAGTCGGGTCTTAAGGGACGCCGAGACCCGATACTCCAAGCTTGAGAAGACCGCCTATGCTTTGGTCATCTCGGCTCGGAGGCTCCGACCCTACTTCCAAGCTCATAGTGGCTGTGCTGACTGACCAGCCGGTCAAGCAGATCCTGCAGAGATCAGATCGTGCGGGTCGGATCACTAAATGGGCCATTGAGCTCGGAGAATTCGATATCGAATACCGGCCCAGACCGGCGATCAAAGCACAAGCACTCGCAGACTTTATAGTCGAGTGCACTATACCGGATGAGTCGAGCCTGAACCTGAGCCACCGGTGGAGCAGACCCCGAGTTTGACATGGACTCTGCATGTCGATGGCTCTTCAAACTCGGGGGGTAGCGGAGCGGGACTTATCCTCACCAGCCCGGAGGGGGTGGTTGCCGAGCAAGCCTTGCGCCTCGAATTTCCTGCTTCAAATAACATGGCGGAGTAGGAGGCACTTGTCGCCGGGCTTAAGCTAGCCAAAGAGCTAGGAGTGAAGGACTTGAAGGCCTTCAGTGATTCTCAGCTCGTCGTCAACCAAATTGTGGGCGGCTTCGAAGCCAGAGACCCGACCATGCAGAAGTATCTTCAGAAGGTACGGGATCTCGTCTCGACCTTGGAATCCTTTCATATTCAACATGTTGCCAGATCGGAGAATCTCAGGGCCGACCAGCTATTAAAGCTGGCGTCCTCTCGCATGAGCGAGCTTCCCAAAGAGGCAGTACTGGAATATCTCCAAAAGCCCAGTACAGACGAGCCCGAGCAGACCCTCTGCACCGAGTTCGAGCCAAGCTGGATGGATTAACTCATCAACTATCTGCAAGACGAAACCCTCCCCGCTGATGAACGAGAGGCTCGCCGAATCAAGCGCCTCACCACCCGGTACACACTATACGAGGGAAAGCTCTATCGGAGATCCTTCACCTCTCCCCTCCTCAGATGCCTTCGCCCAACGGAGGCTAATTATGCCCTGCACGAAGTCCACGAAGGGATTTGTGGAAACCATCTGGGAGGGCGAGCATTGGCCCATAAAATTCTGCGCCAAGGATATTATTGGCCGACACTCCAGAAGGATGCTATGGGCTTCGTCCAAAGATGTGACCGGTGCCAAAGGAACGCCAATGTTCAGCGCCGGCCCTCGGCTCCTTTGACTTCTATCAGCTCCCCTTGGCCTTTTGCCCAGTGGGGAATTGACATCCTCGGGCCATTTCCACTGGCCACCGGGCAAAGGAAGTTCCTGGTCGTCTCCATCGACTATTTCACAAAGTGGATGGAAGCTGAGCCCCTCGCCCGGATCACCGAGCAGAAGATGCGGGATTTCGTCTGGAAGTCCATTATCTGCAGATTCGGGCTTCCCCGCATCCTTATCTCTGACAACGGTCGCCAGTTCGACAACATCCACTTCAGGGAGTTCTGCTCCGAGCTTGGCATTGACCATCGCTTCACCTCGGTCGCGCACCCTCAGACGAACGGAGAAACCGAGGTAACAAACCGTACTATTTTGTAGGGTCTCAAAGCCAGGCTCGACAAATCCAAAGGACAATGGGTCGAAGACCTATACAATGTCCTGTGGGCTTACCGGACCACGTTCCGCGTCCCCACCGGCGAGACTCCCTTCAACCTGACATATGGGACGGAGGCTGTCATCCCACTGGAGATTGGGATTCCTTCTCCAAGAGTCGAGCATCACGACGCCGGCTCCAACTCTTTGCAGCTCAAAAATAACCTTGACTTAGTCGAGGAAACAAGGGAGGCCGCCCGAATTCGTATGGCGAGGTATCAGCAAAGGACAGCTCAGTACTACAACGCCAGGGTCAAAGTCAAATTTTTCAGACGAGGAGACCTTGTCCTCAGAAGAGCTGAAGACTCCCGACCAACTGAGCAAGGGAAGCTGGCCCCGAATTGGGAAGGACCATACCGAGTCACGCGCATCCGCCGACCCGAGACTTATAAGCTAGAGTCCCTAGACAGAACTTCCATTCCGCGGAGTTGGAGCTCTGAAAATCTCTGCGTGTACCACCAGTAGAACCCTAAGGGGTTCCCCATTATTCAACCATTGAATTTCATTCTATGAATTTCATTTCACAATAAACTGATGGTTTGCGTGCTTATTCCGAGCTCACCAATTCTCCTGATTATCTCATGCCATCAGGTTTATTCTTCTTCCCTGACCACGGTTGGGATGCCCCGGTGCCTCGGGATGATGGAGTACCTACGCGGGCTCCCTGAAGATGTTCGTGAGTTCGTGGCGCGCTCTCCACCGGCAACGAGCTCGGCTCGTTCTCCTACCCTAACCACGGTCAGGATGCCCCGCCACAACGGGATGCCCCGATTCGTCGGGATGGCCCGAGACGTCGGGGTACGGTCTTAAGTGACCGGACGAGCTCGGCTCGTGCTCCATCGACTACTGAGTAGCGATCCTCTCTGACCGGACGAGCTCGGCTCATGCTCCATCGACTATTGAGTAGCGGTCCTCTCTGACCGGACGAGCTCGGCTCGTGCTCCATCGACTATGAGTAGCGGTCCTCTCTGACCGGACGAGCTCGGCTCGTGCTCCATCGACTGTTGAGTAGCGGTCCTCTCTGACCGGACGAGCTCGGCTCGTGCTCCATCGACTACGAGTAGCGGTCCTCTCTGACCGGACGAGCTCGGCTCGTGCTCCATCGACTGTTGAGTAGCGGTCCTCTCTGACCGGACGAGCTCGGCTCGTGCTCCATCGACTACGAGTAGCGGTCCTCTCTGACCGGACGAGCTCGGCTCATGCTCCTACCCCGACCTCGGCCGGGATGCCTCGAGACGTCGAGATGCCCCGATGCGTTGGGATGCGGTCTTTATTAACCAAGACGAGCTCGGCTCGCTGTCCGCCGGCTTCAGCCGACGAGCTCGGCTCGTTCTCCATCGCCGGACTTCTCTGCCGACGTCCCCAAAGAACGGAGTCCGAGCAGAGAAGCGTCTTCAGTCGCCTCGGCGCAAGGACGCACACGGTACAAGGTACCCATTTATTTAATATTTTTGCATTATCTATTCTATTCTTGGATTTCTCTGCCGACGTCCCCAAAGAACGGAGTCCGAGCAGAGAAGCGTCTTCAGTCGCCTCGGCGCAAGGACGCATACGGTACAAGGTACCCATTTATTTAATGTTTTTACATTATCTATTCTGCTTTTGGATTTCTCTGCCGACGTCCCCAAAGAACGGAGTCCGAGCAGAGAAGCGTCTTCAGTCGCCTCGGCGCAAGGACGCATACGGTGCCAGGTACCCATTTATTTAATGTTTTTACATTATCTATTCTGCTTTTGGATTTCTCTGCCGACGTCCCCAAAGAACGGAGTCCGAGCAGAGAAGCGTCTTCAGTCGCCTCGGCGCAAGGACGCATACGGTACAAGGTACCCATTTATTTAATATTTTTACATTATCTTATCCATTCTTGGATCTCTGCCGACGTCCCCAAAGAACGGAGTCCGAGCAGAGAAGCGTCTTCAGTCGCCTCGGCGCAAGGACGCATACGGTACAAGGTACCCATTTATTTAATATTTTTACATTATCTTATCCATTCTTGGATTTCTCTGCCGACGTCCCCAAAGAACGGAGTCCGAGCAGAGAAGCGTCTTCAGTCGCCTCGGCGCAAGGACGCACACGGTACAAGGTACCCATTTATTTAATGTTTTTACATTATCTATTCTGCTTTTGGATTTCTCTGCCGACGTCCCCAAAGAACGGAGTCCGAGCAGAGAAGCGTCTTCAGTCGCCTCGGCGCAAGGACGCATACGGTACCAGGTACCCATTTATTTAATATTTTTACATTATCTTATCCATTCTTGGATCTCTGCCGACGTCCCCAAAGAACGGAGTCCGAGCAGAGAAGCGTCTTCAGTCGCCTCGGCGCAAGGACGCACACGGTACAAGGTACCCATTTATTTAATATTTTTGCATTATCTATTCTATTCTTGGATTTCTCTGCCGACGTCCCCAAAGAACGGAGTCCGAGCAGAAAAGCGTCTTCAGTCGCCTCGGCGCAAGGACGCACACGGTACAAGGTACCCATTTATTTAATATTTTTGCATTATCTATTCTATTCTTGGATTTCTCTGCCGACGTCCCCAAAGAACGGAGTCCGAGCAGAGAAGCGTCTTCAGTCGCCTCGGCGCAAGGACGCACACGGTACAAGGTACCCATTTATTTAATGTTTTTACATTATCTATTCTGCTTTTGGATTTCTCTGCCGACGTCCCCAAAGAACGGAGTCCGAGCAGAGAAGCGTCTTCAGTCGCCTCGGCGCAAGGACGCATACGGTACCAGGTACCCATTTATTTAATATTTTTACATTATCTTATCCATTCTTGGATCTCTGCCGACGTCCTCAAAGAACGGACCCCGAGCAGAGGAGCGTCTTCAGTCGCCTCGGCGCAAGGACGCACACGGTACAAGGTACCCATTCATTTAATGTTTCTACATTATGTTTTGGATTTCTCTGCCGACATCCTCAAAGAGTGGACTCCGAGCAGAATGTTTTAGTCGCCTCGGCGTGAAAACACTCACGACACCAGCACAATTATACTAAGCCCGGTGAATCCCCGTCACGAGCTGACGAGTATTCAACCCGTTCATTGGAAAAGAATCCGACCCGCCCCGGCAATGTGGGGCTCGGACCCAAAGTTTACTAACTTTGCTAAAAAGTTAAGTCCCAGTGACCGTTTTAGGGCTTGGTCGAAATCTGGGCTAGGCTCGGAAGGACTCTCCGAGCCCAAATCCTTTGAGCACAAGCGTTGCTTTACCACTGGTCGAAGGGCCGAGTAATGGAGCTCGGCAAGCCGAACCTAAAACCAAACCCTGTGGCGGGTAAAGCTGAGGCCCTAGAGCCCATATCTTTGGAATCTAAAATGGATCCGAGCAGAGAAACTTGGGCTATTAACAGACGAGTTTCCAAAAAAGTATATTCATTTCAAAAAGCCCGTAGGCTGAGTACAAAAATTCGGGTTCGGCCCTTATAAGTATGGGGGGCCATCCCGACTTTACAAAATAACAAAAATTACCTTAAGGCTCGAGCTCGACTACTTCGGCTCCAGCAGCACCAGGAGTAGCTGGCTCACCAGTCGGGGCCTCTTCGGCGGCCTCGGCAGCAGCAGGAGCGACCTCGGAGGCGACCTTGGTGACCTCGGGGATCGCCTCGGCCGCATCACCCCTCTCGACCCCTGCTCCCGGTTGAAGCAGGTTCACGTCAAAATTCGGGAGGAGCCGCCGCAATTGGTTGCGGAAATCCCGGAAGCCTTGGATTAGCCCATTCACGCCCTCCTCTGCTAGGAGGTCGTGAAACTCCTCCGACTCGCGGAAGAGCCTCACCGCGTTCTGAGCTTGCTCCCGGGCCTCGAGCTCCCGAGCCTCATGATATGCGGCCTTCCGCTCGAGGTTATTCAATCCCCGCTCGAGCTCTAAGTGGCGAAGGCGGGCGTTCTCCACCTCCTGCTCGCGGGAGGCCAGCGCCAGCTCGGCGGCAGCCAGACGAGCTTCCGCGGCGCGCAGTTCGGACCTCGTCAACGTATGCGCGCCTTTTTCTTCGTCGAGCTCGGCGGTGAGAGCTCGAACCCTTTCCTCGGATGCTCCTACTTTTTCCTGGAGCACCTGACGTTCGGCCTCGGAAGCTTGGTACCTCGCCTCGGCGGCCAGGTACCTTGCCTGGACCTCGTCATACCCACGCTGATACCTCCGGGCCCGCTCCCGGTAGTCGTGGGTGATGTGCATCAGCATCTCCGTCTCGTGCAAATGCTGTAAAAGAAACGAAAAGAAAAACATAAGGCGCTGCGAGTAAAAATTTTTACAGATTACACAGATGAATTCTACATACTCGGACGGCGCTGCAGCGGGTAGAGTCCATGAAAGCATTATAGCTCATGGACTGTATCAGGGCCCGGTCGGCCGGGAGCAGCGCGACCCGAAAAACTTCGCGCGCCACTCGAGGGTTTTCGAGGGCTGAATCGCCCTCGAACACCGACCAGTTGAGTGCCAGAGGCACTCGCTCCTCCGAGCACGATGGGCCCGGAAGGCCAGCATCGGCTGGCCTAGGCGGAGCCGACCCCGAGGCTCCGTGACTGCTCCCCGGCTCGGAGCTAGGGGGCTGGGGTCGGACAAGCGGCCGATCTGACTGCCGCACGACGGAGGCGGGGTGCGCAGGCGCGGGACCCGCAGGACTCCTCCCCTGGTCGGCAACTGGAGCGTCCTGCCGACCAGGAACTTGTGCCAGGGGCACCGGGCATGGGAGCACTGCTGAAGCTCCCCGGGAGCCCGAGCCCCTGGAATTCGTGCCCTCCCTCTGACCAGCACCGGGGTGCGCGGGGCGAGAAAGACCCGCCTCGGTCACTGCTGGCGCCGGGGGCGCTGGGGTCGCCGAGACCTTCTGTTTCTTTCTCGGCTCAGTGGGCTCGCCCGAGAGCTCGGCTGCCCTCTTCTGGAAGCGAGCGTAGAGGACTTCGCTTTTCGTCACCATCTTTGCGATATCTGCAAAGGCAAAAAGGATTAGAACATTAGAACAGTAAGAAAATAAATACACCTTATAACTACTCTTACCGTGGGGACGCGCCGAGCTCAAGCCCACGTTCACCAAAGCATCCTCACATATGAGGCCGTTCAGTAAGATGCCGTCCCCGAGGCTGCGGATGGCGTCGAGGATCCCCTGCTCACGTGGAGAAGGTCTGGGGGGTTTGTTGATGGACTTGAGCTGAGCCGGCCCCCACCTGGGGTCAAACCCCCAGGACCGTTCAGAGCCAAGGAAGAAGAATTTCTCCTTCCAGCCATGAATGGACGAGGGGGCACCATGAAAGAGTGGCCGACCCGCCCGAAGGGCGATGTAAAGCCACTCCCCGTCTCCCGGATTCGACTTAAAGATAAAAAGTCGCCGGAAAACGTTGACAGAGGTCGGAATCCCCTGCAGTAAATACAGTGACAGGAAGCCCATCACCGTCCTCCAGGCATTCGGAGTGAGTTGCGCCGGAACCAACTGGCATACCATCAGCAACTCATTCACGAAGCCGTGAAGAGGAAATCGGAGGCCGGCCCAGAGTGATTCCAGGTGCACTCCAATCCGGCCTACCGGAGGATCGGTTATCCGATCCCTTCGCCTGGCGGGCTCCAAACGGAACCCCTGAAGAGGAAAAAACCACTCTTCGGTCATTTCGACCTCCAGGATGCTCATGGTGGACTCAACCTCACTGGGAAGAGAACCCATTGCAAAAAGAAATTAAAAAAGAAGGGGGACCTGAGGAAGATGCCGGAGAAAAGGGACTTCGGTCTGAGGAAGACTCGAAGAAGGAAAGCTGGAAGCAGAAGGCAATAAGAAAGAGGACGGAAGGCCAGGGGAGGGTTTATATAGACCTCCCCAATGGCCCGGATCAGCAAAGAAAACGCTGTGTCCCGATTAGATGATAACACGTGTCGGTCTAAAAGACAGAACGACGCATTTAATTAGAGCCAGCGCTTCGAACATTGAAGCGCCCCATCGGATCGTGCGGAAAGTCATCCGCAATCGAAGATCGTGTGGCCCCATCATGAGCCCACGACGCGAGGACGCTTCGCGAAAGGTACCCCAATAATGAGGCTTTTCAGAAAAGAAGAGACGCCGCCTATTAAAGGCACCTCGAAGCTTCCGATAATTCAAAACGCGCAGTAAATTAAAATTTTCGGAACCCGAAAAGACCCAACCGAGGCTACTTCCCGCGCTCCAGCTGGTAGCCAACTGGAACTCGGAAGTCGGAGGGTAGTGTTGGGAGAAAAACCCCAAGTCATACCGCCACGGAGGCGCTCGGCTAGAGAACGCCGACCGGAAAAGCGCTCGACTAAAGGACGCCGACCAGAGAGAGTGCCAAGAGGTGCCCAACCAAAATAACCAAGTAGGGATGCTCGGCTAGAAAGAGCCGACCAGAAGAACGCCGACCAGAGAAGCGCTCGAACTAGGAAGCGCCGACCAGAGACAGCGCCAAATAGAGGCGCTCGGCTAGAAGGTGCTCGCCCAAAGGGCGTCGACCAGAAGTACTAGAAGCAACCCCGCCACAGGGCGCCCCTCTGGGCGACCAGCTCGGCTCGGCACTCTTGCCGAGCCGATGCCTTAACTAATACTCCTCCCCGCCTAGCTTTCTCGAAAGGTCCGGTGGCTATACACGCGACTCTACTACAACCTGCCACTATCTCCAAGCCATCAAGGCATAAGATCTCCGCAGGTATTCGACACGACCTGCCATTAATGCATGAGACTCCCTCAAGTCTCCAATGCACTCAGTCATTTAATGAACACGGCTCAAGACGATCTCCGGATCACTGAACCATCAAAGCGTATGGCTCTCCCTGACCGTCGGTTCATTCGGTAATAAATGCACTTACCATCCACGGACCCCAGGCTCATCACGACCGGCGGTTCAACCACTCCAACAGGTCCGATCGACCGTGACAACTCCCTGGTTCCGGTCTGATTTGGTCCCGTTCTCCACTACGCCATTAATGGGCCAAATCGTGCCCAATTATGACGAAAAGAAACAAATTCCCCTGCCACCTCCCAGGTAACGTAATCCCCTTCTATAAAAGGAAACCTGAGAGAAGGGAAGGGGGGACCCCCGGAGAGAGCCCTCCTGGACCGGGTGGAAAGAAGCAAACAGCACAGACACAATTGAGGACATCATCCTCTTCATCTTCTTTATCTTATCCAAATGCTCTCCTGCCTGCTCTCTCCACACATTCCCCCTCTGACTTAAGCATCGGAGGGTCGGCGCCGGGGAGCCCGGCCACCGGCTTTTTTGCAGGACAGGACAGGACTGGACGCACCACCCCTCTTTGCTCTCTTCCACTCCCCAGCGGAGGACGCGGCCGGCCGGCGCCCCGCCGTCCGCCCTCTCAGGCGGCGGAGCTCCTCCTTCCCTGGCTTCGCGGCAGCCCCCGGGTCCAATTTCCAGCAACAGTACTATATGTCAGTATTTTATTTTTTAATCTAAGAATGCCCATATGATAAAGGTAAGAAAGCACAGGACTTTCAAATCCAACCACTTTGTGTTTTTCTTCTTATATGAGAAAACCAATTAGAGAACGAAACTTTGATATTCAGACGCAGGCTAGCATTCTAGATATCGCGAGGTCTATAACCAGCCTAAGCTCGGTAACGCCGACATTTCATTAGATGCCAAGATCAGCTCGTTGTGGACAATTTTCCTTCATTTATGACCTTATCAGGAGGTTGGCTAAAGCCTAGAGCAAAGTAAAGGAAAAGGTCAGCTAAGCGAGCATTCGAAGAAAGTGGACCTCCTGGTTTCGCGGGCTGTGATTGGACCTTGTTCGACCTAAAATGGGCCGGATCGGAGGTGGTGGCTCGGACTCCCACGCAAAGTCTAATAATATTAGGCGGAATTAGGCCCCCCAGTCAATTGATCAACCCCTGGCCGCCGCCCACTGATGGAGTGATGGATGCCAAACACTGGACGGGCAACTGAGTACCATTCAAATTGAAGCCCCCGTCGCTTTGCGGGGCCTCGTGTCGCACGCCCCAAACCAAGACGAGTACGACTGGCCAGGCCGGCGCGTCCAAATACAGGCCCGCATACTCATCCGTGCTGTCCGTATCTTTACAGGCACGTCATTGTCGGTCCAAATACAATTTTCTGTATTAGAATAGTTTCTATGTAAAATTAGCACGAGCAACCGATATATACAGAAAAAAAAAAAAAGCAAAATAGCAGTAAGTTGATGTGCCTATTGGCAACAAACTATAAGAACTCGCGCATAATTAATCCTATTGTTACCATTGTTTATATTTTAAATTATTACTTGAGATCCAACAAATCTCTTCTTCTTTTTTTTTTTTGACCCAAAAAAAATTACTGGAATTATAGCCATACCGTTGGCTTTCACGGACATCTCGCCAGCTGGGTTACTTTTAGTTTGACCCGTAAAGCTGGCATCAAGTGAAGCGCGAAAGAATGATCGACCTTAATTTTGTCGCGACATGGGCCGTTGGATGGCACATTGTGTGCGATGGAACGTTGGATTCGTGCGGAAGAAGGCGAATCCTCCTTTCGCCCGAAAGATATACTACCATCCCCTGTCCGGCGAGGTGTCCCGGTCGAAGCAGGGACCCACCTCTTTCAGTTGCCGACGGGGACCGGCCACGTGAGAGCCTTGCAGTCCTGCGTTCCACCTAACACTGTCATGATCATTTGCGTCCTTTTCCCTCCGTCCCTATCAACCACCCCCTATTATTAAGGTGGGAAAAAATAAAAAAGAAACACGCGTTTTTTTTATTTGGGCCCTCCATTTCCCTCCTCTCCTCTCCACCCTCCCCATCCAGCTCGTTTTTTAAGTTGGAGTCGAATGCAAGCCTCCTATTGTTGGATCGATAATGACTTTTTTTTATTATTATTTGCAAGTAAACGGAGCAAAGTTCGTAAATCTCAACGAGAAATCAACCGGCATAGCAATATTTGCAAGTAATTTGCACCGAGGGGTCCCGTCTTCGTCTTATGCATTGATGGTCAAAGCATGTTTAAATTGAGCATGGAAGACGATTTCAATCATATACTCATCATGCGGCCTATACATATGCTCGACAAGTAATCGGTCAAGCATTCTCTCATTCTGCAGTCCCCAGCGTTTCGATGCATTTCCTCCTTCACGTTTCTTAATTTATTCGTTTAAAATCCCATCTTCTGATATATATGTATTTTCCTTTTTGCTTTTTACTGTCTCATTCACCCAATCCGATGGACATTGAAAAGGACTTCAAGATGCATCTGTACAGGGAGATTGAATTTCGAATGTTACGATATTTTGAGAGCAAGACAAATTTCTAGCGCATGCAAGCACATTTTGTCTTGCAGAATTGGTTGATTAATTTTGAATCTCTAGCCCGGATGGGTCCTTGTGTTTTCTCGTGTGCATGCTCTGTATTTCTCGTGGCTTATTGCGTGGGGAACTAATATTCTATATCAGTCGAACCAGCTAGAGGCTGCAGCGTCTTGGCATGCAAAAATAAACTTGTTTTCTCGTCTCATTAATTGCCATATGCATGCAGAATAAACTGTTTAATATATATGGTTCAACTAGCCCTGCTGTCTGGTTGCGACGTCGGATTGCTTGGAACAGGGGACGGACCACCATGGGTACGGGTAGCCCAAACTCCAGCCTTGCTCCTGCATGTGTCTGCGTGCAAGTCGTCCATGCAGATTGCAACTCTATCCAGATTTTCTATTAGGATTGGTCGGAGGCTGTTACGCCTCCGATCTAAGACCGCGAGCCGAAGGTCACATATTCATAGAAAACTCTTTCCACAAGCATCCAAAGTATTTAAACATGATATCACAAATATGTAGCTGAATAATTTAACTAATAATATGCAAACTTTATTTTCTTAATTAACACAACTTACAATGTCTAACAATTCTAACATTAGTGTAAGATCAAACATCAATTTAACAAACTTAAATCAATTATATTTATAATAAGATCATATATCGTCGCAATATTCCAAAATAATATTTTTCGTAATAATACGTTGTCCATCAAATTCATGCATCATAAATAATATTTTAAAAGTCATGAATATAATAATTTAATAATTACTGATAAGTTTAGAAAAAGTGATGCATTACTTATGCTAAATTTAAATTTTCTAAAAAATAAATATCATTTATAAATTAATTGCTTTTAAATCATCAAATTCAAGTCGACCGCCAAAAATTATGACCACATCATCCTATGACATTTTCAAACTACTGACTAATTTTCTTACGGTGAGTTGCACATCAATTTGCAGAAAAGTCCTTCAGAACCACTGGTGTGCTGGCGGTAATGTCACTAATCATCTTAGACACGACCTTTAGGACAAATTATATGCTAAACATATTAGCCCAGCTGCGAGTCCAAATTTGTTTCGATTCAAAACTTTTTTTTTCAAAACATGTTCAGTATTCCAAATCGGAAGATGCAATATCGAAATCAATCAAACGTAATCCATAACCAAACCAATACGTTCAATCAAGAAACATACAATATTCTAAAAAAAAGCATATAATACTGTGCATCAACTTCATAAATCAAGAATATTTCGACTCAAAAAAATATTTATAATTTGTCAATAAATCTAGAAAAATGTTACATTACTTACCTTATGAACACGGTCCAACTAATAGATTCAATTAATCGCAAAACTCCTTCTTAGAACTCGATAACTAAAAATTATATTTTTTCTTAGAATTTCATCATAATATATATATAAAAAAAACTTAAATTCTAACACCCTCGCAAGGTAGACCAAGTGGGAGTGCTCAATACTTCGGCCGGTCTAATCAAAGTGAAACTCATTAAATCATGCTCAAATTGGGCATAGATGGTTTTAACAAAAATAGGATCGATCAAATCTAACAATATTTGAGAGAGGCTAGGATGGGGGCTAACATGCCGCCCGACAACTATGAATCAGGCCATTCACCAGGATCAATTCAAAATTATCGTGAAAAGTCTCTACTGAATCCAACTACCCTAAAAAGAGTACAGAGAGATAAGTCTACAAAGCGAGAATCTCAATTCGAGTTCAATTGGGGGCCTGAGTTTGGTTGTCAATAGTCCGACCAACCTATATTAGGAGCTGGGGACAAATCAAGAGAGAGTGAAGGATGATTGATCACCTGCAGATGGGAGGTTGCCGCAGGGGCGGCTTTACATGGCCGCACCAGAAGAATTCTCGCTGCTGAGAGGAGAGGCACGAGCACAAACCCACCGACCCACCCGCTGCCCCGCGCCACACGGTCGGGTTCATGCCTTTCCTCCTAAACCGTAATCGTATCAGCAAATGACTACTATTATTATTATTGCCTTTGTGCTCTCAGATCCACATCCCATTTTTAAAGCTTGATACAAATGCGCCAACATCGAATGCTCAACGTTCGATTCAAAACCAAAACCCAGATGCGACTTGCGAGTGAGTGCCAAAAGAAGCAGCGCTTCTGTCCTTTCTCATTTTTTTTCATAAAAAATAATTTGAAGTGTGTGTGTATATATATATATATAAAGAATGATAATCGACGTCAACGGGGCATGGGGGAAGCAGCCTTTGGGGCTGAGAACAGTACGCAAGTACTTTACTTGAGCAGGAGCGGAAGCAGTCCGCAGCGAAGGAAAAAATTAAAAAAAAATAAAAGCGGAAGCGGTCTGGTCGGCGGGAGCCCGCGCCCGTCGGTCACCGACAGGAACCTCCACCTCGCCTGTTTTACTATTGTAATAATAATTGTTGTAACCGATCCATGCGTTACTCCTCCTCTTCTTCTTCTTCTTCTTCTTTCTTTTCTTTTTCTTTTTTTTTTTTTTTTTTTTTGGCTAATGCGGGTGGATCAGACCTGACGGGACCGGATACACCCAATAAGATCAAAAAATAGTATATACCTCGGAGTGCCAAGGGCAACTTCCCATCGCCAATCCACAAGGTGCCTCCGGAGTGACAAGCTACATACGCAGCTACCCAATCCGCAGCACCATTATCTTCACGGTAAATATGCTTGGCCTGAAAGGCCCATCCATCCCTCGCCATAGCCCAAATGTCACGGAGCAAGGGATGGTCACAACCACCACGCCTTGGACTCCCTGGATCCAACTGACAACGGTGGCTGAGTCACCCTCCAGGATAATGGACCTAGCCCGTAAGACAAACCGGGCATGACGAAGGCCCGCCCAGGCTGCTGTCAACTCCGCACTCGGAACTGAAGTGTCAAATAACTGACTGCCCCCGACGCCATAACCCTGGCACACGGGTCCCGGATAACAAAACCCACGCCTCCTCGCATACTACCATCCAAAACAGACCCATCAAAGTTGACCTTGAGAAAACTGGGGGGTGGGGGCTCCCAGGTGAAAAATACCGTACGAGAGACTGCCGAAGCAGAGTGGGAACCCCAGGTGTCCCGAGCTATCAAGGTCCCTCCAACAGGGATAGTATAACACAGCTCTGCCGCCTGAACGCGGGCACTCTCGACAACAAATCACGGCGACATACGTCGTTCGCTGAAAGTGCGAGCATTCTTGGCCAACCAGATCTGGTAGGCAATGCAGGTAGCTCGGACAACCTCCTGACGAAGCACCAGGGACTCCGATCCCTGACGCATGGCCTGTAAGAACAGGTCCCTACATCGCCATACCATCGGTGGGACCCCTACCAGTCGCCAGGTGCCCCTAGCCCATGTGCACCAAAACAGGGCCTGGTCCACCGTCTCGGCCACGCCACAAGCCTCATACACCAATGGGATCCTCACACCTCGACCTGCGAGTACAGCTCTCGTAGGGAAACGGTCCCAGGCCACCTTCCAGAGGAACAATGCAACCCTCGGGTGGAGCCCCAATCGCCAGATCCAGGCAAAATCCAGGCCAGGCTCGCACTCCCGCCGAAGGATATGGGAGAGATCGCCCATCCTGACCCTGAATCTGGTCGAGGAACCCCACACACGTACATCTGGTCCGCCACTCTATGGTAACGGTAGTGAGCGGACCCGCTCCACCAAATGCTGCCCGAACAAACGGGCCAACTGAATCTCATCCCAGCCAGCCACCCTGGGGGTCATGAGATCACAAACCTGTAGACCCTCCCCAGCCTCGACACTAACCATAGTCGGCCAAAGCCGCAGAGGGAGGCCGTCGACCCATGGGTCTCCAGCTACATCGATGCTACGTCCATCGCCTATCAGCCATCGGGTGTGACTTGACACCAATGGCAAGTACGTCGCTATCTCACGCCATAGAAAGGAGCATCTCCGCCCTCCTCGGGCCCAGCCCTCCAGGCCTGCCCCCTATAGCGGATAGTCATAATCCGGCTCCAGAGCCCCTGCGGCTCCAGGATGAAACGGGAAGCATGCTGGGCAAGAAGTAGCTCTCGTCTCTCCACGAGAGACACCACCCCTAGACCACCCTCCCTGAGGGGGAGGCAGATACGCTCCCATGCCACCATGTGCACCCCACGATCCCCTCCATGTGAGCCGCATAATAAGAAGTCCCGAAGAAGTCGCTCAATCTTCAATAAAACAGACCTAAATAATGTACCATGCCCGTCCTTCATCTTCTACAATATCATCAATCATGGATAAACATATACCTAAATAAATATTATAATATTAAAGTAGTTCACAATTAATGGTTGGATGAAGACATTAATTCTATTCCCAAAAGAAAATACAGATTAATTTCTTTTTTAATATAACATTTTTTTTCCCTGAAAGCCCCCTCTCTCAAAAAAAAAAAAAAAAAAATCCGCATGTCCCAAAGTATCAAATCCAAAGCTCCATAGAGAAGGCCTAGCCACTAACATACACCTTCCATAGACTTCCAACATGGGACCTTGCGCTTAAATGATACTAATATTTTTTGGTCACTTTTTTCGCCCTCTCTAATTAAGAGTGACCAAATTATCTTTATTAGATTTTTTTTTGTGCATATTTACTTATTAAGAATATTCCAATCATAATATAGCATACTATAATATACTAATATATACTATTATATACTATACTATAATATATTATAATATATTACAACATAATATAATATAATATTATATAGCATATTATAATATTGTATAAAAATATAATATAATATAATGCATGTATTATTAGTTAATAATTATAATACAATGTTTTGATATTAAATATTACAAATACTATTATTACACATCAATACATTATCACATAGCACATATTATATTAGTATAATATTATAATAGTATTATACTATGATATTACTTTCATACTAATATGTTGTAGTGTATAGTTTGGGGGTATTTTGTTCCTAAAAACGGCTTTTGATAGGCTTAAGTATTAATGTATTTGTAGAAAAGGAGAAAATAAAAGAAGAAGAGAGGGAGAAAGAATTTTTTTTTTTTGGTTCCATCATATTCGGTACATCTCTAAGATTATATGAACTCATGTACAAACTCAATATAAAAAAATAATACTAACCGATACAGGATCTCGCTAATAAAGAAAAATATTATGGGCTAACAGAGGTTATTACGTGATTCCTAAAATTATGCTGACATTAAGAAAATATTTTTGGGAGGAAGCTTCAAATTAAAGCTTTTGCTAAGTTTTTTTTTTTGGCTTGTGGAAACATCATAACATTATTTTATATTTTTATCGAACATCTGTATATCGGTTGGAAGTAGTTTTTGGGCCCTAGAAAAATATTTTTTGGCCCTTCCAAAAGCAATCCCAAATGGGATTCAACTCTCCCTGCTCTCCTTTAATTTTTAAATTATCTTCTTTTTCCCTGAAAATAAGAAGGAAGAGGATTCTTCCCCTGCTGGGTTCTAATGCCGGATGGGGGGCTCAACCATCCGGTCGGGGAGGGGCGAGGGGGAGCAGGCCAACATGTAATTGAGATGGACGCTAGGTGAGTCATGAGACGGCGATCACGTGCCGGAACCGCGTTGCGGCCCTGGAACCCAGCTGGCACGGTCGTGGGCCGTGAAGGCGGACACATTATCTAATGGGACCCACCGTTTACACTACACGTGTCAGCTGCGATTACCGGAACGTGCGTTGGGGCCCTCCAGGAAAGGAACGTGCCTCTGCCCTTCATGCATGCACGTTGCACCTTTTTCTTCTTTTATTTATTTATTTATTTATTTTTTATCTCCAGCATGCCCCCCGTCTTTCGCGCCGGATTCCTTCCATGTGCCCCCGAGCGCCACGTCCACCGTCCATCCGGTGCGCCCCGGGTCGGATATATAATCTCTGCCATTGAACGGCGCTGATCCTCGTGGACCCCGGTGCACATGGGGGATATGGGGCGATGGCTGTTCCCGAACGGCCGTGACGTGACTCGGCAACTCATTCCTGTAGAAAGACGGGAATGCCCTCGGATGATATCTTCCTGGCGAGAGAGAAAGGTAACAGTTTCCCATCAGCCATCTACCCTGAGAATGAGGATGGGAAGGTGCGAGAGCAGCGAGCGAAAATGAGCTTGCAACCACATGGTGATGAGCAGTCGGCATTGAGCTCGACTACTTTATAATAAACCATTGCTTGTGTTGCTAATATAAACAGCATCATGATCTGTTTTTTTTTCTTTCTTTCTTTCTTTTCTATTTTTTTCTTTTTTTTTGAGAAGTCGTCGTGATTATTATATATATTCCAGGAGATCTAAGTATGAGAATTTAATACTAGAGCTTGTATCTTTGAATAGTTGCGGTCGCCAAGATTGTGGAGTTACCAAATCAAGTCCTGCTCGCATTTTAAAGCCAAAGCATGATGCTTGAGGTTTCTCTCTTAACAATTTGCAGTTGAGCAGTCCCATGTTCCCGTCTCTTTCGTGGAACACCCGGCCGGGTGGCTACATGTGTCGCAACTCCTCCGCTGCTGGCTAGCCTAGAGTCCTAGACTCATCGATCATTAAACCCGAGGAAGAGCCACAACGCGAGCTGATTTAGATTTTTTTTTTTAAAAAAAAAATCCTAATTTAAGAAGTAGCCCGATATCCAAGACCGCAACGTCTAATTGAGCCACCGACTAATCACGCACCATTCGATCAATTTGGAGGGCACGTGAATCCGGTTTGCGACTCCTCGCAGCACATGCAGCAATTACATGCGAAGACATGGACGTTAATTGCCTCCATTAATTGTGAGGGAGACACTAGGCGTGAATTTGAATCCACCATGCACTCTGTCGGTGCTCTCTTATGTCCCCTTGTTCTCTTTCTTTTTTTCCCATTTTTTTTTTTTTTTGAGCAAGTAACATGTCCCCTTGCTCGCATGATATTCAGTAGCTGGGCCTGGTCTCTGGATTTTAAAATCTTCGATTACTCATTCCCACTATATATCATTTTAAATTTTCCAAACCAGTCGGTGGCACCTGTGGGAGGACCCGCATCTTCCACCAATCCCTCTCCTTCTCCAGGGCTCCTATTTGTGAGTTTCTTTCTAGTTGCTGGCCGCGACAACCTGGGCCCTCTCTGGCTGACGCCGTGCGATGGAACGGCTCCACCAAAAGAATGCCCCAGGAGCTTCCTTCTGGGATCGTGCAAGCATTGAGTTGCGTGCTTGTGGGCTAATTCCTCCTCCAATCTCTTGCCCAGGTAAAAGAGGGACTGGCAAGCCCGATCGGCCTCTCGTCCTTTATTCTCCGCTTGGAGGTCTTCCCGAATCGTGTGGACTATAGTTCGCCCATTCCTAGGAACAATTATTTTCTTGGGAAAGGGAAAAAGGGCGCGTAGAATGGAAGGGATCGATGCATGGAGCACAACTCAAGTTATGAGTTAAAGAAAGTGGGAGCAGGGGAGCGGAGCCATCATTTCGAGAAGCACTACCACCATCGGTTGTGCGGTCACTTTACCATTTAATTTATTATTATTTTTTAAATTATTTATCTCTCTCCGTTCCTGATTCGTTACGGTGGCATTTGCTCATCCATGCTGACCTTCGATCCTCAATGATCTCGGATCATTATATTCAGTATGCTATACTTCACTAATTAAAAACTATCAAGTATTCATAAATAATCTATATGGTCTTTCACTAAGAATCTAAGGTCGCCAGTCATATAGTACCAATTTTTTTTACAGAAAATATTAATCATACAAATTTATTATTATTAAAAAAATTAATATATTTGTTAATATATTTCAAAAAAAATATTTATTATTCCTAAAAATATAGTAGTAGTTATTAAAAATAATATTTTTATTTATACTCATTAATATATTAATTTTAATACTGATACATGTTTTGGTTAGAAAAATAAAGCAAACAGAAATAATGTATTAAAAAATTCATTATACAAAAATAAAATATAATAATATATTTTAATTTTAATTTAAAATTATCATTGAATAATATAATTAGTGGTATAATATAATATAATATTGATATAATATACTAATGGTATATCCACATACCAATATTTTTTTTGGTAAATTAAGGGATGTTCTTGTTCTTGATTTTTAACAAATGGTTTTAGACATTCGGCTTCAAAAATAAATATCCCGCAATTTGATTAGATGGTAATTCGGAAAATCAGGATGGTACAACCAAACACAATAATCTTATTATCTCCGTGCGCACCATCTCCGATCATCCTTCTACACCAAACTCCCTCCATGCTGTCATCTTTCGAAGTCTCCGGATCCCGTAAAAGCGGGGTTTGGGGAGACATGGAGGGGTTCGGTGATGCGCTGCGGGTCGGAAAAGATTAAGAAAGCACCAGTTCACAGAGCGGTCATAAAATAATCTAGAAGCGGAGAGTCGCTGCTTTGGCACCATCATGAGTCATCACCGGTCACGGAGAAAACGGCCAACGCAATGCTGGAAACCTAAGCATATGCTGATGCCTTATTAATGCTTCGTTGCCCTGTCCACATGGGAAGGAGAAGCTAAAATTTGTCTTCCGCCCGTGCATCACACATGGCGATTCGGTGGCGGAGCATGCGGTAGATCAAGATGGAAGTCTCAGATCTAGTTGAAGTTTTGTCCTGTAACGATGAAATTAACTTTAATAAATTATCGATCCGCATGCATTGTGGATGCGCCAGCACAGGGAATATGGGGTTGACGTGCTACCTTTATCATGCAGCTAGACCTTTTACAAGCCAGAATACCTCTTTAATTTGGATTTAGCACTCATGGAGTCTGGTTTTGTCTTCCAGCATCATATTGTGTAAAAGTAAAGTGAAGTCAGTCGAAGTGCTTGAATCAAATTTTCATTTGCGTGATATACCGAAAACATGTATCCATGCAATTTTGAACCTTAAAAAAGGGGTTTCCTATGTGTGAGTTCTGGATTGCTCTGGTTGATGTCCTTTTTTTTATTAAAAAAAGTGCAGTACAAGTTGTTTTCGGGCATATTCTCGACGTAAGTGATTCCTTATCCAGTCAATCATGTAGATGGATATCTCAACGACAATACAAAAAAATCAATAGATATGTATTGCAACTATGTTTTCAAGTGGGATGTCTAGGATTCAAATTTGAGGGAGCG
Organism: Phoenix dactylifera; assembly: GCF_009389715.1. Lineage (NCBI taxonomy): Eukaryota > Viridiplantae > Streptophyta > Magnoliopsida > Arecales > Arecaceae > Phoenix > Phoenix dactylifera. The sequence continues at coordinate 11,392,092 of NC_052408.1, read as the reverse complement.
GTAGTGAATTACCGCCATATTTTTTTAAAAAATATTTATCATACATGAGTAGCCACATCTTATAATGACTGAGTGGTAAATGACAATTATTTCAATCCCCCTTTCCTGTTACAAATCCTTAAAGCAAATATCAGTTGCCATCTCTCCATTAATTTCATGTTAGGCCCGCGTCGTTATCTATAATTATTTATTTATTGTCTGAACGGCACATCTATCCCAACCAAAATAAAAATATGACAGGTTGCTCTTGGACATAACATTATTTGCTGTCATTTTCCTCTTTTTCCTATTCCCGTATTTCAGGATAATAAAAGAATTTCGTTCTTTGATTGATATAGGTATTGAAAAATAAGCTTATGCTATGCCGATCGATTTACCATGCCATGGAAGTCAGAGAGAAATAGAACCACCAAAGTTATCGTGACCGAGCGAATCGAGCGAGATCAGCACGCGGTAGAACCAGAATGACTTGTCACGTGTACAGGGCATAAAAGTTTGGTAGAGAGTTATAAACCGGAGTCCTAACCCTCTAGGGCTCGTTTGGTTCGCGGGAAGCATTTTCCTTCCTAGGAATATGATTCCTGGGAAACAAATTCCTAGGAAGAGGATGCCTAGGAAAGTATTTTTGGCATGTTTGGTTGACCATGGGAAAGTGACAAATTTCCAAGGTGCTTATGTTTGGTTGGCCATCCACTTTCCTAGGAAAGTTATATATAATTCCTATTATGCCCTTAATAAAAATTAGGTTTTTAATGCCTCTTTAATGCTTCTTTAATACTGAAGGGACTTTTTGGGAAAAAGTAAAAATGAAGTGATTCCCGCCTTATGGGATAGTAACTTTCCCATGTTTCTCATGGGAAAGACTTTTCCATGAAGGGCTCGTTTGGTTCGCGGGAAAAGAAGGGGGAAAAGTGTGGTCAACGGGAAAGTAATGAGATGCCTCTTGTTTGGTTGGAGTTTTCAAAGGAGAGAGAAGGGAAAGTTATATTCCCATGGGAATGTGATTCCCACATTTCATGGGAAAGTCTTTCCCATGAGAAACATGGGAAAGTTACTTTCCCATGAGGCGGGAATCACTCCATTTTTACTTTTTTCCAAAAAGTCCCTTCAGCATTAAAGAAGCATTAAAGAGGCATTAAAAATCTAATTTTTATTAAGGGCATAATAGGAATTATATATAACTTTCCTAGGAAAGTGGATGGCCAACCAAACATAAGCACCTTGGAAATTTGTCACTTTCCCATGGTCAACCAAACATACCAAAAATACTTTCCTAGGCATCCTCTTCCTAGGAATTTGTTTCCCAGGAATCATATTCCTAGGAAGGAAAATGCTTCCCGCGAACCAAACGAGCCCGAAATGTGGGAATCACATTCCCATAGGAATACAACTTTTCCTTCTCTCTCCTTTGAAAACTCCAACCAAACAAGAGGCATCTCATTACTTTTCCGTTGACCACACTTTTCCCCCTTCTTTTTCCCGCGAACCAAACGAGCCCCTAATGTCCTAACGCGCACGGACCCGTGTTTCGACGGGCTCACCCGCATCGGCGGTCATCACGTTCCCACCGCACCACATCGCAGAGAGGACCGACAACCCACGGGAGAACCGACAGTCTTAGCCGTAAATACGATAACCACAGGAAAGGAAAAGAAAAAAAGAAGAAAGGCTGCGATCGTGCCGCCATCCCTTTTTTCACCCTCGCAAGCTGTGGTGCCCAAGCGCGGTCCCAATCCCACACTCCATCGCATATGGCGGGATGGCGGGTCCCGGGTTTGGGCCGCCGTTTTTTCCTCTTTTTTTCTTCTAATTTTTATTAGAATCTTAAAGCCGGCAGGAGAAGAGAAACCATGAGGCGGAGCGCCAAAAGAAATAGAGGGGAGAAAACTTGAAAGAGATAAAAATCAAAACCCGGGGGAGCGGTGGAGTCCGCGGTGCGGTTCGTGTGGGCCCCGCAACCGAGAGAAAGACTTCAACGTCACGACAGCGCGGATTCGCGAGGACAGCTAGCAATGAGAGAGGCAGGCTCACCTACCGTAGCGGTAGTAATACCAGCTGGGTCTTTGACAAGAGAGGAGGCAGAAGCGGAGCGGTGATTAGCAGCACTAGCGAGTAGTGGGAGCTCCCCAAACTTCGACTTCGCCTCCCTCACGTTCTCCTCCTCGAGCTCTTTTTTTAGGCGTTCCCCCATTTGCCCCCATTCCCCACCGTGTCATTCTCCCCAACCCATTTCCCCCCCACCGGCACAATCTTCTTATTTACTTCCCACCCCTTCACTTCCTTTCTCCGTCTCCATCTTCCGCTAGCTCCAGTTTCTCTGCCGCTAGTTTGCTGCCTCCACTTGGGCTCGCCCTCCACCATGGAAGCGTAGGCACCATACAAAGGATTGCCTTCTTTTCTCATCTGTCTCCGCTGCTGCTGCTGCTGCTGCTGCTCCTGCTCAATTATGGACCGCCCGACCGCAGAACCGAGAAAGTGAAAGAGCATCGGTACATCTTCCGGGCTTCCCCCATCCCGTATCTCCTCGTATTCCTTCGTTCTCTCTGCAAGGTGATACATACATTAGATAGGCAGCTGCAATCAGTTCTTTCTTGTTCTCCTCTGAGGACCGGGGGGTGGGGTGGGGGGTTCAATTTCGCTTCAATTGCTTCGAATTCTAGCATTCTCGTCCGCTGATTGGGCACCATCGTCAATCATCAGGAGTTGTTTCACCATCCATAGGCCTCCCTGTTTCTCCTCTGCCTCGCGCCATTAGGTGTTAGTGGTGGACTTGGTTTTTCTTTTCTACTCTTGTTATCATTCGTGTTGGCTCTCGTCTCCTGGCCTGTTTTGAATTGAAGCTGCTGCTCTCGAATCAAGGTCGAACGTACTCGATTCGAACCAGAAGGAAAAAGGTATCCACCATTTCTCTGTTTGTTTCCTATTCGATTTTTCAATTCCCGATAAAATCGCCTTCGTCTTCTTAAAATTTCTATTTCGAAAGCTAGTTTTTTTTTTTTTTTTTTTTTTTTTTTTTGAAGAGAGAATTTTTCTCCAAGTGTCTCATTTTTGAATTTGTTAAGATGTCTTGCATTTTATATGCTCAATTTGATACGAGAGATTTTTTTGCCCAACTATTTTTATTTATTTTTATTTTTTTAAAATTTTTAATATGAAAAGAACGGAGGAATACACTCGCGAACCGATCGGTGGGTAGGGCAGGAGCAACTGAAGGAAGGAGATCTCCTTCTCTTCTCCCTCCGCGGCCTCTCGCTGGTCCTAGACGCTGCATCACCGCTTACCAGATGGTGATCGTCGCACGCTAGATGCTGTACACTCAACTTTTACTCAAGGAAAAAAAAAGAATAAAAAGGAATTCTTTTCTGTTTCTCATAAATACCCCTAAGAGGGGAAGCGGTTCTCTCCCTATCGCTGGACCAACATGTCCAATTATGTTAGGGCAAATCAGTCCTTTCAAAATTGATCGCCTGAGATTGCAACCGCTGTAATTATCGATAGCGCCTTCCGGGCAATAATTGTCCGCCGCGTACGCCCCGCGCGAGGTTAATTAATTTTTAAGCGGCGAGACAGCTGAGCATATCTCCGGTGTAAAAATCGTTTTTTTTTTTTTTTTTGCCGAAAACGGGACCGTTTGCTGCGGCGTCTCTGCAAATCGCGGTGCGAGGCCTAATTCCTATGTGCATAAATTTTTATGGAACAACTCAAAATGGCAAGAAATTCACGGATAAGATTTTGTTCCCCTACATACTCTTACACGCATCTCCATAATGTGGGCGTAGATGCGCATATATGATTGGCGCAAACGTGTTTGATTTGCTGCACGATTCATTTGCTCTTCTCCTTGTGTGATTTATTTTCAAGGTTGGAGGGTGGAATGGCGACGGCGATGAAGAAGTACGTGGATGACGCCATGCCCGAGCCGGTGGACGTGATGAGCGGCGGTCTCTTCGATCACATCGACGACTTGCTGGACTTCCCCAACGACGATGACGTGCTGGGGATGGTGGACCCCCATGGTGGACCCGCCCCCGCTCCGTCTTTCGCTCCGCTTCTCCCTCCCCTTGAGGCTGATGACCTGTTGAGCGGCGGTGGCGGCCGAGGGCACTACACCAATGGCTCTGTTGACGTCGCCGGCAGCGGCGACCGTGAGGTGGCCGAGCTTGGTCCGGTACGTTTCTTGGTCCTTTGCCTTTTTTTTTTCTTTTTCGGCCTGTTACTTTACCATGCCATCCCGTCATTCTAATTTAAAATTTTAAATCATAAATAGAAAGATGGGTAGAGGAGATTATTAGCGGAGACCTCCGGGCCCCTTCGATCGCACCCGTCCTGCATCCATCCACCATCTACTGTGCCGGCTTTGTGCAGTCGCCGAGGGCCCGCACATTTAGTGTGACCAAATCTTAATAATAGAAATATCTATAAGTCCCGTTCAAAGTGGCACCCAGACCGACACCCATCGCAATCCCGCTGGTATGTTCTCATGGGCCCGACGGTGCTCGAGATGGGCACTCGAATATTCAAGTAGGTGTGTTGCATGTCTTCCATCAATATAGTTTCGTGATCGGAAATTGACGTCACAAACAATACCTTCTTTCTACAGAAGGGTGGATCCCGTAGGTAGGAGGCTTCTAATGCTTTCGTATTGGAACCCGTATGGGTTGACACTTGACAGTAAAAAAAAATAATCAATTTTTATTTATTTATCACATTTTAGTATGAAATAATTTGAAAAAAATAATGTACTTCTTTTTAGAATTTAAAAAGCCAGTTGTCATTGAACAGGACATTTATATGAATTTCTTATACGGCGGCAATGTTTGTTGTCTTTAGCAAGAAGTTTCTACTAGATGGAAATCCGATTCGATTTGATAACCCATGTTGTCTTCTTAGTCTATTTTCTCCGTGTTGTTTTTTTTTTCTTTCCCTCTTCTTATTACAATTTTTTTTTTTTTTGACCATGCCAGTGCGACGACATTGACATGAGCCAACTGGAGTGGCTGTCCAATTTCTTCGACGACAATGATTCCTTCACCCTCGACTTGCCCCAGTGCACGGCTACCGCTACCGCTGCCGCCATGGGCGCCACCAACAGCAGCAACAGCAACAGCAACGGCAAGGAGGACTCACTCTTTCGCACCTCCAGCCCTGTTTCCGTCCTCGAGCCCAACAGCCATAGCATTGGCGGCAGCGGCGGAGGTGGCTCCTCCTCATCCTCCTCGTCATCCTTCTCCTCATCTTCCTCCTCCTGCTCCGGCACCGGTGGAGGAAGCAGCGGCGCGCGGGCGCTCGAGGCTCCCCCCGTCAGCCATCCGGAGCCCGTCCTGGTGGTCCCCGCCCGTGCTCGCAGCAAGCGCCCCCGTCCCGCCACCTTCTCCGCCCGCCCCCACGTCACCATCCCCTTCCTTCCCCCTTCCTCCGGCGGCGTCCCCGTCTACTCCTCCTCTTCCGATCCTGAGAGCTTCGGCGAGTCCAGTCCGAGCCCTGCTCCGATGATGAAGAAGAAAAAGAAGAAGAGCTTTGCTGCTATTGCCGCCGGAGGAGACGAGGCGGGCCCGCAGGCACCGCCGGCGAGGAAGTGCATGCATTGCGAGATCCAGAAGACCCCGCAGTGGAGGGCGGGGCCGATGGGGCCGAAGACCCTCTGCAATGCCTGCGGGGTCCGCTACAAGTCGGGAAGGCTCTTCCCCGAGTACCGCCCGGCCGCCAGCCCCACCTTCGTCCCCTCCGTCCACTCCAATTCTCACAAGAAGGTGGTCGAGTTGCGGATCAAAGCCAGCCAGAAGCCCGCTGCCGCTGGGATGCTGTCGCCCGAGTCTGCTGCTGGGGACAGCTGCGATCTCCTTGCTTACATCCGGAGGAGGGTGTGAAAGAGAGAGGGAGGAGGATGAGCCACATTGGCCGTGGTTCGTGTGAACTTCCTCTCATTTTTTTATTTTCCTTTCCTTTTAGTTCCAGAGTCGGCTTGGTTCATTGTTTCTTTTTTCTTTTAATTTTTTCAATATTTCCTTTATCTTTGTACAGAGGAGGGAGGATAAGAGGAGTGATAGGCGACCCACTACCATTAGGTAGCTGAGACATGAAGCAGGGGGGGAAGAGATAATTAGATTGAGCGGTAGTTAGAGGCAGGGAGGGCCAAATGAGTCTTAATTAGAAGGGGGCTATTCAGGAGGAGGGGTCTAGTTTGTTAATGGAGCTTGTTGTATTGAATTCTTTTTGCAGTCGAACGATTGATTACTAGGAACACTATAAATGGTTTGATTATACCTCCATTCAATTGCTTTTTTCCCTTGCTGTCGACTGCCCTTGATCTCAATAATTATTAGCTCTCAGCGGCCATATTCACATGTATATATATATATATATTTTAAACATCCAGCACCGTGCATGATGGGGCTTCGTAAGTAGGTCGCCAAGAAAGTTTTCCGAGACGGAGCTGCTGCGTCGCAAAAGTGTGTGACGTTGCTTTATATATCGGCAAGGTTTTCATGGCCGCCGGTAGCTTGGTTCTGCGATTGGAAGGAAAATGAACCTTCCATATATTAAAGCCGCTCTTGCCGATATGAGATGGGGCGTCGTTCTCGTTCTCCTGCGTGCGGGTTTTATAGAAATAACCTGAGAATTCTATGATCCTTATTCATGGCCTGCGTATGTTTCGAAATGACATTAGGCTTTTAACCTAGATCCCGCATTATTATCATATATTATTTCATTGGATTCTTTATTTTAAACAATATTTTTCTTCTTAGCTCATGGTGTCTCCTAAATGGCGATGAGCAAACCAAAAGACAAAGATTAACAAAGGCATAACGATCGCTTAGAAAACAAATGACATCTCAAAGTGCACGATAACCCGCATGAAAGTCGAGACTAATGCAGCCGCGGATGATTGCTCAATCGCACCTTCCTTGTCAGCTCTTTTCTACAGCGCTGCGTTTTACGAAAAGGTATCTTTTTCCGGGGCGGAATCGCTTTCAGAGGTCCATGTCCAACCCTTCGGAATAATTAGCTTCTTCCCATTCAAATGTGAAAAATGCATGTGTTTTCGAGGAAACTAAAATAATAGTCGATCGGATTGCAAGTTTGCTAGGTTGAATACATCGACTCTCAATCTATTAGGAGTTGTGATTCGGTCTTGTCTCAAAAGGAGGATTTCACAAAATTTCTAGTAGCACAAGAATAACACAAAAAACCAAGTAAAAAGAAGATTACTAATTCATGCGTAAGTAAAACTAACTAATCAGATGGATCAACATAAGGATAGTTGGGTATAAGAGATAGGGATTCTTCAAGATAGAGCGATCATCATGCTGAAGAATCAAGATACAATAGGTTCGATTCTTCGTGAAAACTCTTTGCACAGAATCTGGATGGTTGTTCATGTATTGGAGATGTCCCTCCGATCGTGGCTTCTCCACCTTTTAGACTCAACAACTGCAAGAAACTAATTTCAAAGAACTGCCACACTAAGTAGTGAAGGCCACGCTCCCTATTGGCCTATTAACTTTTATCTAGTTTCTACAATCGCTTGACCACCCGCATGCTTACTTTCAGTCTCTTGTTTCTTCCAGTAAATATGACTAGAGAGGTCGCCTGCCAGAATTGATGGCGAGTTCGGGGATTGCATTGGCCTACATTTGACAGGTACAACACCTTCTGAGGCTTCAAATACATATCGATTATGTAAAGAAGAAAAAATTCTACGAAGGAGAAAGAAATATTTACAATGAGACATAATGGCCGAAACCTAAGGGTTAGCCAAATTTTCTAGCAATTTGGAGGTCCTAGTTACAAAGATGAAGAAAACTAAAAGCGATTTGTGAAAATTGCTCGGGATTTATGAGCTCATCTACATGTTAAAATACTCGATCAGTCATAATGAAGATATCATTGCAGCAGTGATCTATGTCTGGTCTCGATATGTTAATCCTTTCCTTCTCTCTTGTGGCATGATGGGTCCGGCCATAAATTGGGCTCTCAAAGGCTTGTTTCTGACCAGAATTTAGATAACTTCCAGCCTTAGAGATGATCCACGATGTTTCATATGAAATCCCAAAGATGCAGGAATATGGCAATTCCTAGAGTATATCCAGAAAGGGGACCCATTGATAATTGAATTCGAACATTGCCCTTTCGATTTGATGCGGTTGTATAAGTATGTATTTTGAGTATGTTCTTTCAAATCACAATTACTTATGCGAAAATCGTGGTCACTTTGGCATCAGCATGTTGATTCGCTCTAGCTCCTTTTCTTCTGCAAGCTCTTATCGATCATTATCTAGCATGGTTGATAAGAACTCCACAATGTGGTTAGTGGTCTACTTTATTTTTTGCAGCTTTGGTTATTTGCTTATTCCTAAATTCAAGACCGTTGAACAAAGCTCTAATGATTCAGCTTGGCTGGTCGCTTACATTTGGCCATGAGTTACTTTTCAGTCAGAACTTTCATGTAGTTCTTCTTGGATTTGGACTTCAAAGGAGAAATTAAGTATTCTTTATATTATATATGCAGACTACTTTTAGAACGCACCCTAATTCTAACACTTGTGTATAGCCATGGTTTAGCTAGGCTGAAAATTTTCCGCCATTTCATGGCCTTGTGTTGGGGAACATCCCTTCGGCCTGCGGCCTCGTCCCCCTCGGGGGGATTTCCGGTGAATAAGTCTACCTAGAAGGGGGGAAGTGCTTTCTGCGCGGGTGCGTGGGAAGCACTTCATTCTTCAATTTATTCCCCCTGTGAGGGGGGGTAACTCCGGAGTGAAAGAGGTATCTCTCTATAAAAAGAGAGTTAGAACTTTCTGGAACAAACAGCGAAAGGTGGACAAATTTTTACTATGCCCTTCCGATCGAAAAAAAGAAGATAATTGCTCTGGAAAACTTGTGAAATTCATCTGATGGGCTTTTCTTTCCATTGAATAGGAATCGCCCGGTCAACGGTGATAGCTTTGCATGTCAAAAGTCCTTTCCTTGCATTGTTTATCAATAATTATCAGATCATCCTAGTAGAGAGGATTCTCTTGTCTATTAATTGATGGTTCAACCATGTAGTCATTCTCCTGGAAAGTTTCACCCTAACTTACTATCTTAGAGATTTTTTGGCATTCTATCCTACTGGTTGTGCTAAAAATATTTTTTAGAGATTTAAAATGATGGTGCATTGGATCCGTTTGGTATGTCATATCGAACTGATCAATCAATGACTTTGGTTTATCAAGACACAGGGATCAACCTTGCCTTGGTAAAATGACTTTACAAATTTCTTATAGGACGAGGATAAAATAAAAAAAAAATCATCCGAAAAGAAAAGCAATAATTTATAGCAAAGTGTAACAGACCAACTATCACAAGGATAATTGCGGCCAAAACAAGGGATCTTTCAGAGTTAAATGATCATCGCACCAAAGAATCAAGATACAAGAGATTTATGGAAAGCTTGCACCATGAAAATCTAGATAGTTGTTAAAGTGTGGGAGATGGTGCTCTAATTATGGCTTCACTCCATTTGAAGCTCAAAGATTGCAAGAAATCAGTTACAGGTGATTGCCTCACCTACTATCAAAGGCCACATTCCTTCTTAACTTCCAGTTAGTTGCTGAGCCACTTCACCACCCATATGCTAACTTTTGATAACTTGTTTCTCTACACCAAACACTAATCGATCTCAAACTCGAATATCCTAATCGTGGCTTCATAATTAAGCTTCATTAGTCGCATAGCCACGTATATAAATTATTGGGTAAACAGCAAAGAAGTGAGAATCATGCTGGTTGGCACCAAAATAAGTATTGTTATTTTAAAGGAGCATGAAATATGTAATACAGACCTGCATGCTGCTTTTCTTTTTACCTTTATATCGTTTTATTAATACAATTCGAGTCAAATCCATCGGAGACGTCATGCTCCACGCATCCAAACAAACTATCCTTTTGATATATTTATTTGGTAGAATTATTTATGTCTTGATTTATGCTGCTTTTCAACAGTACTTGACAAAATGCTGGAGTCTCGAGTATTGTGTTTGACTTTGAATCGGTAAAGTGAGATGATGCAAAACAAAATGTAACATAATTAAACTAACAAATTCAAAGAAATCCAGTAGGAACATCGAGAAATGGATATAATGATGCTCTAATGGATTTGCGTCCCACTCTGTTGCTGCCGCAGGCGTGGAGGCCTCTACCTCAAACTATGACCCCATTCCATCTCTGGAGGGTCGTGTGGATTTGATTGAGATCACTGACGCCAAGATCATGCACATGATGGGCGATTATGACGATGCACTCCGAGGCATATGCGTTTTTTTTTTTCGTTGTTTCCGAACGGGATGGAAAGAAGAACAGATATATGCATGAGCTAGATGGATAAGTATACAGACATGCATCGGAATGAAGAGGAGAAATAGGAGGATCCGTTTCTCTTCAACGTAAAATTTTTTAACAATCAGAATAGTACCTAAACTATTGAAGATATGGGTATGATGAAAAAGAAATCAGAAGTTGAAAGATAAAATTAAATTAATAATTCCACAGATTCATTCAGCTGACGAAAGGAAAGGTCCTCCCTCAATATTATAATTTTTTATTAATACGTCTCCAATTACGACATTCCCCTTCTAATCGTTTGTAGATGTTTTTTCTCCCTTTTGCCATGTACACCAGTTGATTGCGGCCATTATCCCCCTTGTTTCTTCATCAGTTATTAACTTTGACTTCAAATTCTCAATCTTCCTCCAATCATATTGTACCACTAGGTAATTGCCTGGGGGGCACTTGTAGGCATTCGTATTTAGCCTGCAATTCAATAATACGTGAACTGAACGCGCATTAGTTTTTAAGCCTTCCCAACTAGCTGGGTTAGTCTCATATAGCTTGGACTTTGATGCATGACTCCATTTATCTTGTACGCTTAGATAACATTTCTCTCAGGCTGATACACCTCCACTGAGATTTTCGATCTATCCTTTCTAGCACACCTTATCCTTATTTGGGATGTCTTGGTACTGGAACTATTCAAATACTGGATGGGTCTGGGCTTGGGTTTTAAGCTCGGTAGGCCGAGCCAAGCTTGAAATCTAAACCCGCTCATGGCACCTACCTATAATGTGTATAAAAACAATATATATCACCTCGACCTAGATCATTTTGATGCCCTAGCCTATTTCGATGATGATTGATGGCATATTCTCACCACGGTAGTGCCTTCCACCACTGAGCTTAGGTTTCTTCTTCTTTGCCTTCGTCTCTCCCTCTTCCTCTAAGTCATTATAGGGTTTGGCATTGGGGCATGGAGGGCAGTGGAAATCGGGCTAGGGTCCACCAAGTTGTGATGGCATTAGAGGGCAATGGAAATCGAGCTGGGGTTCGCCGGATTGTGAAGCTGTAGTGGGTGCAAATTTCCTCTCACACACGAAGAATTAGATCTTCCGATCACCACTGGGAAGCAAAGAGTGTGGCTAATCACCGGCATCTAAGGATTCGAATTTCTAGCCATCATAGACTATAGTCTCCAATTATTTGCTATATCTAGTAGATAGAGGCCAACTAGGCTCTGACGATCTTCACCACTATGCGAGCTCTCGACCATCCGGTACTTCGGCCATCGATATGCCAATTCAGATTTCAGCATTCTCCATCGTTGGCGCCCAAACCTTCACTTTTGCTTCTCAGATTTCATCTCTCATCACCCTAACCCACATGGTTCAAAAAACCTGAGGCTCGATCCAAAACCCAAAGCTATCAGGCTCAAGCCTAGGAAGCAAGCTCGAAGGCCGAGTTCGGCTAGGCTCAAGCTTGGCTAATTTTGGTCATACTTGGAGCCGAGCCTGAACTTGGCCCGACCTACCTCATAAGCAGGTCTACTTGGTACCTAACCCCTTGTTTTGGATGAGATTAATTGGCTTGCTTTTAATAGTGCGACTCAACAATGGTCCGTGATGGGTCACATGTCACTTTTGCATCACATCTCAATCTTTGGTCAAGATATGGTGTAAGCAATATGTTTGGGCATAATAGGCAATAGAGGGGGTGTTTCGGCAACTTCAACTGGACTCTAAATTATGCAAAGGCTAGACTCATAGTTGGTCTAAACTTTAATTTGATCATAGATCTAGTCCAAGCTCAATTTGAGCCATTAAGTTTGGGTCCAAAAGTCTGTCCCCAAATTGGCTAGCCTCAAACTCATTTTTAGCCGTGTTCTTGCAACACGTAAAAATAGAGAAGTGAGGCACGATGCCTCGTATGTAGTATTATGCAATGCCAACTTTCATGATGTATCACACATGACAAGTTTTTGACTATCCACATTTCCAACTCTTCCTATACATCTTCTGTATTTACTCAAGTATTGCTTTTTATGCAAGCATGCATGATAATTTGAGAGCACACTCGCCACGTTCAAGTTCTTTCTACAATATTAATCTACTATCATTTTTATTTCAATTAACTTTTACTAATATTTAGATTGTGTATTTGTAGAATTTATTAATTTATTTTAGTTAGAAATGCGTATTGTATGTGTTATGTTATGGGTTTGCTAACAACTAATCAACTACGCATCCCAACTTTGGTAATAATATATTAGAAATAGTTCATCCATAATTATAAAAGGGCAAGCAAACAAATACAGGTAGTATCCCCTGCGTGAATGGATTTCTTCCATTTTCTTCGCTCGCCTGAGAGCGGATTAATATTTTAAAAACTAGATCGGACGTCGAACAGTTTTATTGGCCGGTTCCAAGTTCAACCGGTTCATAGAACATGATGTCATAATTTAAGATTTTATTATCTAAATTCATAAAAATTAAAAATAGAAAAAAAGTGAAAATGAAGAAAATGCTATAACCCTAGTCCTATAGTGACAAGTGCAGCAGAGTTTTTTTTTTCGGATTCTATGTGTTTTTTTTGGGCTTTTGGGTTTGGAGTAATAAATTAGCAATTCAAGTTTTAAGATTAAAATATTTAAGCTCAAAATTCTAGCCTAGATATTAAATTTCTATGATTTATCCGGTCGAACTGGTTTACCGGGTTTTTGGTTTAGGAGGTATATACTGGATCGGTTGGCTGGTTTCTGGTTCAATCAGTTGACTGGGCTGGTTCGGTCTGGTTCTAACCACAATGTAGTGGGTGGACCGTATCTGGCCCCTCGGTTCACCTTTGCTCCTGCAGTGTCTAAAATCCATATCTAATTATCTAATTATCAGTTGGGTCGGGGTCATTCGGTTCAACGAGGAGACCCGGGGGCAAGACCGTGAGTCAAAGGGTTACTGCTTCTTTTTTGGTTTTTTTTTTGTTTTTTCTGGCTTCTCAATTCTCCTCCTCCTGCTCCTGGGACGGAGGCTAGACTAGGCCAGAAGAGTAATAGAACGTGGCTGGGTCGGAGCGCGGTCGTGCGGGGATTCGTCGGCCCGGGTCATGCCCTTAGCCGGTCAACGATGCGCCTCTCCTTGTGTCCGAAACCATAATAATGGCAATCGATCTTCTCTCTTCCCTCTCTTCCAGTCGGGGATCGACTGCTGCATGCGGCGCGGCTACCCAGGAAGAGGAGGAGGAGGCATCGGATGTTGGTTTCTGCGGCTCCTCTGTCCTCGGGCCCCCTGTCTGCCGGATTTCGATCACGCCGCGCGGATTTATGAGCACGAGGTGTCCCGTTCCGAGGCCGGTAACACTTCTTGACCCACCCCCAAGCAAGCTCAAATCTTTTTCTTTGCCCTCCCCCTTCCCTCTCTCTGCGATTGGGAATTGCGTTCTTCTTTGGGGTTTTAGGGGAGGCGAGATTGGCTAGGGTTTTTTCCTGGAGTTGCTCCCTTTCGAGTTCGGTCAGGGGTTCTAATCTTCGATATAAATTCTTCTTTCTTTCTCCCTTTTTGCCCTAAATACTCCCCTCCCTTCTTTTCTTGGACCGTGTTTTGTTTGATTCGTTAAAGATTTCGTTCTTTGTCTTGGGTTTGATTCCTCCTTCCATTACGTTCCTTTCCACTTGGTTGGTGCTTGGATGTCTGGGAATCGCGCCTTTGCCGGTTAGCTCTGGGATTATTTGGGGAAGCGGTCAAAGGTTTTGTTTGGTTTCTTGCTTTTTGTATGAGCTTCTTGGAAGTACTCCCTCTCAGCGCTTTCTTCTTGTTGCCATTTACGAATTTTTCCTTAATCTCGTTCTTTGACAGTTTTGCGATTCATGCATGATCGATGTGATTTCCGTTAGCAATATTCTGATTTCTGCTGCACGTGCAGGGTTTTGCTTTTCCTTTTCTTTCTCTTAAAAATAAAACCCCGCATTTTTGTGATTTTAGAAAGTCTCTTGAAACCATCTACCTTCTGTCTTTGCTTAAATCACCATCCTTGTCATTATTATTATTATTTATTAATATTATTTAGAAAATAAAGCTTTGAATGCAATAATAGATAAAAACTTTTGCTGCCAGAGTGCAGTGCGCATGAAGAAATATCCAGATGATATAGTTGGCAAAGCATGAAAGTAGTGTTAGTTTACGCTAATGCTATGGCCAAATGCCCCCATCAGCAAAGACTTAACAGAAGCCGCACGGATGCAAGTAACTCTTCAGTATTCTAAGCCCTAGTGGCAAATTGGCCACTCAAATTTATCACCTATATCGTTTCTTCAATTATTCAGGAATGATGACTTATTTTTGTTGTCAGTATTTCAGAAGATGGTATAAATGGACTTAATACACCGAAGTCTTTTTGTGTTAAATTGTTATGGGTTCGATATTGTGCTTATATTTGTAAAGCTTTATCAGGGGGTTCTCAGCCCGTTTTCCGATGGCTTGCTGTTTTTTATTTTCGTTCTTTGTTATTAAATGAAAACATTGTTTAGGATTAATCTTCTCTTGTTGCAAGTTGCAGCTGTCATCATTGCACATACTTCCTGCTCCTTCTGCTGTCTCTTTTGCCAGTTCTTTCATTTGACATAATCATCATTCTGATGAAGTGTTTTTTGGCCTTTTTATTGTGTAGATATAGCTGGACCAGGAAGGATGGGAATGGCATGGACTTACAGATTTGCCATGTTACTGATATTTCTTTCGTTGGGTATGTCTGTGTGTAGCTTCTGCTTCTGCCATGTTACAGATCTGCTTATACTTCTTCTTTTTCTCAAGCTTTTTTTATATACTTATTTTTTCATCTTTGACATTTTCAACCATTTTTTCTGCTCTCTTAATTTGATCTATTTTTTAATTGCATAATGTAGCTTTCTTTAATATCTGATTGTAGCATCATGCGAATAATGTATCCCAGTTTTTCTTTGAGCGCAAAATCATTATTTTTCTTGCTACTCTGTGAACTTGTGTCACATCCTGTAGTTTCCCTTCAAACTTACCAGCTAATAGAGTACTTATTAACTAGACATATCTATTGGACTGGTTATGCCTTTAAACTATATCTTTATCTGTTTTTTTTTTCTTTCATACTATTGATCTTCTCTATATCACTTTTATGTCAAACCTGGAGAAATTTCTTATTGTCGAGTAATATCTATATTCTGTACTAGAATTTTCCCTACATCATATCATTTAAGCTGAAACTTGACAAAATTGTCAGGTTCACAAAGAGTAGTTTGAAACACGTATACTTTTTAGTTGGTCTTGAAATTACTGCAACCTCAAAATAGTTAGGTTAAGAAAGACTTTTCTGAAATACGTTTACTTTTTATATAGTCTTGAAAATTAATCTAAACCTTAAAAGTCTCTTTATGGATGACTGATTTCAGACAATCCAGTAGTTCAATATTAGCAATATGAGTGTACACCATTAAGTCTTGAAACCTGCACTTTCTCAATTACTTTCTTTCAAACTCTTACTTTACATGAAATTGACATTCTGATTTCTTAGAATGCTTGGATCGTGTTTCACCAGTCGGTGGTGAGTCATACATGATGCATATATGATAAGTGGACTAATGAATGTTGGAATTTCTATGATTGTCCAGTTTCTACTTTATCACCGGTTTCTAGCAATGGAAATGATTACTTCCACTGTGAAAGCATAGTTAGGAATTGGGCAGATTTTTCAAGTGAAAGTGGAATCCGAGAAGATAAATCAACTCTAAAGGATTTGTTATTCTTTCTACATGTTCCCAGGACTGGTGGGCGTACATATTTCCACTGGTAAATGGTTCGAGCATTGTTGTTGATGGTTGAAATCTGTGCCTTTTTTTTTATTTTTCAATTCCAAGAAGACTGTGCCAGATCATGATATACCTTTGTACCAACACTGTACTGACATATACTGTAATTATGCATGACAGCTTCTTGAGAAAGCTTTATACAAGTGCTCAAGAATGTCCACGCTCCTATGACAAATTGCGTTTTGATCCCAGGTAATTATGCCTGATCTGCACTACATTATAATTAAAATCTTGATTGACATTTGTTAGCTCTATATGTCAAAAGGATCTGTTCAGTTGATGCAGTTTTAGTATTCTTGTCTCAAAGTAGTCAACATGCTCCTTTACCATTTTACAAGCTTGTTTCTGACAGCCTGGGGCAATTCAGGTCAATCAATTCTCGTAAAAAAAACAAAGAAGCTGGAATGCATGGAAGCATCTATTGGAGTTATCTTAAAAATGCAAAAATAAGAGGCGATATCTATTGGTTTATTGGTTGTGTTATAAAGAAGGAAGGCTGGTATGAGCTTAACATGGTTGCAGTTATCTGTGGCAGCAGGACACACTTCATTTGAACTTTGCACTCCTAGATGGCACAAGCCCTATGATGGTTTATTGTTTAGATTGTTAGGCAATATGGAAAGTTCAACCAAACCAGATTAATGTAGTAAAAAGGAAAATGTTGATAGTATGAAGGGTAAAGCGAGGAATTAACATATAAGAGGAGGTGCAAGGGTTGGTTCAATTGAGGGCATTTTGATAGAGAATCAATTTAGAGGGTACGACATGTGCATTTAAAATCTGTAGGGGCTTTAGTTGGAACAGGTGCTTGATTTTATATTCGAGGGTCTAGAAAAAGGTGAGATCATTTATTTAGCATGGACCATAGTTGTGAATGGGAAATATTGTAAACTCACACTAACAATGGAGTTGGTCTTTAAGAGGATTAACTGGTGAAGGATGGTTGGTAAGACCAGCTTCAAGTATTTGAGATAAAGCTTGTTTGTTGTGGTTATAGCTATTGAAAGATGCTTGATATGAGCTCAGAATCATTACGAACTAGATTTTAAATATCAATACCAAACTCCTTACGGATTTTCCTTCTGAATAGTATGGTATTGGTACAGTACTGGCATCAATTATAGATACTGAAATTGAAGGCATTAAAATGATTGAAAATCCATGGGAACTGACTGCTACAGTCAGTAGGTACCGTTGGTATGCATTTGGTATGGCCAGAACATTACCAATACAGCTGATTTCAGCATCTTGACACCTGTTTTGGTGCTGGTTTTATGTCAGAATGGTATTGTAGAAATGTCACCATACTGATCCATCGGTTTTTGAATCCATGATTAGGTACAATTGTTGAATGAGAGATTAGAGCTGGTGCATCGCCCGAGATACAATATTTTGGCTACTTTGTGTTTGATGTACTTTGACTTAAACATTGCCATGCTATTCTTCACCATAGTTGCAACTTTGTTATGTAGGGAACCTTTCAACAGAGTGGGATGATTCTGAATCATCGAAAATGTAGAAACTGCCATAAGAAATTCAGTGGCATTAAAACTAAAAAAGTACTAGATAAATAATTCAAAATACTGATATATTTTTTTGTACTTACATCATGAAGAACAAGTATGGAGAAGAGGAAAAAAAGCAGTAACGATAACTAAAAATAGCATCAACTGTCATAGAATCCAAGAGTATTACTACTTGAATGGTCCTGACATTTGAAATGCTTCAACGTATATGCTGAACAAAGAATAATCTTTTGATCAATTGGTGTTTCTTCCAATAATTCAGAGAATGCTAGCAGATTGGCTTCTTTATTTTGAAATTTAGGCCTCATATGCTTCAGTTATCTTCTTCTTCTGTTATTCTAGGTTTGGGAATTATACTTTAATGTATATGGCTATACCATTGAGTGTTTAGACTGATAAACTTAATTTGTTTCTGTCTAGCAAACCAAATTGCAGGCTGATGGTTACTCATGATGACTATAGTTTGATGTCCAAACTGCCCAAGGACAGAACCTCAGTGGTAACAATTCTAAGAAATCCAATTGATCGTGTATTTAGTACATACGAATTCTCTGTGGAAGTTGCAGCAAGGTTTCTTGTGCATCCAAATTTAACTTCAGCAACACAAATGTCTGGACGATTACGCCCTAAAACTCGTGGTGTAAGCACATTGGATATATGGCCTTGGAAGTACTTGGTTCCTTGGATGAGGGAGGACTTATTTATCAGGGTATATTTACATTTTAAATTCGATTTTTTCCCCATTGCTGGTAACGTTCCCTATGGAGGGTGAGTTTGCTTGCCTAATTTTGATAATGCGTGAAATGGTGCTTAGGAAATGTCTGAGACCAAAAATACAATTATTCTTTTGTTTGTGTGGTAATCTCATGTGATCGTCCAATCTCCTATTTTCTTCTCCATCTTCTCTCTTCTCGCTAATCCTTCAGGTTTTCCTTCACTTTACTATATCATCTTCCTATTTTTCCTTTTAATCTTTTTTGAATATATTTAGAAGATGTCTGATCAATATTATGCACAACTTGGTTGAAAACCTTGTTCCAGTACTTTGATATAACTTGATTATCTGTTGTTCTGCTAATCCATAGATTTTGTGGAATTTACTATTGGGCCACACTTGTGTACGTGGTAACTATAGCTAGACTGCCTGAAGAAATTGGAGTTGCATCATTATTATATGAAATATAATTTTTATAGCCATCACTTTTCTGATCGCAAAGTAGATGTCATGAGGTTTTTAGTTTCTCTTTTACTATCGACTAACTTTTTTTTTTTTAAATAACCTAGAGGGATGCTAGGAAACTTGGGAAGTTTAGAGAGCTTAGTGAAGCCCATGATTCATACAATATGGAAGACATGGTTATGCCTTTGCATGAGTTTATCAATGATCCTTTAGCTCATGAGATCATTCACAATGGAGCCACCTTCCAGGTATGATAACAGTTTTCCAATAATTAGCTTCTCTCTTTTTAATGCTGCATCTTCTTGTAGAGTCTACACTGATATCTCAACTGAAGTAGAAATTTTCATAAATTGTCCTATTAAGATTAGCCCTATTGGGGGTGGTGCCTTTTTTCCCTCCGTGTGTGCATACGTGTGTGCATTTTGTACCAGTGAAGTACTCATGTGATTGTAATAGCTTTGCTTATTTCTTTGTTCAATAGTAGCATTTTGAATTCATGTTATTGTCTAAAAAAAGGTGTTTTCAAAATTGATGAAATGCCTGAGGAGTCAATGTTGATCGAGTCAGATCAATTTATCAATTTCTAGGTCCCTGTTCTGTAACACCTCTAATTTTGCATTATGCATTCTATAATTGGAAATACTTTCAGCCTTCTTTCACTTATGAGATTGCATTTGTGAAATACAAACAGAATAAGCTAGATGGCAATAGGAATATTCACATGAAATGGCAATAGGAATAATCACACTGAACACTGGAATTTTAATATGATTCAGCTTCTGCGGTGCTGGCCTTAGAACACAGCATGTTCGTGAAGTATTTGTTTGTGCACAAATGCTTAAAATCCTTAACTTTCCTATAAACCCTGACTTACTAAAATCACAATACCCCAGTGAATGTAGGACGTTGCCTCATATGTATTTGTTAGTTTTACAATTTTTGTCTTTCAAAAGAAACACCACCACCTTTCATAAATATATGTTTCGTTTGCTGTCTATACTTCTTCCTTTACATCAACAGGTAGCAGGGCTTACAAACAACTCTTGTTTAACGAAATCACATAAGGTGCGTCGTTGTGTGAGAAAGCACCCAGAACTTGGCCATTTTGTACTTGAGGTTGCTAAGGTACATAGAAATAAACAATGCCTTACATTGTACACTCCAATCTTTGTTGATCAAGGTGCAAGTTACCAGCTTATGAATCCTACAGAGTAGATTGGATCATATGTTATATATTGGCCTTACTGAAGATCACAAGAAATCTGCTACAATGTTTGCCAATATGGTTGGTGCTCAAGTGCTTTCCCAATCAGAAGCCTTAAACTCTAATATGGAACAGGAGGCATCCAATACTACTGGTATGTTTGCTGCGAGAGTTACATTGATAGTTCTTTCTTCATGCCTGCATTAGAATTCTGTATAGATTTACATATGGCATGCAACAATTATAAAAGCCGTAATAATGTATATTTATGCTATTCTCTCTCTTTCTCTCTCACATGCACACACACCCTACAGTTGCATTCAAGCGGTGCATGTGAATCCATGTCTGAAATATTTGCATGCATGTTTGATGTTATCAGGATATTGTGAAGGTGATTGCATGCATATTTGATGTTACCAGGATATTGTGAAGGTGATTGCTGGATTTTATTTTATTTCCAATCTTGTTCGGCTTTTATGTTAGTTTTATGTTGTGTTTTCTGTTCAGTGTGTTCTTTTATCATAAAGTTGAAATTGGGTGACCTACTTTTAATTTTGAGGGTCTAGATTAATTATAGGGTGGAAAGTTAAAAAGTGGCATCTCTGCAATCTTTTCAGTTGTGATCTCATTGCTGAGCTGGATAATAGAGCATAGGGAAGATCTTGAGAGAATGGTAGATGGATGCTCAACCCCCTCATGAGTCTGCTCACCCCTTACTGACCTCTCCTCTTATCTCCTAGTTGCTTCGAGGTTGGTCACTCATTGAGGCACTTTAGGGATTTTTTTCCTTATATTTTGTTAGTTTATATTTAATTTGGAGAATAAAAGAGTATTCTTTGTCCTTTTGGAGCAACATTTGTGCAGATTTTCCTTCTTTTGCCTGCTAAATCTTCTCATTCCTCGGTGTATTCCTTCCTTTTCTAACTATTTCATTTCTCTCAGAACTTGCTATTATTACTTCTATAACTTAATTTCAGACCAACTTTGAAATTGATTCAGCAATGGAACAATTCAAATAATCTCATTCACACAGGGCTACATCAATATCTTTTAGTGGGATATTTACCTAGTTTCCTTTCGATTTATGAACTCAGCAGGACATGTAGGAATATCTTTAGTTTAGACAGGTGGCTGTATGTATGGATTAGAGACAGGTGGATCTTGAACCTAGAACTCTTTTAATGATGGTTGAATGGTTCAATGACCATTTTATGAGACGGATAATATTCTGTACATTAGCATTGAAGAATTGAAAAGTAAACATAATTTTTACTTTATGTGTGTTTCCCTCTTTGCAGAATTGAGCTCCGCTTTTCCAGATCCCGAGACTGATGGATCAAATCAGGTTCAGGTAATTCTCGATGGATTCACTATGTGCCATGAACATGATCATGTCTTGGAGTAATTCTCAACAATTGTTTCTCACACCCTTTGTTTTCATGATAGCATAGCACCAACAGCCAACACGAAGGCAAGGTTCCTTCTCCATCGGATGTTGAACCAGCAAAAGAAAATGTAACAGAAGTTTTGATGTTCATTTTATATGATTATAATATCGACCCAATATCTATTGATTTTTCTTTGATTAAAAGATTAACCTTATTGTTTTTCTCATCTTTATTTATATTTAATCTCTTTCCTTTTTAGCTGATGTTTTATTTTGATCTACATCAGATGACAGTTGGAAAGCTGATGGAAGCTTATGAAGCATGCATTTCTACTTTACGAAAATCTCAAGCAAATCGGCGTACTATGTCTTTGAAAAGAATTGCTCCTGCGAATTTTTCAAAGGAGGTAAGGTGCTGAAGGCAGTCCATAGGAGATTTGGGAGTCGGAATTATATACATATATTTTTCTTTTTAGACAATACATTACATTAGCTTGTATTGGTGTGAACTAATGGTAATTTGCAAGCTCTCTGAAAACCGCTCCCCCAAACATGACAGAAAAGTTCTGCTTTACATATTTTATTTGATCAGCAAATTGGGGTATAGTCCACCGGTTGCACCACTCTATACAGGTGGAGGTTCTGGGGTTGAATCTCAGTGGTGTTGGTTTCCAAGTAGTTGAGAGAGAGAGAGAGAGAGAGAGAGAGAGAGAGAGAGAGAGTATTTCTACTGGAAACTCCCCCTTCCAGTATCCTGATGACTTATTTTATCATTCTGACTGCAATATGTTCACTACATATCGTGGAACCGCCATTGACATGAGATTGTTAAATATGGGAGATACCTTCCACAATTTGAACTTTTTCAGATGGTATTACATGCGCATCGAGACTTAATTTTCTACCTTACATATGCATAGATAAATGCTTGTGTGCGTGCATGTGCATGTGTGCACCTGCTACTCTTTCTTTATACAGCATTATTTCAAATAAGAGCATGTTGTGCCTATGGTCTAATGGTCAGCATATTGGCATTTGTGTAAATTTGATCGTCAAATTTGGATGTGAACTGGCAATTGCTTCTACGATTATTAATGCAGATTGCTCTAAGGAAATTTTAATAGGAATTGGCATTTTATTGCTTTATTTTGCAAGGAGTCTAATATTTATTCACTTGGTTTAGAAATGGTTACATTTTTTGTGCAATTGAATGTGGAAATTGGATTTTGCAGGCACGTCTCCTGGTTCCTGAAACAGTTGTGCAGCAGATTTTATCACTCAACAGTCTTGATGTGGAACTTTATAAGCATGCCCAGGAGATCTTCATGCAGCAGCAGAAACATCTGACACAAAGTGCTCCAGAAATTTTCATGCAGCGTCAAGGACAGCCGATGGCTGAAGGGGTCAGTCCTACCTCATACTAGAATTCATATTTACAAGCAGTAAACCTTGTTCCTTGTATATTATCTCACTCAAAGTTTTACAGAAGTGGCCTCAAGTTTGCTAAACAAATTGAGGTTGTATTCATTGGCTTGGTTCTCTCTTATTTTGCAGCAGATGTCCTATTTTGTAATTTAGAAAAGATGCTGAACTGTAGAAGTAACCTTGATTTCCAATGTGTGTCGAATTGTCTTCTGAAAGTTGCTGTAGAGTCTGTAAAGAAAAAGGATCAAGTTAAAATTTACACAATATGAAGCTTGCTGCAATGCTTGTATGTTTTGTGTAATACAGATCAATTTCTAAGGTACTAGAATTAGTAGTTATGATACTCATCATAATTGAATTTGCCAACTATTCATCAGTTGAATAAATGGTTGTCAATATATTCCAAGTACTTTATTTTTCGGATTTTCACAAACTTTCAACTACATGAATTTATAATTTACAGCTTTTTTGTGGTGTTTACTCAGTAATTTAGCTTTTGATTTTCTTTATTTTTCTTTCTTTTTTTTTTTTTGCTGCTGTTTGACATTGTTGATCTTGTCTCCTGCTTTTGTTGTCTTCTACATGTACTGCTTTAGCAACAATGCAAGAAATAGTAATATATGGCACCTGAAACTTTTATTTTTTCAATTGTTCCTTGTTCTTCCTGAACTGTTCAGTGAATTCTGCTTTTTCTGAACCTAACTTTTATTGTTTTAATTCTCCCCAATTCTTCCTGTATTATTGGTGAATTATATGTTTTCTGATTCTTCAATTTTTGAGCAACAGTAATGCCAAAGGTTACATATTTTATTATGACCTAAGTGTGTTGACACAATTTTCTGATGGATCTAGTATGTCAGTTTTACCTGTCACATTGTTTAAGAACTTAGTCTATAAATAAAAGCCTAGAATAAAATGAGAAATTCAACATTCCTCATGCTTAATATTCTTGTCTCTCTCTCTCTCTATCTCTCTGCGTTGTTGCAGGAACAGCAGAAGAATATGCATGACATTTTATATGGATGCTCGCCCTGGAGGATTGTTTTGTTAGCTGTAGCAGTCCTTTTAGTCGTCGTTCTTGTTGTACTGGTTGTATCTACAAGAGGAAGGACGTCTAAACTGAAGGTATGAAAGATGATATTATCGAGTTTTCTTTAAAAAAGAGAATGATATGTTGACAGCTGTTTGTATATGAAATGGACGTTAAGAAGGCAAATGGGAAGCATTGCCTTCTGGTTTTGGGACAGCCGTCTATTTTGTTGGCAGACGAGCAGGAAGTTGCGACTTGGGTTTCGGAATCATTGTCATCTCTGATGGGTTTTATTCTGTTAATCCTTTTTTTATTATAGAAAAAAATCCTGCAATCGTTGCCTATGATCTGTTGATTTAGGCTCTCCGGATGTCAGAACGTATTAACTATCGACAAGATGTGCGCCGCAACAGCAAGTCACACGAAACAAAGCTGGGTTATTTGGATGTTGGAATCAAATATTCGTCGTTTGTGAAATTTAGTACAAGAAAGGGGGAGTGCGGTAGAGAGAGAGAGAGAGAGAGAGAGAGAGAGAGAGTTGTGAGTAGGGAACTTTCAATTTCCATGGCTTCAGATTTTCTTGGACAAAGACAAATCACCTTTTAACTAGTTTATCTCTAAAATCCAGGATCTATGGCTCTATAAACCAGGATTAACGTTTACTCTGTTGCCGTGCCATTCACCGCTAGAATGTAAGCAACCCATGTTACATTCCATACCGTAACACAATGATCTGTCCTCCTTGCATCCAAACAGCCCCTTCGCAGCCCTAGGTTTGGCTATAACCAAGCTCTTGGATCGCCTATGGTCCGAGATCGAGACTTGGTGGATTTATTTTCTTTCGGCAGATGGAGGAACATTATTTGATTACTACGAAAGGAAATTTCGTGCAGGTATTCGTTCTCAAACTCAAAGGTCGCAAAGTAGAACCTAGCTTGAGTTTGGAGCTGGATCATGAAACCGGTCGGATGGATGTATTTTGGTGAATTTTTATATCAGCAGTGCAGTCGACTGAGATAACTGAAAGAAGTCATACCGTCCGACAGATAATATGTTTGCGTACAAAATGACAATCTTTTTATATAGCTTCTGATGTTCATAGACATTGGGCAAACACCTTCTGACCCTCATAGACAAACCTTTTACATAACTTTTTGAAAGCAACGTTGTTCCACCAATCTTGCCGACCTTAAATCTAATTTCTTCAAGAGGCTGTCTCTCATACCAAACAATTTCCGGAGAGAGAAAATAGGATATCCTTAAGTATTAATTTGTAAACTAATCCACTGAATGACCAGTTAAGCTTGAACCATCGAGCCACCCACTTGGTTTCATATGACATAATTGCAGTTATGAAGTCTCTTAATCGACTAATTACCTGGCAATTAGAGCACCTTCTTGGCACTGGGACAAGTGGCTCGATGGACTCATGGGGCCAAAGCCACGTGATGCGACGTGCGGAGGGAGAGGAGCACATTCAGCAAGCAGCGGCACATGCCGGGGGGGGGGGGGGGGGGGGGGCCTTCAAGCGATGGTGTAACAACGAAAGATTTATTAAAGTTCGTCGGCGGCAGCCATGGGAAACTGCCAACGTTATCAAGATATCCCTGATTTCTTCTTTTAACCAAGGGGTGTCTGTTTCGTGCATTTATGTTTGCATGCCCACAGCAGCCCATAGTGAAGTTGGTTTTCCGTCTTTCTTACTTTTTTCCCGCAAAAATGTTTCCCCTAATCCGGTTCATAAACTTTGGTTATTGCTAATCTCAGAATATGATAGATGACTGATTCATTTGAGATTGGGGGACCCAAATAATAGGAATACAAGATTAATATACGATGACAGTAAAATCAGCTACACCATGTCACCATGATGACAAATATCCAAAGTAATGATTGTTTATAGGAAACAATATCATTCGACAAACATGATAATTTGGTAATATCTAGAGGAAAAGATTAACCATATCTCAGAACTTCAAAATGAGAGGATAGATTAAAAACAGTGCTCATAATTTTTAAGAAACAATCCAAAATTGTTATACTCATCATAATTATCCTACAAAAGCCTTGCAAGCCCCTGATAGGTAATGCTTCAAAGCCTCAGTCAAATGCTACAAGGGTCGGGAGTTTGATGGTTTTCTAATTGAATAACTGCTCCGCAAAGCTATAAAATGACCTCTTCAACCTTCTGAGATCAGAATTATGATTTTCTAATTGATAGATCAATGTGCAAATAAGCAATGCAAGCAACGAAAAACAGGAAAACTGCAGATACCAACATCAAGGGCTCAGCAAGCATGAATATTGGATTGAAGTCATAGTAGACCTGCAGTGAAACAAAAAAACATAAACAGAATATTATAAAATGAAGGCAAATACCATGAAGCAAAGAGAGCACCAATATGTTGTCCAACAAAAAGATAGTGATTGAGTTATTGATGATGAAAACAATCTAAAAGGACATTCAGAGATTGAAATGACAAATGGGACACCATTAATACAAGTCATGCACAAGAAACATCCAACTGTATGCAACGAGAACAAAAGGTATGAAAAGAACATTTTGCTGTTAAACTGAGTCATCCATGCAAACATATGCATGGATTGTCCCACAAATTTTTTTTTCTTCTCTTTTTTTTGGAGGAGAGGGTGAGGCGGAGGAGGGTGAACGGTTTTGAAATTTGAGCATTTCCATGGCATCGTGCATTTGTGGACAAATATAAAGTACCCCTTTTGAACCACAAGGAATCAGACTTCAGCTTTAGTACTTGTTCAAATACTCTTTTTTTTAAAAAAAAATATAGCAATACACGGACTTTCCCATTGGCTTCATCAAGCTTGGGGGGGAAAAAACAGTAATGGTTGTCCTTAACCAAGTGAAATTTATAAAATTCAGTTTACATAAAATGTGCTAAAGACCTACCTGGAAAGGGATATTGTGCTCTGGTACTATATTTCTCTTTTTGAGAACCATTGTAGTCCTCCCAACAACATCAAGATATGCATAAGTCGTCTGCAGTTGTTACACAAATAATAAAATCTGTCTGATCAGCAGAAAGGTGTTGCTGGGAAAGCATGCAATACTGACAAAATTGTAAAGAACAACTATGAAAAATATGTAACAGATTCTGGTTCCAGATATTTAAATTTTTTACAGGACACTAGTATTTGGTACACATGCAATAACATGAGACAAATTCAAGAGAAAGGAGAACTAGATGTTTGTGAATACATGTTTGTGCGTGAGTTCTTTTCTAAACATGCAAATCATTTTCCATGAAGTATGCGATTAATTCTAGATAAAAGATAGAGAAATTTTTGATTGATGATTGTGGTCACATCCACTGAAATGCATGTCACTCATTCAAGTGGAAGGAGTATCTAGTGAGTTGCTGCAATTCCATCACCCCCAAAAAATGTCCTTGATAAGTTTATTTTTTCCCATAAGATCATAATTTATGTGGAAAAAAGCCCAACTTGTTTGGTGCCATTGGAGAAATGATCACTCTTTAAAGCCACAGCTTAAATTTTTACGTGCACAAAAAGCGGCCATATTGTTGTGACTGCAAAGTGAGTCCAAGACCAAGAGCCAATGCAATCATGTTTCCACTAATTAAGAATCGCCAGAATATTCAACTACTACTTATAGAAAGGAAAAATAGATACAGAAAAAAGAAAAATAAATCAGTAACTGTATTTATCTCTGTCAATTAGTGACAACATTTTCAATCGAGAGCCCCTGCTTGCACGATAGCCTCAAAAATCAAGCATTAGCATAACGGAAGAACTTTTTCATTGCTAAGTTGTGGATGATTCTTTCAATCTCCAGCTTGTAATCATTGTCAAACAACGATATAGACATCTCAACTCAGCTATTAGTTTGGAAAGGAACTACATGTAATTACCTCAAGTTGTTGATTTACTGGAAACGGAACCGCAGATGATGGATTTTTGGATCCCTCAGGAAGCACCACCTGAAGTAACAATCTTACTGTCAATAGTTTCAGAAGGCAGTTCAGTCAACCATGCACACATGCATCACTAACAATCACCAATTTGTTCCTTTACATAACCGCTGATCACTAGTCTACTTTGAAATTCTTTTCATCATAAATGGCCCTGTCCATGTGGACCCAAGACTTTTTGAGACATTTTCCCCCTTTTCTCATTTTATAAGAACTCTTCCTACATGTTGCATTATTGCATTTCTCACTCAAGAAACAATCAAAAACTAAGAAATTTCTGGATATTGGTTATAGTATATAGAGCAATGCACAAGTAAGAAAGTGAGTATTCAGTGGAAAGTCATGGGCAAAGGCTCCAAATAATAACATGCGCTCAGCATATAGATATACAAGAATGAAAACTACAAGATTCTAGACATAAGAACAAGACTGATTCATTTTTTTGCCAATACCTGGCAATGATCTCAAGCTTCATCATCAGGACTAACAGTATTTAGAAGACAAAATTGTTGCAGGAACTGCTAAAATAAACTTCATTATATTGCTATTTAATCCTCAAAGAAATAGATGGCTATCTAGCCTGCAGTGGCAATTTGTAAATTTGGATGATAATATTTCCAGTTGAATTGATCTCTATGAAATGATTTCAATCTCCAGGTGTTTTTTAATAATTGTCCCTCATAATCAGGGCAGACATTGAAAGAAAAGTTTTCAACTGCTAGTTTTAATAGAGGATGCAATCCTCAAAGTAACAGAGAGAATGATCCTGTAAATACAATGAGTATAGAGTAGTGTGCTGGTTGTAGCTATGCTTACTTGATGGAAATTTTATTATGTTTTTACTGCCACAATTACACATCCAATATACCATATATGTTATGAATCTTCATAATATAAAACTTGAAAAAAGCTAGAGGCATGATAATACATCCTTGAACTCAAACCTGTCGAACTTACTTTAATGGTTAGCTCATCTACCACAGTTTCAAGGAGAGGGCATCCAAAACTGAAGTTCAGGTAATGCTTGCCATCAGGTGATTTGAAAAGGAAATCTTGCAATGGGAGCCCATAACCAATGACAAAAGTGGCCTTCCAACCTCCAAATAATGGATATCGAGGTTCTATTTCTAGTTCTGACTGCAAAATCAACACAAGATGAGAAAATAATTTATTGGCACCAGAGTATTACAAACTTGTCAAGAAATCACATTCATAGAAGCTTTCATTACTCTTTACAGCCCCAAGTGCATTCTCAAAATACTTCATAGATCATGTTTTCTTGTATACATATAAATAAACAAATATATGTGCATATATTACATAGTACATATCTATGTACATACATACATACATACATTTATGTATGTATGTACATATGTATATATGTATGAACCAATCTAAACAATTCTTAGGGAAATATAGTAACCATAAATGAGTGTGCATGCATGTGAGAGAGAGAGAGAGAGAGAGAGATTACATAAACAGTCTTGCGACAAGTTACATAAAGTAGACATATCATTTTCTGTACCTTTTGAGAACCAATACGCAAATGTGATGATGAGATATTACCAATCTCATCACGATAATAAACCGAGTGAACTCGAGGGGGAAGCCTTGCAAGAAGATGCTTAAATGAAGAGACACCGCTAATAGATGGCCTTGATTGATATTCAACCCTAACAAGGATGTTAAGCAAATATATGATAAGCTAGCTACATGTGCAGAAACTACATAAATAAGTCTCCAGACAATATGCATGCTTAGGATAACGCCCTATCAGATATACATAGACATAGATTTGATTAGTTGCATAAGATCCATTTCTAATTTAAATAAACAATGATTCTCACTAAAATCATATGGGTTGATGCAAGATCAAGAAACATGTCAAACAGCAACAAGAGTTCTAGTCATATTGATTTAAATATAAATCACTAAACAAAGGCAATGGATTATATATATTCCCGAGAAATAATCCTATAAAGAAATATTGCCTAAATTAGAAAGTCCATGGGCAAATAAACATTATATCTTTCAAAGTAGTTGAACTTAGGTTGGTTGAGAATCTAATTTCAGTCAATGTTTAGGGAGTTTGATCAATATTAAGTTGGCGGACAGTCCTCAAATTTGCATTTGTTTTTGATATTTTAGAATTTTGGATATTTGTAGTTTGGCCAAATTATATCGAATTCATGAGGTAAACATAGTAAAACATCTGTTCTTTGCAGCAAATTCCACGTTTCCTTTAGTTACCCTATTTGTGTTTATTTTCATAGATTGGGTTCACAAATCACTAGCTTTCAGAAAAAACAGATAGGAAAGCAATAAATGCAAGAAATGAAAGTTCCATGACAAGGTGATACTGATAAAAAACCACATCGCTGAAGATGGCAAAATTATCTTATTTTCTTGACCAATCTGCTTCCCAGAACTTTGATATTATCTGCAGAAGGTGAGGATCTAGAGAGACCTACTTCACAGAAAAAGAACACCGCATATGTCTTTAGTCAGAACAGTGATGAACCTCCTAGAATTGAGCTTAAAAATCATCAACAAAGTTTGATCCTATGATTTATGTCTCTATATCTGAACCGTATAATAAAAGGGGTCTTGGTTTCCTTTACAAACCATTAGGCATGGGAGTTAAATACCCAACAAATCAAACTAAAAAATGTATCATAATGCTTAAGTAGAAAGATTGTACTCACTGATCTTTCTAGACTGGAATTTGGAACTATATTGAAGGAAATTCAGTATCTATCAATCGATTTGGGCCAAAAAATTCTTAATCTTGGAAGACTGTGGAGTAGTTTCTTTATCTCTCCATGCATTCTAAAAGAAAACAGCTTTATATATCATCATGCCACACTAGGATGATGAGGCAGTGCAGCAATATCATACCAGAAGAAAATATAATAAGACTCCATCTGTTTAATTTTACAAGAATTGATTGCTAGAATCAGGGTGGACTCAAGGATATCATATTAGGTTAAGAAAAGGTCAGCGTCACGGTGCAAGTTTATATATTTCACTGACACATGACATGTCTGAATCGAGCTCATTCAACATCCTTGGCTTTGCAACTTAAATTAGTGTCTATCTTGGACACAATGGAAAATGCTTATTTGGTGCCAACCTGAACAAATGTTGACATTTGTTGCTAACAGTTAATGTCAAAAGTGAGCACCTATGGTGCATTTGTGTACTAGCCTCGATCATTTGAGATTCTAAACCTTAAATGGCCTTCCTAGGAAGAGATTGAGTAACATCAGGAGATTGTCAGGTAATCATATGCTAACAGTTACGGGTGGATACAACAGGAGCATGAACAGAAGAGACGAATCAACAGGATCTTTAAAAACAAAACAGTGGAAGTTAAATGAATGTAATAGCACTGGATGGGCTTGGGAAGCCAAGAACTGAACCAACTAGCACATGACATCAGATAAATACTTGTCTGGATCAAGATCACTTACTTAGGTTGATCATTGTGTAAACCTAGAATCGCATAATTTCATGATGACATTGCGTATGTTTCTTGAACTAACCTCGAAAAGACACCTTTGTGTCGCGCACCAGCATGCTTGAGTTTGTAATACTCCCTGACCTGAAGATTTCCCCAATGAGAAATTTCCACCTCACGCACGAGTTCTTCAACAACTGCAAATGGATTGTTGTTCTCGAAGTGTACAATTATTGGAGAATATGAAAATGGTGGAAGATCGTGATAGAGGCCATATCTTAACTCTGTCCCAGCACGGTTAGTAGGATCTACCCTTGTGTAAGATTCCACCTTGTTACTTGGTGTTTTGATATATGTAATCTGCTCCATAACATGATAAGGTGATAGAAGCATTGCACTGTCATGATAGTAAACAAATTGAGTCTCTGACTGGCTGATCTCTGCTGGAAATGGCTCTAGACAATGTGTTATTATGTAGAGCACCTCCAATACTGCTGCCTCACCAGTCTTCAATGGATTACGTAGAGATATAGAGAACAGATGAGCGCCATTTGGTGTATCAGGTAACTCAGTTGGATTCACAGAAAGAGGTACATAAATTTTCTTTTTGCGTTTTCCTTCAGCTGTGGATGCTTTTAGTATTGCCAGGTGTTCAGCATCAGTAGGTGGGAAAGCAAGGAGAACATCGGAAGCTTGAGATGCCCCGACATTTTCCACCTGAGTGAGTTTCATGAAAAGCAGATGTAAATACTAAACAGGAGAAAAGGAATCAAGAGTGACAGCAGAAAACAGGTTCCAGACATGTATAGCCTACTCAAAACTAGGAAGCATAATCAGTGCCTCCCCATTTTCGATAAAATTTGAGGAGACCTCCACCTATCTATGCCGGGTGCAATAGAGAAGATTTGATATGCAATTTTTTTTGCTCCGTATAATAATATCATTTCAAGAGGTACAAAATAATAGATGCTTGTTCACTACAGTAAAACTTTATGAAGGATTCTGATAAACAAGTGCATAAGTTCCTATTATCAGTTCAATGCAAAAGATTAAGCAGAACATAGCAGGTGTGTTTGGAAATGTACCTTCAGAGTTAGGAAAACCCTTACAATGGACGAAGTCAGGTCAATCTGCATCAGCATCAAATGCAAGAATAGTTGAAGTCATTAAATTAGGAATTCGGAATATACCAATATGTCAGGTGACAGGCATGCACATCACATCTTCTCATTACGCTAACACCTTCACCCAAAAAAAACATTCCCACAGACACAAACGGTAAAAAAAAGAAAAAACATTTCAGCATCCATTGTTGCCAACATAACAGTCCAGCAGTGAAGTAAACTCTCATGAAATTTGAAAAAAATGGTTACGCACAAACAAAAACTCCTATTTTTTTCAAAAAAAAATAATTGGATCGATAAAAGGGCTTCACTTCCATCCCGATGAGAAGATACTTCACATTGATATCGCTATTTAAAGAGGAAGCAGTTTAGAATGAGGGATGCCCTATGCTTGGTCGCTGTTAGGCCTATTAAAGAGGTCTCAAAGAATTGATTAGCCAATCACTATAGACCAAATGGGAAAGAAGAAAAAGAGTAAAAAGAAACCTCGTTCCAAGCGAATATATTGCCTGGAAACACAATCAGGATGTTGAAGCCTGCAAAACCTCTTGCCAAGTGCTAACAAGAGAAGGTACCATCACACTGGAAAAGACTAGTGGAGCATAACATCTGGCCAAAGAAAAGCACCGCAACGTTTCTAAAGCAAGACATAAGAGGATCGAAAACGAGGAAAGGACCGAAAACAAAAGGAAAAAA
This sequence comes from Phoenix dactylifera, assembly GCF_009389715.1. NCBI lineage: Eukaryota > Viridiplantae > Streptophyta > Magnoliopsida > Arecales > Arecaceae > Phoenix > Phoenix dactylifera. The sequence goes on along the minus strand of NC_052408.1, from coordinate 11,358,955 downwards.
GAAAAAGCTGAAGATATTTAGATTCATTCGCACATATCATACGATTCTGAATCAGACGACTGTAATTCTGAAAAAAGAAAACAGATCTGATAACTCGGAATATCACGGGCATCAGCGCAAAACCTAATTTGAATACTAGCTGTTTTAAGGAAAAGAAAATCCGGTGGGACATAGGAGGGATTGGGGAGCTTACCCGTCTCTCCGCGGAGAGAACTCGGATGTCCGGCGAGGAGGAAGAAGATGAACCCAAGGAGGAGGAAACGAGGAGGAGAAAGAGAAGGACTAGGGTTCGGCGATCCATGTTCCTTTCCCCACGATCCCAAGACAAAGCAGAAGCTCCCCCAGCCCCAGAGTCAAAGCTTGTCTCCTCTTCCCCTGCGGCGTATCCAAGCAGGGCCTAAGACGAGCCTTGTTGGTGTTGCATCGGGCTACAGCCGCGCGCCCTTTTGCAACGCCCTCTCGATTCGCGAGGGTAAGCAGGGAACGAATGAATGGACCTAATAGTTCCACCCTGGGGTGAAATAAATCCACTTTGGATGATGATTTCATCCTATCTCCATGACCGATCCGGTCTACTAATGCTTGTTCCGTTGACACCACTCCACGTTTTATTTTTTTTTTCTTTACTCCTGGGATAGAAGTAGGTAGGGTTTTTTTTTTTTTTTTCTGCTAAAACGAACGTTTTACACCACTTTAGTGTGAATACATTCTAAAAAATCAGAAACAACCGGCTCCTAAAAGCCCTTAGCATTTGTGCCTTAGTGGGTGCCCACCTACCTCTCTAGCTCGACCATGAATTCGGCCAATTACCATGGTTGAGTCACCCTCCATCAAGATGGTGTTGGCTCTCAGCATGCGTCGCACATGGCTGAGAGAGCCCAAATAGCCCTCAACTTTGCTTCAGGCAACGACATATCGAAGATCGGGCTCCCGCCAGCTGCTACAAGTTTGGAATATGGGCCTTTGATCATAAAGTTCGCTCTCCCCTTTTGCCACCATCCATCACACATCCATCAAAGTTAACTTTGAGAAAATTCGAGAGTGGGGGTTCCTAGATGGTGAACGCCATTCGAGACGCTACAGGAGTAGAGGTAGAGTTCTAAGTACCTCGAGCTATCAAGGGTTCTTCAGAAGGACTGAAGTGGATGATCCAACAGCTTACACCCAAGCCCCCTCCAGAACTATCTCTACCCAAAAATCTATGTATTTTGGATCATCCAAATGTGGTAAGCAACATATGCAACCGAAACGACCTCCAACCAGAGATGTGGCTATCCGACCAACTCCTTAGGTCTTGAAGGAGGGATTCTGTTGGGGTTGTCGAATGGAGCACCTCTAGAGGGATGTTAATCAACCTCCAAACTTGTTCCACTCTCCCTCACCGAAAGAGGACATATCGACAGACTTCTCCACCTGGCAATAGGGGAAAGTAGGTTGGGATGCCTAGCCTGCATCTGCTTAGAATGACTTTAGTTGGAAGGTGCCCCCAAGCCACCTTCCGAAGGAATAAAGCAACCCTCGAGTGGACATCCAACCTCCAAACCCAAGTGCAATCACAACTCTGAGTCTGCTTGCCTTTGAAAAAGCCATAAAGATCCCTAGCTCTGACTCTCGGGTTGCAAGTGGATCACCAGATCCTCATATCAGAAACACTATGCCTTAGATAGCGATAGACTGCACTCTCTCAATCAAGTGCTCCCCAAATAAACAGCCGATCTGGTAGATATCATATCTCCTCTTTCTAGGTAGGAGTAGATCATAGATCCACAAGCTATCCGCCACCTTAGTGCTGACCATAGTCGGCCAGAGCCATAAAGAAATGTCATCCATCTATGAGGCCTATACGGTATCCATACTCTGTCCATCCTCAACTAGTTATCTCATGTTGGCCATCACCAACGTGGTGGTTTGACCTCCTCGATGCAATGAACTGCAACCCGAAAAGCAGTTATAGCATCATCCGTTACGATACTATGGCATCCCCACCAATTCTTCTGCATTTTGGCATGCAATCTCACAACATAATTGAAAGTCCATTTGGTTTATGTTCTGTGAAGAGCATGACTTCTGTTTAATATTATCTTAACAACAGATGAGCTTACAATCCCAAGTTCAAATTCTTAATTCATGTGGAATGAAATTTCTTTGCACTATTTATATGATGTATACGCAGAGGCAGGGTTTCTTTTTAAATTAAGACGATCCCATTCCGAATATCCTAGATATGCACACACCTTGAAGCTAATATATGTATGACCAAGGAACCTCCTTTGGCTAAATATCAGCAATCCAGTGTTATGTGCATCATGACTTGGAATTGGTGAATTTTTACCAAGGATGTCATGGTGTTCGTAGCGGTTAAGAATACAATAATTGGTTTTGAGAATTGAGATAAGCCGTCTAATGCGGAACAAGCTCAAAGAAACAGGTATACTGGGAAAAATTATTCGACTGATATGTCCAGTTTTCACTAGTTGTCTCAATGCCAACCCAACATCACAGACAAGAAGATCTTCTGAAGCTGTGGAATGTTTTGGAATAGCCCCTGATAGTGCAGGTAAAAGTCTTTCATATCAAAGAAGACAGCAGGTAAAGATTTTGCAATTATTTTCATTCATCTACCATCCTCTCACCATTCCCATCCCCTATGTTTGTTGGGAGCTTCGACACTACAATCTCTTCTCAGTTCTCATGCCTATCCCTAGGAAAGTATAGTGGGAGCAATCTGTATATTTGTGAGGCTTGATCGCATGACGGAGCTTAGCAGGATCCCTGATGGGGAGTTGGGAGTTGTAGGGTCGCCAGAGTCAATGGAAACCCTAGCTTTCCTTCTTTTTAAACCCCAGGATTCGTTATCCATCATTATACCTTCTAGAATTTGTGGATGTGCCAATATGGAAAGCTCACCAAGAACAGTAAATTTATTTTAGATTCTTATTATAGGTTCATCAATAATAGAGGTTGCAGGCTTATCAATAATAAAGGTCTTCTCCATTCTATAAAGCAATTTGGAAGGTAGAAATTTCTGAGAAAGCAAAAGTCTTCCCATGGTTTAAAGAATAGGTTGCAAACGTGCGAGATTCTTACAAAAGAGGGCTAGGTAGACAGTTTCTACCGGATATTCTTGTTATGGTGCTAATATGGAAGCATCTTCATTAAATGCCTTTGGACAAGAAGCAGTTTGCTTCCATCAAGAATACTTTACCTTAAGTTCAAAGGATGGCGTCCAAATTCGAAAGCACTCTGGATTTCTCCGAGAAGTACAAAAATCCTCAGATCATGGAGAAGGGCTTGGCTTCAACTGATTATTGCTTCATATTGGCATGCTGGCCCCAATGGAACTCAAGAATTTTCCTAAGGAAGAAATCTACTATTTATGCATGCAGTCCTGATCAACATGATTATTCACCCCTTTTTTGGGGAAATCTTTGCTCGAAACAAAAATGTAGTTGGTCGTAAGATTCTTTTGTAAACTCGATCGCTTCTGATACATAATATCATCGCGTTGAAATCATTGTATCTTCTCATGCTGGAACCTATATATATGTGTGTGTGTGTGTGTGTGTGTGTGTGTGTGTGTGTGTATCCCTTACCTTATTAATAAAAAAGAGAGAGGAAAGTCTCTTAATAGTAATAATAGAACATGAATTATCTATTTTGTACCTAAAAATATCTAGCAGTACCCGGTGCTGAAAACTGAGGACCGGACGGAATTAATCCCACCACCAGTTCAACCAATTTTTTTTCTTCATTGCCATCTTAATACACTGATCAGATTTCCCATCCTGAAACAAAGCCAAAGAATTATATATATATATATATATACACCAACAAATAGATCAAGTGGCTTGCTTTTTACAATAGAGAATGGATTAACAAATACGTGACTCAAAACTTGGTGCAGTTCCTGGGCAAACCCGTGTGGTGGTCGACAACAAGAAGCTCCGCTTCGTTGCAGCTGATGACATCCTGCCGAAGCCTCGCGCCTGCTGCCTTGAGGCCCTTCAAGGAGACCGCTTGGTTGAACAAGTTGAGCACCGGCAACTTGGAAGCAGAAGGCAACTTCCCCGCTGGCAAGAGCCTCGTGAAATCTTCCTCTATCAACGGCACCTCAAAGTCTGCCTTGTCGTGCTTCACCGCATTATCCTTCGCCCTGATGTGCTCTCCGGGCTCCATGTGGTTGGTCGAGAAGCTTGCTTGGTTTGGGAAGTTCGGGTACAGGCTGACATACCCTCTCAAGTACATCATATCGATCAGGAACTTCTTCCACGAAGCTTGCCACCCATTAGTCCTCGATTTTGGAATCTGAACCGGGTTCCGCTTCGCATCCTCGGTGAACCTTGCGCTCATGTAAGCGTAGAATTCCCTCCAGTGCTTTGGGAAGAACACCGCCCCCCAGCTGCAAGGGAGCTGGTGGAGATATGGCGTGTTGGGGTGGATCTTCTTGAAGAACTCGGTTGCATTCCACCGGGGCCTTTCTTTTACCACCTCGATAAGGCGCGGAGTGTACAGAGAGATGGAAGAGAGCTCCGGCAGGGAGACATGGGGGTCATAGTGGTAGGCCAAGAGTGCGTACTTGATCCAAAGGTAGTAGTAAGGAGAGACCTCGATGTCATCTTCGAGCAGGAGTCCGAAGTCGTCATCAGAGGATGGGTAGAAGCTCTCGCTCACTGCTCGGATCAGCCCACCCCGGACGATACGCCTCCGTAAGAATTTGGGTCCCTGGGCCCATTCGAAGGATCCAACGACCTTGAGGGTTGCCTCATCAACCTTGCCGTCCATGTTGAGACTCAGAGGGACCTCATCCCCAACATAGTAGGCATTCTGGAGAGATCGAAGAAGCCTCTGGAGAGAAGATGCACGGTTTTGAGTGATGATGTTCACAGAGATGCGCATCCGGTTCCAATCTGCAGGACATGCATGCGAACTTAGCTGCTTAATTCCACCAAAAATTCTTACATCAAAATAAGAGAAGTGCTACAATCAGTCTATTGCGAGAAGTGCTCCTATATAGAGAGCTGCTATAAAACCATAATTCTGAAGCAGAATAGAAGGGCTAAGCATCTTTCGGTCACCTCATGCAATCATGAAAGTAGGGTAATAGAGCAGTGAATAATAGTGCCACAACTACAGATAATATGCATCGATTACTGAGAGAGCGTTTGAAATTAAAAAAAAAGAGAAAAGGAAAAAAAAGGAATGACGCATCTTGTGAAACTAGAATTATATGATGTTTCGGAAAAGACACAGTGTTTGGTGGTGCCTGAGTAGGAAAACAGCCGAGACAAGTTTGGAAGCAGAAAGGATGTGCTCAATGCTCAGAAATCAAGAACATCCGGTTTGTAAATAGTAGGAAAGGCTTCTATTGCTTTTTTATATTTTTTTCTTGCAAATTTTTTGTAAATACTTTTTGTAAACTCTCTTTTTTTAATAAAGGACGGGTAGCTTTGCCTCCCTCTTCATATATATATATAAAAAAAAGGAAATCAAGAACATCCGTTCTACCTCTATTCTGCATGCAGCAGAGCTAAAAAGCAAGGTTTAAAGCCTATAAGTTCTCATTTCAGTTCTATTTTGTTGGGCTTAATGCAATGTGAACTGTCCAGAGAGGAAGGAAGATTGCTCACTTTTCAATGCGGTTGGTTGCAAATCTGCCATCCAGAGGACCTTGGGAATTGCAGGCCGAGGCAGAAGAACCAGCGCAGTGCAATTTATACTCCTTTCAGCTGCCATCTTCAGTGCATTCTTGATATTTATATCGGCATCAGCAACGGTGATCAGCAGATTGGGGTTGTGAATTTTGACCAGTCCTTTCATGCTGGAGTAGACCGCTTGCAGCACTGGGACCTCTGATTTTGATGCTCCTGAAATTGCTCCAATCGCCAAATCAAAGATCCTGAACCGCCTTTCCTTGCAAACAGTCTTCGGCCACTTGAGAACAGTCGCAGCTTCTTCGCAGGGACAAAAGCTACCACCAGAGACAGCAATATAGGCCTTCCTGCCTACAGTGGAACGGAATTTTTCGAGAAGAGGGGCAAGGGCTCTCACTTCGTCAGGAGAATGAGCATAGAAAAGAGCATCGATCTTCTGAGGGTACATTGCTGCCCACTGAGTAACATAACCGGAAGAGAGGGCCCGCCACCACTGATCATCTCGGACCCGGACGATATCCTTGAAAATTACCGTGGTCTCCGAGACATACGCAAGCCTGTGCTCGCTGTCTCCCCTTGTTTCCTTGTCATTTGGATCGACAGGCAACACATATGAGCCTGCATTTCTGTACTTGTGAAGCTGATAGCTGCAATATTTTACAGGCAACATCAAATCAAGATCTACGTTTGTCAAAAATGTTTGCGACGATCATCAAAACGACCTAACAGGAATGAGCATGGCATCCAATCTATAAACGGCCATGATACGCACTTCACAAATGGTTGCTACCATGCAGTAATAACCAAAGGAAAGCAAACAGGTTGAAATTGCTGTTATGGTTCCGCAATAACAGCAATCGCGACATAACTAAGAACATGAGCAACGTGCTAGGCTTGGGAAATTTCTTGACGAAAAGAAATGAAGCACCAAATTATAGTAGAGGTAAAACTTAACCCGACTGCGTACCTGAGGTGCAGGTCTTCACCGGTCGTAAAGGTAAAGGGGGTCTCTACAAACAGTGTCTTAACAAGATCTGCAGATAGGAACCACGAGCTTGACAAGAAGTCCACCTGCACAATTCTTTCAACAGTGATGTCGTAGGCAGGATCAGGCAAATACAACCCTGCCTCCTTCGACTGGAACTTTCGGTAACTCGGAAATGTGAAGTCCTTCTGCCTGAAAGGTAGGATTCTTCCAATACTCCCCAAGACAGAATTCTTGTACTTCTCTGTCCCCCCTACGTGAGCCAAGATCTCTAGCATCTTCTTCCCAGGGATCACATCATCATCAAGAATATAAACAAAATCAGCTTCTGTCTGTAGGGCCAGTTGAAACCTTCCATAATACTTGAAATCATAGCTCGAACCGATGAAGCTAATCCTTGAGTTGTTGTAGCTCTGGACGATTCTCCTGAGCGAGAGCTCATTGGGACTTCCAAAAGAAAGGACCCAGGCATGATGGAACGGCAATGTCTGATTCAGCAGCGAATCAAGCTGAGAACACAGAGTTTTCCTCTTGAAATGGTTCAAAATTACGGTAATCTTCGGGATGTTCGGACCACGTGGACTCCATTTGGACTCCATCCTCATGAGTTCAGCAAGTGTTTCAGCTCCCGAGTTCTTTTTCTGAAATTCCAATACTTCATCGTAAAGCTCCCTCTTGAGCCTCAGCGTTAGCACGTCATCTGATTTCTTCTGCAAGAAATCGATTTGCTCATGCTCGCACACCGCAGAGGGGGAGACGATGATAGGGTTTTCTTGCACGCTCGAGAGCATGCGAGGCTGTACGATGAATTGTTTCCAGTGTTGAGCAATGCGACCGGCCCACGAGAAGTCCGGTTTGGCGCGTAGATCCAGAGAAGGGCTCATGTAGTAGAGAAGAATGGTAGCATATAGTACAAAGGCAAATTGAAGACAGGCGAGAGCGGAAACCAGGCGAGAAGTGCTGCAATTAGGAGCCCTCATCTTATTAACTTTTCCAGCAACATAATCGTTGATCATTCCTTCCAAGTAGTCCCCACTTCCCATACCTCGAAATAAACCCATCAGAGGAGTTCTAGCATAGAAGGAGATCCGAAGAAAAGCTTACATTCAGTCACACCAACAATTGCCAACTTTGAGATGCATGAAATGAAAGTCACTATATATATATATATATATATATATATATAATTCCTATCCAAACGAATATAATGAAACTTACCCAGACTTGCAGTTTCGAGCATAAACTGCGGAGAAATATACAATTCCAAGGGAAAAATGCAGAACCCGAAAGGCATTAATGAAAAGATAACCAAATATATGTAATGAATGATTTGTTAAACTTGGGTGTATGGAAAAGTAGAGAAGAGATGAAATTGGCCAACTGATCTGTCCTGATCTTCTGGCTGACGATAAGAAAGAGGATCAAAAATTTAGAAATTCCGAATCCGTATAAGTGACTGTATAGTCTTTGCTATTCCCATCTTACAATTTATTTATATCAGTGATCACTAATAAGGAACATAGGACAAACTTCTCCTCAAAAGGAAAAAGGAAGATGAAATACGAACATAGGATAAAGCCCTTGCGGCCTCGAGTGATTGGAAACAGGGAAACAGCTGGTGAATGAACCAAGGACGGCTTTCAAAAGTAAACGAGCGAGATGAAATCTTGCCTCGAAGACTGAAATAGCTACGGAAAGAGCTCAGAAGGCCAAGAGAGCAGCATGAAGGAGAGGGCGTGCGTGTGAGAGTTTGAGGAGCGATGGATCCTGTACCAAATGTTACATGCCTACGCGAATAGCCATATCACACATTAAAAACCTGAAAGCAAGGATTCAATGACATCAGTCGCAGGATTTCGTTCTCTTTCTCTTTCGTTTAAAGAAAAGCTAGTAGAGGTACGGGAAACACCACGAGAAGAGCAATCGGAGGTGGGTCACATGGGATGAGCCCTGAGTAAAAGAGTAACGAGGAAGGAGGCGTTGCTTTCACAGCTTCACGTACATCTGCCCATCCCCGACACCATTAAAAAGGCGGCTTCGGCGGCGAGGATCGGGGGGCGAAGCGACTTATAGAATGCCTCCCCCTTCCTTCTTTCCTTCTCTCCTGCACCAGCTCTCTCACGTATTGGGTGCTGTGCTCCGGCGTCAATCCAAATCCAACTCTTCTTTTCCTCTTATTCAAAATATTGCAAGACGTCCTTTCCCTTCTAATTTTTCTCGGTTCAATTTGAAAAATGCATCTCGAAATTAGATAGACCCCCACCCCAAAATAAAAATCGGAAAACTTGCGAAGATTTTAGATTAGAAGCAGCTTTAAATATTAAAAAAAATAAAAATCTAAAACATAGATTGTATATGGAAGAGGCATGCAGCTAAGTTACGGGACAGCGTGAAATATAAACAGCTGTGATTGAAATAGGTTTTAGAACATAGAGTCAAACCCTAAGAAGAGGAACCCCTTAACAAAACTGGATTGCCGGAATCCCCGGAACGCCTCGTGAAAGCCCCGATCCCAAGAACCCTAACTCGTAGAGCGCCAGAAGAATAGGTAATTGCCGAATCTTCCAACCAATCAAAGTTTGTCCTCTGTTCTCAAGCATGAGAGCACGTCGCCGTAAGGCCACCGCCACCGATGGATCTGAGGGCTTAAGTGGTGCTGCAGAGCTGAAAAATATTTCCATAAAGGCGGAGCCTTTTGAGGCCATTTAAATAGAGATCCCCAGAAATATGCTACCATTGACTTGCAATCTCTGTTATATACCATAAACTAGCAACAAATCTCTCTCTCTCTCTCTCTGTGGTAACTGGTAATGCCTTGCGCCGAACTTAGGCGAGTTGGGAGAGGGAGATTTGAATGGGGCTTTATTTTCTTTGTTACGGAGAAAGACTGGAAAAGAAGGTTTTGCTTTTCCCTTCATCTTTATCCAAAGTCAAATATCTTATTTTTAGGTGAGTTTCCATTAGAGTTGCAGAGATGCAGGCAAAAGCTACCTGCTAACAAGCCGAGTTGCTTGGGCTTGGCTCGAGTTCAGCCCGATAAAAGCTTGGCTCGAGCTCGGCTCGTTAGTCAAACGAGCCCGAGTCCAAGCACAAAATTAGGCTCGGTTAAACTCAAGCTCGAGCCCGAGCAGCTTACGAGTCCGTTTGGACTCGTGACTTAACCCTTTTTGAGTCCCCTCCCTCTCCTCTGAATAGTGCTTTCTCTTGCTCCGGATTTCGGCTCCCTGACTTGGATCTCAGCCGGTCTCGCCCAGATCAACCTCCTCTATGCCTCCCTCGACGACCTCCTCTAGATCCCCTAGGCCCAGGACCCTCTCCGCCACCCCGCCTCTGCCCCCTAGACCGACCGCCTCTTTGACGACTTCCTTCACTTCGCCGACTCTTATGGCTCCTTCCGATCCGCCCTCATGTCGCTCAGACAAACCCAGTCCGAGCTCCACACCGCGATCCGTCGCTGCGACGAGGCCCGCCTCACATCCGCCCTCCGGTTCCAGAAAAGAATCGAGAGAGATCTCGCCAGATCTAGGCACCATCCTTTTCTCCACCCGTCTTCCACCTGCCTCTCTCGCCTCCATCCACCTCTCCCACTTCTACTGTAGGACCGAGGACATCTCAGAAGCAAGAGAAAGCTGGAGAGAGCGAGATGGTAGTCAACGCTCAACGTCGATCGACTCACCAAAACCTCGTCTTAGATATTGTTGCAATATGCCTCCTCATGTCGGGAGTCATCGCGAACTCGGAGAGCCAATTATTTTTTTAGTATGGTCCATTGAGTGAATCCAAACTTATTTTAACCAATGTTTGAATTTAGAGAGGGGGGGGGGGTATCTCGTATTTAGAAACTAGTTTAGCTTAGAAGGAGAAAAAGACAAAAAAAATAATAAATTTTTTTTTATAAAAATAAGATTTCCATATTTTATAAGAAAAAATTTATAATAGATATGGAATAATCTAATTTCTACTTTATAGAATTTAAAAATACTCTTAAACTTTTAGATAGAATACAATAAATTCTTTTTTTTTATTAAGATTATGACATATATATTTTTACATATTTTTTAAAAAAACTAGATGCTCAACTAAAAATAAGCATTCTAAAATGTGGCGCATTTTCATGATCAACCAAATATACGAAAACTAATTTTTCATGCATAAGCTTCTCCAAAAAAAATTAATGAAAAGAAAATTCTTTCCACAAATTAAATGATTCGTAGATGTGCGGATGGCTTCTTTAAGCAAGAGGGAGGAGGAATTTTGATTTTCGGATTACATTTTTTTTTGAACCTTCTTCTCCCTTTAGACTTTTTTTCTATATTCTTCTTCCACTACGATTGGATTTTTTGATGCTTGTTCCAGAATTATACTTTTGATCTACATCGAAATATGTACGATTCTACATTATACTTAGATACACGATTTAATTATATCCGCTCCAAAAGAAGAAATCTTATTTTCTGGTAGTAAAACTAAAAAGTAAAATAATAATTTAAAAATTTTAAAAAAAGATTAGTTGAAGAATTTGAAACTAGAAAAACTCTAATTAAAAAAAAACATAAAGTCAAAGGCAACTGTCATAGATGTAGAAAATTTGATTATAAAATTTATGATTGTTAGCTAAACTCAAACAATCTAATGTTGCATTCTTAACTTCAAAACATAGGAGAGAGAAGTGAACTGATACTTGGGCTCTCACTATTTCTATTATTTTTTTTGGTACACCGGCGTCTAACTACACTGAGATGTGAGTACGCTATGAACATTCGGAATGCAAAACACGGTCTAGGCCATACGGAATGGGGTCAATGCCATCCCATAAGAAGGCCTCGGAGTGATGTATTGCAAATGAGGCGATCCAATCCTCCGTACTGTTCGCCTTCCGAAATACATGTGCGATCCAAAATGAGCCGAGACTCTTCAGAAGGTGGCGTACATCCCAGGCTAGTAGCTGTAGATTTGACATGTTATGCTCGCTCCTGATCCAATCAATTATTGTGGCTGAATCGCCCTCTAAGAGTATTCGTGGAACTTCTAAGTGCATTCTAGCATAAATGAGGCCCTCCCACGCTGTGCGCACCTTCGCCGCTAGGATAGACTCATCAAATATGCATCGTCCTCCTGCCGCAATCAGCCTAAGATCCTAGTCTATGATTATAAAGTCCATACCACATCTGTTGCCATCCTCCGAGATACTTAGGCTCTCACTACTTCTATTATTGATGCCAATTATCTTGATAGCCTACATGCATATATTTCTGCTTCTTCGCGTGCATTAGACATTGATCTTATTCATGATTGGATTATTGATTTTGGGTATCTTAATCATCTTACTTGTTACAAACAGATATTTGATTCTCTATATAATCATACTGTTTTTGATGCTATTACTATTGATGATGATTTACTTTATCCTATCAAAAGCATTGAAGATTTATCTCTTACATCATCTTTTGGTTCTTCTATTTCTGTAAATAATATTTATTATATGCCTAGTATGAAAAAAAACTAATTTTCGAGTCACAAAAAATCATGGATAGAGTGTATTTGTTTTATTTGGGCATAAAATTATGAAGATTCTTGGAAAGCTTATTACTCAGTATAGAAAAGCGAACAAGCTTTATGTTATATCTACTGTAAATTATTATATGGATAGGAACCCTAAGCGTAATACAACTAATTCGTAGCATGACAGATTGACCCATATGAATTCTGACAGACTTTAAGATATGTAGAAAAAAATAAGCTTCCCAAAATGAAAGTGAATGCTAGTACTATCTACGCTGGATGTCAATTTGAAAAGATGCATAAGCTATCTTTAAAGAGAACAGAACAAAATCTTCTCAGCCGCTACAGTTGATACATGCAAATCTCACTAAAAAGATTAGTATTCCATCTTTCATTGATTTGAGGTATGCGCTTATCTTTATTGATGATTTCTTTAGATAGGCTTATTTTTATTTTATCAAAGAAAATTATAAATGTTTGAAAATTTTTTGTTAATTTAAAAATTTGATTGAAAATCTCTTTGAATTAAAAATTGACTGCATAAGAACCAATAGTGGTGGTGAATATGTTTCAAAAAAAAATTCTTGAACTAGAACGTGATTCTACCATTTATAGATAGGTTGTTGGTTTTTTGATTTATTTGACCATCAGGAAGCTAGATATTTTCAATGCACTTGGCATTGTTAGCCAATGTATGCAGAGTCCCGGGTAGCAATGCCTCCCATCTACCAAAAAGAAAGAAAGAAAGAGGTGCTTGTGGAAATGACAGAATGATAGGGATCTGTTGGGGGAAAAACCCCAAGTCATACCGCCACGGAGGCGCTCGGCTAGAGAACGCCGACCGGAAAGGCGCTCGACTAAAGGACGCCGACCAGAGAGAGCGCCAAGAGGCGCCCAACCAAAATAACCAAGTAGGGATGCTCGGCTAGAAAGAGCCGACCAGAAGACGCCGACCAGAGAAGCGCTCGAACTAGGAAGCGCCGACCAGAGACAGCGCCAAATAGAGGCGCTCGGCTAGAAGGTGCTCGCCCAAAAGGCGTCGACCAGAAGTACTAGAAGCAACCCCGCCACAGGGCGCCCCATTGGGCGACCAGCTCGGCTCGGCACCCCTGCCGAGCCGATTGCCTTGACCAAATATTCAACCCCTACCTAACCCCCTGAGGGACTTGACAACTCCACTACAACCTGCCGCTATCTCCAAGCCGTCAAGGCATAAGATCTCCGCAGGTATTTGGCACGACCTGCCATTAATGCATGAGACCCCCTCAAGTCTCCGATGCGCTCAGTCATTTAATGAACACGGCTCAAGACGATCTCCGGATCACTGAACCATCAAAGCGTATGGCTCTCCCTGACCGCCGGTTCATTCGGTAATAAATGCACTTACCATCCACGGACCCCAGGCCCACCACAGCCGGCGGTTCAACCACTCCAACAGGTCCGATCGACCGTGACAACTCCCTGATTCCGGTCCGATTCGGTCCCGTTCTCCACTACGCCATTAATGGGCCAAATCGTGCCCAATTATTACAAAAGAGGACAAACCTCCTGTCACCTCCCAGGTAACAAAAATCCTTCTATAAAAGAAAACCTGGGGGGAAAAGGAGGGGGGCCGGGACAGAACCCTCCTGGACCGGGTGAAAAGAAGCAAACAGCACAGACACAATTGAGGATATCATCCTCTTCATCTTCTTCAAATATTCTTGTTGTCTTCTCCAGATACTCTCTCCCTTGCTCTCTCCACATATCTGCCCCCTCTGACTTAAGCATCGGAGGGCCGGCGCCGGGGAGCCCGGCCACCGGCTTTTTGCAGGCCTTGCGCCCCCCAGGAGGACGCCACCAGCCGGCGCACCGTCGACCACCGTTCCTGCGGCGGACTTACACCCCTCCAGGAGGACGTCACCAGTCGGCGCGCCGCCGACCACCGTCCCTACAGCGGAGCTCCTCCTTTTCCGGCTTCGCGGCGGCCCCCGGGTCCAATTTCCAGCAACAGGATCAATAAGTGGACAAGAGATTTAGCTAAGTGAATCTCAAGAGAGAATCTCAAGTGCCTCAATGGTGGAGCAACTTGATAACTTTGGCTTAGTGACTAATTGGTTAATTATGTATCGCCAGATCATATATTATATACTAGTGAATATTATTGATGTGGGGTCGGAACCCCGACACCAGCCCGCACACCGGACGAGCAGGGAAAGCATCCGCGTCCTCCCCGAGGTATTGTCCGCTCTGGGATTGCCGCTTCGGGTCTGCGGGAGGTCGCCCAGGGCCGTGGCCCAATGACAGTCCCGAGCCCTGCCGGCGCGGGGGTCCGCGGAGGTACTACCCCTACCCTCACGGTTTTGTCCTACAAAAGGGCCCTCGGTGAGAAGAGGTGTTTGCACCCCCCATTTAAGGCACAGACCTTTCCGCTGATTATCCGATGTGGGACTAAACTGGGAACCCCATCCCACAATACAGCCCCCCCAGCGGGAAGGTCCGTGCGTGGCCGGGGCCCTTCCTCTAGCGCCATCTGATGTGGGGTCGGAACCCCGACACCAGCCCGCACACCGGACGAGCAGGGAAAGCATCCGCGTCCTCCCCGAGGTATTGTCCGCTCTGGGATTGCCGCTTCGGGTCTGCGGGAGGTCGCCCAGGGCCATGGCCCAATGACAGTCCCGAGCCCTGCCGGCGCGGGGGTCCGCGGAGGTACTACCCCTACCCTCACGGTTTTGTCCTACAAAAGGGCCCTCGGTGAGAAGAGGTGTTTGCACCTTCCATTTAAGGCACAGACCTTTCCGCTGATTATCCGATGTGGGACTAAACTGGGAACCCCATCCCACATCGGATAATCAGCGGAAAGGTCTGTGCCTTAAATGGAAGGTGCAAACACCTCTTCTCACCGAGGGCCCCTCTACGGAGGGACAAAACCGTGAGGGACGCCTAAGCCTGCCCGTACGAGCTTCGCGCCTGCGGGTGGGTGTGCACCCCGTGCGAGCTTCGCGCCAGCGGGGCCCAAAGCGGACAATACCATATTCGCTCTGAGCTGAGCTGCTCCAGCACTCTCTCATGACCGAGGGCCCTTTTGTAGGACAAAACCGTGAGGGTAGGGGTAGTACCTCCGCGGACCCCCGCGCCGGCAGGGCTCGGGACTGTCATTGGGCTCCGGCCCTGGGCGACCTCCCGCAGACCCGAAGCGGCAATCCCAGAGCGGACAATACCTCGGGGAGGACGCGGATGCTTTCCCTGCTCGTCCGGTGTGCGGGCTGGTGTCGGGGTTCCGACCCCACATCAATTATATTTTAGAAACTGTATATTAATTTATCCGAAAATATGCATTGGTTGTTAAATGATTAGTCTTACTTGATGTGTATCGCCTGATATTATAATATGTAGCGATAAAAAATATTTTCTAAAAATAAAGAAGAAAGGGGATGCCAATTTTTTTTTTAAAAAATGATGGAATTGATAATAAAAGAAAACTTTTGACTTTTTGAGATGGGCACTGAGAAATAGAAAGCTTGCTCCAAATCTTTTTGTCCAATGCAATTTTGGTTCATGCGTTAAGGTAGGTCGCTTTGCGCTACCTTGGCTTGCTGTGGGTGCACGGTGGAATGGTGCCTAAAAAGAATTAGTAAACCCGGACCCGGAGGTACGGCACGTGTTTCGGAGACCCTTTGTCAAGGTCCACTGGTCCAGGCAGGCACTGGGGCCGCCACCAGGGTCCAGGAGTTCACATCCAACCACTTCTTCTTAACGGCGCGGCCCAGACGCATCCTCTTGTGTCGTACTGCGAATCTGGACTCAGGATGCCAGCTGGTTAGGCGGAAGTATAGCAAGCCGTTCATGACGCACTGATGCGACGGCCGGGTCACCGAGCGGTGCGCACGCCCGCGAGAAGGTCGAGCGCCGTTGCAGGAGAACCATATGATTGTCCCGTGCAGCGTGCATGGCCCTATACTCTAGGCTTGTACGTAATCAGATCGTTTACTTCGCACACGTACGATTTCTGCGATCTGAAGCCATCACATGCGGGGCCCAACGCCCGCTAAAGCTAGACCAAAGCCTGCAAGACGATGGCCGATTAGCATGCAAAGTTAAGTTTGGCTTGGCGCGGCAGGAAGGCACCCGCAAGACGACAACGAAGAGTGGATGAAGAGGTCAGCAAGCGAGCACAGAATCGCGTAACTTCGGCGCCTCCCTGCTTGACAAATGACAATGAACCAACCTATTTGTCTAGGACCTACCGGCCACTAAAACAACTCCATCGAAAATCCCAAATTTGACAGAAAAAGATTCTGATGATGGGGGATGCATTATCTTAATGAGCTCGATCCTGCTTTTAGCCCCCCTGCATCTCTCAAATTGCTGGCATGACTTGGATTTTATCTGTGAATCCCAAACAAAACAAAACAAAAAATCGTCCAAAAAAACAACTTAGTTTTCTTTTTATATAATTTTTTTTAATAGCTTCAGGAATATCTTGCAGCAGCATCTTTTTCTTTTTATATCCGCACAAACAGAAATAAGAAAAGAAACCCGCTAGGAAATGTAAATGTATAGCTGGCTAGCATAATAAGCACATTGTAATGCCTTCTGATCCGTTTAATATATATGTAGTATTTACACCATCCACCTACTTGAGGACAGCTAGCTGCACATGCTTGTGTTTTCTCTCACATTAGCATAGGACGTTTTCTTTTCTTTTCTTTGCTTCTTTTTTTTTTACCTCTCTCTCTCTAACCCTCTCTCTCCTTATTTCCCCCCACGCGGGGACAAGGAGCCCTTAATTCACCAGCTTCATGGGCACGGCGGACGGATCCGGTAACAGTCAGCCGGACCGAGCCGAATTCGAGCCGTCGCCGCTGCTCTCGGCTCCCCCGGCCAGCGGAAAGTTGAGAAGAGCGCGCGAGCCGCGCATCTTGTAAGCGGCTCGATCGTACGCCAGCGCCGCCTCCTCGGCCGTCTCGAAGGTTCCGAGCCAGACCCTGGCGCCGCGGCGCGCCGAGTCTCGGATCTCCGCCGCGAACTTCCCCCACGGCCTCTCCCTCACCCCGCGGTAGCGCCTCCTCTTCCTGCCCTCAACCACCGGCGCAAGTCGAGCCGGAGCCATCACCGGCGGCTCCACCGCCTCCCTCAAGATCCCGTACAGGACCATGTCGTCCGAGTCGTTCTCGTCCAGCGGCAGACGGGGGCTTGATCCGCCGTCCGATCTAACAGGATCTTCTGACGGTGTACGGGACGGGAGAGTGTCGACGCTACGCCCGTCAGCGGAGTCGGAGCCGTCGGATCTGCGGCGCTTGGCCGGGGCGTCGGTGAGGGTCGAGGAGTTGGGCGCGCACGGATCGGACGGCTGCGATCGGTTCTCGCGGTGGAGGTGGAGGCGGCTCAGGTCCAGCGCCGGTTCCATCGATCGGCGGTTCGTTTTTATTTCTCTCTCTCCTTTTTTTCGCCCTAATGGCGGGCGGGCGGGCGGGCGGGCGGCATCTTATAGGGCAGGAACGGCGCACGTCGCGGGGCTTCCCGTTGAGTAATCAAACCTCGTGCTTGGTTCAATGATGGTAGCGTCCGGCAGCGTCTACTCTGGATGGAAGTTACCCTCATGTCCCTCGGCCGTCGCTAATATGCCAATATCTCAAAATGGCATATAGGCCCCTCAATAATAGTTGTACCAAATAGAGTAATATCTGAAACTAATTTTTTTCGTGGATTGATGAGATTTGTTATGTGATTTTTTTATATAAATTTGGTATATTTTTTTTTTTACTCTTTAAATGTTTGATATATTGTCTGTATAAATATTGCTTCTTATTAATTTTATAATTTGACTTAATTTATTCCGTAATATTTCTATTTTGGTCCCAACAAATGTGGCTATCTAGAATTTAATTTTTTTTCAAAATTACTTGCTCGATGTTCATCTAGCATGGAAGGCGGGCTTTATGCTATATCACTGGTAAAGGATATTACCGTCTTCTTCCCAGCAGTTCCCGCAGGGTGATCCGTTAATCAATCAGAGAGGGAGCGCTCGGTAATTTTGCGGCTGTTGTCCAACAACCATCAACAACGCCACGCTTACGATGGCCAAAAGCTGAGAGCGATGGTATCGAGCTGGTCATGGTCGAGTAAGACGCGTCGACAGCAGCGTGATTCGGGCATCCCGGACCCTCAGTGGATGCGCAGAAGGAGCTGGAGCACCAAATAGCCTTTCTAACAAAATAATCAGCGACTTTTGCTCCTCAGTTCATGGCCAAAAAGGTCGTGCACGTACGGCTCCAGGAAGATACTATTAATGTACGCGTTCTAGTTCCCTACAGGCTCTGGAAGGCTGCACGCTGCAACTCCGAGACAGAGAAGGTGGTGCCTGTGTAGACCCTTTTATTATTATTATTATTATTATTATTATTATTATTATTATTATTATTATTATTATTATTATTATTATTTATTATTATTATTATTATTATTTAATAATGAAACGGACATTTCATACACAGATACAAATACATTCAATATAATTGACAAACAAAATGTAATAAACATCTCACCTTTCCCAACCTACAGAGTGCCTCCTGAGTGGCTCGCTGCATATGCCGCCATCCGATCCGCCGCCCCGAGTGACCAACCTTATTCGGACATCTTGGGAACACAAGCTTGAAACATATTATTATTATTATTGTTGCTGGAAATTGGACCCGGGGGCCGCCGTGAAGCCGGGGAAGGAGGAGCTCCGCTGCTGTAGGAGGCGGGCGGCGGTGCGCCGGCTGGCTGCGTCCTCCGCCGCGGGGGGTGTGCAAGTCCTGCAAGGAAAACCGGTGGCCGGGCTCCCCGGCGCCGGCCCTCCGATGCCTAAGTCAGAGGGGGGCTTAACTTTGAAGAAGAGAGAGGGATTGTATGTGGAAGTCCGAAATAATCCCCTTGGGAGGAAGAGGCCTCTCCCCTCTTAGAGGGAGAAGCTCCCCTTTTATAGGGAGGGTGACCGGATTACCTATGATGTGACTGGGCAAAATTAATGGGTTACCGTCACTGTCAAGGAGCTGTCACGATTGATCGGACCCGTTAGGGTGGTTCAACCGCCGGCCGTGGTGGGCCTGGGGTCCGTAGATGACAGGTGCATTGATTACTGAGTGAACCGGTGGTCAGAAAGAGCCGTACGCTTTGATGGTTCAGTGATCCGAAGATCATCTTGAGCCGTGTTCATTTAATGACTGAGTGCATTGGAGGCCTGAGGGGGTCTCATGCATTAATGATAGGGTGTGCCGAATGCCTGCGGAGATCTTGTGCCTTAATGACTTGGGGATGGTGGCAGATTGAAGTGGAGTCATATATTTAGTTGTCAGATCCTTTGGAGGGTTAGGCGGAGATTGGATATTTGGCTAAGGCATGGGCTCGGCGGGGTTGCCTTTCTGGTCGGCGCTCTCTGGTCTCGGCCTTCTGTGCTCGGCCTTCTGTGCTCGGCAGCCTTTTGTGCTCGGCCTGCTGTGCTCGGCTCGCTGTGCTCGGCAGCCTGCTGTGCTCGGCTCGCTGTGCTCGGCTCGGCCTATGAGCTCGATCACTTAGAAGAGCCCGATCACTTGATGAGCTTGAGAGCGGAAGAGCTCGATCACTTGGATGAGCCGAAGAGCCCGATCACTTGGATGAGCTCGATCTTGCTGACGGATTTGGGTGCTATAATTGCATTTGTGGGGTGGTCCATTTTACCACCAACACTACCTCCCGACTTCCGAGTTCGAGCTGCTTTTTGGCTCGGACAAAGGAAGTAGTCCAGTCGTCGATCATCCTGTAATATAGCCAAATATGTATAAAGATGTACGTGCCAAGTAGGGTGTACCTCTCATGCAGTTGGAGTTAAGTGCTCCAGGTTGACTCAGCGGCCTTCTTTGGCTTGTCGTAGGAGGCGTCGAATGGCGTTGAAAGGCGTCGAATGGCGTCGAATGTCGTCGAATGGCGTCGAAGTGTCGTCGAATGGCGTCGAAGTGTCGTCGAATGGCGTCGAATGGCGTCGAATGTCGTCGAATGGCGTCGAATCGGCGTCGAATGGCGTCGAATGGCGTCGAATGTCGTCGAATGGCGTCGAATGTCGTCGAATGGCGTCGAATGTCGTCGAATCGGCGTCCCGAGCTTAGCTAGAGCATCATTGGAGACGCATACAGGAGACGGACCTCGTCCGTTGGCGATCGTGCGCCCTATTCGGGGCGACGTTGGTCGTTTTTTGGATTCTCCGACCTGGAAATAGATAAAATATTGAAATTATTTGAAGCCAAAGTGGCGTTCTGTACCTTTTGGAGATATTTCAATGGCTTCCGAGCTTCGAAGTCCCTTAAGACTTAGCTTGGCACTAGCTTTCTTTGGCTCGATTTTCTGGGGGAGGTGTTCTGCATTCGGGCTTCGGAGCTTGGCAGCCTTCTGAGCTCGTCGGCCTTCTGGACCATGAAAGGATTTAGCTTCATAGTACTTTCTTGGGGTAGAATCTCCTATGAATCTAGCCAGAGGAGCGCTCATCCTTTGGAAGGCATACAAAATAAGGTATCAGCCGAGCTTTCATGATGTACTAAAATCCTTTTTTTAAAACCTTGCAATGATGAGGGAAATAGCTACAGCGTCGTCATAAAGAGGGCTCAACACCCTTTTGGTCTTCATCAGAAAAGGAGATGTGACTTTCACAGAGCACGGATGCTTTGAGGAAGCTCTTTTCTCCGAGCTCGGAGCTTCTGGTACCTCTAGTTGCCCGCCCTCTGATGGTATTGATGATGCCCGTGAGAGGTCAGTGGTCATTCTGCTCCTTATGAGGCACTGGATTTTGTTCCTCGGGCTCTCTCCTGTAGGCATGATCACGGACAAAATAACTCAACCGACCTCGGCGGACAAGTGCCTCGATCTCATCACGAAGCTCGTAGCAATCCTCCGTATCATGGCCGCGATCTCGGTGGAAGCGGCAGTACTTTTTCGAGTGCTTCCGCGACTCTGTCGGACGCATTCTCAATGGAGGTCAGAGGTAGCCCCGACCCTCAATCTCCATGAGGATTTCTGCTCGGGTGGATGTGAGAGGAGTGTACGTCTGGAATTTTTGGAGGGGAGACCTCGGGCGAGCTAGGCTCTTGGGCCAAGGAGGCTCTTTCTCATGCCAGGGGAATCTGCTACTTGGTTGGGAGTGCTCCTGGTGCTTCTTCTGCATCTTGGCAGGTCGTTCGGCTTCCTCCCGCCGAGAGGCCATGGCTTCCTCAGCCTTGGCGTACTTGCGAGCTCGGGTCAACATTTCGGTGAGGTCCACAGGGAAGTTCTTCTCGATAGAGAAGAGGAACCTGTAAGACCGGGCTCCAGTCTTTAGTGCCGACATGGCGATTGACTGGTCCAGCTCCCGGACTTTCCATGTTGCGGCAGTAAACCGATCCAAGTACTCCTTGAAGGACTCTCCCTCCTCTTGTTTGATGTCAAGGAGGGAGTCCGACGTCCGCCGCTGGGGCTGGCTAGCGGCAAAATTACTGACAAACTGCCTGCCGAGCTGCTCAAAGGAGGAGACAGTACTCGGCTTCAACCCGGTGAACCAAAGCCGGGCCGGTCCTCGGAGCGTTGCTGGAAAGGCTTTGCACATCATGGCCTCCGAGGCTCCTTGTAGGGCCATTAAGGCCCGATAACTTTCCAGGTGGTCAAGGGGGTCGGCCCTGCCGTTGTAAGGCTCCACCTGGGGCATCTTGAACCGCGGCGGGACTGGTTCGTCATCAATTTGCTGGGAGAAGGGGGACTTTGTGGTGAACTCAAAGTCACCATCACGTCCCGGTTTCCTTCCATGGAGTGCCTGGATCTGGCGCTCCAGCTCCTCGACCTTCTTGTCGAGTTCATCATTCTGGGGGATCGCTACAGCGGTTCCTCCGGGTGCAGGTTGCCCTGGAACCGACTCGGCTTCTGAAGGCTGTGGCCAGCCTCCGTGATCTCTGACTGGGTGCTCTCTCCAGAGGGAGGCCTGGACTTGAGAGTCCTGACCTCGAAGAGGAAGCCCGCTTGTAGGGGGCTCCAGTTGAACTGGAGCCGGGGGAGGCGGTGCTGCTGGAATGCCCCTGGGTTGCAAGCTTTGGACGGCGGTAGCCAACGCTTGCACTTGCTGCACCAGGGCATCAAATTGTTTCGGTTGAACTTGAGGTGCTGGCTCAACCGGGGGTGGTGAGTTCCGAGCGGAACATTCTGGGCTTGGTGGAGGACGTCGAGAGGCGTTGGAAGCCCCTTTGCTTCTTAGCTTCATGGTAGCGAACTCGGGCCCTTCCTCTAGCGCCAACTGTTGCTGGAAATTGGACCCGGGGGCCGCCGTGAAGCCGGGGAAGGAGGAGCTCCGCTGCTGTAGGAGGCGGGCGGCGGTGCGCCGGCTGGCTGCGTCCTCCGCCGCGGGGGGTGTGCAAGTCCTGCAAGGAAAACCGGTGGCCGGGCTCCCCGGCGCCGGCCCTCCGATGCCTAAGTCAGAGGGGGGGCTTAACTTTGAAGAAGAGAGAGGGATTGTATGTGGAAGTCCGAAATAATCCCCTTGGGAGGAAGAGGCCTCTCCCCTCTTAGAGGGAGAAGCTCCCCTTTTATAGGGAGGGTGACCGAATTACCTATGATGTGACTGGGCAAATTAATAGGTTACCGTCACTGTCAGGGAGCTGTCACGATTGATCGGACCCGTTGGGGTGGTTGAACCGCCGGCCGTGGTGGGCCTGGGGTCCGTAGATGACAAGTGCATTGATTGCTGAGTGAACCGGTGGTCAGAAAGAGCCGTACGCTTTGATGGTTCAGTGATCCGGAGATCATCTTGAGCCGTGTTCATTTAATGACTGAGTGCATTGGAGGCCTGAGGGGGTCTCATGCATTAATGATAGGGTGTGCCGAATGCCTGCGGAGATCTTGTGCCTTAATGACTTGGGGATGGTGGCAGATTGAAGTGGAGTCATATATTTAGTTGTCAGATCCTTTGGAGGGTTAGGCGGAGATTGGATATTTGGCTAAGGCATGGGCTCGGCGGGGTTGCCTTTCTGGTCGGCGCTCTCTGGTCTCGGCCTTCTGTGCTCGGCCTTCTGTGCTCGGCAGCCTTTTGTGCTCGGCCTGCTGTGCTCGGCAGCCTGCTGTGCTCGGCTCGCTGTGCTCGGCAGCCTGCTGTGCTCGGCTCGCTGTGCTCGGCTCGGCCTATGAGCTCGATCACTTAGAAGAGCCCGATCACTTGATGAGCTTGAGAGCGGAAGAGCTCGATCACTTGGATGAGCCGAAGAGCCCGATCACTTGGATGAGCTCGATCTTGCTGACGGATTTGGGTGCTATAATTGCATTTGTGGGGTGGTCCATTTTACCACCAACAATTATTATTATTATTATTATTATTATTAGAACAGATGGCTCGTACCTATTTAATATGAATATATTAAATAAAATTAAAAAAAATACCGTGAGATTGGGATAGCATTATTTGCAATTCTCATATCAGAATGATTTCTAATGTAGAAACTGCTCTGTTTGTCTCACAAGGAAGCATGGAAGGAGACAAATACCCTAAATAGAGCCCATATATCCATAAGTTAAAGAACGACTATCCAATGCTTGTTCCTGTCTCAATATTCAACCTATCATGGTTGGTAGACCTCATAATAAGCTTTGAATACCTAAGTCCTTTCTATGCTCTTCTCAATTCTGCTCTTGGAATAGTGATATCAAACAGCCGAGTATCGCCAGCCACTAACTTAGAATTAGGTCATTTAATAACAAAACCTTCACCGCCTTTATCTCCATTATCAATCATATTATCATTAAAGTTAATTTTGAGAAATCTCGAGGGTAGAAGCTCCCAAGTGATATAAATCATTCAAGATATAGCAACTGCTGAGAAGGAGTCCCGAATATCTCTAGCAGTTAATGTCTCTCAAATTGGTAATTTATGTAGTTTACATAAAGGCTCTTTCTATCACAAATCTTGGAAACAACATACTTATTTCAAATGTATGGTTGTTTTTTGCAAGCCAAATATGATAATTAAGCAATATATGTAGCTCGATTGCCCGGTAATACACATTAGGGCCCACAACTTTCTCATGTATTGTGGATCTGGTAGGGTTGTGCAATCATGCGGACTGCATGGATTAAGATTTTTTTTCTTTTCTGTTTTTTGAGAAGGCACTTTCTACTGGCTTAGTATAATCAGGGTTCCAGGTGAGAGCCAATACCTTGTAGCAATACCATCCAAACCAAAGTTCTGATGGATTCATTGTTCAAGATACCTGAATCCTTGAGACACGTCTGTTATCAATCTGTACCTTTTGGGTAACATGTCCTTGAATCTCCTGGGATTCCACAAGAAAAGGGATCGAATTTACTTACACAAGGTAAGTCTTTCTCTGTTACTTTATGCTTCAAGACAATTGCAACTAGTATTCATACAAAAATGAGAAGTTCTCTTTCTCCAAAAAAAAAAAAAAGGGAAGGAACGGTTAAGAAAGCATTGGATGCTGTAGTTGGTTTGTGTTTATCTCGCTGTAACCACAAAACTTTTAACACACCTCAACAAGTTGAGGCAGAAATTACCGACTTTACTTCGAAAGCTGTTGCCCTTTGCCGCTTGAGACAAAGGGCGGCGATTTGTCCTCGAAGAGCATCCTTTGGACCATCATTTCTCAGCACCTCGATTCCACGAGTGTTGGGCTTTGTTTGCCCAAGCACCTGGATTTTGGTCCAAGTGACGGATGGGTGCAGATACGAAGGACGGTGTAGAGTTAGAATCCTCACTGTTCTTTTCTTCTTCTTTTAGAAAACAAAGGCAACAAAAATAAGTAGAGATGGATCACAAATGATCCATTGAAGCTATTATGAAATAAAGAATGTCAGTTCATGTACAAACCCTGGTCAAATCAATTTGTCAGAGAAACTAATAGTGATTTAGAAAATAAAAACAATCTGACAACAGAGTTGGAGTAAATGGAAAAGCGTTTCTCCCGTTATTTTTTTTATAAAAAAAATCATGTTATGTGAAAGAATTATATCAGATGATTAGATTGTTTATTTCATGTTACATATAATATATGAACACCTAGCTCTTTCTCTAGCTACAAGAATTCAGACACTAGTTTACAAATTAAGTTCGTTCATCCAGTCGTGCAAATGCAACAGATTTATGTAGCCAAAGGAGGTTTCAAAGCAGTGTCATTACAAGTGGCAACAGGCAAAGTTGAAAGAGAGAGTAGCACCAAGGTGGGGCACCCAAATTAAATCAGTCTGCAAGCAAGAAATCAATAGTCATGGCAGAATTTACTTATAAAACTGCGGGCAAAACCTTACCACAGGAATGTCTTGGACCTTGTGCAGCAGTGGGCTTTAGGTTTACATAACACAAATCATAAAAAGCTATTCAGAAAGTGATATACTCAGCATGGCCGCCGGTTGGCTGGCAGGCGGTAGTGCAAAAGCTAATCAGTTATCATTAGTCTTGAGTATTATCCTTGTGCAGATTTAAAAACAAAATACTAAAACATGCATGCCAAGTGAAGAGGTGACATACATTGATCAACAAGGGAGGAGCAGGATGCTTTGCAACAGGATTCAAAGTGCTCCAAACTTTCACTAATTGCCGATAAAAAAAATATTAAAAAAATAAATAAAAAAAGACATGTCCAGTCCCTGGGAATATTGTAGGTAAACCAATACAGAAATATGCAGATAGAAATATAAAAACAAAATAAATATGTAGAAATTAGAAGATAAAAGAGCCATTAAAATGTATGCATATTTCCAATCAGAGCATGACTCAGCAAACATGCCAGAGCAAATATCTAGTCCCAACACTAAAACCAAGAATAATATTTATTTTTCTCTTCAGCAAACGTGCTGTAATAAATTTTTAAGTCATAATTCTGACTTGATACAACAAAGACAGTTGTAACATTTGAAAAACTAAACTGATTGATTAGCCGTGTATATGTAAATACATCTCCCACCCCCCAACGTAGATAAAAAGATGACCCAAAACCAACCAAACTCAGGGACATAGCAATAGACATGCAGGCAATCCTAATATATGGTTTCCTTTTTTTCTCCATTACAATTTTTAATGTATGAACATTTCCTCATCTATACCCACCATATGGCTGCTGCGAACCATAGCGGTCCATACCCATCATTGGATTGTAGCCAACCCCAGGCATACCAGGTCCAGAAGTAGCCATTCCGGTGGGCAGCTGCATTGGCATTCCCATACCCATGACCATACCCATATTCATCCCCACGCCCATGCCCATGCCCATCAGTTGATTCATGCCCCCACCATAACCACCAATGCCCATTCCCATTCCAGTTGCAACACCATCGCCCATGCCTATTCCCATACCCATGCCCATGCCAGAGCCCATCATGGGATTTGGAGGAGGTGCCCGGCCACTCGCACCTGCCCAGCCAATTCCCGAACCAGCTCCCATAGCTTTGCCCATGGTAACAGTGGATGTTGCAGTAGCTGCAGAGCTTCTCTTTTCCTCTTTTCTTTTCTCCTTCCGATTGATGGAGTCAAAATCAATTCCAATATCCGCATGCGGATTGATTTTAGCTGCAGATGATATTGAAGTGGAAGAGTCAAAATATTAAGAAGCGAGATCCAAGAATCATACAGACTAAAAAGCAGGTGCACAGAGTTTCCAGACTTGGCAAAAGTATTCCCAGTATATGTACATAACATTAAGTAGAAATAAGAAGCACTTACGTCCAGAAATGTTTAGATTGACAAGACCTCGGCTCAGTGTGTCAGCCCAAACTGTTGATTTGGTCTCAAACTTTTCTTTGGATGGCTGAATTTTAACAGGAGGTAAAGCTGAAGTAGGGGCAGCACCTAAAGGGTAAGTGGGGCCTGATAGCCCTGACTGTGAAAGAAGATTCATATGAGGGCCCCGCCGGCATATTCGTTGGAGCAGAAGGCTGAGCTGCCTGTGCAGTAAATGGAGCTGCTTGTGAAGCTGGCGGAGCTGCTTGCATTAATTGTGGGAGGAGGTTTGAATGGATTGTTTGTATATTTGTTGGTGCAGTAGGTTCGGTTGCTTGTAAAGGAATGGATACTGCAGCTCCTGCTTGTGGGGCAAGCATACCTGTAACATTAGTGCCTGCAGGCATTGCAGGGGCCAAAGTTGCTGGGCTTGCAAAAGGAGGTTGTTGACCGCTAGCGACACTAGGAGTATAAGTAATACCACCAAACGAGTCACCAAAGTCGAGGCTTGCAGCAGTTTCCATGTTGGTGGCTAAAGGCATAGAAGGTTCAGCAGCTCCAGTTGAGTTGGAAGGAAGCTGGACGGAATTGACAGGTGCAAAGTTCTGTTGCTGGGCAGGAAAATTTTCTTGAGTAGCCTTGAAAGGAGGTTCCCCAAAAGGATCTTCACTAGGCTGAGAAAAATGCATAAAAAATGAATCATTCTTGGTCCAGCACAGAAAACCATACGAAACAAAAAGCTAATACCAACCAAAGACTAGTGATATGTAATGCCATAAAAGAAACGGAGAAATCTTGGCATTTTTTTAATAAAAAAAGAGAGATTTGCAATAATGTTCCAAAAGGAATTATAGTACTGTATATTCAGTTCAGTCAGAGTCTTGACAAACATTACCAGATGCATAAACCAACAGTGGTCATCTCACTTTACAAACACGCCCTGAACCGTTGAGTGTTCATTGTTTAATTTTCAATGTTGCTATGGGAGCATGGTCACTCATAGGAAGGTATTGGATTAATAATCATATATGCCTAGCAACTAGATGATCAATAATACCTGGCTCAGTACATGGGATGCTGATGACAAAGAGACAAAGTCTGTCCCAGAACCCAAATTTGCTGAAAAAACAGCCTCAGGAGTGATGGTGGCAGAAGTTACTGGCACCACAGCCAATGGATTTATAGGATCTGATGTTGATAGAGATCCAAATAAGTCCACCTCCAAGCTACTTGCAGCAGGCAGGGCAGCTGATCAACAGAGAAAAGAATAACCATGTTACTTCGGACCAACAAATATCATCCACATTGTAAAAACAGGCAAAGACATGCACTGGCACTTATAACAACATGACAGTTGAAAAAACTAAACTAAAAATGCTTGCATGACTTAGACTTTTTTATTTATTCACTGGTTCACAGAAATCAATGCATTTCACTACTCCAGGCATGACATGCACAAGTACCAAGCTATGTCCACAAAATCTAGGGCAGGCTTCATGAATACTCATTCACCAATCTTTGCTATTAAAGCAAACTCTGGCATTATCACAAGGTTTTCCATATCCTTTCCCTCCTTTCTCTAGACCATTCAACACATCTTGCACAACTCCCATTGTCCAAGCCTCCCAGATATTTGTCGTGCATGCAATACTAGTTCATGCAATACTAGTTCAATCAGTTCGGTCACTCTATCCACTAATGCAACTCCTATGCTTGCCTATACCGGTTCAACTTTCACCAAGATCACCTTATTTGCTTAGGCCTTCTCTGTTGCCCAACAGTTTTAATCATGAAAGAATTTCAACATTCTTGCCATTTTATAAAATGTTACCTTAAGCTACCAAGATGCCTGCATCGAAATTACCTCTTCATTTCATCCACTAAGCTCTAATTCCATTATACAAGTCCAAGCACACATAAGAAATTTAGAGATAAGCTAACAATTTGCTATCTAAGATCTACTTTTCCATCCTACCCATTAAGGTTGTAATTAAACAAACTAATAAATACCTATCCAAAACAAATAAATAAATAAATAAATAGCTACAGATTAAAGAATTTGATGATATTACTAGTTAATAATAATTAAAAAAAAAGCTAACTTCATTATGTGTAATTACTAACCTAG
The DNA here is from genome assembly GCF_009389715.1 of Phoenix dactylifera. NCBI lineage: Eukaryota > Viridiplantae > Streptophyta > Magnoliopsida > Arecales > Arecaceae > Phoenix > Phoenix dactylifera. The sequence continues at coordinate 11,330,015 of NC_052408.1, read as the reverse complement.
TAAATAGGAGGGTTTCTAGTATAACAAAAAACTAAGCTTTTCAACAATATGTTTTCTGGGCCTCAAGTTAGCTCATGAGAATCAACCCAAAACTAATCATGACTAAGAAAAACCAACCCACTAGCTCATCAGGTCGGATTCAGGTAGAGCTTACTCTTAATGTCATAGGTGGCTGACCTTACTGGACCCATTGTCACCCTTAAGTATTTAAAGGACCACAAAGCTAAATGAATGATATAATCTTAATAGAAAACTTTTCCAAAAGTCAATCTACAATACCTAACACAGAACCCCGTGGATCGAAATCATCAAAACCATCAACATCCTTGGATTCGGTTGACACAGGCAAACCAGGTACAGCATTGTCTGAGATTTGACCTGTATTTTCCCTAGGAGAGCTTGCTTTAGGTACAGAGGGTGGAGATGCTTTTAGTGCAGCTTCTGCTATATTGCCTCCATTTCTGAAATTAAAGATGATGTCAGAGGAAAAAAAATGCATACTCATAAACAGAAATATTCACAAGAAGATCGAAAATTTATACTTTTCTTCCTGCATATGAGTTTGGGCATCTCTTGTGACTTCTTCATAGCTGGGTGGTGCACTAACATTTTGCTCGGAAAGCTTGCGCTTGAATAGCCTGGTAATGAAATTATTTGTTTAGACAAAATGGGTAGGTCAGAATTTGGGCCAGTACTTAGGAAAAATTCCTTGAGAAATAAAATAGTTTGGGATGATTATAAAGCCCATAAAAATTTGAAAAATTCACCTGTCATCTTGAGAAGGGTCATCAGCTCTGCCACCACCACTTCTGCATCAAAAGAGCAGATTAAGCATGCATTCAAAATACGCTAGCAGCATTCTTTTCAAAAACATATACTAAGATGGGCATATACTTGAAATGTGAAAAAAACAAAAACAATAAAGGTTTAGAACTTTAAAAGCACAAGCCCACCTAAAATACAGCTTATATCGTAGATAAACTCTTGAAGGTTATAGTCATGAGGAGTAATTACAAAAAACCGCTTCTTGTTGACAAAATAAACAAGTAGAAGATGTCAACAGAAACTGGCACATACCGAGATGAATAACAGTCATCATCATCAAAGGAATGATCTCTATCTCTATCAAAACTCCTATTTCTTGACCCATACTGATAATCTTCATTGCTGCGGCTTCCTCTGTGATCATCATCTCTATGGCTCTCTCTTCCATAGCGATCATCAAAATTCCTACCATACCGATCCCCTTCTCGACTATATGAGTCACCACTTCTGCTGTATCTATCACCATCCCTATATGCCGATTGTCTTTCCCTTCCATACCCATTCCGCTCTTCATCTTTACTACCATAGCGAACATCATAACGATCATCATCATAACGTTCTCCATAGCCTCCTGTACTTGAATATGAGCTGGGCCTATATGTTCCACCAGTTGAGAATGTACTGCAATACCTATACAACAAGACCAGAGACATAAGTATTCAAGTCAATCATGTCCAAGTTGTTCTTAATTTTCAGAAAGTGTACTCACTTGTCCCTGTTAGCAAGGGCTTTCAGCCTAACTTCTTGTATTCTTTCTTTATCATTCACCAGAGCAACAAGACTCTGAGATTTCCTCCTAACATTTCTTCCCTGGTCTCTTCCACTAGAATCAATGTACTGGAAATCAAATAAAGTCTGCAACTTGGACACAATTGCTAGTAGTCATGAAATGTGCTTATATTCCATATATTATAAGTTATGCTGGGACAAGCTGAAGCAGATATAGTTTCACAGTATGCAGTAGAAAGGTAAAGGATAACTTTTAATACCGATATCTGGTAAGAGTGCTCCCTCATTTCATCAATGACTGGTTCAGATCCATTTGCAACTAGATACTCCAAAACAATCAGGGCCTAAATCTCAATGAAACAAACAATCAGCTGCCAATAAATATTCATAAAGAGTAAGCGGCAACTAGACAATGCCCGGAAAGTATAATTTTTTATCATATCACTGATTAATGAGTTCTAAATTAAGAGACAGAATATGATAGGGAAGATATAAAGTGCATTCAGACACAGCATAACTAATTAATAGACAGTCTGCAGGATGTATCATGTCGGAAGAGAAAGGGAACTGTATGAAACACCTTGTAAACATGACGCCAGTTTTTTCCAGTATCATTAATCCTCTTCCAGATGACATGCATGATTATCTGGTATTCATGACTGCACAGTTGCTGAATATTAAATGTCTGAAAAGAGGAAAAAGAAAAGGGAATCAAGAACAAATAGAAATATCAGCTTACAAGTTTTGAGTCGCTTGTGCAATATCAGCCAGGTGTGATCCATGTGGCCCCCAAGGCTCATTGCTTGTCGCATCAAGAATCTGAAATTGAGACCAAAAAAGAACACTATATTAGTTGTCTGATATTTAGTGAACAGAAATATTCCCTGCTGCTGGAAAGGTATATTTCCCTGATGGAAAACAATCAAATTGTGATTGATATTAAGCTAAAATTAAAACCCATTTTTCAACTAAATTCATTTAAGGAAAGATAAAATGAAGAAAATGAAATTTGAAAAGATAACCTTCTGCTCTATTCCTGGGATCTTTAAAACTTTCTTGTTCACCCCTCTCTTGCTGCAAAACATTAAAAATAATTCACATCAGGTGATACATCATGTAACCTAGTATCTAAGACCATTGCAAACACTACAACACAAGCCTGCTGAAGCACAGCATCAAGTCAGTAATCATAAAAAGCATGCAATTCTGATGAAAATACTAAGATAGCAAGTTCGACAGCATTGTAAATATATGGCAGATGGCTCAATGGAAGAAGAGTTTAAAACGCATCACGTTAATCATCAGAAGAATGAAGAAAATTCTTACAGGTCCCGAACAGTTTGATCGAAAGCTTTCTTCATGGTTTCTGTAGATTATACTCAATTTCCTGTTAAGCCACCACCTCCCATGAAACCTTCTCACATGATCAAGCAAAGAGGTCACAGAACAATTCTATGATTGACAATAGAAACAGGAAGTAAGATGCACGAGTGACATCTTAAAAGAAGCATGCCTAAACGTAAATATCCATAATTAAACTAGAGCCGAAAGGACCACTTTTTGAAGGAAAGGTTAAAAGTATAAATCCAAGTGCCCCAGTATAAAAAATAAACGGTTAAAGTCAGTCCCAATACATTTTTTTTTTAAAAAAAAAACTTTTTAAAAAACAGTCTAAGAAAATGGCACAAAATAGGCAGCAGGCAACAAGCACTTGCCACCTGATCAATGATTGATCCAAATGTTACGTTCCTCTGAATGCACTAATTAAAGCAAGTAAAAGGGTATCTTTATTATTATAATGAAAAGGGCACTAAAAGGATCCAACTTTAGAAGCTTGTGAGAATTCAAGAACATTCGTAGCAACCACATAAAGAGAACTTTAACTTAATGTTTAAAACATTTACCATAATAGAACTCCATGCCTTAAAATGCAGCAATACTTGGGGAACAGATAAACAATGAATATCTGTGATTAAACATGAACAAATAAAGACTTTCGAACAAGTTTTTGGATCTCTCTAAACAAAAATCTGATTGAATTGAAACAGAAACACGCCAGAAAGTGAACATAATCCGGACCCTTAAACCAACCGAATGTTAAACTCGCGCAATTATCTCAAATTGCAAAAAAAAATGATTCAGTTGTCGGTTGTCTTGGGCCTCTTGGCCAAACACCTAAATCGAAGATGTGGAAACAAAACAGAATATAACCTCATAGGGAAAATGTTACCCAACAAGACAAAAACAGTGATTGCCTTGATCCCGAGCAATTCTTGAGAAAGAGTTCCACTAGCATGCTACTGGAAGCAATGCTCATCACAACAAGCCAGAAGAAATGACAGGAATATGGGAAGGCTAAAATTCTAGACAAAAATCCGGACCTGGAGATTTAAGGAGGAAGGAATGCCACCAAAAATCCAATTCATTTAGACGAAATCCAATTAATGCCTACAAACCCTTAATTTTTTTCATAGTCGACAGATTTCAGCTCAGTTTCAGCTTCCACCGACCAAATCCGTAAGACAAGCAAATTTTATAAATCAAGACCGATTCAGAACAATATCCAGCTAATTAGAGCAAACTAAAAGACGCCCCTTCTCAAAATAAATCAGGAAAGAAGCACCCAAGTATTCAAAAAAAAAAAAAAAAAAGTCATTTACATTCGCCAACACACGAATAGGAAAGGAAAAGGATATATAAATAAAGAGAATACATCAATGCTTCAAAAGGAAAAGAAAAAAAATCCAAGCGCAATCTGATGTGATGTCCGGCGAGCAAGTCGACAGCGGATTTCGAACGAACCTGGGCGGATTGGAGAGATCGAGGGCGGGGGTCGGAAATCCGTTGAGGGATCGGAGGAAAGATGCCCGCCGACGAAGCGGAGGGTTTGGTGTCGGGCCGGAACAAAGGAAAAAAGAGGAGGGGCCTTCTCTCTCTCTCTCTCTCCCCTCCGGGGTGGAAGAGAGAGGGAATAATAATGTGAAAAGAAAGAAAGGGAAGCGTGGTGCGAAGACGAGAGAGAGCGCCCGGAGGCGTGGACTGACACGCGTCGGTCAGTGGGCGATGGGGACCTAAGCATTATTTTACGGGCGCTGTAATAAAAGCGGGTCTGGGTGTTAGGGAAAGCCTGCCGGGCTCCCCAATTACCAAAATAACCTTCATGCGGCTTACCGCATGAATAAGTTAAATAATAATTTTTTTTTTTTTGCACCGATAATCCACCACACTAGCCCTGTATGAGCATGATTAATTGAATCAAAAGTTAAAATACTCCACAGCGATGGGGAAGTAAAAGAGGCGACTTCTCTATTTGTCTCCTAAAATATATGCACAGTCACATCACACTTTTACAGTAAATTAAAAGAAAATTTAAACTTGCGGACGTGCGATCTGATGAACATTTTTTTTTTAGATCTTAAATTAAAAAAAAGGGTCGAAATACAGCGTTAAATGAAAGCTAGGATCGTTGCCGTTATAATATGCCCTCATAGTCCGAACTGGAATTGGTTCACACACGTGGCTGCAGAAAAAACAAAAGAGAAAGCAACTACGTCACGCTCCACTGGATGTTTTCGAATGGTTTTCAACCCCAAAAAAATATGTTTTTTTTTTTGGATGGTGCAGCTTTCACTTGATGAAATATGTTTGGCATATTATTCCATTACGTATATAGCCCTAACATACGCCGAATTCCTTCAACGTAAGATCACACAATATATGTCCTCTCGAATGGAATCTAGAATCACCGGCGAAGATGCTCACTGTTGAGTTAAATTTCCCATTTATATCCACTTTTCTTGAATTTTTGTGCACTCTTGACTCTTCCCATAAAGGATCATTGTCTAATATGTTTAAGAGGCAAACATACGAGCACTCTAACTGCGTTATAAAAATACTTAACACTAAGCGCATGAGATAAGTAGCCACGTCACTACATATAACAATTCAGGACCTCGTCCAAAATGGCTAGCCGGAATATATTATTTGGATTTCTTAGTTCTATATAAGTATCTAAGATCTCTTTAGCGAATAAATGAAGTGAAACTAAATATATGCCCACACGGATCCTCACACTATATTTTCAATACTTCGATATTTTTTCCGTTCTACTCGGATGCGCACCAAAGTACACCGGGTTTCAAAAAAATTGGTTGACTAGTGGAGAAAAGTGCCGAGTATTTCATAGCGACGAGGTTGATATGTGTGAATATACCACCAATATTTGATCAGTCGAAAAGTTGATGATGTGGATCGAAGCAAGGATAGAGTATAGCGTGGGTTCAGATACTTTGATCTTGAAGGATTTTTGCCATGCCACATCGTTATTTAAAGATAGATAAAAGAGATGTAGCACAGAACTACGGTAGAAAAATTTAGTGCCGAATAAAGATGTAGCGCTAGATTATGGTAAAAAAATAAGTTATACTTACTCTAGGATTGATTATTGATATAAAAAGATGACGATTTGTATGAATATATATATATATATATATATATATATATATATATTCCTACAAGATAAATAGATTTGTTAGAGTTTTATAATTTGGTGAAAGATGGTATATATATATACATATATATATATACATACATATATATATATATATATATATATATATATATATATATATATATATATATATATATATATATATATACATATATATATATATATACATATATATATATATATATATATATATATATATATATATATACATGCATATATTTATAAGTGGAAAACTGGAAAAGGCAGGCAAATGGCCGGTTCAATGCTTTTCCCAACCGCTGGCTCAAGCCGGGCATAAAAAATTTCGAAGGGAAGCGGCAGGCAAGCAGCTCGACCGCGGGCGGGTGCATCCACCTGCAACCACCTGGCCCAAGCTGCCATCAGGGAGGCAAGAGGGCCGGCGTTCCCCGTTTTATTTTCGGCCACCTTAAAATTTTGGCCGTTGTTGACGATCATCCAATTCATCTATTAGAGAAACAAACGGAGTACTTGGAGTATCGATAATGCCTTGCATAAGACCTTGTGCTTGTGATGCATAGTAAACTATAATCTGAAATGATACTGCACAATGAAGAACAAGAGATTGGCGAAAACAGAAGCCGATCCGAAAACTTTTTGAGTATGTCTTCAAAAGTGAGTCTTTTTTCTACTGTTTGGAAACAGAAAAACCATAAATTCCATCAAAGAACAAGTAAGTTTAGTTTTATCTATTTAGGCCCTTTCTGACAATTTACAAGAAAAGAATCTCCAAGCATTTCTTCACGGCAGACAATTTTCCAATTCGAACCTCCCGCCTGCGAAAATGTGGTTCGACGTCCCATGTCTCCTAACCCTGGAATACCTGGCCTTCCTTCCTACCTAGAAATCTCACGTTTTGAGGAATATCCTAGCTGTTCCATCTCCCAGTTCAGCTTGGAAGCGACTCTTTCGTGGCAAGGGAAGTACTCCTGGCAAAAAGAACATACTTAATTTATTAATATCAGTACCACGATTCGAGATTTAGGAACTTATCAACGACCATAAAAGATCGCTGACAGACATGCTTCCACACATGGTCATTCGTTCCCAGATAGGTCTCTAAGTCTAGAAATTGTAAAGTTATCTGCATTTCCAGTGGCCCTTGAATACAGTCATGCATGGATCTAAACAAACACAGCTAATAGATGTCTGAATAAATGAGATGCACATGGTCTTGCTGACGATCAAACACGTTATTCAGATGCCTGCTGTATGTGTGCATGCGCATATATGGATATATGGTCATGCAAAGGGGAGCCCTGTCAACCAGCCTTACATCATCTAGTTGGCATCTCTCTCCACCTAGAGAGAAGTCCTGGGTTCAAGCCCTGGTGGTGGCCCTTCACCATATTTCTTTAGAGAGAGAGAGAGAGACCTGAAAGAAGCTGTCAAAATCTAAATATTGCAGCACTAATGGTTTCATGTGTCAGGACATGCATCAATCAGTTATTTCTGAAGAACGAAATAGACCACGATCAGAGATCCTTATATCCATATTAAACTATACCTTCAAAAGGAACTGTGCTTTATTTCTATCCTTGGTGGAATGGATGAACCAGCAAGACTTTTCCTTGAAAATAAATAAAAGGAAGAAAAAACTATCCATGCCTTTCTGTTAAAAAAAAAAAAAGGATCTATGCCTATATTATTCCATGCATAGCTTATTTTCAGCAGTGCCTCCAGTAATTCAGATTATACTAAAGTTTCCGCATTCAACCTATAATGTGGATAAGGTATTCTGAATCTTACGTCAGTAGATCTCAACATCAGTGACAGATGGAACGCAAGGAAATACAACAAATTTCTAATTCAAAGGCCCAGAATGATTTCTTTATATTCAAAAGCAGGATTACAATTTAGGACACCTTTTCTTCTGAACATTTCTAATTCGTATGATTATGAACTAAGGAAGTTCTGGTTGAAGTAGAAATATTCATTTCCATGACTTCAGGGATTTTATGAATTTTCAACTGCAGAGAGGGCATCTTAATTTCGTATTATGTCCTAATGTTGTTTTCAGAGATTAACAAGTGACTTCCATATTATATGCAAAGGAAGAGAAATACAACAAATTTTAGATATAATCTGTTCAAGCATGTCAGATAGAAATGTATAACAGGAGCTATATGCATCACCTCTAACTTCTTCACCAATTCCTTTGCTGTTGGAGCAGATACAATGATATGACGAGCACCTGGGCTAATGAAACCTTCCTCTACTGCTTTGTCAATGAAAGTTAGTAAAGAGTTGTAGTATCCATCCACATTCAACAATCCCACCTGTGAAGTTCATGTAGATTCGAGAGTGGTTTAGCATATGATAGTATACCTATGTCAATTAACACAGCGACTCTTTATACCAAAATTGGAAAAAAAAAGAGAGGGGGTTGGGGTGGAGGTTGACTCCTTTAATCTTCACAAAGGACACCATAAACTTGAGGACTCTAGACACAGATTTGACCATCTCTTCCAATTCAACATTTATGCCATATGTACCTTATATAGGTAACTCACAATGCAAAACCAGAAAGTAAAGATGCCTACACACAACAATGTAAATAAAAATCACCAAATCTGATGAAGACATAAAATTTGAAGTCAAGTCAACAAAAATGGGCATCTCAACTAGTCCTCAGACTTTTGAACAGGGTTTCTATTAACTTGTAATTACAACAAATTGAGAAACACTGACTCTTTTTCAGGTTCGATGGAAAAGCTTCTAAACTATAAAACCACAGAAAATCAAGTGACAATGCTAAACCACATGAGATGATGCAAACACAGCTAGTAAGCGAGAGAATCCGAGAATTTTTTTTTCGTATATTTGTGGTTGCTTTAATTCATGATGGCACAATTAATCTGCAAATGCACAATTTTCAAACTAGTTGCCTGAGATTTTGCACTGCAGCTAAGAGATAAAAAAGGCTTTTACCCCACAAGAGAATAGAGATAAAGATGGTCAGGAGGGGAAGGAATACAGAGCCAACGAAAAAGGAATGAAGATCGAATCCATGTCTAGGAAGACCAATTAGCCTTTAGGTCTTCTTGATACCCTTTATATGCATTTTCAGTGCACTTGCTATCAAAGATGATTCATTCTGCAGTCTGAACAACTTTTTTGTAAAGCTATTTATCTTAATTGCTTTCCTATTAAGAGATGGTACTGTATTTTTGTTTTAGAAAAATGTTAATTTCATTGTTAATAGGTGAAGAAGCGAGGTTGGATCATCTCCTCAACTCATTTTTCTCACTTGATTCAAGGAATTCTACTTAAAATAAATAAATTGTCAGGAAGGAGTCATTACCGGCTTATCATGTATGCCTAGTTGAGCCCATGTTATCACTTCAAGCAGTTCTTCAAGAGTACCATATCCTCCTGCATTAAAATCTTAATCAGCTCTATGCCATGATGGGACAGCAATCTACAATGCTAGAAGAACTTCAGTTATTTTTTTTGGTATTTTATCTGCAGTAATGATTTCAAATGCCATGAGATTATGCGACCTAAATTGGTGTGATAAGTGAATTGAGAGAAGTCCTTCAAGTTCTATTTAAGAGTATAAATTGGAATTATTAAAACCTCTAATACAAGTTCTGAATATAACTCATGATAGGAAGATAATTATACTCAGAACGCAAGTGCTATGGAGTCTAGTAATTCCAATTTCTACAAGGGAGTCATCAAATACAATTCATGTTCTGGCAGATTTAGTTTGCTGAAGTGTTGCATAGTAAAAGGTAAGCATACTATCTTGTCCAAACAAACCAAAGGAAAAGATGGGTGTTCGTCATGACTTCTAAATGTCCGGTGCCAGAAATCGATGGATCAGGAACAGGGTTTTCTTCAAAATCTTGTTTACTTGTGAGATATCATTTCTACTATGCAAGTATATCTTTCTCTTTGTGTCTTTATCTTGGTCCATTCGAGAAAAAGAAAGTGCAACAATTACAGTACTTAACACTTTAAATACAGAGGGAAGAACCATTTTTTTCCCTTACTAAAGAGAATTTCAGCAACTACCAACCGTTGGAAACTCCTTCCTATTTGGATTTTTTTTTTTTTTTTATCATGAGAAGGGAGGCCAAGCCACCCGATATTATGTTTATTGATTAAAAGTTCCACCATTTACATATGGTAGTGCAGCTGAGTTTTGCTCTGCGAAGAAGCCGTTCCTCAGTTGCATTAAGGTATGAGTTACACTTTTCTTACATGTTGGGCTTTTTATAACTGTGTTTGCTGATTCTCAAACCCTCTTCCAAAATGTGAGAAACAGACTCTCAGTCTCCAGCTTTGTTCTTGTCTATAACCTCCGGATTTTAGATAACCGAAAAAATGAAAACTTCACTAAAATGAAGAACATCAGTGAACCATACAAACCCTTCAAGATAAAGTTTTCTTTAAGGTAGAGTTTAGAAAAGTTAATTAAGGCTATTCTTCAAGCTAATGAGAATGTCCTAAGAAATTCTGAAGATCTTTCATGAATCGATGGCACGCAATAGACATAGAAGTGAGGAGAAAAGAAACTATAGTAAGTTTGCTTCCTTAAATTTACCAATGCTAAACAAGCAAAATAATCTGAATCCCCCAAGGAAAAAAATAGAGCAAAAGCAGCCTTTACTTTTCCCGAAGCTGCAATACTAATTAGAGAAATTAAAACAGAGGTGTCAGGTTCTGTCTCTTGTGTTGCTGCTTTTAAAGATTTTATTTCGAGAAGTCAACGCTATTTGTGGATGTCTTTTTCCCTTCCTTGATTTGCCTCGGAACTCCAGTGACAGTCAATAAAAATCTGCAGGTTTATACACTAACCAGGTAAAGCTATGAAGGCATCAGACTGTCTAGCCATCTCTGCCTTCCTTTGGTGCATATCTGCAACTGCCTTCACTTCTCCTACAGTTTCTCCAGTTATCTGCAAAACAGGAAGCAACAAAGCCCCAAAAAAAGAAGCGATAAATTTTGCATAATATATCCCATTGATGATGGTCTCACGAAGCCCCACCTCCCCCAGCGCGCGCGCGCGCGCACACACACGGGGAGAGAGAGGAGGGGTGTCGAGGTTGTAGACATTTTGCAAAACGCTTTTTAATGGACAGGTGTGCAGAGAAGCAATGATGGGTGCTGCGGGGCAGGGAAAGACCAAATCACTTGCCTCTGTGACGGGTTAAAAAAAAAGAAGAAGAAGATAGCAGTCAAAATTTAAAAATAGAAAAACTAAAAGTCCCTCTAGAATCAGACCAAAGAAATGGCCATGGACTTCTTCCTTTTTGCGATCCAAACCCAAAACTCAGCAGTTGCCAGAGGAAAGAAGCTAAAATTAATAATCAGTGGAATCAGAACAAAACCCAAAAAGCCATTGAAAAACTCCACATGGATGTAGCAGAAAGAAAGATGGCCATGTTGTATCCTTTTCGTTTCCTGCTGATAAATTAACAGAAAAGGGGAAAAAAACACTGGAACATTCAAAATTCATCAATAGTTTTTAGCTTGACAGTAGGCATGAGATGTCAAAAACTGGCAGAAAACAATGTGTGTTGGCTACAGAGAGAGACAGAGAGATGACGAGGTTTCTTTAACCTTGAAGGGTTTATTCATTATTTGCTAAGAAAACAGAAGGGTTTATTTATTAGAAAAGATAGAAGGCTTTTTTTTTTGATAAAAAAAAAAGAAGAAAAGATAGAGGGCTTTTTAGTAGCAGCAGACATACCTCTCGGGGCATGAGAGTCTTAGGTATGACCCTGCGCAGAAGACAGTATATCATGACAAGAATGAGCTGCTGCGGAACCAAAAGCCCAAATACTAATAAAATTTCATAAACCGTACTTCTTCCACTAACTCGTGTATATATTTTTTTTCCTGAAAATATTATGTAAAAGAATATCGGCTCACCCAATGACATGCCTCCCGCCATCATGAACGGCTTGGGAAACCAAACCCATCAGACCGACACTGCCCCCACCATAAACCAGATCAATGTTCCTTGACACCTGAAACGAACCAAATCATTCAGCAACCCGAAGCGGAAAAAGGAAACGAATGATGTTTTTAGGTGCCGCAACCCATTTGTATTGTTCTACGTGACTTCGATTTAATGCACCCATGTGATTAATCACTCACAAGCGTGCCATTGAGTGTCCTTTAATAATCCTGCCACGTGTGGACAGAAACCGTCTTCGCAGAGGAGCATTGCTCTTAAATGAATCACGGAGCACTTGGATATGCTTCACTGATAGAGATAGAGATAAAGAGTAGAGAGCAAAATGAACTTCACTGGTTACCGTGTTCCAGTGATGAGGTTTTCTGAGTGCAATGGGCCACGAATCTCCAATACCAACCTTCCAGTTTATATCACAAACTTGGAAGGCCAAAACTTTAGCAGGACCCATGCAACGAAAAACGTCCGAACAGCTAAATAAGCTAACGATACCTTGATGAGGAAAATAGAACTACCTAAACTTCGAATGGGGAAAACTGTGGAGAGGCCCAGCGGCCAAGAACATTCAAAACGGCTAAGACACTTGGGCAAAGGAAAGAAAAGAGAAAGCAAGCACGCACCCAGTTCAGGGAAGGCAGATACGAGGACATACCAATTCCTTGCCGAGCTCCACGGCGGCATCCTGGTAGCTGCTCTTCTTCCCCTGGCTGCTGCCACAGAAAACGCATATCCTTTTGAACTTGGACTGTCCCATTTCCTGCTCTCCCTCCATTCGTCCTAGCTTGCCTCCCTCCCTCCCTCCCCTTCTCTGTTCCTCTGTTCTCAGCTAGGCTCTGCCTTGGCTCCCCTGTCTCCTTTACGCTCCAGGCGACGTTGGCTCAACACGAATGGCCACAGTGGCTAGACCACTTTTTAGTGCGCCTCCATACCTGCATATAAAAGGGGATCACACGTGCTAGCAACCGCGCACACCATACAGACCCCGCGCGGTCGACGCTCGGTGGGTGCACGATGGATGGTTATGCCCGATAAGTTCTCATGGCTTTGGGTCATTGAAGGGTGGCCCAGCTGTTCCCTTGCTGCTTCCTGGTCTCGTTCATTTTTTACTGCAGCTGGGTTTCCTCAAACATGAGAAGCGAATGAGTCGAGCGAACACCAGAAAATTAAAGTTACAACATTCATAAAAATGTGTTCGGCTTTTAGCCCTCACACTCCTCTACCTCCATGTGCAGCACGAGGAACTACGGACTCTGTATATTAATTAGATGGCTAGCACAATAAGTATTTATCTGGTGAGCATAGTATAAAATTTGATTGCTGTGTATTTGTTTAGTAAAGACAAGGGAGTCGTGCACGCCTCGTGAGTGAGAGAACAAAAACTATATATCCATATTCCATACTCGTATGCGTTTTGTGAAAAACTAAATGGGGGGGGTGGGAAGAGAGTGGGAGGAGGGACCACAACCTTAATAGCCTCACACATGAGATTACGAAGAAAAACAAATGCTCGTATTGAAGAGAGCTCCATATATATTTTTAAAAGGCAGCTCATCTGGTTGTCATCCTTGACCAGCCTCCCCCGAGAGACATTCTTGCTTCATGCAGAGGAAACATTTGTAAATTTATTCAACACGCCCTCCGCATTCTCCTATACCTCCAACCCCCCTTGCCAGACCAAGCATGCTCTCCTCCATCCACGCCATTCATTCCACTGATTGCTTTGTCCCTCTTACCCCCTCTATCATTCCTCCCCTGCTCTAATACCCATGCATATAAAAATCACTGCCGATGTCCCATCTCCTCTGTAAATCCCCACCCTGCATATATTCTAATCCAGATACCATTCCCCTAGGCGGAGGAGCTAAACCCCGGTCTTGAATATATTTTGAGATCCCCAAAACACTCTCACTACCTACTGATCCTTTTCTATCTCTCTTTTCTCAATCCGCTTCAAGCAGACGTCTCTTTCTGAAGAGATCAATCGTATGCTTAACAAGTCCAAGTTATCGAATATTAGCTCGACTCGAGCTTTTGTCTGCTACAGCGTAGATGACAGCAACCATATGCTTTAAGCCTGGATACCTTACCAATTGCGGAAAAAGCACAGAATTAAAACATGCACTATCTAAAACTTTACCGCGGTAAACTAATACACTTCACCTTTTTTTTTCCCCCCAGGAAAAGGAGTACACAAAACAATAATTAAAAAAAAAAAAAACAGAGTGTGTCATGGTTTCGGATTCATTTCAGTTCAATGCTCGATGTGCTAGCTGCACTTAGTACTAGACTCCTGGCGTCATATAATCTCAAAAATTACTTATGTGTCACTCATATCTGAGATAGTTTCCATGCGGTTCATCTGTTACATCTTTTAGTATCTGTGTATTTCTCAGAGTCTCCAATCCGAGAAGAAGATCCTTTTGGCCCTCCCAAATACCGACCCCAGCGTTAACGGTCCGATAAGGTTAATTTCAGGCCCACATTTTGCTAGATCGTGCCAGCCAGCATGCGACAGCAGGAAATGGATCGAATCACCTGAACTACCTCTCTCTCTCTATCTCTCTCTCTCTCTCTCTCTCTCTCTCTCTCTATCTCTCTCTCTCTCTCCCTCTATCTATCTATCTAGATAGATAGATATAAGGAAGTGGGATATTTAACTTGTTGGTCACTGCACTTTGTACTAATGCAAGATTGATAACTAACAGTCGGATATTCATGAATCCAACAAAGTTTGAAATTTGTGTAACATAAACTTGAAATTGAGAAATCCTATCTTCTTTCCTTTTTTAAAAAACTTAGAAATAAAAGCTCTTCTTCTAGTTCGATGCAAGGTAATAAGTATGACAAAAATAACTTTTTTCCTGAGGCCTGTGATCTTGGTCATGTGTTATGCTCCGGGGGTGCCGGCCGCTGATGGCATACCTCACATGGTGGCCTTAACGGCGGGTGAGGGTGGGGACATCGGGCATAATGGGAGGACGGCTCCTTAGGGTTTAGAGTTTTGTTTGTTTTCGAGTGTCCGGGCCAATGGAGGTGGAGCTCCATGGCAAACTGATGGAGGCATCCTCGTGTCGTGTGGTCAGCATGTGGTTAGGGCCCATATCATGATCATGATCATGATCATCATTGCATCTTTGATGCCTAGTGGCAAACCATGGGTGCCCTCATGTCTTTTTATTCAATGGATCAGGCATTATTCACGGTCATGCTTGGTCGGTTGCCTTCCAATGGTAAGTAGCTTGATGATGTTGGTCTAAGAAGAGCCTTGTGCTAAGCTGAGTCACAGCACACAAACCACCATCCAAGGTCACAACGTTGCAATCATCTGTGCGCCTATTCCACTATAAATTGTACTTGCTAACTCAAGATAGTCCTCCATCTTCCTCGCCCACGAACGCCATCCCAAAGTGATCAATTCATAATGGAACCCAATTACCACAGGAGTAGATCGCACGACTTTTCCAAGTGTCGGTTATTATTGTTTCCACTAAATATGTTTTCCTCCTGCCCTTGCCCGAAATTATACAAGTTGGAATCAAATTAGATCCCTTGTAGTTAATCCAAAATGAATTTACCGTCGAATCGATAACAGATGAAAGGAGGTCATCGGTCAAATTAGCTTCATATTGCAATTTTCCAGATGTCTTTTCATGCTGTTTCTAAACGTCATGAGGACTAGGAGCAGTCAGCGGGATGACAATGGTTCGGAACCCAAATTTCACTTCAAAATAGTGCAAGAAGGATATTAATAGGCAAACTTTACTCATGGCTCAAACCTCAAAGTTGAAAAAATAATTGATCTAGATTAAGTAAAAAAAAAAAAAATCGAATGAAAAGCATTGAAAATACTATTGAAGATTTACGAGATATCGTATGATATATCACTTTCGAGTGGTTAGATTTCTATTGATATCCGATGTACATATTTATACTAATTATTCGAGCATTATTGGTAGTCGGTTTGTAATTTCATAATGTGTGTAACGATTTCTTGCGGTTTTCAAACTTATATTATTATCGTATTGGTGCGGATGTGTGGAGATTCTTAACGGGTTGTAAAGCTCACAACCTCTTTTTCTTTCTCTTTTCAAAATTGTGAGTTGTATAGTATACAGCCATGGTTGAAATCACAAGTAGACAAAATGATTAGATATAGCATCACTGGTACTGGTTGGATGATCAAATTTTGTAATTTTGTTGTTTGGTATGAATTGAAATTATTATTACTGGATGATATGGAGGTTATAATATATTTTTCAGCCTTCCATATCTTGTATCGGATCTGAATGCTGGATTTGGGGCGTGATGCTATATTAATGCAAATCGCTTTTCGTTTGTTTTGCCGCCATCTACAGCAGCAATTACAGGGACAGGCCGCCCTGGCCTCGTCAAGTGGGTCCAGTTCTGCTTGGTATGTCCGCAAACAGCAACTTGTTGATTTCTGCAGAGGATAAGGGAATCGATGGCCCATCAGCAAGCCACGCCTGAGAGATTGTTGGAGTTTGGGCCCGTCACTAGCTGCCCTCTAGAGATCTTGTCTCTCTTTTCGATGGTTGAGAAGGCCTGTCCTGATCAGCACTGTCCGCTGCCCCTTTTCCATCTCAAATTTATCTCCGAGGTATATGGATAAGACTTTAAAGGCCCCTCCTTTGTTTCAGCTGTCCTGTGGTCGTCTTTCTTTTCCGTGGATGCCCAAGGTTATTCTCCACCATTATTTTTCCTAGCAAATATATTTTTTTTTCTAAAGAAAGAGGCAAAGCCGCTCAGCCTTTATTAAAAAAAAAATTACAAAAATTATTTATACAAAATTTACAAGAAAAAAAAATAAAAAAGCAATAATTTTTTTTTATAAAATATTATGGTCTGTAAGTAGCCTATTAAACTATTTAATAAGCTCAACAATCTCATAAGTAATTTGAAGGAACTCTTTATCTTCAACGTTCAACTATGTAAGCTTTGGATTCTGATGCGAGTTAGCTTTTTTCTTAAAAAAAAATATATCAACGTCTCTCAACGTGCAGCACAAATGTTGTGAGGTTATTTTCAATTTTGAGAAAAGGATCAAGCAGCTTCTCCTAGCAAATAGATTAGGATCGGAACCTTTTTCCAAGAACTGTTTAAATTTAAAGCTACAAAATACTGCATCTTTCAGCCTTCATATTACAAAAGCAGATGTTTTACTAATCCACATGTTTTATAATCTTGCAAAGTCGAGTTGAAAACTGACGAGGACCGGCTCTAGAAGTTGGATTGAAAATTTGACTCTCAAATGGAAAATCACAAGCCCCAACCTCGGATCAAGTTGAACTGTTATGTCAACTCATAAACTCCACAAAGTTTCTGGCTGACTCGAGCAACTCAGGAGCTGTATTATGTATGTGTATTCGATTTAATGTGTCGCACATTTTCTGATCTGAGCTCAATGTGGGAGGTAATTAAGCTGGAAAATTTTTGCTGCCCAAGTTGGATAGGTGAAGGCTGTCGCATGATAATTCAATTCCGGAACCATATTGGCCTACAATTCAGACGGGAAATACTTAATCCAAGAATCGAATATGGGGAATTTTGGTCAAAGTTCTATCTTCTAAGATGCATTTTAGAAATGTCCATGGTGAAATGGCTCTACATACACATGTTCGTTCGTCGAGATAAAACAAACCGACCCTTCTAATGAAGTATGACATTCATCCTTGCACTGCATGATGACAAAACCAGCTACGTGAGATAAGATTTGCAGTCCAACCCCACAACCTCCTCATCCCAAGGCCCCTCGTTACCCCACTTTATGTAGTGCCTGACCTCTGCGGAAGAAACCTCCTGCGAACTGTCCCTTGAGGAACAATTAATAGATATGCGGTGAAGAGGAGGAGAACGAATGACGACCTGATCTTGCTTCAAGCTAAATGGAATTTTCGGTTTGTTTTTCCCATATCCTTTTCTTTTGTTCATTGAAGGAAGAAATAATATCTCCACCATGGATTGTTTTTATATTCAGAAAGCGCGAGAAAGTGATTCTACGAGATTTGTCTGACGGAACAAACTGCATGCCTTCTACTTGTTCAATTGTAGCTATGCCAAAAAACATCCTCTCTTGATATCATCAAAGCCCTAAATCAGCTATCTCACTATGGTGGGACACTGTTCTTGTTGTTTTTCGACAGGACAAATTACCAGCTGAATTAGGAAGAGTGGCATTTTATGATTGCAGTATGAAGTGGATTTCAAATGCTACAAGCTAACACACGATGCTTTCTAAAAAGGTCGTCGAAAGCCTAGGCTAAGACACAACGTTTAGAAAGTATCGTCGGAAGCCTTAGTCACTAAAACGATGCTTTAGAAAGCATCGTCGAAGGCCTCCCTTGCACATAAATGGAAGTTTATATGCATTGCGGTTTTGTTTATCAAATTTTGGCAAATGAAGAAAATCGAGATGAAAAATTAACCTGCAGGTAAAATTTTTTCAGCGGTTAAGGTAAGAGAACTTAAGTCCAGTAGAAAATGTGTACACATTTCAGCAGAAATTTTTTTTAAATAATTTTTTCAAAAAAAAATAATTATAACGATACTTTAAAGCGTTGTTATAAAAAATATTTGCGGCGCTTTAAATAACGCTTTAGCGACGCTAAAAAGCGTCGCAAAAAGTCGCTGCTTATAAGCGTCGGCAGTTAGAGACGCTTTCTAAAGTGTTGGCAGATTTTCTTTTTTCCACTCTTGCATTGCCGACATTTATGCGACGCTTTATAAAGTATCGATACTAAAACTAACGACGCTAATAAGCATCGCTATAGGTAATAAAAAGCGCCGGCAATGCCTAATTTTTCCGTAGTGGTAGCAATCTCATTTGCCGTATAGTAGCTACATGGTAGGAACTATAAGTGCTATCATGAATGAAGAAATAAAGAATTGGCAAATGTCGCATGCACCTCGGTAAGTGCAATTGCCAATTCTTCGGAATTTGGGCACTTTAAGGCACAAGAAGAGCATGCCAGATTTTTCCCACAACTTGCAGCTGGAGAACTGGAAGCAACCCAAGTAATAAGATAACAGCCCAGGTTCGATAAACTAATAGTAGAACTGAATGGTGAACAATGGACCCTAAGCCCATCTCTCGTGAGCTGGAGCTGCTGCAAGAAAACAATCAGGAAGCCAGCTTAGAGAAATCAGTTAGGACCACCACATCAGAATATTGATGTCAAACAGGATAGAATAAACCATGTATATAAGATCATTAATGGTGAGACAGTGTCTATATCTTTCCATAAAAAAAATAAAATAAAGACAGTGTCTAGCTATATCGCCTCTCCCATTGCCACCGAGTACCTTTTTCAGTCATTGGCTGCTCTGCAAGATGTATACTGACCAGCTATATTCTATTCATGTCCAGACCTAGCATGAGGTTGAATAATTTATCTCATTTTATCTTAAACTGGTTTGTCCAAACCCTAGTTGCCAGAATTGGAGTAGGTGCAGGTGCAGGAGCAAACGGGTATGTGGTGCAGCAAAACAGATATTTTAAGAACAGGCGAAGGAAGCATTAAGGAACTAGGTGCAAGTTCAGGGTTCCGGGAAGAGATCGAAGCAGGTGTGTTAATTAGCTTAGGTGGAGGATTCCGGTTGCTAAGTTCCAGACAATCTGAAAGGTTCCTCAAGTGAACTGCATTTGCTGGAAAATAGTATGTATAAATACAATTTAATAGATTCGAGCACAATTAAAAAGAAAGGAAATAGATAAGCTTGCAGTTAGCTCGAGATGGTAATAGAAAAGCATTAAGCATACCTGAGAGGCAAATAAGTCATCACTCCTATGATCTGCCAGCTCCTGGTTGAAGACATTAAAATTTAGTTTCAGCGGCAAGCAGGTAGTTGTCTCGAATAAAAGGTGGGGGAGGCTTCTTGCTCCCTCCAATTTTACATCAGAAAAAGGCAGCAAGCAGGCAAAAGAACCGCACATATTCCCAGTAACTGGGAATCGATACGGCATCACAATCAACAAACCTGTAAAAAGCTTGGGGCTGAGGAGCATGCGACCCGAAATTTTGCTGCTATAAAGCTAACATGCTTCTACCCAGTCCGTCAGCCAATGCGGTAACTCGCTCGAGGTGTGTGCCTCACCCCTGCTATTTCTCTTTCCAAGTGTATACATTTTCTTCTTCTTCTTCTTTTTTTTTTTTTTCTGGATGAAAACGGCAATTTATATAGCTCTAGTGTGAGTACATCCTGCCAGATCAAAAAAAAAAAAAAAAATAGTGTATGCATCTTCCTTCGGTACATTTGCCGGCTTCAGACAGTCGCTGTCTCTCCTGGCCGAAGCACGTCAAAATCTGCTCCACTCTGCAGGGAAGTCTCCCTCGTAATCTAGCAAGGCATTTGTTTCGGCCTCCATTTTCAGCATTCAAAGCCTCTAGCTTTACAATTCTATTGCATATAATGATATCCCTCGCATACATTTATGTGGAAGGGGCAACAAAACTAACTTCTCAGCCGTACTACCATCACAAGGCCATGAGACTCAAAATTGGTAATCTTTTTGAATGCTTAGTTTATTAGAGATCATTCAGCATTATTCAGCATATTCATATGTTACATGATCCTCTCCGAATCATGACAGGTTTGATCTCTAATTGTAAAGACTCGTACACCTTTTCCTTCTATCCAACTTTTGCTCGACTGCTTCTTTTCAGCCATCCATCTCCTCATCCAAGAAGACCTCTGCCTTCCTACGGCTGCATGCACCTCCATGGCCATCAGACTTGTGGTGGCATTACTTGGTTCGAGTTCCAAGTCATATCGGCTGCACGTGTACCAAATTTAAAAGCCCCGCTTATCCTGCACCCATTCAACATATGGTGTCCTCCAAAAGATAGAAGTGGGCTCAAAAGGCATCTTGCCATTTGGCATTGCATCTTCTTCGAGAAATCTGGCGCATGCAAAGCATGTCAACCATGCAGACAAATTGTCCAGGTTCTTGACCAGGAGATTCCTTTCAGGCAAAGCTCATCGAATACCTTCCGCAGATCTTGGGTGTTCGATCCCATTTCAGACATATTCTTTCAAAACTCAATCCGAAAACTTAAACTAATATACGTATAGGCCCATGAGTATATAAGCACCACTAATGTGGGACTATTCCTCAACAGTATTAGATGCCACGAGGCCAGCTCGTTTCTCCCTGAAATTGTCGTTCAGGTTATAGAAAGGGAAGAGAACTCCTGGAGTCTCTCAGCGAGCATGAACATATTGATGGAGTGCAAATTCTTTGTCAATAGCACTCGGATACCCTTTTTTTGCTACTTGGAGAATAGCTTGCTAAGGAAAACAGGAAAAAGGAAAGGAATCGGGCAAAAAATAAATGATAATTCATTGCCTAGTGCCAGACTAATAATATTTTTCTTGTTTTCTCATGCTAATTAATGATTCAGAAAGAAAAGAAAAGGAGCTGATATCATGGCGGACTTCTTCTTTCAAGAGTCACCACATAGGTTCGTGCGGTAGCCGGAAAAACTAGGGTATGGTACCCACAGGAGCAATATGTGAAAGAAAAGGTGAAAACAGGTACACTCAAGGCTACAGGTTGCAAGTCATATAAAGGATTTCTGATCCTATATATGTTACAGATAAAATGGTTGGAACGTGAATTGTTTGATGAAATTACACCATCAAAAAAATAGCATTGGCATCACTTGCGCGGCCCCGGAAAAAATGTATTTATTTATTATCAGTAACAGCTGGCGTAATAGAAAAAAATTAACTTCCCTTCTAATAAAAACTAGTATGACGACATTTTATCAAAAACATACATGACAATCCTAAAGTTTAATCAAAATCCATGGTTGGAGCTTTGAGTAATGGCTAATCCAAGTACCAGTTTAAAGCGTGTCGGTCCCTTGAGAGAGAAACAAGAAAAAAAACAAAAGAAAAATAGCATGTTTAATAATGAGCAGATTCGAATAAATATAAACAGGCAAAAACAAGATAGAAAATCACACCTTTAAATTTATTTCTACCTTTAAACAAGAAGGGCTCTGATATAATATAACAGTTTCGATATGAAGTCAACACCATTAACTGAATATAGTCCATTGATACGGTCATGTAGTCTGCCTGATCAAATACATGTGAAGAAGTTAATAATAAGCTTGAAACTCTGGGATGCCAAGACTAAGCAGGCGTAGATTCTTAGAAAACCGTAAAAATATAACTTAAGTCTCAAAGGATGGATAGAATTAATTCTTATTTACATCCTATTTATTACTTTATGTAGATTGCGGCAGTGACCTATTGATGTTTTATTTTATTGTTTGATGTACTAGAGAAGCATCTTTATTGACTAATTAATGATTCTCAACCTACTTTCATCGAAAAGAGGTCTATTATCGAAAACTTTTTTAGTGCACATAAAATGATTGCATATTGCAAAAGATCGAACCTTAAGAGAATTCTTTGCAATCTCGATTTTAAACCAAATTTGGTGTGAAAAAGAAGATAATGAGCACATTAGAACTTGCGAGGGCTTGTATTAGAAACATAACCAGCCTTTGTTTGGCCGTTGGGTGAAGAAGCTTAATTATTTTTAGACTAAAATGAACAAACTATCATTAACCCAAGATACACCAAATAAACTCATTCTGCAGAATAACTTTACTCAGTTAAATTAGGTTTCGGGTGTTGGTTGCATTTAAACTTACGGCAATGAAATCCAATTATTTTAGACTACTATACCACTCAAAAAAAGAAAAGAAAAAAACAAACAATTAAAAAAAAAAAAAAAAAACCTATCCACTCCCTACTGGCTGGCTCTTCGTGCGCTCACCTCGAGCCAAAACCCACTCGGATTGACCGTAATAATTGCCATTGCCGCTAGCAAACGAATATTCCGCAGTTCTTTTCCGGATGTAGCGTTAAGAGAGGCTGTTGGCGCGTCGCACGCGGCCAAAAGTTTCCATGAAAAGGGCGTGGGACCAGGGCCACGTCAGCAGCCGGCGAGTCGTAGACGCGGCTTTCCTCGGGGGCAGAATCGTAATTTGGAGGCCAGTCAAGTGCGACGTCGATGCTTTTCCATATAAAGGCGCCGTACCCGTACCCACCCCGGTCCTCTCCTCTCCTCTCTCTCGGTTTCTCTCTCTCCTCCCTCTCGCTTCCGACTTCTGCAAGACTTCTTTTCTTTTCCAGATCAGGAAAACCCCTCGCCGCCCGTCGATTAGGTTTTTTTTTATTTTAGAGGAGAGGTAGGGCTTTTCTTGCCCCGGAATCCGGTGAGAGTTTCTTTGAACATCTTCGCCGCGCGATGTACGGGGGCGAGGACCCGTTCTTGCAGCCGCCGCACCTCCCCAGCGAGATCGACGGCGGAGGCGCCGTCAGGATGGGCGGCGCTGACGAGGTCCCGCCGGACGCTGGGAGCATGCCGGAGGCCTTGCAGTCGCAGGCGCTGGCGCCGGCGACGTCGAATCAGCTCACTCTTTCTTTCCAGGGTGATGTTTACGTCTTCGACTCCGTCCAGCCGGAGAAGGTCAGAAATCGCTTCTTTCTTCCTCTCTTTATTTTTCCCCTTTTAGTTCTTGATTTCACGTCGTTTACTTTTTCTTAACGAAGCGGATATCTGATTTGATTTCTCTTGGCATTAATTCTAGTTCTAGATTATACATTGAATTTGATGAATTTTAAACAATCTCGTTCCTTTTATATGATCAATTTGGTATCGTTATTTCATCTTTTTGTTCTCTCGTTGCATCGGGTTCGGATTCTTATCATGTCCCTAAAAAGAAGAAATACGCTTCCAATCCCTTTCTTTAGGGCAGAGGAGCGTATGGAACCGGAAGTTGTACTTGTTTATGCCCTGTATACCTGGTAACCTAGTCTGATGTGTACCTGGTAACCTAATCTGACTATCTAATCTGAAAAAAGCCTTGGTGAGGGTACGAAGGAGATTTACTAGCGTTACAAGGATAGCTCTTTGCTTCGTCTCTCTGTCTCTCTCTTCTCTGCAAAATAAATAGCCAGAGGCAGTTTATGGGGACGACATTGGATTGATTGACATGCTGTCTCAGGATTGAGTGCAAGGATGTATCAGTTTAGAATCTTCATGATGGTGATTAGGGCATAACAGAAACACAAAACTAAAAGGAGAATAAGAGAGGGATCAAAGGGCAGATTTTCTGAATGTCATTAGTGAATCTAATTAGTCTACAATAGTTATAATGCAATTTCAATTTAGAACCCTCTTTATTTAATATGTAAATAAAATAAAAGATAGTTCAAACTATATTCTTGTTTGAAGATGAATTGCTTAAACTCATAAAATTCTAGCTAGATTTTTTCCCTCTCTTTAGGCAAATCTGACTAAAAACTATACTCCTAAATTCATTTAAATCTGGATTTCACTATAAAGGTATGAATAATTAAAGAAAAGACATAGTATAAGTAAGAAACTTGTCTTGCAATGCTAGTAGATTCGGATAAGATCAGGGTTTACGTGTCCCTTGTTGTTTATTGGATTTTTTTGTTTCACCTAATATACTAGTCTTGAATTTTGGGAAAGATTCTGTTGGTCAAAGTATCTTCCCCAATTATCTCAGTGACAGTAACTAAGAAATCCTTCATAGGATGGTAAGCAACCTCCTTTCCTCCATTTAGCCCCTTTATATTATATGATGGCATGGGGTGATACCATCCAAGCAAGCATGATGGTATTTTATGTTATTTTTCCTTTGTTATATTGTCTTTGTTTCTGTTTTCTATGTTCGAATTTGTGCTCAGTCTATTCCATCTGATAAGATCTAATTCCTCCCTTCAACACCTTGTAAGAGATAAGTCATTTGAGCCCGTAGACCATGGCAGTAAGTCACCGTTTTACATCCATTAACTTCCTGAAGCCTTAAGAAATATACCAGATGTCCTACTAACTAATCATGTGTTAGAGAAAAAACTACATTAACAGAGATTCTAAAGTGTTATACGCACCTTACTTTTTAAAGATATTTAAGTGTGTTAGGTTATGACATATAATGATAATTAATTTACGTATTCAGTTAAGAGAGTGATAACAACTCCTACAGTTTGGCAAAGAGAATTCCTTTTAACCAAAGCAGCATAGAAATGATTCGTAACTTGCTAATCTTACATTCTAAGCTTTCTTGGTCATTCTGTGGTACCATTACCTGAAGTCCTCTACTACCATAATCTTCTTTTGTTTTTCTACAATTTCTTTAATGTTAATGCTAAATATTCCTGTTTTCTGTATTTAATTACCATTGATTCTAAGATCCTGCTTAAAGAGGTTTTGCGTCTTTATCTTTTTTCTTTAGTTCTGTTTATTGTAACCTCTTAAAACATTCTGAATTCAGCAATATAAAGAAAATGTTTAAATTTTTTCTTGTGTATTTCTTCTAATTGCAAAGTGAATTATAAATGGAAGGGTGATGACTATGGGCATTTACCTGTCTTCCTGCACAAAAAGGTCATTACTTAGCTCTTGAACAAGGCTTCAGGGACAATCCTCAGAGGGTAGATCATAATTTCATAAATTCATGTAGTTTAGGTTCATGCCAAACTAGAAAAAAAGATACATTTTTGACTATATTGTTAACGTTTTACTCTTCAAGATTGTTTCCCTTTATTATATATGTAGTAGGATACATAAAAAAGATATATATGCAGTCCAAATCTAAGTAAGCTTTCCCAATCTATCTTGGTCAAGGTAATCACCAATATCTCACCAATCTCGGTGGGCCACTTGTTCTGAGATGAACCAAGATATTTGTTATCTTGGCTGAGATCAAGGATGGAAGTTTTTTTTTGAAAGACTGAATTTTCCAGATGTTTTGATCGAGATTTAAGGACAGGGTAATGAAAATAAGGCTGATATTCAATATAGTAAATAGATAGGTTTCAATTAATGCCATTTTTTACTCTCCTCATCTCTCTCACTTCTCTTTTTTTTCCTTGCTCTGAGCCCAACCTGTTCCTTCTCTTATGGTCATCTTCTTCTTTACCTCCCTCCGAGTCCCCTCTTTGCTCAATCATGGTGGATCCACCCTGTCCATTATAACTGTGGAAACCATTTGGGCTGCCTCCACCCTCCATTTCTGCCCATTCATAGTGGATGCATAGCCATGACCATTGTCATCCACCACTGTCCTACGTAGTGTTATTGCTTCCATGTCCAGATTTTCACTGCACCTGGCCTCCTATTGTGGTTTGTACAAGGATATCACCACATTGGAAATTTGTAATAGAGTAGTGATCGGAAGCAATTTCCTTTTACTCCATGTGACCCCCCCAGTGCCCCCTCCCATAAGAAAAAAAGTTCCCCCACCACTGCGGTACTTTTTGTGCCAACCAAATGAAATCCTATTAGGTTTCTCCATAATGATAATCTATTTAATAGCTGATTCATAGCTTTCCTATTGCAAGCTTAATGTCAGCATGCTGTTTCCAAATTCAGTGCCAACTCAATATGGAAATTTCATACAAATTTATTACCATGCTCCCTCCCCCATGAAATCCCACAGCGTTACTCCATAGATTAGCTATGTGTTGCTTTCCTATTGGAGAACTTGATTTAAGCGCACGATGTCCCTAGTTAGTGCTAGCATAATATGGAAATTTCACACAAATACTAAAGGGTATTGCTATGTTGCAGAATGCAGTTACAAGCTGGTTGCCAATATGACATGGCATGTGGGGGCTTGGTGATTCATGAAGGGTTAGGCATGTTCACAGTTGCCATTTCTAGTCCCACATTGAGGTAACCAGTTTTGTAACTGGTTTGGCTGCGTAGCTTTTCCCAAGAGTTTGAAGCTGATGTATACCTTTGTTTTTGCTCCAGCAGAGGAGTCTAATGCACCAGCCTTTGCTATTTCCTTGGACATATAGGGTATGTGCCTAGTCTACTAGTACTAAAAAAGAAGATTTAACAAACACCGTTCTTTGACCCAGAGACACTTATTCTGATTAAACATTATAGAAAGTTAACTATAATGAGCTAAAGCTCCAGCTCTTTCATCATTTTGTTAATTGTTACGGTTATATGAGATAACAAGCACTCAGTCCTGTGGTTAAATATGTCTTGGTAGTTGGTACGTGCTATTGTTTGTCTTTGAAATTTGACTTCATATTTTTTCAAATTCTGTAAACCCATTATATTTATTTTCAGTTGTATTAATGCCTTCTGCTTAGTTGCCTTCTATGCTTGCATTGTTTTTGCGTCTATCGCTAGACAATTGCCTATTCCTTCAGCAGGCTGTTAATTCCCACTAATATACGTTCACATTAAAGTTATTAGAAGGAGAATATCAGTTAAATGCATCCACTTGCATCATAACTTCTTGTCCTATAACAGCCACCTCCCCTCTTTATATTTGTATAAATTAATAATGCTTTCCAGCTTGTAAACTTCACGAAAAACAGTTAAACATTTACTAGGATATTTGCATTACAGGTTAGAGCAGTCCTATTATTGTTGGGTGGACAAGAGGAATTACCTTCTGATGTCACTGGCATGACAGGTCCCTTTCATCCTGATCAGAGGGTATTTTCATAACTGTAACTTTTTCTGATATAATGCTTAATTCTTTGTTGAGTTTTTAATCTATTTTATCTTTACCAGGATCTAAATAATGCTTCACGATCTGCAAATAATCCTCATAGACTTGCTTCTCTTATGCGTTACCGTGAGAAGAGAAAAAGCCTATGTTTCAACAAGAAAATTCTCTATACTGTCCGAAAGGAGGTTGCTTCCAGGTATATAGAACATTATGCCATTGTGAAATGCTATTCTAATCTGAGGTAACCCAACTTGATATCTTGATGCAATGATCCAGACAGCTCATAACCTTGATTTGAACACTGAGTCATTTACAACAAGTTTGGCTGTCTCCTAATGGTCATGCCATGTTTTAGCTTATTTATGGTCTAAGAAGCATCATACTGCTAAAATACCATTCTTTGTTTATAACATCCTTGTAAGTTATCTATAGTTCTGAAAAATAAGCTACAATAGATTGTTGTGCTTAGATACTATGGGGTGTTATTTCATATGGCTTGTCAGTTTTGTTATGTAAATTGAATCACTTTACAACTGCTAAAAATATTGAATTACTAACCAGCATGGCATGTGTAAACCATATTAATAGGTCATGATATTGGGTTCAGACTTATGATTTTTTTTTTCTTCCATGTGAGGTGTTTGCCAGTCTTTATACATAGCTCCATGGCAACCATAACTTTCATAGCCCACTGATATGGAATCTTTTCAGTGGTGATACTAATAGATTTTGAGTGTGGCACTTCTAGATCTTCAACAATAGCCTTTTCTGGGAAGCAATATATAAACAAGCCAAGACAAATGTTTGTGAGTAAAGAAAAAAATGACAGGATTGATTTACTGCTGTACTAGATGAGATTGTCTACTGGATTTTTTTCTTTTGAAAAAATTAAGTTTTGTGCATCATTGATCTATTTTCTTGAAGGCTCTTATGTATTACTGTCTATATGCGTGACATAAAAGGATACACCTCTACTTCGATAATGGGTCAATTTCTTCTATGAATACTATAATTTGTTACTTTCAAAGAGGCAATAAACACAATATTTCTTAAAAGTTCCCACCATCTAGTTCGCTTGCATTTAGAAGCCCGCCTATATGTTGCAAGGATCATGCATGTGCTTCACTTTCTGGCTTATCCTATTTCCAAGTAGTTGTTGCTCTAACAGAACCTTCTGGGAGAAACTTATGAGTAACTGAAATATGAGCAAAATGATGGGAACTTGATATAAGCAAGTCATGGATTATAATGACAAGATGGCCCTTGTTTTCTCCATTTGGCCAACTGACAAATGAAAGAATTAAAAACTGAAAATTTATCAAATTAGATAGTTAATAAGCTGCATTAGAAAATCTTTCATTCATTATGATTGAGTTTTCTGAGCTTTCCATATGTGCTTACATGGATAATTCAGGATGAAACGCCACAAAGGTCAATTTGCGTCATCTAAGGTCAACTCTGAGGAAGTGGTTACAGCATCATCAAGGGAGAATTTTATGCAGAATAATTGTCAAGAGGAGACAAATCAGCATGCTTTGTATGTTCCTTTTCTTTCAGCATGGCAATATTGCTCATTTTGCATGATGATTTCATTTTCCAGTGCTGCTTAATTGAACGACAAGAGGACAGCAAATGAAAACCTGTCAATTGATTAGTTCGTTAAAATTCTTTTCTTTTCATATTTCTGCTTTTTACTTTTCTAAATTGAAGCAGCATTTTTTTATGTATTGGTGCAATTAATATTGTAATATGTATACAGTTGCCTGAACTGTGGAACTAGTAAAGATTCTACCCCAATGATGCGTCGTGGTCCAGCTGGACCAAGATCTCTCTGCAATGCATGCGGGCTAATGTGGGCAAACAAGGTTGGTCTCATTATGGTTTACCTTACCAAATAAATATCTTTACATCTGATATTTGTAAAAAATGATTGATAAATACTCTCTCAGAGCATAACAGTGTCACAAAGTTTCTTATATTTTTCACTCTGATTCAGAAATTCTGTTGGGCCTGGATTGCATATCAATAATAACCATGCATATGCTCTTTTTATTTTTAGCCAACCAGAGTTCAGGATAGTTTTAAAATTAAGGTTAGCAAGCATAATGGCAGCACTCTGGAAATAGTTGAGGAAACAGTTGGTGTATACTGGAGCTTGTCATATCAGATGTCGATAGGGCCTATTTTATTTTAGGTTGTGTGGTGCATTAGGTGCTGGCAAGAGTCGAGACAAAAGTTTTGTTTTCAGTGGTGTTTGCCAAGCACGTTTCAACCAATTCTAGAGAAAAATCTGTGGATGCATCATACTGTAAGTGCTACATTATAGGTAGGTGGACCCAATTTATAGACAGGATGTGATGTGCAGTGGTGGTGGTGGAAGGTGCTGCTACATCCATTCTGTCATAAAATTTTATTTGCAACAGATATTACATACTGGATGAGATTAGAGTTGGATAATCTTCAAACCCAGCACCACAATAATTTTGTTTCTTGGGAGCAAAGAATATGGCAAGGATGGT
This sequence comes from Phoenix dactylifera, assembly GCF_009389715.1. Classification (NCBI taxonomy): domain Eukaryota; kingdom Viridiplantae; phylum Streptophyta; class Magnoliopsida; order Arecales; family Arecaceae; genus Phoenix; species Phoenix dactylifera. The sequence goes on along the minus strand of NC_052408.1, from coordinate 11,299,943 downwards.
GTATATTGGGCAAAAATATTGTAATGCATCCTATTAAATGTGTCACTAATTATCTAGGCTGCACAAAATTGATCAGTTCTGGTGAAATAGGAAATCTTCATTTTTGTGGCCTCCTACAGAATCATCTTACAACAGTTTCTTGATCTGCATGATCTGCAGGGCACTCTGAGAAGCCTTCCTCCAGTTTCACCATCTGGAACATATGACATGTCGATTAACCAAATGGAGCAGGTAACATATTCTATCGGCTTACAACAGCAGAAGTGCAGTATCAATGTGAAGTCATTTAGATTTGGTAGTAGAACATGTAACAGTGTGGCTTATATTTTATTATAACGAGCATTACCTCATGCCTTTTTCTACCTTTTTGTTAGAGTGATGCTAATATCTCTGTCGTCGGGAGCAACAGCCATATGTTTTCTGCAACTTCAAGTGGCCATGGGTCTATTGTTATGGCTGAATCAGGTATGCCATGGACTTGATGGGGGGGATAGGACTGGGAATTCACATTGGACATCAGGTTCAAGTAGGTCATCTGTCTTTGAAAATTTAATTTAACCACCAAAGGTGATTTCTGTTTATAGAGATAAGTTATGGTCACCAAAAATTTTACTTGGTCTTATAGGTCAGGTTTTCTGTGAATGGATTAGTGTATATGTATAGATTGTCAGACATAGGATTTACATTTGCTTCAATGATTATTGGAATTTGTATTTGGTTACAATGGTCAAGCCATCCAGCCTGGTGAAATATGATTGCATTATTATTACGAAAAAAAATGATCGCATTCTGTACGCATGGCCGTTTGGCAGTGAAGAGGGGAAAGCCAAAAAAAAGAATAAGAAAAAAAAAACGGTTTATCGGGTTTCGTTATTTGAGGTCACTACCATTGAACTGTGGAAGCCTTCGCAGTCCCAGTATGCTGTAACTTCTTTTTTTGTGGTTGCTGCTTAATTTCTCATGGAAAGTGGGATCGTATTCCTGCGCGTCTCAAAATTTATTTTAGTGTTCCGATTGGCTTTTTTTGGCAGAATTTCTGTTGGCTTAAAAGAACTCTGTTGTCCAGAAATTGGCGGAAATCTGAACCAATCACAAATTATTAATTACGATCGTCAGATGGCAGAAGAGATTGCATACCTCTCTTTCTTTTCTATCTCAATGGCTGGCGTCCATGGAACGATGGTTGTGATGGTACAACCCTTAACCACTTGCCCGAAAACAAAAACCCGGAAAACTTTATATCAAGTGAGTTGTTTTAAGGTATTTTTGCATATATAGCCCTACAGATATGCTTTATTGCATATTTACTCTTCAAAATTTTTTAATGCAACTTGTGGCAAGAGGGGATTGATGCAACTCCAGGGATTTATTGTCAAACATGGGGAGTTGATTAATTATGATTTTGCCAAGTCCGTAATTGTAGGCCTAATGAGTTTTTCTTGTCGTTTGTTGCCCTAAAGCATTTTTTAAATTAAGATTAAAGCAAGATGAAAGGACCAATTTTCCGTTGTCATTTTTGAATATTGAAGCGATGACTAGATTAAATTAAATTTTAATTAAGGGCCTCTAACTAAAACAGCAGGACTGCCTGGCTTTTATGTTAGATTTGTAGATTGGGAGATCTATTAGGCCGTGAGTTATCCAGACGTCAAGCCAACACCCCAGTCTGGAATTGATAAATCCAGCGTGGGCATGGCTATAGGCATGTGTTTTTTTTAGAAAAAAAAAATCTTCACGCGATTCAGACTGGGGTGTTGGCTTGACATGGGTCATATCCAGACGAGTGAGTTATCAATTCCATGAATCCAGCAGAAAATATAGCTCAGTCCTACTAGATTATCTAAACAAAATCTTAAGTTGGGTTTCCCAAACCAAATAACCTATGTTGTTGCACTTTTAGTTTCTAAGTATTAGATCTAACCCAAATAGGCCCATGTTGCCGTGTCCCCCAATTTTTATGGGCCATAGGCTGGATTTGCTCTAATACCATTTGCAACAATTTATAATCTCACCCAAAAAAGCTAATCGAAAAGTGTTATTTTGGTTTTTTGGCTCTGTATAAATACCTAAGATATCTTTAGTACATAACCAATATAGGACTAAACATATGCATACATGGGTCCTCGCATATCTAATCATTAATGTTCTACCTGCCTTCTTAGGATTTTGTTTGCAATTAATTTTCCATCAAAATTTTAAGATGAACATATGTGGTGGCGTTATCGAATTCAAGATGCTTCCAGATTGTTTGAGTTGAAGATACCAACCGCATCAATTTGCATTCAACTGGGGATTAGGTTCCTAACTTCCTATGTCGTGCCAAGTTCCGATCGGGTTCAAAGTCTCAGACTTTATTTCCCTGTTGCAAGCCTCCACTTGTTAAATGCGCATCTGCCAAAGCCTGACTAAAGTTGGAGTTTGTTCGGCCCTCCACATGCTCAATCCATCATTTGAGCATGTAGTTTATTCAAAGCTGAAGAACATGAACTGAATTGTAGGTCTTGAAACAGGAAATGATAATCATAAGCCATGGATCAGTGTATTTAAATAGCTGCAAAATATGCACTGGATGATGAAACAAATATTGTTGGTCACACATTTTTAGAGTACAATATATTTGGAGTATCTGCTTCACATAATATTTTCAACTTCTAGCAAAACCAAAATAATTTTTCGATTTTTTTATCGAATATTATTATATTATTCAAAAGAACTTTTGGAGGGCGAGAAAGCATTATTTTGGCTTTATCAGAAAGTTGAAAAAGTCTACTTGGGATGACCGATGTCGGAAAGCTGATTTGATTTTAATAAAATTTTTCTGATGACGAAAGTGCACCACCATTAAATCTCATTATTACATCTTATATTATATCATATCATATCATAGTATATTATTATACTATAAATACAATATATATGTAATATTATATTGTTACATTATAATAGTATAATATATCATGTTATTGTAGTAGTACATAATTATAAGATAATATATTCTTATATTTTATTATAATTATAATATGACTTATTATTACAATCATAATTTTATATTATTATAATAATAATAGTTATATTATGATAATATAAGATATAATATTATTATAATATATTAGATTATCTTACATTATATTATATTCTATTACATAATTATATTATAATAATATTATATTATTATTAAATATACAATAATATTTGACACTAATATATTATTATATTATAATATAATCTAATCTATTATTATATTATATTTCTATATTATATTACAATATTATTATATTATATTATATATTATGTTATAATTATAATAATATTATATTATATTGTAGTAATATTGTACTATTAATAATACATTACTATATCATGTCATATCATATCATATTATTATACTATAGTATTCAATATTATATTATACTATATTATAACAATATTATATAAAATAATAATATTTATATATATAATAATATGTAATATTATATTGTATTATACTCTACTATGCAATATGTAATATCCTTTATTGTCATTTTATTATACTAAAAGTACTTTCTCATTTTGGTTACCAAACATATGTTTAAGTTTCACGATACTTTAGAAATATAGTTATAGCTTTTTATAAAAACTCTACTTCCAAAAGTTCTACTTTCTTAAAGCTCTATTTATGAAAACTCTAAACATTCTGCTGCCAACAGCAATGTTAAACGAGTCCTTAGTAGTTACAGGCACCTGCTTCGGTGTCTTACATCTTGGCTGCTGCAACATGAATGGTGTGCGAACAAGAGGTCACTTTCTTAAATGAAAATGTAGAGATTCCCTCTGCTGATTTAATATTAGTTGAATACAGTGAAAATTTACTTTGGAGATAAAAGGCCAATCTTCATCTCATGCAAATGAATGGTGTACGAAGAGGAGGTCACTTTCTTGCTCAGATGTTTATGCATACAAATGCCTGCTGTGGATCAACAAGAGCTCACTTTCGGCTTTTCTCGTGTTTCTTGATGACCACCAACATGTCATCTGGATCGCAAAAAACCAATTACAGTATAAGAATTTTTGATGATATCATGATATAATTAGGTTCAGATTTATAAGAATGAATAGATGAGAATTTGCAGGAAAAATCCACCCTACCCGTTAAGGACTGGCACTGAGATCCGTCTCGGTAGCAGAAAATATCAGCTTTAGAGTCATCAGACCAGTTTGGCTTGACAGGTTCTGATCAAAATACTGGATGATGAATGCCCTACTTCCCATCCATGCGTTGAAGAACCATGAGCACTTGAGCGGGACTCCAATCTGTCTCTTCAGCTGCCTGCCTTTCATTGATCATAAATCGAAGTTTTCCAATAAAAGCTGAATGACTAATCCAGACTATCAGGAAGCTTCAGATTTGTGAACACTGTTCTTCCATAAGTACGTTATGTTAATTTGATTAATCAAGGAATTAAGGCTGGGACAAGAACATATGCCGAAACATGATAAAATGAAACCCAGCAGAAAAGAGAATTAGCTTGAATGGTGTAATGCAAAACATAACAAACTGTGCACTACTGCTATTGGAGTGATGTATATGCTTGAAGATCTAACCGAATAGCCCACGAAAAACAAAGAGCGCTACAATTATCATCTTATTCCACAATATGAAAAACCATAACCAGCAAGTCTACATATGTAACTGCATGTTAATGCATACTAAAGGTTTTTTTTTTTTTTATGTATACTCTCTTAAATACATAAAATTACGTAAATATTTTTGCACAGTTGTTATTTACATATATATTATATAAAATATTTTTTTAGCATGTATGCCCTCGACATCACGGTTCTATCGACCATGTTAGTTGAAATGGTACTTCTTAAATTAAAAATTAATTAAAAATCAGGGAATTCGCCGCCTTCGAATTCAATTCGTTGCACTTGATTGAGAGGATGAAGAAGAATCTCTGAGAGCCATAAGAGAGCTTGCCGTCAATTCTAGTTCTCTTCTGGATTTGATCGAGGAGCATTGGATCCGATTGAGAGACTATACCTCGTGTTTTCTTCGAGCTGAAAATAGTTTAAAAAATTAAGAAAGATTGTTGCTAAATTCTTAAAAATAAATTCAAACTTTCTTTTCTTAGTGGTGAAATTTATCTATTAATTTATTTTTCATTTTGGTGAAATTAGATAAATTTTCAAGTTCTCAATTAAAAATTTTATTTTTTAGCTGTCTAATGAAATCAAGCTTTTCCTTAATTTTTAGCCATCCAATTATAAATTAATCATGCTTTTTCATTTTGGGGCTGTAATCATGCATCCGTGGGCCTGTGGATCATACAGAAGATAACTCTTGTAGTTGTATAGTTGCATTTTGGATTTGTCCTTTGGATACTAAAGATTTTAAACAAGTAGATTTGTTTCTTCGTAACCAAATTTTAGAAGTTCTAATTGTATCCAAGCTTATTATTACACCAGATTTGGTTGAGGGTCAACTATTTTATGCTCATAGTCCAGTCCGAGCATGCAGGTTTACCTAAAAGAACCTGCAATCGAAGAATGAAACAGAGCTAGGATTGGACACTAAGATTGAATGCCATTTATACATCCATATATACCGAGGCTGATTAAGAATATATGATTCCAAGGTTGGAACTAGAGTTGGGCACTGGGCCGGGCCGCCCACGGCCCGGCACGGCCCGGCACGAAGCGGGCCGTGCCTGGCACGGCCCGCTTGCTACAGTGCCGGGCCGTGCCTGGCACGGCCCATTTGAGAGGGCCGTGCTGGGTCACAGGGTACTGGCCCGCGGGCCGAGCCCGGCACGGCCCGCTTCGGGCCTGGGCCGGCACGGCCCACTCTAGGCCCGCGGGCCAAGCACGGCACGGCCCGCGGGCCAGCCCGGCACGGCCCATAAGGGCCTGGGCCGGGCGGGCCCGCGGGCCTGGCACGGTCCGGGCCTGGGCCCGGCCCGGCCCGATAAAAATTAATGCTTCATAAATTTTCTAAAAAAATTAATAAATATTGAAAACTAAGGATTTATGAATATAAAGCCACCTTAATGGTGGGGGGTTTGGCATAGACCCCCACCAGTTTATTAATTTAAATCAAAATGGTACATGAAGGGAGGTTTGGACCTTGGTCTGACCTCTAGAATACAATAAGAAACTAAGAAAGGGCCGAGGTTTGGACCTTGGTCTGACCTCCAGAATACAATAAAAATGTACAATTATAAAAAATTAAGAAATCTTACTAATCATCAGTGATTCAGTGAATCAGTATTCACTCTTCAGTCTTCAGTCTTCAGTCTTCAGTCTTCAGTCTTCAGTAGTGTTTGTATCATCATCATCAGAGGATGTTGTATTATGTCCACCTTTATCTTGAAGTCTTGCCTCAACATCCAACCAATCCTTGAAGCAGAGAAGCATCTCCACCGTTTCGCCCGTCATCCTACTTCTCTTTTCGTCAAGAACACGCCGACCTGCACTAAAAGCGGATTCCGATGCTACCGTGGACATCGGCACAGCTAAAATATCGCGTGCAATTGCCGACATAACAGGATATTGATTTCTAACACTCTTCCACCAAGATAATACATCTAGATTCTCTATTTGATTTTCATCATATGCAGACTGAAGATCATTTCGTAAATAAAATTCTAGTTCACTACTTAAAGATGAGGAAGATGAAGAGGAACTTGAAGCATGTGTGTGTCTTCTCTGTGCAATGAATGAAAAAATAGATGACGAACGAGAACTACTAGAAGAAGAAATAGAGGTTTGTATTTGTGTTCTAGATCCACGAATTTTTTCATCATATATAGCATAAATATCATAAAGAAGTTGTTTTACCTCATCTTTAGCAGATTCAGAATCTTAATTCATATTTTCAGAATATGCATCAAGTAAAATTAGCACGCCATTTAATTTAACTCTAGGATCAAATACAGCAGCTAAGTTATGCATAGGACATATCTTGTCCCAATACTCATTCCATTTAGATTCCATTAGGTCAATAATAGGCATTAAAACATCATCATATCTATGTTCTGCAAATTTTTGACTAATTATATATGCTTGTTATAAAAGTGAACATGAAGTAGGGTAATAAATACCAGAAAGAACATTGGTAGCATTATAAAAACTAAGCAAAAAATCTTCCAAATTTTTCCTTTATTCCAATCAGTTTCAGACAATGTAAAGCCTAATCCACGATCATTAATATATGCACTTAATAAGTTTTTATATGGGTATGCATCATGTATCATGCTATATGTGGAGTTCCAACTAGTAATTACATCAAGTTTAAATTTTTTAAAACGTTTACCATGATTTATGCATAATTCTTTAAATTCTTGAAGTCTTGATCTTGAAGCATGAATAAAAGAAACTACATTTCTAATTTTTGAAATCACATCTTGAATCATGCCCATGCCAGCTTGAACAGAAAGATTTAAGACATGACATGCACATCTAATATGCAGTAAATTTCCATCTAATATGGGATGCAATGAGTCTTTTAATAATGCAACAGCAGAATTATTATTAGATGCATTTTCAAAAGTAATAGACATAATTTTATCATTAATATTATATGAACATGCAGTTTGATAAATAATATTTGAAATTTGTTGCCCAGAATGTGGAAAATCAAAAGCACGAAAAGCAAGAATACGTTTATTTAATTGCCAATCATTATCAATATAATGAGCAGTAATGGCAATAAAACAATTACTACCTACAGATGCTGACCAAATATCAGAAGTTAATGAAATTTTTACATTTAAAGTAGAAAGTGTTTCAATTAAATTTTGTTTCATTGCTAAAAAGTTGGTCATAGCTACTCTTCTAAATGTACGCCTACTAGTTCTTTTGTAAGCAGGTTGTAGGTTTAATTGAACATATTCTTCAAAATTAAAAGATTCACATAAACTAAAAGGTAATTCATCCTTAACTATTCATTTTACAAGTGCTTTTCTTTGATTTTCATGATTATATGCAAAATTACCTACAAGTAATCCCCCTTGCATATTAAGGGTACTTTGAGTTTGAGCATGAGAATCATGCATTCTATGACTCTCTTGATGTCTTTTTAAATGCCCTGTTCCCCCACTACTACTACAACTATAAAGTTTGGCACATTTTTTACATCTAGCTTTCCAGACTCCATCAACCATAACTCTATCAAATTCATTCTATACAACACTAGTCCTCTTACGAGAAGAGGTTTGATCTTCACTCGGTTCACCAGTTCTAGAGGAACTAGGAACATGGGGTTGGGGATTAGTTTCTTCTCCCTCAGAAACAGAAATGCCAAACTGACTTTCCTCAAAAGATGACATATCTATGATTAATTCAAAAAATAAAAACTAACCGCAAGGAGGAATTGAGTAGAGGGTCGGAGGGCAGAGGCAGAGCCGAGATTCCGAGCTTCCTCTTGTGCTCTCAACAGAAGCGACCTTCTCTTCTCAACAGGAACCTCCTCTTGTGTAGCACTTGAACAAACTAAAAATTAAATTGCTAAAAGAGCACTTTAGAAGAGAGAAATAATAGCAGTAGAGAAGGAGAGAATGAGAGGTTTGGTGTGGTGAGAATGAGGGAGGAATGGGCTATTTATAGAAGCCCAAAATTTTTTTTCCCAAAATACCCCTCAATTCAGCCGTTATTGGACTGTTGGGAGGGGTAAAATGGACTTTTTCCCGAAAATAGCCGTTAGAAACGGCTATTTTCCTCCCCCCTCTCCAGACGGCCCGTCTGAAGCCGTTGCGGGCCGTGCCAGGCACGGCCCGTTTGAAGCCGTTGCGGGCCGTGCTTGGCACGGCCCGTTTGCGCCCGTTACGGGCCGTGCCTGGCACGGCCCGTGGCGTGCCGTGCCCGGCCCGGCCCGCCAATAGACGGGCCTGGGGCCGGGCCGGGCTGGCGTTCCGTGCTGGACGGGCCGTGCCAGGCACGGCCCGCTTCATAAGCGGGCCGGACCAGGCACGGCCCGTTTAGTCCTTTGGCCCGGTGGGCCTGGGCCGGGCCGGCCCGGCACGGCCCGTTGCCCAACACTAGTTGGAACTGAGATGCCAAATAGAAGTACATAAAAACTACTAATCTGTATAAATATAATCAATTCTAAAAATAATATCATATATGAAGGAGGTTTGCAGCGGATAAGTCCCAAAAGTGAGAAGAGCTAAACTAGAGTACGGCCAATTCAATAGTAATAGAAAGGGTTTTAACATGTATGCGATTTATAAGCATTTGAAATTGTATATATACCACCGCAAAATTATTATTTGTATATATACTGTTCCAAAATATTTTTTACTATATACATATACCCTCTAAAGTTTACTATCAGCATGCACATGTTATAAATTATTGCTTTTGCACATTTATCTGCTAAGGGCATTTCAGTCATTTCAAATTTCAACATTATTTCTTTACCGCATTAGATGACTTGAGTGGATATGCAATATATATATATATATATATATATATATATATATATAATATTTTTTATAAGATTATACATGCAAAATAATAATTTTTATAATGGTATTCGCATAATTTCATATATTTAGGATGTGATCCATTATATTGGTCTTACATTGTCATTGACCAAGTGTTCCAAAATTAGAAGTTTCCTGGAATCAATCCTCACGATCTTAATTCAAGTTCCTAATCCCTCCCCTTTTTCTCTGACACTAGAATCATCAGGTCTGCTCCAAACCAAGGCCATCTTTAGGCCCACACGCATGCGTCCACGGTCCATACTATATTAAACAATTTTTTCCTTGCATCTTCTATCGATTCATTCCCAACCAACCTTGTAAACTCCAAACTAACGCTGCCTCTTCTAGTTCTACCACACTTCAATCCGAACAACCTCAGCTCCACAGTGTGCATCTTATGCTCAGGAGCCCTTCATTGCACAAAACATTTTAGTTCTGCGACGAAAGTTGTCTTCTTTTTTTTTTTTGGGGGTGGTAGATGAAGGCAGTATTTAGATATTCAAATTTTTCATTGGCCACGACAAAATTCGATGATTGCATTGCACCGGAGAGGTGTATCTTCACTTCATCCACAACACTTTATAAACTCACCAGAAACATTTTTCTCTACCACTTGAACCTTATAGAGAACAATCAGAAAGAAGCAGAAGCAACATTATCAGATGCATCAGCTGAAGCTGCATCAGATGCAATCCATCAGATTTGCTCTCCAGAGAGCACTCTCTGTGCTGCCAATCGCATCTGCTCCTTCCCCTATCTCATGAATGAAAGCAAGTAGTTTGCCAATAATTCGCATCGAGGGGCAGGTTCTCCTGGATGTTAGTAGGTCTGCGCGGACAGGAATGCTTAGCTCGAAGGCGACTCATGATGAAGGCCGACCGCCACCTAGGAAGTCCCTATAAGCATCATCACTGTTTTTGCATACATGTCCTTGATACTATTCATAATAAGCTCGTTTCCTATGCCTGTTTTCTCATCACCCACTTAACAATTTCTACTTACGTTGGCCCCCAAAGCCCCAGCTTTAAGCTTAAACCAGTCTTCTAGGACTCTTTTCGCCATAGTTCCAAGTTTTACCGCCCTCTCCCATGGTTTCAGAGCCGCGACTCTTAAGCTTGATTCCATGCCATCTCTTTGACCCTACAGATTGTTACAGTTATGCTCTATACCATCAGCAAGCATTCACTCAGTCCTCATGATCTCATAGAATAGATTGGTAGCATAATTTGTTTTTTCGTCTACATACTTCAATGGGAATCCAAGGACCTTTTACCGCAGTTCTGAAGGATCAAAAGCATATAAGGCCTTACGGCCGAAATTGTTTTCCTCTTTTTTGAACATCTATAGAGATCTTCCTCATTCTCTTTTGAGCTTGTACATTGGGAGAAGTGCTTCAGCATGAGGCCGAGGTCTCTCTTCGGAGCTGGTCGATGGCATCAGCTGCCATGGACGGAGAGAGTCGATCTAGAAAGAGGGCTCCACAGGTTATAGAAGGCGTGGAAGGAGGGCCTCAAACCCAGGGCATGCGGGACTGGGAGGGAGGAAAAGGAGGGGGAGACTAGAGGGAAGGGGAAGCCATGGAAGAGCTGCCACCACAGAGGAGGAGAAGCCGTCATTAACCATCAGCGCTTGCTCCTTGAATCAGTTTAGCATCAGCTGCCATGGACGGAGAGAGTCGATCTAGAAAGAGGGCTCCACAGGTTATAGAAGGCGTGGAAGGAGGGCCTCAAACCCAGGGCATGCGGGACTGGGAGGGAGGAAAAGGAGGGGGAGACTAGAGGGAAGGGGAAGCCATGGAAGAGCTGCCACCACAGAGGAGGAGAAGCCGTCATTAACCATCAGCGCTTGCTCCTTGAATCAGTTTAGCAGACTCCGCAGCATCCAAAACAACGTGCTTGCATGCAGAAGAACTAAACCACCAACTATCCTGCCGAAGCATAGCTAGTTACAAACATTATTCCACAACCGTTCTGTTGGAGTAGCAGAGCACACGCGCCTGCTCGTTTATGTTGGACCTGCAGATGCAAAACGGATGATTATTTGCCATTAAATTGGGAAAAATATGACAAACTTGTATTGTATTGTTTCAACCTCCTAAACTCCCTAGTTTTAATGTACATGGATTTAAACTCCATTGGTTTTAGGAATCCTTAATGGAAAAGGTGGAAGACAAACATCATAAGATTGAGAACAACATTCAGCAGTGAAAAATTGGTGTCAGATTATGACACACATTTATCGATAAAAATGAACATAAATATGCAAAAAAAAAAAAACAAAAAACAAAAAACAAAAAACAAATTTCACTTCTCAGCAATTGACTAGATGTAGTATACGCCAAGCCATGGATGTTTGAAACTCTAACAGATCCTAGGCAAACTTGCCATAACCTATCTTTGACACCAAGAAATCCTTGACAAGCCAATTTTGCATCATTAATTTACATGAAGCTAAATTGTTTATGAGAATGTATTCTAGATGATGCTGATGCCTAACTTGGGTGTCAATCCTGATCTTCTTCGTATCCATTACTTTGCCGGACAACAAAATCAATTGCCGTAGCACCGATGAAAAGCCCTTAAAACAATTTTCTTGTCCCCGCTGCAGGCCTCTCCATCGCTACAAATTTGCATTGTGTCCAATATCAGATCATCCAAAGAACCCAAAATTGATAATGCTTGACTTGATTTTATCCGTGGCATGTTCTGAGGTCTCCTAGTGGGGGAAAGGAAGCACAACAATTAGGACCTCATTCTTTCCTTCAAACTGGAAATATGATGACAGTGCATATTCGTGGCATTAAGAGTTCCTCTCCTGCTGCATTGTAAACATGTTGACAGATAAAACTAATCACCTGCAACTTCTTTCTCTTACTGAAACAAGCATCATAACCAAGTTAGAAAAAGGCTGGAGCATTTGGCGTGGATATTTTCCTTCAAAGCTTTCGTCATAAAGAGTCATGGCTGGAGGTGCCAAAGTGCTATTTTGAACAAAGAACACAATTCCAATCACCAATAATCTGAACAGGAGCATGTACCTTTCTTAAAGCAATGGAAGCGATTTCGGTCTCTGACAATGATCTCCCTTCTGAAAATGTCAGAGATCAGCTTTATTGCTGCATGGCAATCTGTGCAGATACGAAGATTCTTAAAGATGCGTAGAGGCAAACCAGGCCGTGTGCTGATCAGACCAAAACATATTGCAAGCTTCTCACTGTGAACTAATAGAGCCTGTTCTCTCTCTTCTCGCTCCTCACCATTTTCCAAGTAATTATCCATGACACGGGAAATCTGAGAGGCCACATCTGGGACATACCCAACCAACCGCAGCCTCCGAACTACTTCATCCAACATGGCATACACCTCTCGTGCTTGTGGGTGCGATTTGTCCCCAGCACTAAATCGGTGCACTTGTCCATTGACTTCGATAAAACTAATACCGGGAGCCTTTTTAATTCCTTTCCTCCTCATTGTCTCTCTAAGATTGCCGGCCTCGAAATGCCTTCCTGAAGACGCATACATGTTTGACAGCAGCACATGGTATTCGGTGTTATGTGGGTCCATCTGCACCAGCTCCTCCATCAAGCGTCTTCCTAAATCTAGCTTTCCATGAAGACTACAGGAGGCGAGGAGGGAACCCAATACGACCTCATTAGGGAGGATGGGCATTTCCCTGACCAGAGCCTCTGCTTCCTCTAACCGTCCCGCCCTGCCCAGGAGGTCCACCATGCAAGCATAGTGCTCTACCTTGGGTGTCAATCCGCATACCGTGCTGAGTTCGTGGAAAAGCTTCCGACCTTGTTCTACGAGACCAGACCGGCTGCATGCACTCAGAACGCCTACAAAGGTGATATCATCTGGATGCAATGCTTCTTCTGCAACCATTCGGGAAAACAATTTTAGCACCTCAGCAGCCATTCCGTGCATCGAGAGCCCACTCAGCATCGCATTCCAAGCAACCAGATTTCTGCGGGGCATTATTTCGAACAAATGGCGGGCAGTGTCTATCCTTCCGCACTTTGCATACATATCAACCAAAGCAGTGCGCACCATAAGAAGATAAGCGCCGCCAAAGAGACCTGTTTTTGTGAAGTGGGCATGGATCCAACGGCCAACAGTTAAATCTCCGGCCTGAGAGCATGCTGAGAGGAGAGAACACAAGCTAATGTGGTTAAGATTTCTTACTGAATCATCCAAGAAGAGCATCTGAGAAAGAAGGGACAGCGCTTCTCTGGGAAGCCCAGCTTCGATGCAGGAGACGACCATGACCGTCCAGGAGACCTCATTCTTCTGGGGCATTCGGTCGAATACCTCCCGCCCCCTGGCAAGCCCCTCCCGCCGCAGGGTGCCCGAGAGGAGGACGGTCCAGGAGACGACCGTGGGACAGGGCATCTCGTCGAAGAGGCGACGAGCGTCGGGCATCCGGCCGCACTTGGCGTAGGCGTCGATGGCGGCGTTGCAGGCGGGGACGGAGAAGGGGAGACCGAGCTTGAGGAAGAGGAGGTGGGCGGAGGCGGCGGCGGCGGGGTCGGCGAGGCGGGCGGAGGCGGAGAGGAGGGCGAGGAGCGTGACCACGTCGGGGGGGACGGCGGCGCGGCGCATGGAGCGGAAGAGGCGGACGGCACGGGCGGGGAGGGCGGCGTGGGAGGAGATGAGGGCGGTCCAGGCGACGGTGGAGCGAGCGGAGGGGGGGAGGAGGCGGCGGAAGGCGTGGAGGGCGGCGGAGGGGGGGCCGGCGGCGGCGTACATGTGGAAAAGCGCGGCGGAGAGGGAGGGGAAGAGGAGGAGGAGGGCGGACTTGAGGAGTGCGGCGTGGAGCTGGCGACCGAGGTAGGGAGGGGAGTGGCCCAGAGCACAGGAGCGGAGGAGGGTGCGGTAGAATGGGATTGGATCCGAATCCGAATTTGGTGCTGCGATTCCATCGCTAACCATTCCGGCATGAAATGGAAGGAGACACAAGATTTCTAAGTGGACTTGGCAATGCGGTCTCGCTCTCGCTCTCGCCCAGTGTGTGCATGTACTCTCCCGAAATGCCGCAACAAGAGCCGGCCCTTTTCTTTTCTTTATTTTTATGACGTTGTCTTACCCGGCTCGGGCTCTTATCCTGTTACTGGCCCAACATACCTGCCTCCACCATCCTCCCGATGGGGAGTGGATTTGGAGAATAACAGTCGGGGCCTACATTGATCTGAACTAAAAATTTCTCCTTCCACACAGTACAGGGGAAAAATTCCCAACTAAAGAGTTTTTTTTTTCTTTTTTCCTATTTTCTAAATACTATCAATGACCTGTTTCTAGACCGGCAGGCGCCAGCAGCCCATGCGCCTTGAGAGGACGGGATTTTGTCCAAGTGTATGCGGGAATGCCTGGATCTCTGAGATATTCCCAAACCACTACTGCTGCTACTAGTTTTATTTTATTTTTTTAAAAAAATTCCTGTTTGATTTTTTTTTTTTTTAATAACAGGTACCTGCTGTGATTTTGTTTCTAATGACGGATGGCCTGTCCATGCTAATATGTCCCTTTGCCGCCTGCAAAATTTATATCAAGGTACTTCGGTGGTTCCCTGCGTTCGAGCTTCCTCATCTTACTTCGAGTTCTTTACTTTTCAAAGCCAGCTTTTCCAACCATGCAATCCATCGTTCGACTTTCAAAACCAAATTCTCTCATTATACGATGATAATTTGATTCGGTGATTGACGTAGATGGAGTCTCATTCGACTTAACGCAGAATTCATTCTTGTGAGAGTCAATTAATTTGCTGGAAGATGCTGAATCTGTGATGGCCTGCACGGACTTCGAATGTACGACGAGTGATTCTCGAGGCATTTCATGCATCAGATAGAATGTCGTGCCTGGTGGTGATTACCTGCCATCACTGTTGCTGTCAATGTCTCAGAAAAAATAGTTGACAGACATCGGATGCATGGCCAGCCTTTCACATCAACTTCGGCTTCAAATTACTCGAGAACCAAGCATTGAGATATACTTACTCTCTGGCTTATGCTTTCTGCTCATATTTGCTCTCTGCCTGCTTAGATCACCTGACCCTAATTCGGATGGGTCCCGCTACTAAATGGTCCATGGTAACCTTAAAATCAATAATAGCGGGTGAACCTTAACCGAATTTCAGCTGGAGAACCTACCGCTTTGCCCTACCCCATAATTCAGTGCTTGAGATGGGCATATTACAGCAATTCCACCCCACAGAAAGACAGAACACATTAAATCGATAATTATATCCAGGTGCTGATATTTGCACAGTATTGATAGCTTCGATCTGCAGGAAAAAAACAAAAATGATGGGGAATTTTCAGGGTGTATTCATTTAACTAGAGGCAATTTTCCCATCATCTCCTTTGATATCTCTGCAGTCTGTACATAAGTGTGGAATGTAATGCAGAAGCATTTCAGCAGATCACAGACAAATTATGGCACAACTTTATTTCTGCTCGCATTTGCTTAGAATCCTATGCTTCATTTTGCCTACGGATACTCTTCCTGCCACTTCAATCTATTCAGAGCGACCGAACGTTCGCCTGCATGAACGATTCAAGACGGGGCTCTGTCAGATCCACTGTCTCTTCATCAGAGGACCGCCAACTTGGAACATTTGAAGTCAGGAGGATAAGTCTCTCCATATACTCGGCAGAGAGAACTGTCTCGGTGTTCTTCTGGCGGTCCTCGCAAAGGTTTCGATCGATTGTTATTGGCAACGAGCACCGAGCTTGCCATCTCTCTGAAGCCGCTCGATTTGGTTCTTGTCTTTCAGCTGGACCTTGTGATCTCTCAATACTAGTAATGCTCTTGATGCTGGAAGAAGATGAACTCTGTATGGTACCGAGACAAGAATGTAAGCATACATGCGGTATTACAAGATCACCTAATAATAGTAGAACTGATAGGTGTATCGGCAGCACTCTATTAATGAAATCTTGAACAAGCCAATTCCTTCAAGATTTTGCTTTGACAAACCATAACTAAAACATGTGCAGTATGTGCTGCTATGAGTACCAAGCTCACAGCCAAAAGCATTTCTTTTTTTTTTGGTGCATCGGCAACTCATGCTGCTCGAACATGAGCACAGCCTGCTACATCGAAAGCAAAAAGCCTACACAAAGCAAAAGGAAATGCTAATAACAAAGACCTTTGTAAACATAATTTGAACAAATGCCAGAGTATATTTGATTTTGTTATGAAGCTTATATGGGGTTAAAAGTAACAAGCTTACAGTGCCATGCATTTCCCATTTCCCTCCCATGTGTAGGAGACTGATGGGAAAACCTGACAAAAACCACATTATACTACAACAGCAACATCTTGAACATAAGCTGGCTTAAACCAGACTATACTACACCAGTGCCATCTTGAACATAAGCTGGCTTACAGCCGACAAACTAAATTTTGCCAGTGACTAGATTTTCACAATAAAGAACCATTCTGTCATAATTCCGGTAGTTATGCAGAGTTTGAAAACGTCTTTCTATTTCTCTATATTCTTAGTCCCCATTTTTTCCTATGAACTAGGAACAACCATGAGATCAGAACATAAAAATTTCAGGAGAAGTCGAGGAAAACCAAAACTTAGATAAAATCTCAGGAGAGCTCATAAAACTAATCAAGATAATGTATATGACAACAGAAATAGTAGCGCATTTGTAATGTGCCAAACACCACAGCTATCATAGCAGCAATGCATTTGGAAATAGTTAAAGAGAAGGTTAAAAAAATCTCTCTCTCTCTCATATCCTATAGGCAAGATTCTGAAAAAACTATACAGATAAGGTACACTCACCATAAAAAAACTTGTAGGGATGTTCCATCTCTTATACTTGTTAGGAGTAATAGTGGAGAGGATTTGAACAACTTCACTCATGGTAGGTCTCAAATCTGGATCCCACTGCAGACATTCTCTGGCCAAATGAGCCATTATTTGCATCTCTTCTTCTGGGAACTTTCCTTTGAGAAGTGGGTCAGGTAATTCTGACACAACTAGCTTATGATCGTGCAACCTAGATATTGCCTGCAATTAGTAGACATTGTGAAGTAATTAAAACATATTTGCTTATCTGGTAAATTGATTCATCTCGAACCAAGAATAAAACAACATCAAACAGCCTGCCTTTTGATGCCTCTCTGATGAAACCCTAATTGAAGTATCAATCTTAATGGAGGCCTCTTCTGCCTCCAGTGGATTATATATTTTATCGATGAATGGAAGTGAAGCAGTAAAAATAGTTAAACAAGTCTCAATAGAGTACATTTTACAAGTCTAATCTTAGAATTCATAATGAGGGTAAATGAAGTAGTTCAATCTGTTCAGGGCATGATAAAGTTCATCTTGTTTAAGCTGGAGATGCAATAGCTTTTTCTTCAGACTAAAATAGTCCAAGATGGTCAAGAAGATTACCCATATCACAAGGCTCTCATTGCCTCTATTTGATGACTTGTGGATCGGTTGCCGCCCAGTGACCAATTCCAGGATAACCACTCCAAAACTGAAAACATCTGACTTCAGTGAAGCCTTTCCCACGATAGCATATTCAGGTGCAAAATATCCAAATGTCCCCAGCATTCTTGCTGGAGAACTGGAACAACTACTAAGATCATCAGCCATTAGGCGTTTGGCCATACCAAGATCAGTTATCTGCATGCCAAAATGAAAATGAAACAACGAAAACCTGATATATGCACACTAGTTAGTAGTTACACTAAAGCTAGCATTTGGTATTCATGTCCAATGCTCAACCTAAATTTCAAAAGTCATTCCAAAAATTAATACTCAACTTAGCAGATAGGTCTATGAGGCATGCACTCCAAACTTTAGTCAAACAGCATGATTTTAGTTGTAAAACCAAAGTTATATGTCCTTCTGACCTGATACATGAATGGGCTAAATTCATCCATTTTTCCCTATAAACTAACCAATTTTTCCACCTCATTGCTTCTTTTTTTCTCTTTCCGAGTGGTATTCCAATTATATTAATGGAGAAAAATGAAAAATCTGATGCAATGTTTCTCTGAGAAGCTTCTTTTGAGTGTTGTACCATTAATTTTTTCCAAAAATCCTCAAAATTGAGAGATGATCCAAAGGCTACTAACAATGCAAGGATTTCCTTATTGTACCAATTGTGAGACAACAAGACTTTAAAAAATAGATGAACAGCACAATAATACCATAGAAACCTTGAAGTGCTTTTTGTGTTAGGTTCTAAGAATCTTAGTACCTTAGCTCTGTACTGGTCATCTAAAAGAATGTTGGTGGACTTGATGTCTCGATGCAAAATCCTAGGAGCAGCTGCTTCATGCAGGTATTCCAAGCCCCTTGCAGCTCCAATCGCAATCTGCACACGTGTCTCCCAGTCCAGCGGTTCTTTCCCTTGTGTTGCATCCAGACAATCTCGCAAATTACCATTGGACATGTACTCAAATACAAGGAGTCTCTCAGATTGCTTCCCTTGGGACTCCGAGCAATATCCAAGCAAAGGCACCACATGACAATGGTTGAGCCTTGATAACAATTCGATCTGTGTAAAGTGTTGCAAAATCATGAGTCAGAATATGTTGAAAGTTGCTATTAATTTGACGATTTAAACCCCAAAAGTTCAAAAAATACAATAGAAAGCTCAACATTATTTTATGCTACTAGTTTTATTTCTCACCTACTTTGCTGTTATCCTTGGATATTCATCTTTTTTGACTTCAAAAGGGAAAATGATTGAGAAACTATATGTGGATACTGAAATAATGTGGATTTATGCTACATGTGGGTGGGTGGGTGGGTGCGTGTGTTGGAAGGGGGTGTTGGTTGGGGTTGGAAGGGGGTGTTGGTTGGGGTTGGAAGGGGGGAGTGTGTTGGAAGGATAGGGGTGGGAGGTGGCGGGCGAAGTATATCACCAGTAGTACAGGTGAAAATGAATAGAATGAAGGTAGTTTTGTTGTACCCATTAGAATTAAAGGAGACAATGAATGGCTAGATCCATAAGAAATAAGAAAAGTGAGAGCTGCATTTGAGGAACACCTCGGACAAAAACTCAGAGTCTGCTTCTGGCCATCCGAGTGATCTTAGTCTCTTTACAGCAACAACTCTTCCATCTTTGAGATGACCACGGTAAACATTGCTGCTCCCTCCAATCCCTATTAGATTAGCACTTGAGAATTTATTGGTTGCTTGCTCTAATTCAACATAGGAAAATTGGACAATGGCTCCAGGGAAAGTTCCTCTTTCACTTCCAAATACCCAGAAAAGCCTGTGTATGAATCCTGCATCAAAAAAGATTTAATGTTATTCCTAATACATTATTTGGATGCAAAGTATCACACTTCAAAGAAGCAGAAAAAATATATTAACAGAGTTTTGGCCGGTCTTCAAAGTTACAAATTAAACTAGCAGCAACAGTCAAAAGGAAAAGGCATATCTAGAATGTTATCTGAACCTTTCACCATCCGATGTTATTTGAATTGTTTATGTTTTGATGTAGGGTCCGTGTATGACTTAAATGTGTACATCTTAAGGAAGTTGGGCAAAAATGCACATATTACCTGTAAATCCATTGAAACCAGTGTTGTTCTTGGCCTGACATTGTGGGAATGAAGTAGATCGGTGGTTTATTAAGTTGGTCATGCTATTCCAACTTGTGTTTTTTTCAGATGAAAATGCTGGTGATGGCAGAGAAAATTGATCCTTGCGATAGAAATAGCATGCAATGGAGGTGAGAAATGCAATAGTTGTGAGCCCAACACAGAGTAGGAGAATGACCACAACACACTTGCGAGATAAATGCTTCTTTGCTCCTGTAGATGTTCCTGCAGAACACAGATAAGGCATAAAAAATGTTCTTTAACACGTCTGATGAGATTTAAAAAATATGGTCATAACTTACAGCCCACAAATATATTTATGTCACAGGCAGCCTTGACCAAAAGAACTGTATGGCCACCAGCTAATGTAATTGCATGTCTCATTTTCTATTATATTGCTTTCTGAAAAAAGTTCTTACGTAGATCAAAGTATAATGAAGGAATGCACATCCTTCGCTAAGAATTTAAATTTTACCAGAAGTGCAATTGCAGGCAGTAAAACAACTGGCAGTATGGATGTTTCCTGGGCTTTGAGAAGTCCCTTCTGATTGACATGAGCAATTCCATACTCCATCCGGGTTTCCTGTTTCATCAGCCACAAATTCCGAATTCATAAAATAATGATCCTTATTGTGGTAGGACTATCAAGGCATATCATACAGAGAACATATCATTACTCAAAACCAGATGACAATTTAACTTTCATGAATGAATTAGCAGCACATTGAATTTGATGTCATTAGTAAGTATGAAGTGAGTCGTGCAGTAGTATAATTGATTATTTATTTCACGTTAGCATAGAAAATTTTACAACAATAGGCTCGCGCACGAGTTTATATATAGGAAAGGTGGTTATCTCTTTTCAGTTGTACTAAGAAACTTCACGGCAAATGATAAGAGGCCAGATCGGTACCCGGTATGCAAGCACAGGATGTAGAGCAATTAGATGCAGTAGTGTAGTTCGGTGCACCTAGAGGACCACCAGCACATAAGCATGTCCACTTTAATGTGCCCGATTCGCCTAAAGTTTTCTCTGTAAAAATTATAGACAAAGAATGAAATGGAAGCCTCAATAAAGTTAAACAGCACATAACAAACAAAGCAAAATGTCTATACAAACAGGGCCTAAATGATGTACACTCCATTTACAGCTTATCATCTTATTTTAATATAAAGATTAAATGTACATGAATAACATTTTTTTATGACTTGAAAAATCAAATCAATGCTAACCACAGGAAATGAATCGAAGCAAAAAGAACCAGCCGACGCAAAGGATGGCAACTTTTAAATGTAGCTCCATTAGCTTCAGGCCAGATCCCAAATTGAAGAGACGTCCAAGGCGTCAGTTTTTGTTTACAGGCTGTCACAGAGAAAACAAGATACGATAAAAATGAATCCATATCCATACAAAAAAAAAGAAGAAGAAAAAAACATCATGCAGATGATTTAACAAAATATGAATTTCCGATCAGTCTATAATCTTTCAGTTGAGAGAAAAGACAAGCAACAGCTTTATCTAATTTCAGAATCATGACAAGCATAGCGCGGTATAATGGTCAAAATCTTTTAAATAATTTATATGATCTCCGACCTAAATGCTTGCAATGTCATATTTGCATACATATCAAAGGTAAGCCGCTTTAAATCTATGTCCGCTCATACAAAGAAAGATGATATCTGAAAAACAAAGGTATGCAGAAGAATAAAGCATATATGAGCAATTAACTAACGATCCCCCGCAAATCTAGAGGAGGAAAACAATATCTCATTCAAAATATGCACTAGCACACTGAGCAAGAAATAGGATCCCGAAAAAGCAGAGAGGCACATTAACAGTATTTGTGTGTACAAAACTGAATTGTGTTGTTACCGAATTAATACACCAAGACAACAAAGAAGTTTTTGTTTTTCAGCTTACTTAAATTGTTGTCAAAACTCAGAGTAGAACCGAGCTCCCTGTGGTCACGCCTTGAATAACCTAACGGGGGCAGCCACATCGTATATATATGGCCAGAAATGCATATGGTACGAAAAATGACAATCCTTGACCGATAGAGGCGTCCTTTACAAACACCGGTTTCCAGCACGCAAAATTTAATTGTTTTCAAGTATCGCTTGGGGGGAAAAAAAAGGAAAACATTAAAAATAATATTAAAAAAAACTTACCAGGAGCTCCTCAAGAACTCGGGCTCAGTCGAGAGGAAGAAATGCACCAATGATTGCAACACACATGGAAGTAGAGCAGCAAATGCTGGGATTTCTTGGTTTCAGGTGAAGCATCATCATCCTCGTCGTCGTCAGAAAGAATAACATCAACAATTCTGAAAACCCCGCATGCCGAAGCTTTCAGTGCATCACTAGAAGCGCCTTGGACTTGCCATTAAATGGATGGTTTTTAGGTTGCCACCGAAATCCAACGACAACAAACGAGTTGGCTACCAGCCGCGAAGGCAAATCATTGAATCAGGCTACAGCGACAGAAATCGATTGCGTTATGGGACGCTAATAATGACAGAGCTACAATAATCAGAGGGAAGAAAAAATTGTCCAGCATCCACCTCTCGGAAAGCAACCCTTTACAAACCAGATAGAGACCGGCGACCTATTCGAGTATTATATGCCAAAGAATAATCCAGGTGTCACATTCTAGCTTTTGCTCGTCTTGACTTGGAACTTAGGAGTAATTGCTACTTCTCCCAACCATCGACCTCAAAAGCGTTATCCAGAGATCCAGAGGAGCTCCCTAAACTCTGATCTTTCTTTCTTTTTGTTTTTTTCTTTGCAAATTTTTTTTTAAAAAAAAAACTAGATATGGAAAGATTTCAAATGCTCGAATGCGCAACGGTTACTTAGCTTTAAAGCATAATCGATGTTGACGTTTGCTAATTAGTACTTAGTTATTTATTTGAGTTTTACTTGTTATTATGATTATTTATGTTGCGGCTTCATGGCGCGGCTGTCGGTGACACATGCACTCTCCAAATCTAGTGCTTGCACTCCGGTCACGCCTCAGGAGTCAGGTCCATCCATTTTGAAATCGAGCGGCTAACGGTCGGAAATCAAAGGAAATATAAAAGGCGAGGTGTACTTATCAAATAAAAAGATGCCCGATCGATCGATGCGTGGAGTAGAATAGAATGGAGAAGGTATTGAACGGAAGGGCAATTATATTAATTTGGGATGGGCTATCATACATCCACTGATGACGCCATCGCGACTCCATTTGACGATTGCGTCACATCATTAGTATTAGAATAATACAATGACAGCGAATAAAGTGCGTGGAGAGATCGAGATAAGATGATTAGAAAAAAGAATTCGCTGGATCCGATCCCTACCTGTCCTGTGGGCTGAGGGCGTTGTCTCGCTCTCTTCACAGCAGGAGAAACGGCGATCGATCCCCCCCCCCCCCCCCCTCTCTCTCTCTCTCTCTCTCTAAATCTGCGTCAGCGTCCGTGGCAGCGGTTTAAATCCGACGGCTTTGAAGAGGGCTTTTCTCCTCCTCGTTTTTCGTCTGGGGGTTGAGGACGGGGATGATCGAGGAGGGAACTCCGGGCTAGGGTTTTAGCGTGGGATAGCGAAAGAGGGATCCGAGGGAGTGGTGAGTTGAGGAGGCATTTTGGATGGATGGATCGATCTCCGTCGACGAGAAAATAATTAATAGATAGGTGTAGGACCGCCGGGCAGGGCAGGCCGGATTTCAATCGGGGAGACGAGACAGGCAGATCGCGATGGAAAGTTGGGGCCGGAGAGAGAGAGAGAGAGAGAGAGAGAGATGGGCGAATGCAGAGGAGGATGGATGGCAGGTGGGGGTTGACGTTGGGATCGAGAAGCAGATGGATGGAGAGGGAAGTCGAAGACGCTAATAATAATTAATAATCTGACAGAAATTTAAGAATAAAGAAAGGGAGTCATCGCATTCTCAGTTTCGTCCGTCGCGTTCTGGGGAGAAGACGAGGGACGGGCACACCTGTCAATAAGAAACGATGGCTACCATCGGCAGCTGGACGCTCCCTGGACCTGGTTTTTACTTTTTATGCGCCATATAAGATTGAAGGTTCATGAAGTGATTTTATTGCCCATTCAAATCTCGGGCGGTTTCGGGGGAAAAGGAAAAGAAAAAACGGATCGGGTAGGGTACGCTAAGGATGCAAAAGGTGAATGAGCTGAGGTGCTGAGCTCGCACGCAGCCGGGGACTCGACAAACGAATATTTGTTATTATTCCTCTCGACAACGTGAGCTGGATGGAGTGGTATATTTTGATTTCACATGCACGTCGCCTAGTAGCTGTTGTCGCCTCGTCTTTGTTTGATACATCCTCCTTCGAGAGTGCTGGTTTTCGACCCAAAAAACACACGCACGCACACAAAAAAAAGGCCCAACCCCGGGCTTCAAGCCCAATTATATTTTACCCCTCTTCTTCTCGCCTTCAGGAGAGGGAAGCAGTTCTAGTTTTGCAGCATCGGACCACCATCACCTTAAACCGTGAATGCGCGGCACAGGAAAAGTCCCCTCTCAGCCACGCTATTTTCACGACAACTCTATTATTGGCCATCTGCGGCATCACGAGGTAACTCCTCGTAATTAAACTTCAACGAATCCAGTCCACCAAAAGAGGAAGATGTTTATCGGACATTGAAACTAGTCGACCTGCTCCAGCCTTCCGAGTCCAGCACCTCCAAACGTTTGCATGCTCAGAAGTTGCATTTTAACGAAAAAAAGCGTGGTTGGCCCTGTCCATAGAAATGCTCGTCTGGTTTGTTCGTTGATCCCGGCACTCCCATCCGCAGAAATGCTCAGCTTGGAAAGTTAATGACGGGAAAAAGTGCATAATTTCAGCGTGCCCGATCTCATGCTTCATACAACTTCAATAAGCCATACATACTGCAATGCCAGGATGAAAGCTCACCTGACACCAATATCAAATTGGTCCTCAGCACTGGTTAAATCAGGGTCAGGGATGGCATAGAATCGACTCGCGCGCAAAATCTTTCATCAGCTAAAAACATTCGGATTCATATGCTAACATGTGTCTGGTACAATTATACTACCAAGACAACGATTCTATGCAGTGCGAAGAATAAGAAGCAGGTCCCTCCCACCTGCTTGATTTTCTCTAGGTGTTTCTTTTTTGAAGCACGGAACAAACGCATGTTCTGAGGACATGTTTTCCGCTGTGGATCAATCAAAAATATGGATGCTCACTTGCCAATCCTCCAAAAATCCAACCATCAATCTGCCAGAGACAATGCAGCTGCACTTTTTTTCTTTTTTGGACACAATGCGGCTGCACTTTTTTTCTTTTTTCTCCCATCTCGAAAAGTAGAACAACGAGAAAGGCTGTACTCATGTTAGAGTAGTGTGAACAACCGTTTCAAAAAAAAAAAAAAAAAAACAACGAGAAGTGCAGTATGTAATTAATGTGGGAGGAATAGAAAAGGACCCGTAGACTTAAACCATAATTGACAGAAGACATATATCGTAAGAAGAATACAACCCACGAGGACAACGCATTCCCAAGATCACTAGCTTATACCCCCCCTCCCTTCTCCTATGTACACCACCAAAACCAGAGCAAGAGGACAGAAGAGAAAGCACCCAGGTTAATAACCCTCCACCTTTTCCCCACTTGAACTGAACCATCATCTTTCCCACGCTCCTTCCGTATCATAACCCAAACTTATTCATTTACAAGTTAACAATATACCCCATCACCAATGTAATAACCCTCCAAAATCTCCTTCTCTTTACCTTCTGCGCTGAACCCCGAGCTTCCATAGTGCCCAAAACAAAGAAGCAGCGAAAAAACAAAAGCAGTGCTAAACAAAAATACCGGGATGAATTCTCCTCTCCACGTAAAATATGCAAAATTACCTTGGCCGCGGTCGTGCCGGGAATGATTTTGCATGTCGCATCTGTATATTTGGATGCCGAGATGCAGGACTCATCGTCTGGGAGCGCTGCAGCATGTCGACCATAGATGGTGTCTGATAGGTTTGCGAGAGGCTGCTATCTGTTGAGTCCCCACGGGTCGTTGCTCTCTGCCATGAGTGTGAGCTTAATCCTGACAGCACATATGCCCGCCCTGATGCTTCATACCTTTGCCGGCTGGCCATCCTTTCTTGCATCTCCCTCAGCTCCGCATCAAGTCCCAGGCACAGCTGGTCCCCTGATCGTGCTGCCAGAGATTCTGACAGCATTCTCCTGCGTTCTTCCAGTATGGAGACAGCCTCCGAGAGCTCGCCACGCTCAGCAGCAGCCCTTGCTTCAGCCATGGCCTCTGCAGCCAGGAGACGGTTCCTCTGACGATCCACCTCAATCGACATCGTTTGTTCCACAACAATCAACGGTCTTGAGATCTTCACCTCCACGCCTTCCACGTTCACTGTCTCCTTTGACACAGGATCTCTATAGGCACAGCTCACTTTCAGCAACACGGTTTCTTCACAGGCTGGTGGAACATCGACGGACACCAGAAAATCCCTCCCTTCGTCTGCATACAAGTCTCCCACGTCAATAGATCCACTCCGACCATCATCTCTGACCTGATTGCCATAGCCACCAGATTTTATGGAGCCAAGGTGAACATTCGGATGCACACACTCCACACCAACACGCATCTCTTGAACCACCACACTCAGAAGCCCACCAATGCACTGTGCAAAAGCATCCTGGATTGCACCCTCGGTCTCAATGAAAGAGAAAGTCCCACCAGAGGTCTCTGAGATCGAATGCATTGACTCAGAGTCATGGTCAGCACCGAAACCAAATACATGAACAGGTATCTGATAACCTGTGCCGCCACGAATGGAGGACGGAACAAGTGATCGGTAGTCTGGTTGCGTTGGTTGAGCACCGCCAGAAGTCGGGGTGACCATATATGTATCTTGCCCATCAGAGAGCAAAATGATGCTGCAGACAGGGTTCTTCTCCTTACGATCTTCAATCACTTTTGCACCCTTCCTGAGGCCTTCAGCAATGTTAGTCCCACCACCAGATGTCAGCAAATTGACGGCTTGCACGGCCTGCTGCCGGCCAGATTCAGACATTCTACGAAGGGGAAAGAGCCGGCGAGCACTTGATGAGAAGGCAATGACAGAAAGCCGGTCAGAGGGCCCAAGGTTTTGAATCACAAACCCCATAGCTCGCTTCAGCAATGCAAGCTTGGTACCACCCATGCTGCCACTGACATCAAGCACTGTTACAAGGTCAACAGAAGCTCGAGAGGTTTTCGAGAGGTTAGTGCTCCCATGGGGATTTCCACCGCATGGTTGTGTCCTGGGAGCAAGTGGAGCCTTGAGATGGATTAGAATGGTGAAGTTTTCTTCAGAATCTGACTGTTGAATGGCTGAGAATTCTGGGTATGTCTTGATCTCTACCGTTCTCATGCATCCATGTTGGGTTTCTTTAGCTGTTTCAGATAAGGAACCCAAAGACTCGTCATCATTGAAGACAATAGGTTCTGAACTGTGGAAGAGGGGTGTCAGATGATGCTGCCTATTCAAAGACTCAACTCGAGGGAGCCGCCGCAGCACATTCACATACCCATCATCTTGAGGCCAATGGACTGGATTAACTCTCGCTCTTCCATGAGGGTACTCAGAGGATGGGGGCCCTCCAAAGGGTACCTCCTTCCATTTGGCCCTACAAACGGGGCACACATGATTCCCATGTTTTACATTTGCAGCAATACAATGGAAATGGAAGGTATGAGAGCATTCTGCAGTAAAGAGAGCATGACCATTTCCTGGTTTCATGGAGGCTAGACATATAGCACATGTTTTCTGAAAACCAAAAATATATACAGCGCAAACTCAGAAAATGTAAAATTTCAAAGCACGTGCACATTAAAACCTTAGTATTGAGCAGCTATCAAAGTTATGTGATATAAACAGTACGTGAGAACAAGGCATATTCAAGCACCATGTAAAAAGAAAAATAATCAGACACACAAATGAAGGGAGCGGTCAGCAGTGGTGGCAATATCATTGTGAATACAAATCTAGCAAGACAGCTTTTCTGATGATCATGTTTCACTCAGTTCGCCTTACAACAAGATAAATTCCTGAAAGTAGCAAGTTAACACCTAATAAAGAGGTCAATCAATCTGAAGGATTACTGGAGATGACAATAGTGATGATTAGTTAACAGTTCATCCAAGGTCCAAGCGCCGCTTACCCCAGCTTCCTAACAAATACTGAAGCAATAAAGAACCTAAGTTTTTTCAACAACAACATTAATTCCATTGCTGTCACTTTGATAATATGCAACAAGAAAAACATCCATGCAAGACCTCAATCCATACATTTACATTTAATCAACTGAAGTAAGAAAAATTTTGAATTTTGTATATAAATATTGTGTTCAGAGTTGATGTTACTGTTCAAATCAAACAGAACAAGAGAAACAAATACATGAACCATTAGTGGATACCCAAATGACACAAATAAAGAAAAACCAACGTAACACTAGAGGGTTGACAATTAGAAACACCTAATCAATAACATGAACAAAGGCAATGATTAATTAGGAACATAAAATGGGGAAACAATGGCCTGCAGGACATAAATAACATGAAAGTAAGGATAATAAAAAAAAATGCTTGCAAAGAAAGGGAATAAAGTAAATAAAATCATGAGATACAAGCATGGCAAAGAACACTTAAAATTCCATAATGAAACTTGGAATCACGTCCTAATTTCTCGGAAATGCTCAGACAGTTCTGTAGAAGAGCAAAAAATATCTTATAACTTCTTCATACCAAAAATAATATAATACATTTCAAAAATTCATGAAGTCAAAGGATGCAAGAAGTTGCAAAGGAAAACAGCAAAATTCATCAGTCTGTGTACAACCTTGTACAAGGTTGTGGCGAGGATTATGGTGGGCAGGATAAAGCCCCTACTGCCGGGCATTATCAACCAAGAGCAGGGGGCATTCATTGCGGGAAGGAACATTTCCCACAATGTCATGCTGGCTCAGGAGATGATGTGGGATCTCCAGCGAGCATCGAAGCGGGGCAGTCTGATGGCTGTCAAGCTGGATATGGAGAGGGCTTATGACAGGATCAGATGGAGCTTTCTCCGGAGGGCACTGGAGGCTTATGGCTTCCACAGGCGATGGATTGGATGGGTCCTAGGGTGTGTCCAGGGGCCGAGATTCTCTATTTTGGTCAACGGCACTCCTTCGGTGTTTTTTGAGTCTACTATGGGGTTGCGGCAGGGATGTCCCTTATCCCCTTACTTATTTATCATTTGTTCTGACATATTGTCCCGTGCCCTCCAGAGGGCGTGTGTAAGCCGGGAGCTGGAGTCCTATGTTCCAGCCCCGGGGGCGGGACCTGTCTCTCACCTACTTTTTGCTGATGATTGTCTTCTATTGTCCAGGGCGCGGGTTCGGAGGCACGTGTACTTCGCAGAGTGTTGGCAGATTACTGTGCGGCATCCGGACAGAGAATTAACTTCACGAAGTCAGCTATCCAGTTCAGCCCTAGCACAGAGAGCAGAGTCAGACAGGAGATCAGGAGTATTTTGCAGATGCCCGAGCAGGAGGGGACTCTGGTTTACCTGGGAGTTCCCATCACAGGCCGGAGGCTACGAGTAGCGGAGTGCTCGGAGTTGGTGCAGCGGGTCGAGAGTAGGCTGGAGGGATGGAGGGCATCATCTCTATCCATGATGGGGAGGCTGACACTTGTCAGATCGGTGCTTGGGTCCATGCCGGTATATCTCATGGCCAACACTGTGGTCCCTAAGACGACTCTGTTGAAGATTGAACGTCTTCTCCGGAGCTTCCTCTGGGGGTCCCATGGTGGGGGTCGTGGGGTACATTTGGTGGCCTGGGAGCGGGTATGCCGGCCCACCAGTGAGGGTGGTCTGGGAGTTCAGTCCCTTCTGGAGCGGCGTGAGACACTCATTGCACGGCATGCAGCTCGTTTTTTGTTGGAGCCACATGGGCTTTGGAGTCGGGTGATGGCAGCTAGATATGGTCGAGGGAGCCCCGAGGTGGCACGGCGTGGTCGCCGCATCTCTTTCATGTGGCGTGAGATTGGGAGGTACCTGCCGACTGTGTTAGCTCATACCAGGTGGCTGATGGGCGATGGCCGGACTATTGTTGTGACTGATGACCCGTGGGTGGATACCATCCCCTTGAGATATTGGCCGACGACGGTGGATTTCGAGGCAGCAGTAGGGCTCCGGGTGTGCGACCTCTTAGCACCAGGGAGGGCAGCGTGGGACGTGGACAGACTCCATCAGTTGTTCGGGGCACATCTAGCCGAGAGGATCCTTTCTCTGCCAGTACCAGGATGCGAGGGCCCAGATGTCAGAGTTTGGAGCACTTCATGCAGGGCCAGTGTTAGGCTGGGTGATCTGGCCCGGGTGATTCAGGGCGAGCATGAGAGTGGATGGGACGGTGCTTGGATTTGGAGGTCTAGGCTCCATCCAAGAGCAGCACTTTTCCTATGGAAGGTGATGTGGGACCGCCTTCCGACGAGAGCTGTGCTGAGCCGACGTGGTCTGGGGATCCCTGCGGAGTGTGGGGCCTGCGGTGCGGATGAGTCTGTTGATCATGTACTATTTGGATGTTTTTGGGCGAGGCGGACATGGCAGTGGACGGATATCCCAGAGGTGGTTTGGCGGGAGAGGAGACTGTTCCTACAGATGATACGTCAGTGGCTGGCTAGTCCCCGGACATGTCAGGAGGCCATCCGAGCGACTTGCACCGCCCACCAGATCTGGTTGGCAAGGAACGCTCGCACTTTTGGCGAGCGTAGGATGTCGCCGAGGTTTGTTGCGGAGTCCGCTCGAGTACTGGCGATGGAGTCCAGACCTACCAGCCCTTCAGATACGACCTTGATAGCTCGGGACACCTGGGGTTCTTGCTCTGCTCAGGCAGCTTTCCGATCGGTGTTTTTCACCTGGGAGCCCCCACCCCCGAGTTTCCTCAAGGTCAATTTTGATGGTTCTGTACTAGACAGTGGTACACGAGGTGGTGCCGGCTTCGTCATACGAGACCCTCACTCTAGGGTAGTGGCAGCGGGCGGTTGCCGGCTATTCGACACATCAGTGCCTGCGGCGGAGTTGCGAGCTGCCTGGGCCGGCCTTTACCATGCGCGGCGGGTATTACGGGCTAGCTCGATCATCCTGGAGGGCGACTCATCCATTGTTATTGGGTGGCTTCGGCGGGAGAGCACTGACCATCCTCTGATCCGGGATATTAGGATGATGGTGAGGGATGCTGTGGCCTTTGAGGCTAAGCATGTATTCAGGGAGGCTAACGGGGCGGCTGACTGGGTAGCTGCATATGCAGCACACCATTCAGGATACGCCCTGTGGGCAGGAGAGCGGGAGTTGCCATCGGCACTTCGCGAGATTTTGTATTTTGATGTTCTTGGGTGCATTCGGACACGTGTTGTTTGAAGCACCCGTTTTAAGCAAAAAAAAAAAAAAAAAAAAACAGCAAAATTTCTTAACTGTAAAACAAAAGGATGCACATGTTATTGCAACAAAGAGAAGTCATCTGTTTTTCAATGATACACTCTTCCAGACAGAAAAGTGCACACTGAAGAATCCTCATTATTGAAGGATTTATAAACATCATACGAATAGCTTAAATTATTGCTGATCATGCACATCATAGAAAGCCAAAAATTTTTGGCATATAACGTCAGTCAGCTTAGGAAAAAAATGATGAAACACTTAAATTGCTTTCAAACCCACAGAGTAACTGACAATTGCAGAAATCATAGTAGCAAGCATGGCTATCGAGTAACTTATAATAATATATCAGGCACTTACAATCTGAGTACGGTGAATGCTAATCCATCTATATTAACCAATAAAAACATTTGATTTCTCCTAGGTATATACCCTAGGCCACTATACGCACCATCTTGCGACAGAATTTTAAATCCTCGCCTTAGGATATGCACCCAAGTTCATGTTACTACCTTGGCGGCCTAC
This sequence comes from Phoenix dactylifera, assembly GCF_009389715.1. Lineage (NCBI taxonomy): Eukaryota > Viridiplantae > Streptophyta > Magnoliopsida > Arecales > Arecaceae > Phoenix > Phoenix dactylifera. Next base: position 11,267,932 of record NC_052408.1, on the reverse strand, counting down.
CCATCAAAAGTAACATAATGAACAGCTCTAGACATGAACACGAGAGTTGCTCTTATTATTAGGCAAACTGAAGACCCTGAAAGGGTTCGTCAATTTCAGTAACTCAACATGCAGAAGATTTTTAAGATACAAAGAGCTAAAATTACAAATCATTACGTAGACCTCATATATGATCTTGCTACCTATTTTAGTTCTTCAAACTAAATCTGTAAAGCAGAACATGAACAGCAAACAGGATAGCTGGAGCAGGAATCTGATTTAGTTAGAAAATCTTTGACCAAGAGAAATACCAAATGATGAGATCAACAAACCTTCTTAAGTTTCATCTGTCATGAAATTATGAACCCTTTACCTAGTCTGCCCCACTAGTTAAGACTTAAGATGGCCTCCTGTTCTCATTAGCCAATACCCACAAATAACTGTTCCAAAGTAAAGGAGACTTTTTAATTCAGGGTAAGGCGGAGGTAATGAAAGGAAAGGGCCCTTGCCTGATAAGCAAAATGGCACTGGGCCATAAAGGGAGTGGGATTGGTAAATTTCATGCCCCCAAAAAGAAGAGAAAAATCAAAAAGGATCGCGTGAAGAAAGCAACAAGACGCCACCATCCCAATTCCATGATTTGATACAACAGCACCAAAAGAGAAGGCAAAAAGAGACCACCAACTCATTTATACCCATTCCCATATAAAAAAAGCGGAACCGGAAGCATCAACAAAATTTATTCAATAAGGCATCCAAAAAAAAAGTAATTTTTCAACCACTGCAGACTGAGCTCACCCAGATCGCCAGATTCCGAACGAATCAATAAACAGTCATCATTGAGCACGATATCATTAAAAAAAAAACTACAAATTAAATCATGAATAATTTCAAGAAAGGTTTGCGCAAATCGGAGGCAAAAAAAGGCCAGACCTTGGACGATCTGCTTCCAGATTTGTAAAGCCGGAGGCCGGACAAGGTCGGAGTCGGAGTGGAGGGCATCAAGGCGCGGAAATCCGAAGCCCCCGACGCCGGAGAGACCGCGGCAGCGTCCGAGGATGTCCCAGAGGGATAATCGGACGGCGAGGCGTCGTCGAGAGTCTTGGGGACGTAGACGCAAAGGTTCAAGCCGAGAGCGAGCTTGGCTTTCCTCCATCTGCTTCCCATTTTCGCCGAGACGGGATCGAGAGGCCTCGTGGTAGGGTTCGAAGATCTCTTAGGCGGACTAGTTTTGCTTCATTTCGGAACCCCCAACAAGATTTCAACGAATCGGAGAAAAGGTTTCGAGATAGGAGGTAAGAAAAGGCGGAGATTTCGAGGGGGGAGGAGGGGGAGGGCAGGGGAATCGATCGAGGGCGGATTCGAAATAGAGAAGAAGTTGGGGGAAGAAGAGACGGAAGTGGTTTTCCAAGAGGCAGGTCTAGGATACGTAATCAGTCGCCGACGGAAGTGGTTTTGCTCTCGTTCGGCGAGCCGCCATTAGCGAGGGGGTTGGCGGTCGAGAAAGAGAGAACGCGCGAGTGAGGGCCGAGGGGGATGGGTTTTGACCTCCGGAGCAGCTTTTTAGACTCTGAGGGATTGGGACTTGAAAAAGAAGGAATTTGTTAACTTTTCCTTCTGTTTCCCGCACCACCCTGCCTTCCTGGTTTATTAACAATTAATGCCACCGGGAGAGATAAGGAGAGAGTGGAATTGAAGGGTGCATGAGCCCTGAGCCATCCGAGAGCTAAAAAAATATAATAATTAAATTAAAATTTAAAAAAATGTTTGAAAATAATTTGGAACAGAGAAAAAAATTAGCAATTTATGGGCGGCAACTTTTTTGAAAAATTATTTTTATTGCATGCACTATATGACCATACAAGCTTTATCATGATTCTTCCATACAGACCCATTCATTAAACATCATAATATATTTTCATAAAAACGATCAGATATGATGCACGGTTATATGTTGCATTATAGAAAATAATTTTTTTATTAAAAAATAAGATATTATCAATACTATTTGCAGTATATAATCATGCATGCATGCAGGCGATGGTAATAGTTGATTTTTGTAGATTTTATTTATCAAGCCTGCATCTTCGTTGTAATCAATAATTATGGTTTACTGTATGCATGATGATGCTGGTACATACAGTAATACTTTCTCGGGGCCGGGCACCGACGAGTGGACAAGGTGCCCACATCGTACTGGAAGTGGGTGATTTCGGTGCATCGAGTTTTTTTTTCCTATATCGTAAAGTTTGGTATCCGGTCCGTGGAGGAAAGGACGGGTATATGGACCCGTCGGCTGGGATGTTTCGGAGTGATCGCCAGAGCTTTGTATGCTACCCAGAATAAGACGGTGAGCTGCTGGAATCAAAAGTCTCGCATTGGACAGAGCACTTGTCTCCAATCTCCATGCGGCTGTTCAAATTGCCGGATCTTAATTTCCTGAGGTGACTCGGTCAATGTAACGGAGAACGTAATTTTATATCATTTTTGATAAATTGCAGGATCTCATTAACCTTTTCCTTTAGGATATGGTAAATCACCTCCTTACAAGGAGGCCGAATCCTTGTATTTCGGGATTTCTTGGACTTTCGAATAAGCTAGGTTGATGCATGTTACAGTGCGAGATGTGCGTTAATCATAATGGGCGTGTTTTTTTTGTCTAGATTTAGTAAATCATCTGCTATATGAAACCAACCGAGGCATTGCATGTCTAGCGTTGGTAGAGCATCGGACGCATTATCCCATCATGCATTTGGTCTTTGGATAAAAAATTGATTCAGTTCATCGCAAGTGGAGGTTCTTAGTTAGGCACGAATATAGAGCACCACCAACCCCATCGCTGGATTCAAGCGGTTCGCGACGAGGATGGTCGCCAAGTGCCGCCAAATTTAGTACAGGTTTCACGCTTTCCCGGAAAAAATATGGCCAATCTTTACGTGGAATCTTCTGCGATCACGGGCTGTCTCTTGTTATTTGTGCAACCGGCTCCTGTTCGACCCACCGGACCCTCGGCGCTTATGTCCCAGCCTGTAAGCCGTTTGGTTGGATCAGATCCGCCGTTGAGCTGAACGGGTGGATCAATCCAACCGCAAAGCAGCATGTGCAAAGTTATATATAATATGTACATGTAAATATATGTGTACACTTGCTGCTTGGCCGGATCCATCAGCTCGAGGATGGATCTCAACGAACTAAAAATTTTATGTTTCGGAAGGGCGGAATTCGAGGAATCAAGGCCACCCGCAAAATTGAAGACCCACGCTGCCTGGAGAAACAGTCTACTTTTCTCGTGGATACCCCGAGCATAGGGTAAGTAGAACATGCATATCAACGTGCGGCCCGATGCTTCTTATTGTTCCGTTCTATCCCAAGAAAACTTTAGTCATTATTGAAAATGATGGAGCCTACATGAAAGGCATATTAGTTTTCTCGGGTGTCAGATAGGATCATGATCGAGGTTGGCTGCTGCCAATTTTACAAGACTAGTAAATTATGCTCATCAGACCTTCTGTTTTTCCCTGGACAAAGACCGGAAGAGGGCATCTCTTGGCCCGTTGATTGCATTAAGTTAATTGCATCCATTCAGAAGAGATTGGTAAGCGCTGGCTTACCAATACGTACAGGAAGAAGCTTCTTCTCGATCCTAGCGGTGGATTGGCTCGATGTTCTCTCTATCATAAGATCCGCAAACGCAAGTTGGGAGTCCAGGAGAGGAAAGAGGGAACGATAGGGGTGATGGGCGTGTGTCCCGAGCATCACGATGAGCTGGATTAATTAATTACGTGTGGAACTTTGCCCGGCTTCACCAATGTTAGCCAGGCAAAGGCAAAGGCTCGGCTAGGCTCGGCTAGGCTCGGCTCCAACAACGTGGACTTACTTGTTCGACCTTACCATGCTGGCCGGCAGCATGAAGATAAGAACTGGAGGAGTTCACAGGGCCTGCTTGATCTGCGATACGTGCCTTGTCTCGCAGCCCAGTTAAAGACTGTCAATGTAAAAGCCGGACTACGGTTGGTCGTGCTTGGATTGGGATTTCCCTTGCAAGCAGAAATTTTTGGGGCGCCAAACTCGATTCTTGAAGCTTGTTTATCCATTTTCGCACCAGCTTAGCATTGCATCGAGTCATCCTCATGAGCTGGCTGAAACTCGCATGCATGGCTTCTTTTGGAATCAAATCGAGGACTTTCGCAGCCTCATCCAAAGAGGTAGACTAAGCCGAGATGAAGATGCACCGCAGAACCATGCGCGGCGGCTGAACAACACAGAATAGTTCGGCAGAATCATGTGGGTATACGGGGCCAGCTAGCACGGACCACCATCATGACGAACGTCGTACAGCAATTCGAGCCGTCTGATCTTGATCTGGTGGTTTGCTGCATGCAAGCCATATCTCATGCTAGGAGCGTAGAGTTGAGAGGAGGCGCAGAAAGGAAAGGAACGTGCATGAAAGGGGTCCACCATCATCCCATGTGCCGCACGACAAATTAATGTTGCTGAGGGCGGCAGCAGGCCTTTTTCTCCGATGCCGTGGATAAGAATGCCACCCCGGGAACCCCATGTACATAGAGATAGAGATTCCATGTCATCTCCTTTGATGTCCTGGAGCGTGGAATTTCCATCCACGCTACTTTGTCGATCGACAGCAGCCCACGGTTATTCGCACGAACAACATAAAAATCAGCAGCGGCGGCAGGGGCGTCGCTATCAACGGTTGATTCCTCCCCACCCCTGATGTTAGACTAAACACACCAAAACAGAGAACGAATGCGACGCATATCGGATTTTTGTGCGTGGCCAGCCTGCCACTCATTGCACTACCCCACGCGATGCGACAATTATGTGCATATATGTGTTGTTGCACAATTTATGACCATATATAATTTTAACTCTCTTTTTTTTTTTTGAAAAATATGGGGGAACGTAGATTTAGACTTAGACAAATCATCCATATGGAAGAGAGGTGCAATTAGCTATGCCAACAAGGAGAGGGGATTTTTTTTAGCCGTAAAATAACAAAAATCATCATGTACTTATATAGGTGTCTATATGCATGAATCTTGCCCTTGTTGGTAAGTTCAAACAATAGTAGCCATCACATGTGGTAGCATGCATCATGTCAAGATTTGACACCAATGATTTAAGCTACTGGATGTGTTTTATTACCTCCAAATTATTTTTTGTTAAAAAATAATATAATTAGAAGTCTCCGGCTTATGTATCTAATAATAGAAAAAATATATATTATTATATATTTTCAAATTAACCATTTTTTGCCACTAGATGCACGAGTGATGTATAGACTATAGATCTATAAATTATATAATTTTTTTAATATTAAATAGCTTGGAGATAGAAAATTATGTATATATGTGCATGCGCGCGTGTGTATATATATATATATATATATATATATATATATATATATATATATATATATATATATATATATATATATATATGCGCGCACGGATCCAACTATAAAAAGATTTCCAACGTCCAAAAAAGGTGAGGCCATGCATCCACAAGAGACTCTTCACAGACGAACCGTAAAGAGATATATTCCATCAGCAAAGATGTTATATAAGAAATTAAGAGCCAAAGTATCATGAACCTAGGTCAATTTGGTACATGGAAAGACCGCCTCAGAATCTAGGTTATATTGGTAACCAAATGATTGGATCTCTCACATGCTAGGATAATCCAACAAACTACACATTAGGCATCTTATAGCCAAGAGTTGCAAGAACCTCCATGGACTTTGTAAGATTTAGCGGCAGTTTTCTTTCTCTTTTTCTTTTTTCGTTTTTTCAAAAATGATGGCAATAGAGTGCCTTCCAAGTTTGCAACTAGAATTATTCACAATGAATAAAAGGACCAGCGATTCTGACAAGTAAGTGAATGAGAGATGGAGAACATCAGGGAAAGAAATCTCCTGAATTAGTCACTTGTTTGTTGTCTGTGTGGCGGTGGAGCTGCTTTAGCAAGCCCTGCTTCACAGCTTTTGGTGTTGAATTACCTCAATCAAGCCTGATAGATCCGTGGCCTAAGAAAGGAGGCCAAGCCCTGGCACCAAAGAGTCCTTGTACTTCTTTTCACGAATGCTTTCCTTCCCAAACTTACGAAATCCTTGCCAGTACAACAGAAGCAAGCGAGAGAGCGGAATATAAGGAATATCATATGCTCTCTCCAAAAGACATGACCTTTACGTGTCCTCCTTTGGGAGGAGGGCAACTTTCTCATCGAAAAGGCCTAACCTTTTCTTTTAAAAGCTGTTTTATGGAGCATAAGTGGGACTATAGCAATCTCCACTTAGATGTGGGCAAGGATTCGTGTGCATATATACCCAAGCTGAGGCTGGTCAAGGGTTAAATTGCTCACTTGGTGTTGCCATAGGAAGAACATGAACAGGGTCAGAGAATGCAACGTTTGATGCCCACCCACCACCACAAAGCAAACTAGCTTTTTCCTTCTTTTTATTTGTCTCGTCCTCACTTTTTATTATAATTCCAACGTCCGATCGAGAAATAAATAAATAAATGAATAAAAGGGCTATAATTACCTGCCCTAATAAGCCACAGCTGGGCTCCACTTGTCCCATCGCTGCATAAGATATGGTAACGGATGGCGCTAACAGGAAGGGCGGGGAAACTTCGCGGATGCCTGCTTTGGAGTTTGGACCACAGAATGGCCCAGCGCGATGGCTGCCATCAAATGACGAAGACGATTTTATGTGACACACATGGTGCGTTGCCGCTTATAGCCATCCATTTTGTTTTTTTAATGACGGTGCAAGCTATGCACCATTAAAAATATCGGTCCAAAAGGAATGCCTCATCTAAGCGTGCATGGAAGGGGCTCCTTGCAACGAAGAAAGCGTGCTTTCTACAGTAGTGCTTGGCCCGTTAGTGGTCCAGCCCATCAATCACCCTCCGGGCTATAACCTGCGCTCGCCCTTGAGTGCTTGATCACAGTTTTATCTGTCTGCATCACGGAAGAGCAAATAGCTCTATGTATTTCGGAGTGTAAGCCCAAATAAAATCGACCTGTGCATGCTAATATGGGTTCAATTTTCTGATCCATGATCACGAGGAATGCTGGATGCGCGCACCCCTTGTGCCCGGAGAACCATTTGGATGCAACATGTTTTGTATGCTCGTAAACTTTATACAGGCACCACAACAAAGTACTTTTAGGGGACATTTGGTGATCCAAATTGGAACACCGAGATGATCTTACAATACCGGTTTTCTTTATTTGGGAGTAATTTGATCCATGATGATTTAAGATCGCCGTGTTTAGTATGCTGTGTTCCTCGGTTATCCACAAAAAATCTATTTGGTATTCCATAGGAATCCATAATCACTCACCATATATAATACCAAAATTATTTCCGATATATTTCATAAAAATATATTTATTATTCATATAAATTATATAATAAAAATACTAATATATTTATTTATATATGAATTGTTTATATATTTTATAAAAATATATTTATTAGTTCTAAAAATATATTTAAGTTGGGCTGCAAGAGATTAGGCTGGACCTGGCCACTCAGGCCAGGCCGGCCCACGAGCCCCAATTTTTTTTTTTTTTTTGGGTTACGGTCCAAATTTAATTAGGCCAAATGAACCCAGCTCATTTCGGTCAAAGGGTTGGGTCTTACACTGTCCAGTTCTTTTGTACTGGATTTGAACCAGAACAAATGAAACCGTATCTAGTGCAAGAGTAGGTTCTCTTTAAAGTTTACTTTATTACCGGGTCACATGGCGGAAATGGGTATGAGCTTTAAAAAAATATATGATATCACTGTTTTGACATGTGAGCTAGATGTTTTTGGCCCCGCAATTTTCAGCCACTAACGTTTTGAGTGTGGGTTTGTTTGCTTGCTGGAGGTAAAATTTTCCCTCCCTCCCATACCGATGGGCACCCTTCCAAATTTGTAGGCAGATATGGACTTATTATATATAGTTGTCGGCTGCCAACGTCTTATCACCACAGCCATGACGCTAGCTAGCTGCATGCCCTGGGGACAAAGGAGGCTCACGGGACTTGGACATCATGCACAAGCGTGATGCGCGACGAGCGGTGAGAATGCACGAGTCAACTCAGAGATTGGCGAATCAACTACGGTGAGCCCCCACCCTAGATCGTGTTTTTGCTGCGCATAGATACGCCAAACTTAGCTCGCTACTAGGTGCGAGGAGGCCGCGTGGCATGCGATCCAAATGGAAGGTTGAATCTTGCAGGGGTCACCACCCGGACAGCATAAATGAGTAGGGTGGTAGGTAGGTGAAAGAAACGTGCGCTCTGCTCTTCAAGCCCAGAAAAAAGAAAACAAAAATGGCTTTCTGAACCACTGGTAGTTATAAAGTTCTCGTGCTTTCTACAACATATATTTTTATTCTTTCTTACATTAAGAGATGCTATTCCCCACCTTCTTTTCTTTTTCTATCTCGTCTTCTTGAAGACTGATTCCAACAGGAATCGAACCCGGTCTCTCAAGAAGGCAGAAGCAAGAAAGTTTCGTTGCCTATCGTGGCTGCAAGAAATTAAACGCCATGTCATTAGAAAATGTGGGTGCAAGTTCTTCGGAAACAAGGGTGCAAGTTCCTACAAGAAAATTAAAAAGAGACTGTGGAAAGCAATGTTCCCGAACAGCGAATGCAGGTCAGACTCTACGTGTACCATCTTCACGTGAAACTGAAACTTGTAACGGTCCATGCACCCTTGAGTCTGCAAGGCTGAGATGACCATAAGTTCACACAGGTGCTGACCGCGTCCAAGAAAGCAAAATAATTTGTCATGGAGCGACCTTAAAGACCTTTTCACGCACTCGGAGTTCGGTTTAATGGCGTCGTACGTGCCCAAGTTTTAGGTCTAAGATTTTTTGCTTCTTGTTGTAGAACTAGTTTTCCTTCTAACTTTTGGTTTATAAATTCACACAGTCTTCTAACTATTGGATGCCAGTGTTGATGGTCGTATCCATGAATGCAGGGTGATAGGCCACGAAGCGAGCTTAGAACACGTCAGGCTGGCCCGGCATCACATGCGTCCTGATTCCTCTTTCAGTTTCAGTTTTCAGAAAGCAAATTAGAGTCGACATAGCAGTGTATACCTGTATGAACGAAAAAGAACGAGCTGACCATCACAAGAAAATCGGATCTATTGGATCCTTGGATGGGACGGTGACAGAAACTGCGGTTTACATCTCCTCCATCGCCGGGAGTTCTGTAAAAGGAGAAGCCATTATTAATCCAACATTATAAAGACGAGAAAATAAGAGACACCGACAACTTTCTATGTAGTTGGACTCCTTGGAATTAAGGCTGTCAATTGTTCGAGAGGAACCGGGTGGTTGGTGAAGGGCTAGCAGTCAAGCACCAAAGCCACCTCGAAAACGTTCGTCTCTACCACCCTCGGTGACTTTCCCAACATCTTCATCTCTGGGTAGGTGGAGTTGGTTGGTTTGACCTGTTGAACATCAACACTGACTTGCACAAAATTGAAGGAGGGGTGGGAATTAAAAGTGCGTGCGTGCGTGCGTGCTGTGTGTACACGTATATAATTGTCCACATTTCGAAGTCAGTCCAATACGGTTTGTTAGATTGCAAGTGGGGTTGGTCGGTTTCCGTTCGAGTTCGAGCTGACCTCACCAGACCGACCAGACTTCGGGTCAACCGTACGTCACTGTCGTAGGCTATGATTCGCACATTAAATCTGCTCGCATGCAGGGCCAACCTAAATTTGATAGAAGGTCCATTACGCAGTAAGAAATGCTATGGTACACAGCAAAGTGTGAGTGGTTATTACGTCCACATAAAGCTTGCCTCCACCAAGTTTCATGAGATTTGAATCCGATGACTAGCTAACTAAAAATTTCACAGCATAAGCCTAGAAAGAAAGCTTCGGTTGTACCTGAAACCCATGAATTATTTATACGATATTTTAAACTGAGTGAAATGTGACCTGCGTGACGGCTTTAATTAAGTATATGTGAAACTCTGATTTCTCTTCAAGTTTCTTTAGTAAAAGCTGGTGAGCGGCCTCGACCTCTCTCCAATCGCTAACACGTACATATATAAGAGTTCAAACTTTGACCGAGAAATCGTGCTCTATGATAGAAAATTGCTCGGTGCTGTTTCTATACAGATGGTTGGTGCCGATACTGACCAGCGTTGGCTCAGGAGAAAGTTGGTAAGCTTTCTTCTAACCAATCCCAACCTTCACGCTTTTGGTTGTCTATTATAAGGGTGTGGTAGTGCTCCGATGCCCAACTCGATTCCTCGCTTGTTCAGATTGGTCTAATTCACGGTTGGTGGTGGCTTTATTTAGGGACAAAACGTACTCTGTTACCCGTCCACATGGAGAAATAACCCAGTGAAGCACCTTAGCGCTTTTCTTGTCATTATTTATCTCATAGTTATTGATGATGTTCGAATGGAGATAGGGATCCGAGCGACACAACTGAAGGCTGCCACTCTTAAATACACAACTTCCTTTAATTTATTTGTTTCTTCTTGTGGCTTTTCAAGGAAAATGGCATTACAATGGCTGACTTCATTTGGATGATTAAAAATCGTATTTTTCATCGAGTACAGCATCCAGGCGAGCTTTGCTTCGCCTCTTGCTTCTTTTACTGGAGGTTGGTGTTGGATTGATCTCCCTCATGTGTGGCTCGGGGGGAACCTGCTGGTACTGGGGCACGGTATGTAGGAGATCGGCTTAGCGCCTCCTGGACAGCAGTTTTTTGTTTTTTTAAAGAGAAAATATTTGGCAACATAATTGAGACGTCGGGGGATTGAGTTGTCTTGTGCACGCCTAACATGAGTCGATTATCAACATAAAATGAGATAACATATTGTATTATGCAACTAAATGATGCATTAAACATGTAGAAATATATTTCATGCATCTTATTGGCATATATATATATATATATTTGAAAACTTGGATTCAACAATGTGAAAAGTTTGAACCATGGTTGTCATGTTCTCGCCATATTTTTAAGAAAAAATGAGAAAAAAAATAAACTATGCTTTGTAGACACGCGACCTCTGACTGCTCAATTATTGTGATTCACACGAAACATGCTGGTCACATGTATAAGAACTTATAGTCAACCGCCCTACAAAGGGAAAGCTAGATTCATTTAATTTCATTATAAGCTTAACGAAAATATAATCGGAAAAAAGAAAATCTAATGTGCCTAACTAATGCATTGTAGTTATTTTCGATTAATTTTTTCAGAGAGTTAGGTCATTGATATTTGGGAAAGAAAATTGAAGTAATAAAAAATAGTTAAGAAGGAAGAACACGCTTGTCATGAAATGACTCGAAAATGTTTATTCGAGGAAAAGATGTTAAAAATTGTTAGTTTAGATAAGATTCGAAGCATGATCTTTGATGTCTACTAAATGATTAAGAGTGATATTAGGGATATGTAAAATAGGATCAAATTTAAAGGATACCCTCTGTGATTTATATCTTTCACCAGCACACTTGTGAACCCAGTTGGTATCATGTCCTGAATTGCTGAACAAATCGATAGCATATTAGTTGTCCCCTAAGTATGTTATGGAGAAACCAGATATTTCCTTTCTAGATGCCCCTTACGAGTTAAGCTTTAAGAATCATATGTTAGTAGTTACATATAAAAAGTATGATAAAGAAATAAGAACTAAATTAAGGCAACAAAATAAATAAATAAAAAAAATCGAAGTGCCATCAAGTGTGTGAGGGACGCTGAGGGCGCCCCGCAACTCACACGGATTGGGTTGGTTGGTTCCCCGCCGCCACCGACAGCCCCTAAGATAATAATTTAATAATACATCATCCCTCCCGCATGGGTCATACTCATACTCATGCACCCACGCGCCCGTGACCGAACTCTGGTGCTAGCTGTTACACGGTAGCCAGGTCCCACCCAGAACGGTCACAGAATCGGGTCCCGTCGAAGCTCTCGTTAGTCCTGTGGGGAGATTATTGCATGGTGGGTCAGTCCGAACCCTTAAACACACGGTAATGTGGCGAGTGACTATTGGACTGGTCCACCACACGTGGTCCATCTATTAAGCGGAGAGTCCTATGTGTACGCATGGACATGCAGCGCTTAAAATGAGACGGGTACGTGCACGGGTGTACGAGAAGTTGGTTAATGAAATCCAAATACTAGCTGGTCCGCGTCAAGCGCCGGCTCTGGACCGATGCCCAACCGCCATGGTAGAGCAAACTCACGGGCCGAAGAACCAAGGGGCGATCGGGAGTCGAGGTGGAGGGGTTGGTGCCGTGCAAATTCACCGGGCTGATGTCATTGATACAGTTGCGGTGCATCAATTTCCCTCCGAAAATAATTATTTTTTTTCTTTTTCGAACTAATTATTTTTAAAGATAAAAAAAAAAATGTGAGTCCTATTATTTTATCATAATGCACCATACCGAGTTTCAATATAGAATTCGAATTCCAAACCAACTTCCGAGACTCTTATTCAGCCACCTGCAAGGCTTTCAACGGGGACAGCAGCAGCGGCAACCGCAAAATGGTTTATTTTATGAAAAAAATGAATAAAATGTTATACTTGTTGAGGTCAAAATGAGGTGGGGCTGGAGGGATTTTCCACCTTTCGACCTCACCATTGATGAGGTCAAGGTGAGGTCGGCCTCCGGCTCGCGCGTCCAACACTACGAGAGGATCTGTCGCCCTCCGACCTCGTCTCCATCGGTTTCACGGATGCGACTGCTTCTCCTCAGAGGTATTGTTCGCTTTGGAGAAGTGCGTACGTATCGCATGACGCATGTCGTGTGCATAATATTCTCCTCACGGCTTTGCTCTTATTAAAAGGGCCCTCTAAAGAAAAAAGAGTTGTCCTCTTCCATTTAAAGAACAGACCTCTCCGCTATATAGTCGATGTGGGACTAAGTTTAGAACCCTTATTCTCACAATAAATGGCTTTCTGGTGGATCACATTACGTGAAAAAGAAAAATTCATAATTTCATTTGACGCAGCATGTTGGCCTCGCAATTCTTGTAATGGAAGTTAGGCGTGCTTAAACCATGCATCATTGTTAGAAGAAGATAATTAAGGCAAGCACTCATGATAAATTGATTTTTTTTCTTTTTTGGCAAACATTTTTGGCCTATGACTCAAAATAGAAGATAAAAAATTCCTTTCAAATTAACAAATAGCATATTAAGCTTACCGGTACACAACTGGCAAGTGAAGATTAGATTTGATAGCATGTTGGTTGTTGAGGAAGTCTATATCATTTTTGACCACCAAATATTTAATTAGGAGTTAGACATCTCATTAAGTAAATAAACAGGGAAATAGTGCTTATAGAGTTTTTTTAAAAAAAAAATCGGATGGCTCATTATCACTTAATAAAAATACATTCCGTAGAATCAAAAAATAATGTATCTCTAAATTGAACAAAAATACTAGAATGTGACGTCCATAAGATTCCACCAGGGTGCTTAGTATTTAACTAACAAACAGTAGAGGATGCTCATTAATGTGCCAATGCATGCTCAAGAAAGGGCCCCCGTTGAGTGCTGGATTCTTTATTGCCACATAGAGTGGCAATAGATTGGGTTGAGTCAGATTCGAAACAGAATAAGTAAAAAGATAAAAAAGATATTGTAAACTCTCGTACCAACTTAGTAGAGATACTCGGCTTTATATAGTCTGAATGTACATCTGTTGATTACATTTGAATTTTGAATTTGGAGGATTTTGAATTTTGAATTTAATCCTTATGGAGGAGATTGTGCCTTGACCGAGGATGCCTTAATTGAATCCAAATCTGGAGAATTTTGAATTTTGAAGTTGATCCTTATTACGCCCTGGTAAGATCAATGGGGAGGAGATCACGTTGAGTTTGATGCAGAGATGAGCAAAACGAGTTGAGACCAATGGTTTGGCGAGACCATTGGCTAGTTGGTCTTTACCGAAGATAAAACGAACTTCCAAAGATTTCTGCTGAACTTTCTCTCTAACAAAGTGATAATCGATTTCTGCATGCTTGGTGCGAGCATGGAAGACCGGATTTGCGGTGAGTTACGTTGCCCCTATGTTGTCGCACCATAAGAGAGATCGAGTGGGGAGAAAAATTCCAAGTTCGCAAAGCAAAGATTGGAGCCAAATAGATTCTGCAGTAGCATGAGCTATGACACGATATTCAGCCTCTATGCTTGAACGAGCAACGATGGGCTGTTTCTTAGAGCTCCAAGAAATGAGATTGTGCCTTGACCAAGAATGTCTTAATTGAATCCAAATCCGAATCCAAAAAGATAAAGAAGATATAGTAAACTCTCTTACCAACTTAGTAGAGAGACTCGGCTTTATATAGTATGAATGTACATCTGTTGATTACATTTGAATTTTGAATTTGATCCTTATTAGTAAGGATAACAACATGCAGACCTTCTAGCCTGACCTAATGTCAGGTCAAGACTTTTTGACGCATATAGCCCATGTATTATTTTGGGTCATCTTTTGACCATAACCTAATTGATTTTGTGAGACCCAATCTTTAATAGATATGTGCTATTAAATCCAATATTTGCATTTTTTATTGGTTCATTTTTTTGAAAGAATTAAAACAACAAGTCTTAAGAAAAAGATAAAAAAAATCTAATCCATGATCATTACTCCATCGAATCTAAATTATTTTGATCCATATAGAAATCTACCCCATCATAAACCAAATCAGGTGAAAGCTTTAAGGCACATCTGAACTAAAAAGCTTTCGATTCGGACCCAATACAAACAAGGTCAGGTTAGGTTGGGTTATTGTGGTTTTGTCAAATTGTATCTACCTCTAATGCCAAAAGTTGGACTATATTTCGTCGTGGCATGGAGGAGGAGGGAAAAGATATTCTTGGAAAAAAAAAAAAAGGTTTGATATTTTTATTACTTTAGGAATAAAAAGCGGGAGAAAGAGCATCGCCAATAAATAATCAAGTGAAAAAAAAAAAAAAAAAACTCCAAGTGGAGCAGGAACCAAGGTGACGGCATGCTTACATGTCCCTTCTCACCAACCCCCTTCTCCTTTGACGAGTAAGAGCCCGCGGGGTTGGCTGGCGTGCTCTCTGCATGCCCACCCACCACGGGCAACCTCCGTGTCGGCGGAATCCGCCGTCCAATTCCACCACCCTTGGTCGATGGCCCTGATCCCTCCTCAACAACCCCTCCCGTCTCTCCCAACCTCCCGACTCCAAGCCCCTCTATTTAAGCCCACCCAAATGACCAACCACGACTCAGGAGCTCGAAACATCCTCTCTGGCTCCGCACTAATACACCGTTCCACATTAATCGATCGGCCTGCTTTAGCTTCCCCTCTCTTCTACTTTTCTTCATAAAACTAGAGTTTTTCCCCCCTCAAATCCCTAGCAAGTTGAAGTTGCTGCTGCTGCTGCTATTCTTATTTGTGTCATGGAGAACAGCGGTGCCAAGAGCTTGTGCCTATCAGACCCTTTGCATTGGGCCAAGGCCGCCGAGACCTTGACCGGGAGCCACCTCGATGAGGTCAAGCACATGGTGGAGGAGTACAGGAAGCCTCTGGTCAGGCTGGAAGGCGCCACGCTGAAGATCTCTCAAGTGGCCGCCGTGGCGACGAGCGAGTCGCCCGTGACGGTCGAGCTCTCGGAAGCCGCCAGGGACGGCGTGAAGGCCAGCAGCGACTGGGTGATGGAGAGCATGAACAAGGGCACCGATAGCTATGGGGTCACCACTGGCTTCGGCGCAACCTCTCACAGGAGGACCAAGCAAGGAGGTGCCCTTCAGAAGGAGCTCATCAGGTGTCCCAACCTCTCTTTCTTTCTCTCTCTCTCTCTCTCTCTCTCTGTTGCTTTGGTTTCCAACAATTGTCAAGAGAAATTTTGCTCTCTTCCATACCTCAAAAAAAAAAAAAAAAAAAAAGAAACAGCTTAAAACTTGGTAGGAATATTGATGATCATCTAGATTCGACAACACTGTTCTGCAATCCAAGTCACTAGCCTTGCCTTTTTTTTTTTTTTTTTTTTAATCGTACCAAAGGGATCAGGGGATTGGTGGAAGTCGCCGGGGAGGCTATCGCGCCTGTGAGCTTTCAATGATTGCATGAGGCCTGTGGGTTTCATTAGACGTGACTTTCAAGGTGGTTGGAGCTCCCTATCTTCCATGGATTTTGGTTAATTTGGTTTTGTGGTGTGAGATTATAATTTACCTTGGTACTTGATAGGTGGGAGGGGATTGTTTCTCTCTAATTATTGTTTTTTATTATTATTAATACAAAGGTAAAGATGACCTTTTACATAAGGGCCTATTTGGAACCCAATCTACGCCCATGGGAAGCGGCAGGTGCCAGAGGTCGGATTAGGATATCGGCCACTAGCATCTCCCACCAACCCCACCTAACCTGGGAAAGGTGCTCTGGACCGGAATGCTTCCTTGGGAGGCTTTTGGATTGGTGCACCGCAGACATCCGCCTCTCTCCGAATCTAATCCTGCGAGTTTTTCTCTTCTTCACGTTTTCGTTATGGACTGGAATATTTGCTACTGAATTTTTACATATTTTATTTTTTTTAAATTTTTACGGATATATTTATATTAGGTTGATGTAATAAAACTGATTTACCAATTTTTTTTATTTCAAAACTTTTCAGCAGCCAGTCCCTTCCAAATTCTTGCAATTTGTTGCACCTATCTTTTTGCATAACATATCTCTAATAAGATATCTCGATGTTTCACCGTATTTATCATGGATTACAGCCAAATATGACTTTTGTTGCGGGCGATAAGTGACGAAATAAAATTAAGCTAGCAGGCCGAGTAAGATTTTTATAGGGTTACGTGGACGGCGGACCCAAAACCGAGTTTGTAGGACATCTCGCATGGAAAGCCTAGTTGATGAGACTCTAGCATACCCTAGAAGTGAGGAAATGGGTGGACCATATTGCAACGAACTTTCATAAAGAAATCAAAGAAACATTAGATTTGGATTATCGGGCAGGCTACTGAATTTTTCTGGCGTTAGTTATTAAGAAAAAGGATTTACTGTAATATGGAATGGTCAATTGTGATAGGGATGGGCCTATTTATAGTGGCACGATAGATGGTCAGTGCCGTCTTTTAGACATAGTAGAAATCTTCTCCAAAAAAAAACCAAAAAGAAAGAAAAATTATAGAAATCTTGGACTACTCCAAATATTGGATACGTTTCAACTTTGCCTGCTTTTTGTGCACGATCCTATAGGCTATAGATATCGTCTTTTCTGAAGGAGAAGCAACACTGGACTACGTCACTGACACTAATGACGGAAATAAAATCATGGTCGACATCCATTGCTTCATGTTAAAATCATCACTTGTTCTAAAAATTTATGCTTATATAATAAAATAAATTTATTTATATCCCTTATATTTTTTTAGACTCTGAAATTTATGATGCTATATTTAAGGATATCAATTTTTCGCTCTACATTTTTAAGAAAAAAAATAAAGATATTATATAATATAAATATATCGGGGTTGCAAAATTGTATAAGCAACTATATTTTTTTCATCTGCGACTAACTCGCAATAAAATTCTCTTAATGCTGCAGATTCCTCAACGCCGGAATTTTCGGCGGAGGCGTGGAATCAGGACACACATTGCCAGTTTCGGCGACGAGGGCAGCCATGGTGGTGAGGATCAACACCCTGCTTCAAGGCTACTCGGGTATCAGGTTCGAGATGCTGGAAGCCATAACCAGCCTCCTCAACAGCAACATCACCCCATGCCTGCCGCTCAGGGGCACCATCACCGCCTCCGGTGATCTCGTTCCGCTGTCCTACATCGCCGGCCTCCTCACCGGTCGCCCAAATTCCAAGGCCACCACCCACGATGGCACCGCCATCGATGCTTCGGAGGCCTTCAAGCTTGCCGGGATCACCGGTGGTTTCTTCGACTTGCAGCCCAAGGAGGGCCTCGCGCTCGTGAACGGCACCGCCGTCGGGTCCGGCCTGGCCTCGATGGTCCTTTTCGAGGCCAACATCCTCGCCGTCCTCTCGGAAGTTCTCTCGGCCATCTTTTGCGAGGTCATGCAGGGGAAGCCCGAGTTCACCGACCACCTCACTCACAAACTGAAGCACCACCCCGGCCAAATCGAGGCTGCGGCCATCATGGAGTACATACTGGAGGGCAGCTCCTACATGAAGATGGCCAAGAAGCTCCACGAGCTCGACCCCCTCCAGAAGCCGAAGCAAGACCGCTACGCCCTCCGCACCTCCCCCCAGTGGCTGGGCCCTCAGATTGAGGTGATCAGGATGTCGACCAAGTCGATCGAGAGGGAGATCAATTCGGTGAACGACAACCCACTGATCGATGTCTCGAGGAGCAAGGCTCTCCACGGTGGCAACTTCCAGGGGACACCCATTGGCGTTTCCATGGATAACACCAGGCTGGCCATCGCTGCCATCGGGAAGCTCATGTTTGCGCAGTTCTCCGAGCTCGTGAACGACTTCTACAACAATGGGCTGCCTTCAAATCTCTCTGGTGGACGGAACCCGAGCTTGGACTATGGATTCAAAGGTGCCGAGATAGCGATGGCTGCCTACTGCTCGGAGATCCAATTCCTCGGGAACCCGGTCACCAACCACGTCCAAAGCGCCGAGCAGCACAACCAAGACGTCAACTCCTTGGGATTGATCTCGGCTAGGAAGACTGCAGAGGCTGTGGAGACCCTGAAGCTCATGTCTTCCACCTACTTGGTTGCGCTCTGCCAAGCCATCGATTTGAGGCATTTGGAGGAGAACTTGAAGAACACCGTCAAGAACACGGTGACCCAAGCGGCCAAGAGAGTATTGACCATGGGAGCGAATGGGGAGCTTCACCCCTCGAGGTTCTGCGAGAAGGACTTGATCAAGGTCATCGATGGCGAGTACGTCTTCTCCTACATCGACGATCCCTGCAGCTCTACATATCCTTTGATGCAGAAGCTAAGGCAGGTCCTTGTCGAGCATGCCCTCAACAATGGGGAGAAGGAGAAGGATCCCAGCTCTTCCATCTTCCAAAAGATCTCTGTTTTCGAGGAGGAGTTGAAGACTCTCTTGCCAAAAGAAGTGGAGGGTGTGAGGGTTGCTTTTGAGAATGGGAACTCGGCCATTGCGAACAGGATCAAGGAGTGCAGGTCTTATCCTCTGTACAGGTTTGTGAGGGAGGAGCTCAACACAGGGTTCCTTACAGGCGAGAAAGTCCGGTCGCCTGGTGAGGAGTTCGGCAAGGTGTTCAATGGTATATGCGAGGGCAAGGTGATCGACCCTCTGCTGGACTGCTTGAAGGATTGGAATGGTGCTCCCCTTCCTATTTGTTAGGATCGCTTGCGAAGGCATGCTTCTCTGCTGCTTCTTGATACGTCTTATCTCATTTGTTTCTTGCTTTGATATCTGGATGTAAGGACCCTGCAACGTTCTAGCAGGGAAAGTGTGAGTTCAAGGTTGAATGTCTTGGTATTTCTTTCTTCTAAACTTTTCTTCACCATTGTCCTTTGTCTTATGTATGCGTCGCATTTCATTTAAAGCAAACATGGTGTGGCATATGCATATACAAAAGCATGCTTCTGGTTTCTCTCTCTCTCAAAACAAGCTGCTTATTAGTTTTTTTTTTTTTTTCGAGGAAAAGGGGCAACGGGTCTCTACTTCTTGTTATTATATGTTTTAAAGATTAACTGCTTATGAGTAGTTATTCACCAGATTTCTGAGTCATCTTTCTTTCCAAAAAGCGTATAAGCCATTAACAGATATATGGAAGTACAAGTGCAGAGCTTGATCATGAGAAAGGGAAGTGGAAGAAGAATAGAAACGTACTA
This sequence comes from Phoenix dactylifera, assembly GCF_009389715.1. Classification (NCBI taxonomy): domain Eukaryota; kingdom Viridiplantae; phylum Streptophyta; class Magnoliopsida; order Arecales; family Arecaceae; genus Phoenix; species Phoenix dactylifera. The sequence continues at coordinate 11,248,122 of NC_052408.1, read as the reverse complement.
ATGGATTCTTGGCAAGGCTCAAGTGCCAGAACAAGCTGCACACTGATAAAATCCTTGCAAGAAAAGGACGGAGAGTAAGCTCCGGATGCCCTTTGTATGGTACCCGAATCGAGACTGCTGCTCATCTCTTCGTCAGATGCTCTTTCATCCAAGCAATATAGGCTACCGACTGCCTCCCATCTTAATGTTATTAGCCGCCCCCCCAACCTAAATGCCCTTTGGACCTCGCAGAGGCATAAAAAATTCCATGAGAATATGAGAAAAGGATGGGATCAATTGTCTATGTCTATCATATGGCACATATGGCGAGTGAGGAATTCAAGTTATCTTGTTGGAAAAATAGGCCGTCTCAGCTCCAATCGTCCATAAAGCTCTGCACTCCTTCAGCTTGTGGGCCGTTCTTTATTCAGCCAGCTCATTGGATAGTCATGGAATGTAAGTAAAATTCCCTGTGAAATAGATTTGCCAAATCCCTACCAAAATTCAGGAAAGAGAATAATTACCCATAGAATTTGATTCCATTGTGTTGGGTATTGGTTTCCGCTCCCCGAGACTTGATCTTTTTCTCGGTATGGACAGAAGGGATATCCCACTTGATAGAAGAGAAAAAAATGATCGATCAGTCTGGAAGGGGGACCAAGACCCTATAAATACTAGTGGAGTTTCTCCCCATCAAAGATAACTCCCAAGATCCAACGGATGGGATCGTCACAATTAACCCAATAACCTTAAGCATTTATATAAATGAAAGGCCCAATAATCAATCACTTAGGCCCATCCGAAGTGGGTTACACTTAAGTGAATAGCTACGTGGTCACTTGGGCCACATCCAGAAGCTTATAAGCTTACAATCTCCCACTTGGACCATGTTGACCACAAAATTTCAAAAGAATATATATATATAAAGTATAAAATATATATACTTTAAATTTATCTATATGTGGTCAAGTGATTGAATAATCAGAGGAAAAACTTTAAATGCCGGCAAATTTTTTTTTATAAATAAAACAACTTTATAGTCCTTTCACCATACTCTAGGTCCCTTTAACTTGAATGAAAAAGTTCAATGGTAAGGGTCAGGCGGTCCTGTGCTATCCTTTTAAGAGCCACACACTTCCTTCCGTAACAACAAGTGCCATCAAAGCAAAATCATCAAGTAACTTTATTTGGGATACTTAATGAGTGAACGAGTCATGTTTAATTCACTCTCACGACAGACATATCTTTATGTCTATCATTGGTCCTAATGTATAATCCCAATGGATTAGAGGATGGATTGGTTTTGTTCGTGGGATGCTAAACGGTAATGAAGGCTGATCTTGAATGACCGAAGCATAGAATGAGCTGGGAGCTGGGAGCTGGAAGGAAGACTTTGTTTGGATTCGGAAGAAGACATCCGGATGTGGGAGACTGGTGAACTGGGGGCTGTGAACGGTGGATACGGGATAAAGGCTATGGAAGTTTGAATCATGGAATCAGTCTGGAAGATGACTGGGACGTGGGAAATCCTGATGGATGTGATTCGAAACAGGGGATTCCGTTTGTGGATGAGATAAGGATGCTGGGAGATGGGATGCACACGGGGAAGACGTGTGAGCTGAGAAGAGTTAACGGCTGGGCAACCGGCTTCTTATTTGTGGATAGGCTGATAGAAGATGCTCGGAACTTTCATCCGGCTGACCACGGGATGAGGATGGATCGCAGGATACTCGGGAGGAGATGGGACGCTCGGAATGAATGGGATTTGGGTTCACTGGCTTGATCTGAAGAAGAGGATGAACGTGAAACAGGGGAGAGAAGTTGGGGATCCGGTTTGGATGCCGTGGAACTCGGGAAGATGAAGCCAAATCGCGGAGAAGAGGTGTGAAGTAATCCGGAAGAATGGGATGATGTTGCATCAACGCGGTGGAGATGAAGAGAAGTTGAGGGAGACGTTGAGAACAGTGGATACGGTTGGGAACAGGGGATTAAGATGAACCTGTTCTTTGGACATGGGAGAGAAGAAATGTCATGGAACGAGGGGAGGATAAGATAAGATGAAATTCCGGTTGACGGTGGATGCATGGGAGCTAGGATAGAGCTATGCACGTGGAACAAGGGTTGTGGACTGAGACACGAACGTAGGGAACTTGATGAACGTGTGAAGGAGAAGAAAAGAATTTGATGGAATGCAGTGTGGGTTCAAACATCATTTAATTGGGTTTGACTTGACCTGCATACATACAGCTCAACCAATAAATAATCAAATCAAACTCGAATTATTTTTAATAATTTATTAAAGTGCAATAATGAAGGTAACACAATTTTTTTAGTTAAACTTACAAAATATGTGAATTAAAATAATGATAAGTGCTATGAATAAGATATTAATTTATGTATTATTTAGCACTTATCAATGGGCTTTACATGTCCATTGCAGAGGAGATGACCTATCTCCTCTCAACGAAACAGTTAGAACCATTAATAATAACAGGACCATTAATAATAACCGATTTGAAAAACATCTCAAACGCGATGGAAACCGTTGAAAACGGTCCACGATCTGACCGAGATGGCCGGCGATCGCGACTGTTACCACGCCCACACCATATCGGCTTCCCTCCACCGCCGATCGCCGTGCAGGAACAACAAGCAGCCAGAACTTGTCGCTGCCGGCGCCCGGCAAACTCCCTCCGCCGGCCTAAACTGCTTCACGAACAGCCTAGATGGGAGCAAAACACATCTAGGCTACCGTGAAGAGCAGCCGAGCAGCCGGTGCCAGCCGTGGTCGCGTTGCGCATGCGACCGGTGCCGGCTGTGGTCGAATTGCGCGGTGGGCATTGCGCGCGACGCGATCTCGGCTGCCAACGGCGCTTCTGTTTTTTTTAACCCAATGAAAAAACTTCCGAAAGGAAGGAGGAAGAAGGGTGAATAGTGAAATCACAATTTCCACTGTTCACCCTGTTCCGATTCTCACTGTTCAAGTGATCAGTGAAATTGCGATTTGGAAATCGTGATTTCACTGTTCACAGGGAATTACGTTTTCCATGTTCGACAGTAGAAGAGGCCGAGGAAAAATGCTAGGCTCTGATACCAATGTAAGTAAAATTCCTTGTGAAATAGATTTGCCAAATCCCTACCAAAATTCAGGAAAGAGAATAATTACCCATAGAAGATGATTCCATTGTGTTGGGTATTGGTTTCCGCTCTCTAAAACTTGATCTTTCTCTCGGTATGGACAGAAGGGATATCCCACTTGATAGAAGAGAAAAAAATGATCGATCAGTCTAGGAGGGGGACCAAGACCCTATAAATACTAGTGGAGTTTCTCCTTATCAAAGATAACTCCCAAGATCCAACAGAAGGGATCGTCACAATTAACCCAATAACCTTAAGCATTTATATAAGTGAAAGGCTAAGCTTACATGGAATTGTTTCCACCAAGCTCTCTTCCTTGTATAAATTACTGCAGCCATGTTTGACAACAATATGACGACGGGCACGTCTTCTTCCTCAAGGTGTTCAGTTACAATTCCCTTGTTGGCACTCTGCTTTTGTGCCTTAGATACCTATACTGCATCACACCTTGGAACATCAACAGAGCAAGGTCATTCTCCACCACGAGTGGTAGGAGAAGATAGCAAATTCAGCCACTGTGAAGGCTGAAACTTGGATGACACTGAGTCCGTACTTCGTTGATCTGAATGCTAAAGCTTCACTAAGTTTGGGTTGTCAGCCAAAACCAAGTAATTTCTTGTTCTGAGCACAACTCTTCCATAAAGCCGAGCTCCTTCAGTAGTTCCCCTCACATCCTTCTTTCTCTTAAACATTAATAAAGTAGGGTGGCTTCGGCCTCCCTTTTCATTCAGGAAAAAAAAACTAATGGATTTTTCTTTATGATAATGAGTTCTCTATTGTCCTGTGCATATTGATGGAATTGCTTATTGACTGTGCGCCCCAAAAAAAAAATCCTAAAACAACCTCAAGGACATCGGACCACAGTTCTGGAGCTGCCCTATGGGATGATCACAGGTTTTCCCAACCTATTGGACATCCTCCTTGCTGTCATACGAGGGGTTTACTGCTCATCCCCTGCCTCATGTCATTTTCCAGTCTTGTCATTTGAGAAAGGGGTCCTTGGAAAAAGGCTGCGGAGGAGGCGGGGAGAAAACAACCTTTCTTAACGACAAAAGCATCGACTGCTATAACGTAAATGCTCTTTGACTTAAAAAATGTAGGGACAATTTACCAACATCTCATCGATAAGATCTTCAAGAAACATATCGGCTGTAATATATAGGTGAATGTGGATGATATGCACGTGAAGAGCCGAACATAACCTACCTAGAAAAAACTTTCGCAACCTCTAAAACATACCAAATGAAGCTCAATCCGACAAAATACACCTTTAGAGTCACCTCGGAAAAATTTCTGGGGTTCATGGTGGTGCATCAAGGCATTAAGGCAAATCCGGAGATGATCCTGTCGAGCTCCGAAGAAAAAGACCACAAAGCAATTGTGGATATTGCACGTAGATGGGTCGTCGAGCCTAGGGGGTAGTAGGGCAAGACTTATACCTACCAACCCAAATGGAGTGATCATAGAGTATGCTTTGCAGTTTGAATTTTCGGCTTTAAATAATAAGGTCGAATATGAAGCACTCATCACTAGGCTCAACCTTTCCAAGGAGCTCAAGGTTCAGCAACTAAAGGTCTTCAGTGACTCACAATCTGCCCGATTCTTTGGGCCTGCCAAGAGCGGTCGTCGGCCAAGTGCGAGGAGAATTCGAGGCTCTAGGACTATCAATGATCAAATATATACAAAAGGTAAAGGATATCACCTCAATCTTTTGTAGTTTTGACATATAATAGATTTCACAGATAATGAATGCAAGGGCCAACCTGCTGTCAAAATTAGCCACCTCGGGGATTGTTGAGCTGACTAAAGCCACCTATCTCGAAGTACTGGAGACACCGAGCATCAACGAGCCCGAGGTTGTGCTGAACACCACCGTCAAGCCGACTTGGATAGATGCTCTCGTCGACTTCTTGAAGGATGGGAGACTGCCTACGGATCGGGTTTAAGCTCGCTGGATTAAGCGCCAAGCCTTCTACTGCGTCCTCCTCGATGACGAGTTATATCGGAGGTTGTTCTTATTGCTGCTCCTCAAATACCTCTGTCCGACTAAGACAGATTACACACTTAGGGAGGTACATGAAGAAATGTGTGGCATTTACCTAGGGGGTAGATCTTTGGCCTACAAGACCTTGCGACAAGGATACTACTGGCCGACCCTACAAAAGGATGCAACCGACTTCGTCTATAAGTGTGACAGATGTCAACACCATACAGACATCCAACGGCGACCAACGGTGTCATTGACGCCGATCAACGCCACTTTTCCATTCGTGCAGTGGGGGATCGATATCCTCGTACCTTTTTCAGCGACAACTGGGTAGCACAAGTTCCTCTTTGCAGCTGTCAATTACTTCACCAAGTGGACGAAAGTCAAACTCGTAGTTCTGATTACCGAGGTGAAAGCTCGAGACTTTGTTTGGTAAGCCATAATTTGCAGGTTTAGACTTTCTCGGATTATCATCATAGATAATGGGCACCAGTTGAACAACGCTTGAATCACCAGCTCGGAATTGACCACCGGTTGACTTTGGTAGCGCACCCTCAAACCAATAGAGAGGCCGAGGTAACTAATCGAAAAATCCTACAGGGGCTCAAGGCGAGACTGGACCAAACCAAAGGTTTAGTCCCACATCGACTGTGCACTGGATAAATTTTAGGTATTCATACTAGACGAAGTAATCTAAATAATACCTTCCGAGTAGTCTTTTTGAGTGAAATCCTGAGTTGTGACAAATAATATCAGAGTAGATCCGATCCACAACCTATATGGAATAAGAGACACCGCAACACGGATCCATTTGGACTGGCCACAAGTGGATCGTAATATTTGTGATTGGATTTGTGGTACATGTAAATAGATTTAGACCTAGCCTAGCGAGGATATTAGAGCTTAAACGGAGGGAGTATATAAGGATTTGTATGGGCTTGTGTTTAGTTTCAATTCAGCTTTGCACTTGGTAGATTTTGGATACTTTTACAAGGCCAAAAAATTCCAATAACACTTTCTAGCTAGTCGTACCTTTTTAGATTGTGCTTTGGATGACCGCCGTGTTGCATGTTGCTGTCTGATACATCAAGCCATCAGTTTGTTACACCGAAGAACAATTATTTACAATACCTCTGACTATTATTATCAGTTTAACTAGAGAACTAGTTTGCATATTTCTATGTAGTTTCCTCCAGGGTGGCATCTTGCTTCTCTTTACCATAAAAAAAAATAAAAATAAAAAACATGTAGTTTCCTGCAACCATGTTATCTGGAAAACTACAATCTAAGATTCATGAGCTCGCCCAAGGTCACTGCATTAAGCTCTCGAAAAGATAGCCTGCATGCTGATAACTCTTGAGATACGCACCTCATGGTCGGCCTTGATTTTGGATCGGCTTGTATACATGCAAGTGCTAGCATCGCTGCAGAGACCATCTCCTTCTCCACCTCACCGATGGGCGTTGGGAGACGTCGGTCCAACACATCTTTTAGCAGTGTATTTCGGCCTATGCGTGTGAACAAAGACAAGATCAGTCCTCCAGGATGTGCTCCCATTATCACTTCTAGTGCCACCACCCCAAAGCTATAGACGTCACATTTCTCCGTCACCTTCATTGTGTAAGCAAGGTCTAAAGGAAAAGAAGAATCAAGTCATAATTCGTGCTTCCATTCATCAAACTTCCAATCATAATAATCTTAGTGTATTCACTATAGCAATCTTTTCGTGTTTTCCTTAAACTAAGAGAACCAGTCAATTTTATCGAGAAAATGAATGCATCTCAACAAATGAACAGTAAATGATTTCGGGCTTTCCTCAGGTTCAGTATGATCCTTTTGATAGCAAAACTAGAATTGAAAATGCGTTCTGATATAGTGTCTGATGCACTAGAAGATTAATATGGTGGCTTGCTGTTTTTTTAGTTCTCAGAAGAAAAACAGAGACCGGTAAAAGTGTACTCTGAACCTGACCCTGACTCTGGAGGGGGAAAAAAAAATCAAAAAGACAAAAATTGAAATTTGTACTACGAACAAAGTTGTCCAAGGTTCAATCACTGTTTTCTCCCATAGGGATGCTCTTAAATCCTTACGTAGGCTTTCAGAAAAGCAGTAAAAAAAAGGATTTTAAAGTAAATGCATCCGAGTGCATTTATGCTTCAACATATTTAGAATTTTTTTGTTAAAAAAAAAAAAACTCTTCTAGGATTGGTATTTTATAAATTCTTTGTTCTGGCTTTCGAAAACTATATTGCCAAAGACACCGATTACCTGGAGCAATATATCCACATGTTCCCATAAGTGCGGTCCAAATTGAAGAATCCGGCTTCAAGATTCTTGCCGTGCCAAAGTCAGAGATGCATGCTTTGAACTCCGAATCGAACAGAATGTTTTTACTCGAAATGTCTCTGTGTACCATCGCCGGAGCAATATCGTGGTGCATGTAAGATAAGGCATCTGCTACGCCTTTTATTGCATTCACCCTGCGAACCCAATCAAATTCCACAGCTGTTCGATCATCTGCAAGGAGGCTGGCTAAACTCCCCCTTTCCATGTACTCGTAGACCAGGAACTGGCATCGAGCGTGCAAACAGAACCCATAAAGCTTCACAATGTTGCGGTGCCGAATTCTAGTTAAAGTCCGTATCTCATTCCTGGAGCTTGCCTCGTCAAGCAGCTCTCCGCTCTCGGATAAGTGAAATTTCTTGACAGCCACCACTTGGCCTGTGGGCAGCTCTGCTTCATAGACGCTTCCATTTCCTCCCACCCCGATGCAGTATATGTCATCAAAGTTCTCCGTTGCTTCGATGATGTCTTCGAACACAAGCCTCCCATCGTAATTCCATATCGAAAACCGATCTGCCTCGTTCCTTCTCGCTAGCTGTGTCTCTCTCCTTCTTTCCACTCCTCCACGAGATGATGAATCTTTCGGGAACTTAACCAGAAGGATCGCCAGAAAGGACAGCAGAAGCAACAGCGAAAGAAGAAGTACAACAAAGATCGCAGCTTTCGACCTCTCTGCCTGACTTTGCCCTTCTCTAGAAGTTCCCGGAGGTGCTCGACACCCTTCTTCAAAACCTATGTTCCCGATGAAATCCTCGCATGAGAATGCGTCGTCGTAAGGAAGAGCTACGTTCAGATGGTTGTATGATAGGTTGATGGCGTTGAGGTGGTCCATGACGTCGGGAGTAATGTTGACAAGACCTGTGAGCTTGTTGCGGGAGAGGTCCAAGCACGACAAGTTTTTTGAGTTCAGAAGGCTTTCAGGTATCTCCCCACTCAAATCATTCTTGCTGAGGTCCAGTGTCCGCAGTTGCGAGTAGTTCCCCAGCTGTGGTGGTATGAGCCCGCTAAGATTGTTCATGGATAACTGGAGGATAACAAGGGACTTCAACTCTCCTAGCTCCGGAGGGATCGACCCATGAAGTCTATTTCTATTGAGGCAAAGACGTTGGAGAAGGACTAGTTTACTCAAAGACCGAGGAATTGGACCGGTCAATCGGTTACTCGACAGATCTAAAATGGAAACACGTTGAATTTCTCCAATTTCTTGCGGGATTGGACCGGAAATTTGATTTCCATCGAGGTATAAACTCTCCAGCTGAGAAAAGTTACCGAGTGAGGAAGGAAGGGGACCTATCAAAGAGTTATGCGACAGACTTAGGAGACGCACACTAAACAGCCTCCCAATTTCTAGGGGGATTGGACCGCTGAGTCTGTTCCCATCAAGGCTTAAATTGTAAAGACTGCTCAGGTTACTCAACGATGTTGGCATGTTACCCCAGAGAGAATTATGGGATGCATTAAGGTGAACAAGACTTGTCAGGTTTCCTATTTCAGGTTCTGGGAGGAAACCACTGAGGGAATTACTGTCGAGTTGTAGAATACGCAGGTTCCCTAAATGTCCAATTTCCTGAGGAATTGAACCGGACAACAAATTGTTTGACAGTTGTAGCATGGACAGATTCACGAGGCCTCCAATTTCCTGAGGAATCGAACCGGACAACCGATTGTTCGACAGTTGTAGCACGAACAGATTCACGAGGCCTCCAATCTCCTGAGGAATTGAACCGGAGATTGAATTGCCATGGAGCAACAGAACTTCCAAGTTGCCCAAAGTGCCAATAGAACGAGGGATGACTCCGGACAACAAATTGTTCGACAGTTCTAGCACCGACAGATTCACGAGGCCTCCAATCTCTTCCGGGATCGAGCCATTCAGCTGGTTATCACGCAAGGACAGGGACTCAAGGCTTGCAAGCTTGCCGATCTCCGGAGGAATTCCTCCAAAAAAATTGTTGGAGCTGAGTCGAAGCGAAGTGAGATTAGTCCAGTTGCCGATCTCGGGAGGTAACGTACCTGAAAGATGATTCCCAGAAACATCAAGGTACGTTAGCTGGGGAAGAGTCTCGCTGATATTTGAAGGAAAGCTCCCATGCAGGCCATTGCGACTGACGTCAAGATAACCGAGGCCCGGAGAGAAGGAGTTCAAGTTATCCAGTGTGCCGTAGAAGCTGTTACCACCGAGGTCGAGGTAAACAAGGCTTGTGAGAGAGGAGAAGCTCAGGCTTGGAAGTACGCCCTCCAAGAAGTTGCCGCCGAGATCAAGATGAGCGAGGCTCGGAAAGGATGGCAAGCTCAATTCATCAAGTGTTCCTCGCAGTCCCATGCCGCGAAGGTCTATCTTGGTCACACTTCCAGCAGAGTTGCAACTTAAACCCTCCCAACTGCATGGGCTTAATGGTACTTTTCTGGAACTAAGACTAGAAGAATCAGCACTCGATGGTGGCATCCATGTGTTCAGATAGGTGAGGTTATGGTATGGTCTCTTAAGGCTTTTTTTCCATCTGAGGAGAGCTGCCGCTTCGGATTGATTCGGCGAAGGCCCTGGTGGCAGTGACGGTGGCGGGGTTGGTGCGGCTGCTGAGTCGGATGCTGAGAGGAGGAAGATAGGAGAGAGCAGCGAAACCAGACAGAGAAGCGAAAATGGCAACTCTTTTCTATCCATGCCAGCCTTGTGCTGCTGGTCCCGCAAGTCCTGCCTTGCGGTTGGAGTGCTCAAGGATGCATGGATTGATTAAGCCCAAGGCAACCTAAAATGGAACATCGATCTAGAATCGAAGGATTTGGATGCTGCGATGCTGGTATATCCATGGATAATATTCTAAGCCCAAAGCTATGATATCCGCACGTTTGATTTGGACTCGGTCAAGAAAGGCCTTGGCTTGCTTTCCATGGATGCTTCCGTGCGCGGTCAAGGTCTTTGGATTATTTTCCACATCCATAGCCAGCTTTCTTCCACCATGCCGGATGACAAGGACCCCAAAAACTGTTTTCCGGGTTTCTGTGCAAACCGCTGCCAATCTCCAATGATGCCTAGGCTCCGAATTCGTATCAAAGTTATCAAACATATGTTGCTGAATGGCACCACCAACGTGTCTCATGCACAGTAAAACTGCAAGGCAGCATCATTCTTATAAAGTGTCTTCATGTGATGCATGATGGGATTCCTAATCCCCCGTAGACTTGGCAAAAGAATAGCGCTGACCCCTAAAGCAACAAAAGCCACAGCTAACACGTATTTGGGAAACCGTGTTTCGGATGGTTTGCGGAGGATCTTCCACGATCCCCTCAGCCTCGGTTGTGGCAACCGAGCGGGGCTTTCGAGCGGAGTACTCGACAGGGACTGAAAAGAAGGGAGGGAAATTTCGGTCGAAGGCCACCCCAGAGTAGTGGAAGATTTTCTTCCAAAAAAACTACAAAGGTATGGAAGATTTCCACCATCTTTCCCACAGACATCCATAAGATCCATTTATAAGAAACAAATCCAACCGGTGATGCAATAGAATAATTGGTTGGCTGGAAAATTCTCCGACCTTATCCCAAACAATCCAGTCGTGCAATCACCAACACTTCCTCGTCATCCGCTTGCTGAAAGCCACAGCCACCAAGTAAGAATCTTCTTGGGTCCTCGTCTGAAGTTTTGCGCGTCTATTTTGTTGAAACTTGGAACTGATATGGGAGACTAACATGCTATGAGATTCCATCCGAAATTTCGAACCTTCCCATCAGCCTATGAAAGCTCCCACAAAATAAGCCACATTATTACTGTGCTGCAAGTTAGGAGCGGCCTTCAAGCTCTCTCAATTGAGCAAGTTTTGAGGCCTTACGGGCCTGGTTTCTGTACTTCATTCCCATAAAGGCTTAAAGCTTGGCTGCTGCTTTTTTTTTTTTTAATTTACTTTTTAAAATAAATCTCGCAGTTGAGAGTTATCTCATGCCCACGAATTCTTCATCTGCAGCCAGAACTCTTTTGGGTCTTAATTCTAGATCGGGGCATTTTGTCATTTGAAAAGTTGAGAGAGAGAGAGAGAGAGACGCAGGATTTAGTTGGGACTTTATGGCAGAAATAAATGCCAGCCTTTACACTTACTAGCAAAAAGTTTTCTATCACTCGGTGACAAATGGATTTGGCATTAGAACTTGTCGATCAAATTGCCAAGCAAAAACTTCAATATATTTCCTAATCTTCATAAACTGCCATCATTATATTATTTTATACTGCTTTATCAGTTTCTCAAATAAGCCATGTCAGGGGCCTCCATGTTAGTGTCATTGTTGCCTCTATAGAGATGTCATTTAATCACAATTAGATAGTTAAGGGATCTACGATTGCTACGAGGCAATTCTTGAGAATTTTCATCAAAAAATAGCAAGTTTATTTTTGTGTTGCCGTAAAATATGCATATCTGAAGCTAGTGTATTTCATTGTTGTGTTTTTTTTTTTTTTTGAAGTAAAGTTTAAGATGACTGTCTTTCTTTTACTTGTTATGGTGTGTCATTGGCTTTTTTTTTCAAGATGATTTAGTTATTGTGATATTTTTGGCATTATAGTTGCCCAGTGACCTCTGTAATAATAAAAAGGGCTTTTTTAGAACAATTCTACAAACTATTATTTGTAAAGTCAGAGGACTTCAGAGAAGACATATGAGGCCTGACCTGCTCGGAGGCTTGGGCAGGGATTTTTGGCCCATCAGTCCGGGCAGGCATAGAAATTCAAGTCCTGACGACAATTGAGGCTGGTTCCGGGCTAAGTTTTGTAAGGGCCTGGCCTGACCCAGCCCAGAGTTAAATAAATAATTAAAATATCATGTATTTAATAACATATATCAGTTTGTATATCTCCTGTATTTTATACTTTGACACGCTCTATCTGTTCTTAAAACTCCTGCTTCCTTCTCGCCTGTGACCCTGTCTTGATCCTCCACCTCTACACCTTTTGCCTCCTCCAACTGCCCCCCTACTGGTGCCACCCCTTCCTCCACCTCCCCTAGATCTCCACTGCTCCGACACACATAGATCCAAATACACTGGCCCTCTCTCTCTCTCTCTCTCTCTCTCTCTCCCTCCCTCCCTCCCTCCCTCTCCCTTCCACCGCCGACCAACTCATCATTGCTGCAAACAAGGGACTAATCGTCCTTGTCCTGGATTAGTTGGGTCGGGCCGGGTCAGGGTTGTGCCTCGATTTTTGTGCTCGGCCTGGGCTCAGGCTGGTCAGGCTGGCATCAAGGGCATTGATATCAAGCTTAGGCTCCGGATTTCTTTTACACTGTTGCTTTAGTGATATCTGATCAGAGTTTCTTCTAAGATATCATAATAAGATGAAATATTTGTGGGTAGTCATATTTAAGAAGCATTTGTGCAGATAAAGATTTTTCGGTATAAAGAAAAAGAATCTCCTTGAAGAATTTAAATATTAGCAGAGGTTTTCCTTTAAAGTAGTTCAGTATAAATGACTATCACTGGAGACCAAACAATTAGTAGAAATTTGCTGATAAATGCGCTTCAGTTATTGTTGAATGCTGCAATATGCAGTTGAAAGTAGAAAAATAGGATGCTATGTTTCGAAGTGATTGCTAGTGTTTAATTGATAATTTCCAGGCCAACTGAGATTTTGATATATTTAGCCATCCATGATCATGTATAACTTTTTTATCTGTCAGATGAGAACTTTAATTTTTGCCCTTGCTTTTTTATTTTATTTTTTCCTATTTTGGGGTGGGGAGGGGGGGGTGGCGGTGTCTAGGAAACAACCAGGAGTCTTTCAGCATGGAATAAGTTAGAACATATGAACTTTGAAGACAATTGCATCTCTGCTGAAATAATTTTGAAATTTAGGACATTTACATTTTATTATTGGTAATGCTAATATCGTCATTTGATTGTAATACGTGTTTTGAAGCATTTGAATATGAATGTAGCAAGTTAGACAGAACTGTGTAGTTTGAAAGATAATATATCAATAAGACCATTAGCTCAGTTGTCTTAATAGAATCAGAATGAGTAATGGAGTCCTTCGTGTGTCCCTGCTGAGCTTGTGGTTGAGCAGCTTCTTTCCACAATCTGTTTGATAGACCTTGAGAGATTGTTATTTACAATTTTGCATTGTCGATTGTATGTCAAATTTCCATTATATGATAGAACTATTTATGTGCTGTCTTAACAGTTCTCAGATGTCACACATTCCAAGCTACCTGCTTATCTGGGTGCAGTCTCTGTTGTTTTCTGCTTCATAGCTGCCATAGTCTCAGTTGCGCTTGCATTTGCAGTTGTACCCAGGCAAGTGATGCCATGGACGGGTTTGCTGCTAATGTACGGGCGGGCATTTACTTCTTTTTTTCATAGTATTTGGAAGTTATCTGCGCTTGCTTTACCATAGGGGAAAGGCAACATCAAATCAAGCAGGAACTATTTTCACATGTGTAGACTCCTCTGTCTATGACTCAGGCAAAGATTTTTTAAGATTCAAATTTGCTGTATCAGCTTATACATATCTTTATTAGCCTTTTCAGATTGTAATTGAGCTTTACTTATGATGCAGGTCATCAATGCCATACATCTAACTGTGATGTTACCACATGGTTCTATGGCATAGGGATGGCTTTCGTCGGAGACCACGTCTCCAAAATATGCTCTACCCGGAGGGTCGGGCGGATATGTAAATGGGCGGACCTCATGAACCAAAATAATTGAGGCACGAGGAGTATCCGATGCCACCTTCCGACCAGCCCGCCTGTGCCACGTTGAGATTCTCTCACCCAAGTCTACTGAGTCAACAAGGAAGAAAGTAGGAACATTGCTTAGGTCACGAGTCGGACCGCTCCATTTGGGTCCATTTGGGTCATTGGAAGAAAGTAGAAATCATTTGCAGCGCGATCAAACCGAACGGGTTCGAGTTGAACCGGACGCGCCATATGGGTCTGTCCCCACACACATCATGACCGTCTTGATTCCAGACCATGCTTACGTGTGTTCTGCGGGCATTCCATCGCGTTGATCCTACGCAGCGTCTCTCTTTTCTCCCCCCTTTTTTAATTTTTCTATTTTCAAATTCTCAGAGAATAACAACAGCAGCAATAATAATAATAAAGAGAGGGGAAAAAAAAAGGCACGTGACAGCCTGGCAGGCAACAGAAGGAAGTTCGGCGGGCTGAAGTTGACGACTCGGGACGCAATCCGGACAATCTTGCATCATAGACGACGGTGATCCTCCGGACGGTCCACCTCTTGATGAGCCATGAAATATATCGAACGCGGGTCCCGCTTGCAACGCTAGAGGGTTCACGCTCGCTCCACTTTACCTACCGGAAACGCGGTGCGACGCGGCGCCCGCCTTTGCGAGATCGTTTTTTTCTTCTCTCGTCCGCGCTCTTCCTACTTCCATCTTTCTCTAATTCGAATATTTCTTTTCTTTTCATAAGTTTTTTTTTTTTGGTTCGTTTTATTATATTCCATTTTCAAAAATAATCGGAGAAAAGAAAAAATATTCTTTTGTTCTATTGTCCTTTTTTTTTCTATTAAAAAAATTCCTTCTCACCTTTCCGACCAAATCACGGGGTCTCCCTGCCTCCCCATTCCTCCCTTCCTTCGTTCGTTCGTTCGTTCGTTCATTCGTTAATCGCTCGCTCGCTCTCTCTCTCCGAGATCAACGAGTAGCCATGTCGTTCCGAATGGTAAGAGTCGGATCTTTGCTTGTTGCTACCCTTTCTCTTAGATTTTGTTCGGTGGATACTAGTTTTGATCGGTTTGCTTTAAGATTTCTTGAAAATTTTTATGAAATGGAGGCTGGATTTGTGTGAAAACAGTAGCATCTTATGATGAATGTCTGGGTTCCTCCATGCTCTTGTGACGATCGGACCGCTCTCTCTTTCTGTTTTCACTTGGGAATTGGGCAAATCTTGATGGATTTCTTGATCTCGTCTTCATTTGTCGGAGTAGGATAAAAGATCCTTCGTCTAGCACAAAGATCATCATCTTTCTGTGTGTCGGTCCAAAAAAAAAAACTTATCCTTTAGAATTTGCTTGTTTCTTCTACATTTCGTATATGGCAGACTGTATCGTGGATGCTGAATTTCTCTGCATTATCTCTTATAACCTTTCATGATTGACGGTTGACAGTTTGCAATTGTAGGTTGAGTTATGAGGCTCTTCTTTTCTTTAAGTTAGGATGGCCCTTGGTTGGATATATTAATTCTTGATGTCTGATTGTTTCTTCATATCAAGATTCCTTTTCCGGAATATTTTCATTGATCCGGAATGGGATGGAAATCCTTTAATTTAGGCTGATTTTGATTACAATATTGCCTGTCTTTTGTTGATTTTGCTTCACTGTAGTATCTCTTTTAAAAAAAAAAGCATCCCTTTTTTTTATTCCTTTTACATATTTATGTGGTAAAGTATAGTAGGTTAAGTTGGATCGTTTCCTAATTTACAGCATAACTTGGTAAAATGCTTTGATGTTAGACAATTGAAACTTGGTCCTTTTGAGTTAAGGCGCGCTTTTGTGTGAATAACGTATTAGTTTCAGCATCCCGTAAAAGAACTTGTTAAAAAGGGCAGATAATCAAAGACTTGCTCTTTGAGTTCGGCCTTTTATGTGAGTAATATACTAGTTTTAACTGTCTGGCTTTTACTTTTGCATCCCATTGCTAACAAAGTGGATATTTATGGGATGCCTTACTTACGATAAAGTTTGTTATGAGGATTAACTCTTTGCCTTGTATTGGCATTGATCTGCAGTCAAGTGCATCTTGTGGGATGGGAGTAGCTGATCACAGCAAGAATGCATTTCTTGAACTGAAAAGGAAGAAAGTGCATCGTTATGTGATATTTAAGATTGATGAAAAGAAAAAGGAGGTTGTTGTGGAGAAGACAGGAGCTCCAGGGGAGAGCTATGATGATTTTGCTGCTGCATTGCCTGAGAATGATTGTCGATATGCCATCTATGACTTTGATTTTGTGACTGATGAGAACTGCCAGAAGAGCAAGATATTTTTTATTGCATGGTTAGTTTCTTTCTAGCTCCTAAATTATTATAGATTTGAAGTTTGGTTTTTTTTTTTTATCCATACAATTATGCCATTTTATCAACATCTTGAGATTCTGAATGACACATAACATTGTTTTTGTGGATGCTAATTATAGATTAACTCTATTTGAGAAAGAAATTAACTTTACTAATTGGTTTTAGTAAGCTATGTGATTATTTCTGTGTTCATGCTCTTAATTTCTGTGAATTAATTTGTTTCCTATCACATAATCAACCTTTTTAACGGTGAACAAACCATGATGAGACTGTTGCAACAATTACTGGACGTCCTAGGGCTTGCAGACCATCATATAACTTAATAAGCTTGCACAATTATAGGTTTTCTGGTAATATTGTTGTCAAGGGAGACATGTCGAGTCACCACCATCTGATGATTTGTGGAGTGCAGGGTTTAGTTAACCAGAAAAATTATTACAGATATATGGATGATGTTTATTTTGTTGTCTTGTTTATTTTTCAGATGTTGAAATCTTGATTCCAATGTTTGTTTACTTCCTTTTCTTCAAGTATCAGTGTTGCTAGAATTTGTATTTATGTTCTGGGATTGTAAACGATTTAATGTGTTTTGTAGTCTTGCTTCATTTGTAACTGTATGAGGGTAAAAGCACCCTCATGTATGTAAAAGCATAAAAAAAAGGAATATGTTGTAAAATGTTTTAAAAATGTCTATTCATCATCATAATGTGAAATACAATATAGTCCAATGGAAATAATCAGTCCATAGCCGATATTGACTTATGTATATATGTGATGATGTATTTTATCTCTGTATGGTAACATCATCATTCAGCACAACTATTATGAAAATGATCCATCAGACACAGTGCTTAGTGCTGGTTTCCTCTTGACATAAATCAATTTGCTAGTTTCATTCTCTGCAGTATTGCTCTTGATTGCTTAAGCGACAATGCTTTTTATGGTGTCACTTGTAAAGAGGAAATTATTTTTGTGTATCCTTTTTGATAGCTATACAATGCATCCATAATGTTGATTTTATGGAAACTCATATTTTTGTGATCTTCCATTCGTCTAGCATGTCTTAGCTCCTCGTACTGTAGTTCTGATTTTTAACCCCCTGTATTATCACCATTACCATCATCCTTCTTTTGCTAACTTAATGGCTAGAGCCTACCCAATTTTCTCACCCCTAACAATTTATCTCCCTCTACTTTCTTTTTTCAGTTAATTCTTGGAAAACAATTTATAAGTATTCTTTCAGTTAATTCTTGTAAAACAATTTATAAGTATTCTTTCTATCTTCTGGCTTCCCAAGTTTCAATCTCATTATCTTCAGAAGTACTTGAAGATCATTCTTTGTGCATGTAAGTCCAATACCTTGATTTTTCCTTATTGTCTCTGCCATATAATAATCTAGAAAAATACATCCTCCTACTTTCAAAAAATACGGAGATAGTCAACCATTGTCTTCTTCATCATTTACATAATATGTAATATACTCAATAGAACATTCTATAGCCTTCCTTTGTTTTATGCTCAGGTGAAGTTGCTCTTTTTTGTTGTTTTATGCGAGTGGTTGAAATGGTCAAGTGCCATTTCATGAGCTACTCTTCTGCTATTTAAAAGGCATCAACATAATGTGGTGCGTAGATGCTCCTCTCAATTCCTGTGTGTTCTGGCCTTTTAGTTAGCACAAAGTTACTCCATCAGAAAACTATTTGTAGTACCCCCCTTCCCCAAAAAAAGGAAAAAGAAAAAGAGAGAAAAAAAAAATAGATGCTCCCTTTTTAACAAAGGAGTATATTAAGTTTTTATACATGCAGAACTATTAGCATCAGCTCTAGCCATGTCTGGAAGCTATCTGATGGAATCATCTAAGTTCCTATCTTCTCCCTAAATTGTCCAACCAACAGAATAGTTACCTTGTATACTTATGGCCCTGGGTGCTGCCCTGAGCACATGTGTACAGTTTCTGGAAGTTAAGGGGCTTAAATTCATGATATGAGGCAACAATGATGCATATTGAACATGAAGCCTTGGGCTCTTTTTATACCAACCAACTTGTTGCATTTAATTTCTTGGGTTATGTTTTCAACTGTTGTGGCATCTATGCTTTCGTGTTTTTATAAAGTGATTAGTTACAGCACTGAAGATGGATCCTAAAATCTTTGTAAATGTGATCCGTTAGTCTGAACATATTGAGGGAGAAACAGGGAGGAGTTACAGGAGCAAATTGAAGTTGGAAATATTAGAATCATTTGGAGAGGCAAAGATTTCACATATTATGTTTCTTGAATCTGTGAGCTGATATTTAGAGAATAAGGAGCTGTGAGGAACCACAAAGATTAGGGTTTACTAGTTTGTGACATAAGACTTGGTAGGAATATATTGAAATACGTACATCCCTAGATATCTGAATGAATTGGTGGATTGGGTCAAAATTTAAGATAAGGCTTATGGTTGAAGCTTTTGTACATCAAAACCCTAACACCATGTCTTGCAGGTGATAGAGATGTAATTTACCAAAATTTCTGCTATGTTTGGGATATTTTTCAGAACATGGTACCACTCTTAGCTAGTCTGAATTAGTAAACTTCAACACATTGTGCAATCGCTTGTGAGGTTTATAAGATGTTATTGTCCACCTCCAGGGCATGTCTGAACATATGGAAACCATATTTAACCCTAATATCTACTGCCTTCTGACTTTATGCAAGCCTAAGATTCATATTAATTTCAGTTGATATTATGTTCCTTCCTGCAAGAGACTCCAAATTCCTTTGGCTTAGAGATTCTATGTATGTGTAATGCTTGTTTTCATCTTGTACCAATATACTACTGTTTGAAAGTATGATGAAAGTCACCTTTTTCTTTTAGCGTAATCAATTTATATGTCTATCTATCGATATGTATGTATCTATTTAAGACCTTTTTGCTAGTGCAATATTACTTCTTTTAGTTCCATACTCATGCTTTCATTAGATACTACAATTGTACCCTTCTGCTTGTAAGGTATTTTCAGTTCCAGTCTTTAGCTAAATACCTCTCCCTATATACATGTATCACTAAACAAGAATGTCCCCATCAAGATTGTTTGAACTGGACCGAACCGCCCGATTAGCCTCGTACCAAGCCGACCTAGTTCTAACCGGGTTGGTTCGCCTATTAAAATCGGGACCAGCCCCGAACCGGCCAAAACGGGTCTTGAACTGGACCGAACCGGCTGGTTCCGTTCGAACTTGGTGCGAATCGTCCGGTTCACATCGAGTCGGCTCGGTTCGGAACCAGGTCCCCTCCCCCTTTCTCAATATTTCTTCTTTGTAACATTTAGACTTTTAGAGGTCTCCCGGCTTTCCCTTTTTTTCAATTTGCAAAATCACACTAATTCAATGCGATTGAAGAAAGTTTCAAGCCTATATAAGATGTCCTTCCTCTCTCCTATCTCATTTCCTCTATTTTTTTTCCAAAAATAGCTCAAATTTTATAAAATAAAGAAAGATCATACCAAAATTTTTGATTTGGGCTTGATTTTATGATATGTTGCAGATCTATGGATAATCTATACGATGATATAAAAAATTTTAATTTTTAGATTATATATAATTTTTAAAAATTAAATATATATTTTTGGATTAATATATATAATTCAAAAAAAATGTAAAATTATAAATATATTTAGGAGCATGCAAGCTACTCTCTAGCAAAATTTGGTGTACATTTATTCAAATTTTGATGCGATCATGCGCATAGTGGCCTGGTTCTAAATTTGAAAAAAAAATTAAAAAAAATAGCCTTTGATGCATGCCTACGGGCCTCAAAATTATATGTAGCATCTATTGTTAGGTTCTACATGGATCTGAACTATTAATTTTTTAAAATATTTATATTTAAAAATTATTTTTAAATTTAAAAAATAATTAAAAAAATATATAATTAATATAAAAAATTATAAAAATTTAGTAGTACATATTACATAATTCATAAGTATTGCAAGCAGCAGTGCAGATCCAAAGTTCAGGAGGACCTTACTGAGGAAGGACGTCAGCAGAGGCAATGGACGTATTGCATCTATGCTCGGGGCTTTTGGTAGCAAAAAGAAGTCATCTAGGAAGATTCTACTAGGAGCCACCATCCATGATTTAGATTTGCATGCCTTCTTCAGCAAGGATTCGAAGCAGTAGAGGGTTGACACAATGCTAAAGAAGGATAAGAAGGATATGTGGCGAGTTATTTGATCCTGATTCCACTTTAGCCACATTCCAGCGTATATGGCAAATAATACATACTATAGGTTTGTCATTTTCTTCATACAGGTTGTCGGTTCCGGTATAGATCTTTTAGGACCAAAGGACATATAGGGTAAGTTTTTTGATAATAATGAGCTAGAGAAGTGGATTGTCTCATACAAGAGTAAATGGTCTATATACGGACTAATGGTGATGTGTGATAGTTGATCGATCCTATCAGGCGGAGTATTATCAACTTCTTGATATATTGTGATATGGAGACTTTTTTCTACAAGTTGATTGATGCTTTCGATCTGGTGCATAATGCCATATACATCCTCAAATTGATGGGAGAGGTGATTAATCAAGTAGAAGAGAAGAATGTCGTGCAGATTGTTATTGATAATGGGCCACAATATAAGGCCACCAGAAAGATATTGATGGAGTAGCGATCACATATTTTCTGGATCCCGTGTGTTGCATATTGTATCGACCTCATAGTGATGGACATTGCGAAGATTCATAGAGTGCAACAGACAATAGAGATGGCCCAAACTGTTACTAGATATATTTATAACTATACATTGGTCCTTTCACTGATAAAAAGGTATACAGAAAAAAGATCTTGAGACTAGGAGTCACATAATTTGCTACTAATTACGTTGCATTTGATATTTTTTTGAGAGGGAAGCAACTCTACGTCAGATGTTTGTCAATCCCGAGTGGTAGAAAAGTAGATTTGCGAGGGCTGGCACTGAAGGAAGCACTGTCGAGGACTTGGTGACGAGATAGACATTTTAAGAGCAGGTCGAGCTGATAGTGATGACTATCAGACCATTGTATGAAGTACTTTGTGCTGTGGATAGCAATAGGTAATCTCAGATAGACTTTTTGTACATAGGCTGGAGAGGACAAAGATTCAGATTAAGAAGTCAGATTCAACCTATGCCCAAGAGTACATCGATATTATTGAGCAGCGGTGGAACTACCAGATGGATAGGGACTTGCATCTAGCAGGTAAGCAAGAATATTGAAAATTAGATTACTCCTAAATTTATACAATTTTATTAAGACAATGGCGAACTCTATCTGTAGCATACTACTTGAAGCTAAGGTTTCAGTACATCGTATAGCTAGAATCAATTGGATGACAAACTTTTGGCCGCTTTACATAATATAATTTACAAGATGGAGCCTAATCCAAAAGTTGCGGCCCTATGTCTAGAAAAGGTAAGTTAACATAAGTAACATATGTAAGTTAACTGATATTTTTAATTATTAATATATTATAATATTTTTTTCGTAGACCAAAATATTTTGAGAGGGCATTGACAACTTTGGAGTTTCGGCAGTTGTCATAAGTAAAAATGTATGAATCCAGGTATATTACACATTAGAAGGACATTTACCTGACGTTAGATGGTTAGTAATATGATACTATCTTATATATCATTTTTTTTATTATTTTTGCAGCTGAATAATAGATTTACTTTGGTTTGTTCGCGAAAAATTTTAAGCGACTTGCTATTCGGATTCTCTTCCAGACAGTCTCCTCGAGTGGCTGTGAACGCAACTGGTCCACCTTCGCCTTCATCCACAGCAAGCAGAAAATCGTTTGACACAGAATCGTTTCAACGATCTTGTATATGTTCACTACAATATGAAATTGAGGCTGAAGTACGTTCAGAAGGAAGTGGAGCTAAAGTACACAAATTCGATCCATAGTGCTTTCATTGATGATGAGGATGATTCTATGCAAATGCTTGTGGGCTAGCAGCAGGAGTCGAAGCTTGATGAGCAAGAATTTCCTCCATGACCGACCAGTTTTGTAGCCAATGAGGCTAAGGTCGATACAGAGCAATGGGCAGAGAGCAATATTCTATGCATCCTTCCAACTGATCAACCACAACAATAGTGGTCATTGGGGAGCCGATCACCATATGACTTATTGTCTGAGATATTCTCTTAGAGATATAATTGAGAGATGCTTAGACGAGGTCACTACGCTACCCGGTCAACTCGGTTAGGAGGGCGACATACATCCTTCCAACATAACCACGCAGAGAGGCACGAAGGGTAAGTAGGCAGCGAGTGGCACAAAGAGTAAGCAAGCAGTGAGTGGTACGAAGAGTAAGTAGGCAGCTGCTTGGCAGCCCCAATGAAGAGTGTGGAGGAGCCAGTTCACTCAGATTCAGAAGCCAAAGCAGCAATTTTGGTTATCATGGATTTAATGGCCAAGGAGAGCGGAGGATATGAGACCACCGTTTATGAGACAGCCGCAGGATGGTCTTCGATTCACTGGTGGGTCTTAATATATTGGATTCTATTATCCGCAACCACAGGCAGTCTATGACTTATATGAATCTGGATATAGTGCGTCTGAGGCATCTTTTAATGACTATTACCCTACGCAGCTCAGAGCATCTTATAAGTCGGATTTTGTTGCAGGCTCTCCATTGGGGCTGGTCGGATGGGCTCCTTTACAATCGTTTTATCAGTCAGAGGACACTTCTTAGAGCTAGAGCTTCAACGAAAAATCCAAGAGTGCTTATAACTCGGAGCGCATTTCTTATGGGATAAACATACAAGACTACAATGCCACTTGGTAGAGGGGTGGGTTGATCTGCCTTCTGACTATGCTAATGATTCGGATATCTACGAGAGGCAACGCCACTCGATAAGATTTTAGATATCAGTATGTATGTTGTACTTTAAATATATGTAATTAATTATATTATTTTATATTTTTATCTTAATAGATGATTTTAGAAGATTTCATGTTGCTTTTTATAGCATGCAACATCTTGCTGATTATTTTATATTTTGTATCACTTCAAAGAACATCAAATTAGACTTAAAATCATTGAAAAAGTTAAAAAAGATTGACTACCAATTAATTGAACTTAAAAAACTCAAAAAAACATGGGCATGCTGGATTAGAATTGGCATGCCCAAGCGTACCGCGTGTCAATATGATATCGAATTAATATCGAACCAACCCGTCCGCCAACTGGTTTGGCGGACTTTGGTCCTCATGATATTGATTTTGGTCAAGCAGTATATAAGTTTACCCCAGTATATCGCTTCCATCCCCATCTTAAAGTATAGTACAATAATTAGGAATAATAGTGACTTGTATGGTCTGGAAACTTGGGTGGTCATCACAATAAAATGTGGCTTTTAATCAGTTGATTCCAAGGCCATGCCAATCATGCAGCCAAATTGGCCTTCTGATCGTCATTGCCATATAAATGTGAGAGGTATCAGACCAGTGAAAGAGAAAATAGGGAAAATCATGACTTCAAAAAAATCCTCGACTTGGTAACCACAAATCAAAAAATAGAATGACACATAGCGCGCAGCTGAGAACTGGGGACTCCATTGTTGAGGTGCCACGCCATGGTACAGCCATCAGACGTCATAGTTGCCCAGAGGCCATCCAAGTTGCTGCCTTTCACTCAGCAACATGTAAAATATATCTTACCTGCAACACATATGTGGGGATTAGAAAAGTTCGTGAATATCACATATCAGAGGACCAGACAAAGGACCAAAAGATCATCAATAGATCGATGTGCAAAAAATTTTCTGGATTCAAGCTGCCATATATGTACTGCTTTATCTGTCTTAAAGTTTGTGTTTTTGACTATTGAATAGGTCTCCGGCCACCTCCCGCATCCGTGCTAAGATGCTGTACGCCACATCGAAGGATAGATTTCGACAGGAGCTCGACGGCATCCATTATGAGATTCAGGCCACCGACCCCACAGAGATGGATATGGATGTGCTCAGAGACCGTGCAAACTAGAACCGCAAAGCTGCAGAGACTTCTGTTACAACAGGCAGCTTGATATGGGCCTCGTTCCCCTAGGTGTGGTTGATTATGTGCATCGTCTGGTTCAATGCACGATGGCTCGTTTGAATAAAATAGTCTGCCTGCACCTGAGAGGGCTAATGGAAGTTCTGGTTTGTTTAGGTAGATACTTAATATTATGGTCTGAAACGTGT
The DNA here is from genome assembly GCF_009389715.1 of Phoenix dactylifera. Lineage (NCBI taxonomy): Eukaryota > Viridiplantae > Streptophyta > Magnoliopsida > Arecales > Arecaceae > Phoenix > Phoenix dactylifera. Next base: position 11,223,440 of record NC_052408.1, on the reverse strand, counting down.
GGTGCCCCTCTATTTGGAAGATGCTTCTCTTTGCTTATATTAAATGACTGTATGTGCTGCTTATCATGGTTTAGAAGATATCACATGAAGTATCTGGAAATTAATAATCCTGTACAGCATTTCAGGGTCGCTGGTGCTGCTGTGACGTTTTGCTTTCTAGCTTCTTTATTTCCCCCCCCCTCCCCCCTTGATGGTGATTGTATGATACAGGATTGTAGTTGCGCATCCCAACAGGCAAGTTGATCGCCTACGGAACGCACATTCTAGAACATATTTGTCATCGCACTTGCTCCATTTAGCCGCTTTCATCCCAAATAATCGGTCTAGTGCAATGTATGCCATCGGTACATCATATCCCATCATATTGGAATTATAACTTTGGCCTACTGCCTATATAAAAGGGACGGGATAAAGACTAAATCTGCGCCTGTTGAATTCATATTTGATGCTTTTAGGATGAAATATGTTTTGCTGCAGCCAAAGGAGGATCGATTGAAGTTTTCTCATATATATATGTATATATATGTATATATATGTATATATATGTATATATATGTATATATATGTATATATATATATATATATATATATATATATATATATATATATATATATATATATATATATATGTATATATAAAGGGAAACTCTTGACATGTCTTTGGTTAATTATGTTATCAACCCTTACAAATAAGGGATGTTTGGTATGGGGTGATTCATCAAGGATCAAGGGTGATATGGATAAACGTGATGAGATAACCATGTTTCATTGCACCTTAACAATCTTGCATGGCAGTGATCCCAGATCATCTCCATTTCTCAATAATTGCCCCACCCAATAATAGAAAATCGGTCCTTGAGGATGGGTATTCAAGATCACCCCAACTTGGTAATCTTGGAACAATCTTGCCCCTCGGTCCAGTAATTGAGTATTGACCAAATCCTCATACATTGGATGTAAGAGATTTCAGTGTTTGAGAAAGAGCATCCATGAGGGATTTGGATTTCTATCTTGTTTCTTTCCTCATCTTTTTTTTTTGACCGCATTAATTTTTTTTATTTCGTAAGATATTGATTTTTTTTATTTTGTCATTTCTTGATATTTTGATCATTTGATTTTTTTTAATGTTTGATCAAGTCTGTGTTGTTTTTCTGAACATTGATATATATACAAAAATTATGTTTTTTTATCCTGTAGAATTGTTGTATATATAACGTGCATAGATTTTTTTTTTTTTCGAATCGCAGATGCATAAATTTATTTCTATTGATCTATCACGTAGATTCGTCTATTTCTAGATATGTCTTATCATAATTCCTTAAGCACAAATTTTTTGGTCCGCATGTTAGATGTTGGCGTAGAGCATAATATGACAGAGAATAGCCTCAAGGAAAAAGAAAAGCAATGGTGTCTTAGTTCCATCTATACACATGTCATGTCTCTTTTTTTGGCTGAAAATCATGTATGCATTAAGAACGAAGAGTCATGTTCTTAGATAGAGAACCCTTCTATGGTTAGAACAATTGACTAAAGGTAGAAAATTGCACCAGCAATTTTGAAGTTAGTTATTGTGGTAGCTCTAAATTTATATGCAGAAAAAAATAATAGAATAATAAGAATATATTACTAATGATTAATGTTGTATGGATTTAACTATGATTCAATTTGTTCAAACTTGAAGTCAATGAGAATAATTTTGATCTATCCATTCCAACCCCGTGTCAGTTGAGCTTAGTTTTTTATTTTTTTTGCCTTTCGGTATAGTGCTAAAACACTTAATATTGGGGTCAAAAAAAATGTTGTTATTTGCACTTCATTTTATCGGAGATACATCATATCCAAAAGTAGAGCCTGTGACAAAACAATAGAGCTGCTATAAAAATCAAAATATTTGTTTATATTCTTAATTCATGAAAATTGAGAATATATAAAAATTCCTCTTAGCATATATTATAGGTATTTTTGGTATTATATTCTATGATCTTGGATTTCTATGGTATACTAAATAGGTCACTTATGGATACTTAAAAAATTTTAATCATTAAACCATGACATACCAAATATGGTGATCTTGGATCAGTGGAGATTAGATTACCTTCGGATGAGGATAGTTAGTGATCTCAGATCATTATGGTGATCCATTTAGATCACCAAAAACCCCCTAGAAATTATAACGGCCAGCAAGTATAACGGCCAGCAGCCGTCCGATCAAGACGTCAAATAAATGTCACATGCGGTCAGAAACCCCATGCCACCGAGCCCGGGTTTGAGGCTGGAACTCTGCGATCGGACGGACTAGATTTGGGCAATGTGTGCCGGTGGTCCTCTCTTGATTTGGGACTCGCATGGTGGAGGAAAGTTCGTGTAGTCTGGTCCATGGCGTGTCCTATCCCGACAAAGCCCTTCTTATACTCTGAAAATTACAAGAGGACCATTGCTCGAGGAGAAGTGGAGAACGCGGTTCCGATCCCGGCTAACGGGCTCAGGGAATTATAGCAAGAGCATAGGGGAAACGGGTCTCGTTTCCCACGCCTGGACTTTGAGAGTGGGGCAGAGGTATTTTGGTAATTATGCAAAGATCAACGGATACGGTTGCAAATGGGTCGGATCATGAGTGACCTCGACCGAATTCGATTCTTTATTCACGTTCTAATTTAGGACTTAGACCAAACTCAATAAAAAAAATCGAGTCGGGTCGGATCGGGTATACCACTTCAATTTTTGACGCAACGAATCATTCGGGTTGGGTCCATGTATAATCCGAACCTAACTCAAAAAATTCGGTTCCAGATCAAGTCAGCCCATCTATGGCTTCGGAACTTGTTTCCATTCTTGCGAGCTGCAACCCGCCGGACCAAATATTTTTATAGATTCGTGTCGGATCGTAGAATTGAAAATTCAAAATTATCCAAATTGCAAATGGATCGGATCGAGTCAGGTCTGAATTCAATAAACCCAAACCCGATCCGAAAAATGGAACATGTCTAATTTAGACCCAACCCAGGCCCTCGGGTCTTCCAAAACATGTCGGATTGGGTTGGGTCGAGTATTGAGTCAATCCGACCTATTTGCAGCCTTAGTGGCAGGCAAATAGACATTTTTGGTAGCCCTAGCGGAAAGGATACGGCGTGGGTCACGACTTCAGTTTCTATAGTTACAAATGGTTAGTTGCTCCATTAGTTTATCCAACACTAAATAAAAATTAATTATTGTTCTAAAATTAACTGTTGAAATTGTACCACTATTACATTAAATGCGTCTTTATTTAGCTATCTAATGGCTACTAGAGGACAACTGTCAATTTTCATTTCCATTTTTTAATGCTAATTGTTAGTTTTCTTTTTCTAATGTTGTAGGGATTGCTGCAAGCAGGCACTGAAGAAACCCTACAGAAATTGTGGAGATATGAGAAGGCGAGAACATCATCCGGGTACGACCAGAGAAGTTGAAGTCGTCAACTCGATGAAGACCATGGAGCACATGGCATGGGTAATGGTCTTTTGGTTTAAGTCCTTAATTAAGTAACACCTAAGACAACAAAATGAATTCTAAAAGACTGAAGTTAGAGCTTACAAAAAAGGGGGGCAGTCAAAAATTAGTTAAACATCAAATAGACATTCACTTTAGAAAAAGTTGGGAATTTTTTATAGAGTAAAAAGCACCCAACTTGCTGATGGACTTTCGAAGAAGGGGTTTCTTCTTTTTTTTTTAACGCTCAAGATGAGAAGAAAATGTGAAAAGACTGCAGGCAAAACTTAGAAAATGTGAGCCAGTCAAAAGGTGGCTGTTTCATCTAAAAAAGAGATTCTCTTTAGAAAAATTGCATGACTCTGTTTGCGATCCATCCATCTAAGTCAATGACTGAGATCACGGTCAATAATCCGACTACCAGGTCAGGCTGACATCATTCAACGCTGGTGCTTGGTGTGTTTTTTTTTGCTGAAAAAAAAAAAAGAGGGAGGTGAGGAGAACCTCACCCTCTAGCAACCTTTAGTGGGCTCCCTCTCCACTGGAGAGTGTTTGATGCACATAAAACATTTTTTACTTATACTCTCTCCATCCGTAGTAGAGCCCTACCGGCATGGCAGCCCTATTTTTGTGTGAGTACGTCACACCAGCACCACCTAAGTAACGTTGGTACTTGGTGCTTTTGCCACCTTTACATCTCAATGTTTTTTCGAAGATTAGGCTGTTCAAGCAACTCATGCTTGAAGACCAGCTGAATGGAATGAGCCATAAGGACGATTAGATCTTCTCTGGTGCAAATTCTCGGAGCTCCGCATCGAGCAACCTACCCTTCGAGCCAGGAAGAGCCTGAAGAGGCATAGGGCAAAGAACGATGCTTTTCCGTTCGATATGCTCCGGATCGGGAGATTGAAACTGAGCATGATGTATTTATTGCCTAGAAAATTGATGTTAATGTCTGGTTATCCTTGTTTTTTATTTTCCGTGAAGTGAGATTAGGTAGGAAGACCTACCCACAGCCAAGGGGTGGTAAATAGGTTAGGCTGGGTTTCGGAAATGGATCGGGACAACTATCTATCAACTCAAATCAGATTCATATATTAAATGAGTTAAAATCCAAAATCGAACCTGATTTCTTTATTAAACAAGTAATCCAAATTTGTTTGTAGAAGTAGAACCCCATTTAATAAACATGTTAGCTTAGATTAAACATATTTTAAACAAGCTAAATATATCTTAAACAAATTAAATAAATCTTAAATGAGTCAGGTTGCAATTGTAACGGCTGGATCCAACTATTAAATATACCACAATCGATTTAACCCATACAATAAATGAATTAACTCGAGTTAATCTGTTTATCATCTAGGCCTGGATATGCCAAGCCTGAACTTGCTTAACTTTGAGGAAGATGCTGGTCGAGTTGGCCAACTGAATCGTAAACTGCATCTCTACTTGTAAGAGAGAGAGAGAAAACATTAGACCAATCTGAGACGGGAATTAAGTTTTATATTTAAGAAGGCCCTAGAATAATTGACATGGGGTTAAAATCTTGAAGTTAATGTCATTATCATAAGCCTGGTTATCCATTAAATCCGAGGCACGATCGCTTTAACGTGTAGACAAAGCGATGGCAGCATGAGAAAACGTGTTCGGCGCTTCCTGGAAACATAAGGGCAAAGTACATTCAGTCCGATGTTTCCTACCTACAGTCCCAGACACGGACAAAACTGCTGAAAAACTGACGTCAAAGCGAGGCAGGTCGTCATAGACTGTCCGTTTCCAAAGCTTTTCACTTATATTTGACTCCTTTCCAATAAATCGTGAATCACGATAAGACTTGAGTCATGGGCGTTCATATTGACGGGCCAAACCGGGATCCACGGTCACCGGCAAGGAATGCGCTCGGTCTCAAAAACTGCATCGATGCACTTTTCCTCTCGCATACGATGATTAGAAAAGGAAGAAAAAATTTTCTTAACCCAAATATCTAATATATATATTAGAAAAAAAATTATAAAAATATGGCATCCATGATAGCCAATGTGATCCACATGGTTCACGTCGAGTCTGATAATTCTTCTAAATCACATAGACACATCTTTATATTCTAATGGAGCCATATATTTGGTGGTATGCTGGATAGCTTTAATGCAGATCACGATGTTAGTCCAATATACGCGTAAAACCCAATGGTAAGATGCATTTATAGGGTGTACGTACGGTTTCCAACTAATGTGTATGGATTACTCAAAATCTTGGATCCAGCACACGAATTAAGAGCTTAGAGACCATGCGTGGAAGTCAATTGAGTTAACAAAGTAGCTAGCACTGGGCGGGTGTGATGCATGCAGAAAAATGCGAAAGTGCTTGACCGAGAGGCAGCCATTGATATTTATGAATTTAATTATAGTTAACGGTGTAATTAAATATAATATTATAATATTTTAGTTGTAGTGAATAATGTCAAAACATAATATTTTATCTACCGTATTAATGAATTATAATATTATCTTCACATCCTTGGCGCATGATATTGTATGGCAAATTTTGTTATCATATCATGATTGTGTAAAAATTGTTTTCGAGTTAGAAATATAATGTGGATAATAAGCACGTCCATTTTCTGAAACATTAATCCTTATATGCAGATAATATTTTAATTGTACCGAGTAGGATCATGCATCAAATAGACATACATACAGAGGTCAAAAATTTTTGTATGTGCACATTGCTTTCTATCAAGATCACACATATTTACAAAAATAATAATAATAATGCAGATGATCGAATGGTGTCTTATATGGCCAGATATATCGGTCTATATTATAGAATTTTTCAATAAATTTTTTGTTCAATTATTAAATATTTTAATTTTTGGATTTTCCACACATAATTCATCTGATTTATCAAAAATAAAATTCTTCGTAAGCAGCATGAATAACAGCAGCCCGTCTTGACGTGGACCTTTTTATCTGATCCACGCCAGATCTAAAATTTAGTGGGTCGGGCATGATCCATGATATGAGCAGACTTCAACACGTTTAAGTTTAGCTGCTCGGGGTCGGTCGCTTCGACCAATGGAAGAAGACATGATGAGCGGCCAGTCTGCCTTCCGATCTCTCATTTTCCCAAATTGGTCATCTGCCTCATCAAAATAACAGAAACAAAAAGAGCAAAGATGCAGCGTACCATACAGTAAGACCACGTGTCCTTTACTTTTTCATGAAAAATAAAAAGGAAAATAAAAGCTAAAACCTTCTCGATCGCCCTCTCTTGATCACCCTTGTACTGTCACGGTCACAACAAAGCTTTTTTTCGTGCTCAAATGTCGTCCATCGTATTGATCATCTCCTTTCGCTATAACAATACAGGACAAGGTATTTATATATATATAATCAAAAACATAATAAATAAAATTTTACAAAAAAAAAAAAAAATCAAACTTGCGAGTAGAGAAAGAAACTCCATCACCCTTCTATATAAAATCAATCCACTCACGAGCATGCTGCTAGATCATTATGAACCCTACCGACCCTACTCACCATTTAGAAGAACATTTTAAGCGTGCATTATTGGCCCTGTGAACCTCCTTCACTATATTAAATATATATATATATATATATATGTATATATTTGTTTTTAAGTTGCGGTCTATGTTAGCTACGTGTAGATGTTGAGCCTCAACCTATTAACACGAGTTCTTGTCCTTTGTGGATTAGGAAACGCGGGATATGCGTCCTGGATGTCCATCGTTAACCGAGAGGTGGGGAGAAAGTGGGCTTTTTAACCAATTCCCCCCCCCCCCCCCCCCCCCCCTCTTATATTATTATGTTCTCCTCTCTCCCAAAATTTATCATCTCTCTGGTATTATTTATTCCTGCAATCCTTTCCTCTATCATTTATTGATACTCGTTCATGATAATTCTTAGCTGACTGGTCTTATTTTCTAAGTGATCGTACCGTTCCATACAAGACAATGTGTGGGTTTTTTTTTACATATTTTCATTGATATACATGCATCAATAAGGGTAAATATATGCGTTCATCTTAACAACTGGGAAACATGATCCATCAAAATTCATGGTCGACTGCTATTTGGGATAAAAATTTGCATTCGTTTTTGTAAATATAAATATAGAGTTCTTCTGCTTGGCTGTCGAAATAAAATTGTTTTTTTTTTAATATTAAAAATTTGAAGAACGAAAGCAAGCTATAAATGTCATGGAGAGGGGAACTGGAAAAATGTAGTCCTCAAATTTTACTGCTCTTTTTTTTTTTTGATGAAAAGGAAAGCTTTTGCCATCCGTTTATTAAAGATTGTGGGCATCTACCGTGAAAGAAAATTCGAATTTTACTACTCAATTTGAAAGAGCGAAAGTAAATCATTCAAAGTTGGACTGCAATTTTTTAGAAAAAGCGGATGAAGCAAATCATTACCAAGTCAATGAATGCTGAGACGGCCGAGAGGGGGCTCGTATCACTCGCACCAAAGAAGGGTTCACCTTCCTTCCCTAGAAATCACCGTTGGATCACCGACGGCACATATCTCGAAGCACGCCGGGCTGCGTAACTCGGGCGTGCACAGATCTCATAGAGACTAGCGGACGATGGATTCGCGCGAAGGAAGCCAATCGTTGTTTCGGCGATGTATACACCCCCGGCCCTTTGAGAAGCAAGTATGGTTTTCGCCAACTTAGAGGGAGCGGCAGATCCATGGTATGCGAGCGGCCCTTTTTTTTTTTTTTTTCCTGCCGTCCTACCTTTCAGGTTTCATTCAGCCATTCACGACGACTAATAGAGGACACGACAATGGTCAGAAACTCAAATAACGACACCCCAAGGTGAATGCTATTTTTTTACTCAAGAAATAAAGAATGGTATTTTATAGTTTCCGTCCCTGTATTTTTGGATTCTGGATTAAACTTTACCGGCCAAAGAGTAAAATTAGTACACAATCAAGTTAACATATCTGCAAGCACCACCAGTTAAAAAAATGTAGAACACGGAAGCCCGTGAAGCTCCTCTCTCTCTCTCTCTCTCTCTCTCTCTCTCTCTCTTCTAGAAAATAATAATAATAGCAGTGAGGAATGCCCCTGATTACATTCTCAAAAAATAATTTAAAATTTTCATGCGTCAAGTTTGCTGAAAACTACGATCGAAATGTCGCGATAATTAGAGTTTGAATATAACAGCTGTTTATTTGAAAGAGGATGCATGCCAACGAATGAACCCCAAGATCTATCATTATTGTCTGAAGTCTTTGGAAATATATTTTGCGAAATTAAAACACGAAGCCCTCTCCTTTTTGGGTCGTAGGCGGCGAGCCACAGCCATCGATCGTATCCAGCGTTTGGGTGCAATGCCACATGTTATCAAAGGCACAGCATTATTTACCAAAAAAAAAAAAAAAGGCACAGCATTAGCCGTCGGTTGACCTGTACTTTGTTTGCCTGCCAGCTCGTCTTCTCCAATGATTTGCTTCCAATCGCCGATGGCATGATGGACGGACGGTCCACGAATTGGCTCCAACTTGTTTCTTTTTTTTTTTTGACTCTTTCTTTCGATGCTTTCAGTACTCAAAGAAGAGCTATGCGATAGGCCTCTTTCTTTGACTCGTGCTTCTCGACACATCAAAAAAAATTGATATGCAGACGACTGCTCGAAATCCAGCGTGTGAACACAAATTGTCCACATCTTTGAACCAGTTTCCATCTGCTTGCGGTCTCTAAACCTCCTCTTTCCCCGGCCGTACCTCACGTTTTTCTGGCCACCCGGCCATGAGTTGACATAACCAGCACACGCGGTTCGGATAATCTTTTTTAATGACGTGTAGACCCCGTCTGAAATATTGCCACCTTTTGCATCACACAAGTTCACACATACAAAGTACATGCCCCGTTTCAGTGTTCCCACTCCATCACCCTCCAAATCATGGTCCGGCCGGCCCAACTCTTAGGCAATTGAGACGGTCATCTAAGGTTCTGGCCCAAAAAAAGTCCACCGCAGAAAATGTCTCAAAGACAAAATAAAAAGAAAAAAATCTTCTTGTGAGTTCATCTTAGGCTGGTCCACTGCAGGAAATGTCTTAAAGACAAAACGACCTTAAGCTCTCAAGTACATTGGGCCGCTCCGGCCAATATCCACCATGATATTGGATGATTCAGACCATTGCATGATATCATTGCAAGGGTCGCCAAAATCTTAACCAAGGCAGGCGGCTTGCTAGCCAGTAGTTAGGCAGCACTTTGAATCATGATTCTGGGGCTGGATGTAAAGTTAAAGATTATCATTTAGAGCATGCTTTTGCGGATCGTGGGACAGCAATGGCGACGTAGGATAAGGCAGCCTTATAAACAAAAAATGTTGGACTGCTGAAGCCAGCGTCGGAAAGGTTTAGAAGAAAATTTTAGCAGATCTTCCTTCATGATTGGGATCAAACCGACATGGACCCTGTCCTTGATCATGCCCATGTTCTTGATTTAAGCTAGCTGGTGTGCAATACTAGCTTGTGCTGTGCTCGCATTCATTTCACTCGCGCATCATGTCAAAATTTTCCAATTAAGACTGATAGCCTAGCTGGCAGCCATTGTTGACGCTGCTTGATGTCACCGGACTACCTAAAATCGACAAAAAGCTATTTCTTGTTAAATAAAATTCAACAGAGTATTGAAAAAATAAAAAGTACAGAAGAGATGCTCCATATAATATTAACCGCAAAATATGCTGTTTAAATATATGGTTTAGGAAATATTTTTGAGTGCATTAAATTATACTATCCTTGCATATGTGAGTGATGGGATTTTTTTTTTTTTTTTTTTTTGCCTCTTGTGAGCAAATGATGGTCGAGGATTGCCTATGGTGCATGCGCCGACCATGCAGCCTATCGCCCCTATTAGTTTTTATAGTAGTGCATCGGTATACGTGTGCGATATGTAGGACCTATAGAAATTAGTGGTCATGGTTGGCAGTAATTTTATTTTTGTTGAAAAATAATATTTATAAGCAACATGATATAAGAAATTATATCCTATGAGATATCATATGCACTATATGGCTAATCAAAGATGCTTGCTTCTACTGGATCCATCCATCAAACACTTCTCGATCTTGATGATCGACCTAGACCTACAAGTACGGACACCATATAATACATACGGTGCAGGATATAACTTGTACCGTAAAACTACAGGTTGGAGAACCCGCAAGCAAACCGCGTCTCACTCAGCACTTTCAAGTGTCGGTCTGCATCAAAGTTGCATGCTTTTATAAATCAAAGAAAGGTTTGGTTGGGTAAATGACCACGAAAATTATTATGGAGTGGGCATTTCCGAGAATTTCCTGGCCTGTGAATTTCCCCACATTGTCCCTTGGATTCCTAACATAAATAGCCTAGGGTGTCCCAGCGTCGTCTACAGCGGGCTTGCATCGGAGCGAGCGAGAGAGAGGTGGTGGGAGGCAAGAAGACGAGCTGGAGTGAGACTCCTCAAGGACACATAAAGATGGTGAGAGCTCCATGCTGCGAGAAGATGGGTCTGAAGAAGGGCCCCTGGACTCCGGAAGAAGACCGGATTCTGGTCTCCTACATCCAGAGATACGGCCATGGCAACTGGCGCGCTCTCCCCAGGCAAGCTGGTCAGTTACAAAGGGAATATATGGTCCGTTAAATGTGTAAATAGAGGGATCAAAGGGATTAAAGAGCCAAAATGTTTGAATTTGCTTAAAGATAATCTTGAACAGAGATTCTAAGGATCTAAGCTTCTTCTCTTTTTTTTTTTTTCTTTTGGGGGAGGGGGAGAAGAAAAGACACGGAAATTGAGTGTTTGATGTTTGTAATTGGAATCGATAATTAGCAGTCTAACGTAGCTGCTCTCCTCTGCTCTTCAGGTCTATTGAGGTGTGGGAAGAGTTGCAGGCTCCGATGGACGAACTACCTCCGACCAGACATTAAGCGAGGGAACTTCACCAAGGAAGAAGAAGAGATTATCATCAACCTGCATGAAATGCTTGGAAATAGGTAAGCCTCGGTCCATTTCAGATTCCTACAAGCAAATTTTTGCAGAGTCGTGCGAACATCATGGAGGAAAGGGTTGTTCCTCCTTGTCGCTCATTAAAAAGAAACAGAAATTAATAAAAGTCGGAAAACCAATTGGTTCCAGCTCCAGCCGAAATTCATTCATTCTCGAATCGAGCTCGAGGTACCGGGCTAAGAGGTGGAGATTTGTGTTGGAACTTTTCTCTTGGAATCTCGTCGCCTTTTCCATACTTTTCCTTTGCTCCCAACCTCCTTAATCCCTCTTTTCTTTCCTCACTCTCGGAAGACAGAACCTGACAAGTTCGCTTCCTTCAAAAAATAATTCGCTTCCTTCAATAATAAGACAGCAAGCAAAGACCTCCAAAAGATTCTTTGGCTTCAGGTACCGTTGTACTCTTCCCATCCGCCAGCCGGTCACACCGACCGAGATCCTGGAACCACTTTGTTTGTACCAAATGATTTCCGGGGCTGGGACTTCAAATCTCAAATCTAAATACAAGATACGGAGCTGATGGCTGTGAATTATTTCTTTTATATAATATTCGATATGATCGAAAATTTCAGTCGAAACACCTGATCTGATCGCAGACTAACATGCGTGCCTGCCTGCCTTCTTTCATCCAGATGGTCTGCGATCGCAGCGCAGCTGCATGGACGAACAGACAATGAGATCAAGAATGTGTGGCACACCCACTTGAAGAAGCGAGTGAGTCCGAACCAGTTGGTCCAAAATTCCAACAGGAAGCGAAAGGCCGGCCAAGGTGATGCCATGGCTGGGATGGAATTCGGACCCGCCAAGTTGCAAGCGATTGCCATGGTGCCCGACGGGAAGCCAGGAAAGCCGAGCCCTGTGCCCGTGTCCCCATCCCCATCGCAGTCTTGCAGCGACATCTCCTCCTCAGCCACCACCAATTCATCCGCCATCATAGGAGAAATCGGCATCAAAGAAGAGTGCACGGATTCTTCGGCTGAACTCCCGGAAATGGACGACAGTTTCTGGTCGGAGGCATTATCAATTGAGAACTGTGACGCGCCCATGGATTACAACATGATAGCCGGTCCTCCTCCTAATTCTCTTAGTGATGCCTTCTCCACGTTCAGTCCGTCCAATTACAATGATGATGACATGAATTTTTGGTTGAAGCTCTTAATGGAAGCAGGAGATTTTCAGGAATTGCCTGAGATCTGGCAAGCATGAGAGGGAGACAGGAGGGCCTTTGCAGCCCATATTATAATGATTTTCTGTTATATATATATATATATATATATATATATATATATATATATATATATATATATAAAAGAGAAACGAAATTAACATTTTCTTTTGTACTTTTTGCATGATGGGAGATTTGGGGCTAGAAGAAATTTGCAAACACTCTCTAGTCATATACCCAAGCAGGAGAAGTGATAGGTAGACTACAAGATTGTAAAAGTAGCCTCTGGAGATTAGATGGGGTAGAGACTAACAATGTAAAAGAAGCTTTTCCTTTGAGAGAGAGACATTTGTATGATCTTACAGAATCTTATTCTGATTGTATGAGATTTCATCACATAGATGTGTATGCATACGCTGTTTGCTAATGCATTATGGGCATCCGTTTTTTTCACAATCAAGATAGGCTCATTGTTGGGAGTCCATTGCTTGCCCTGGTTATAGCTAAAATTAATTTTATATAATAAAATAATGATTAGAGTACATCACAGTTTGAATGTAACTCGTGTTCGTCTAATATAATTTCTTTGATAGAGAACTTGAGATTGTTCATTATCGAACTACAAAATAGCCTCCTTGAAGAGAGAGCCTCTAAATGCTACATGGAAGTCCTCAATTTACTATGATATGGAATCGGACAGCTAACTTTAATTTTCATTTGAGTCAAGGTCTGCCACTCATTTAATTCGAGATTAGCTAACTTTTTTTGACAAAGAGAGGCCATAACTCCTTCATTTGTCAACCAGCCAAATCTTTGTGAGGAAAGCATGACATCATCGTGCGGTCATGCTTTGTATTAATAATTGTAAAAAAAACATAAAATAAAGGGGATGGTTTTCGAATTTTAATTTTAGAATCTAGTTTCAAATTTCTAAAAAATAATGGCAAAAAGATAATCTCATGCGACCGGTAAATAAACTTCCTAGTATATTACGTCGAAGGTTATGGCTTTTATTTTAGTTTATTTTATTTTTTCAAATTTAGTGAACTTCATGGTTATTTGACAAAGATGGAATTCAACTTAGGTAGCTGTTGGATTAATGTGAGTTGGGATCCTCTTTAGTCCCTGGTTGGACATGTTGCAAAATGGAAGCTTTTGTAGAACTTTCGCGGTCGTGGATATGCACCATATCTATTTAGTAATTATCCGAGATATTTGAAGAGTAAAAGGAAGCGTGTGGCCCTGTGCTGAATTCCACTATGTGCGGTGCTTTTGCAAGTTTCCGATCCAAATCTTTCCACTCCAAAATGTCCTCTTCGTTCAAAAAGTTTCCAAGTAATTACAGCGCCTAACCTGATGCAATAGTGCCAACCCAGTTGAAGATGGGAAAAAACTTTTCGAGGTATTCCACCTTTAATTAACTCCTAGTGGGACGCCATCCGATTGGTATGGGTTTTGTGGCTGCTCGACAAAAGGAAAGGCTTTTCGGTATCTCAAGATGTTCTAGTTTTATGAGAAGAATGCCGAAGAGGCTCTAGCTCAACATACCCTCGATTGTTCGCAGCATATAGGGCCTATGAAGGCAAGAAATCCGATGACTTTCCCAATATTATAAAGGTAGGAGTTTCAAAGTTCGAGAAAGGAAAGTTACATATTGCTGATGCATTCTACGCCTAATATGAAACCCCTTTTTTCTGTGTGTTTTTCTGTAAACGTGAAGCCATATTGTTGCATGAGCGAAACAAAAACACAGGCTTACCCTTCCATTTCAAACATGTCGCTGTCTCCACCACAGGGTAGTGGGTTGAGCTACAAAGCACTACACTCCATTTTTCTTTAGTAGTTCTATTTATAATATTTAATAACTGACATTATTCGCAGCTGAGACGTGAACACGGCTGCACAAAACATGAGAAGTCACTTCTTCACCAGTCATGCTCCTCTGGTCATTGTTTGCAGTTGAGCTCATTTCTTCATTTCTTTAATAGTTTGCATCTCCTCCCCCCCTTCTCTCTGATTGACACTGATATAGTTGGGATGATCTCACAAAAGGAATACATCCTGAACTCCAAGACCAGCACCTTCACGAAGCATATGAAATGTATGTAGTCATCGACCGAGCGTTCAAGGAAACAGATGGCTGAAAGCAAAAGCGCCACTAAATCAAAGGAGTACTTGATGTTTTCTACGGAGTTTTCGTGCAGACGTAGTGGCCAATTTGTGGTCTCTCTCGAGACACAACCCTGGTTCTTTTTGTTGATGGATGGTATTCAATTAGAACCAGCACGGCGGCTTCTGATTTGGAAATTGGCTAGGCGAAGTCAAAGTGCCAGAACTCTTTCATAAGAAATTGTATGAATAAATTTGTAATGTTAGTCAAAGCCAGTTAATTCCAGTGATTAGTCCAGAGAGGAAACTACAATCATTGTCGCCATCCCAGCTGCAGCTGTAGGGTACGATAGCACTGGAGTGTGGTACTCTAACACGAGATGTGCCAAGAATAAGACAGGCTGGTTGGTGATCGTGGGCTGGGTCTAGTAGAATTTTGACAGAGTGATTGCAGCAGAAGTGACCTACATGGAATCGTCGAACCCTATCGTACATGCATTTAAAATTTTTAGACTTATTTCATTTACAGAAAAAAAATTTTCTTATTGAAATTTTCTGAGAATATGATCCTAAAAAAAATAGTCTTAGCATGCTTGGTTGATCATTAGAAAATGACACATTCTAGAGGGGCTCATATTTGGTTAAGAATCTACTTTTCGAAAAAAATTGTATGAAATACCTATCATACTCTTAATAAAAAGAAAATTCTTACCCATAGATTTTGATGACTTAATGATACTTTTGAAAAAAAAAATTTCAATTTCCAACCGGCGGAAAGTAGCTTTTCTATGCCTTATATGGGTTTTTCTTTTTCATAAAACATAAAAATTTTATTCCTATTGGAATGCTACTTTTCTACCTCTCTTTTTTGAAAACTCCAACCAGAATAAGAAATATTTTTTTTATTTTTCTGTTGACCACCCCTTTTTCACTTCTTTTCCCGCGAACCAAAAGTGTCCTTCAAGTTTTGACTCCCATGAACAAAGTTCATGTTTGTGATGGAAGTGAGACCTGAAGAGGATAGCCACCAAGGTGGTAGCCTGGTGGTAAGGGGGCAATAATTTCGCCCAAGTTGTCCGAGTTCGAAACGCACGGACGTCGATTAAATGCGGAAATCGAATGCCCCAAGCCCGGACGGCTTGTTGATAGTTATGCTTTCCTTCCACCTGTACCTGGGTGGTGCCAGGTGTGACGTACTCACCTTCGGGTTGGGAGGGTATGAGTAAAACGGTATCTACCCGCATCGAACATTTTCCTGGCAGGAGAGGGGCAGTGGGGGCTGCTACGCGGGGTGGGCTGGTCCCTTCCTCCCCCCTACCCCTTTTTTTTAGCAAAAAAAAAGAGAGGATATAAACCATATGACCAAGAACAGCTTGGGCTCATCCATTAACAAGCTGATCCTGAAGACTTGAGTAGAACCTCGGCCAGGTTAAGAGGAGGACATGTTCAGGCCTTCCACGACACACTGCTAACCGAATGCACCCCTACCAGCATTCATACGATCACTGATATTTGCTATTTGAACGTCTTGTCCGCCTGGGAGCAGTAATAAACAATAAAAATAAAGCGTGATCGACCAAAAGGAAACGAATCCTTGCTTATCAGGTCAGTTTCTTTAGTACCAGGTCGTCTGAGATGATTCGATTTCCGGGTGTGATTAAGAGCAGCCAATCGAGACCCAGCCCACCAACGCTTTGGCAGGGAAGTTCTCAGCCCCGATCTCATCAGCAGAACAATTTTTCCCTGAATCTTCGGTGGCTATCGATGGCCAAATAGTCGTTTAGTTATTTATCAAGCATTCTTCAAGTATAAAATGAGATGGAATTCAGAACAGAAGGCAATCACTTGATTCTTAGACTCACCACTCCCGTGAGTTGAAAGATTAAAGCTCATAAAACCAGTACCCAATGAAGAGAGGAAAAAACATGCGTGCATAAAAATCCATATCAGGTTCCACACGCACAAGAAGAAGTCCATATCAGGTTGTTTTGGTTCCATACAAGATCAGAACGCAGCTTGACCTCCTGGGATGCTATCACTCATAAGAAGCAACTGACGGGACAACAAAGAATTTCTTGGGGAAGAGATGTGTTAGCAATTATTTAAATTCCTCAAAATACATCTAGCTTTGAGTGAGGGCTATACAGCACAGAGAATTTGTTCCATCGATTAATTGCTTGCACAAACCAAAATCAGATATAAAACAGCAATTAAAGTAACTGTTATGCCTTCATTTTTATCCCCACACCCACGCCACCGGTTATGATGAACTGGTAAAAACAGGCTGGTCAACGTAATAACAAAAGTAAAGTCAAATAGGATAATTTTGCTTCTCAATGTTTCCATTGTCTTCATTTTCATTTATGGTTTTTCAACAAAAAAGCAAGAAAACAAACATCTGATCTAAAGACCACTGATGTAACACCACTACCCCCAGGAAAATTGCAATATCGAGAGAAACAACACCTACATCAAAGTTCATACAGGAGCAAATTAATTTATTCAGAAATCATAAAGGCAGTTACCACTCCAACAACAGAAACCCTTATTAAGATGAGGTAACCTAAGAAAGGCATGAATATGCAAGAGCCTTCTCCTCTGTCAGTTCCTGAGCTGTCGCATCCAATTTCTTCCTTGAGAAATCATCAATTGGAAGTCCTGAGTAGAAAACTCATATTAGTGGCTAAAATTTTCTTTTCCTCACATATGTAGTTGCAGCTTTCCTCACAAGTTGTACCAAGAGAACTACCACAGAACAAATAGACATACCTTGGACTATGTTCCACTCGCCGTCACGACACGTAACGGGGAAAGAATAAATGAGCCCAGCAGGCACACCATAGGAGCCATCAGAGTAAACACCCATGGAAACCCAAGTTCCCTATAACAGAAAGTTTCTGACATTTTTTAAGCAAAAATCGCCATGTGAAAGCCACATGAATCCGCAATGAAGATTTTTACCTCAGCAGTCCCAAGGACCCAATCACGTATGTGATCACAAGCAGCACTTGCAGCAGAAAGCGCGCTTGAAAGCTTTCGTGCCTTGATAATTGCAGCACCACGTTGTTGGACGGTGGTGATGAATTCTCGGTTCAGCCTATGAAGATCAGAGTTATGCAATTAGATTGTGTTACCACATATGAAACATATGCAAATAGTGATGGAACTTTTGGATCCGTATTTATACCAATCATCATCAGCAACAAGTTGACGAACAGGTGTCTCTCCACCTTGTGTTTTCACAGTTGCATGATTGACATCAGGGTACTGAGTGGATGAATGATTTCCCCATATAATGACATTCTTTACATCACTGACTTGAATGCTTAGTCGCTCAGATATCTGACCTAGTGCCCTGTTGTGATCTAGCCGTGTCAAGCAAGTTATGTTTTTCGCAGGAATGGATGGGGCAAACTCTTTCAAAATTAGGGCATTGGTGTTTGCTGGGTTCGCTACTACCAACACCTGCAGATAAGCATGATTGATTGTTGAATGAAAGTACGTAGAGTAAGGATCTAGATCCTTAAAATTAAAAGAACGTACGCAGAGAGGACAATAAAACTGGGGCACCGAATCATCAATAGAACTCTCAACAAAAAAGACAATCGCTTAATTGTGGCATAAAAAAATTATTAAAAACAAAACACATACTGCACCCCCAATGTTGCATACCTTACAGTTTGCAGCTGCATGATTTTTAAGGGCAGAGGCCTGAGACTTGTAGATGGAGACATTCTTTGACATCACATCTTTCCTTTCCATGCCCTCTTTCCTTGGGAAACCACCAACCATGACAGCTATATTGACCCCAGTGCATGCCTCAACAACATCCGTTGTGGCAACAACACCTAATATATCATTTGAGATTGTAATGTACTTTAAGCTGATAATTGATGGAGAAAGTGAAGGAGAAGATAGCTAATAACATTGGATTGTATACTTAGCTTTGAAAGATATTACCTTTCAGAAGAGGAAATGCAGCATCAACCAGCTCCATCTTAACTCCATTTAGAGCTTCTGCAGCAGGTGGAATGTCAAGCATGTGCAAGATAACAGGCTGGTCTGGTCCCAGCATTACACCCCGTGCAATCATAGGTACAAGTGCATATCCAATTTGTCCTGCAAACACAACAGTTTTAACAAAATACATCACGACTCAAAATGTTAATGAAAGAGAATCAACAGACTTTCCCACAGTTCACAAACAGAGAATGATCATCCGAGAATCTGACTTCTCCTATTTCTGAGGAACAGAAGTTTTTGTTGTGCATGTTTGTGTTCTTATTTGGTATTAATGTTAAACATGCAGCCTGACTTAATAAAGAAATTATGTGAATGAAGAAAGCAAGAAAATTTGTCTAATGGGATGAAAGGCAGCTTCATATGACATATGTTTGGCAAGAAAAGCTGATTCCGATTGTCAGCTGGTCTGCTTTCTTATTCGATAATTGAAACTTATATCCAAATTTGTCTATTTTACTCAAAAAGACATTCAGCCAGCTCCTATCTGTTTGTATACATTATAAGCTTACAGCTAAAAAAGATGAAAAAAATGCCCAGGATTTTCTCACTTCATAAACAACAATCTTGTTTAATAACCTGTTATAAATTATCTTGATCTTCAACAGAAAACAGCAGATAGCAGGTAACAGTACCATTTTCCCAAAGGTATGATGAGGCATGTCGTGAACCCACAAATAAAGACAAATCAATACTACACATAACATATCAAATGCATCATATCAATTCAGATGATCTCAGAAATTTAACATATTACAAATTTCTCAAGTTAGAAAAATTAAACAATCCTAAAAAGGGATATCATCGAGAAATAACGTAATGAGAATAGGTATCAGCAAGATAATGGGAGGGCTAATAAAACAAAAACACAAAGAGGAAACGTGAAAATGACAAAATGAAAACATGCAGATGGGAAAAAAGGGGGAGGGGACATGTTATCTCCAGCGAAGACTCAAGATTCAAAGAATAATGTCTGAACAGCTATCCAGGAATCTGCAGATCTTGTAAGAATGTCTTTAATCTAGAAACCAACGAACAAAAAGACTCTGACCGAAAACCTTCAAGAGTTAGAGAGACCGAGTTAGAGAGACCGGGGGAACAAAAGAGCATGACCAGGAAGATTTTGAACAACCTGAAGAGGACAAATTAGGCATAACCTCAAAGAAAAGGAAGACAAAAAAATCCACGTGTGGTTTGTCCGCTGCATTTTCTGCTGCAAATTCGAAAGCTTATTCTGACCATCCCAAATTTTAACCCCCCCAAAAAAAAAATCAATCAAAACTGAATCCACCTAGACCAAGGTCGTTTTGAGGGCTTTGAGGTTGGGCTGTGCCCAAATGTATTATATGTCCTAACACTGGGTCAGATATAGATGACCCATTATGCAACACAACCCAGCTCCAATAGCAATAAGAACTTGTATTAGTTTGCCAGAGCTGGTAAGTCCTGACATATCATTAGACAGCAGAAATATATCATGTCTTAAGAGAATACATAGTTAACTGCATATTAATTTGATTGAGGCAAGCTTTAGCATGTATTAAAATACATAATTTTCTGTTGATTTAATGAAAGGACACCAAATAGAGAAGATGCCATAGAGACAATACCCAAAATTTCCCAATGTATCACAATCCACAACCAAATATATGGATTTAGCTTCAATCTAGCCACACAATGACCAACCCAGCAGCCATGATGGTCTGAAATTATATTTCCGGATCCTATACAGACCACACTAAGATAAACCGGCTATTTCCAATGCTATTGTAAACTGACTCACAGGGGAATAAAATAAAATTCTCGTCAAAACCCTGGCCAACCTTTCAGGCTTCCGAGAAGCTGGAGAAAAAATAAATGAAAAGAAGATACTTCATGAAAAACTAAAATTGAAACAAAATAAGCATAATGCAACGGAAGAAGCAGCTCAGTCTATCATTTAATGGGGGGGAAATCCAGTTAAAAACATGCTAACATCGTAATGAAATATGGCACTTGATCTCAGCCATAACCATCCGGTCCTGTCTCGGCTATTTAGGTTCAGCATTTTTTCGCTTTTCCTTTCGTTTTTGGAGCAACATGGTTTGGTTACTTTGCCACCACCAAGGATTGAACCCGGGACCTCTCGTATGGGGAAGAGGGTACCAACCAGGTAAGCTAACTGCTTTCGGTCTATTCGCCGACAATAACCATGCAGATCTACCTGTGATGTCATTTCGAGTTAGCTACAAACTAGAAAGCAACACCAGACAAACGAAAATGCGAGATTTTGACAAGATCTAGACTTCCAATGAAATCGCCTGCATCTCAAATAACATAAGCTTAAAAAAAAAACGACAGTCCAGAGATATAGAACTCCCAGTGTCAGAACAAATAAAACAGAGAGAAACGAAACCCAGTTAATACATCAAAGCAACCACCACCGGATATCATCTCATTTAACTTGTTCGATCTCTGGTCTCATCGGATCAGTAAATAGAGATGCCTAAAAACAAAAACAACAAATATTTGAAGCGGATAATCAGCTGATCCACCCATTTGACTTCACGAGATCGCTTCTAAGCGTCACGATGGAGATGGTAAAAATGGCCAGATCCGAGATCCGATTGGATCCGATCGAAGTGGATCCTAGTGGGAGATCGGAGGAAGAGAGAGATGTCACCGACCTGCGGCGCCGGTGACGAGAACTCGAACGGGATCCTTCGCCATTGGTGCGGAGCGGCGTGGAGCTGAAGAACTTTCTAGAAGGACGCGAGGAGGAGATTGCGGCAGAAGAGACGACCTAGACGATGGGGCGAGAAGATATTTATAGAGTCCAGGTGTGGAGGTACACGAACGACTCCCTCGGCGTCTTTCGTGTTTCAGAATAACCCCGGCAATGCAAATAATTGCCGATGAACCACAAGATAAAGGGCATTTTACAAATATTCCCGTGTATAATTTTTATATACCGACTTTCTTTACATATTTTCGTGGTAGGTTTTTTTTTTCTGACCATTTTTTACTAGTAAACCAAAATATTATTTTACATAAACCAAAGTAGATTTTAATTGATAAAATGCCTACAAATTGTAATGTACAATAACACTGAATGAGTCAAGCACACACAAACTTCAAAAGGCTTCAGAATGCATGGCGATGAATTTAAATAAAATAAAATAAAATCATAATGAGCCCTTTTCAATATATTCATAAATTACATTAACTTCGTAACTTTATTGTAAATAGCTTACATCTAGTTTAGAAGTCACACAAAAATAAAAAAAATAAATATCATATGATGTTATTATAAGTGGATGTTAAATAGAATTGGTTCAGAAAAATAAGACCCTTTTCACAGCCTCTCCTTTTTTGCAGTAAATAAAAAATTACACTAAGCATCACATCAACCTTTAAACTTGTTAAACTATATATATAATAGCAATGCTCAAAATTAATAATAACTAAACTCAATAATATAAAATATATAAAAACAGTTTTTTTATAGGTCGGATAGATCATATACTTCTAGTATACATTCAATATTAAAAAAAAAAAAGTTTACTAATCTTACCACGACAAATGCATTGTGTAACATAAAAAATGAACATCCATCAAAATTAAAAAAAATCATTATTGACAAAAAAAAGGGAGATGTATTGATCAAGGAAACAAATTAAAAGTACGTAACATTAAATCTTGATTAAAAAATAAGAACCAGGCATAGTGAGAACTTGAATCTTATTGTAGAACTAGAGATATGTAGATAGAGATGGAGGAAGAAGCAAATTGAATTTAGATTTGCAGAGGATGGTGAGGAAAACCCAAAGCCGGAGTCTATGGTTGGACAATTAAATAGATTCTTAATCTAGAGTTTCTACCCATAAATAATTTGTGTTCTCCTTGCTACAAGCAACATCGTGATGGTCATAGGTTTTCGCAAATGGATAGATGTTGACATCAAGGTTGGCTTGAGGGCATCCTCGTCCAACGCCCATAAAATTTTTTATTTCTTTCCTTAACAAAAGAATTTTTTATATATATTTTTTAATTATTTTTCTATGGCTTCTAGTCGCGTTGGAATTCCATCAAGAGGTGCACTTTACTCCCAGACTTCTTTTCAAAAAAAAAGGCAGCTTAATAATTTATTAAGAATAGCACTTCACTCCCATTCTTGCAATGAATAGCATTACTTATACAGCACATATAAATAGCCATTAAGAAATAAATTCTATATAAACTTATCACATAGATAGCTATTAAGAAATAACTGCTATATGAACTTTCTCGTAAAATATTACCCATATGAAAACATTGTAATGGTTATGTTATGAAGTATATAAATATTATTGCAAAAGCTGTATAAGTTTGAAAAATAAAATAAATTATTAAAGAAGAGTGAAATCTAAATGATTTTTGTAAAGCTAGGCTAGGAATGTATTTTAACCCAAATACCTCTCTAGTAGAAATCATTGATGCACTTTTTAAAATGGAAATCAGCACTTTTGATAATAATCTTTGATGTATAAAATGCTTAGAGATTAAAAATAATTTATTTTAGAGGTACGTTGCTTGTGCATTAAGTGAGTATAAGAAAAATGAATGGTAGCAATATAGTTATTGAGCTAAAATATATTATACGCTACATAATTTATAAATATAAATTATTGATCATCAAATTCAGCTAATTTGGATACGTATGTACTATAAATCAAATGGAGATACGATAATATATTGTTAAAATAAAATTTTTTTCATTGATTAGATGTATAAGTAAAAATATCAAAAATACGTAATATTTATCTGTAGATATTTTATATACTATAAATGGTATCGATTTTTATTTTGAAAAAATATATTTTGAATATTCAAATGCATGCTAGCCTCACTCAATTTTTATATATTTTTTTTGTAAATTTTTTTAGGTTTTTTACATGAATACCTAAAATTCAAATTTACGTGAATACTCTCTTTTTATGTTCATTTTTGTACCTTTATAAAATACTATTTTTTACAAATGCCCCTAATATAATAGTTCTCCTAATAATAAAAACCATATATTTTAATTAAAAATAAAGCAAAATTTTGAAATTATTTTTTTTGCTTTATATCGCTATCGTCTTATAAATATTTTCTTTTACACATCTACCATTAAGAATATTTTAATCATTTTAATTTAACATTATTAATTTTTTAATGACGATAGATGGCGTGGGTATATATACAAAACTTAAGGATAAAAAAAATATATAATCGCAAAACAAGTGTTTTAAAAGGATATACATGCAAATATAAATTTGGAGAGGATACTTGTACAAAACCTGATATTTATCCTATGCAAGAAGAGTACTGGGTGCTGAGCATATATGCCTCGAGGGTGACTCCTCTATGGTGATTGAGTGGGTTCGTAGAGTGGATTGTTATGGGGATGGTTACACTCTGATTCATGAGATTCGTAGACTGGCCCAGGAGATGAGCTATTTTCAGGTACTAACATATGTTTTGGAAGACGAACAGCGCAGCTAACTGGGTCGCTTCCTTCGTTGCTCGACATTCCGGAAAGATCATTTGGACATCCGTAAAAAATATACCTCCTCCGTTGTACTCTTTAGTTTCTTTTGATCTGACAGGATGTGTTCATACTAAAGTTATATGAATTGCTGTTAAAAAAAAAAAAAAAAAAAAAGAAAGAAAGAAAGAAAAAAGAGGAGGGTATTTACGCAAAATAAACCCTAAAATTTTTACATATTCTCTCTGAAACGGAATAGAATACCAATCGGCCCTCCAGCGAGCCTAGAATGGCAATGCCACAGGACGTGGAAGTCCGTAACAAAGGCTCGCTGGCATCTTCTTTAAGCCGGGAAGACCGAATCTCGCAGCCATTCACCAAACAATGAGCCATCGGCGACGACCGGACTTACCTCCGTCGAGAACGACGGATCGGACCCCAAACCCCAAACTCGGCCGAGGAGAAGAAGGGGACAGAAAGGGAAAGATATCGTCGTCGTGGTCTTCGAGAGGGATCGCCTCCGCTTTCTTCTCGTCGGAGAGGAGGGTATGGGGGTTGTCGCTTGCCTTCCGAGCCACCAATTCGCTGCTGGTCCAGACCTACTTCAACCCGGACGAGCACTGGCAGTCCCTCGAGGTCGCCCACCGCATCGTCTTCGGGTATCTCCCTCCCTCCCAAGCACAGCTCTTCACTTCGATTCAATTCGATATGATTTGATTCGTATACTGATATTAGGTATGGGCATCTGACATGGGAGTGGAAGAGGGGGATCCGCAGCTATCTCCATCCTCTGGTATTCGCTCTGCTCTACAAGATCATGGCTTTCCTTCGCTTGGACACCCCATGGTTCATGGTAACTACTCTCTGCCTCTATTCTTTCTTCTCCTCTCCTAAAACAGGCCGCTTTCTTTGACAGATGGGGTTAGAGAGAGGGTTTCTTGGATTCAAGAAAGGGGTTAGATTCTCAGGCCTTGTTTGTCTCGGGCAGCTCATTTTAAAAATTCTTGCTTTCTCTCTTGAAGCGGGTAGCACGAGCTCTATCCTTTTATTCTTGAAACAGGCGGAGTGAATTTTTCCTCTTTTCTGCTAATTCGCAGATAATTAATTCTCTTCGAACTCTTTGACGTGCTGTTATTTTTTAACATCTGCTCGACTTTTTCTTTAGGTCAAGGCCCCGCGGCTTCTGCAGTCCTTATTTTCCTCGTTTGGCGATTTATACATGTACAAACTCTCGAAGCTCTTATTCGATGAGCATGTGGCAAGATGGGCCGTATCCTTTTCTGATTATTCTCTACAAATCCAACTAATGCATTCCTTTTTCTCTCCCATACATTCCTTTTTCTCTCCCATGACATTAGATACTGCAGTAGATGCTGTGCTTATCTTATTTGGTAAGGATTGTATCCTTAATTCCGTTGCGCAGTTCTTTTGTCAATTAGTGAACTGGTTCATGTTCTTCTGTATTACGCGAACATTATCAAATAGCTTGGAAACAGTGCTGACCATAATGGGACTGTACTATTGGCTCTCTGCCAGCTGTTCTTTGGAGGATGTTTCTACTGCATCGAGGAAATTGGCATTGTTTATAGCAGCATTAGCTTGTGCCATTCGGCCAACAAGTGCTATTACATGGTTCTATGTAGGGATGCTGGATCTAGTTGGACTGCAGTCAAGATTGGGGTTCCTCTTTCTTGAGGTAATCCCGATAGGGTAGGTAATTATTTTCTGTTAGTGTATGTTTACATTACTTATCATATTAGTTCTTCAAAACTTGAAGAATTTTCTACTTAAAAGTGTATTCTTTCACTATGCTATAACACAAAGAAACTTGGTATGAAACTCAAATTGAAACTGTGCTTGTACTTTGTTGAGTAGCTCAGTTTTTTTAAAGGATCAGTTGCTCTATGGAGTTACATAATTCAAGTTCAGTTCCTGCTTCACCAAAAATAGAATGAAAAAGGAAACAAAATTAAAAGGGATGTAAACCCGTGCCCGTTAACTAAGTTTATGGTTCAATACCGTTTTTATGGTAGATCCATAATACAATTTTCAATAGAAGGTTAGGGAGACACTTACAAATTAGTAAAATGGGAGATGGAATGTAGAGCCCAAGTCACATAAGATGCATGCTGTGCACAGCATTCTAAGCACAGAACATGTGGTTGTCTTATAATGTTTGCCTCGACCACCATGTTCATCTCTGGAAAACAGCGCCTAAAGAGAGTATCTCCACTGCATATTGTTTATGTTTATTAAAAATTTTTCTTGTCTCTCTCTTGCCGTCACTAATGTGATAGGATTCATGCGTCAATCTTATGCCAATCCTCTATTCTTTTGTGTCAAGGATCCAGGTTGGTGTTGGCTGCATCTTTTATTGATCAATTGCTATTAAGTAGTCTTAGGAATAGGACCCACTCTCCAAGCAATATAATGCCATTAAAAGTAGTAATTACCAAAGTATAATGCTTTTAAGTTTACCCTCAAAGTCTGATTGGTTCAACAACTTGTAAAATGTATTAGAAGATGTAGAAAATAGGACGAGCTGGATTAATACTAGATAATGTTAGCAGGGTAGATACTAAATAATGGTACTGAGCTGTGCATGATTATGTAGACCATGAACTCATTTTGGTTTGACAAACTAGGAGTGAGCACAAACTGCTTGGAGGCTCTACTCTCGAGGGCAACCATTTTAAATTTTTTGCAAACCATTTGTTTCTGTCACAAATTTAGATCTTGACTAGTTATAGATTAATAACGTATTGACAGTTAAGCTTCATGATGAATATAACATGTGTAATATTGTGCTGGAATGCTGAAGATAATAGTAGAGAACAATGGTTCTAATCATCCAAAATGGTTTTTAGCCTTAAATTTGTGGAAATTTAATTGAATTTAAGGTCTTGATCACAACCTATTGTCATGATATGAAGAAGGTGACTATATTTGCTATCTTGGAGCTATTGCACAGAAAAATATATGTAAACGATGTCATGCTGAGTAGAACATTAGTGGGATGGTTGAATCTTGCATGGAGGTAATATGAAGGGGAAAGTATTCTACCACGATGTAATTCTGGTAAAAAGTTAAATAGTTAGAATGTCGCGGTAAATATGATGCAGGTACATAAAAATAATATCATATGTATAAAATGCCAAAAGTGGTAAAAAATAGAATTTGAGCATCACAAGCAGTTAATGTCACCACTTCAATTTTGAAGTGATGGTGAACTTATTGAGATGTGATGACCTTGATTTGTGATGACAGAGAAAAATTAGGCAAGAGGGGGAAAATAAGTATGGATTGGTTGGAAAGAGGAGTTGATGGACCTAAGATAACATGTATGCTAAGTAATGTATTTATAAAGTGGAAACCAGTAGAAGTAAAGCTATGAGTTTATAAGCAAACATTTAGAGGGTGTTTGCATACGGATGATTGACTTTAAATAACTGGATGACAGCTGACAGTCCCCTGTGTGTCAGTTTTTACATATGCTACTTTTTTCTTTATTATAATTTATTATTCTCTTCTACTAAGTTTTTGATGTTAACAGGGTTCTAGTGGTTGCGGTTACATGTTTGTTTGATCGGTGGATGTACGGGTCATGGATATTTGTGCCTCTAAATTTTCTTAAGTTTAATTTCCTTTCTTCTGGAGGGGACTACTATGGAACTCACAAATGGCATTGGTACTTTACTCAGGGATTTTCAGCTATGCTTTTGACTTTCTTACCTTTTTCAATATATGGCATCTTTAAATCAAAGAAATGGAGGCTTTCAGGTCTAATTGCTTGGGTTTTAGGGGTTTATAGTATGCTTGGTCACAAAGAATTCAGGTACTGTTAGTTTCATAATTTATTGTTCATGTTAATTTGTTACAACATTCTTAACCTTGTTTTACATTCTCATTCCTCAATTGATAAACAGGTTGTGCATTACAGGTTTGTCCTGCCAGTACTTCCTATAGCTTTGATGTTTGCTGGCTATTCATTAGCAGTGATGTCAAAACCAGATTTTCCAGATCCGAAAAGAAGAAACAAATATTGCAATAGATGGCCGTTAAGAGTGCATCTGGCTGTTCTCTTCCTCATAATGAGCAATGTTCCAATGGCATTATATATGAGCATAGTTCATCAGGTAACACAGTACTTGTTGACGTGGGATATCTTTGTTTACTTTTCTTTTTCCTGGTTTCCCATTCTCTAAAGTTCAGTACAAACAGATTCTCTTTCATCGTATCATAGAAGTTCTTATTGGTGTCTTGAATGCAGTATGTGTTTCGTTTTGTTGCTGTTGTTGGGTCAGTTGGGTTGGGTTGGGGTTGCAATGTTTGTTTGTTTATTCTTACATTGCAAATTTGCCAGCCAGAGAGGAAGTGAAGATGTTATGTTCTATCTATCTAAAGAGGCCCATGATGGAAAGGTGAAGAGCATTCTATTCCTTATGCCGTGCCATTCCACACCTTATTACTCTACCTTACATCATAATCTGCCAATGCGCTTTCTGGATTGCACTCCAAGGTTATTCTTTTGAGCAATTTCTCAACCTTAATTTTGGTCGGAAATGCTTGCATATTGAGTATGAAAGTTTATCACTGGCTTAAAATTTTCTTTGTCTGCAGTGACGGTAAAGAGATCCCAGATGAGTCGGATCGTTTTCTGATGGATCCTGCTGGCTTTGCGACTGACATGTTTGGGAATTCATCTTCACCCAGTCACATAGTATTGTTCAGTTCTGAAGAAGGATCTTTAAGGGAGTTTCTGATATCACATTCCTTTAGAGAGGTAAAGTTACCACATGGAGCATACATTTGTACTTAATTTTTTTCACTAAATGAGTTAATTGCTTTTGCTGCCAGCGCTTGTCAGTTGACTGGAACAGACTATGCTGCTATTTAATAATCAATTACAGACGTCCATTATATTGCAATTTATGGATTTTAATAAGGATGGTCAATTACCAATAGTTGTACTAAAGCTTAATCCAGTGCTGGACTGTTAATTAATCAGTTGCATCACAGGGTAGGCTGGAACCTTCTGATGACTATTTTGTAGCATGTTTCTTCTTGAATTATTTGCTTCATAAGGTTTCAAATGTTCTTCACATTTGCAAATTTTTGTTTCTCCCTGGACTTCTATGACGAAGATTATGTGAATATATGATTTCTTAAATTAGTAATGCTAACCAATCTTGAGGAGAAATTTTAAATATGTTCCTCAGAGTTGCGATATCCAGACAAATCTGAAATACCCTTGTTGGCAATTTTTTAAAGTCTTACAATAAAGATTTCGTCCTCTTATTTTTTTCCCCGCAAATAACTGTTAACCTAAGGCACTTTACTTTTGGGCAGTCTGGATCAACAATCAATGATGGTCAGCCTACTTGGTATTGCTATTTTTGTGCATTATTTGCTTGTATTCCATAACATTTGGTGGTTTCAACAATTTGATTGCTTATAATTTGCCATATTCTGTTAACCTGTTGCCATTGAAAAACTTTTATGATGATTACTGGTTGTGCTGTTGGGATTTTTTCCCGTATTTAACTACCATTTCAATTTTTTTCCCAAAATTACATTTTTTTTACTCTCTTTTGTTTATATAGTGGCTGATTACCATGAAATCAGATGATCTGTTAGCTGCCTTATTTGAGTGACAATAAGTGAAAAAAGGACAAGGATATAATGACAAACCCCAAGTTGAACATTGTTGGAACCTGGCCCAACTAGCCCGTAAGTCGTCCACATCAGGAACGTTAAGGGCCATTTGCTTGGGTGACACATCCGCTTACAGGCAGATTTTTCCTTGGAGGTAGAATGATTAGGTAGTAGGGTTTGTAACTTTTGTGCCTTCATGGATTAATTTTATATATTTTTGATAAATCTGGTCGATTAAATACAGTAATGGCAACCAGAAGTGAAGGGAAAAAACATTGTAGCTACGAGGATAAGCTAAAGTTGCTTGACATGTTGTCGAGTCGGTCTTCTTCTTCCTTGATATCTTATTATTCCTTTCTTTTCTTTCCTCTTTGTCATGGTTGACAGGTGAGGAGGTTTTTCCATGCTCATTTCAAAGTGGACCGTGATCTTCAAGCATCTGTTACTGTATATGCTCTCGCAGATCTTGCGGTGACTTGATCGGTTGGTTCTCCATCAGCAGGCTTTTCTCGACTCTTCTAACTTTTTATCGCTTCTATTCATCAATTGGTACTTAACTGAGCTGCTTTATTCATTTTGAAGTCAGACTATCTCGACTGACAACAGGATGCAGCATGTCCCAGGATTCCGATTTAAAAATCATCTTTTTGTGCCAGGAAAAGTTTAGAACTATATTCTCAACATTTTTGTGTGGTTTATTTTCTGGGTTATCATCATGCACGATAAAAGCTTGCTTCTACCATTTTGACGTGTTTATCATGTTTCTCATCTTTTTTGCTAGTACATGTTAAGATTGCTTATTGAAGGTAAAAGACTTGGCTTGTTATTCCTTTGTTGGCACCAGGTACAAATATATGTGCACAAACAAGCATAGAATGCCAAACTTCACTACCCAAATCTCAATCCTGTGCTCTCTACAGGGGCTTCAAAATTTGTGCCAAAACTATGTAGTTTCCATACCAAATTCTCATGGTAGTTTACCACGCAACCCTAGCATGACTACTGGAGCAGCCATGAGTTTCTCGACTCTTCAAGCTCAGAACTCTCGGAGGGACATGCTGGGGTTTATTCAAGAAGAGTACAGCCCCTGTAGGGCTATAGTGTTGGGCCCCTGTCACCCACTCTGGGTTAAAGGTATATGGACAGGCTCAAAGGCCCAGGCAGCGGTAGCGAGGCTGATACCTCAAATTGGATGGTCAAATTCCTCGAGCACTTTTGTCATGCTGCATGAGCCGCTCTAAGTCTTGTGTGTAGCCTCGCCCGGGGCTGAAGAATGTATTTTGGCCATAGTTGCTAGCGGGAAGGATTTCCGAAATTTTAAAGCGGTGCATGGTAAGCAAGAGGCATATATATTGTGTGGTCGATTACTTAGCTAATGCATAGCTGCAGATGCAGGGTAGATGCCAATTTGGACCAAAAAAAATATATCCTTCTTTTATGTCTACCTTTGCCCTGTCTGATGCTTATGGTATTACTAATATTCAAATAAAAGTGAAAAAAAGGGTAAGGAAACGAGACTGGAGTGCCTAACATCATAATCTACCGCAACTGAATCGAGGTCGGAATGAAGAGATCACTGCCCCCCCTCCCCCTTTTTTATTCTTTATGGAAAGAGATCACTGCCCTGTAAGACATAGGTGGAATTTTATGAAAAAATATTGGACACTTCGACCTTATGCTAGATCTACCATATTGACCTCAAACATGAACCGAAAATAACGGCTTCGGCACTAGCTTCGAGCATCTAACCAACCAAAGTGAGCGACTTTAGTCTCAAGCGAGCAGGAGCCATCAGTAGAGAAGAACGATTAACACATATGGACAAGAACTAACAATTATAACAACCAACAGCTCCAGCAGTCCGCAGTCATGGCAGCACCACGGCATGCGCCCCACCAGTATTGCCCACTACCCACGTGGACAAGCTTCCATGCTGCAGTAGTATTACTGGCTGTTACCTGACCATCAGTGCACGCTACGTCAGCTCAAATAACAACAAAATGAGCTCTCTTATATAAAAAGGATAGCTGATAGCTCAGTTGCTCAGGGGACCTTAGGTACGGCACATGCAATATTTATTACTCACAAAGTTACACTTTTCTGAAATCTCTCTTTTTAATATTATTGCCTCTTTATTCTGATTTAGGCATCAAAGAATTTCTTGCCAAAAACTCTCCACTTCTTGCAGGCCATCAGCAGAGGAGATTAGCACCCGACACTCCAACGGGCATGCTCAGCTCGTCTTCTGCCCCAGCTTGGCGTATGAGTGAGATGGGCGTCATGCGAGCCAGGGTTGCTCGAGGAAAGGCTGGGCCACAACCGAGAACGGCAGCTGAGTGGGGCAAAGGGATGGCTTGAAATAATCATGATAAAAAAAACAATAGTCTATGCAATGGCCTCGAGGAGAAGGGGAAAAGGGGGAGGCGAGCTCCTCCATCATTTCTCGAGGATATTTTGTTTTGCTAGCAGAGTAGCAGGTATGCTCGGTCCAGAGACCTAGCTCGAGCAATATTCAAGAATGATTTTCCCTTGGATGGATGATATAAAAATGGTAGCTGGTCTTCGACAATCCATCAATTCCTTTCCTAACATCGTAGTAGAACCTTCTCATGTGCTTTGCGGAAACCCGAACGTACCGTGGAAGTAATCAAGTAGCTCTATGCCTGCTCCATTTTGATTCCATTCACAACCGACGCTAGCAGAATAATAACCTTATTAGAATGCTTCATTATCTTTCACTGATAGCAACACTTCTTTTTTTTATTCGTGCAGAAACAGTGATAGCAACAATTTTAATGGATAGAACAGCCATCAGCTTCTGGCAGATCATGATGATCCCTCCTCTCCTTCTTTTCTTTCTTTTCTTTCTTTCTTTTTTCTTTTTTTTAAAAACGGCAATTCATATAGCTCTAATGTGAGTACATCCTACTAGATCAGAAAAAAATAAAAAGTACAATGAGGGCGGAAGCTCTACTGTGGACATCCATAGAAACTCTCCGAAATGCCGAACAACATATGAGGCGACCCAGTCTGCTCACTACAAGAAAATACACTTTCAGCGACCACTTTCGGCGACTAAATGAATAGTGGTCGCTGCAAATAAGGCTATCTGCGACCAACATCCTTGTTAGTTACTAAATGATTGTCCTACACCGACTAAATGCATATTTGGTCGTGGAAAATCAAAACCAAGTTGGCAGGGTGGATGTAAAACTTTTGGCCACTAAAGTTTGGTCGCTGAAAATTAGGCTATTTGCGACCAACATCCTTGTTAGTTACTGAATGATTGTCCTACACCGACTAAATGCATATTTGGTCATGGAAAATCAAAACTAAGTTGGCGGGGTGGAGGTAAAACGTTTGGCAACTAAAGTTTGGTCGCTGAAAATAAAGCTATCCGCGACCAACATTCTTGTTAGTTACTGAATGATTGTCCTACATCGACTAAATGCATATTTGGTCGCAGAAAATCAAAATCAAGTTGGCATGAGTCCAATATTTCGCGCGGGCTGGAGGTAAAACTTTTAGCGACTAAATTTTGTCCTTAAAGATTCACCTCCAGTGACTAACAAAAATTTAGTCCAGAAAAACTTTTACGAATGACGCCTTTTTTCGATAAAAAAATTGGGCAGAAAGTTTGAATTTTTTAGTGACCAAACTTTTGGTAGTGGAAGGTTTCCGTAAAACCGAACGATGTTGCACTAGCCCCTGTAAGATGCTAATTTCTAAGTTCAAAAAAAAAAACTACTTATTTTCAAACGGTGTCGTTTAACATCTTAATTCACTTAGGCATATCCTCGTCTCTTCGGTTGAATCTCAATCCCACAACTTTTCTTCATACTTAAATTCTTTTTTATTTTTATTATTATAATATAATTTTAAAAGCTCGAGCTCGATGCTTGACTCCTTGTCAAATAAATATACGGATCGACAGGATACGCGGCATGCGGACGTGGGAACGGGAATCCGCTTAGAAATATATAGAATTCTTGGACATCCTACGGGCATGATATTTTTGAGTAATTATAAATTAAAAAAAAAGGTAAAAAGAGAGAAATCTAAAATGAAACTAATTAAGTGTGCTTGCCGCCCCACCCAGATACCTTCGATAGCCCAAATCCTAATCGCTCTCCAACCATTTCTCTTCAAATTTTTCGGTCTAAAACTACTAACCCTATATTCAATCTACCATTGAAGTCAAAAGGAGCGTATTGTTCTGGATCTGCTGATAAACATGACCAAAAGCTTAGATCGGACCCCATTCTGCCAGTTAGTACCATTCAAATTTGAGAATTCATATTCCAATGATTTTTAAACACAACGCTACATAGCTACAATGGATGTGACCTTCAATGCTTACCATTAATGCTATTAATTATATCTATAGGAAGAGAATTTTGTTTTACATTCAAAGAATGATGGCTTTTCATATAACTTATTTTCAAATAACTAAAATTCGTAGAATTCATGCCTCTTGTTTTCCTCCCTTCTATATCTTTTAGTTAGTGGGCATTCTTCCATGGGTTTAACACTAATATGACCACAATTAAACCATTTGAAACAGGGCAAAGAGTTTGTAAAGGCTCTTTTTGGAAAGAAAAAGGTTTGGGACCTTTTGTTTTAGATTTTGATCCCAAATCTGTATAAATTCTCAGCAAGATTAGATAGATCTAGCAGAATTCAACTCCACTTTGACACCCCCCCCCCCCCCCCCCCCCCCAATGGCTTCTATCATGATTCCACTTAAATAGCTTATCATATCCTTTTTTTATTGTTATTGGATCTGGTTTAGATTTGGATCTAAAACTAGATAACCAATAACTATTGTTATTGGGGTATTGGATACTAAAATCTTAATCAGCTCCCATTATGATCCAATATAAAATTCCCATTGAACAAACTTGCCCCTAATTGACCTCCTTACATGGCCGAAGAAATTAGCAAATGGGAATGGCACCAGTTGGATTTCTTCCGCTAGGGTTCCAGATTCACCTCTCTCACCGTCGGTTGATCCAGATTTGGGTGGAAATGTCGACGATGGAGCACCTCTTCATGCAGATTTTCAAGCGGAAGAACTGGATCGAGGACCAGCAGGCAGCAGATCAAGTCCCACGTGCAATCTCTGGCCTACAACCTCCTCGCCGACGGCGCCCGTCCTCCTCCTTGGCTATGGGCCATGGAGTCGGCTGAACCTGGTTGCCCTAATATTGAAGGTATTCGATTTCTTTCTCCCTCGCGTTGGGGTTCCTAGGATTTTGAGCCAATCCGATTCTTTCTGGAGAAGTTTCTAAATTTCTTCGAGATTTCTTATTACTGAATCGAGAGTTTGGGATTTAGGGTTTTGTTGTGAATTTAAAGGAAAGGGGGCTTTCTGGTTTTTGATTTGAACTCATTGTAGCCTAAAGGTTTCTTGAATTGGTCATAGGGTTTTCATAGGTTCAATATACTACTACGAATTTAAAGCTCTGGCATTCTGGTTCTTTCTTGTGTTTTACTTGGTGTCTGGAACTATGGTATTGTGTGTTTCCGGTGTAGTATGTCTTCCTCCTCAGATTCTTGAAATATTGGCCATAATTAGCTTGAATTGTTTCCGATAGTTGCCCGAGAGTTCTGATTAATATGTATTTAGCGCTGATTATTGTAGAAAGCAATCCTTTTTCTTAGTTCCTTTTGTAGGGTAGGTTTTAGGTGCTTGATCCAGGAATGTTTTCTTTAAATCTTTAATTTTTTGCTCATGTTGCACGGTTTTATAGGACAACTTGTCCTCTGGGTTACCGGAAGCCACAAGTATCGTTAAGTACTCAACACTGCTTGATTTTGTTCAGCACTGGATTTGGACAGCCGTCTATACCTCTCTGAGTACCGCTAACAGTTACGGTCATTACTCTTCAAAACTTGTGGTGCTTTGGATTCATAGTTTTATTGTTTTTCAGAATAATGCAGGAATGCATCGTTGAGAGCTCTGCTGTGCTGTAGCACAGACCAGTGTACCACAGGATGTGCCTCTTTTTGGATTACCTTTTCCCTGGCATCAAGGTTTTAGGAAAATGCAACAGAGTTGTGACACCCATTCTTTAAGTTTGATGAGTGTGTAGCTATTGGTGGCCTGCTGCCTTGAGTGAATCAGCAACGGACGATGGAGCATGATAGAAATGTGATCTAAATGCATCTGTTAGCCTAAGCCTTTATCCAGGTGCAAGACACCCAGCTTTGTATTGAGCCACTTTGTCTCACCATCTGAGCTAATAGTATGAACCTTATCCTTTTCTGTGCATGGTGATCCGTGTCAGGGGTGAAGCCAGACTGACCAGGTTTGTGCCTTAACCATTCCATACCATCGAACGTGACAACCCCCGTAAAAGCCAGAATAGTGGGTTAGTTGTTGAAGGGGACCACGAAGGGCAACCGATTGACTTCTACGGTTACTTGCAGCAAGTATTCTATATTAATGACACTGCAGAGAGACGTGGCAATTGGAAAGTTGTTCAAAGATTCAAGCATCGAGGTATATGGGATGTGTCACAAATGAGTGATTTTAGAACCCAATGATGTTGATTTAGGTACTTGTACTAGTTGCATTGATCATACTACATAATGATTTTACTTATGTTTTTAGGACAAGTTCAAAATCTCGGATGATTATCATGGCAATCTAGTAGCTCAGCAAGCTGTCCACAGAAAATGCTACAATATTCACAGAAATTGGAGGCACAATATGAAATTGCATTACAAGCATCTTAAGAACGTCTTAAATGTGGACCCTTATAGTCATCCATACGAACATGTGACTCAAGAGGATTGGTGCCACTTAGTTGACGATGTGTGGAAAAGCAAAGAACATAAGGTAACTTACATATTTAGTGCTTCAGAGTTTATAAGTAAAATATTTGATCATAATGTTTTTTTTAGATTTTTAATTTGTATTTTTTTTGAAGGTGAGATCAAAAGCTGGCAAAAAGAATAGGAAAAAGCTTGAGTACAATCATTGTTCAGGATCTCGGTCATTTGTTGCAACAATGACTATACCGGTAATATGTTTTTGAGTATGTACTGGCTATATTTTTAGTGAACTGCCTGTGAAACAGTCTATGGGATAGTTTTGGCTATTGTAAAATAGACAATTTGCTGCAAATAAATTTTTTATTCTAGTTTGCTACAAGTATATTTTTGGAATCCTTTTATGCAAGTAGATCTGACAGTTATTCTAGTTTTCTTATTATGTAGTGGCTATATGCTAATCTAAATTACACTTTGCAGCCGGAGTTTAATGGTTGTGAAAATCTTGAATTTCCAGAATTTTATAAGAAAACTCATACCAAGAAGAACAAAGAGTGGATTGATCCTATTTGCGCCGTAAAACATGTAGGTATCTAAAATCTCAATAATCATTTAAATTAGTTTCTGCTTTTGCAAGTTTATATACATTTAATTCTGTTGTTACCTTTGCATTGACAGTCAAAGATGTTGAGCTTGCGAGAAGAATCTTCCCAATCCGGTGTGTGATTAACATCAGAGGAGATGTCTAGGCAGGCACTTGGAAAAAGGAAGAGATACATTTTTGGATTTGGGGTTGGGCCGAAGCCCTTTTTATCTTTTTCCACACCTAGTCGTGTGTCACAAGACCATATTGGGGAGTTGCAGAAACTTAAAGCTGAGATGGAGGAGATGAAGATGGAGCGTGAGGAGCTGCGGAGGCAATTGGAGTAGGAGAGGAGAGAGCGTGAGGAGGAAAGGAAAGAGCGAGAGGAAGAACAGAAGCAAATTGCACATTTTACAAGTTTGGTGACAGAGTTCTTAAAGGAAAAGACTCAAACGCACAAGTCATCTATCCATCATGATAGGGCCATGTATTCAACTGGTGGTACAAATACTCGGTATGTATTCTCATTTATATTACGTAGGTTATTTAGAGATTTTGACTAAATTAAGCGAAATGTCATTGTGAACTTATACTTGAATTTTAGTTTATTATTTTCCACATGTGGTTATTAATTGTGTATTCTTTTTTCCTTTCTCAGATACATGGTGGAGTTATGAGCATGTGAAATCTAGTTTTTGGTACATGGATAGCTTTTGTTCAGATGATCATGGTGGAGTTGTCTACAAGCAGAATCCAGTTTTTGGTATAAGAATATTTTTGTCTACATGATGGTTGTTTGGATGAATAGCAAGATCAGATATTTTGGAATTTTTAATTTACATTTTGATGTATTTGGTGATGATTATCACCTTAACATATGGTATGAATGAAACATTGTGATGTATGGTTAATAGGTATGCTTGACTTTAGACTTATAGATGATGATATTTATAATAAATGATTATGGATTCTCCAACATTGTGTATACTTCTATTTGGATGAGCAAATGTATTGTGCAATATGGATATTGGATAAGCTGTGGTGGTTGTACTCGATTTGGAACGAGCCCAAAAATAAATATTAAGCTTATAATTTGAATTATTAATTAATTACAGGTTAATACTTTCTACCACCAAAAAATGTTCGTTGCCAATGCATTCTAATACATTCTACGACCAAACTATTGGTGGGGGAAGATAGACATTCAGTGACCATTTTTTTTGGTAGCGGAAGATACATTCCACGACCAACTATTTGGTCGGCATTGAAATTAGCGACAATAGATTTGGTCGCTGAAAATTTTCTTCGGCAACCAAACGTTGGTCGTTGTTGGTGTACCTAAGGTGACCACACAATATTGGTCACCAAAACCTTTTAGTGACTAGGGTTCGGCGACGAAAGGTATGCTAGTCGCGAAAAGGTTTCGGCGACCAAATATGGTTATTCGGCGACTAGAATCTTAGTCGCTGAATATGTATTTTCTTGTAGTGGCTGCCAGCCATGTTCGCCTTCCAAAATAAATGTGTTATCTGGTACTCACCCAGCTCCACAACCAGCCTTCACTGAGCTAGCATTGGCTTTCTAGCGGTTCAAGCCAAGAAGAAAGGATTTAAGGAGCTTAAAAGCCACATCTCAACCCATCCAGAAGGCAAACGCGGAAAGGCTCCAGTAGTTGTAGACGAACGTGAAAGAAGCTTCCCTTGTTGTTCCCTAGTCTTTTCATCTTTGCCTTCTGTTGTACAGCACGTCAGACTTTGCGATATGGACAATCATCGCACTTGTATGCAACATTGCACGTTGTAAAAATTTACTAAGTGTTCGGTACCCTAAATAGGTGATCTTAAATCTTGAGATAATCTAATTTTTGATGATCTAAGATTATCATGTTTGGCATGCTATTTTTCAATGACTAAAGATTCCAAAAAATCCATGAGTAAATTGTTTGGTATTCCATAAAAATTCAAGATCACTGATCATATAATACCAAAAATACCCATGATATAGTCCATAAAATATATTTATTTATCATATAAATATATTATAATAAAATATTAATATATTTATTAATATATTAATTATTAATATATTCAATAAAATATATTTATTGGTCCTAGAAATTATTAATACTATAAAGATATATATAATAATTGTTATTATAGAATTATTATTTTTAATTAGACTTATAATATATTATTTTTAGTATTGATATTTGTTTTGATTTAAAAAATAACGCAAATGGAAGTAACATATTACATATATAATTTAATTATATAAATATAAAGGATAACAATATATTTCCACTATAATTTATAATTATCATTGAATAATAAATTAATAATATGACAACAATATGATTAATAATATATTATAATATAATATATATCATAAATATAATATATATTATCAATATAATATACATAAAATTGATATAATATATTAACGATATATTGATATATCAATTTTTTTTGCTGAATTGAAAGGTATTTTTATCCTCAAATTTCAGCCCAAGATCACTGTTCTAATTACAGCTTTCAGAGCAATGATTTGTTTGTTGATAGTTTTAAAGTTATTATTCAGTATGATTCCTAAGTTTCTATTAATTCATAGTACATGTGTACAAATGTATGGTCATTAATATGATTTGAAATTTAGATCATGAAGGTTGACTTCACTAACATCAACATGACCATTTTTACTACCTCTTGTCTACTCTTTAAGTTGAGAAACACCAATTATCCAATTTGAAAGTATATAATCAAATTATAGTTGATAGGATAAAATTCATGTGATATTTTAAAAAAATCAGAGATAATGCTAACAAATACTCTTAATAATAAGGTCGTAAGAAAGAGTAAGTTTTAAATTTTTAAAAAGGTGATGTAAATTCTCCGAGCTATGATGATTAAAGGGAATTCTTATATCTAGAATAAAAAAAAAGGTGAGAAAGCTTGAAGCATTCTTATGGATGTCCACTAAAATCTAAAAATGTGAGACATCAAAATATTTTTAAATAAAATTTAGCTGAAGAATTCATTTTGGTTCAAGACTTCCTGAAAGATTAAAATAGAATGCAAAACTTATTTAAAGATGAAAATTTGAAATACGAGAAGCTTGATAAATTAAAGATTATATTGAGTTTAGAAGAAATTCCTAAATATGGTAAGGTTGATCTGATGAATGATTAATTAAATCTAAAAAAATCTAGAATAAGAGGAACCTAATCAGATAGATATTATGGCAAATTCAGAAAAGATTTTGATTCAAGAACCAATTGATTTTAAAGTTATTCAAGAAACATTTAAAAAATAATATAATTGATCTAGTCGTAAAGATCATATTGAGAAATCCTGTGATTGATGAGTCAAAGCTTGTAGATGAAGCATAAATAATGTAAAAATTCTATTTTCATCAAAAAAAGGATATAGAACTTTTATTTGATTATTTATGAAATGGAAGAGCTAGCCGGCTCTGGAGCTGCTCCAGTGGAGGTACGAGGCATCCTCTCAGGAAGTGTCGGACATTGTGTTTGCGGTGTCGGCAACGAGAGAGCCAAATTTTCCTATTCAACTTCATTTTTTTTATTTAAATATTTTCTTTTCTATATTATTTTCTTTTTTTTATTAGATTCTCATTCGTATTTTTTTTATTTGAAAATTTTCTCTCCTATATATTTTTTATTTTTTTCTGGTTTTTTTATTGGATTAGATCTACATCCGAAAAAGGTACCACTATGTTCTCAGCATCGAGATCTGCTTCATGTTCCCCAGAAAATCTTTATTTTATATTTTCCATTTATTGTTTTCTCTTAAATTTGGGGCCGTTGCAGGTTGGAATGAATCTCTCGCTTTATTTTCTATTATTTAATCTTACTATTTTATTTTATGGGTTATAATATTTTCTAATTTCACTAAACCATCTGTCCCACCACTGAACCAAACACCAAAAGATCCATGTAGTTAAGCAGACAAATGCTCCAGCAACAAACAGGAGATTTAACATCTGATGTTATTTCCTGCTTCAGAGACAGAAGTTGCCATACATAAAACTGACATCTCACCTCCTTGCACACCGGGCTTTATTTACGTAACCTCGTCTATGTATGGTAACAAAACCCGCCACACCTCCCCGGTGGCAACGCTAGTTGCTACATCAAGCATCAGCTCCTCCCTCAGACCTAGGAGCTGAAAAGATGGCCATCTCATCTCCCCTGCTGAACTTGACCCTCCTGGCTTCATTCCTGTTGATGCGGTAAGAGTTCATCAGCACCTCCTCCGGCATGCCTCGGAGAGCCGAAGCCTTCCCCACGATCGTGCTCACCATCGCGTTGTCGATGGTCTTGATCGAGGTAAACTCGAAGCCCTCGTTCCCTGCCTGTTTAATGACGGCAAAGTTCTGTGGAATGACCAAGAGCTGGCCCTGGCGGAGCTCGCCATCAAAAACGGTCTTCCCATTGTTATCGACAACCTGGACCCGGCCTCGTCCTCCAGTACAATACATCACACTGTGTGCGTTGATGTTCCAGTGTGGTGCAAGCATGGCATTCTACGTACAAACAAGGGAAGAAACACTTGTTAAAAATAAAATAAAATTAAAAAAAAAAACCGGTTGCTTTAAAAGATGTTCAATCCAATATAGACCAATGTGGGAATCTGTTACCTTATAGAGCACCACCCTCTCGGCACTCAATTGGATGAAGCTAAGCATGGGGAGCTTCTGGCTGTTGAGGGTGGTAATCCTTCCACCCCGCGGAGTGTAGACATCTGCATGTCTCGGGGAATCGATGTTCTCCCTACTCCTCATGGAGCACATGACCTCCTCCAACCC
Organism: Phoenix dactylifera; assembly: GCF_009389715.1. Classification (NCBI taxonomy): domain Eukaryota; kingdom Viridiplantae; phylum Streptophyta; class Magnoliopsida; order Arecales; family Arecaceae; genus Phoenix; species Phoenix dactylifera. The sequence continues at coordinate 11,181,327 of NC_052408.1, read as the reverse complement.
ATTTGTGCCCCTTCCCTTTTCCTCCCTCTCCTGCTTCTCACTTGAGGGCCTCAGCACCTCAAGAGCCTTCTCCACGCGGACAATCTCCCCCCTCCGGTCATCCTCACCCTGGAGCTTCCTCGCCACTTCCCTATCAACCCCGATGGCCGCCGCGAGTAGCTCGGTGTCGAATCCGCTAAGGATGTCGCCCTCTGAGCTCTCTTCTTGTTCTTTCCTGGATTGCTGCTGGCTACTCCTTTGTCTCCCAGCCAGTAGGAATTGCTGCATGCGTTCCATCCGACGGAGTAAAAAGCTCAATTAATGCACTCTTGCTTTAACATGATAAGAGGCGCGTCTTTTTGAACTCGACGAATTAATTGATAAATGTTGATGCCAGCTGACTTACCCTATGGTTTTCATCGAGCTGATTGGCACTGTTGCTGATGTCCGAAACGGTGAAAGCTATCACTGGAGTATCGCCATCGTTGTAGCACCAGTGAGCAACTCCAGCGGCGATGGCGATGACGTCTCCCTGTTTGAAGTGGTGAATCCTCTGGTGCTCGTCTCTGGACATCCGGCTTTGCCCTTCATGGCCTTGCTGCTCGGATTCAGCTTGCTGGAAGGATTGGAACGTCTCTGGGCAGCCCGGGATCACTGTGCCATAAATACCCCTTCCTGCATGCATGCGCCAAAACAGACCATGCAACGCAATAGGATCAGCTTGTAAGAACCAAGCATTGGAAGATATAGACGAGGCGAGGGCCGGCATTGGAGAAGGAAGGCGAGCGAGCGCGATATTTGGTGTTGCAGCTTGTTATGTATATGATGAAACAACAAAGCAAAGAATAATTCAGGAGGAAGAAACAAGCCTTGGATGATATAGACGAGGCGAGGGGCGTTGGAGAAGGAGGGCAAGAGAAGGCCTCTAGGCTCGATGGTACGGCGGAAGGCAGCCACGCCGGCGCACTCGAACTGCGCATTGTTCTGGTCGTAGTACTCGGTGACGCCGGCCTCGGACCGCACTTCCCTGGTGGGCTCGAGGGCATTTAGCTTCTCAACGCGGCACTCGCTTTGTTCGCCAGATTGTCGCACGCTCTGCCATGGGCTCCTCCCGAACCGGGCCAAGGACGCACGACAGAGGAGCAGCAAGCATAGAGAAAATGGGAGCAAGGTGGCGGCCGAGGTTGCCATGGCCTTCAGTTGGGAGCTGGCTCTACCCTTGGCTATGGCTGGTATATTGCAGAGGATGGTTGGATGTGGGTTAGTGTTTTATAGGCGGAAAAAAGTTATTTTGGTTCGGACGCATGCGAGGGTGGTGCCTGCGAACTCTCCGCCACCTTTCGCCCATGCAAGCCCTCTAAAACTGAGGCTCGAGCTCGTGCTGCCGCATATTCAAATGGTGGAGGCTACGTGCCCGAGTTCTGAACCAAGAAGACATGGAGTCGAGGCCACGTATCGATTCTTGGCAGGTAGCGTCACGGGAGAGATGCCCGTCGCAAAACCAGCGGAGACGCGTGAATGGATACATAGCTGCCTTAATTTATCGACTCTTCCTAGGAATATTAATCGAGATTAATGCCTTATCCACCATGTCAGTTCCAAAAATCTGATCAATCCCTCCCAGTTCTCCTCTTCGCTTCTTCTTAATCCCTGATGCTCCTCCCACACAATGTTTGCCCCTGGTTCAAGGTATTTGGCGTGTGTCATGCTATGAATTATTCATGGTGCCCCTTTGGTGCATTAATTAGTTTTTCATTAGTTATGAAAATTAGTATATATGAGTTGTGAGCTGACCACACATTAGGGGCTCGTTTGGTTCGCGGAAAAAGAAGGAGGGAAAGTATGGTCAACGAGAAAGTAATGAGATACCTCTTGTTTGGTTGGAGTTTTCAAAGAAGAGAGAAGTAAAAGTTGTATTCTCATAGAAATATGATTTGCACATTTCATGGGAAAATCTTTCCCATGAGGCGGGAATTACTCTATTTTTACTTTTTTTCCAAAAAGTTCCTTCAGCATTAAAGAAGCATTAAAAACCTAATTTTTATTAGGAGCATAATAGGAATTATACATAACTTTCTTAGAAAAGTGGATGGGCAACCAAACATAAACACTTTGAAAATTTGTTACTTTTCCATGATCAACCAAACATGCCAAAAGTACTTTCCTAGGCATTCGCTTCCTAGGAATTTGTTTCCTAAGAATCATATTCCTACAAGAAAAAATGCTTTCCGCAAACCAAACGAGCCCTAGATGATCAATGACTAGCATGCAATTTTAAAGAGCCAAGAAAATTCCATTGTTAAGTCACTATACGAGCATCAAAATAATTTTAGAATTTTGTATTCCTCATGCATTTCCATTTCTTTTTACTAGTCTTACAATGATCTAACTAATATTTGTCAACCAACGAGACTAGAGAAAAATGGCTTTCATCCAACACCGGAATTAATCGATCATCAACAATTCCTGGACTGTGCCCCTTTCGTATTATGTCCACGAGTCTCTCCGTTCTTATCGCACAATGGGCCAAATTTGGCCCAGCTTCTTATGAGAATGTCACCTCTGTAATTAGTAGAAAACTTCTCCAAAGCCTTGGATGGTTTTGAACTTTAACTGTTTATAACAAGGGAGGCTAACATTCTGACCAGGCATTGAGAAGGAATAAATGCCTTCGATGTAACGATTTTTCAGATTATCTCCACAAGCAAGTGCCCATCGTGTGGAACATGCCCGGCCCCTTTTAGAGCCATAATTACAGTTAGTGAAAAAAACCTTAAATTTTACCAAAAAAAAAAAAAAAACTTTGAGGGGCTTTGAGCTTATAAAAATTCTCCAAAACATGGAGTTTAACATTCACCCGGGCATTAAAAAAAATATCAGACTTGCAAATGTGGTTCTTTGTAAAATAAAAGATATGAAAATAAAACAAATAAAAAAAACATGAACAAGTTGTAAGTGAAAAAATTTTAATACTAGAAAAAGGGATGTTCTCGTGGAGTCGTCCAAATTTAGATATTAATTAAAGAAGCACCTTCTTAGACTGAAATAGAAACCTCCTCCACTTGGAGGGGAGCATTAATTAGGGTATATATTGATTGGTTCAAACTTTTACTTAATGTTGAATAACAAAGTCCAAAAAGTAGGTGCATCTGCAATCAAACATAACAATTATTAATTTGCTTAAGATGACATATTCATACCATCCAGCCAAGCAATTAAGTAACTATCTGAATAACTCGTTGCTTTTATAGCCATTGCTCCATGTACAGGTTCAAGAAATTGATACGCGAGAAAAAAAGTTTGGCACAATAGAAAAAAGGAAAAAAAAAAAAAACAACTTGATAACAAGCTAGATGCACTTGCTACAACAAATAATCCGAAATAGAAGCGTGTATATCAAATTATAACTAAATAGGATTACAACTATTTTTAGATAATTAAAATATTTATTTCGAGAACTATATCAGTACGATAATGCTTGAAGCCATGGTACAAAAGAAAAGAAATCTGTACCGTTATGTTGAATTATTTACCAAAAAAAAGTACAGGGAATAAGCAAGTTTGGGTCGCAGTATGGGTATTATACTGGGGTGATATGGTACTTTCCGTACAATCTGGTAGGCTGGGTTTTCGGCGTCAAATCTGTGCATACGTATACAACAAGATCAGTATATTTGTTTTATTTATTTTGGTAAAATGCGAAAGATACAGCCCGAATTCTTGTTGTCGTCAAGCCGCCGTTAGACGGCAAGTTAGATGTTTGTTTGGAGCAGACCTACTGTTTCGTGAGGTGAGGAGCAAGGAGAATTTCCAGGACCGACCAATCGCGGGCTGGCGTCTTCAACCCAAGGGATGATAGGATTAGTAGGCTCGGCGGCTAGCGAGAAGCTCCCCATCCTTTGGTTCATCAAAATGAGTGCTGAGAGGGTAGTTCTCTACAGGGTAAGAAGAGAAATTAAACGTACCATGACAATTACGGCAAATACATATGGATTTTTTAATTTTGTTAACTTAAGCTGCATAAGCGGCAATCCAATCGATAATATTATTCGTCTTTCGGTAAACATGAATAGTCGAAAAGAAACATACTATTTTAAGAGTCCACGCATGTCATGGAACTGCGTCATTCCGCCAGCAGCGCTGCGCCGACTTCAAATTCACTCGATCACCATAGCCGAGCCCTTTTCAAGAAAAATATGGTCTGCACTCAGAACAAATCTTATTTAAGTGATGCCCTTTTATATGACTCCAATCTTGACAGGAGTAGTCAGCATGATTGTTGGGAAGGCATCGAAGTGGCATGTCGGATGAGGTGCACCGCACCACCGGAGATGATGAGGCCAGGAGGTTCCAGTCCAACCTAGGGGGTGAGACGGCCACTAGTCTTGCTCCTAGGAGGCAGCCAAGATTCGGAGTTTGATTGCAATTATAGGGTGTTGCTGCCCGTCGAGTGAACAAAGCCTGTGATGAGCACAAGGACCGGCACGTGTAAAACTGATGATCGTAAGTCGAGGCGCAATAATAATAAAAATCTTCCTCCGGCCAAGATCAAAACCCCGTCGTAGATGATCGCACGGTTATATGAAGCTCTTCTTAAATGACTAGAGGTACTGGCATCCGCAACTACACACGTGGTACCAAGGTTGCTTGGACACGTTTGACCGGCTTATCAACTATCAAAACAAATAAAAAAAAGTTTTTTTTTGTTTATTATTGTGATTTTGATTTAATGTCTTTCCTCCCATCCGACTGCCCCTTTCCGGCTCGACACCTGTTCGTTCTTTACGGCTGGAGCGATCGATCTTTGTCGTGCTTCTAACCCAGTAGCGAGGTATGTTCTTTTCTCGACCCTGATTTGGATTAGGTTTTCTAATTTTGTGGTTTTTTGGGTATATTCTTTTCTCAACCCTGATTTGGATTAGGTTTTCTATTTGTTTTGTTTTGTTTGTTTCCCGGAATTACAACGATTATTTTAATCGTTCTTTGGTTTTATCGTAAATCTGTCGGGGTTGCGATGAGGAAGATGCAATTTTTCGGCGGGATTTCTAGAACTTTTCGATTTAATTTTGGTCTTCGGAGGGGTTCCGAAAGAAGAATCGTCCAGTGTTTGGTGAACTTTTATAGATTGATTCTTTTGTTGTAGTCCGGATGGGGCTTTTGGGTGGTGAAGAGTTGTTAGGTCAAGATGGGATGAAGATTGATCCGTATAGGGCTTCATCGTATCGGTTTCTTTGCTACCTAGATACAAGGCGACGGACGGATGGATGGGTACCGTATAGAATAGGATCTTTTTTTTTTAAACCAAATATTGACCTCGATTGAGTTGATTTTTCTCGAAGTGAACGCAAAAGAGTTGATTGTAAAATCCCCAATACAACTGACCGATATGTTAATTCCTAACTTGTTGGCTCAAAAAGAACTGAACAGAAATCCAAAATTATTCTGAAACCCATAATAGGTTTTAGTAATTATTTAGTATGATTTGAGAATCCCGTCAATAGAGATTTTGAGATTTATGTTTTTAAGAGAATCTTGCACTTGCTTGACATCAATTTTGTTTGTCTCCTGTGCTCCATTTTGAGGACATCTAGCTGAAAGACTTGATTTGCAGGAATATATTGGTTGCGGAAACATTTTCTTTTGTTTTGTCATCTGAGCTTTCTTACTTCCTGTGGTCTGTGGTAACTTTTTTTTTGTTTTTGCATTTATTTAAATCAATGCTACTGTTTGCTACATGTGAATGGGATAAGTTTTTCCTGGCAAAAGCTGTGTGAAAGTGAAAATTCCGGGATTAGCTATAACAGCATAAATAGGCAAATAAAGATAGTTAACTGAAGAAACGGGAAGCACTCAATCATGGAAAATCCTTCAAGAAAATTTATCATATTTGGCTATCATTGTTGTGATGCTGACTAACCAATTACTGGACCCAAACCCACTTGCCTGAGTATACAATTCACATAAAACCCACTTGTTACCCAGTTAAGACCCTCTCCCGAAAATCCTGATGTGGCACCAGGTCTTGTTTCAGGCTTCATGTCGTGCCACATCAGCAGAGACAAGTGCCCTACTCGAGATGATTGATGACCGCCTGATGGAGCTGGAAGGTAGCCATTTCATTGGTAGTTGTGTTGTCATGGGGATTTTGGTCAAATATTTAAACAAGGAAGCAGGGGCTTTGCACATAAAAAGATGTGATTATTTCTAATCCGAAATTCTGCTTCTAAAAAAACATTTCCAGGACAAGTCGAGAAGCATAGTATTAGACGTCAATCTTATAACGAATTGCTTGGCTTCATTCATTGCAACGGTTTGAATCTAAGGATGTTTTACCAGCTCCAGATTCCCAACCAAAATTTACTAATGGTGAAGGTCTTGTGATTATCAGTTTCTGCATTATATTCACCAATTTTAGGACACATAAATATCACCATGTTTCTTCTGATATCCCAATTTTCTAAATTTCGAGTTTGAACCATAAACGAGAATGCTAGATTCAGTGTTAAATTTGTGGAGTTGGGATTTCTTCATTTTTGATGATTGTTACAGTTTTGTCTACAGATTGCTGAACAAGAGCTGACGAAGATTGTGGAGTTTGACTGGGGTTCTAGGAGTTTGTCTGCTTGGATTCGCATATATATTTTGCATTCATCTGTTCAGAATGGATAGGCTTAAGTTAGCAGCCTTAGGAGAGCGGTTGAAGATTGGAGGTGAGCGCCTGAAAATGGGAGGTGCTGAAATGGGTAGAAAAGTTAGTGGGAAGATGAAAGAGATTCTCCAAGGCCAGTCACAAGAGGCAAAAATGGTTGATGAAGCAACATCAGATAGCTTGGAGGAGCCAAACTGGGGTCTAAATTTGAGGATCTGTGGGTTGCTTAATAGTGATGAGTTCAATGGGTCTGAAGTTGTGAGGGCAATAAAGAAGAAGATTGCTGGCAAGAACGCTATAAGCCAAAAGCTGAGTCTTGATCTGTTGGAGGCTTGTGCTATGAATTGTGATAAGGTTTTCTCTGAAGTGGCTTCTGAGAAGGTGTTGGATGACATGGTGAGGTTGATTGATAATCCACAGACACATTATGCTAATACACAGAGAGCTTTGCAGCTGATCGAGGCATGGGGTGAGTCTGATGATCTTGGATATCTACCTGTTTTCAAACAGACTTATATGGTAGGTACTTCTAGATCTTATTTATTTGCCACATCTTACGAATTTTTCATATTATTGCATAACAATATTCATGGATGTCTTATGAATACTTTCTAATTCTGTATCATTTTTTTTTTTAAAAAAAATGTATTTGTTCATAATGAGAAGTCACCCTGTCTTAGTATGTTACGTATAGGGGTGGCAAAATATGACCCGACCTGTGTTCGATCCGCTATAAACAGGTTTGGGTTTGGCCTAAACAGGTTCAGGTCGTAAACAGGTCGACCCGTTTAACTAGTTTATTAATTGGGTTGGATACGGATTTTAGATGTCTGACCCGTTTAAACCGTTTAACCTGTTTTGTTGGGCAGGTTAAACAGGTCTAAACAGGTTAAACGGTTAAACAGATCTAAACAAGTTAAACGGGTCTAAACAGGTTAAATAGGTCGGGTTGGGCAAACAGGTTAAACAGGTCGGGTCGGATTGGGCAAACAGGTTACCTGTTTATTAAACAGGTTAAACGGGTCGGGTTGGGTTACCTATTTATTAAACATGGTAGGTTCAGGTTGTAATTTCTGACCTGTTTAATAAACAGGTCGGGTTCGGGTTTATGATTTTCTGACCCAACCCGCATGTGATCCGACCCGCATGTGACCCGATCCGTTTATGACCAGACCCGACCCGATTGCCACCCCTAGTTACGTATCTCATTTGTTAGTTGAGCAAATTACTAAGAACGGAGATTATAAGATTTTTATTAGCATGCATTACATGGTATTTTGTGCATGCTTTGCTTATGTCTAAAAGGTTATGCTAGTTTTTTCTCATTCATGTTTTATTGGTTAACCAAGCAAATTATCAAAAACAAGTTTTGTAAAAATGCTGTTTGCTTGGATCATTTGGATGGTTATTCAAGTATGATTTCACTATGTTCGGATGGCCTATGTATATGTAATATGTCCTCATTTTGTCTTAGGGTTAGTTACATACATTGTTTGTTTCTTCATCACTACCTTTTTCCATCCATAACAAGTAAAAAAATTAACTCATTTGACTTTGGATTCACCAAAAATATGAAGTCTCACACAATGAGTTTATCTGCTTAACCATGTTAATTACACTCTGCTTGTTGTCCTTTCATATTCTTTTCCACATTCTTTTGAGTATGTTTGAACAGAAATATTGGCTCAGCTTATTCCATTACTTTATCATCTATATCGACCTTATGTAACCATTGCTTCCTATTCAAAGCAATCCTTTGAAATGGCAATTTTCTTATACTCATATCTCAAGTGCTACAATCCATGGCCTATTTGGCCTTACCCATTGTCCATGTAGTTGAGTATCGACCTCGTCAAGGTCTTCTCTAGCCTATGATACATATGCAAACAAAGCAAACATTTTTTTATTGCTTTATTCTTTATTGTTTCGTGCCATGCATAAGCTTCCCTTGATATTCTTTCTCCCCCCCTCTCTCTCTCTCTTAACGTTCTCTTGTATGCATCCTATACATCCACCTTGATATTCTTTCTTGGTCAGTGCTGAGATGTGGGCTTCTGTAACAATGATCTCAACAATCATTCATTCGTTTCCTTATTTCAACTTATTTTTTAACAGTTTATTTAATCATGTCTAAACATCATGTGTCTTACATAAACTTTCTAAAGTTTGATTTTCATAATCCCGTTTCCTTGTATTTTCCATCCTCTACTCTATCCTATATATTTTTTTATAAATATTCCTAAGCGTCCTGCATAATTCTCTCTTTTGTTAAAAGCATGAGGCATGGAAGAGAGTAGCCTTCTTTTCTCAGTTTCTTTTCCTTCTCTTCTAACCCAACATTTCCTTTTTTATTTCCCTTTTCTCCATCTATACACTCATCATCTGTCTTAAATCTAACCTTCCCCAATCAGAAAACATTTTTGTTTTGCTTATTTTATGTTTAGCGTAGACAACTGGTAACTGCTTTTTTCTAAAGCATTTTTGCAGCATCATTTATGCTGCCGAGCCATAATCCTTCTACGCGAGACACTTGTTTTGTATCCATTTTTGTGTAATTTGATGCTTTTGATGGATTCAACGAAGCCCGAGTAGTCGGTTTCATGTCATGAGGGTATCTGCTTTTCAATGTTTTATTACTTGCTGATTGTAATCTTATGTGAAAATATAACTTCAGAGGACCTTCGATCATGATTGCATGTTCTCCTCAAGTGTAGATTGATTAAGAGCAGCTCCAAGGTGCAAGGATCTTTAAATCCTTTCTTCTTCTTTTTTTTTTTTTGATGAAAACGGGCATTTCATACAACACGGGTACGAATACACCCAATAGAGTCAGAAAACAAAAAGCCCTGAAGTGCTCCGGGCAACTCACTCTCCCCAGACCATAGGGTGCCTCCTGAGTGGCTCGCAACATATGCCGCCACCCAGTCGGCCGCCCCATTGGCCTCGCGATATACATGCATGGCCTGGAACGTAACCTCCCTCGCCATATCCCAAATGTCACGGATCAGAGGGTGAACTCCCCCATAGCTGCACGAGCCCTTTCGGACCCAGCTGATCACAGTAGCAGAATCTCCCTCTAGCAGGACTGAAGTCGCCTGAAGCACTCGCCGCACATAGCACATACCCATCCAGGCTGCCCGCAGCTCTGCCCCAGGAACCGAGGTGTCAAAAATCTGACAGCCCCCTGCCACCACCACACCAGAGCTCGGCCCCCTGATAACGAAACCAGCCCCTCCTCTCCTACCTCCATCCAAGACTGAGCCATCAAAATTGACCTTGAGGAAACTCGGGGGTGGGGGCTCCCAGGTAAAAAATACCCTATGTGAAGCTGCCGAAGCAGTATGGGGGCCCCAGATGTCCCGAGCTGTCAAAGGTCTATGGGCTGAATCTACATGTATAGTCTCAGCTGCCTGAGCACTGGCCCGCTCCATCACAAACCGCGGTGACGGCCTACCCTCGTCAAAGACACGGGCGTTCCTGGCCAGCCATATCTGATAAGCTGTACAAGCTGCCTTCAGCATTGTAAAAATGAAGTAACATAGTTTTGACCTATCTCATGAAAAGTTGACATGTAGGCAGTCCTAGTTATACCACCTGAGATTTTAACATTTTGTAATATAGGCTTACCAGGTTATTCATGTTCCTGAACAACATTTTCTTTTCTTCATGTATATATATATAGTCATCTTTTGGTCCTCCCACAAATAGAATTCAAATCATTGTAGCATTTTCTATTGTGCTGATCTAATGGTTTGCATCTGTCCAGAGTTTGAAGGCAAGGAGAGCACCAGGTACTATGCAGGATGATAATTCGGCTTCATTATTTTCCTCCTCTGAACCAGGCTTTAATGATCATTCATTGATTGGTCCCGAACATTATCCCTATGCCCACATGGATCACCAGAAGAGGGAGGCAGGTGAACTTGCCTATCACAGTGTGGCCCTTTCCATGGAAGAAAAGAAGCAAATTCTTGTGGTAACTCGGAACAGCATTGAGATTCTTTCTTCAATATTTAACTCTGAAACACAAGAAAAAGCCACCAAGGTATATATATTATCTCGCCATAATTTTTAGTCACTTGTATTCTACTGAGCTGCAGATAAACTTTTGTGGAACTAAGTCCAATTTGCAAAGTTAAACTCCTCCAGTCCTCTCAATTGGAGAACCACAGCTAAGTTTGGTCTGAAAACTCTCATATCACCCAATTGCTTTAAAATTTTGGCTGGACCATCCCAAATCTAACATCGAAAATCCATATGCAAGCACCAGAACGAAAATCATGCACAAGACGTATGTAGGATGAGCATGCATTGTAACATGTGGTTTAGTGTACTACTTAAATTTTAGGAGAGATCTGTCTGTACATCTTGTTGTCTTAGCTAACCAAGATTTTATATTGTGTTGGTCCCTCAATGCAGGATGATCTGATGCTGAGTATGGTGGCGAAGTGCAAAGAATCGCAACCTGTTATACAAAGGATCATCGAGAGCATTGGTGATGACGAGTCGATGTTGTTCGAAGCTTTGAATGTTCATGATGAGCTCCAACAGGCCCTTTCCAAGTATGAGCAGCTCAAGCATGCTGTTCCGCCAGAGGATGGGCAGACCCATGATGATTTGAGCACTTCAGGTGGGAAAAGTGATGCTTCAGATGAAAAGCTTTCCAAGTATGAGCAGCTCGAGCATGCTGTTCCGCCGGAGCATGGGCAGACCCATGATGATTTAAGCAGTTCAGGTGGGCGGAAAAGTGATGGTTCAGATGAGAAGGCATAGAAAAGTGAAGGCAGCGGTGACAGTCGGATGCGGCGAAGGAATGAATTCAATTTCCCGATCGGTCAATGATGAAGAGCTTCTGTATTTTGTATATAAGAGATGAATGTTTCGCAGGACAAAAACCATTTGCTTTCTCTGCATACTCTGACTGATTGTGAAATGAGATATCTTGCTTTTGTACTGCTAAATTGTTCGGAAATAGATCTTATTATAAAACAATATCAGGCCATTTAAACTTTGTTATGGTAATAACTGGTATTAAAAAATGGAAAGGAAGTTGAAAAAGAAATTATAGATAGGTAAGTTAAAAATAAAGATCTTATTTATAGAACGGCGACGGGGCAATCTTTAGTTTGTTATGTTAATAACTGGTATTTGGAAATAGGGTTTGGTTTAAAAAATGGCAATCGATCACGGTGGGACTCGAACCCACAATCTCCCGCTCCGGAGGCGAGCGCCTTATCCATTAGGCCACGCGATCACAGGATAATGTAGGTATAGCAACATATCTTTCATTATATTGTTTGTGGAGGCGCACGAAATCGGAGGAGAGACTTGTGATTCCTCAGGGTGTTTTGCTGATGGTGGAGGATGTACATTAGATTCATGCAAGAGGCCTGCCTGCTGGATATCCGAAAGCTCAGGTGCCATGCATGGTGGTGTAACATGTTTTACCGTCAACCGAACCCGCGGGTAGGAGATAAATTTTCATAAGAAGGTCCTTTACATGACTTCTGTTACGCGTTCCCATATTTAACCATTTTGGTGTGTTTGCGACAAACATAAGTGAATGAGAAGTAGGAACACTTGCAGATCACCTGGAGGTACCAAGCAAAATGCATGCATGGTGGCAGCAGCTATCTGCATGCAAAAGTTCACAGACCTCCTGACCCCCAATCGAGCAGCAGCAGAACAAATTCGTCAAAGTCCTCATCGAGATTCGAGAGCCGATCCATATAACCCGCCAAAAAGGAAAAAAGAAAAAATCTGAAGACGAAACCAAGGTGTGAGTCTAAGCTGAGGAATGAGTCACCTAATCCTACATTGCTTCATATCTAAACCCATGCAACTTCCACACGCGTAAAGCAGCTAGGCTTTCCCAACTCTTTAATTACCAAGGACGATATGCGGTAACTGCCACCCTACAATTCCAGCAGCCTCATCACCAACGGTCTTGGTGTTTGAACGGTTCAAGCACCCCTCAGCCGACCATCCTGCCTCCCCCTAACCCAGGCCTGATCAGTTTGGAATTCCACCGTTGGGCTCCCTACCAACAAAACCGAAGGGGACTCGCCGTGCTCTCCTCCCCCTCCTCCACCAACCATTCCCGGCTCCACCCGGCCTTGGCTTCCAATCTATCACCGGAAGCCATGGCATCGGGCATCCCATGCGAGACCACGCCCGAGGCGCCTAGGTCGGTCGATCCCCCCGAAGATCTCAGGCCTTGCGAAAGGAGAGCTCTGCATGAGTTCCGGGCGAGACTCGAGGATGCCATTGTCAGCAACCAGCAGCTTGTCAAAGCATCCGGCCGCGAGAAGAGCAAGAGCCGAGTCGCGTGCTCGGCGGACCCGACGGAGGATCCGCGCGAGGAATCCTTGTGGGGCATTCCGCTCTTACCAAGCCAAGGCCACGAGGGGACCGACGTGATCCTCCTCAAGTTTCTACGAGCAAGGGAATTCAAGGTCTCCGACGCATTTGCGATGCTCCAGAAGACCTTACGATGGAGAAGGGAATTCGGGGCTGACAGCATCTTGGAGGAGGAGATGGGGCTGCCCGAGCTCGAAGACGCGGCCGACGTGAATGGCACGGATAGGGAGGGCCACCCCGTATGCTACAGCATCTGCGGGGCGTTCAAAGACAAGGATTTGTATCGCAGGACCTTCGGGAGCAAGGAGAGGCGCGAGAAATTTGTGCGGTGGAGGGTTCGGTTCGTGGAGAAGGGCATCCAGGAGCTCAGCTTCAAGCCCGGGGGAGCGGGATCCTTGCTTCAAGTCATAGACCTCAAGGACTCCTGCAGCCCCGACATGAAGGAGCTCCGCAGCGCCACCAAGAAGCTCGTCTCCGTTCTCCAGGACAACTATCCGGAATTTGTCGTCAAGAATGTAAGACTGCAATTAATTGCATGGCTTATATGTTCTTTTTTAAATCATCAGAGCTACCAAAATGTCGTCTTATCCGAAGATTTAATCTCAAATCATAAGTACCAACCTGAACGATCTTGAATTCATGATACCATTGCTTGCACCGGTTGTAAACTATGATGCATTAGGCCTTTTTGCTATTGTATTGAAACTGGACCGCTCTCTCTCTCTCTCTCTCTCTCTCTCTCTCTCTCTCTCTCTCTATATATATATATATATATATATATATATATATATATATATATATATATATAGATATAATAAGATTTACGAACTTAAATGATTATATATATTGAGAAGGTGCATGTGCTTCGCATTTCTTCTTTTCATGGCATTCAAACTTCTTTTACAAGAAGTCTATGTTTAACACTGTCCTGCATTTTATAAATATAAAAAAACCCATGGCAATCCTTCAAAATCAGAGTCTCATCCTTTCTTTGGTAATTAAGAATCATCAATTTTCTTGCATTCATATACTCTAAACTGATTACTACCCCGTCTGTGTCTTTGGTGCAGATATTCATTAATGTATCACTTCGGTATTATGTTTACTACGCATTATTTTCTAACCTCATCAGTCCAAGAAGCAAGAGCAAGTTTATATTGGTCAGACCCTCTAAAGTTCTTGAAACACTCCTCAAGTAAGACTCGCAATTAATTGATTTATCTAGTGTCTTTATGGTGGAAAATTCATATATCTAATGGTGTATACTGCTAAAGGTTTATAGCCCCAGAGGAAATACCAGTACAATATGGTGGCCTTAAAAGGGAGGATGATGATGAATTTTCACCAGAAAAACAAGTCTCCGAGTTGGTCATAAAGGGTGGTGGTATGGCAACCATTGAAATTCCCGTAGTTGAGGTAATATGTTCAGTTAAATTTAAATTTAATATCTTATTTTCCATTTGCTTAAATTTAACCATGACAGCATCAGAATTTTAAATCACTTAGGCCAGCTTTCACATATGGAGTGTGATTGTATATTCGTGCATTTAACTTCTTCCCGTCTTTCTTCTTATTGTACGAATACCATCACGGTCAAGAGAGTAGTTGCTCTGGGCGAAGCGGGCTATAGCCCAGCGGCTCCCACACTCGAAAGTTTCCTCGTTTCGTAGGAGGTCCTGGATTCGGATCTTGGTACGGGTGTCTGCATGTGTTTTAGCCATGTAATTCCCATTGAGTTGCTCCCCGTGTTAGTTTAATAATAAAATTAAAGGGGAGATTGTTCGAGTTCACTCTGAAAAAAGGAAAAATGTTCTCTAAAGAGAGTACTAAAGATTGCATGAACAATGATGTCGTAAGTAATTGAACAGATAGTCTTGTTAATTAGGCTGCCCACAACCAGATTCCTTATAATATTAATGATGTATTGATCTTTTCCTTTATTTATTTATTTTTTTTTAATTGAACAGCCAGGAGTGACTGTTGTTTGGGACATCACGGTGGTAGGATGGGAAGTCACCTACAAGGAGGAGTTCATCCCAGATGATGAAGGCTCATATAGAGTCTTGATTCAAAAGGAAAAGAAGATCGAAGAGAGCGTGAGGAATTCATTCTACATCAATGAACCTGGGAAGGTGGTGTTGACAATAGAAAATCGTACGTACAAGAAGAAGAGGGTCCTCCACAGATCCAAAAGCAAGCCCACCATCCCCTTGTACAATTTGTTAAACCAAACTAAACATCCCATTGCATAATTTGTAATGAAACGTAATATACTTCTAACACCTTTTTTTTCCTTCGGTTTCTGACGAACCCACAATCGCACCGTACAATCTTTATGATCATTGTTTCCATCAAAAGAAAACGATGAAAAGAATTATGATCACATAGTATATAGCTTCAAGAATTGGTCCATTTAAAGTAATCTTTAGGACGCATTTTGTGTAGTCAATGCAGAGTCATCGAACAATCTTTGTGCAGAAACTGGATTTCAATATTACTCTTTATTATATTTACAATATTCAAGTAACTAGACATCCATAGACATTAACAAAAGGATGAAGACAGCAGCCACAATCAGTATCTCTGAATCATACATAAATTACAGCACCATACGAAAACGTGACCTTGTTCCTAGGTATAACATACAAGTCTATCCAACATCATACTTCAAATAACAAAATAAAATCCATCAGTTCACAATATGGAAGATCCAAACACGAGAAAATCTTCCAAGCTGCTCATCTGGCTTATTATGACAATTAGCATGTACCATATCTACGACATACTAGTACTCTACATGTCGCAACCACAAGCCAGCTTGCAACCCTTCTAACAAGCTGGGAACCACCCTCTCAAGCAAGAAATGCGGCCTCAGAATTAAAATCAATTCAATGACCTCATCAAGATTGAGTCAATGATTTCAAGAAAAAGCTAAAAACAACAGTGGAATTGACAACATGATTTCTTTCTCACAAATCATTCTTGTGAAGAGCCACATCTGTCATTCCTGCAAGTGCTTCTAAATCATCTCAGAAGTCTGATGCATACTGTTAAAAAGAAACCTCCATTCAGAACAAAATTGTGCCCAGCTCCTTACAAATTTAAACCACCAATAATTTCCGCATAATAATAGATTATATCATTCAGAATGGATGCTGGAACTAAAATGCATGAAAATTTAGATTATATTATTCAATTTCAATTTAACATCCAATTGATTCCTTAACTCCTTATCCAGTTAGCATTTTATTTAAACAAACTAGAGCTAAAAAAGGTAAAGAACCAGCAATCTTACCCCAACCAATCATCTGTAGCTGTGTCCCGTAAATCACAGTACCACATCAAAGTGTAGGTTGAAACAATTCATCATCAATATGAAAGCTATGCGGTACTGGGAACAGTTGTTGCAAGCAGAAGGGTCCACCCAAAAGCCAGATTGAAAATATATAAGAAATACTGAGACTTCATAATCCATATGGATAGGTAATAACCACTACATGCTTTACAATGAACTCAAACTAGGTGCTCCAGCATCAATCATTTGAAGTATAGTTGGAAGTAACAACTCTTTCCTCCGACAAAAATATTCACAAAATCATATTTACAGGTAATCCAGCTGTCCTGTAGGTGAGCTAGTAATACATAAGCACACTGGAACAATTGAAAGTCTCACAAACCCACCATAAATCCATGGAGATCTTCATGACTCCCTATACTTCGTTAGATCGAACGTTAATGTTCTTGAGCAGCTGCAAATAGCAGTCACATGTCCAGGAAAAAAAAATTCAATAAAAGCTACGTGATTGGCGAAAGCACAGGAAATACACTTGAAGATTACCTTCTTTCCGAGTCCCTATATACTCCAACCAATGCCTCAGCTTTGTCATAGAAGCTGTCCTTCAGTGATATCACAATGCTCTGAAACCCACATCCTCCGTCAGCATCTTGGTTGCCCCTAGCTCCATCACATGATTTTGACCTAATGAATCCAGCTACCTTGGCAACATTCAAGTTATCCAAGGCTGCATCAACCTCATCCAGTATAAAGAATGGAGATGGCCTATAACTGAAACAATTGTTCAAGAAACAAAGAGTGATTTAACTGCAATAATATGTTTGCTTACCTTTTAGATATAATGCCCTTTACAAGAAAAATAAGCACTCAATTTAGTTCAAAGAAATCGATATACAAACATTAATATGGTTTAAGAGTCCTCTGAGCAAATCAAAAATGACTCAAGAAAATTGACATACTGCATTGATAACTTTAAAAGGGCATCCTGACAGCCTCTGAGTTGATTGACGTATCACTCGGTGATAAGAAAGGAGTTTGCGAAATATTTTAAATACAGCTGTGTAAGGCCTACCCTATGAGCTAACAAAATTAAGAAGAAAATGAATTGACAGCATAAAATAAATTTTATAGAAGATACTGAAAAAAGAAAAAAGTACGTTCTGTTCAACCTAAAACAATGTTACTATGACACATGAAACCAGGAGATCAGCTGCCCGGAAGAATCCACAGAAAACATGAAAAAAAAAAATCTAACATAAGAGGCATTTATATCTTAGAGATGCATGTGTAAATAAAAATTTATGTTTATAATGAACCATCAGTTAGAGAAGACTGCCCTTAATTTTATAAAAAATATAAAACCTTTGCTCAATGTCATGTTAGAATATTAGAATTGTCAAAAAGCATATAATAAGTTTATTATTGGATGATTTGAGACGTATTATTTTCACATACTAAAACCCACAAGTTTAGAAGATCAAAATAGAAATTGCTTTAGATATATTATTTAAGCAGGAGGCAATGTTTGCTAATATACATGGAACAACAATTGATAATTGGGCGGCAAGCATGACAGGTGAACGTGCGAGCCAGCAGAAGCAGAACTTTCAGAACAAGCACTGGACATGGCATGGGGAGGGGGGAGAAGAGAGTAATGTCAGGGCATGGCCCACTATAGTTGTACTTGTCATTTGGCAAAAAATTCCAGCGAATAAATCAAAGAAAGCTAAACCACAACCTAGCCTAAGAAAATATACCTGTGAATGGAGAAAAGCAATGCAAGTGCTGCAACAGTCTTCTCCCCACCGGATAACTGCTCCATATCTCTGAAGCGCTTTGTAGGGGGCATGGCTGTGTATTTGATGCCATGTAAGAAAGGTTCGTCCTCATTTTCTAAGTTGAGGTATGCTGTTCCTCCAAGTGGGTGTGTATGACTCTTTGTTAATTGTTTGTAAATTTTGTCAATACTTTTAGATATATGATCAAATGCCTCCATAAACAGCTCATACCTGTACCATTGGGGAAAACTTCAGTTCACAGTAATATATGGCTATCAAATTCAGAAACACCATTAAATGATTTAGCATGTATATTACCAACAAAATTCAACCTTGTAGTCAAATGCAATGTCACTTACTAATCATTGAGAAGTGCAAGGCATTAATCTGAAATTACTTTCACACTAAATTTTAAATGTTATGATAAATAATATTTAAATTGGAAAACCAAAAGTTGAACTAAATATTTTAGTTCTTAAACAATACAATTATGAAGAATCTTAAGTAATTGATATAACATATGTGAATAAGAGTGCTACTGTTTTAAATGAACCTTTATGATGAATTTGAGCATGAACCGTTGTTTTGGTTCTCTCCCTCCCAATCAGACTGTAATGAGCATAAAGCAATTACTTCAGAGCTTCGTGTGCATATACAATTTTTTTCTTATTTAACTTTTCAATTATTTATCTCATAGTGGCTAAACTTTTTTTCAAAAACAAAATTTTATTTTATTGCTGAAAATTGTTTTTAGTACAATATTTTTTATGTAATCTTTTAATATTCATTGGTAGATCTACAATAATAATATCATGGAAGAGTTTTGCATTAAGTTACTTTCATCCAGCTCAAGCAAAACTAAAATGAGCAAACTTGCTGGATGCATAGCTTATGAAAAAAAAAATCCCCCATCAAAGTAACTTTTCTCAGAGCAAACATATAGATGCTCCCGTTGTTTTAACAAATCCTTATAAGGTCATCTGCTAACATGTGTAAATATACGTGTACCTACATGACTAAATTTTCAAAGAGAGAAACTGACAAAGAAACATTATCAAAAGTCATAAAGAATTTGGTTTATATGAAGATGCTATAAGTATGCTATATAGCTACATGTCATACCTCCTCTGCTTAATGGAATTATATCTATCAGATATCTCTTTCTCTTCTTTCCTGGCTGCTTCAAATTTTTCAATCACCTCCTTTTCTTTCCCTTGTAGAGCTTCATACTGATCTAGTGCTTTCAGGTTGGGTGCTGTTTGTTCAATTTCAGCCATTAAAGTATCCATTTTTTGTTTGAAATCTAACTCAAGCTTTTGTCGCTCAGAAGGTCTCATATCCTGCAAATACATTCTGCTTAACTGACTGTAGTCAAAAACTGGTCTAGTCACAGATGATCCAGTTTCCATTGGGTCATCAACTGTAGGGAGCTTTAGCTGCTCCAATTCACATTTCTCCACTACCTCTTGCTTACGTGATCTTAGCTGCTCAAGTTGCGTCTCCTGTTACCAAAACAGATTCTTGATTATAACAACAATTTAAAATTAATTTATCACAAATTTGTCGCATTATAATAATAATCTCATGATGCCTTAACTTTATATCCTGACCAGAAAGAAAAAGGTCCAGATCTTTACACGAAAACCTAGAAATGATACCAGGAACAATGGGTACAACATAAACCAGGCGCATCACGCTACCATAATGATAAAAGTATGCTAACTTGGTAGGAGTTAACCTTCGAATTTATCTGGCGCTTCAGTTTTCCTATACCTCCTGTAACACTTGCACTCTGCTTCTTTAGTTCTTCAATGACCTTTTCACACTCATCCGACTTGGATTTCCACTCTACAAAGGAAAAGTGTTTGTTAAATGAACAAAAGATAAACAAAAGGGAACCTGCTTGATTCCGATGATCAGTTGGCACATTAGAAAAAGATCTCAGGAAACAATGCTGGAAATGTCATGAGTAAGACTGATATTTAAACTAAAGTACTATGTGCTCAAAAAGATAGAACCAGAAAAGAATCAAAGCATCATTCATGTTTGAATTATAAGACTTGCCACAAGCTACTGCATAGAATTCACAAATAATGTCTAACAAATGATATATGACCTCACAGATCAACAAGAACCGTATGACAAAGAAGCACACAGGCACATTTCTAATGTCATATAGAGGTTGCTTGGCTGTCCAACAGTGCACACCAAAGTGTTACTTAAAAAACATGTAAATAAAAGGATGAGAATCACAAATTAAGTATCAGCATTCGTGCAGTAGCATCTGCACCATAGTACTTATGAACAAGTTGTAGCAGTTGAAGCAGTCAGCTAGTTTGCCCCGATTTGCCTATCTACAAATCAGAGAGAACTACTTGATGAGAAACAGTAGCAAGCCCTAAATTGTAACATGAGCATAGATGCATCAACTACTGAAATTCAAGATGAGGCCCATTGGTGTGTGTTAGCCAGTAATTGCGGGCGCAATGTCTTCTACAAGATTGAATTGAGAAGCCTAAAAAGGCAAACCCTACTTTACATAAACCAACTCTCATAGAGAAATCTGATGCATCTTACTCAGAAACAAGAAGAAAAGCAAGAAGGATGAGAAATACATGTCCTATGGACAGAGAGAAATATGTGGTGCTAATACAGAAAAACATTGAAGAGATAGGAAGAGAGAGAATGATGACAATACGAGTCCTTAAAATCTCCACTTTAATGACCAAAAGATAAAGATGCCCTCAAAAACAAGAGGGGATTTGTTTACACTTTAAGGAAGCAATCTTGCTAGAGATGATAATAATCTGTCTGCCATCATAATCTTCTTCATCTCCCTTTACTCATACATCTCCGTGTACATCTAATTTTGAAATGGCAGTTACCTGATTGGCATAAGGAATTTCGGCAGCAACAATAGTTTTAAATGCTGATTGCCAATTTTAAACTCTGTATGAATTAATGCAAAAAAAAAAAGCCTTCAGAAACTAGATTTCAAAGTTACACCATATAACAGAAGATTGCTTGAAGTTCATTATAACTTGCAAAAAAGAAGTACAAAGAGGACAGGCAGCTTCAATAACCACTATTGCAGAATAAGTATCATCTTCAGAGAATATGAATTTCTTAAGATGGAATTGTTGCAGAAACGCAAGTATTACAAATCCAGAAGTTGATATAAAATGAGACGTAAGGTTTAACAGTACCATCAACTTCAGCTTTCAGTTCTTCCATCTGATTTGCAATTTTCTCGGCCTCCAGCTTGGCATCAGACTCCTTTCTCTGTACATCTTTCAAGTCTTTATCTAAATAATCAAGAGAGGATACCAGCTTTGCAATTGGTGTCTTCATGTCCCGCTTTTGCTCATACTCCAGCCTGAAACACAAGTAGCACTGAATCTTCTAACTCCAACAAAAGTTAGTTTTTAGGAAATGCTTCTTATATCTGCAATCAACTAGGGATATAGAAAATCAATATTATATTTTTGAATATAACAATTTCACCAAATGGTCAAAAGATCTAATCTAAACCTAATAACTGCAAGTATTCAGAATATTTCTGTTGACAAATTGACCACAGAACTGTACCACCAGATGTATCTCTTTGAAACATGGATCTACTGGCCACAAGTTTAAAAATAGCCAGTTCAGTAAAAAGATAGAAACATCCCTGTTTATTTGCCAATAGATGTAAAAACTGAAACAAAAACACAAGAACAACTAGATTTTAAAGGCTATTGGATCTGAAACAAGGATAGAAAAATTGCTAGTTCTGACCATTGGAAAGATTAGGTGATCATACACACTAGCATTTTCCTAGTTCCAAGCCTTGTTTGTGTGTTTTAACCTAGAAACTGTATTAAAACATAGAAAATAATTGCATAAAGCAAAAATACACATATTGCACTGTTACAGGAAGGCATGCCTCCAAGAACCCACATGATTCTGATTTGACAGGATATAACAGCTTTTTTAAAATGTGGTGCATACTACAGCATATGCGCCCGCATATGCATATGCAGTCCCGTTATTGCACCACATTGCCTATATGCACTATTGTATATTCTCATACCACATATGGACCAAAAAGATGGTCAACTTAGCACGGCACAGCTAAACTTCACTTGCTTGGTATCATATTGCTGCATATGTGAGCCCACTTAGCATTCTGGAGCTACATATACAGCCCACTCTTATGTCGGCTCATGTAGGTGAAGTGCGTTCGAGCGGATGGCTAGGTTTGACATGGATTTTAGGTCAGCCTGATTCTGGTCTTAATAGTGCTAAAATGTTGATTATGCTGTAATTATTGCTATCGAGTGTTAGATACTGAATTATAAGCATTTGTATTGCTATTATTCATCCATAAGAATTACTCATTGTTATTGTTTTGGTTGTACGTAATATATTATATTTATTTTTAAATAGTTAAAAATGTAACTGTATAAGCACCCACATATGCAGCCTGCATATGCACTATATGGTCCCTTGACCACCAGCATACCGCAATCACTTTTTAAAACACTGACAGATACTCTGAATTGGATTTTGCTGTGCTTTACATATATTGACACTGCTAAAGTGAAGATAGTGAAAGGATACCCTGTGAATAAAACTATCCTAAACAACTAAACTTGTTTCATATTTCGTGACAACTAATCCATAGACCTCTAGCTCATTATGTACTCTGATATGTTTGTATATTATCCTATCAAAAAATGGTTGATAAAACCTGAACGGATTGTGCATTTAAGATCTACATGTTATAAATTAAGCATTATGACAGGAAGGTACATTAGTCAGAATAAATAGATAATAGGTGACTTATCAATTAAGTTGGATAATTTTAATATTAAACTTGATAATAATTCTAGTTTAAAAGCCCACCAAGCTTATCATTGTAATCTACCATATGGCTTTGGACCAACCAAGATTTCTCCATGATTTGTCAAAGCAAGAAAAAAGCCTTCGCAGCTGACCTTCCAGCACAAAGTCATATTACTGTCGAGAGACTGTCATCTTCTTGATCTATCACCTACTCTCATGACATGTTAGAATATGTTGCAAGTTTTTTACACCGCAAATTCTGGCCATACTAAGGAAATATTATCCCTAACAACTTTAAAGGGATATGAGTGTTCTTTGCATATTTATCATATAGGCTTACAAATTAAATATCTGTGGCAGCTTTGCAATGTATGGTAGAATGCCTTAACAAGATGAATCCAAAGCACAACAAACATTTGGATCAGACAATGTTATCAGTGCCAGAGAATGTAGTACCTGGAGGGATAGGGGAAGGGAGAGCAGGGGGTTCTACAACTGCGAGCCTCTCTTGTTTCTGTTCCTCTGTATGTCTTATATGATAAGTTTATTATGCTACTTGATACATAAGTGCAGATTGAGTAAGCAAATAAGGGTTAAGTTTACAAAGTGTATTCCACAAACATCACTCCAAGTATAATCCTCCAAATGTTCAATACATAATCAAAAGTTCCAGCTTGATTCTCCTCTTGGTCAGACTAACTTTTTGCATTGCTAGCATTTATCTATTTTTAGCCCACCCACTTTCAGAAAGCCCATCTCCATAAGATCCACACTAAGATGCACATTACCATCATCCTATGCTCATGAAAAGAAGCAAAGCTAAATTTACTTAAGTTTGCAAAGTAGAATTAGACAAATTCAACAAATATCCAGATATTTTCTACAAACATATATGGAAAATTGAAGCCCCATTTTATGATTTGTTTTGTAGATCTAATTACTCCAATCCATCTTGTATTCATAATCATCCTCTTTGCATATCACATCTTCATCTTGTTTGAGAACAAACATATTCTTGTAGCAATATTGCCACATAGGAAAGGTATGAAAAAATTACACTATCTAATAGCATTTCAGGTATATATTTACTGAATGAGCTATCCATGATGAATACAAGCTGTTGCTGTCGCTTTTCTATACAGTAAGTAGATAGCACAGAGCCACAGTAAGACCCAACCAGCTCGACTGGATTGAACTGCCTAAACTGTGATCTGGAAGCCTACAACAACCCAGGTTGACCCAATATTTGACCCATGCAGGTCAGTTATTAAATTGAAAGAAAAAATGAAAACAATTTAGTCAAGGAGCTCTGTTTGACCGGGTCTTAAGCTTCCATCCAACCAACTTTACACAGTGGCCTTTACTCTTTAGGGCTAGCCCTAGATCTCTACTCCAAATCCTCTCCCATCCCAAGCCGCAGCAAACACCAGCCAGTCATCACCGACGTCTGAGATCGCCTTTCCCCTGTTGTTGCCAGCTGTGGAAAAGGAAGGGTGGTTGCTTGGAACTTAAAGGACATCGGCTCCTCCTCGGATTCTTCTTCCCCTCTTCTTCTTCTTTCTTAGTATTTTAAGTTACTCCCTACCTGCATCCTTCTATGCTACAGAGAATAGAACAGCAATAGGCAGGGTCCTTTAACATCCCCTCCAAAGCAAAGCCACCACTATAAAAATGGTAAGAATGAAGGTATGATATGATTATTAGGTACTAATTTGTATAGTTTTGTACTAATTTTTTTATTACAGAAGATGTGGGAATTGATAATACCTCATTTTGATGGCATAAATATGACATGTAAGGGGATTATTATTATAATATCTTATATTGTAACATATTTTTATATTTTTACATTTTTAAGCATTTTTATTTTTTTAGTATTTACTAAATTAATTTATTTAATGTATTCATTTATCTGGGTTAATGGATCACCCATGGTCGACACATGGTTGAACCACTAGTGCACAAGACCACAACCCAGAAACCAAAACGGTTGATGTTCAGGCTGGCTTTTAGAACATTGGATAGCACACTGATAATCCTCATACTTGTTACAAGCATACTATCAATCAGAACTCATTGATGTGCCTCCACTATATAATGCATTTGTCTGAGTGGAATACATCACCTAAGGGGTTTGATAACCAAACACACAGAGTTTTCTCAGTATAAGTAGCAGACTTATAAAAGGTAAACGTATACTGATATACAAGCAAAATGGATTAATAACATAATAAAAAAAATCAGTACAGCAAAAGATACCATCTATAACTTGAAGAAATGAGGACAGTTAAATACATACTGATATTTCAGTTTTGACATCTGGTTGCTCAAGCTTAGCTTTCTCTCATACATTTCCTGAGCAGCCTTGAGCTGACTTTCTTCATACTCACGTATGTTTTTCACTCCAACAGACTCACTGAAATCCTTGTAAATTCGGTCAACAATCTCATTTATTCTCTTCTCAAGCTTTCGACTGTCTTCAGTTCTTTTAGCAACAAGACTTTTTAACTACACAGACAGATAGCCAGCCATTAAAAAAATGAAAAGGTGTATGCCTACTATCAAATGGAGAGCCAAAACATTCATGTTGGCAACCACCTTCTGAAGCTCAGGCTTTAGACGACTAATCTCCTCTTTTATATTTCTCCCTTCTCCTTTTAGTTTTAAGAGCTTTTCCTGGATATTTTTCTGCACATAGACTCATTCAGGTAAACCCAATATCCTGAATTCAAGAATTTACAAGTAGATGACTGCAACAAACGTACTTAAAGGCAAATATTTGCATAAAAACCATAAAATGTAACTACAAGATCCAGCTTTCTGGCAAATTAACAAACGGAGACAAAACTCCAGAACATCAATGGTGTTTTTGTTCAGAAAATCAGTATTAAGATGACTTATAGCATTTAAGAAAACCTTATAACAGAATATCTTCCATAAATAGCGCTTGAACTCTTGCATTACAAGTAAAAATGGGCTTCATAACATGCTTACCAGAACATGGTAAGTCAAAGGTCATAAATGATTTTATCAGGAGAAACCAAGATCTCTCTAGCTTTAGAAACAATCACCTGCAGATGGGATGCTCCCCTCATAATTATAAGATTTCCAGCATCAATACTCACCCATCTATGCTAATATTAGCAGGATAGTAGGGATGATAGAAAGAACATAGGCATAAAATCAAAATGAACCCCCATCCCCAGGAGAAACCATAGTGCTCCATCATTATGACACCAGTACACAACCATCCATGTTGAAAGAAACAAAGGCCCTAAAAAGGATGATAAGCAAGGACAATAGCCAGATGATCATCTTGACCTCAACCTGCATTAGCTTGTAGAAGCTGACATGCCACTTCCAAATACCAATCACAGATTTAAATTGAAGTTTTCAAACTTTAAACTCAGTATTTCATATGAAACAAAAACAAACCGGAAACCCATTCACCAAGGGGTTAACCTGAACAAGTCGCTTATTACAGATCTTAAATCAAAAAAAAAAAACCTATCCAAGTGCAGTATTTAATTTGAATAAAGGCATCAGAACTAGAATAGTGCAGAAGACTAAAGAAGATTGAAAAATTGAGGTTGTCAAATATGATCAGATAAAATTTTCTATCATGGAGTAAAATGGCCTGGGATAGGAAATGATGGTGACATGAACAGTGCAGTCCAACCATATTTGATAAAATAAAAGTTCTTGTTCTTGTTTTGTTCATAAAGAATGCTACCTTGAAAAATTAAGTCAGAGACTGGTTGTACTCTACTAAATGCTGAGAAGAAAGTATTACAACTGTCTTAGACAAATGCACATTCATTTACACGCGCGTGCATGCATACATTTACACGTGCACGCATGCATGCATGCACAGAGAGAGAGACAGAGAGAGAGAACACAAAATGGAAATTTTGATTATTAAAAAATCAAATAGGTGAAACAGCTATACGGATAATTTCTTGTCAAAAATAGGAATCTGAACATAGTAAGTACAACATGTTATGAGAGCAAAAAGTTAGATCATAAGCCTCCATTAATTTTTCTGTAAATAAAGAATCATGCAAGAGCAACACAAAATCATAAAAACTAAACTTGAAAAGGAACCAAGTTACTCCTCCCTACTTAGCATGTTAACTGAGAGTTGTCATTCTAGCTACCTCCTCAATATTCGAATATTGAATTTTCCTTTCAAGCCAACTGATCCTTTCTGATGCTTCTGACTCTTTTATCTGTAACTCTCTAACTGATCCAAGCGCTTCCAATTCAGATTCCCATTGATCTTTTTTCTTTTTAAGAGCTGTAAATACCAATTAACACTCAATAAGAAAAGATAAAACGGCAAACATGCTAAAAATAATAGGAGGATAACACATAATACAAACCCTCAATGGTACTATCATCCCATTTGTTTGACCTGGCTTCCATTCCACCACTTATTCCACCCGTCATTGTACCAGACTTTGTCAGGAGAATCCCATCAACAGTAACCACTGAATACACAAAGATCGTATCCATCAATAATAAGATTTTCAAGCAACGTACATATGGACTACATTAAAAAAAAAAAATTAATAAAGCATATTGCTGAGCATTTACCTTTGTACCTCTCGCCACTCCAGCTAAGAATCTTAGCTTCTTCAAGACCATCACAGACAAGGGTATTCCCAACAGCATACAAGATAGCCTTCTCCAAGGATCGATCGAATGTGAAATTGTTAAGCAGACAAAGCATACAAAACACTGTGACTCTTTCAATATACAAAGTAACATATTTTCAGATGAGATAGAAGTTGAAAATTTTAGAGTAGTTAAGCTTCACAAACACTTCAGTAAATGTATATGCCTCGGCATACATTCATTTCCCCAACATACACAAACTGTACCATGCTGTTCAACATCATACATCCATAGTAAAACATGTGTATTTTGGCAATTGACAGTTCTACTGACTCCCTATGCCACAACCATGCATAGAATCATCAAGCACAATTGCTCATATTACCAATTTCAGACCACCTGAATACCATATGATGAGATAAATGAGAAAATCAGTGCAAAAATACAATACAAATCAGTCTGCATGCAGACTAATATTCTTCTTACTTATATGACTATGGTTGGGTTTGTGAATAACCTGGAAAAACCCCAGGAGGAGAACCTAAAAAGCACCTTTTTAGGCACTTATTTCTCTTCAACAGCCAAACAGTTCTGTCAATTAAAGAGAAATAAGTACCTCAAGTTATTGCATCTTTGAATATCTGGGATAAACTTGCGCATGGCATTGAAAAGCTTAACATAACAGATTAACATGCCAGAGCTTTTTATTACTTGAAAAACAAGTAACAGGAACAAAAACTGAGGGCCCAATTGAGCTTCATGACCATTAAAATATTTTTTCAAAAAAAAAAAAGCAGAGAGACAAGTGAAGGGATAGATAAGAGAGATGGAAAGATAATGTGAAGTGGTGCTTTCGAAACGGTATGTGGTCTCAGAATTCTTAAGAGGAAACAAATTGACATGCAACATATAAAGTAGTTCAAGATGTTCAGCAATGAAAAAAAAACAAAAATATGAGCATGGTTGGATAAGAATGTTAAGATGGAGGCTTGGTAAAGGCAGGTAGAGGAGCACAGCTAGTTTTGAAGTGATAAAAAATCAATTGGGATGTTATGCACACCACAGCCAAGAGAAGAGGCATCATTAAGGAAAGTTCTCATTTATATGTTTAAGATTCCAAACCAAGGTCCGCAGTACCAGAACCGGCACTCGTGCCGATAGGCCGACAATACATATAGTACTGTGCTTTCCCATCCCAGCGCATACCGAAAAAGAAAAACTAGAGGGCGAGAGGGAGGGAGGGAGAGGAAGAGAGGGGGGCTCAGAAGCCCTCCTCTTTTCCTCCAGTTATCCACAAGCACTGCTAGGCAGAGCCCTATTTTGAACGAAATAGAGGCTCGGACGGGGGAACGAAGAGATGCCGGAGAGAGAAAGAGAGAGAGAGAGAGAGAGAGAGAGAGAGAGAGAAGGCTCGGAAACCCTCCTCTCCTCCAGTCATCCGCAGGGGGTCGCTGGGCGGAGCCTTTATTTAGAATGAAATAAGGGATCAATCCCATTCTTTTTATATATTTTTTTGCTTTTTTAAGTGAAGTTGACATAGGGTGTGCCGACTTCACTTAAAGAAACGAAAAAAAAAAGAATGGGTTCAAGCCCTTGTTTCGTTTGAAGCAGGGTTCCACCCAACGGAGCTTGCGGACGACCGAACGAGGGCTTCCAAGCCTCTCTCTCTCTCCTGCCCTCCCTCTCTCTCTCTCCCTCCTGCACTTCCTCTCTCTCTTTTTTCTTCTCTTTCCTTCTTCCTCTCCCCCTTCATAGCCCGTTTCTCATTTTGCTTACTGAAACCATCCTGATCCGCCGCCGGTACAGCTCGGTACGCCCCGAATCGAGAGGTTCGGGATGGTTCTACCATCCTTGTTCTAGACGGAGGAGACAAGGCCTACTGTTGTACAGGTGGAACTAGTAAAAAAGAATTTGGAAACATCACAACATGATTAGCGAATGAGGATTCCAAAGCCGAATCCAAAAAGTCAGAACAAGGCTTGAGAGTCGTGTTTCCCATTACAGGCACGAAAAGCACATACAGAACTTTCTTCTACTAGTGCCCATGCATATAAGCATATTATAAATATTCAAGCTTCAATAATAACAGAAAAGATAGTTACATTATAGAGATTCTTTACATAGATTAAAAATTAAAATGACATATGCAAGCATGATCTTTTTCAAAAGAAAGACATATACAAACATGACACCACCTCACATGAATATAATTTCCAACTTACCTGTATCATTAACCAAATATCAATATGTTCCATCAAAAAAAGTCAATATGAAAACAGAAATATATGCACATGTAGTCTTTTTTTTTTATCTTTCGCAAAACTTGAATGGATTCCAATTTGTAGGATATTGAATCACATCAAACACCAACTGTGCAGTTCCACCTAAAGTACGCAACTTCTCAATTATCGGCTTCACACGAACCGACTGTAAAGGGATGAATGTCTGAGGGGGAAGACGTTGTTCCTTCAAATACTAAAACCAAACAACATAAACATTAAGAAAATGGACAGTAATTTGCATGTGATATATGATATATATATATATAAGAACTATAAGAAAGGACATTATTGCATGCTAAAATAAGTTCCTCAGGTGATTATACAGCAAACTTTGCAAGACAAATAGATGCTCACCAAGAGTACCAAAAAAAAAATTATACAAAATAAAGATCACAATAGTAGGTGAGAAATATCAACAATATTATAGAGAAACTGGAATAGGGGCAGTCTCCATATTGCTCATAAATTAGTCAGAAAGCTGTAATTTGATAATTTGAAAATATAAGCAATATCAGCAAGTAATTCAGCAGAATGTCAAATACTTTCAACTTAAAGGAGCAAAAAGGAACTGAAATTTAGCTACTTAATTCACCAAATAACCCCATATAGTAAATAAATCTGGTCTAAAATTGCTTGTACGTAAAGCATTGTAGGAATAACCGGTACATTTGTAAGAGAACATGCCACGGAGAAGAATAGCATATTTTAATGAAGTCAGCCTATAACATTACCTACAGACACGGTAAATAGGTCATAAATCTCTTCCATATATTCAAGAACCATGAAAAATATTGATCAAATTAAAATTCAGCAAAACCTTGAGATATGTTCCAAGGGGAGCACATAAAAGCATTTATCAAGTCAATAAGGCCATTAAAGGATCTATAATTCATGATCAATGGTCCAATACCGTAACATTGTCATCCATATCAAGTTGAGAGTAGAAGAAACATGAAGAGGACACAAAAAATTTAGGACACAGCAATGTCAAATATGCAATGCAAATAGAATTATATCATGTTAGTTTATAAAGGACTATGCTTTGGCGCAACAGTAAGGTTGCTCCATTGTGACATCGGTGTCATGGGTTTGAAACATAGAAGCAGCCTCTCTGCACGTAGGGGTAAGGCTGCGAATATCTAACCCTCCCCAAAAACCATAATGGCTGCAGCCTTGCGCACTGGGATGCCGTTTCATAAAGGACTCTCACATGTTAAAGCAGAATAAGTCAGTTGTACAATTCCTGTTAGGCAAACCATAAAAAAAACTGCAAGCAAAAAATAGGATCAAACTAACAAGTAACAGGTGCAGAACCAGATGAGTAAATTAACATGAAATCAGCTGTCTTAAGACAAGCAAAAGTATATCACTGTAGACCAGGTTAAAAGTAATGAGCAGAAAAAATACCTCGATGCATTCTTTTCCTGTGTTCTCATCTTCTACCACTATTGCATCCATAAATTTACCCATAGCAACAGTAACAGCAAGGTTATACTTCTTTTGTGATGGCCTGCAGAGTTCGGTCATACGACCATGAACTCCTGGAAAGAGTCGTTTGAGACTTTGAATTGTTTCAGAAAGCCGGGCATCTCGCTCACTTTCATGCTTATCAGCTTTCAGCTCACGTAATTGTAGATCTATTTCATCAACCTTTTGCTTTAAATTCTGGTATTTTGTCCTGAGAATTAAAAAAAAAGGTATTGACCAAATAGCATAAACAATACACTGACAGAGACTAAACTTGGAAGTACAGAAAGATAAGCAGGAGCAAACAAAGACCTGCATAACATTGGTATATAAATGGAAATAACTTGGCATAAAGTTTGTTCTAACCCAGAAGTTTGGCGCTTTTTTGAAATCTCGTTCAGTTCCTTCTTGACCCGTACAAGCTCATCCTTATATTTTGCAATTGTATCTTGATTCTTCTTCAATCTTGTTTGCATTTGGTCCTCCTGTGACGATAGCTCCTGCTCACGATTAGTCAACTGTTGAAGATTTTCTTCCAAATTCTTTTGAGCTTCTACATCAGCATGTAGTTGCCTATCAAGAACCTCTTTCTCATCTCTCAGTTTTGCAGTTTTCATTCCAGCATCTTCCTTACTGCAGTATCAAATATAAATATGTTTCAGGCAAATTTATGAATTAAAAATCTTTAGGTTGCTGTTAGCAAGACAGAAAAAGGACAGCACATGCTGGTCATTATATCATCTCTTACCAGCAACAAATAATGCAATATAACTACAAACTAATCTGCAGATGCATATTTTCTTGATAAACAAGTGACAGCCTTAAATAATTGGAAATTGTGGCTTTTTAGCTCCCCTGTCTTATATGTCATAATGATATTTGGCTTTTTAGTTTCTCCATCTTATATAGATATAAGCAAGGCTTACAATCTCGATACTAGATACCGAATAGGTACATCACCGGTTCAGCATGGTATGGTTGGTACAATATGGTTCGCACCCCATGTCGAGACAGCTTCCGATCCTTTTTCTCGGTTTTTTTATCATGGGACGCCTGAAACCAGTCGGTACGGTATCGTACACACCCCAGTTTCAAACGGTATGGGGTGGTTCCACTCAGTTTAAACTGGTACGGCCCGGTTAACTCATATACCCAACTGAACCTAGGTATAATACGATACCTTAGCGGTACAGTACAGTAGGGGCCATACGGGTTAGTACAGAAGGCCTTGGCTACATATGCTACCTCATAACAAGTTTATATACAATAACATTTTCCTCGCACTCTTAGTGCCATTTTTTAGCATAACATAAAAAAATATGAAAGTACAAACTGAAATTCAATGAGATAACTCAAGAACAAAGAAACACCCTCCCTCGGAGAAATCCCAAAGGGGGAAAAAAACTCCTCTCACGAGTCCCTTCAGTGCAAACTAAATAAATAAGTAAAATAGAACTAACAAAACCCTCGTAGCAAAGCAATCTTTCTTCCTATCACAAAACACAAATTTGTCTGTTTGTATTTGATTTGTGCAATATCATTTACAAGTAGCATGTATCTGCCAATAGGATCCAACAGTACACATGGCATCAGTCTGCATTGCCGTGGACCAGCATGATTCTGCCTCAGTCCATCAATAATCACATGATGCTGTTTGCAGGATGCTATGTATGGCTCACATATTATACAATTTGTGCATCCAGGCTTCCACTAGCCACAGCTTCATATCTCTAAGTAGTTGTGTTGTTCCTGTAATTTGTATAAGAAAACCCTAAAGCTTCTAATTTTTGTTTCTAATCTACCTTATTAATAAAATGTCATTTCCCATTAGCCTATATGTTAAAACTTCTTCAGAAAAGGTAAACCAAAATCTTAACTTTAAATATCAACGATCAGCAGTGATACATATATGATGTAAGATGCAATTAACGTTTGAAATTCAGAAAAAGTCTCTTCCAAAATAACATAGATGCAAGAAAATGGTATATTAGATATTTGGATCTCCAAAAGTGCCATTTACCTATCACAGCATGTCAAACATTGGCATGAAAGAAAGCAAATGAAGACGCCTGCACTAAATAATAAAACAATTGCTCAAAAATTTCAGTAATTTTTGCAGCTATCATATCACCACATAAGAACTTCAAGGGTTGTGTCTTCTTCTGTTTCTTTCCAGGCTCCTCAGTTTATAAGTCACATTACAGTTGCTGATTAAACAAGAAAAATTATTATTTGGTAATGAATGATAATTTGGTTAAATGTATGTGAGCTTCTACTGTGCTATGAAAGCAAAACAATTGCTCAAAAATTTCAATAATTTTTGCAGCTATCGCATCACCACCTAATAACCTCGAGGGTTGTGGCTTCCTCTGTTTCTTTGCAGGTTCCTTAGTTTATAAGTCACATTACAGTTGCTGATTAGACACAAGAAAAATTATTATTTGGTAATGAATAATAATTTGATTAAATGTGTGTAAGTTTCTACTGTGCTATTAAAGCAAAACAAAATATTTAAAAAAAACAATAACAAGATATTGATTACTTTATGTAATGATATGAGAAAAATTAAAAACTTTAAAGACAACTTACATTCTATGATATTCCATGAGCTCGTTGTCAGCTAACTGAAGTTTTTCAACACCATCCTGGCCACGCTCATTTAGCTCACGAATAGCTTCAGTGACATCATGTAAATCCTTTTGTAGCCTTTGTATTTCTTTTGCATGCTTTCTTTGATCCTCTTTCTTTTTCTCCAGCTCTTTCTTGCTACTTTTTATTTTAGAATTAATGCGAGAGATTTCTTCTTTAAGTTTAAGCAGCTCTGGTTGCTGAAAAAAGAGGAATACTTTTTCATAAAAACTATAATTTGTACATAGGTGTATCATACCAGTAAAGTAAAAAATATAAAAATTCACTTTTACATCATGCAGCAGATAGAAGCTTGCATTGTTACTCTAGCATACTCTTTTGAAATAGATGCAGCACCTTGATATTACAATGCATAAATTATGATTATACAACAAATAATGTACTTTTAGATGTGCTATAATAAGAGCAAACCAACTAAAATTTAAAAAAAAATAGAGAAAGACAGGAAAAGTACCTGTCCTGGATGCAATCAAGGATTTAAGTGTTAGCACTTGGCACATCATGCATGAACCAGTATGTACCGTGCCAATGGTCCAAACTGGCAAGCGAAACAGCTGTGTACCCAGTTGTATGCCAACACATTCATTCACATGCATGCCTTCCATGAAAATATATGCCAAGCACTGGCATGGCATGGAATATGTTATGCCAGTACCCAACCAACACAGAACTGGCACATGATACCTCACCCCTTGGAGGTAATAATCTCTAGAGAGCATAAGGGGAAATTAATAAAAAATACATGAATTCTTCATAGCAAGGTTCCTACAGAATCTCAACAGCATTAGAAAGTCAAACTTCGCATTGTATGTAGAGACTCAGACTATGTTCTGCAAATATGCATTGAATAAAAGACAAAACATGATTAATGAATAATAGTTAATTCTGCCAAAAAGGGAAAAAAAAGAAAAGGAAGAGAGAAGTGACCACCTGAACCTACAAAAACAGAAATAAAAGTTTCCTGCTTTTATAATGTTCTCTTTTAGGAGTCGTGTTAGTTTCAACTTGTTTAAAGAAAAAAATATCTTATGTTGCTCTACTTATCAAAACATGTTGGTTTTATAAGTAAATAAAATTGCTTGTTTTCACAATAAGTAAATAAAAACAACCAGATCTTTGAACCATATAGCATGTATTGAATGGCATGCATGCTTCATTATTTATCAATCGATATCCAAAGGCATGCAGCAATATTGTTAAACAAAGAAATGAACAATATTTTTATTGATAAGGCTAATGATGAACTGTTGGGTGATTTGTCATCAAATTTCAAAGGAAATAGAAAAAAGGCAGTACAAGTGTCAAAAATGAAAGGCAGTTGAATTGAGCTTGTCGCGATGGGTAGCCCTTTCTAGCTGTCCCCACCATTCCATGTCCCCATGAATGAAAACCACTGCATAGTCTCATTTCACCCTTCGACGATGATACACTTCTGATCATGTGAGAAGGCATTCTCAATATGGAAACATAGACAAACATACATAGTAATACAACCTAAAAGAGATGTGTACAATGTAATAAATCTTGAAAGCATGGAATAAAGGAAATAGTTCGAGAACGAGAAAGAACAATAAAGAAAGAAGATAAAAGAAAACTTGACAAGAAACCTGACCAAATTAACTCAAAGATTGCTTACCTTCTTATCAAGCTCAAGCTTCTTCTTTGCAATCTTCTTTTCACATAGCATCATCTCTTTCAAATATCCAGCTTGTTCCTTCTTTTTAATATTTTCTTCAAAGTCAAATTCCTCCTGTGCCTTGAGAACTTCCTCTAGACCTTTTTTATCTTCTTCAAGTTCACCATTTATCTTTTCCACATCCTTTTCGATGTTAAAAAGTTGCCACAGAAAGTATTCTTTCTTCAATGATTTCTGCAGATGTTTAGAACAAAAAGAAAATTATATGAATCATATGATCTCAATGTAACTAAAAACAAAAGTTTTCCACCATGAATTTGTTTTTGCTACATGCCATGCAACTGAGGATGTAGTCATCAATCCCTAATAATTGAAGCACTCAAAAAAAGTGCCATAGAGATGACATGTAAGAAATCAAGAAATGCAAGAGAGTAAGTGATTAAATTCAAGCTTAAAGAGATGCATACACACTTGTAGATATTAGCACTACCCCAAATCACAATATAAGCATCCATGTCAATAAGGGTCAATATCAGTAAGACAGTAACAAATGTGGTCATAACTTTATATATGAGTCCCTTCTGTTTTATTTATTTATTTTCTAGTTCATCTACATGCTAGCATAAAGAAACAGACTAGAAAGGGAGAAGTGAGTGTTGTTATAAGGTGATCTATGGGTTATGTGGCAACAAGATGTGAAGAGTAGTTTTATATAAAATTTTAGAATGCTAAATGGGCCAAAGTATTAGAGATAAGAAGGGTGCACGCATATGAGATGCTTACCAGAACAAAGGACATTGGAATGCAAGAGTCAGGCAGGATTAGAAAAAGCTAGCTTACAATTGCAATTGTCATGTATTGAAATGGTAGATAATTTAGTGTCAAGATGACCATGCTGCTAAGGCATACAAGGATGTTACACACATAAAGTAAATCTCCTTGGACAAGTTTTCTTCATAAGCAGGATACACATGGTTATCCATGAACTGATCATCTAAAACCATATGGAACTTGTACTTGTGTATCAAATATATACAGTTGATATGTAAAGCTAGTAGACTTATCTCACTTCCATAGGCATTGGGCTGTTACATCTGTCAACCTGTTGAAATATCATGCTATTTTGATTCTTTGTGACTAACAAAAAGGATAGGTAGCTACCATACCATATAGACATAACGCCATAGAGATATTATCAAGATCAATAATGATTAGAGGCATGTTCAACAGAAGTGTTAGCTTGTGATCATTATCTTGAAGGGACATACAATGTATTACAAAGGTCCTAGGTTTGTGCAATACATAACCAATTATTGTACCATTGTAGAACAAACAAACTAGCCAAAACATTCTTTGCAAACCTAACTAGACAACAACTAAAGCTGATAAAAGTAATCTAATATAAAAGGTTAAATGAATCCGAAAGCAGCAGTTTTGGCACTGGAATTAATAAACTTGTACATGACTAAGTTTGTAATCAATATGAACCTGCAGAATTATGCCAAGGTGCTAGCAGATATGGATAGCTACAATCATGATTCTTCAACGGACCCCATCAAATAGATCTTTCATGAAAATAACAAGTTGGAAGTTATAGAAAGCATGATGATGCACAGTAGTAACTTATACCAGTTGCTCTTGCAGGCGCAAATGTTTTTCAGCCTCTTCCTTTTGTGCCTTCTTTTGCTTTCTCTCCATGACTACTGTTCTCTTCTCCTGATAAACAAGTGCGGATTTTTCTTCCGCTCTCGCCTTTCGTTCCTCCAGATCCTCATAGTCTTTCTTAAGTTCATCTGATCCAGATATTTGCTCAAGAAGAGCTGTAAGTTCCTTGGGGTTTTTGGAGGCAATTGACTCTACATCACCCTAGTCCACAAATAAACAAGGTATAAGTAACAACAATGTTATATGATTTAAAATGTAAGATGAAAGAATGGGCCATGCTTATAGTTCCAGATCTTTTTTGATGCAGCCTCCTTGGACAATTTTGAGACATAAAGATTTCAAATGCATCAGATTTGCATTCCATGAGGCTGTGTAAATTCCCACAAGTAACAAGATAATGTGCAACTTATTGAGGAATGGAGAGATCAGGGAGAAAGATCGATCAATCTTTTAACTTTTTCTGCAATGCTTCTGGCATGAAACTGGCAAAATTGTTTCCTCTGATTAAATGAGAAGAAAACCAAAATTTCAAACATCGCAACAGTAACCTAGGTATCAAACGAAAAAGTTGCTTTGATGATTATACTAAGCAATCTTTTATTTCAAAAGCGTTTGCTTTTATTTTTCAGCATTCAGAACCCCTCTCCAATGGGCTTGTTAAATGAATCTACTAATCATGTTTTGTTCAGACTTTGCAATGAGTTTCTATTTTGATTTATAAAAAAATGAGCATAAAATTTAAAAAAAAAATGTAAGAAAAATTGCTCTGACGGTTTTTAGCACCTGCTCCAAATTCCTTGATGAGATGTGCTAACTCGGAGATGGCTAAAAAATGAAATTTAGTGATACTATAAAGATGAACGCAAGCAATGGATGAGAGATGTAAGATTAGTACCTGAAAAACAAGAAAATTCCGTGCCTTTACAAGAATGCCAAGAGACCTCAACTTGGCATTATACTCGTCCCACATCACAATCCTCCCGTCAATCCGATACTCGCTACCACCGGCACCCGTGATGGTTCTTGTGAACTGGATCTCGGAGCCATTCCCCATGTGGTACACGAGCCGGACAAACGCCCTCCTTCCCTTCTGCTCCTTCTCCCGGTCATCAAAGGCATAGATCAAATCCTTGAGCTGCGCCCCTCGAAGCTGGACTGACCGCACCCCAAGCACGAAGCTGATAGCGTCCATGAGATTGGACTTCCCCGCCCCATTAGGGCCAATAATCGCGGTGAAATCATGGAAAGGCCCAATCGTTTGGAATCCCTTGTACGATTTGAAGTTCTCGAGCTCCAGACGGTGAATCTTCCCCGGAGAGATCAGAGACGGCATGGTTCTTGGAACGTGAAAAGCTGGAGTTATAAAAAGATTTTCGCCTCTAGCGCTACCAAGGACATTAGGTTTACGGTTTTGAGAAGAAATCTAGGTTTCTTCATGGGTTTGGAGGTCGAAAACTAAGGTTCTTGCAGTTTCCATGGCACCTAGGGTTTTAAATAGATGAAGAGTCTAGGGTTTTTCCGTAGAGATTTTGGAGAAAGGTTTTTTTCTTTTTTTTTTGGGGGGGAGATGATACGGGGGAAGAGATGGCCCAAAACCTCGGGAAAGTGAGACGGGAGTGGAGGGAGGGAGGGAGGGAGGGTCGGAAGGAAGGGGTAATAGTGGTAGGTTTCGACGGGAATATTCGAGGCGTGGGAGATGAACGCACCGGCTGGGACACGGGTTAGGAGCGATAAACGACGGGAAAATTGACGCATGACAGCTTTTATGCGGGCGCCCAGTTACCCAATAAAATATTTGGTCCTCCGACAATGCCGAATTCAGGCCCCCGCGCTGCCGTATTTTTGACTGCCTGTTCCCGCCCAACTCCAGACCCGGCCGCATATAATATTTTAACGCGGGTTTGGGACTGAAGCTGAATCGGCAGGTGCCACCGCTGTGACACCGTGATTTTTTGACGCATTGCCATGCGGGCGCCAAACGGAACCAAAAAGAACTTGGGAATTGGGGGAAAGGCTCCGGGGTTTGTATTTTGAACGTACAAACACAAATTCTATGCGAGAACGGGTGCTGGACTAAAATCATGTGGAGCCGGTGGACTTCGTGTACGAACCGGCATATGACCTGACCCATACGATGATGCAGAGTTCTTTTTTTTTTTCAAATTTATTCTATTTTGTTTATCTATTCTATTATATTTTTTCTCTAGCATTTCAAAAATAGTTTGAAAAGATGAAAAAAATTACACTCCTGTGTGTCGCGCGCGTTATAAGCTTGGATCCACTCTTTACCTTTTTATTAGAAAAAATTGATATGTATGTATATATATCAAAATTTTATAATGTGATCGCATTAGTATATTATATATGAGATATACAAATAAATATTACAGTGAACCACTCTTCCTCCATTTATTATGTATCTTATTAATCTCTAAGTTTTTATTGAATAAATTAATCAAGAACGAAATACTTCCAAATCTCACTTATGTTTCTATCAATTCTGATTATTTTTCATATTTCATCTTTTTTTCATGGCCTCTTTTATATTAAATAATCTAATTTTATGAGTATAGTAAATATTACTATCCTTGGTAGAACCGCAATGGAATCCTAAATCATCTACATAATTTCTGTTGAGAAGCTTATCAAAATATTTTTTTTATTTTTCTTTGATCTTATTTTTCCTAACTAAAATCTTTTGATATTCATCTATAATGCATCTAACCTGAGTCGAATCTCTAATTTTCATGTATTTTATTTTTGTAAAATATCTTTCTCCAAATTCTTAGTTTCTGACTTGCGCCCTAACTCTTCATACATCTCTCATGCTACTTTTAACTTCATTCTCAATTGTCTTATAATTTTTGTATGCTTCTATGTTTCTGCATTTAGATGGTCTCTTACAACTCTTGCTTTTAATCTTGATGCCAATTGAACTTTCTTATTCCCTTGCCAACTTTTCTTTATGGATGGTTTTTTTTTTCCTTTTAATTATCCTAATACTCATCTAATCACTTTGTTAATTCTATCAATCATCTTGTCCACATGGAATTAGATTTTTATATAGTTTTTATTTTTCTTTTTCCAACATTTGATTCTTAAAAGCCCATTTATTTCTCTTGTTGCAAATTCTTCTATCAAATTTTTATTTAGGTTGCGTTCGGTATCGTTATTACTTCTTTTCTTTTTTAATATGGGGAGAGAATGTCTATTTCTATGTTTTTCGATTTTTTGATAAAAAATGTTTTGTTCACTCTTTTTTTTAATATAACAAGGGTCGGCAATGTGACCGACAACGGAAGAGAGGGGGAGGGGATGGGGCTGATGTCAAGGTCAATGACATAGAAAGCTTGATATTGGATAGAGAGAGTCGAGGGAGCGACGAAGAAAAAAAAAATGGGTCGGCACAATGATGCAGTAAAAAATGAGAGATAGCTTGGCATCTAGTAAAAAGATGATGTCGAGGGAGTTTGGATGGAAGAAAATGGGTTG
Organism: Phoenix dactylifera; assembly: GCF_009389715.1. Classification (NCBI taxonomy): domain Eukaryota; kingdom Viridiplantae; phylum Streptophyta; class Magnoliopsida; order Arecales; family Arecaceae; genus Phoenix; species Phoenix dactylifera. The sequence continues at coordinate 11,140,631 of NC_052408.1, read as the reverse complement.
GAAGAAGAAGGGTAAAAACCTACTTTTAAAATTATTAGAAGTGAAAATTTTTCACTTTTATTTTTTCAGAATAATGGAAGATGTTTAAAAAAACAAAAATGGGGCAACCAAATATAATTTTCTCCATTAAATTTCATATTTTTGTTAAAAAAAATAAAGAAAAATACCATATGGGCCCTTAGTTTTTTTCTTCCATTTTCTTATTCATACATCTATATTGGATGGTTATAATTTTTCAATCTTTAAACAAAACTCAGTAAAAAAATTATATACAATACCCACTTTTAAATTTTACCAGATAAAAGTTATTATTTTTTAAAAATAAGTATTAGATAATATTTGTTATAATTTACCGTGAACTTAGAAGTAGTATTTTCTTTCGCATTGTTATTTTTGAATCCTTCATGCATGCAAATTTTTCAAAACTACACTATATTTTTCAATATGCCAATTCAAATCACCTTCGGATTTTTTTTTTCTACTAAAATTTTCTTGAATCAATTTTCCATAATTTTTTTTAAAAAATATTTGGTTGTATAATCAGATACTACCTCAAAGCATAAGTAATAAAAATATTAATAGGCTCCTCTCCCAAATGGAAGGCGGATGGGCACTTATTAAAGCATAAAGGCCTTTATTAAATGGAGAAAAAAAAAGAAGAGAAAAGTGTTGGCTTCTGCGGCTCACGGAAATATATGCGGGCATCCGCACCTCATGTTCCAGTATTGGTAATGATACGAGGAGAGGAGATGAAAGATAAGCCTCCTCCGGGGGTGGCGTGGAAAATCGTCCCCACGGCTTGCAGTTGGAGCAGAAATGGCATCGGCGGCGGGGTCTATGCTGCCGTCCTGCACTCTTCTCCTCCGCCGTGGCTTCGATCTTTCTCCTGGCGTTGGACGGAAGCGCCTCTCTGCCGTCGATGGCGGGAGGAGGAGGAGGCCCATGGCGGGGTCGCCCATCAGAGCGAAGCAAGGGGAGAGCCCATTGCAGTACCGGAAGCTCGGCGATTCGGATCTCCGGATAAGCGAAATCATGCTGGGAACTGTACTGAGCCCTGGTCTTTTTTCGGTTAATTTGTTCTCTGCGATTTTCTTTTGATGCTTTGATGAGTCGAGATTGTCTTTTTATCTCTTCCTTCTTCCCAAGAAACGGTAGGAACATGTGATTTTCCTCTCTCTTTTTTTGCACCCTTTTTCTTCTCGGACAAAGAAGTGGGAAGTCCTGATTCTTATGGTGCGTCTTTGTGACTTCTTTTATTCGAGCGAAGAAACTTTTTTGAGTGCGTCAAGATCGTCTTTTCTTCTTCCGCGTTCCTTCCCAACAAACTGTTAAAACAATATGGGTGCCTCAACATTGTATTTTTCTTCTTCCTGTTATCCTGGAATTAGTAGAGAAGCATGACTCCTCCCGCGCCCCTTTCCCCTTCTTACCAGAAACGGTATAAAAATATCATTATATTTTACATGCGATGCTGTATTTTTAGGTTAAAACTGTAGGTATCAGACTGCTGATAAGTTATTTATTTATTGTAACTATTGGGTGTGCCAGAGTGTTTTTTTTCCTTGCCAAGAAGTGGTATAGGTTTGATTTTTGACGCATGAGTAGTTTTGAAGCTTCGGAGAAAGAAAAAAAATCCAATGCTTTTACCTAAGATTTTCTTTTGATATATATTCTTTCAATTCGTTCTTCCAAGAAGCATAAAGAAGCTGTGACTTTAACTATGCTACTAATTGGTTCAAATTCTGTGAATTGGATATTTGAAATTGTTTTTGATTGTAATGTTGTCAGAACTGTTCTCCCTTTTCAAGAAATGGTAGAAGATTTTGGATTTGGTATTTGGGGATTAGGGTTCTGAGTTTTAGGTGGGAAAAGAGAATCCTTTGACCTTGCAAAGCTTGCCCTTTCTTTGTCATGAATTGTTTTTTTTTCTTTTAAATTTTCAGATGACATTTGGACAACAGAATACAGAGAAGGAAGCCCATGACATTCTTAGCTACGCATCTTGAGCATGGTATTAATGCTTTGGATACAGCAGAAGCAGTGAGTTCTTTATAGTAATCAATCTATTTTAGGCTGACGAATGATATGCATTTTTGTCTTAGAAAAAAATTAAAAATCACGTTGGTTGGTGTAACATTACTACAATGGCCTTAAGTGTGCTACTTTCCTTTTTTCCTTTTTAATGCCAATATGTCAAATACTGTTAGAGCATTGCAATTTCATCCCAGCATTTAATTAACGCTATGTTGTTCTGAGTTCATGATAATTTTGCATCCATAATCACATGAGTGCCCTCAATCTCTTCAACCAGGTTCTTCATAACTCTTTCAAATCATAACTTGCACTCTCTAACTTGTGTACTTCGTTAATTTTTCTTTGGCAAGTTTGCATTGTAGGTGTCATATAGACATCCTTCTCTAGTAGCCTGTTTAAAGAGCAGATATGAGTCAAGCATATAGGTTACACACTGGGTGATTGTTGCAGAAAGGTTATTTAATGCAGCATATAACTCTGGTTTGAACATCTTGCATATGCCGATCTTAATGTTTAGGTACAAGAATTGCTGGTTGTTGTGCTTATTTTGTGCTTCTGGAGAAATTTTGGCATTTGGGGTGTAATCACTTCTGACTCACTATTCTAGGCTCTTCTCCTTCCGCATTGCCTCTTAACATTGAAACTAAGGGTCATTTCATCATGTGTGAATGTCTTTCCTTTGGGGGGGGAATAGTTCATGGATATCATGGATATTTGTGTCAACTATCTGACATTCCGATGTCTTAAGCTTTCTATGTTCTTACACCATATGGACTATGACAATTTTTTTAGCAAGACTATATAACAAGAACACAGTTAGTGTGCATTGTCCAATTTAATATATCTTGTTATATGTATGTAGGTTTTGTTGTGGCAAATACATAATATGTACACTGCTGGCATATATTAACACTGTGGATGCCTGTATCATTTTCTATTCTGTAGTACCCAGTCCCAATGAGCAAGGAGACACAGGGAAGGACAGATCTTTATATAGGTAGCTGGATGAAGTCTAAACCACGTGATAAGGTATGTGCATGCCAAAGCTCATTAATTTGCCTTTTATTAGTGTCCTTTCTAGGGAAATAATTTATGATCTGGCTTTGCATGAGAGTTTCTGATGGAGAAATAGTGGAAATTGTTTTTGCTATTCCAGTTGAATTAGCAAAACAGAGACTGTTAAAAAACACCAACTTGATATATTTAAGAACTTTAGGATAAGCACGCTCTCAACAGTTCAAGCCATTTGGTGATGTGTCATATAACTTGTAACTGAGACTTATCTGATCTCTAAGTTTTCTTCTGTTTGGATGCTCAATTAAAATGCTTTGCAAGGTCAATGGAAAATTAAGACAGTTTTGGTAGATGAAGAATACTCTTTGAAATTCTGTACTGGAAATAGGCATTCGTAATATCATCCTGAACCATCATTGGTCATAGCTCAATACATATTTGGTATCAATATTTTTCTAACTAAGCTCAATGGAGATATTTAAGACATGAAACTCTAATCTACATCAATGGCTAGGACGTTCCCCCCAAAAGTATTTTTTTTCCTGTTTTTTCACTACTTTACCTCTGTATTACAGATGGATGCTAACTGATGATAGTTCTAAAAAAATTGGATAATTACATTTATGAGTCCTTATAATTATTGCTTTGTTGTGTTATTATCATCGGATACCACTGAAACCTAATCATGCCAAGGTGTTGTTTGCTAATGAAACTCAAAAAAAGGTTGTCGCAGTGCAAGAGGCTCCCTGCCACTGTGGAGTTCAGGGAGAATCAAATGTACGCAGTCTTAATCCTGCATGCAGAGAGACTGTTTTTGTGTTTCGAACTCGTGACAACCAGATCATAACATAGCAACGTTATCATTGTGCTAAGCCCCACCCTCTCTTCAAATAAACTTTAAAGGAGGAAAAAATTATGATACAATCACTAACATTTTGAACAAATGAGGCTGCATGCACCTAAGAGCATAACAGAGGTAATACTTTGAAATGGCTATGTTTTAAAATGGACATTGGATGGTTAGTCATGGGCAAGCTAAAGAAGCTGAACTGTGCCTTTCTGGAGGATGAAGTTACAGAAAACTGAAATTTGCCAATTTGATCACTCTTGATGAAAATCAGAGTTGACTCTGGTAAAAACGGGCATGCTGACCAGTTTGAAAGTTCTGGGGAGAAAGAAGACTTTAAAGACCGTAATAGAGATTATACAGAAAGATATGAAGACGCTGAACAAGATTTGAAGATCAAGGACGTAGCCTTGCTCAGAAAACTGGCGGAACAGGGACTTGGTTTATTGGCTGTTGTCCTGGTTAAACTAGCTGCAATATATCTCATTTTGTAGTCTTCTTGTAACTTAGAAAAATGCCTTGATTGTGGATTCTAGGATCTAGTCATTGTGTAAAATACTGTTGTTCAACTTATCTTGTTTACATTTTGCAATTTAGAAATTAGCAAGAAATAAAACCATAAACTCAGGCAAAAAGTTTTCAACTTTTGAGGACTTTGGGCTTTCAGAGTTTTGAGGTGTCCCTTGCTATGTTTTGATAGGTGATTTTGGCTACAAAGTTTGTGGTTACTCGGAGCGGTCAAGTTATATTCGTGACAATGCAAAGGTTTTGCGGGTTGATGCTGCTAACATAAGAGAGAGTGTAGAAAAGAGCCTTAAGCGCCTGTCCACTGACTACATTGATTTACTGCAGATACACTGGTCAGTCTTTTTATACAAACACTAACCCCCTTTATTAAATTGTTTTTAGAATGATATGCAGTATATATGCATGTGAAGGTCATCTGCATGTCATGTCAGCCAGAGAATACCCCTTTCTTAGGGTCATATTGAGGTCTTTTGTTGTGATTCATCTACATGTCGGCAGTCCTTCCTGCACTAGCATTTAGGCTTAGCACTGCTCCCAAATGAATCTCACATTATTCAGGTCGGAAAAAGTATACCTTGTTTGATGATCATGATTTTCTGCAGTTTTAGCAACATCTATCTAAAACTCTATCCTAAATTTGTGCCACATCACATCAATTTTCAATTTCTAGCAGGTTTCTTGTTAATTAATGATAGGTTACTTATGTTTCCTGTAAGATACATTTTTTCAGGTCATATATGTACACTATAAAATTATAGTCAGGTCATGTATAAATTCCACTGTGAGCTGAATGGTGTTTAAGGTATGGCTTCTATGCCACAGATTTTTAAATAAATTAAGATAACTACACAAGAGAAAAGAGAGATTCCAGTGTGTGGGGACTTACAAATGAAATTTGATAACAATATGGAAATTCTTTAATTTATAAAATTGATTTCATAGTTTTTAAAATAAATTATCATGGGTTTTGTGGGATTTTTTTTGGCAGTGTGTGACTATATGTCTTCGTATTTGTACTGGACATGTCTGGTTTACTAGTCTTCCAGCAATAGAATCTATATCCATTGCAGGGTTGCCCAATGCCCCAATGTAATGGTGGATGATCTTAGTTTTTATAATATTTTACTCTTGAAATTATATTGATTATTTGTTATATTGAACAACTTTATGTGCTTTAAAGATGGGGACATCTCATGTTTTTATCTGGTAAAGGGAGTCAAAACACATCCTGATACTTCTTATTGTTTATATTAGTTCCCCGGTTTGTTATTTTGACGAACCTGTATTTTTGATATCTATTTATATTTCTTCAGGCCAGATCGATATGTGCCATTGTTTGGCGACTTTACATATGACCCTGCAAAATGGAGACCCAGTGTGCCATTTGCTGAACAACTTAGGGCCTTTCAGGAGCTCATTGATGAAGGGAAGGTAATATCCGCGGAGCAATTTATGCTCAACATGCAAAATTTGTGATTCAAAATACACGACTTTGGTCAACTTAAGATTTATATTTTGTAGGGCAACTTGAAATTGCTAAAAAGCAAATGGAAGTATGACTAATAAAATTGCCTCATCGAGGAGGCAATCTGACTGTTTATGATCTATGACTCGGACTTGTGGAGATGAAGCAAATTGCTAAGCACACTCCCCATTTGACAGATTTGTTTGGTTTCTCTGTTTGAAACCATGTGTAGAATAAGTAGGGCACCGGTGCAAGCTTATTTTAAGTCGAAACTGTGGTGTTCCTCTCTTTTGAAAACATAAATTTGAAAATATCCAAAGCTTATTTATTGTTACTCCATCAATTTTGTCTTATCCAATCAAAGTTGGAATGATTGATGGAGGAAATTAAGAAGGCTCTCGTAGGAGGATCGAGCAGATTAATCATTGTAAACCTCATATATTGTCCGTTCAACATTGGTGCCAAAATCTTAGTCAAAGCGACTTTTGGCAAGAAAGGAGCCTGTGAGGAGACTTCGAAATGATATTTAATGGGCAGTGAGCGCTATCTTAACCTCATGCAACTAGAAAACAATTCCCCAAGTCCCCTAGGCCTGGAAATAATATAGATGAAGCCCATTGTGAGTCAGAAAGAATGAAATCATACATCGTCATCATTCATCAAAGTCTTAAGCTATATAAACGTGATGTGTTGTAAAATTCTCGTCTTTTTTGTACTATCAACAATATACTGGATTATGGACTCACCATTTAACCCTTTCGCCAAAACCATCTTCTCTCATAGAAGATCAAGAACCCTCTATTGCTATACCAAAATCCTTTCTCTAATTTCATGATCACATATTTGGGTCACCTATCTGTGAATTTCATGAAGTCATCCCTAGTCTTAGCAAAATGTATTAACTGTTAAGCTTTGGAGGTACTAAAAGAATTCTATAATCTACACTCATCTGCATGTCTCTGCAGGCTATCTTTTTGATTAGACATTTTGGGTTCTTCTGATATAATTGACAGTATGCATTGCCTGTATGTGATCCATAAGTATATATTAGCATTTAAGCACCTCTGCATATTCAGTTCCTAGCATTCAGGACTCCACCAAACTTAAGACTGGGCTGTAGATAAGGCTATAACCCATTTCTGAAAGCGAACGATTTGCTGTAGCTGAGCAGTTTGTTACCAGCCGTAACTGCCACTTGTTTATTCCGTAGAGATTCCTCACAACCTGGCTGTACTCAAAACACCTGCACCTTCTAAATATGCCATCATGAAGATTGTATAGCTGTACAACTGCAATATATAGCTGGTACAAACTGCAATAAGCATCGAACTGGACTCCAAAATTTCTGACCAGAATATCTGAGAGTTGCTACTTTATCATTATGTCCATGTCTTTCAGGTACGCTACATAGGAGTCTCAAATGAAACATCATATGGTGTTATGGAGTTCGCACATGCTGCAGAGGTTCAGAAGCTTCCAAAGATTGCCAGCATCCAAAATAGCTATAGTCTGCTTGTCAGGTGCCGTTTTGAAGGCAAGTCCTGTAAAATATTGATCTATAAATTCATATTAATTTTATAAAAAGAGGCTAATTTGGTCACCATTTTGTTTCATCATTCATTAATTGCAAGCTCAAAAAGCTTGCTTTATCATTCATCAATTCCTTCAGTTTAGCTGTCTGCCTCCATTGTATGACACTTCTTTCCAGTTTTGTTTGTGCTATTTGAAAGATAATGGTTGATAAAGGGCATTAGACGAAATGGTTATTTGAAGGACTCCAGATCATGCAGACATCACACTAAACTTTTCTATTACATTTTACACCTGCAGTTGATCTTGTTGAAGTATGTCACCCCAATAACTGCAACATTGGGCTCCTAGCATACTCCCCACTGGGGTGGTGGAGTCTCAGTGGGAAGTATCTAGGATATCAACTCTGAAGCTGCCAAAAAGGGGCAGGCTAAGCTTTTTCCCCAGGTACATGGCTCAGATACAAAAGCTTCATTAGCAAAGGTATGTCTTATGATACAAATTTATATGGAATATTTGTTCAGTATGTCTTAAAAACCACTATGTACATATGCAGCATTTTCTCTTTTCAATTATGAACATCTATTGGCAAAACTGCATTTTTTTTAAGAATATATGATTCCTTTGATTTTAATATGGCTTTTTATTGCACATGGTTTGGTAAATGAGGAAATTTCTCATCCATTCCCACAATAGAGAGGTGAAAAACCTATATAGCTGTCAAAGGGAAAACTAATGCTGCTGACAATCTTCATTACATACTGAAATGTTCCATACATCTTCGGAGCACATTTGAGCATGCACAAAAATCAGAACCCTGAGAAAAATGAAAACTGTTCAATTTTGTGGTTCAGACCATTCTATGTTTCCAGGAAGCAACTGCACTATATGTCCAGCTGGCCAAGAAGCATGGCCTGACCCCAGTCCAACTTGCCCTTGGATTTGTGCGGCGACCGTCCGTTCACAAACAAGTTCACTCATTGGTGGCAACCTTTGTGGATCAGCTGAAAGAAGACATCGATGCATTCATTACAACCATGCGGCCATTGCCACCTGAAGTTGTAGCTGGCATTGAGGATATCTTTAAGAGATACAAAGACCCAACAATTCTTTGAATAGCTGATGTTCTAGATTTTTTTAGATTTTTTTTTTTTTAAAAAAAGTTCTTTGACATTAGCAAGCCGGTAATGATTTGTCCCCTTCAAGAACGAGTTGCAGCTGCAACAGAATAAGGCCCTGTTTGCGGGGAGCTGTTAGGCAGTAGACGCTGTTGGAAGTAGAGCTGTCTGAAATAGAGCTGTTATAAAAGCTGTTTGTTATTTGGTAACTATATTTTTAAGTGCTGTGCACTTTAACATATGTTTGGTAAACAAACTGAGAAAGTACTTTTATATGACAAAATTACCATAAAGGACATTGCATAGTATATACAATAGAGCATGATAAAACATAACATATATTAATACATAATATACGATATAGTATAATATTACTGTAATATAAAATATTATTATTATAATATAGTAATATATATTGCATAGCATAGCATAATGATATATAATTATTAGAGTAAATTAATTTTCTATTATATAACATAATATTAAATTATTTAACATAACATATTAATGTATTATGATATAATGTATATATATTATATTTATAGTATATACATAATAAAGATATAAAATATTATATTATTAGTATTAATAATTTCTCATAATATAACAAATATTAAATATTTAAATACATATTAATGTATTATGATATAAGTAAATAATATAATATGTATAGTATAATACAATAATCAAGGTATAAAATAATATATTATAGTATAATTAATTTCTCATAATTTAACATAATATTAATTATTTACATTACATATTAATTATTATGATATAATGTAATATAATAATATATTTATAGTATAATACAACATAAATAACTATTATCTGTTTAATAGATTATCTCTTTATTTAACTATTTGCAATGGCGACAAATTCACCATACTTATCAATATCATAAGGATCAGATTATTTGCCACTCACTCATTATTTTTCTTTTTATTTATTTATTTATACGTTCATTCGCATATATATTTTTATTATGCATTTATTTATTATTATTTTATCCATTGAAATGTATTTATTTATTATCTTATTTATTCATTCATTCATTCATTCATTTATATAAAATTTATTTATTTATTTATTTTTCTTTCTTTCTTTTCATTTATTTATTTTCTTTTCTTCTTTTTTTCCTTTTCTTTTTTCTTCTCTTCTTCTCCTTCCTTCCTCTGCCCCTTCTCCGTTCTTCTCCTCCGCGGCGGCGGCAGCACCGGAAGGGGGCCAGGCCACGGCGGCCGCGGGAGGGGGCCGGGCCGTGGCCGGCGGCAGTCTCGGTGGCCGACGACGCGGAGGGGGTGCGGCCCTACGCGGCGGGGGAGAGGGACGGGGTGCGGCGGCGGGGGAGGGAGGGGTGCGGCACTGCAGCGGGGAGACACTGCAGCGGCGGGGAGAGGGAGGGGGTGCGGCGGCGGGGGAGAGGGAGGGGGTGCGGCACTGCAGCGGCGGGGGAGAGGGAGGGGTGCGGCGGCGGGGCACTGCAGCGGCGGGGAAGAGGAGGGGTGCGCGGCGGGGGAGAGGGACGGGGTGTGGCGGCGGGGGAGAGGAGGCACAGCAGCGCAGCGCGGCGGTGATGCGGGGGGGAGGTGGTGGTGCGGGTGGGTTGGGAGGTGGTTGGGAGAGGAACAGGGCCGGGGGGGGGGGGGTCGGTTGGGAGAGGACAGGCGGGAGGAACCTTTTTTGGGGAGGAATTTTTTTTTACATGGGGGTATTTTGGTCAAAAATACAGCTTCCGAAAAAGCTGAAAAAGCATTTTCGGAAAGCTCCAAATTGGAGCTTCCTTCCAAAGCTGTTTTAGCTTCCCGCAAAGCGAACAGCTTTTCAAAAATTACCAACACCATTTTAGCTAAAAGTACTTTTGGAGGGCCAAAAAAGTGCTTTTGGCCCTCCAAAAAGCTCCCCCAACAGGCCTAAGCCAGCAACATGACCTAGTTCATGCAGCTCATGAAGTACATGTTTGGTAACCCTAGAAACTACACGAAACAAATAGGCTTGTCAGTAAATGGGTTATTGGAGCATAAATGTCTTGATTTCTGTCATGGACAGTTCATGCAAATCTCATGATTTCACTCTTGCCTGTTAGCTTGGGCATTCATATTTATGATATTAGAAATGCAACTGATGCTGTGGCAATCCTAGGATGCGCCTAAGCGAGTCAGGGACGATTGATGGTGGTCTTCCTCCTCTAGAAGACCTTGCCTCGTGTCAAGAATACCGCAAAGGCGTCATGTTGTGCCAAGGAAAAGAAAAAATATCTAATTTTATTTACATATTTTTTTAATACGAAATTTGCATGAATATTTTTTAAATTTAATCTTTGCATGAAAAAATATAGAATTTTTTTTTTTTGCGTGTACCAACTTTAGAAAAAATATCACATAAATTCTAATATTTAAAAGCTATGTATATTATAAAAAAAGCAAAAATATATATAAAAAACAATAACACTTCTCTGGCTTGGTAAAGCAATGCTGTCGTATCTACCATCTACCGAATACTTCTATGATATATAATGAGAACTCTGGATGTATGGAGTCGGGCTAAAGTCCGGATATGCGGAAGCCGCACGGAAAAAATGAGCCCTTCCATGTTAATTAATGTGCTAATAAAATGTTTCTGCTTTGCTCTTATTCGTGGGGCTGCTATATTAATATTTTATATATAATGAACTTCGGCAATGGGAAGCCGACTGGACAAAGTGAGACCTCGCACGTTAATTTCCACCATAAAATATTTCTACGTTTGCTTTTACTGCTTATGAGCCTACTATATTTAATTAGTTCACCTTTTTTTCCATGCTTATATATAATTCTGAATGTACGTGAGATAAGGTATAATAGTTTGTCACGAAGGGAGGAGGGAAAAACACAAGCTTCGATATTTAACCAGGTGTAAAGGATTTTATACTTTTCTATTATAATAATAGACTACACTTCTGGATGGTTATGGTCTTTCAGTCTCATGACAAAGTGCTAATGCTATACATGCACAAAACTGGGTGCTGCTCTAAGCGATCACTCCTTTATTTTTAAGAAGCCTGCTCAAAGAGGGATGCCGTCTCGAGTCCTACTACTTCAAACATTAGATCTCAGTAAATATGTGAGCACAATCATACATATCAACACACATATCTGATAGTTCTCTGGTACTCTGTGTCACGCCCCGGACCCGATCGTGACACGGCCGTGCTATTGCCGACTATCGCCCACAGTAGCACGCAGCCTCACAGGGGTAACAGGTAGCCAAAAGGATTCAAACTATATATATGTTAAAAGTTTTGCAGTACAACCTTGAAGTTTGAAACCAAAAATACAGAACTTCTATGCTATTCAAATGTACAAAGTATATAAGCTTCTCCAAAAATAACGAAGCTCTGTAACAAAATAAAAACATATCTGACTGGCGGATCACTGGTGAGGATCTGAAGAGAAAACGAGCATAAACAGATTGTTGATGCTACACGGCTCAGTAAGTAATCCTGCATAATGCCTGACCGGATCAATCAGTAGGCTAAAAATGTAAAATTAGGGTTTTGAGAAGCTGACATGCATGTTATCTAATAATCATCATGGCGATAACCTGTAATGCAATTTAAACAAAGCAGTAGTGCAAATCACAAAAATTTTCATTATTATATGCATTATGAAACCGTGCCCCCGGCATGCCGTGGTCCTCTTTTCTCTCGGATGCTACTGCGAAGTCAAGACTCGACCACTGGGCGGGGCAGGCTCAGTTACTATTCAGCCACTGGCGGGGCAGGCTCAGTTACTATTCAGCCACTGGCGGGGCCAGGCTCAGTTACTATTCAGCCACTGGCGGGGCAGGCTCAGTTACTATTCAGCCACTGGCGGGGCAGGCTTCAGTTACTATTCAGCGCACTGGCGGGGAGGCTCAGTTACTATTCAGCCACTGGCGGGGCCAAGCTCAGTTACTATTCAGTCACTGGCGGCTCAGTGCATTCTCAGTAGGCTCTTTGAGCCCATTATAGTGCCTCTGGGCTAGCTAAGACTTTATAAACTTACATGCATGATTAAATATCGTATCATCATGTCGCATAATAGCCATAGCTTCTGGGATCATGCAAGTTACTTATGCATGTGAACATATCATGCATGAAACATATCTTCTTAAAAAATAGCTTAGAAAACATTAATAACATGACATGATCCATAACAGGATTAGACAGGTTACTTACATTCTTCAACTATATGCGTTCTACAATTTAAATTGTATAAAAAAACACTGTTCATCTTATAAAACTAATACAAAGATCTACGATAGATTAAGACAGATTACTTACATCAATTCGCTTCCAAATTGCTCAAAGGTCCAGGTGACAAATCCTTAATCACCTAAAAACAACATCATAGAGTTTACATTATTTTCCCCATTATTTATTATAAAAATCTTCTTAGTTCATCATACTATGAACTACTTGCTTGGGTCCTATCCAAGGATTTAGCCCAAGTCCAATTTGAAGCCTTTAGGGTTCGATTTAAAACCAAATTGGGTCCACATGGGTTGATTGGGGTTTTTAATTAAAGGATTGGGCCTTGTTTATAATTGGGTCCAACCTTTTCTAGCCAATTGGATCCTCTGATTTGGTCAATGTGGCTCATTTGGGCCTGAGTCAGGATTAGCCCAAGGTCAATTCGACCTTCTGTCAGTTGAATTGGGCTTAAATTGGGCCTAATTTACAATCAATTAGGGTCTGCTGAGACCAACTCAGCTTAATTGGATTCGGACCCAATTTAATTTGGGCTTAATTCAGTTCAGATTTGACCCAATTTGCAGTTTGGGCTCGTCCAGACTTAGCCCAATCTGATTGGGCTCGGGTTCAGGTTCAATTGGCTAAACCAATTTTCTTATTATTGAGCTTAACGGGTTTCGGACCCGAACCCCGATCCGTCCCGTTAGGCCGGACCCGTTAAGGGGCTCTTCTCTCTTCTTTTTTTTTTTCTTCTTTTCTTTTCCTTTTCCCTTTTTTTTTTCTTTCTTTTTCTTTTTCTTTCTCCCTCTTTTCTTTTCTTTTTCTTCTCTTTTCTAGAACCTTCCTGACTCTTCACTCCCTCCTCTCTTCACCCTTTCTCCTCCTCTCTTCTCCGACGAAGGCAGGACGGCGAGCGGAGGAGAGGACGGCGAGCAGAGGGGGCCGGGCCACGACCGGCGGCGTCCGCGGCCAGGCCCCGCGGCGTCCCCGGCCGAGCCTACGGCGCTCTCGGCCGCGCCTGCGGTCGACGCTCGTGTCGACGGTGCTCGCAGCCGAAGCCGGCGGCCACCGCACACGACGCCGAGCTGATGAGTCCCCTCTCCCTCTTTTCTTCTTTCTTTCCTTCTTTCCTTCTTTCTTTTCTTCCCGTTTTCTTTTCTTCTCTGTTTCCCCTCTCTTCTTTCGTAACCATAGAGGGGGGCGACCCCATGCCGGGGCTCGGAGGGCCGGATTGAGGTCGGTCGGCGGCTCCCGTGGCGCCTGCAGCAGCCGCGGCCCGTGGTCGCCGACCCTCTCTCCTTCCCGTGGAGAAGAGAGACCTCGAGGGAGGAACAGCCCGCGGCCGGACCAACGGCGCTGACGACGCTCGCGGCCGCACACGGGAGTCCCCTCTTCCCTCTCTCCTTTTTCTTGTGGGAGTCTCGCCACCACCTCTCGGCCGGCGGAGAGGTGGGGTCGGCTGGGGCTGACGGCCTTGAGGCCGCGCGTTGGTCGCCGGCACGGCAGACCGCGGCGCCCTTGGCTGCCCCTCCTGCCCTAGGGCGGCAGCGGCCGGGGACTGTCACCCGTAGGCGAGTCCGGTTGGGCTCGGCCCGGGTGGCAGCCAGGCCTGGGCTTGGGTTTCCTTGGTCCGGCCCGCGGCCCGTGGGGTCCGGCCTAGGATTTTGTTGTTGTCTTCTCCTTGCCCGATCTTTCTCCTTGTGCTGGTGTGCTCCCCTCTGTTCCATGGATGGAACAGAGAGGAGAACACCCCGCACCGGAGGGGTTCCTCCCCTCTTTCTTGCTTTAGTCTACTGGCAGTGTGCTTACCTTGACTTGGCTGAGTGGAGTTGGGCAGTGACCCTTCTCGGCAAGTTCCCTCCTTCCTCCCTTGGGCTGCGGGGCACCTTCCACCTCCAGCTCCAGGATCTAGCTCTCTGGTACCGAATATCAGAGGGTTAGAAGCTTAAGAGGGTATATCCAAGATTAGGGTTAGCAGGACTTAGGTCTATAAAAACTAAGCTTGTGATTTGACCCACAAGGAGAGGTGGCATCCTCTCCTTGCTCAGGGCTTCGGGAGCCACCAGCTACCCCCCCCACCTTGCTACCGCCCAGACCCCTCTTCAGGCCAGCTCGAGGCCCAGCTGCCGAGGAGGAGGGAGGTGGCGGGCTCCGGTTGTGCATGCCTGTGGGGGTCTCTCCGTTGGCCATCTGTGATCCTGTCTTTTCAGCCCTCGGGAAGATGGGAGCCTATTCTTTCTGGGCCTGCTAACCCTGCATCCTGGCCCAATACCCTCAAACTGGGCCCTACAGTATTGGGCTCGGACATTACACTCTGATACCTTCCTAGAATCTATAAAGCATGTCAAACGATACTAGAAATCTATCAAGATCTTACCTAGTCCTTTTCTTTCCCTTTAATTAAGAGGAGTTAATCCTCATGTTTTCTACTCAATATCCACTCCATCCTCGAGGGCTAACTCTAACTAGAATTGATTCCCTGCTTGCCCAAGCGGCAAGAAGAGAGCAAGCGCTTGATGGTGAGATAAGCTGCAGTTGGATGCCAAATGTCAAACTAGGGGAATGGGTAGACTTAACCACTCGTCGCCAATCCCTGACTAGCTAACCAACGGATATAATAATTAGTTTGGTTGGTGAATAGTAGCATGGTGAAAGGGAGAAGTAAGATGGTAATAGTATGTTAAAAACAAACAAACAAACAAAAAAAACCCCACGGATAAAGATGAAATCCCTTAACATACTTCTTGATGACAAATGTATGGCCAAAGAATTTGATTTTGGAGCGTCAATACCTACAGATGAGAGTGTATTTATTTTATTATGCTTGTCCAATGGACCATAAGGTTACTTGACTGGATCCTGAATGCCTACAGACCTGCCATTTAACATAAAAAAAGTGATCCTACAGCTTTGGGTACTTATCTTGGAGCTTATCACTGGAAAGAAAGCAATCATTCTGATGGATCTGAAGAATAGAAAAGCCCTGCACCATGATGAAAGAGAATAAACTTAGAGGCATGTTGGACCATCAACTCGTAGAGGAAGAATGATGAAGCCGCTTAAGAAATCTCTCAAACCTGCGGTGCAACGCCTCAATCTTAAGGGAGAAGAAGTCACAGACGCTGCAACTGCTACGAAATAACAAGTCCTAGAGAGAGAGAGAGAGAGAGAGAGAAGAGAGAGAGAGAGCTCGCCCGATGGAACTACAAGGACATCTGACAACTGATGCTATTGATAACATAGTCCATAGAAAAGAATGTATCCAATCTCTCTAACTTCATCTGTAGGCTTATATATGAAAAGCTTTCTGAAGCAATAAACAGATAGCACCCATATGCAAGAGTCTTGCAGCGTGTTTGCTCTACATATCATTTCGTTTCTGAGACGTACTATTTTGAACATGCGTTCGCTTTAGTGCAGCACATCCAATATGCAAATGTCTGTATGCAGTATGCTGTTTGCATAATTACATGCATATACTAGCATTTGGCTAGAAAAGCAAGGTACTTGTATCGCCCATCATTACACAACAAAGATGAACAGCAATCTCAATTCTACAAGCATTAACCATGCCGTACGAGATGCAAAATGAAACAGAAGCAGCAGGTTCTGGAGCTAAAAGCCTAGGAGGGAGGGATACCACTTCCACCAGCCAAAATAATCTGGCAGAATACTTATAAGTTGGTTCTTGCAACCTATCACACTACCATTCTGCTAGATCTGCTAGTACACCTATCCTCAAAGTAAGATTGTCATGTAATTCTAACCAAAATATTCCTTGTCTGTAAAATGCAAATGCGAAACAACAAACGATACTAAAAGAAAGATGGGGAGTATAGACTGGTAAATCTAATGATCCTAAATAATAGAGAAAGTAACTCTACATTAGAAACATTCTTCAAATGGAAAACATATCAAATCCATGAATAGACAAAACACTAAAGGAATTGACAAGAAAAGGCATACTAAGCAAAAGCCAGTACCTACCATGCAATTTGAAGGTGAGTCAAAAATGAGGTGTGCAGAACCATGCTGAGGGCGCAAAAAAGAGTTGAAAGGGGGGAAATGAAAGATACATCTGTCCTAGAAACAGTAACCTTCTGGCAGAATCCAAGGGAGGAAGAACTTCAGCTAGATTTAGCTATGCATGCATTTCTTGGACATTCATTACCCATATCAATTACCACTTGAACACGAATTATAATCTAAGATTAAGCAATAACAAATCGAATTATCCATCTCCATGATGTTTAATCTAAGATTAAACATCATGATGGTTTCTCTACAGAACAATTGATCCATTCTGTATGCATGATATGATGGTTTTCAGAAAAAAAATGTTGTCATGCCAAAATAAACTAGAAGAATGTCACAACAAAAAGGAGAAAACGCTTTAAACTTTGAACTATATTCAGTAGTAGGGACTGCAATCCATTCTACTAATCAACAATTTCGACATATCTCCCACCAGGAAGCCATCACTTCAACAGTTTAATTGATTCATCAAATCCATCAGAAAGCCATTTGACTGCAACAAAACCCATTATTCTTGGCCAAATCAGCATTATCTATAGAATATCAACAGGTATTGCAGTTTCAACCAGTAAAAGCAAAGGCAAACCAAAGCAGAACTTCACATGTACAACAGGATGGACGTCAGAGAGAAAATATGCAAAAGCAATCCAATTATTTGTTGATTTTGCCACCAAGTGATCAACTTCAAATCACAAGAAGCCATAACAGTGACTGAAACAAAACAGAAGGAGGATTCTCTCCCCAGCTGGAATTCCCGTGATTACCTCAAAAGTCAACATATAATGTTCTCTCCTCTCACTTTTTTGGTGCAGCGGCTCTCTCCCTCTCACTCGATGAAGCACCAATTGCACCATCCTTGGCCATCTTTGCCCAACCGCAGCTTCTGCCAAGTTGGTGATTTGTTTCCCAGATCTTTTGCAATAATACCACAGCAAAAACCGAACGCGTCAATAAGCAACAGGACCGAGACCCTGAGACGTTCACTATATTCAGTAATAGGTGATAAATTATGAGAGATTCCTGAACATCAGATCAACAAACTCAACATTTTTCATCACAAATAGGTGTCACAGAACCAGTTATGAATTCATCAAGTTCAACAGATAGCCGTCCATTTTCATTCCATAAAAACCACATCAATCCCACTCTAAATCATTATCCCAAATCTAGGAAAACAACAGCAATTAATCAAGCAACAGAGAACCGAACTCGCCATTGCTTCATCGAATCATCAAATTTCCGATGTTATATTGAGTCAAACAGCAAACATAATAAAATCGAGCCCTAAAATTCTCCAGAATGTTCACGAGATTACCTCAAGATTCGACCTTCTCTCTCCCGACGAAGAAGAAGCACCAGAGCCGGGCCGCCCTCGAGTCCCCAGAGCAACATCCCGTCGCCATGGTGGTGGTGGCGTCCCTTGAATTGCTTCCTCATGTCGTAGGCGTCCTCGCCGTCGGCGTAGTACTTGGCCTCGATGTCGTGGATCTTGAAGCCCAAGGTGGAGGTGTAGAGATTGAAGGCAGCGCGGTTGCTGCGGCGTACGTGGAGGGAGACGTACTCGGCACCAAAGACGGACTCCATAGCGTTCTGAGCGGCGGTCATGAGCTTGGTGGCGATGCCGAGCTTGCGGTGAGAGCGGAGGACGGCGAGAGAGGTGAATATGGCCGTGGCAGGGCTCGGAGGAGTCCTCCTCCATCTTGGCGAGGACGTATCCTACGATCCGCCCGCCGTAGTCCTCGGCGACGAAGAGGAGCTGCGGCCACGAGAGGAATGTGGTAGAGATAGTAACTTCATCTGGTAATTCTCCGGCAGGCCACATCAGGTTGCATGCCTGCAATCGCCAGAAGGTCCCTCGATCGTAGCTCGACGGATGCACACCATGGCCGCCTCTCGTCGGATTCCAGCAGTGTTAGGGTTCTCAATGGATCGAGTTCTCCGGTTAGGGTTTCGGCGCCGCGGAATAAGAAAGGGAAGGGGTTAGATTTGGGAATTTCTTCTAGTTAGGAGGAGGCCAACTTCGAGTTTATTCCGACCCCCGGCTTGAACCGGGTTTGGGTCAAGAATCTTCATTCGGCTTGGGTTGGGATAAGAGTAGAACCATTGATCTAAGATTTTCCCTTTTTCGGTAAAAGCCCATGAATAAATTCATTGCTAATAAATATAATGAACTACTAAGAAACTATGGCAATGTAAGAAAATTTAGGAGGATACCTGTAGGATTTTAAATAATTTTTGATCAGAAGCATATCTAACCCATAAAAAATGAAAAAAATTTAGAATGAGAAAAGCATATACTTCCAATTCAAACAGTTCTCCCAAGATGAAATGTGCCATGAAATTGGATGCTTGAGGAAATAACAAGCTCTTTACAATGCAATGCCGATATTAGGTTTCATATTATAATCAATTTAAAGATGCTAAGGTAGCTTAAATTGTACAATTTTAAGCATTCCTTTATGCATTTTTTTATGAATATTTATTTTTTTAATAATTAGATCATCAACATTTTAAGCCTGCACTGAGAAAAAATTAAAAATAATCCTAGATAACCAAGATTCAACCTTTAGAGACCATGTGTTAGTGGCTAGCTCTTCTTTTTAAAGTGACAATTAGCATATTGAGTACATAATAGGAGGTCTTAATTAAAGATTGAATATACTATTGGACACAATTTTGATATGTATCATTCTATTGGGCTCAAGCTCCTCATTTCGTATTTACATCTAATTTCAAATTTTATATTGCTTAAGATATTCAATTGTTCTGTTGAATATTTATCTTTCCATGAGTGCTGATCTTTTTATTAGTAAATTTTGAAAATCAAAATAACCAATAATTATTAAAATACCTTATACTTATAATATATGTTTATTTAATTTTTTAAAATAATTATTATTCTTTATTATATAAAATTATAATTATTTTTTATCATCTGCCTCCGCACATCGTGCAGTATCATTTTTGTTACAATTAAATCGATAGATACTAAAAGTGTCTACCAAGAAAGAATACTTCAAACAGCAAGTGCTTTCTCCTCCAACAACATCCTCATAAGAAATCCTGAAGGTATTGCAATAAACGAGCCATCCACAAGCTAACTAAGAATAAGCCTCTTACTCCTCTGCCCTCATTAATGGATTATGCAACATCAACCCAATAATAAATCAACATCCAAAAGGGTGTTGCATATGCACCGAACTATGAGATGAAGTTGTTGAATTTTGATCCAAATGATATTGCCATGAAACCGAATGCAAAGAGAAAACATCATTAGTGACTTCCATAGCATCTAGCTTGAACCTGCATAGGTCGGAATTTTACAAGAGTAATAAGCTTCTATTATTACTGTATTGATGTCACTTTGTGCAAGTAACTAAGATGGAAAGCTGGATAATAGCATCAATTATATTTTTATTGAGACCAATGGTGCGGCTTTTTCGCGTGGAATGGAGCAAGCAGATGCGAGCTTTCTCCGCCACTGCCGCCAAAGGCAACAGCCAAAGTACTACTTTCTATTTGAAAGTATCACCTAAAAAAATTTTAATATTCTTTTCTTCTAACCATCTGTTATTTTAAATAAAATATCATAAATCCTAATCGCATGTGCTCGAATGATGCGACGCGAGGTGAGCAAAATTAAGAGAAATAAAATTTTGAAAGCTAATAGTGCAACTGATTGGATGCAATCTTATATAGCTAACTATATTGACGACTGCATATTTCTATGTATCCCTAGACTTGCTTGTTATTGAATAAAGGTGATCAGTTTGTTCTTCGCGGCGCCCTGAAGGATAAATTCACATCGGCGGCCTTTTCAGCTGATAAATGAGTTACTTTCTAGAATGGGGTTCGGAGTACTCCGTGTGTGTATTTGGAATAAGCCTCTGATGTGATGCGAGAGGCGGGAGCGAGTGTAATTGACTTGATGACTCGACTTGCATTCCTACTCCACATCTTCTTCGACTTTTCTCTTGACTCGCTTGTGAGGTATAGTGTCTGCTCCTGGCTCCAGCCGAGAGAGGGCATCGTAAAGTAGCATGCGGAGGAGCTAAGATACGGGTAAAGCACCGTATCCATATAACTGCTTGCCACCTACGCTCCGCCATCCATTCCAAGTTGAGGGACCTAGGTTATAGTATCCTATCAAACAGCTGACGAAGGGGATGAGCGGAAGCAAAAAATCTATATCTCGGCCCTCGTCCTGGTCATCCCCGAGCACTGCAAATCCGGTTTTAAGTTACTTTTTTTTATGCCCCCATCTTTCTTTTTTCCTCCTCAGCTGCTCTTCTTTGACTCCTTCTACTCAAGCTCCTACTACAGCTCCGATTCCGGAACCCGTTGGATAGTTTTGGCTGCTCGGTCAGCTCATCTCGTTCGACTCTTCGTTTTGCTCCGACAGGCCCTTCTTGTGGCTTGAAAATGATTCCCTGTTGCTAATGGGGGAGAGATCTTTCATTAGGGTTTGATGCATAGGTGGCAGGAACTAACTAGGGTTTAGGTACCGAATTCGAAGAGCATTCGTTTACCGGGGTCGAGAGCAGCCAGCCCTAGAGGTACCACACTAACAGCGGCAATCCCGACCTGATAGGCCTTGGCTACATGACTACTATGTGGTACCTTCCACACTTCACCAATGCATGAGTAATATCAAATTTCGTGAAGATAGGAGAATAGATGGCGACATTCGCCCTTTCGATGTGCACGAGGTCGGGTATCCTGATGCAGGTACTACATCGACCCAGCTGCAATAGCTGAACAAGCTTTCAGGGTCAGGAGGCACTCCCGCCGTAGTTTCTCGTACGGAATCGACCCACTGCAGGTTGAGGCCAGAGTGAGCTCAGCGGTCAGCCCCTGACGTTAGGGGGTCTTTCACCTTTGCCAGAATCTATAGAGATATTATGAGTCCTCCGTCCCAGATTCCCTCGCCGCGGCCATCTGGTGCGTAGAAGCGGTAGCTTCCCCCGACCTACTACAATACAACAGTCGCGACCATGAAAAAAAAAAGGCCCAACGCTTCTAGAGTTCGCTGCTTTTCCCAGGCCGGAGAAGGGCAAGGGTTGGCATTTCGAATCTTCCAGTGAGTAACAGTGGACTCAACATATTCCTTTCCTAGTCTTTCTATGTCGCAGGGTTGAAACCAAGAAATATTTGTTATTTTCCTGATGTTTTCCGAACATTTTCAATAAAACCTTCTCGTATTGAATGGGAGGACGAAAAGCAAGGGAACGAGTACCTTTTCTATCTATCCTTAGAAGTAGGGCGAGTAATAAGCTCGATCTGGATCCGAAATGGACTATGGATCTCGATCTATTGGTCTATGCGGGATTCGCCCTCTTCTCTGCTTACGCTCTAGTTGTCGCGGGGCTAGCTGGCTTGCTGCTTTCTTTCTCTCCTTACCGCGTGAAGATTAGTTCAATAGCCAAAGCGGACCAGAGAAGGTTAGTTTAGTGACCCGCGGAGATAGACCAAAGAAAAGCTGACCGGGGCAGGAAACAAAAGAAGAAAAAGTAAGGCTTGATTGGCTAAGGGACATAGGTAAGGAAAAGCTCTTCAAGAGGTTCCACTCTTACATATACTTATCATACGAATAAGAGAAGAGCAAATTCGTATATTGCATCTACTTTACTTTATGGAATTTATGGAAAAGAAAAATTCTTGAACCTCAAGTAAAACAAAATCTGTATTGTATAAAATAAAAAGTTTTATTAATAATTTATTTTTTTCCGGGATTGCAAATCTATTAATATTAAAGGTTCTTCTTTTGAGGTTTATAGTTTATTTGTTCGAGAAAAATGGATCCTTCATGATTGATCGTCCCGAACAATCTTTTAGAGGAACGACGTTTCATTTTGCAAGTTATTTCTCCCTCGATTCTTTCATGAGCTGGTCCTCGCCTTTCAAAGCCGGGATAAGGGCCTTGCTCGACTGGAAAGGACAGGATTGGTTTCAAACCGGAGGAAAGATTTTGTAACAAATATTTTATAAACCTTTTTAAATATTATGTAGGTTTATTTTCATAAATATATTTACATATGGATGGCAATAATAAGTTTATTTTACCCAAAAAAAAGAAAAAAAAAAAAAGAAAAAGAGAGGAGTCTTGTAGCTGACTCGACCTGATAATCTACAGATGGGGCTTTGACTGGCGCTCATTCACACGGTCGACGCCAAGTCCCCGCCCATCTGTAAGCCTGCCGTTTCGCCCAGTCGAGTCTTGCAAGGGTCATCTAGGTGGGCGCCCATAACTTCGCTCTTCCCTATCGTGCACTCCTCCGACATTTGGCAAAACGAAAGAAAAAAAGAAGAAATGGGAATATAATAAATTCACGGCTTAATTCCTGTTCCCCCCCCCCCCCCCAACTTTTCCTTTTCTTTTTCTTTGTTTTGTTGTTTTTCATGGATAAACTCAACAGATACCCATCTGGTCCATGACCCATTCTTCCTCGCTTCCAAGTCTTTTTATTATTATAGTTAAAGCATAAGGAGTGGCCTGGGGCGAGGAGGGCGGTTGATCTTGGGAAATTACCGCCCGTGGTTTCCTGGGCAGCCCACAAAACCACTTTCCCTTCTACCACCTTCAAGAACTGATCCGGTTAGGGTTAGGGTTTGATTTTGATAGGAATCCTTCAAGAACCGGGAAATCCCACTTTTTGGCAACTCTCTTTCTCGAATCGGAATTCTTGGGTCTTTGTCTATAATTCATCTGTTTTTGGCAAACAGAAGATATGGGCTCCTCAAGAATTTGTAAGTTATGATCTGAAAATAATATGCATCTATCATATATTTTCATTTGTTGTTGTTGGGTTTTCCTGTTTCCTTGTTTCTTGTGTTTAATATGCATAGTTCTGTTGCTCAAATAAAAAGTGTGAAACATGTGAGTTATAGAATCTTGTGTGTGGAAATCATGTTATGGAGGATTAATCATGTTAATCTAACTAAACATATGCAACTGCCTGTCTATGGATTTTTTTTTTCTTCTTCACCCCCCCCCCCCCCCCCCCCCCAAAAGGCCAAAATGATGGTTCATCTTCTCGTATCTGTGCAAGATCAGAGTTTGATAAGGTTTCCCCTGGCAGTCGGTGAATTAATACGGGCAGTCTAGACCATAAAAGATGAATTGCAATTTGATTGCTTAGACTCATCTAGGTTTCTTGTTTATGAGTGTTTATAATTATTTTTAATATGTTTCATTCATGTTTATTTAAGAATATTAAGATCATCTAGGATGTGCCTGAAAAAAATTACAAAGTCCTTCTTTGAACTTGAAACATCTTGATTGGATATGAACGAAGATACAAAGAAATGGTGCATTCTTGTCGCAAACTTCTGTTTTTGCATAACCAAATCTGCAAATTACGATTGCTGGTTGTAGGAACCTGTAGTGCAACAGATCTAGCTAGATGAAGTAAAGCCCCCCTAAAAAGGAGAAAAAAAATTGTTAAGAAAGTGCTGTGAAAGTTGATGTTCTTTCGTAGCTGACTGTCAAAGCTTAAAATAATAATAAAACATAATTCACTGTCTTGAATTTCAGTTTTTGAATCTAAGGCATTTGGAACATCTGAAATGAAATAGAATACTTTGTGCAAAGTTTGTTTCAGCATCAGGTGGTGTAAATTTGAACTTTGAGTCTGGCTCAGGATGCTTTGCTAAGCCACTTCTTGAGTTCTTGTATAAAATTACGACAGTTTTTCCTATGCATATACAGCTTATAATAATATCACTAGGTTGCAGTCTGTAGAGCTTTGAGATCAGACTGGAGGTTGGTAATAAAAAATTTGATGTGAATCTTTGACTTATTGAGGTGTAGAACTACTACATTTACTATGTCTGTTGTTATACAGTCTACACCATGATTTTTTTAATATGCTGTAGTATCATAATCATCAATCTTTTTTCCAACTATTTGGGGTTGGCTTTATGGATCCTCATACACCAAGTATTCCTATCTAAGGCCACCTTTGATATTATTCCCAGTTTCTCCATATCCTTCCTCATGACCTCCATCCATTGTAATTTAGGTCTTCCTCTTCTTATCATACTATAACTACCAATTTAGTTGTAATATACCGTTTCATATGTAAATGAGAACATTATGAAAAAGCAAAATCAAGTTATCACAGAATGGAGTGGGTGTGAGTTTACAATTTTATGTTAGACATTATGAAGAAACAAAATTAAGGGAGAGTATTTACCAGAATGAAACCATAGCTCATTGATGTCTTCCGGGTATTTGTTTGTTTTTCTCTTGCTGTTCTCAATGCATGCAAGTGATAGATAATCTGGGCGTCCATCAAATGCGTTCATGTCCAAAAAAGAATACTTCTATGCTTCTTTTGCAGATTCAGTATCCATGGTCTACGGAAGATCTTTAGAAATTTTAGATCTGCAGGAGAGTTTCAGCAGTATCCATGGCCTACTGAAGATCTTTAGAAATTTTAGATCTGCAGGAAAGTTTCAGCAAAGCTGAAATCTGGTTTGCCTTTCATAAAACATCACCAATATATAATCAAATCAGAGATATGTATTCCCTATTTTTAGTCCTTCACACTCACCAGAGAAATCTTATTATACAACCACTGCCTAGTTTATTCTAATCTAAAATTCAAACCATATTGGTGCCTCTAGGAATCTATATTTTCCCAATCTTGTCCTGCAAGAACGTACTTCATTCCTGCCTATCTGTGTTTCTTTCCCTCAGACCTTTGGACATTGTTGATTGCATGTCTTCACTCTCTTGGAAAACCTAAAATTTTAGGTGACATCTGGCAATGAATTTCTTGCTTTACATATGATTCTTTACATCTTTCTCAGAAGACTTATCTTTCAAGTAAATATTTTGAAGTATTAATTGATGGGCAGCTCTTAATTTAATTGCATTTTGTAACTTTCATTACATGGAAAGCCTATGCTTCATTCAACTCTAACACGTGTACTATTTGATCAACTTTCACTTGTCTGTTTATTCCAGCACAGTTCTTGGTGAGATTTATGTTTCTGATGCAACCGTCATATCCCCCCCTAATTTTAGCATTCATATGTGTTTTGATATTGCTAATGGAGATAATTTATTTAAGAACCTCCTGAACATGTCTAAACAATATAATATTCTTTCTTTCAGGATTGATGGGGACAAAATACATAGAAGCTGATGTTACAGATGATCCTGATGTAATACCCTCCAGTTCCACCAGGTTTTACATCACTTGCGTCATTCACTTTGCAAAGGGTCCAGGATGATGTTATGGTTTCGACAGGTGCTTCTGATTCAATATTACAGAGGGAAACTGATTGCAGCATCTTGGGTGATAAGAAGTTGAGGAAGTCACTTCGGCATAAGCCATGGGTGAACTACAGTCAGTATGATAATAGCTCAGAAGAAGAATCTGACGCTGAGCTGTATGAACAGGTCAGTACTTTCTGACAGAAATCTTTTTTATCGGTCTCTCTCTCTCTCTCTCTGTGTGTGTGTGTGTGCGTGTCTTTATTTGTTTTTTTTTTTCCGATGGTGACATTGAAGACAATTTGATGACTATGATACATTCATAACTGAGTGCTATTTAGCACTTCATATGTTGCACAGGGTGCTTCTTGATTTTTTGACAATCATGTTATGGTGATGTCATATGGGAGACCTACATGTGATTCGATCATATTGTAAAAAATATAATCACCTACTCTTGTGCAGAATGCGCCCGCAATCTGCTGCTTACCAAAAGGGGTTATTCGAGGATGTGCTGAGTGTAGGAACTGTCAGAAGGTTGCTAAACAGCATGCTTTTCCCACTTGCTTCATTCTTTGACCAGTTTGAGATTTGTATTTTTATTTGTTAAAGTGATAGCCCCATCTTGTTTCAGGTTACAGCAAGATGGCGTCCACAAGATGCATGCAGACCTGTCCTTGATGAAGCCCCCATATTTTATCCATCTGAAGAGGTTTACGTTATATATATAGGAATCTTTAAAATCCAAGCTAATGGTCGAGTCCCTTGCAGTAGCAAGGAATTCTATTCATGAGTTTTGTTATATTTTCAGGAATTTGAAGATACTCTGAAATATATTGCAAGTATATGCCCAAGGGCGGAACCATATGGAATTTGTCGTATTGTTCCCCCTCCTTCTTGGAACCCCCCATTCCTTCTCAAAGAGAAAGGCGTATGGGAAAATTCAAAATTTGCAACTCGCATCCAACAGGTGGATAAGCTTCAAAATCGTGACTCTATGAAGAAAATCTGCAGAAACCATTGTATTATGGGGAGGAAAAGGCGAAAGCTTTCGAAAATGGGGGGCACCAACAATGAAAATCTGATGGAAGCTAATCAACTTGGATGTCTAAATAGCATTGAGAGGTTTGGGTTTCAACCTGGTCCGGAGTTCACCCTGGAATCATTTCAGAAGTATGCAAATGACTTCAAGGATCAATATTTTTGCAAGGACATGGATTTTGATTTGAGGTCTGGGAATTGGGAACCATCACTGGAGAATATTGAAGGTGAATATTGGCGGATAGTTGAGAGGCCAAGTGAAGAGATCGAGGTATTATAAAAGATTGAAATAAGTGCGAACATTTGCATGGATACATGCATGCACACAAATGTTTCATTTCTTGTATAGCTTATATATTGATGCCACTAACACTCAGCATGAGCAAATGCACATGATTCTTCAATTAAAAATCCTGAGATGTTCTGGGCCTTCTTGTTGATAGTGATCTATACACTTTCTTTTTAGTAGATGTTCACTCATAGTGGGTCTAGCTCTTGAGACTGTGAGAGAGAGAGAACATCTCACTTAATTAGATTGCTTTTTATCAGTTCACTCTAATTGAAAATTCACATGCATGTCCTTTATGGATTTTGTATTTTACATTTTATATAATAAAATATAAAGTGTTTGCTGCATTCGTTGGTCGCAGCTAGTGACCATGCCAGCTGCACATGCTTGCCTCCCTCTTAAGTTTGATATGGTAGAGATGCTCTTGCAGGTGCTCTATGGTGCTGATTTGGATACTGGAGTTTTTGGCAGTGGTTTTGCCAAAGCATCTTCTTCTATGACAAATTCTGAATTCAAGGATCGATATGAGAAGTCAGGTTGGAACTTAAACAACTTTCCTCGGCTTCCAGGTTCTGTGCTCTCCTTCGAAAGCGAGGACATTTCTGGTGTTCTGGTTCCATGGTTATATATAGGAATGTGCTTTTCATCGTTTTGTTGGGTGAGATGCTTATAGCCAGATTGACATTAACACTGCATAAATGCTTTGGTTGCAAGTTACAAGCATATTTTATATATATGTATGTGTGTATATATACATTCATACATCTTGAGAGACCGTATGTTATTTAACTAGTGACATCTTTTGATCATATAATATTTTAGATTTGCTGTCTAACTGATTTAGTTGAATGATGTAAGGTTTTTCTGTAGTCCAATTGATGCTATAATTATAAAAATGGGTTGTTTTGCCTACAGCATGTTGAAGACCACCATCTATATTCATTAAATTACCTGCACTGTGGTGCTCCAAAAATGTGGTATGGAGTGCCAGGAAAAGATGCCCAAAAGTTGGAGGCAGCCATGAAGAAACATCTACCAGATTTATTTGAAGAACAACCGGACTTGCTTCACAATCTTGTGAGTAATGATATCATTATGCAATTCTTTTTTGGCAGTTAGATACATGACTGTCTGTTGCAGGATCAAGGATCACATATTGCATGCGGCTCTGACAAAGTGCCTCAGCTACCTAAACGTCTACCAAGTTTATAAGAAAAAATTGTCTTATCTGCTAGAGATCTCATGTTTTCTCTGCTCCTTCTTTTGTAGGTGACTCAATTTTCTCCATCATTGTTAAGATCAGAGGGAGTGCCTGTTTACCGCTGTGTTCAGCATGCAGGAGAGTTTGTTATCACTTTTCCTCGAGCATATCATTCAGGTTTCAATTGCGGATTCAATTGTGTGGAAGCTGTAAATGTGGCTCCTATTGACTGGCTGCCTTGTGGGCAGAATGCTGTTGAGCTTTATCGCGAGCAAGGACACAAAATTTCGATATCCCATGACAAATTGCTACTGGGAGCTGCCAGGGAAGCAGTTAGAGCTCAGTGGAATATCTTATTTCTGAGGAAGAACACATTAGATAGCATAAGATGGAAAGACGTCTGTGGATTGGATGGCATCCTAGCAAAGGCACTAAAGGTGAACTTTGTATGTAGAGTGCTTGGGATTATATTATGTTTTTCTTATGCAACAACTAATATCTTTCTTGGTTAGGCACGTATTGAGATGGAACGTGTAAGGAGAGACTTCCTTTGCTGTTCTTCTCGGTCGAGAAAAATGGACACTGGTTTTGATGCTAATAGTGAGAGAGAATGTGTTGTCTGCCACTATGATTTGCATCTCTCTGCTGCTGGATGTCCATGTTCTCCAGACAAGTTTGCATGTCTGATCCATGCAAGGCAGCTGTGCTCATGTGCTTGGAGCACAAGGTTCTTTCTGTTCCGCTATGAAATCAGTGAACTCAACACTCTACTCGATGCTTTGGGAGGGAAGTTGAGTTCAGTTCATAAGTGGGGGCTCTCAGATCTTGGGTTGAGTTTGAGTTCTTATCTCTCAAAAGACAAAGCACGAGAATCCAAACCCATGCATAAAGCTAATGATAAAGAAACTAAAGAACAGGGGCTGCTAAATCAGAGTTGTTCTAATGATGATGCAAGGACCGAAGTACCAAAGGAAGGAGAAAAGATAGCGCTTGACAAAGTTGATTCAATACATACAGTTGTGGATCACTCATTAACCAAACCCACAATCCTATCGGTTTCTAAGGATCTATGTCCAACAGAGAGGTGCTTAACTGAGGATCAAAACATACATTCTGGAGAAGGATACAGAAGATCAAATTCAAGATCATCTGACTATTCAGGACAGATACATTCTTCCAATGGTACAGTAAGCACCAATCTGATGCAGAATAATTATAGTGAAGCAGCCAATGTAAAACAATTTAGCAGCTCAAATATGACATTATTGAAGCCAGGAGAAAAAACATCTTCTGGTGATGCAAATGTTATATCAAGGGATGGTGAACATAAAGAAGCATGCAAGTTGTCAAGTAAACCAATGGTGGATCTCTCTGTAGGAAACTTGAAAACTTTTGCCAGGCTGTCAAACTGTGATGATAAAGTGACTTCCTGCAATTTTCACAAGGATCAGGTTCTTGTAGCACCGGATACATATGCATCCATTATTAATGACAAAGATGTCAATTTGCTACCTGTTCTGGAAGAGTCTATTAATTTCTCAAATTCAGCATCTGTTCAGGTGAAAGACCAGGAAGAAGGAACATGCAGAAAGGATTTCTCAAGTTTACCAAATCAACAAGCTTTGAGATCCTTCACTCAAAATAGACTTGAATGTGCAATGTCTACCACTGGGCCCATTGCAATAGCAATTTCAGATTTTCTAGCTGTAAAAGAAGTATGTGGTAGTAGTTCTACAGATATTGGTAATCATCTTCAGCATCCTGAGATTTCTGGAAATAAAAACCAAATGATGAAAGCAAAGCAAGGAAACCTGAATCAAATTCTCATCTGAACCTGATGGATAGAGGAAAACCAGTTACAAGCCCATCCTGTTCATTAAATAGTGTTGATAGATGCAGCAGTCTTCAGAGTGGCCCTCGCATGGCTAAAGTGGTGCAGAGAATTAATTGCACTGTCGAGCCTTTAGACTATGGTGTTGTGTTCTGTGGAAAATTATGGTCTACCAGTCAGGCCATATTTCCAAAAGGTATCAGCGATAACATGTTTAATGTGCTTTGACTGTGATGAATCTTGGAAGATTCTATCACTTATTGATTTTTTTACGACCTTTGCTTCTTGCTTGCTCGCTCTTGGCTCATGCAAAACATCAAGTGCCATCAATATAGTTTGCTCTCTATTGTTCAATCAGGAAACAAACAGAATATAATTTTAATGTTCTATTATTTAGTTATTTAATTTTTTACTTTGTTCAGTGGTTCTCTGAATTTCTTTAAATACAGGATACAGAAGTCGAGTTAGATACATAAGCATTCTAGATCCAACAGAAATGTGCTACTACATATCCAAAATTCTAGATGCTGGACTGCTTGGACCTCTATTTATGGTGAGTAATTTTTTCCTTCCACATATTTCGCAATTATATGTGATGTAGTCATGCTTTACATTTATTTTCCTGTATAATGTAGTGAGTAGTGATTGTCTGTGAAAATGTCAAAATCTGCATTTGGTTAGTCATCTTACCCCTAAATTTAGACAAACTACTGTATCGACAGATCCAAGAATGTAACTGAGCAACACTACGCTCCATGGAAGACAAAAGGAGGCAATGTAGTCATTGACAATCTAATATCTACTATTTTAACACCATCAAAAGGTATTTGTTCAACATTTTACCCATTGGAATATGTAAAGAAATGGAGGGGAATCTGATCAACAGTTTATTTTGCCCTAATGTTTCTTGACATCTCTCTCTCTCTCTCTCTCTCTCTCTCTCTCTCTCTCTGAGGCAGTGTTCTGGTTCTTTCTGCAGGAGTATGGCACCTAATGTCAGTTTAACATTGTTAGCTTGTGTCAATCTCTGTTCACATTCATTATACTTATTTGTTTCTCTAGAATATTACTGATTGATATTTCCAATTGGCTCCTTTCTTGCATGCCTTTCTCCTCAAATCTGGGCAATGCTTCTTGTTACTAGTCTCATCGTGATCATGACAGCGGGAAACTTTTTATGCTAATATCAATTTGATCACTTACTTGTGTTAAAAACTCCATAACTAACAAGGTCACTTGATCCTTTGCAGTATCTCAGATCATCTCTGTCAGATATTAAAAATTTTACGGCAATTTTGATTTCTTATCATGGCAAAATGAAGAGCAGACAAACGTATGTTTGAAAGGATTTGATAAATTTATCTTATCCATACAAAAGTGTGTTAGCCTTCTTTGAATAATATCAAGCTTTTGGAAAAACTTATCAAGCAAACCCAGAGTGATCTATTTGAAGTTTGAAGCATTATACATCAAATTGATGTTAGTCTGGCATAACAGATTGCATTTTATACTGCTTGACGATTATACAGATGTCATTATATCTTTCTGCCTTCCTTGAGTTGCAGGTTGCGGTAGAGCATCATCCAAGTGAAGTATTTATTCACATGTCTGCCACCAGATGCTGGGACATGGTGAGAGAGAGGGTGAACCTGGAAATTATGAAGCAGCACAAGATGGGAAGGATCAACCTTCCATGTTTGCAGCCCCAAGAATCTGTTGATGGCCTCGAAATGTTTGGTTTATCATCACCAGCAGTTGTGCAGGTGAGTGTAATATCTTTTACTGGTTGGACACTCCTTTCTCCTATCAACTGTTTGACATGGATCTCACCTAATGCTTTCAGTATCCGATGCTTTTTATCCTGTGAATAAGTAAATTGTGTAACCTCCTCTTCCTGGTGATATTGATGCTGGGGTAAACCTAGGGGCCACCCTTGTCTGTGAGTAATATTATTTGTTTTAGTTCTAAATGTGTCTGGCAACAGCAATTTCTCACCAGTGTCAACTCTATTTGTAATGGGTATTCGTGTCCTGTGAAATTTGACAAAGTAAATCCTTTGGGTTATGGATCTTTAATTTCCTATAAAGACTCAGCTATAGACTGTGCCTTCATCTTCTACTCTTTCTCAAAAACCATGCAAAATTAAACTTCCTCAGTTTCTGTGAATGATAATGTATGTTGACATTGTAATTTTGCCCAAGTGTAGCGAAGAATGTAGCGCAACTTTCCAAAGGTATTTTTGCATTCGAATTTTTTGTTGCTTGCAGCAAGGGATATTTTTTTCCTTTTCCAGTGGAAACTAGGGGCAGGCAGGTGTAACCATGCTTGTGAATATTTTTCTTGACTTTGGGTTTGCTTTCAAGATAATATATACTTGTAATCTCAGGGCATGGCTTAAACTGTTCATCAATACCCATCATTACATTACAAAAAAAAAAAAAAAAGTGTTAGGTAGTTCAGGAGAATGAAGGTCTATTTGATTTTATTAATCCATCAAGGAGATCTGCTACTCCACTGCATCATCTACTATATCCATTTTTCTTGCTATACGAGAGAAATTGGTTCAAAGTTTAAGCTTACATATAAGGCTCTTGATCCTCACAGGTCATGGAGGCACTTGATCCAAGTCATGTTTGTACAGAGTACTGGAGATCCAGGCCCCAAGCTCAGGCCCCATCCCTTCCAGCTACCTCGATCAAAGACAATGGGTCAAGTCTTATGAAGGACCAAGGCAGTGAAGAAGGGCCGTTGCCTGTTGGCTCCGTTGTGACACTTGGGATTAGGAGCCTTTTCAAGAAGGCCAACCCAGAGGAGCTGCATGCTTTGCAGAGCATACTTGGCCATGATGCGCCCAGCAACTCTAAGCATCAAGTCATCCAGCTTCTAGATGAGGAGTTGGAGAGCAGGAATTCTAAGTAGAAGATATTTCAGTCGCTGTTGCCATGAGTTATACCAGGAGTCTAACAGCCAACTACCGGAGTCTCTGCTGTGTCATTATGCAGGCACGAATTGGTTTTGAGCTGAAAGTATATATGAACATTTTCGTTATCCTTCTTTTTAACCTGTAGATCGGTCACACATACAGAACTTGCAGAGTGTAGGCAAAAGCATTGTATCTATAATTCGCCCATTCATTCTAATAAGATCCCATTAGCTTTCTTTGACATGTTGTTTGTCAAAAAAAATGTTCTTTTCCTTTGAGTATTACTCGGAACAGCACAAGGTTTCTTCTAATTGTTAATGACAGAACTCGCAGGGTGTAGGCGAAAGCATTGTATCTATAATTCTCCCATTCATTCTAATAAGATCCCATTAGCTTTCTTAGACATGTCATTTGTCAAAAAATTGTTCTTTTTCTTTCAGTATTGCTCCGAACAGCACAAGGTTTCTTCTAATTGCTAATGATAGGACCCTCCAGGCAACGGAAGTCCATGTGCGTCGATTGGCCTGATTCGTTCGATGAAACTTTGCCTGGTATGCAGTTCCCGAGCCATGTAACTTATCCCGTCCCAATGTTGAGCTTTGATTCCTTGCTTCTGTTCTTAAAATCTAGGCTATTCTTAGAAGATTTTAAGGAGATTCCAGTATCCATTCCAGGCTTGCTAGTGGGGCTGCTAACAGGCTCCCTTGGGACTCTCAGCCGATATAAATTGTGCTCACAGGCTGGCCCAACTCGGTAACTTCCACTGGAGTATTTCGAAAACGTTTCAAGTTGAAAAAGAATGAAAACATAAGCATTTTGAAGTATGACTATAAATTACTTTTAGGAGAGAAGGAAATGCATCGATGATGCTTTAATCTCACACGTGCATTCGGGTGAATAAGACGCTCACATGGCACGTACTACATAGTCGTCAAGCACAGTGTAGATCCTGTATGGTCTTGTAGGTGAGTTGCCTGAAAGGCCGGTTAAGTCTGCAGTGCATTCCCTATGTAGGTGCTATTGATCCAGTACACAAGAGATGGAGATGGACATCATGTGAGATTTGGTCTATTTACCAGCTGCCCGGTCACATTAGAACAGGAAACAGAGGCATGTGGGACCGCATTGTTTTATTACAGTGCTGCTACCGAACCGTGGTTAATTAATTTCTTGTCTTATGTGGTAGTTGGAAATTAGAGACGAGGGTTGGTGAGTGCCATGTGAGGATGGGGCTAATCATTAAACGCAGCGGTACAAGGCAACAGAGTCGTGTATTTTGGTATATATCCTTCCTCTCCCACCCCCGTCTCTTCTCCTTTTTTTTTTTTTTTTTTTTCTTTGCTCGAAGGATGAGAGATTCAAGTTTTTGCTCTATACTAAAATGAAGAATTTTCTTGCGTGTAAATAATTATACTCGCCCAGGTCACAGGGCAATGCGAAGGGGAGGCCTGTTTCTGTTTCTTTCCCACTATATAGTCCCATTTTTATGAATTCAGCGGGTTGTGCGAACAGCGGATGAAAGCAAAAAAGAAAATCCAGACTAGCTGTCGGCGACCAAGCTATCGGACGGTCCTGACACCATTTGTCACACCGTACTTGGCCATCCGGGACCATCATCATGGAGATGACTCGTGGACATAAATGGAACGCCGATGGTAGAGGGGCCGAGGGCTGAGGGTCGAGGGATGGGCTGACCGTACGGTCAGGTCAAAAGCACGAAGCATCATTTACATGCCCTCTCAATATTAATTTTATTAATATTGGATGGGAATGGGTCCCACTGAAGCCTAGAACCCTAGGCATGCCAAAAATTTAAAATATCAACATGCTGACAAAATAATTTGATACTACCACTCCCTGCTAGGCCTTGTGTTCTCAATGATTGAGCCCTAATAAACCACATGTAATCTACAATACTGCCATCAGCCAATTAATTACATGCTCTGCCTCTACCCCCAATATTCATTTCTGATGGGAAATGGGTCCCACTGAAGCCCAGAGCCCTATACATGGCAAAATTTTCCATTTTTCTTCTTCTTTCTTTTCCCCTCCTTTTTCATAAGATCCTAGTTAGAGTTTAAATACAACAGTTACGTCTCCTTTTTCGTTTTTTTGAACAGTAATTACGTAATATGTGTATATACTATAATTGAATACCTTCCAATACCATCTTCTTAAAAAAAAAAAAAAAGACCTGAGAACCGAACATCACCTTAACCTAATAGCCTAGTTGTTGTTAGTGCTATGGAGCATTAGCATACCTCAACTAACCACAAACTTCACTCAACATTGCTGCCTATACACAGTATTTCTAATGTTACTAGGTCAATCAACCGACCCAAAAGTTACTAGAACGAGCTACATGTAATTTAGGCAGTTTCTGGCTGCCGAACAACTCAGTTACGAGTAGTTAACACTATATATGCTTCTAAATTGATAAAAGATATTACTTGACAGAAAAAATGCTGACGAGATCGATGACTAGGATTTACTTGCATCAAAGCTTTCGCCAATGCATTGAGGACCATACCTCGAACAAAGTGTGGAAGAATATGCAACGCACCACTCTTCTTATCTGGCAAGTATAGAGATCCTATAAAAAAATAGATTGTGGAGAATCCATGCTGTTATCTTGTTTGGTGAATCGTACCAAATCTACCATGTAGGCATAATTAATGCATTACGAGTTGAGTCAGCAGTGTCTCCAGGCAAACATTATATATTAATGTAAAACTCTTGAGCTTATTGAGATAGGCCAATGAAAGTAAAGTAATTTATCAAGTTTCTCAGGTGATTGAGAGAGATCAAGTCCTATGTACGCTGCCACAACGGTTGAATCGATATAGAATTTAGATCAAAGGTGATGACTTGATGGAGCAAAGTGTTTGTTATGGGTCTTTATGATAAAAACTTTAGGCTAAACTTTAGGAACCTCACCTGAAATATGATAAGATGAATATGAATTACATACCCCCCCCCCCCCCCCCCCCCCCTCTTTTCCCTCAAAAAAAAAAGTGAAAATAAAAATAAGATTCTAAAAGCTTTATCGCTCATCATTTTTTTTACTCTAATTATATCATATTTGCATTAGAGCTTCAATCCTCTAATCAGTAGGGGCCTAGTTTGACTCGTGAGCAATACCACCAAATGAGAGGACAATTATTAGCGTTCGAAGTACATCAAAGAAAAAAAAGCGAGAATGATGGTGTGAAGGGATGTTTCACTCAACTAGAAAAGATTTCCAAGCTATTATAAGCTCTCCAACACCAAGTGCGGAGGCCAAAGCTCTCTCCAAGATAAAATACGCCGACTGAGTAATTTTTTCAAAAATTCAGATATTTTAGACTAGCTAAATATGGTAAGCAATATAGACAGCTCTAATGACAATGGGTTGAGATGAGATATCCTTCTCTTCAAAAGAAATATTCTTTAGCAGTAACTGATAACCTTTTCCTCCCCATCTCTCTAGCAAGTGGACATATCAATCTCTTGAACCCACTATCTCCTCCTCCAACTATTCCTCTTAATCTGTCTCTCTAAACTTTGTATCACCTTCATTCTTTTAATGAAGTGGGTGGAATCTAACTCCTCCCTCTTCGAAAATAAAGTCTCGAAGTGAAAGAAAGTGAGGAGTGAGAGTATCGAATCCCCACGAGGGCACGACGAGCACTGGTGTGGGGCTCCGAGCTCAGTCACGCGGTGCCTTGACGCGACGTAAAGCTTTTCCGTACATACTGCGCGGCCTCTCAGACGACGCGACGTGGCCAGATAGTACGCCGGGCACGTTGGACCGCACCACCGGCGGGCCCCGTCCGTTGTGGGACGGGCCCCGCATTGGGATAAGGTGGCTTCCCATCACCGGCTGTCCTGTCCGGCCATGTCCGGAGGGAGAGAGGGAGAGTTACAGTCCAATCCCTCAACCTTGCCCGAGTTTCAAACACACCCCGCTGGCCTCAGAAAATTTTTAATTGGATCCTTTCTCAAGTGACCATCCTTTGCCCCATCCACCACTCGATGCCCTTATACTGCAGAATCAGCAAAAAAAATCTTGTCGAAAGGCCAAAATAGTCGGGAGAAAAAATAATCACTGCTGTAGAGCCATTTTATCGAATACTTGGTAGATAAAACCATTTCACACTATCCTTCAGCATAACCAGTGGCTTCAAATTCTCTTTTCTGTCGAAAAGCACGAGCATAATTAGATTGAGGGAGGCAACATTGACGACGAGGCTAATAGATCGATGAATGCACGACCGATGACAAAGTAGGCAGAGGAGGGACCGACTGCCAGCGATGGTGTGCTTATGGCGGGCTAGAGAAGATGAGAATCATGAGAAAGCTCGAAGGCATGGGATTCAAACCTCATATGTCCGCATGGTCGAATTAAGGAGCGGGGGAAGAGAACGGGGCTGAGGCCGGAGCTTCTCATTGGAGGAGAGACGAGGTTATCAAGAATATTTTAGTTCTAAAAAATATTTAGTATGTTATGTTTGATGCATTTTTTTTAGATTATGTTAATAGAGGCGGACAAAAGGTTCCTTACGAACTTGCAAAAAAAAGAAAGAAAAAAAAGCCTAACTTAAGGACTTAATTAAAATTTGTAAAATGACAGGAGTTTGCTTGAAAGTCGTACAAAGATGAGGGGTTAAACTGAAATTGTTTAAAAATATAAAAAGTGAAAAGACGGAAGGACTGGACTTAATGGCAAAATGGGACCGGGGGACGCGGGATTCTCGTACGGAGCTTAGAGATTCTCAATGGCACCAATGGAAGAAAGAGAGAGAGGAGTGCGTTTCCTCTTCTCTCTCATTACCCGGCAAAAAAAAAGGGAGAAAAATCTGATTGGCGGGAAGAATGTGACTTCGAGCGCCCACTTGCTTCCTGCTTCATTGACAAAAATGTTAAATATTTAATAAATTAAAAAAAGCTATAACATTGTTGGATCAACATGGCACGGATGCGACCAACAAATATTAATTCGGCTGGTACTATCTCTTATCCTCTAAATGGCCTCTTATCCTCTAATTTAATGCGATGAGCCAGCTAGAGGATCATACACGGCAAAGTTGATATCTGGGAAGAAATTTTCCCTTCAAAGTTGATAATAAAATATTCTTCTATAAATTATTATATAATTAAATAAAATATAAATAATTATGTAGAGTTAAATTTGTTTCCACTCGAGTGGATTTTTATTTAGATACGACTACATTTATATATTGGACAATGAGATTTCTAAAACGATAATATAGATTGTTGGATACGATATATTATCTCTAAATTACTTACACACAAAAAATCATATAGTTTAAAGATCCTTAGAGATGGGGGACAAAATAGATCGTCTAGCCCACATTAAAAGGGCCACCCAATTTCGGCCCAACAGATACTAACATTAACCGGACGTGTCCTTGGTCCGATCCAAAACTAGCCCGACCTCAGACCCCGCCAAAAGCTTCTTCAACCTTGGATATTCGCCGATGCATCCTGACTAAGTTTGAGGCACCCTCCTTATTCGCCTACGCGCCCCGGCCAAGCTCGGGGCGCCCTCCTTATTCGCCGACCCGCTTGACCTAGCTCGGGCATCCTCTCCAGTAATGCACCCCGACCCTCGCGTTCGGGGTGCTCCACCAAGCACATCTCGAAACACAGGATGCTAGGCTGGCCTCAGCATCTGTCTAGCCGGCTCCGTCGAGTACTTGGTGCGACCTCCCTACGAGTTCGACCTCGCCGAGTACTTGGTGCGACCTCCCTACGAGTTCGACCTCGCCAACCACCGCACCACGTACATGCCTTCGCCCTCCTACGTAGCCGTGCATTGTGACGCTACCCACGTCGTGCCTCACTTACTGGTCCACGATAGCCAAGGGCAACACCTTACCGTTTCCAAGAACGGACTCTATCGTGCGCCACAAGCAAACTTAAGCTGTGCGCTACTCCTACTCATGATGAGAATAGGCCATACCCTCTACGGTTGTCAACATCTCACCATTCCCAAGGGTAGACTCCATCGTGCGCCATAAGTAAGCTCAGGTTGCACGCCACTCCTTCTTATGATAGAAACGGGCCATACCTCCGCCACCTAAACACTCCTATCAGGACTATAAGGAACCCCAACAGATAACGCCTAAGGGACTTTTTGGCTGGACATACTAAGCTCTACTTTAACTTAAGCGTTAGAGGGGCCTTACCAGAAACACCGGTAAGACTTTTTGCAGGTACACCGTCGGTCGTAGAAGATGACTCTCTTCATCTTTCTCTGTACTCCGGCGGCTCCTCCGACTCCTCCGGCGTGGTCACCCTCGGGCCAGATTTGAACCACAACACTTTGTTTATAAATCAAGCTGTCAAAAATCAGTTTAGTGAGATTTTTGTTATGTAAGTAGTTTAGAAGTAATAGGTCATATTCGACCATTCGGATTATTAATTTGAAACTTTTATTATCTAATATAAATATGATTAAATTTAAGTAGAGAACTATTTGAGTGTAGCTGAATCCAATGCGTTTTCTTCTTTTATGTATGTTAAAGAGAGGGCCAGCCCTTTTCCTTTTTTTTTCTTTTTTTTTTAGCTACGGGACCAAGTCAAACAAATCGGCAGGTATATTGGAGAGTTTAAACGTCTTCGGTAATAGGAAGGATCACCATCGATCCTCCAGCCGGATAAAAAAAAGCGAAAGGCGATAAAAGAAGTTGCCGATGGAGGGTTCTACCAAACAGCACAGTTTGTTTAGTCAACAGTTGGACATATTTAAATTTCTTCCCCGCTGCTTATTGAGCAATCTTCCACGGGAAACACAATTTCCTCGACACCTTTAGCAAGCATCCTGAAAAATATAGCTCTACTAATTTTCTTTATATGCCCAAAGCTCTGGCAACATTGTCAAACATTAATGGCACTTCAAGGGATTGCTTCTGTTTTGGCTATTGGGTTGGAATGCCCTTATCAATCATAGAGCAAATTAAGCTGTCAAACTCCTAATCATGAGAAATGGAGCATGCGGTCCAATAAGAACACTAATAATATCCATGACAATTGCCAACAGCCAAGACGATGGATCGGAAGTCGCATCCCCCCTCCAAAAAAAAAAAGTACTACTATCCGGAGGTTGGCATAGTTTTCACAAGAGAGAGACGGACTATCAACTCTCTCTCTCTCTCTCTCCCTCCCCCAGCACCATCAATATCCTAGTCCACCACAGAAAGGGCACTCTACCTGAATGAAACGAATGGGCAGCTTCTAAATGGGTGATGGCAAGTCTTATGGACTACCACTTTAGTCTATGCGGTAGAAAGTTCATTTGATTTGGAAAAGCTTCCAATAAACTGGAAGCTAATAAATGAGGATTCGTAGATGTAGTTATTTTGGAGCGAAGATATCTTTCATGAGTTGGATGGATGAGCCAATCAACTCCCAAGGGCGACAGTTCCCTGTTTACTTGGATTTGATAGATCAGTCATCTATTATCTATCCGGAAAAAGGACAAGTGGGTTTCTTAATTCTTCAAGTTCTCACTTTGATGAGTTCTCCAGTGAATTTTTGACTACATTTCAAGGACCAGTCTCTCGACAGCTCGACTCCAGTTTTAGCACCCGTGTGTTCATGTTTCAGGCTGTCATCCACAGTGCAAGAGCAGCACCACAGTAAGTTTGGAAAGAATTGAACGGCGACACTCCAATGCTGCAAAAAGGATACATTAATAAAACAAGCCTAAACTAATATTCTTGAGTACGCTGAATTTTCTCTTCTTTTATTTTTCTTTAGAGAAATCCATCCGTGCCAGGACGGGGCTTCATCGGACTCTCATGTGATCTCGAACAAGTCAAAAAGGTACTTGAACTCTACATTGTTACCGATCACTTTCAAAGTGTAGAAAAATCCCGAAGCCAATAGGCAATTATATAATGATTGATTCCATACTAGATAGAGGTAAGTAATATTAGTCTTACCTTTCCTATTGTTAGCATAATTTTAGAGGTCAAGTAAAAATTTGTATCAATCTATATTATTTTTTTTGTTAGCATGATCTTGTATCGATTAGTATTATTTTTCTTTATTAGCATGATCTTATTAGAGTGATTTTAAGAATCACAACAATTTGTATTAGCGAGTATTATTTTTCTTTATTAGTATGATTTTATATATATTAACCTGTATTATTTTTCTTGTATGGAGCATGAATACAAGTATTTATAACTCTTGAGATGTACCAAATATGTTGGAACAGAGAAATAAAATCATTTTCCTCTTTTCTCCTTCTGCAAATATTTTAACATGGTATCAGAGCCATTAATCACCTAACCTGCTGCCAGCGTCTTTGTTGTGGCCGTCGTCGCCATGTCTAGAAGCTTTGCAAATCTATCGATCTCTATTTTTGGGTGAATCAACACCTAAATATCTTCTATTTTTGTGGATCCGCAGATCCTTTGTTTCCTTACATATTCTCTATTTCTGATAAATTAATACCATCATCACTTTTCTTCTCAGTTTTAGATTTTCTGTCATCTTTTTTCACCATGGCTCGGTCCCTTTCTCTCCATCTCTAATTTCATTTGCTGCCTCCGACTCCTTCACCATCCAGTTCAAAGTTTCTTCCTCATCTTTTTAGTGTATCCGTTTACGAGAATCATCGACTTTTGGTTGTTTTCTCTCGGAGCTCTGTTCTCGCTGCAATTGTTATCCTTTATGTATCTTCTTGCTGCCACATTATCAAGACCAGTCAATCAACCAATGCCCCTTTTCCATGGTGCCTCCGTTTACGAGGATTGCCAACTTTCGATTGCCTTCTCTCTGAGTTCCGTCTTCGCCGCAACTATAATGTTCTATGTGTGTTCTCGTTGCCACATTATTAAACAAGTCAATCAGCCACATTGACAGATATGTCAGTATGTTATGTCCGTCAGATACATCAGTTTGCTATATCGGCTATTGAGTTATTATGTCAACTTCTAATCTACTACATCAGCTTTTGAGTTGCTATAACAGCTCATGTTCTATTACATCAGGATCTATGCTACCACATTAGTTCTTAATCTACCACCACGTAAGACTCCGAGTTGTTATGTGAGCTTCTAGTCTATCACGTCAATTTCTGAGCTACTACTTCACCTCTTGTCCTAATATATCAGTTTCTAGGTATATTCGTGATCCAGTTTCTAAACTCAAGTTGGCATTTATAATACTATCTGAAATTTGAGAAAAATATTAGCATAATTTTAAGGATCATACGCAGAAAAACTTGTATCAGCCCATATTATTTTTCTTTGTTAATGTGTTCTTGTATATCTTCATTTACTAGCATGATCTTGTTAGAGTGATTTTAGGAATCACAAACAATTTGTATTAGTGAGTATTATTTTTCTTTATTAATATGATCTTATATTAGTCCATATTATTTTCTTTATATAGAGTTTATATACGAGTATTTTATAACTCCTGAGATATACCAAATATATAGAAATAGAAAAATAAAATCGCTTTTTTTTTTTCCTCGCTTTGGAGGTAATCATTGTGCAGTGAAGCATGATAAAAAGAAGTCCCTTTAGTTAATTTCTGGGTCCCTCGTAACAAGATTTCCCGCGTGCTAAATTGTACAAACGTTTTACTCATTTGCTAGGATTTTCCTTGGTTAATTAGGAGTCATTTGGCGTGGGGCAAAGAAAGCCAGGTGCCTCTAGTTATTTTTTTTCCTTTTGTTTTTTTTTTATCACAGTTATTAGATCCATGATCAATAACTGTAATTGTTCATCTGGTGCTTGGTTCCCCTCAACGTCTATGACATCGATGTCACCAAGGACAAAAGCAAGGGGAATAACTGCATCAATATGATCTGCCATCTATAATAACTATGGAGAGATGACCTTCATGACTTCGATCATCCATACAAATTAAGATCTCTCAGTAGGAATGCCCTTGGAGTTTGCAACATATTGGACACCGGTCGCAACAAAACTATTAGAAGAAAGTATTAATCATGTATAAAGAACTGATATAGTGTGATTCTCCTTCCAGTAAGCAACATGTCAAGTAGCATTTATTCTGTTAGAATCAGATACATGTCGGAGTGGAGCAATTAAGAATCATACAATTAACTGCATGCTTGCCTTGTTATTGGCGAACCCCTAATCCAATGAAAGCTCCTGCTTCAGAGAGTACCATGAAATGCACCTCACTTCACTGTTTACAATTTCCTATATGTTCTTTGCTTTGCTTCCCTCCTAATGCTAAAAGCTGATCCTTTATACAAGTTCATTTGGTGAATTTTACCGAGTTTGGACTTGGCTTGCGGTCATGTTTTTGCTTTCAAGGCAATTTAGGATGATGTGGTAGGGACTATGCTAAACAAAACAAAATTAAAGTTAGAATCACAAAGGTAAAGCTGTGTTTTGTACAAAAATTGTACATTTATTTTAGAAAAGGTTGATGTTAGTACTATATTTTATTTTGCAACACCTAACCCTACTATTGCATGCAGATTCCAGGACACTTTTCTCCGATGCACAGCGATGGTGGCACCTAGATTTTACCGGATCCTTGAGCATAAAAAAGTAGTCAAAACAAAAAAGTAACAAAAGTGAAATCGCATCAAATTTTTAAAACCCAAAATCTTGTGACATGATGACACAACAAGACTAATAAAAGAGAGAACCATATTTCTGAAAAAAAAACGTACTTGAATCGGCCCTATAATAATTAAATTTCTGCATATCTAATGAACTTTATAAATTTAAGATGGGTTATTAACTTATTATATTACTTTGTACCAGAACTCCACTGGTCACCCAATTTTATTTGGTTTTCTATTCAAAGCTTTTTTTAACTCTCAATTAACGCATTATGGTGCCGACCGGACTTCCGGTACTTCTCTCCACATCGGAGAGGCCACAGTATTAAATCTGGCCGATGCCATCCTCATCTTATTTCTTTAAAAGAAAGCATGCATGTTATATCCTGCACCGTATGCGTTACGCAATTGTGTTTCCTAAAAAAAGCTCGACAAATTTTCATTAGAGACACGCAGAAAGAAAAAAAAAAATTATGATCAACAGAAAAATAAAAAAAATAATATTTTAATAAAAATAAAAATTTTATATTTTATAAAAATAATAGAGGATATCGAAAAACTATTTTTTATCGGTTGAAAATTGCGGCCTTTTTTTTCAAAAGAATCTTTAAATCATCTAAATTTATGGATAAAATTTTGAAGATAGATATTCATACAGCTTTTTTTTTTAAAAAAAATAGATATT
The DNA here is from genome assembly GCF_009389715.1 of Phoenix dactylifera. NCBI lineage: Eukaryota > Viridiplantae > Streptophyta > Magnoliopsida > Arecales > Arecaceae > Phoenix > Phoenix dactylifera. Next base: position 11,096,090 of record NC_052408.1, on the reverse strand, counting down.
CAACCAAATAATAAGCCACTATAAAATGTACCATTTTCCTATGATCAACCTCATATACCAAAATTATTTTTTCAGATATCATATATTTTTATTTTTTTAAAAAAAATCAGCAACGAGTCCCTGATTTATTTTAAATACGTACCTTAGCTTTTTTACTATTTGATCAAACATGATGTGAACCAAAAACCATACAAAAAAGAATTATTTATTTAGAACTGAAAAACATAATCTAATCCATTATTATCACGTCTGTTACGCACTAACAAACCATATTATAAAATAGGATAGAAATATGCCAGATAAATTTATCAAGTTTACTAGCTAAATGTGCCCTTAGTTTTTTAGGAATATATTATTAAAAAAATCATTTTAAGGATGGCATTTCTAATAAATATCAGAAACAATATGTTCTATTTTTATTTTTTTTGCCAATTATTCAGATTATTGAATCTTCAATTTTAACATACTCCCTACTAATTTCAAATTTAAATGGAATTGGCGTTTATTCTCCCTCCCAAAAATGGCTTGGAAGTACTCTTTATCTCCAATCCACCAAGTCATATCCCAATCATACTTTGTTTTATTCATTAATTTCTTTGAACATGCATTGTGCATGTCCGGATTGCACCGATAAAAATTATAAAGTAGCAACCTAGGTCACTGCCAACATCTTAAAAATTCTTTTCAAACCTTCCATCTTATTTATCTAAGCTTACTTCCTATCCTCTTTCCCTCAAATTCAATGCTTATTTGAAACTCTTTTCATTGCAGGCCTTTCATATTACTTTGTCATTTATGTCCTACAAAATCAGCTGTTCTCTACCATATTCTAAGATGGTGCAACTCTTACTGTATGTGCATTTCTAACCCTTTCTTGCCTTTTTTTTTCAATAAAAAAATTTAACACATCCACCAGAGCATTGTCATCTTTCCCATTGCAATTATATGTGCCTGAACATCTTTACTCTCTGATGTTAACTGTATATCCTTGCCATCGAAACTATTCCTCCAAAATGCTTGCCCAATTACAGTCAGACAACATTCAAAAACCTGAGCACTTCATCCACTCGACTTGGATTCTATAGGATATGTGATCTACTAATGTCATGTATTACGAGATCTAACATGCTGAAAGTGTCGACAAGGAAGTTACCGTTCATAAGCTAACCGAAAAATGATGTCATATAGAACAACCTTAATGAGTTAGAAAATGTACCCAGTCGCATGAAATATTTTAAATGAAGAAAATAGCATGAAGAGCAATTCAGGAGTTGTTTAGGGAATGTATAATGTTGAGTAGATGCATAAGTGAGAATTAAGAGGATAATGCCGATACTACACATTCATTCATCAGTACTGGATAATATGCCACAAGAATTACAGTACTGAATGAAAAGGAAAACAATATATAGCTCGATCAAAGATCCCAAATCATAAAATTTTAAAAATTATTACGGGGTCAAAAGTGCTATATATATGTTCAAAAGGCAAAATATCTTCTATTTTACATTTTACTGCTCAAGGTAATCGATCCTTTTCTTTTCATTTCTTTTTTTGAGGTGGCTATGGTAAATAATTCTCCGAACTCCAAAAATAAGAAGGGAGATGGGTTTATTAGCTTGGTCCATTTTTGAATCAGGGAGAATGGTAAACATAAAGAATATCCCTAATTTTTATAGACGCACTACACATGTATCATCTTACTAAACCCAATATTCGTGACAATACTAGAAAAGATTGTTTGTGTGCATATAATATTCTTACCTGCTATTATATTTATTTAAAGAAAAAAAAGTATTCATGTTCTGCAAATCCATTTCCAGATTCTAGAGCTATATATCTGGCTAATGACATGTCTAACTAATAGTAAGCTTACTCAAACGTCTTTAAGTATTTTTATTTGACTGAACATTGTTTGTTAGGCTAAAAGTTGATGCTGCAAATAAAATTCAACTACTGATAAGAAGTCATTTTCTATAAAAGTGCTAGAAATGGAACAACTAAGCACCATGTTGAAAACAATTCAGGAGCATTAGTACAATGCCATTAACTCATGCAAGAATCCTTCTATCATCAATATGATCATATTAATAAAATATGCTTTCCAAATGAGCATTCAATTTATGGTTAATCTGTTTTTGGCCTTTATTTCCAATCAAGTCATGGTTAGTCATAATAAACTCTCTTAGTAGATTTATTCATTAACTTTGGAACAGTATCAAAGATTAATTTGTTACATTAACTGGTGGATATCAGCAAAAGAATAATTTATTTCCAATTGCACAAAATTAAAGCAACACACAATAACAATGGGCGACAAAAGAATGTATTATCTGGCCTATAAGGAGAGCTCAGCATCCCCCCCCAATTAATCCTATGAGCCGACTTTTTAGCCACAAACATGGCCTGTCGGCCAAATTGGCTATGAAACTCGAGGGCCTATCATACCCCATCACACCTTTCAGTCCTTGAATCCTTCCATATTTAAACCCCGAATGCATTTATTACGTATATATATATATATATATATATATAATATATATATATATATATATATATATATTCTCTTGTATTTTCCACGTAATAAATCTCTAGCCAGGAAGTGAATATATAGGAAATCTTCCACTAAGCCATCATCATCACCAAAGCATGCAATTCCATTAACTTGAGAGCTCTCCCTCGGAATTGGACTCGTTTCTTGAACGCACGAAAAGATTAGTAGATAGGACTGGTGAGTGAAAGGACTAGGAACAAAACCCCCTGTCAACTTGCGAGAAATATATATATACATGTCCAAAGGAATGAGAAGAATTTCATGGCGTCCCTTCCATATATATCACCATAACTGGTAGAACCAGACAACTCTGATAAGACAGCCGTGGCAAGACTTTCGTTTGGAGGGTCGGTCCTTTTCCCTTCCTCAAGAAGCGAATGAATCCCAAAGGAAAATCCGAGCAACTCCCACACGAATCAGATCCGCAGGGAAAGGAGCAAAATGGAAACAGAAGGAAAAGGTTGCTGAACCCAAAAAAAGGTCTGCCCGATTGAAGCATTAATTAGATGTGGAGGACAGGCAATTCTCTACAGTACTGACTCATGATCTCAAAGGTAGCTAGAGAGCTTCCGTGGATCACTACTTTAATTCCTTAAAAAGAAACAAACCGAAAGCAGTGAGCGGACACATGATGTTCAAAGATCTTTCACCTTCCATACATAAGATCTCAAGCACATAATCTGTAGTAAGAAATGACCTATCCGTTCCAAAGTACAGTACTCCGTCGTTCCTTATCACAACTTCTTGCCGCTGCTGCTGCTGCTGCTATTATTATTACTACTACTGGTCAGCGCTAATGTTGCAGCAGCAGCAGCAGCAGCAGCTCGTGCTGCTACAACTGCTGCCACTAACAACAGCAACTCTCAGTAGTTTGACAGCAGCAGTTTAGGGAGCAAGATACTAGTCTGGGCTACAACTACAATATTGTGCAGATAGACATACCAATATGAGGGATGGTAGGTAAGGCCGGCACTCGAGCTCGTGGAACGATCAGGCTGTTGCACCGGTGGCCGGTGGGGGGCTGTGGGGATGGTCGGAGGGGCCGGCGCCGCCGCCGTGCGGCTGCGGAGGTGGCTTCTTGCGCTTCTTCTTTTCATAGCTGATGCCGCGAGCCTTGGCCTGCATCTCGCGGACCTCGCGGAGGTAGAGGCGGACGGCGCGGGCGCCGAAGGGGTTGGTTTCGGGCTTGCCGCCGTTCTCCTCGTAGGCGGCGCGGAGGCGACCGATGAGGGCGTCGAGGGAGCCCCACGCCTGGCGGAGCGGGCATGGGCAGGGAGCGGGGGGGTTGGGGTGGCCGAAGAAGGGGCACATCTGGGTGTGGACTTTGGTCTTGCCGAACTGGTCCAGATAGCGGAGGAATTCGAGGACGTGGGCGCCGCTGCAACGCGTGAGGCTGAGCGGCGGCCGGTGGTTCTTGAGGTACTGGCCGAAGGTGTTCCAGTCGCGGCGCTTCTGGGACTCGTAGCGGCTGGGAGAGGGGGAGGAGGAGCCGGGACTGGAGGCTGTCGCGGTGGCGGAGGAGGAGGCGTTGGTGCTGGTGACCAAGCCTTCTGAAGAAGACCTATTTGGGTTGGGTACTATTTCCATGGTCCTATATCGTGGAAGGTGTACCAAACTCCGATCTCTCCCTCCCTCTCTCTCTCTCTCTCTCTCTCTCGGTAAATTATCTCCTCTTTTTTCGCAGCTTTTCCTGCTCTTCTCCTTTCTTTGCTAGACGGGGAGGGGGAGGGGGGGGGGTCCTATATATAAATAAATAAATATACTTAATATATTAGTTTTGATAATGAAATGATGATGATTGATCTGGGATTTGGTGCATGCTGAGGGATTTGTTTCTATTTTTCAGACACATACATACATACAGAGAGAGAGAGAGAGAGAGAGAGAGAGAGAGCAACATGAATATGTATGTAGCGATATAATTCATTTGATGGTGGGCATGGCTGCTGGTTGAAGCTCTCTTGCTTTTTTAGGGCGATGGTGATATGGATGGGAGGTTGGATGTGCTAGGTGGCTGTGATCGATCTGCTGAACAGATCTAGAGGGGCTAGAATGATCCGATGGGGGGTTGGTGGGGAGAGATGGAGAGTGGATCCTATTTAGGGCTTGAGGGAGGATTTGAGGAGAGGAGTGTGGAATCTTACTCTTTTTTTGGCTCTCTTTTATCAAGTGGGGAGTTCACTTGTGGATGTACTGGTGACTGCTGCTGCTAGAGAACATGATGAGAGGTTCTGGCACTGATGGATTCCAAACTTCTGGTCTCAGAAGGAGTTCGGAAGGCGGTGGATAGTTTGTTTGGCCTAAAAGAGGAAGGGAGGGATCAGAGACAAAAATTTATGTTCTTCCCTTTTTCTCTTGGAGATAGAGAGGGGGGAGCGCTGGAAGCACAGGTTTCCGTGTTTATGGAAGGGAGGTTTGACAGTGGCCTGAAAGATGACGGTGACAGGAGAAAAAGCGTGGGAAGGGGGTAAAAAAAATCAGTGGAATAACTATTAGGTGCAATGAACTCAGCAACCTTCCGGAAATGACCATAGTGCCTCCTGCCTAAGTTTAACCTGGGCACGGAAACTTCTTCTTCTTTCTCTTCTTTTACCTGAACAATGCTGAAGCCTTACGTTGATTGATGACACTTTAAGTTATTTCAGAAAAAAATTCCTTCTTTTTCTATAATGACTTTACATCCTTATATATTTTCCCCCGCCATAATATGCTTTTTGTTGAAGTATATATTGTTATAATATGTCATCTTTAAAATTATAATGGAAATAAATGATTGTTGTAAAAACATCATCATTTGTTTCAGAAAGAATATCAGTCAAATATTGGATCAAGCAAGTGGCAACTATTATTTTCATTAAAAAGGGCAACGATAATTACCCTCAGGCAATTATATATAAGTCAGCAACAAGATCACGGTGTAAAATAAAAAAGGGTTGCTCCTCTTCATCTCTCCTAGGTCAATCAAAAGAATGCATGGAGGAAATGTCCACAACTGGTAGCATCATTATTGGCCCTATTACCAAGTGGGGCAGACACTTCCAAGGATCGCTAGTAGAAGACAAAACCAGGCCTCGTGAAATAAAATCATATGTACTCCCACCACAGGTAGCCCTAACCATGTTAAATGAGGAGCAACATGCTCACAAGAAGAATCCTGGCCACCAATCCTAGGAAATTAAAATGAACACAGTTTCATGGACGACATGCTATATTTCATGATAAACTCGAACATGCATCAACCCGTCTTTGTAAAAGAAACAAGCCATTCAACTCATCAATTTTCTTATCGTCCATCATCGATCGCAACCTGTGGCCCACTTGATCTACGGTAGTGAAATTTTGATCATAGTTCAAATATCAATAACTTGCCTGTATTAATTAATTTCTTGTAATCGTAGAACGAGATGATCTAACGCATCGGAAATTTCCACCAACTGCATCAAATAGATGCATCATTAAGGAGACTGTTAGATCATGCACGGTATATTGTCATCAGACGTCATGCATGCACAATATATTGTCATCAGACACTTTATTTTTTTTGTTTAATAGAAAAGATGGCAGAAATAAACTTAAAATTCATCGAGATCATGAACTCTTATATCAAAAAAATGTATCATCATCAGTCTTGAAACCCACGAACAAATCACTAAACTAACTATTTTTGCAACTTGGTAATTATCTTAATATTCTGAAAATTAATAGACTAGTTTGTAAGTTAATTGGAAGCACCTAAAAGTAAGAAAAATACGTATACGAAATCTAGCATAATAATGCAGCGAACTCATGTAAAGGTAATGATCAGAAACCCCAGACGTACGTACTCATATGGGACATAAAATTTGAAAGCTAAAGCCCAAATTTTTTAAGGGTTAACGATTACAATGAAAACTAAATTCGACGAAAGCAATAGAAATTTCTTCGATCAACTTTAGAGTACTCTCCAGAGATACTTGTGCCTTCACGGTAGAAACGAACTAAGGAAGTAGAACAAGCGGGCGAGAGCAGGAATATATAGGACATCTTGTGAAAGGTCAAAAAATTCCGCTACAGTGAGCTTGATAGGGATGGGTGTGGATCGAATATTTGTTAGCATCTATTTTCGAATCCAAAATTATCTAGATATAAATAGAAATTTGAGCATTCAACTAATATTTATATCCGTATTTATATTCGTTAAAAAAAATAAATACGGATAGACAACTATCCGATCCATATCCAAAGATTCGACTCTATTTGCAACTCTATTTAATTTTATATAGCATTCATGAACTTTTTTAAAAAATAAATAACCACATTAATATACTATTAATTTGATTTATCATCTATTTAGTAATATCTTTAATTCCGTAGTCATCAAATTTAATTATCCGATTTATATCTATATTTATATCGATATTTTTGGTATCCAATTTGTATCCATATTCGTTTAAAATAAATAAATATATAATTTTTTGCATCTGACTAACACCAGTGTTTGTATCTATATTTATCAAATAAAATAAATCTGAATATGGATATATATACTCGCATATGATTTGATTTCAATCTTAGCTTCTAAGTGGCCCCGCCATTAAGTACAAATATGAAGGCCAGTGGTGCGTAACAAATAATTTAGTGGAGGCAGCAACTCCATTAAATGGGTTAAATGGAGATGCGGGTGAAACTTCTGGGATACGATAGAATTCAATGTGTAGCCAACATTTGTAAAGAGTACGCGCCATATCTTGGGCATAGCAATCTAAGTTATACTCCAAAACCAAAAGCAATTATTTGAACATTTTTTCACCTTTGCACATAATATATCATTGTAATTTAGTAGTTGGGTGAATATGTCTGTGATACTATTACTAAGGCTCCGTCTGGCAGAGCTTTTGGTGGGTCAAAAAGTGCTTTCCGACTTCACAAAAATACTTTTGGATGGTATAGTGGTGTTTGATAAAAAAATTGGAAAGCTATTTTAGCTTTGCAAAAAAGCTGAAAATGTTTTCTTGCGAGAAGCTCCAAAATGGAAAAAAAATACTTTTTAGCATGCGTCGGAAAGTTGTTTTAGTTTTATATTTTTAAAAAAAACCAAAATACCCATAATAAAACTTTATAATTATAGAAAGGGTCCCTTTATATCATAATGCACAAAGAAAGGAATTTGCAGGAGCGCCAACAAATAATGAACCTTAATTGGCCTTGGCTTTCTCCTTTGCAACGTGATTAAGGTATTTTTCTTTTCTCTATTTATTTATCCATCTGGAGATTTTGAGTTTTGTTTGAGGGAAAATTTTTTTGACTTCGTTCTTTATTTATCCCAAAGAGTCTGATGATATTAACAACAATTCGTGATGGAGATGGACAATGCCCTCTCATCATCGTCCCTCTCTTCCATCACCCAATTGATCTCTCGTTTTCTCCTTCCAAAGCCCTCTTTTCATCTTCTTTTTTCCCACTTTTCTCATCGTCCTCCATCACCTACTCTCTCCCTCTCCATCCCTCTCTCTATTTCTCTCGCTCGTGCTAGAAATGCCAATCTCGATCTCGCAGTCCATGATACACCACGACATTGTGGTCCAGCCACTGTCTCCCTCTCTCTGTTTATCTCCCAGAAATGTCGATCTCGTGGTCCACAGTACACCGCAATATTGTGGTACGCGACATCGCGGTCCACCTTTAATCGTAGACTACGACATTGCGGTCCACCTTTCAGCTAAATCATGATATCGCAGTCCACCGTTCCACCATAGACCGCGACATTGTAGTCCACTATTAGTGGTCATTCCTGCAGTTTAGCTCTTCTCCACCTTTTTGAATTTTTCTATGATCAAAGACATAAGCTCCATTCGAAAACCTTTAGATATCAGTAAATTTGGAGTGCTAGAGGTAGGAAGTTATCTACAGTTTCTTGAATAAGCTTCTCTCTTAGTTTAGAAGCTATGTCTCTGCAAAATTATATCTTGCTTTAGAGTACTATAAAACCATTTCTATAATTTTTTTTTTGGGTGATGAAGACCTTGCTTGTCCATTCAATATTCTAGTTCCAGCACTGATCATTATGTTTGCAAAGTCATTGCTCAATATGTCTAGGTTCTTATATATAAAACTTTATTTTTTCAGTAAAATTGATAGTTCATGTATATAATATTAATTTAATTGATATTCTTAGAATTCTATAGTAAATTGTTACTTTTAGTGGTCACTATGAAATCTATGCAATAAGTTTACCTATTGATTATATTTTTGAATGCATAAGTAATTTTGTTTATGTACAAGAAATGGATATGCATGTAAGTTATATATATACGTATTCTATATATATATATATATATATATATATATATATATATATATATATATATATATATATATGTAAATTGTACATGTTTATATATGCTTTACAAGATGTCTTATGATTATGGATGAAATCATAACTTATGATCGACAAAATATTTCATGTCTTTGTTGTTGCATTATAAAAAGAACAAATGCCTAAGAAGAGCCAACATCCTATTACTGGTCCATCAACCCAAGATAAGAAGTAGAAGGCTATTTGGAATAACAAATGGGAAAGAAAACAGGGCTTGGATGGGATCCTGTTAGAAATACAATAGATGCATTGGACGCATGGTGGAGAAAAAAATTGCAGATATATGTGATACTAGTTTGATGTTTGTAAGATTTTTTATACTACAATTCAGAAATTACTATTGACAACTATATAGCCTTAACTTGCAGAAGATTTCTGATGTAGGTAAGTTTCGAGAATATGGTCTGCAACATGCCATGAAGTTGAATAGGTTATTGAGAGATACTAGTGCCACAGGGGAAGCGGCCTGGGCACCAGCTTTACTAGCATAGGAGGATGTTGAGGGCACAATTGGAGCAAATGAGAGGTTGGATGGGGTTAATAATGATACATTTGAGAGCTTAGGTGACTCAAATGAGGACCCTAATATGATTGTATATAGAATTGATGACCTCCCCATTGAGAAGGATATTCTTAACCCTATCTCTGCATCTTATGCTATTCAGGAGAGGAAAGAAGAGAGTTAGCCCTAGAAATCAAGATAAGAAATGCAAGAAGATAGGGGATGCTATGCAACTATCTCAATAGTTGAGTCGTCTTATTGATGCAGTGGAGAGGAGGAGTACAGTGCCATCCAAGATGATTGATAAATCTTGATGGAGTATCGATGAGGTGATGGGCCTAATGCGTGCGATGCCTGAGATGGTAGCATAACTAGAACTGCTTTTGATTGCTGCAAAGGTGCTCTTTAAAAGAGAATATCGAGAGATGTTTGTGGCTCTCCAAAATACCCATTTTTAGATTGAATGGCTGAAGCGAATGTCAAACTTACGGAAGTAGTTATTAATGTATTATTATGGTGATATGTTTTGTAAATTTAATTATAAACTTTTATTGCAGAATTATGGTGGATTATATGTATTTGTCTTATGTCTTGGATAATATATCAACGATTCTATTAATTTTATGGATATTATAGATGATATATGTTGATGTTTTTTACATTGTTGTGTTATTTGTATTATATATTCATATATCATTTGTTTTATTTGTTATGGATATTTTATTTTTTGCATAATTTTTTTTCTATAGGTTTGGGTAGCATTGACAATAGTTCTGAGGAAAGAAAAGAATCATAAAATCTCACTTTTGCAAGTATGATTGTGTACCTCTATATTTTTTCCAAAAAATAGTTCCTACAAATATTATATTAGTAAAATATTAATATGTAATGATAATAATTATAATATTTTATATCAAAATATTATATTATACTATAAATATAATATTATATTACATTATATCATACCTGTTATGTTATATAAAATCAAATTATGTTATATTCTTATGCTATAGTATACAATATGATATTAACCGTATTATAATAATATTATATTACATTATAGTAATATTATACTATATCATATATGTATATATTAATACATATTATATTTTATTATGCTTTATTTTATAATATTATGTAATGTTCTTAATGGTCATCTTGTCATACCCAAAGTACTTTCTCAGTTTGTTTACCAAACACATCTTAAAGTTTTAAAGCTTTATTGCCAACAGCTCTGCTAAACATGACCTAAATACATGATGATAAGAATGTCTCCCATGGAAGGGAAAATAGCCAAAGTGCTATTTTTATTGTTTTGTCTTATGTATTTCCCGTCATAAGTTGGAAAAACTATTAAATTACAATAATAAACTTGAATAAGAAAACTGTATTTCAGATTTTGTTTTGTGAATAATATGAAATGATGCAATGTTATTATTGTAACATTTGGATTAATTTATTAATTTGGATTTTCAACTTAGGAAACTATTTGGAACTTTAAGGAGGATCGCTTCTTGATCTTCTGCACATAGCATCAAATAGCATTACCACGCATTGTATCGAACAGGAAGTGGTGTCTCCACATAACCTTCTAAGGAGGCCATTTCGGCGCACATGTTTGGAGCCCATGATTTTTATTGGTATGTCTGAAGTTGCTTGTCTTTTTTTTATAAAGTATTTTTTAAAATAAATTATTTACTTTTAATATTTTAAAATTAATTTATTGATGTTTGATAATCATATCTGTATAGCTCTCTCATTTGGCGGGCTTAAACATGGAAAAATCGTTAGCCAAAAAGTTCTTCTACCAAATATTTGATTTTTTCAAAAAATATATTATTTACTTGAAAAAGCTGCTACGGTTGGATGGGTAGGGACTAGAAAAAGTGGAGATTAAAAATTTGAATCCTCTTTAACATGTATTTTGCACCACAGAGAGTTGTACAACCCTAAATGAGACGAACGGTGGTCGTTCATCTCCAAAACCAAACACGATGTGCGTTTGGTGATGAACATGACGTCTCACAAGTTGAACAACAACTATCTGAGATGGACGACATGATGGCTATATGAAGCTATACAGCCTTTTGTGATGCAAAACACATCCTCAAAGATCCCAACTTGAGGATTAAACCCTTCCTATCACAACAAATAAATAAATAAATAACTTAGAAAAAAGTTCAATGCGACTTATGGATGACCGAATGGTTAATCTATTTAGGCTGTATTTTTGTCTGACAGACTGAGCAAAGACAAATGGAGAAGTCTTTCCATATCTCCTATCCTATTGGGGTAAGAAAAAAAACAATTAACCTAGAAATCTCACGCAAAAGAGCCACTCAACATATGTTTCTCATAAAGTTGTGCACGACAATATATGCAGACCGTGGCAGTGAAAATTGAAGCCAAGGTGCTTCTCAGAAAGAAAAAGAAAAAAGAAAAGCAAAAACAATTATGCAGCCAACATGGGACCGTCCCAAGTACTTCCACTATAGCACTGCTCATTTGCTATTTTCTACTTCTTTACTTCCTCTTTTGCTGACAGGAGTACTAATTACATCAAGCTAGGATAAGCACACTGCACTGCATAAACCATAGCATGAGGTTCTTCTTTTTCTTTTTTTGTCACCAGATAAACCATGCAGGCTGATGATCTCCAACAGAAGTTGATTTCAACTCTGACCGACCGAATCGAGCATGCGTGTTCCTAATAAAAAAAAATCAATCACTAGTTATTTTTGGGCTTTCCCTTGGCAACTCTTTGATAGTTTGCTACCTGTTGCTTAAAGCCGGTCAAGACTTCTCCACAGTAGGCTGCTCGCATGGCGCCCAGCAAAGTTGCTCCCCCACTTGATCTGATCATCTCCATCGCTCATCTCGGTTCTAATTTTTGCCAGACCAGGAGCAGTTGTTTCTATTCCCCACACCTTCCAACCAATCTTTTTTCACCACCTCCCCACCAATCTTAGATCGATGATCAAAATAGCCAGACTAGTTAAACCACAACGACATGAATCATAATCTTGTGAACCAGCTATTCTCACCATGCAATCCGGCTGGTGATAACTAGCACGAATTCAGTTAGAATTGAAAACAATATCTAAATATTATGCTCAGGGAACCTCTACATAGCAACAACAACAAAACCTTTATTTTTTATGGAGAAAAAAAAGGTATACGAGAGTCCTATGTGCTCCAATCCGAGCGAAGTTTGTCTGTCTAGGTATCAAAATTCAAACAATAAATATATCGATTGTATCGCAAACAGGATTCAATAAGAGCACCTGTCTGAAAATTTCTAACAAGCACCAAAATCCTGCCATAGAAATCAATATTTTGATAAAGTTGAACCCTGAGCTTGGACCACCACATATGTAAAAAGTGCTGGTTGGCTGTGCAATTTTAAGCTATGAAAAGGACCGAGAAGCTTCCAGCGTGACAGGATTATTGAAAAACAAGAGAAAATATGCTCAATACTTATGATTATGACCATATGAATAAGCAGTACAAAATAAAATTTACAATACTAGCTTACAATGTTTTCTCAGAATGTCAGATCATGTAAGCTTGGCCCAATACAAATACAACCATCAAAAGCAATCCCATGATTATAGCAGAGTTAATAAGTGGCTCCCTTGCCACCGAACCTTGGAGTCATTAGCACAATACATGACTGCAAAAGACCGGTAGATGTTTTGTGGAAGCAAAATAACAGCTTTTTCCAGCACAATCTCAAAAGGATCCAGCTAGGACGGAACATCTGAAACCTCCACTAATCCTCCTGGATGCATTAAGGAAACATTAAGCTGCCAGTCCCAATATTACTAATTTCAATATCAAAGGTGCAAAAAGTCACAAGCCATCCTTATTCTTCACATAGAAAGCATCAGGTATCAAAATCTTAATCCTGTCAATGCAGAATCTACATCTGGCAGCGCTTGCATACTCACTAATCCTTTTGGATAATCAGATAATTTCTATTGATTCTCGTGAGAACAACTGCAGTCCCATTACCCAATTCAATCTTATATCTGATTGAACCATGGAATCCCCCCCCCCCCCCCCCCCCCCCCCCCCCCCCCCCCCTCCTTCCTGATTCAAGACATTAATGTTGCCAATGGTTCCACAGTTCCACCATATAATTCAGTAAGACTGAACTTTTTTATCTAGACTGTCATGAACTTCCATAGTAGTGAAACAACCGTCATTTGAAAAATGGATTCCACACTAAGTTCTACATCTTTCCACAACATATTTTTTTCTGCAATCATGCAGTCTGCTGAACCACCAGCTGTCTGATTAGAAAAATTAGAAAGCGGTCTTTACTTTTGAACAGATTACACCTGGAGCAACCACTTGATTGCTTGAATCACCAGCAATATGTTCAACCAACCTAGGATCAGTATTCAAAGACTCAACAAGAACAATAGCTTAAATAGATATATTGGATAATCCAACTAGCACACCATCAATCACTTGGTCACCTGAATCAACCACCATATTCTCCAAGTTAGTTGAATATGGAGCAGCAACCTTAGATCAGAAGCCATCAGTTATATGACCAGCGTGTCAGAGGAAACATTTGATCTACACTTTGTTGAGATATATTAGATGGTAGATTTGGTACACCAGCTACCTGACTATCTGAACAGGTAATTGTTGTTTCCTCACCTGAATGTTGCTTCCTCCATGCATGTCAGTTTGATGCACTCCCAAATCTGGCCTACAAGCATCAACCAAGTACTATCCAAATATTTTTTATTTTCTCCCAACTTTTCATCCAGAGTTGAAGGAGGACCGTCTAATAAGAAATCTAGGCGCACTTCTATTAGGTGCAAATATAAAAATTAGAAAATTTTATTTTATTTGGGAATTAGAGAATTTTACTTTTATGTGGATTTTAAAACTATAATTTTATAAAGACTCCAGTATTTTATTTCTATGCGGACGCTTATTAGGATTTTGGGTTGTCTATATAAACCAATTACTGTGTTAGTTAAGAATACAATTTGTATTATTGAGATTTGCGAATACAGAATATTAAGTTGCCCTTTCCCTCTGCCTTCTCTTCCTCCTCCTTCCTCTCTTCTCTTTCCTCCTCTTCTTCTCCTCTCTACTTCTCCTGTCATGCGTCAAGAGTACTGTTAAGTTATCACCATTCTTCCTCATGAGGACGATTTCTTGCTGCAATTTCTTTCCTTAGGTGCCTGATTTTTCGTAGCACTTTCTTCCTGCACCCACTTCTTCCTGTCCCAATAGTATCTCCGGAGACTCTATTTAAACACCTTCCGTTTGTTGGCTCCTTCAATCAAAGTACCAACCCTGTACGAAGCTCCTAAACATTCCTGCTTTCGTAAATCATGGAAGCATCAATTTCTGCAGCAGTAGTGTCCATTTGCTTATATGTGGACTCTAGTGGTCATAATTTCGGGCCACTGACATCTAATTCAAATTAGAACCAAATTAAATTCTACGAGATGGAGACAACAATGAGAGTGGCAAAAGTTCAAGCACTAAGCAGGGAGGGAACTAATCAGCAGCAGGATAATCTAGAGAACTGTAGATCAAAGATGTGGGACAAAAAGAACCCGGTGTTTTACAAACATAAGTATTCATTATCCAAGTGACATTTATTTTAAAAATTTTGGATGGATTGTAACTTGACAAATAAAGCTCGCACATGTAGAAAACCAAGCAAAAGGTATCCTCGTCAAAGTGTACCTTTAGGAGAAGGGAAGGATATAAAATAAACACAAACACAACTGCAACTTACCTGGAATCCATGTATGAGAACTTTAATCTTCCATTCAATTTGTGTTGCCTGTTTCGCTTCATCGTTCATTCTTTTCGTCATGATCTCAAATTCATTTTGTAAAGCAGCAAGATTTTGCCGTTGCCAGCAATACTAGCGAGAGCATAACTCTAATGATAAGGAAAGTACATAAGATCCTGCTTTTATGCATCATGCCCTTTGACCAAATTATTAAGAGTCTCGTACTTGTGCCCTATTACCACCCAAGGAAACTTAATCTCTTCCTCAGTCAAAAGGATCAACCTGAAAAAGAGACTAAATTATAGTTCATTATAGTTCTTTAATAATAACAAGGCTGCTGAAATACAGTAAGCATGCGTTATGGTCTTAACCTATGTTAACGACACTGTAAGCTATATTTTCATTTCCACCTATATTTTGGTGCTAGAACCGAGAAGGTGCACATGAGAAAGACATATGGAGAAAACAGAGGGGGCATGTTTAAAATGAACACCTACCACCCTCAAAAACCGAACTCGAGTCATTTGCTTACAACATGCAGAAGCTTCTACTTCTCCGACTCCAAATTTTTAAGCACATTCTCCAGTAGGTAACCGCGCAATACTTAACTACTGTTGTTACACCACAATACATGCCATTTAAATAAAACAAATTATTAGCCCAAGAAACCAGCTCCTAATTTGGTGCTACTAAAAACCTCGAGGTTTCCAACCAAAGTTTTTGGTGGGCAATCTTTTCCCTTACGTACTTCATTGCCACCAAACTGTGAGAATTATGTCTTCGACAATTTACAATTGGAATAAGAGACCATTCATTTGGAAAATGTTCTTTAAGCTGTAGAGACATGATCGCTAGAAGACTCTCTCAGAAGTACGTCTAATCATCCAATTTTATCTATCTATTTCCTTTCCTTTCCTTCTGTCTGTATATCATTTCCATCCAGGTGTTTGCTAATTGCTCAGAAACATCTTGGCCACAGATGATTTTCATGCAGTCATGATTCAGGGCAGGGCATCAACTTAAAGCAACAAAAGTACTGCCTTTTCTTTCTCCAAACGGTTTCTAAGCGCCATTAATCAAAAAAAAAAGAAAAAAGAAGAAGCATCTTTTGTTTTTTCTTTAAGGAAATGCAAGAGATAGAAGAACGAAGAACGAAGAACGAGAAAAGCACTCACTACCTTCTCGAACGGAAGGATCGAGCCACTGGTTATTCTCCGTATTTCATCACCACCGCCTTGAGGACCTCGTCCTCCGCGTTCTTCCAAGCACCTCCCTTTATCATGTACCTTATCTCGCCCCAGGTTCTTCTCCTCCCTTCCCTCCGACTCGTCTCGAGTTCCAGGCGAACTTTAGGGATCTTCTTCGATCCCGTTTCGATTTCCCGGCGGGACGACGAGGAATCCTCCGCCTAGGATTCGCGCTCCGTCCCGCTCGCCCTCCACCAAATTCTAGGGGGTTTTGGACGGGTCTCGCCCTCCGAGGGGGAGAGGCAAGCTCGTCCTGATCGGCGGTTTTCATCGAAACATGGGGTCGGGTATTTCTGCACCGGTTTCGAGTGGGCCCCAGTTATTCCGCGAAAGCGATGGTCAGCAGTTCTCGGCTCCTCTTTAGCCCAATGCGATCCAATTTGGGCTCCGCCCGATAACCAAAATATACAGGCACAGCACTACGTTGGGCTGGGCCAAGATGACTGTTCTAAGACTACCGCAGTCATATATGAAGACAACCATGAGCTCCCCAACTCATGCTCGATGTTGGGCCATGCGCTCAGCTCTCCAACTTCACCTGTGGCCCATCTCGCATGAACTTTTTTAACCTACGATGAGATGGCTAACCTTAAGCCAGTGTTGTCAGAGTTGAGAGGCTTCCTCAACTCCAATTGCGGGCTCCGGAGGGGCATTTGTGCGTGCAACATTATATTATACTGCATAAAAGGTATAAAAGAACAACGACACTTACCAAATAGCAAGATTTGTATAATATTATTAACCTCCCACAGGGTCTCAGTTTACATCAACATTTTCCAAAGCATTTCAGTCTCCGTCTCTGTCCTCCAAAACAAACTTGCAGATCTTCATTGCGTATCACGGAACATCAGTAGGCCTTCCAGTCTTCCACCACCACCTCCAATACTGCTATTGCTCGCGCATTTCGTCTGCTCATTTCTAAAATAATGCTCTCTACTTTTGCTAGATATTGGACAAAGCACTCCAGGTCTGCGAGATATGAACTCGTAATATCATTTTTATCACGCCAAAATAAGAAAAGGCAAGGAAATCCATGCACAAAGATGAGCAACTCATACTCCACCAAAGAATGGTACTAATACAAAATAAGGTGCACCACTGAAAATTATATGGCATGTATTTACATATTCACAACACTAAAACGGGGAGCAACTTCAATCATCTTATCTCCAATATACTGCTCAACATAGTTCAGCTTCCTCTACGCTTGCGTCTCAGCTTTATTCTATGCGAAAAAACTATTAGATGGACTCTAATTTCACTGTGAAAAACTGATGAAGAATGATACTAGCGGGTTAAACTGTGATTAAGAGTACGGCCGCCCATTATGTGGGGCCAAATTTTGATCCGCGTGCTTAAAGCAAGATGCAAGAAAAAGATACTAACTAGGCTTTCCTTGTTAAACCTGTGAACCGTGGGGACCCAGGAGTTTGCCATCCGTCTCCTCATGATATGCACAAATGATATGAAATATCGCATTCATATATACCTTCACTTTTGCCGAATCGGAGTTTTATGAGGCTGGGGAGGAGGTCTCTTCTATAGAAATTGGAATCCTTCCGTTCAGCTTTTGTCATTGGTGCCTCTTCTATACACGACCATGTCTTGTGCCGGACCACACTTCGTCCTTCAGGAACGATGATGCTGCTTTCTTTGTTGGCGAAGGCCACAGCTTTGACTCAATTGGATTTCACAGACGAGGTGTCTCGACACATGGAGAAGTCCCCTTATGATAGGGCATCATTAGAAGAAACGTCATTTCAACTTGACAGAACAATCTAAATGCCAACGTGATCACAACCTGAACGTCGAATAACAATCAGTTATGTTCTCTCTCTTTTTTTTTGGTTAGTTATGGTGCCATCTAACTGTTTAGATGATGCTTTAAAATTTTGTATATAGTCAAAGTATAATATACCAATAAAAAAAGTCAAAAGTATAAAATACAGGCCTAATCCTCTAATACCTTCTTGATCCGTCTGTCAGACCAGGATGCTAAAATAGGAATTCCGTGAAGGATCATGAGACCAGCCTCCAGAAAACAAGACGTTCTAGAGATAAAACATCAAACCAACCAACCTTTGCAAAACAAGGTTGAACATCAAATAAACAAGGAATGAGTTAAAAGTTAAAAGCCAGGTGGATACGCCCGATTGTCTCACAGTTCTGGTCATTGATCAAGCCAGAAGACTTCAATAGTATAAATGAAATTATTACATGCATATGCATTTAAATCATGCACATGCATTTAAATCATGCACATGCATTTAGTTTGATGAACTTCTCAAATACACAGCAAAACAGAACTTGTCTACTTTCAAAATTGTACCTGGACTGGAAACTTTATACTTAAAAAGCTCATAGGATGAACTTATACTGCTGCCTACCAGATCTCTGATGTGGAATCAAAATTAATATTTAGCAGCCCGCATAAACTTTAGCCAACAGATGAAAATTGCAGACAAATCCTCTTCTCACCCAGCAAAACATCGAAGGACTTTCACTGGTGTTCTTTCCAAGAATCAACAGCACCCAGATAATAGGAGCCATTTGAAAGGTTATAGATCCTGGAACGTGTCCTACATTTTAGTACTCTTTGTCATCTCATCGACATCCAACTCCACCGCCAACACGGATGAATCTTGTTTCATTGCCGGACGACTGGACATGAGTAAAGTGCATAGACTTTTAGATTGTTATGCAAAGTTTTTGAAAACATCAAAAGGCTGATTGAAACACAAATAAAATAACAATGGTTTTCTGTTTGATTGTACCTGTTCAGTACTGGACCATGATCGACAGCTGACCGCAAAGCATAGACTACTCTACCAACAATGTCAGTCATGGGAACAGGACCAAACAAACGACTGTCCCGGGCTTCCTGCTACCAGATGGACATGGAAATAAGCATGCAGATTGACATACATTAAGACAACAAAAACTTGTGCTCACCAAATCTTAAATAGCGAAAACTTGTGCATGCTGCAAATCCAAAGGGATTAAATAAGGCTTGTTGCTCATACATTCCAAATTTTGGGAATGCCCAATAGCAAACATGATCATTTAGAAGCCTCTCTAATATTGTCTTAGACATTATTTGATAATCATATGCACTTGGATATGGTTGGTTGCGCAAAGCAATAGCAAAAGTACCTTTGGCTTTAAAGATTCATTGTCTGACAGCACCCAACACTGATCCTTCTCTAAAATAAATGGCATATCTTTCTCATCAGCGGATACCATCTCATACCCTTCTATGGCAGCCAATCGTCTAACAAGATAATCATCAGATTTCTCAGGATCTTTTAACAAAACAACATCGCCCACAAAGACTTGCCTATGTCAACATAAATAAATAAATAAATAAATAATAAAAATTAGAACATTTACAAACAAGAACATCAGTGGATGGGAAGTAGGGAAGCTTTATAAACAAAAAGACATGTCAATATCTTAACACCTACGAATAACAACATCATATGTTGTACAGGAGCCACTGCTAAAATCATCTTTTGTACTTATCTCATTTTAATGGCAGATTACGGACATAATAGTACAAGTAATCTGGCCTCTCAGGCTCTCTGATGTACCCTTCATTTTCTTAATGAATGGTAGGTGGTCTTTCCCATTTTTGCGTCAAAAATAGAGGGGGGGGGGGGGGGGGGGGGGGGAAGCAACACAAGGGTCGATACAATCATGAACAAAGATGAAATTTTGCAATTAAAGCAATTCTCTTCGGCTACAATTAGAAAGTTCTTGTTCATCCAGACAAATAAAATAAGCAAGGTAGCATCTCTACATAAAAAATTCTGCAGAGCCGTGTTGACTCTCAAAATGTATTATAGATAAGCCACAACACAAAATAATGCTATGAAGATATGGGGAATGCATGCCAGAGAAATTATGAAATAGAACCTCATGAGTTTGCTAATATTAGCACCCTAAAAATATTAAGACCAGATGGCCGCGATCTTTCAAATTATTAATCGCTTTTGATGAACATAGAATTCAACTTTTTTCGGAGAATAATATAGAACTCAATTGAAAAATGGTTTACCACACAATATTCATGATCTAAGATTATTACACTTCAAAAGGCAGGTCAAATAGGAAACCTACAAGCCAAAAAAAATAAAACTGAAACCACAAGTTCATCTGGAAAACATGATTTTCGAAACAATACAAATATAATTTTCTATGTAAAGATGTCCAACCATATGATGCAATATTCATTATTTAATCATCTATAATGAAATGAATAACTGATAACCATTATGATTGTCTGTGACTTATATCATTATCTATGGTAAACTTTAGCATGGCAAGCAATACATAGTGAAAGTTACCAACATTTTTTATGTTTTTTTTCCTCTACACAAAGAAATGCTGGCTGATATATCCCAATAAAGATGATAAGAAAGGCATCGTGCTCAAAGAACTATATGCACATCTCGTAACCCATATCTGTACATCCTACTCATGGGTTAGCACTCAATACTAATCTATATTGTTTATTGCAAGCCCCAAGTATACATCAGTCAAGGATTGTGGAAAGCTTTTGTGTTCTTCAGTTTATTCATTTAAAAGATGGACCTGTGGAACAAAAACAGGGAGACTAACGAAGAGATCAACCGAATAAAACATTTGCAGACAGGACAGGACTATAAATAAAGACTACAGTTATCTGAATTGTGTTTCTTCATCATGACTCGGTCTTAGGTAGCTTTTGCACTGTTAATTAGTGCTGTCATGATATGGATACATACTTCATCTAGAATTATGAAATGAGTGCATATTGGAGTGTCAAACATATTATGGTGCATGCTCCCATTCAAAGACACATCAACATATTATTTACTACTAGGGTTCACTTATACTATGTAATAAACAAGAAATCATGTCTAGAAAGTATCCTTAAGGCATGTCATTCTTTATCCCTATGCCATATTAATATGCAAAAAATAAAACAGAAAATGTGGTAAAAACGGAAAATACAGAGCAATAAAGAAATGTTTAAAGGACAAACCACAAGCACTTAAATAGAATTAATGCATCCATAGGAAGTGCATCATCATGTATTGTCTATGCTTGCCTCTGTAATATGTGACAGGCATTGCATATAACCTACACAGCTAATTTCAATTCTGCTATAAGACTTACTGTTGTAATTTTCAGAACCACCATCTAAAGAAAAAGTAAAAATTACAAAACAGCTTCTCATCAAGTAACTCTAATTGAAATTCCAGTCTTTCCTATTTGCAGGCATCACTAATAAGATATTGACAATTCATTACCAACCAGTTTTATCTGTTTGATCCAACTCTTGGATGGCATGAATGGATTGGAATTATGGATCTAAGAGATATGGCAGACTATAATTTAACCCAAAAAACCAAGAAGAACATAAAGATAAGCAGTCATATCCTAAATTATATATCTTGGATATTTATGAACATATTGTTACTACTTACTAGTTTGTTACACTTGGCTGATAAAAAATAGTCCTATACTGACCATTACTCAATTGAGAGGACAAAACACATTCAATTGTATCTAAGGGTCACTGGAATGTATTAACTTTGACAGGTAAGTTAAAAATTTTCACTTACAACTCTCCCCTGCAAGTTGTATAAGACCCCCTCAATATTAATATTCAAAATGGTAATACTAATATTAGACTTGCAAGAAAACCCACTATATAGTTTGGAATCTTACCCTTTTCACATTTATATATATGCATAACTAAAAATCAAATCAAGTGTGGTTCCTATATGTAATACAAACACCCATGGTTTCTACACCTTCCAAGTGGATTATTGGAAATGGCTCCCACATACCTGAGTATACAAGAGTGCCATTTGGTCCATAAAACACTCTTACTCTTGACAAATTAACAGAAATGGAAAAAAATTGAGATGTTGTAATCTTTCTTGACATTATAAAAAATTGCAATTTGTGTGTAGTTTTTGCAAATTCTAGCTAATATTAAAAGCTTGATTTTTGTTGGAGCCAACTTTTCTAGCTAGCTGGTGTGTAGTTTTCCAGTTTCAATAACTAAAGCCAACTTTTGCTTTAGAGAACAAATGTTTTGCATTTGGTAATAACCTGCTGGAGTGTAGCCCACAAAAAAGAGTATTGATTTTTGTTGACTGAGGTGAAGGTTGTCATATTGTCCCCGCAAATAGCATAGCCAAAGTGCCCAGGCAAGCCCCATGCAATTCAGTTCAAAAGTCAGTCATCCTTCAACTCGTCAACTTCAATTACCAAATCAGGTTTTAACATTTTAGTAAGCCTCAAGTCGTACACAGTAAATTTCTGATTTAGTCTCATTAACTAAAAACACTTTAAAGACATACAATACATGAGCAAGAACCTTTGTTCACGACTTTCAATCCACAGAATGAACTAAAGGTCTAGAACAGGTATAAAGAGGGACAGATGACAATCAAAGGCAACAATCTAAGAAATGTGAAACCTTTTAATCGTTTTTGGACTCCCATCTAATCATTCTTTGAGCAATTCTTATTTAGTTTAAAAGGGCCATGCGAACTCAAAAAACACAACATGCGGGATAGTAATAAATGACTCGATCTTGAAATCAGGGAGCTCATTGTGGCATCTTCATTTATCAAACTAGTTCCAAATTATCATGCCAAGTCACATAAATTTCCTTATTTCAAAAATACTAATCAGAAGAGCAGTAGACAAACAAATTGGATTGTAGACTACCATTTGAGTCAAAAAAATCCATTGTAAAACTCCAGTACAGGGAAATGCCCATGAAGGGATATAGCATGCCCAAGTAAAATGACCCATGGAAAATTTGGTACATGTACACATGTATAATTCAAGTAGCAATACCAGAATATTTCTAACTGTCAAGAAGCTGCAAATTTGGAGCTTATATGCATGAAATGCCATCACATCAATTATTATTGGAATATAAATGTTATGTTAAAATCTGAAGGTATACAGAACTTTCCAATAAAGTTTTCCTTATAGTGAGATAATTGAAAACAAAGAAATAGCAAGAGTATCAAATCCTGTAGCTCATGGAAATATTAAGGTACAATTGAGTAACATGAAGGGCTCACAGAATTTTGGAGGACTCCTAGCTGCCCACGCACAACAAATGCAACAACGATGAAAGCAGCAGCAGCAGTAGCAACGAAAAAATAACTGAGTTCTTTGCAAGATGAATATCAAAAAATAACCCAAAGTATAAGGAGAAACTAGTTAGTTATTACAAGAGAATATTTTCTCAAAATTGGCAAGCAAAACTGCAGAATGCCTGATCAAAAATTGCTTTCCAACAAATCAATAGAAGCCAGACCAAAATAACTATAAAGAATTCTAGGACTAATAATCAAGAAAGAAAATAAACATGGAGAGGTGGAAATACGTTGGAGCTGGAAAAGGCAGTTTTCTGACAAGAAGAGTTCCTCCATCTCCAGCAACAGTAGGTGCCATTTCTTCTCCTTTATTCCAATGAAAGAAGGTCAGCTTGCCTTGGAAAAATTTTTCCCAAATAGCATCACTTAACTCTCTTCCATTGATTTGACCTACATTATACTTCTGCATTGTAACAGAAATAGATAAATTAAGGCCCATGTTTCTCAGAATAGAAGTATCATTTTAACTTGCAAAAGAAAAATTACATTATAGACAAATTCAGAGCAAAACCATCAACATGGAACAATAACATGAGAAAAAAAATCACAAGAATAGGAATCATAAGACATTTACTGAAATTCATACTCTGGCTCCAGTACATGGTACAAGGTACGGGCAGGGTAAGCACCTGTCAGTTTCCAATATCTGCTGGAACATGGCTACCATATTCATAGAAGTAACATCGAGCATAGCATTAACTGCATTAGAATAATCTATGTGCATGTAGTTAAAGAATCTGGGGTGGTGACTAGGCAGTAGACCTTTCCCCTAGTGCTTATGAATGTTTTAGGCCTTAGATAATCAAAGGGCATGAGCTCTAGAGCTGGCCTCCTGAATAATAGTATAAATATGTGGATATTACTATTATTTACATCTGTTAACATAAAAACAAGTTCACTTTATAGTAAATGCACATGAGAATCTCACTAGAAGCATTCCAAGATTGCAGTAAAGTCCCATCCATATGGAAGGCAATATAACTACATAAAGAGCAAGTAAGAGAGAACTAGTTTAAGTGACTTATCAGTGCCTCAAAGAATTATTCTGATTCATGCCTTCCAGGTTTCCCATAGGAAGGTATTTGAAACCACAACCCAGAACATTTGGTATTAGATGTGCTATCTATGTTTTCTATATTTCAAATAATGGTTTCTTATAGGGAACTGTGGGGCTGGAAATGGAAACTAACTAAGAGGAGACCAACTAAGCAGAGTCCACCCCATCCTCTTACAACCAACAATCTTCAGAATTTTTCATGAGCATCATAGGTGGGATTTTGGTTGCCTTATGTAAAAAAAGATGCTAGCATGACATGAATTTTAAAAATCATTATAAGGTTGTCAACATTTAGATTACAAGCAAAAAAGCAAACAGCTACTTATTCCAACCCACCCCACCCCCACAAAAAAGAAAATCGGGAAACTGTGATTCTATTATTGTTTCGGTTTCTTAGGCATGGCATCAAACTGTCAATGCAAATCAAAATAGCCCTTTAATGGTTCACAAATAATCCTTCTAAAATTAGCCATCCACTATTCTCAATGTATTAAGCATCTTCCAACTCTTATGCTGTGCTCCATCCATAATACCATAAGAGAAATACAACCAACATCCTCGGAAGTCATCTTTGTGTCAGTCCAGATATTCATGTTTTTTTAAAAAAAATCTTTCCCCCTCATTTGATAAGTTCCCGGATCATCTCTTATGAAATCATAGACTATTCGTTACCCCAGATCATGCATGAGGTAATAGCATGCCATTTAAAAAAAAATCTTACGTGAATATCTCTTCGCTGAGCACCACATTAGTCCCTGCTAGATCAGGGTCTAATAATGAGCAATAGTAAAAGAGAATGAATAAAAGAGAATAACAGCCTATCAGAGTATTTGGAATAAAGATATGGAACTGGAAAACAGATTGTCGACACATATTTGCAGTGTTAGAATCCCAAACAATGTGTAACAGCAAAGAATGTCCTTGCCAATGTTTTGAAAACCCAACAAAAATCTTTTACAATAAGGGGGGGAAGGAAGAAATCAAGGAAAGCTGGCTAATTGCAGCATTAAAAGGGAATACGAGATCATGAAAACCGAATGGGGAGAAGTAATCACTAACCAGTATTGTATCAAAAGAGATGAGACCCAAATCAGAAACCAAGAAATTCCACATTTAGGAATCAAGAAGACCCTCCCTCCAAAAAAAAAAAAAAAAAATCAAGAAGACCCATTAAAATTACAAGAGACATCAGAACTCGCCGAACCATATATCACCGCAAACATTCATGCAATTCAAGATAGATGAGGGGCAGGCATTCTTTTCTATTCCAAAAAACGAGAAAACGAGAAATCTAACTCAAGAGCATGATAACAAAAAAGACAATCAAGTAAAACCTAGACGCATCAAATCCCACCAGAAATTGCGAACGCTTACAAGAAACCCATGACATCCCCGATAAGGTCAAACCCAAACAAATCCACGTCCGCAACCCCAGACACCAAAATCAAGAACGCCCAGACGAGGGCAACGCGCAAAGGGAGGGAGCGCAAATAAGAGCTACTGCGAGCGCAAACCAAATCAAGATTGGATTTCGAACGGCAAGAACGAGAGGATGGGAAGCGAAAGAAACAAAAAAAAACCCTAGAGAACCAGAGAGAGAAAGGAGGACGGTGATAGTCTCGTACCTTCCAGCCGAGGACGACGGAGTACTCGAACTTGGTGGCGGCGTAGCGAACCCACGTCGAGAGAGACACCATCGCGAAAGGGAGCGGAAGAGGAGCCGAGTGGATCAGTCGTCGGCGTCCGCCGCACTTCCCACTCCCACCTTTTTTTCCTCACCGTCCGCTCGCTTCGATTTTGAGTGCCTTGATTTTAGTACCTCTCTCGATCAAAAAGATTTTTTTTTTTTTCAGTACCTCTCTTCCGCCCAATTTTTTCGTTTTCGTTAATAAAAACTATCTGTTTACAACTTTACGGTGATCCGTCGTTCGACGCATCGTAGTGTTTCCCTCTTTGATTACTAATGCAAGAGTTATTTGGACAATCTTATGCCACGTTTCTTTCGACGGATCTACGCGTGTGTGCCAGACGTGTCGTTCAATACGCGGACGGACAGGGATGATTGACGAGAGGGAAAAGAAAAAGGAGTTAGGACCGGCCGGAAGAAATTTTTTTTACTGAAATATTTTAAAAAATGATATCCAAATATATAATATTAAAAAAATAATTGTTATATATTTATAAAAAAATATATTTCAAAATAATTTATATTTAATTGAGCATATATTTTTTAAAAATATATAATTTATTTTATTCTATTAAAAGCTTAAAAGTATTTTTAAGAAAAAATTATTTAAATTTTCAACTGGTAAAAATCAAATTTATCTAAATTTTACATGAATTTTTTTCTATCAAATACGATGAACTTATTCTCATAAAATAGTTATATTTTTATTTTTTTGAAAGATATTTTTTATTTTTTTTATTGACTATACTCTTTCTCCTCATCTCACTCTGCAAACGAAATAAATCCTTGGTATCCAATATCTAGATAAAAGATAAATAATTTGCTATTGAGTTGAATGATTGATTTTCAACCATTCGATATTAACGGTTATACAACAAACTGACAGAACCTCGGTCAGGGACGAAACTCAAAGAAGAGAACAAAATTGCAACCTCCTGTCATAATTGCCGTCTCTTCCCCGGCAATATTTCAGCTTTCTGTTAGCCGTAGGAAGGACACCCACACAACCTCCCACATTCAGATAAAATCTTTCATAAGCGCTCGAGGGCTATTGGATTTTATCCATTGTTATGTGATCCAACTTACAGAAAAAGGCTAAGTTTCAGAAGATGGTGCTCCGTCTTCATCCTCAGCTGGAGATGCACTTGCAGGTAATGTGGGAGGTGCACCCTGTACTGGATAGTTGTATTTTTTGAACACCCTTTCTTTGTTTCTATTCCACCAATCTTCTGCTTGCTGCTCGGCAAACCTTCTCTTGCTGTACAAGCCATCAAATACATATATGAGAATCGATGTGTAAGAACGTATTACAAGAATGTGCTCATTTGTAATGATCAAGCAATTCAAATAAGTTGTATCTTGACATGTATTCCTCCCTCCCTGTCTCAGGCATAACTTGTGCTGTAGGATTTCCTTTTTTTTTTTTTTTGAGTTATATTGATGTCATATAACCTATCAATATCACAAATACACTAATTTAGCTGATATTGGGGTTCAAAGTTATAGCGAAATATATTTCATACATAGGGCGCTGGTAGCTAACTGCAGACTGGTTAAACTTTCTTTTACGATATTGAAGGTTTCGACTATTGATGCTCATATTCATGATGTCTGGATCAATATTGGTAGTAGTGAAGCCTATTGGTTTGGCAATATATCAAGAAAAAGACAATCTTGTCAAGGTCAAATTGAAAACTGAGCAAGAAGATGGATTTAGATATAAAAACATAGATATAAGTTGACATGAAATAAGGCAAAAGGTATCTGATAGAACCTGTGTTGATTCTTGAAACTCTGATGCAAACATGTACAAAAATGGATCATTTCTCATCTTGAATTCATAGTTTTTTTTTTTTTTTTTCAATAACCGGCTGCCATGTCAATAGAACCATCTTCCATCTTTTTTATTTGCATAGAGATCAGGGATGTCAAATAGAAACCACTGTGTTCTTTGGCTTTAATTATTAACTTCTACTATATATGTGTAAACTTGCCTAGTCTAACAACATGCAAGTCTAATCACTCAAATGGGGAGAAGACATGCTGGCACAACAGGGAATATGATGGAATTATTTCTAATAATAGTATAATAAATTGGGTTCGATGGGCAGCACAGAAAGATACAGAAAATTATATTTGGGTGTAAATATAAGGTATAGAATAAAGGTCCAGATACATCCAACAGTCATAAATCCATTGATTTATTTTTAACTGGCGTATCTGTGGTGTAACTTGGAGCCTGAGACATCCTGAGTTCACAATGAACATGCTTGCTTAATTAGAACAAAGATATCTTGCAAGATTCAGAGTTACACAGAATTTACAGAAAATTTGCCATCATATGGGTTTGTGCTGTTACACCAATACACTGCCAATTGCACCAAGGGCAAATAACATCTGTCCAGAGCCTAGCATCATAAGCAAAAAATTATTGCACTTGCACATGATTGATTGACCTTATGCAGAGAATGACGATTGACATTTTAGAACGAAATGATGAAACAAGAAAGGTTATGCCCACATATGTAAAGAACAGGGAATTCATATTTTTAGGATTATGCAATCTGGCATGGAATAAGAAATCAAAAAACATGAGGATGGAGTGAGTTCAGGAAAAAGTACAAACTTGGATAGAGGTACCGATATATGAAGAAACATAATGAAGAAACAGCCCAGATATATGATGATATAGCGATAAAAATCGCTTGACTGGAGCTAGTGCAAATCTTAATCCTAGCAATATATTTTCAGTAAAAAAGGCAAATATCTATTTATGTGACATTTGAATGGCAATGAATTTTCTCTCACTTGACTGGAGCTAGTGCAACTCTTAATCCTAGCAATATATTTTCAGTAAAAAAGGCAAATATCTATTTATGCGACATTTGAATGGCAATGAATTTTCTCTTAGGTTCTTATAAGATGCATACCTGAATCGGACCCGTTTAAAAAGTTTGGTACCATCCGAAGACTGAATGAAAGTCACATATACACCATGCTCAAACTGCTCTGTTGATTCTGCTTTTGGGCCATTTTCTATGCTATGGTGAGCAGTAGCCTCCCTGCTAGCAGCAACAGCTGATTGGCTATCATTGTGACCGCCACCATCAACTGCATTTTGTGATAACTCTAAATCATCCCTAACATTTTCTATTTTCTGATCGTGAATGTCAGATGTTCCCTCATTGGTTGGGTGAGGTTGATCATTTTCTGAAGTCTCTACAACCAAGGAAGAAGAAACTTTCGACTTGCCATTTTCAGTTGTCTTTAAGAACGATTCTACTTGAGCATGCATGACCATTATGTTGTCACTAACCTCAAGGGGCAGTTTCTCTGCAATCTCCTTCAGCTTCATAACCAAAAAAAGCAGCCAACAAACATTAGATCAAGAAACAGTAATTTCATTAGAAGTATACAATTCTTTTTAGTCGTTTATCAACTTAAGAAAGAAATACTGCACTGAAAGCATCCATAGAGATAAAAATTATTTTTGTAGATCAAGTCAATGAAGATACGATGTTCAAATTTTGAGTGATACAGTAGGATCAAGTGAAGCAACCTGAGCACTAAATATGTTGGATTCTTCACAACCCACATTCAGTGAGATTTCATATAATGGTTTAATTTTATCATGTTGCATGTACTTCAACATGCAAGTGCAATAAGTGTTTGTACAGGCAAATATGTGTGTATAAGCCAGCACCATACGGGTGCTTACCAATAATGATGGTATATCATAGGAAAAATACTAACTATTTTGGAAGAAAGTATGACCTTTGCACCCACATTTACAAGCTCTGGATGCGGAATTGAAATCAGTATTTAAACGATACCTTTTTGAAAACTTTGATTCATGGGATCCTCCCTGAAAACCTTGCTTGCATTCAGATATAGAGAGAAACTCTTGGTGTATCTGTATCTATGACTTCTTGATATAAAATCATACTAGTAATTCTTGCTCAGATTCCCAAGGACATAACAAGGTAGTCTATGATACATGCAGGTGTTTACATGTCCATAGGTCAGAAAACATTATATCAATGCTGAAAGCAGTAGCTAAACAATGTAGGAGCACTATTCTCATCTTGCACATGGCATATCTTAATCACTCCATAAATGATACCATGATTCTCAGGTAGGATGGCTGAATCCACGAGGCTCGATTGAAGAATAAGGAATGGATTAAAAAAAATAAACAGAAGATTTCTGACAGGGATAATGATACAGGTGCTATCTCAACTGAGATCTTAAATTTTCAAAGCAATATCATCAGAAAAGTATAGAAACTGATAGATACTAAACAGAGCAGTAATATACACATACCTGCATATATAAATCATTCCATGTGGTACAATATATATACATACACACATACACATATTTGTGTATGCATTTATGTATGTATATTAAGTCAGAACAGCATCCATTTTATGAAGATAAAAGACATAAATAAATCAGAACAGAGAAGATGACTAGCAAAAGTAGTGTCA
The DNA here is from genome assembly GCF_009389715.1 of Phoenix dactylifera. Taxonomy (NCBI): domain Eukaryota; kingdom Viridiplantae; phylum Streptophyta; class Magnoliopsida; order Arecales; family Arecaceae; genus Phoenix; species Phoenix dactylifera. Next base: position 11,065,253 of record NC_052408.1, on the reverse strand, counting down.
AGGATACCTGAGTATCCAGAGATTTGATGACTTCCGCTGCAGCATTGCACCTGGCAGCTTCTTCTGCAGCTAAAGATGCAGCTTCTTTAGCCTTCTTCTCTGATTTCTTCAGTACTACATCATGAATTTCACACTTTTCTTTCAAATTTTTGACCTACACAAGAAGTCATGCTCAAGAGGTGCACAAATCTAATATAGATGGAGAATATTATCTTAAAATAACTATAAGTAACAGGATATATTAACGAAACAGAATCAAATCTTGATATCATGGTTTTGGAAGAACATCTGCTAACTCATGCGTACCTGGGTTTGCAACTTCAAGACTTCCTGATTTAGTAGTTCATTAGTCTTCTTTAGGCTGTCAATGACACTTTTAGAAAATACTGGAGTCGTAGAGCGTGGGGGACTTGGCTTCCTGGTGTATGGAGAAGCAGGGGGGGGTGCAGAAGTAACAATTGGTTTTAAAGCAGTTTGAAGTGCACTCAATGAGCTAGGAAAAGCAATATCCTTCAGCTGTAATAGCGATGGGACTTGGGAAGCTCTGTTTACAGACTGAGAATCTGATTTGACCTCATTCTTTACTGCAGCATGAGGTGACCATAGTATCTTTGAAGATCTTATTTCTCCCCTCTCTGATCTCTCCCTGCCATCAATGGATCGGCGAGGAGTTGTAATCTTCTTGATAAAAGTAGCAGGATTACCAGCCTCTGCTGCTTTAATTTTTGAATAGCAAGAATCACAAACACGATGTGGTTTGCCAGGAGTAGGTGCCAGTGCAGCTTTCAACACTTTTTTGGAACTACAAGCATGGCAATGTACCAGCCCACAATTATAACAGTTGTGCCGCTTTCTGGTGAAACCAAATGCCTGCCGACACCCTGAGCAAACTGATTGATCTGAACCAGACACCCACTTATGAATGCAAATGCAGGCTGTAAAATTTGAACCGCATGATATACTTTTAACATGCCTATCTTTTAGAGCTTCAACGAAAGTAGGCGTTTTCCGGTCTTCAACATCACCATGTCCTAATCTTCCATTAGCACCTTTTCCCCACGTATATACTTCACTTCTTGATGTCAATATTGCGACATGGTGAGCCCCACAAGATATCTCCTCCACTAGCTCACCTGTCAATCTATCCTGCACCAAGCGAGGCAACTTGCCATCAGATTGAGGATTTCCTAGCTGACCATGAGAAGTACTTCCCATTGTGAAAACATGCCCAGATGTTGTAAGCGCCACAGTGATGTTGTGCCCGCATGCCAGCTGATGGAAGTTGTAGTCAATAAGTGAAGGAACACAAGTAGGGACCAAGCGTGCTTCCTTGTCACCATGACCCAGACGGTACTTATCTCCATCACCCCAGGTAAACAGTTTTCTAGATATAACATTAACACCCACCTGTCCCATTACCTCAACAATAGCTGCAGTATGCCACACCCCACATGCTACCTTAATAGTCCTTAATCCACTCAAAGATTCAACTTCCTTTGGGTACGCTACACTCTCCCGGTCACCATGTCCTAGAACACCAAATGTTCCATCGCCAAATGTGAATACCTTTCCATTTGAAGTAATAAGTGCTGAATGCCATGTACCACATGCAACAAACAAAACTTGAACTCCTTCCAGATGGCCAGAAACTCTTTTAGGAATCCAATGACTGACGTTAGTGCCATGGCCAAGAAGTCCAGTGTTATAAGCACCATCTCCCCAAGCAAACAAGTCGCCAGCAGTGGATATAGCACAAGTATGATACTCACCGCATGCAACATAATCCATATTCCATACTGCTAATGACTCAACAAGACGAGGCCGACTAACATCTCTGTCATTTCCATGACCGAGCTGCCCACCAGATTCCTCACCCCAACTGAATACCTCTCCTTGCCTTGTAACAAGTGCAGCATGCCTAACACCGCATGCTATCTGATGAACATCTAAAACTACATTCGATTCTAGCGGTTTTGGAAGTAAAACATCCGTTCTTGAGGATAAGGAGTTTGTTGATCCATCTAATATGATCCCGTCAGACCATATCTCTCCCCAAACATAAACATCACCTAAAGATTCAATATCATCTGGTCCAGAACCTTGACTGGAGGAACTAGGGGCACTTGAAATACTAAGTCGCACATTATCTCCGTTACTTGATCTTAGTTGCATATTTGCACGATCTGACCCCACATCTGACCTTGGTAAACTCAAAGAAGGCTCACGAGTGTAAAAATTTGTGTTTAAACTACGGGAAATGCTTGAAATACTATCTAGTGATGCACCATAAGGACGACTATATTCTCCACTATCCTGAAAAGAGAGAGACGAATAATTGAGTAGAAATCACAGAAATTGCATCGAATTTTTAAAACTATTGAGCGGTACAAGACTCTTCAGAATTTAGGTTTAGGAAAAAAATCACAGTTTTTGGTTTGGAAAACTAATGATGACCAATTTTCTGCCATTAAAATAATTCCACGGAAGTTTTAGCTGAGGTATCACAGTTTCTGGTTTGGAAACTTTAAAGGACTATGAGCAAATTAGAACTTATCCCCATTGAAGTTAAGCAAACTACCTGGTTTGCATTATCTGGAAATGGGTATGGGTTATTAAAACATAAAATAGGTTTCACATCTAATTGGTAGAGTATCCATCCATGAACCACAAACACAGTAATCAACATTGAAAAGGGTCCTCTTAGCTATCAGAGGAAAGTGATTCCTTAATCAATTTCAACTTCTCGGTTAAAATTATGTGTCTCAATTTTAGTTTTGATCCAACATTTAAATTTTCTTTACCTTGTATACACACTTATGGGAGTAGATACTCGAACAGAACAAACTCCCAAGTCTATGAATACTGAGAAAATAAATTCTCAGCTATAGTGTCTAGTTTTCAAAAATGTCAGGTCATGTTTGCAGATTCTGATAGGACTAGATAACTAAGAAACACCAGCATATCCAGTAATCTGTGTTAGTGGTAGATTTGGACGACTAATAAGTCCACAAAAGGAGAACAACAATAGCCAAATTAAATTCATGAGATTCCTCTATATATTTTCAGATGCAAGCTGAACTTAACTATATATATTAAGAAACTATTTTCGCTTAATAGGAGATAAACTAAGAAGAAAGAATTATCTAACCAATAGAATCCTGTAGTGGTGCACACTAGATTGATTGAGGCTGCCTAAATAATGATAGGTTCAGATATTCATAAACTTAAAAGGCTCAGGCATGACAGTCACTGTAAGCAAATATACAAACTTACATCAGAAAACAATATTCCATCGCTCTGGCTGTCAATTCTAGAATGTCTCCGTTGACCTGCAGAAATCAGTGCTCTAAGTCCTGCCAGCCACACCTCTAACTCTGCTTGGTCCTTGCAAATCTATGTAGAGGGAAGAATTAAAACATAATCATAAAGTTAAGTTTGACGTTCAAAGTTATGAGAACTGTATATGTTCTCTAACAAAATGGGAATACTAGGATTTAAAGAATAACTACTAACCAGATCTAGAGATCGTTCACCATTCTTGTATATAAGAGAAAATGACAAATAATCTTTCTCGGGGCGTGGAAATCTCCTAAAAACAGCCTGCAGAGAGTTGAAACCAAGAAGAATCCTAATTGCAAATTACAGTTGCATCAAAAGCCATTACAAAGTGCAAATATTATTCAATTTTCTTATATATACATGTGCATTAGAATTACTAAACTCCCAAGAAAGTGGAATCTTACTGTTCTCTGACCAAGAGTAATTCGTATGACAGAAGCTAGTTTGATAGTCCTCTCCTTTTTATGCGAATACCATATTAATGTTGTTTCATCCTGAGAACAAAATGAAATGAAAAATGACATGGACTCATGCATGTACCTTGAACATATATCAACTGCATATATCAAAGCTTCTAATTGACTGTGACGATAATAACAATAACATTATAACTCACACTAGAGACTCTGAATGGACAAAATTTAGGCTTTCCTTTGCGACTATACTTGATTAACTGCGTGCCTTTCTTCAATGCAATAAGTGCCTTCAAAACAGAGCAACAAAATAAATGAATAGGGAAAAGGGTCCACCAACCATAGCAATCAACTATTTTATCAATGTAAGTGATGATATGCTTTGGATCCACGACACTACAAATTGTCTACATGCCACAGGGAACTGAACTTCTTCCATTGGTAAATTTGAAAAAGATTGAATCTATCCCGTGGCAGCATTAAATCATTTCAGAAAGCAAGCAAGCATTAAATTTCGGTTGGTAAGCAAGATCAACCATTCGTCAACTTTCAACCATCATTTCAACTGCGATTAATAGCGAAATTAATAAAAATTAGTGGTACATCATAAATATATCAATAAACTCCTAGCTCACTATTATTGCCATTTCTAATGTTGAGATACGAAACTGCGTTAAATTCTTAAAATTACTGAAAAGCTCAAACTGATATGCATTTGGACATAGAAAATTCTTTAAAAAGTTTCTACGTTTTTAACATAGAAATAAATAAAGGTAAATGAAACACGTAATTTGGAAGAGAACGTAGAGGCATATGGATTGGATCAAAGAAATGATCAAATGCTCCAGGGATCCAGCTAAAGTGGAACAAATAATGAGCGATCTATCACAACTTTTTGATCTTTTTAGTTCAAGAAACATTCTTTCTTCATCAAGAGATCCTAGACATTACTTTCGAGATCATGTTACCAAAATCTAAAACACAAAGGATGAAATCCACGGAAAGTGAAGAATCCAAGATGGCGGGGAAGAGGACTAACCTGCTCAGTGTCGCGTTCGGGATTCCCATAGCTGATCGGATCTGCCATTCCATCTGAGAGGATGCTCGGGGAGGAACAGCTCTGAAATCATTCATCCGTCGTCGTGGCGGCGAATCCGGCAACCCTGTCTCCATAGATGATTCCCCTCCCGGCCCCGCCCAAGGCTATCATCAATTTCCAATCATTTTCCTCCCCTCTTCGAGGAATCAGCAACAGCTCCACCACTCCGATGTCATCCCATCCCAAGCGTCAAGCTTTTTCCCAGTCCCTTCTCTTGATAAAAGAAGACACCAATAATGAATCGATCCAAGCGCTCGCCTCTAAATTCAAGTTCGTGCTCTGAGAGATTAATCAGTGCTTTGAGATTTAGAAGAGAAATCTTTGAAAAGTAAAACAGGGTTTTTTGTTTTTCCTGCTCTTTTTTTAAACAGGGATAGTTCGATCCAATGGACCGACGCGCATAAATTTGTACTCGATCAAAGCAAGTACAAGTTAAACAAAACTTAAATCAAACATGGCCTGAGAATATCATAGCAAAAACCATGAAAAAAACAATCAGTGACCCAAAAAGTGAAAAAGATACGGACCTGAGCAGATCTCGACAAAACAAATTTATAATCTAAAAACAGAGAAAATTTTGATTTGAAATAGCAGATTAAATAACAAATAAAGCAAAAATAAAAGAGGGCCAGAAACTCATGGAAAGAATAGAAGATAAAATTAGCTGATCAAACATAAAGAAAATTCAATCGTCAACCGACTCTCACCGATCTATAATAACGAACCAGATCAAAAAAAAAAAAAAAAACCAAAGAGACGTCAAAAAAATCTACACAAGATACTCCGTTAAACGAATCAAAACCAATATACACAAACCAAAGCTAGATCAGGACAACCGGTGGTAAAAGAAACAACCAACAGACGGTGCAGATAAGATCAGATATAAATGAGAGAAAAAAACATACAACAAAGAAAAAAAATCAAAACTAACAAACCTCATAAAATTTATGTATCAAAAAATAAATCGCCAGTCAAAGACAAATTAGGCAAAAAAATAATAAACTAACCTCAAGAAATCCACATTCCTACCAATGATCAATTAAAAATCTAGAAACCAAAAGCAAATAGACTGATAATTCTAAAACCAGGGAAGGAAAATAAAGCACAATACCTCGAGAGGAAATTTAGGAGTCTTTTCTCTCGGTTCCTGGAGAGAGAGGAATAGAACAAGGGGTGGACGAAGGGTTGGGTCCTTATTTTTATACCTGCGATCGATCGACTCCCTTGGCCAAGAACAATTATCCTTTTTTTCAATTTTTTTTTATACAGAAATCTGAATTCCGGAGGGCGCAGAGCTTTCTCTCCTACCAGAAGGAGAAGGATAGAGAGGAGAGATGCAGGATCGGGATCCGCCGATGTTTTTGCTCGCGGATGGTGGATGCGAACTCCCATACAGATTGACCGTTATCAGAGCATTCGGGAGCTGGAGCGCCATTGAACGGGTTATTTATGTTGCTGGGATCGCGTTCGGTTTTCGCGGGAAACATGGTGTCGTAAATCCCGATACACGCGGCTCCAGGGGCGAGCCTCATCATGACCCCAGATAAAATTTCGACCATACGATCGTCGGACTCTCAATCTCAGAAACAATCATGGGCCGTGGATTCGGAGGAGGCTAGGACCCAGCCCACGTTATCCTCTTCCAAGCCTTCCAAAGCCCAAGTTTCCACACGCTAAAACAAGTAATATGGTCTAATATCTGTTAATTTTTTCCCGTGCTGCGCCTCTTCTTGATGCTGTATAATTGTTGTAAACCTTTTCGATGAGATATATGATCTAACTAAGCTAAAGCCAGGCAATCCTAGTTGGCTTAAAGCCCAAGATGGTGACTTGGTGTGTTGATGCCTTATTTCATCCAAGAAGGGAAGTACGAGCCAATACTATATTCTTCGCTCATGGTATCTTGAAATCGTTGCTTGCTTTATTACAACCAAGAAAGTGAGTGATCCATTTGAGTTTGAAAATCCCCAACGACCGGATATGATTTCCATGCACGAGCTAGTTTAACTGAGAGCTGTATTCATGATATCTCAGGAAATTTTAATTATTTTTAGCTACTCCAAATTCTCTAAACTCTTAATTCGTTCATCTGGTAAGTGTGTGAATTAAATGTGGTGCAAAATTTTGTTGAGATTAGAATGTCTGCCAATGTGAAGACACAAATTTTGTTTCATGTAAACCAGTAGAAATTCTTGTAGCTATACTTGATAGGATGATGTTCTTTGCAGCACCAAAACGCTTAGATCCTCTGCTTCAAGTTCTGTTCAGTTCGGTTACCCACCGATGATTTTAGGACCAATATAATTTCTGCTCAAAAAAAAAAAGATGGAATTTGGAGTGGAGAAGATTTTAATGCACCGTTTCATAACTTTGTAAAATATGCCAAGATATTGCTGGGAATTATGAGATTAATTTTGAGCATTGCTATTCAAACAAAAGATTTGCCAAGATATTGTAAGGAGTTGGAATATTAATCTTGATCAGTGTCATCCAAAGTTTCAAACAAGCAACTAACGTAGTTTCTTCGCACTACAAAGGGAAACCTAGATTAATTCACATGGGTAGGTGACTAATCTCAAGCTTAAAATTTGTTTCTAAACTTCAAGTCCAACATATTCAAAAGATTTATCATCAAAAAAAAGGTACTAAAATGGATGAGATACTGTAGGGGAGAGAGAGTTTCCTAGAGTGCTCCGAAACTTATTATTTTGTAATTTTATTGAATATATCCATTTAAGAACCGTATGAATCATCCGTTTTAATAAATATATATTCAAAATATTGTATTTTTAGAATATTCTATTTATTTCAACCTCAAGCAGTCCTTAGATATGGATGCCTTAGGAGGCTTGGCATCTATGTTTTTAAGCTTTTTGTTAGCAATCAAAATCTGTGCAAGATCAAATTTCCATTCATAATTTTTTTTTTTTATCATGTTTTCCAGGGTAGCTGGTCTTCAATCACGCTTTCTTTCACCTGCTTGCTCGGTAACTCGAGTTGATTCAAAATTATTGGGCAAGATAGCAATGGAGGGAGTTCAGGTCCGCTTAGGACATGTCACGAGTGGGGTAATCAGTACGCCACGTGTTAGATGTATGGCATGCCGTGTGTCGGATGTTTAGTTCAGCCGTCCCTTCGTTTGGAAGGCAGAGAGGAAGGCACGCCCTCTCCTGCGCCCTCGCCGGCCCCGTACGCCCCTCGCTGAAAGGTTCCCATGTTTCCCCGTTTTGCCTTCTCAAAACTAGCAGAAGGCAATCAAGGAACATTCCCTTTGCTAAAGCAAATGAATTACAGGCAAAAACAGCATCCATTTTGATGAATGAATATATACAAACATAAGTGGTGTGGCGACTGGCGAGCCTCTTTAAAAGGAGTAACCGCCGGGTAAAACTAGAAAATAAGGAAACAACTCGCTAATGAGAAGTAGATAATGAAGTGAAATTCCAAGACGCAATTTTAACCAATTCATTAACTGGTAGTCCGCTACAAGACGCAGATCAAAATCGTGGCAAATGAGATTCTAGTCCGCCACCTCCTGCGATGACTCCAGAGTAACCTGCTCATCAAAAGGCTTGAACTGCTCTGCTTGCAGTTTCTTTAATACAATATTTCAACTGGAAACAGGAGAAGACTAGATGATCTTGACCAAGAGATATGGACCCAAAACCAACTATAGCTTCCCTCTTCCTCATTCGCAAAAAATTATAATTGCAACTACGCATGATTATGAGGGTTCTTTTTTCCCGGTTCTTAACCTGTCTAGTATTACATAAATGTACTGAACGAGTGATTGAATCTTTTCCTTTTCATAAACGAAATAAAGAAATCAATGGAGGAGCTACTGCCGTGCAAGATGCAACAAAGAAATGAAACAATAAAAGGAAATTTCTCTTGCTGATGTAGAGGAAGCCGGCAAAGTTAAGAAGAAATGAGATGGAAGTCCGAGACTGACTAAAAACAACAAAAAGGAAAGAAGAAGAAAACAAAGGCAACTTTGGACCCACTCACATGGGCAATTGCCATCACCTTTTAAAACTTTTTTTTTTGTTTCGGACTGTTTAAATCCCAAGCCCAAACCCCACCCACGACCCACCTATTTAACTTCTTGGAAGAAGCTGCGCCGGTCAAAAAGTGCAGTGATGGCATAAGATTTTTAAGCAGACAGTCCCCAGTAAAAGTATGCAGCCGAGAAGGAATTGACCCAATCCAAAACAAAACTATCAACATTTTCCCATATCGGTCGGTTATCCTCTCAAGCACGCGAGGCGCCGGAAGGTAAGCAAAAGTATCCGTCGTGGTCCATATGCTCGATAGAGTAGATGACAAGCTCACCGATCCTTTTGTCTTTTTTTTTTTTTTCTTTGACCGATCCTTTTGTCATTATTCCATCAGCAATAAACTACCCTCCTGCAAGATACGTACACTTGGCACCGAGGATGTCAATAGCCAAGAGGAGGAGGGCCTTCCATGCATGCTGTCCTAAATTGATGACAGGAGATTCGCAATCCTATGAAACACTGTAAAAATTATCTTTAAAGAAATGTGGTGCAAAGTTATACTGTGATTCGCAACCCACCGCCATAGGCAAATGGCAAGAAATAATATAATGGCTCCTCGCCTGCATGGTTTTCTTTCAACTTTTGCAGGCGCCAGGCGGTGCCACCTTCTTAAGCAACCATCAGAACATTCCCATTTTGCCGACCTGCGTCGGCCGCTTAGACCGACCTCGCCATCTTAAATGACTTGGAGAGCATTACTACATGGGAAGTCTTGTAACAAAGGATGTTCATTCAATAGTGGGGCTCAAGAGGACCATGGCAGGTTCCCTACTTCATCGACCATCCTAATTGGACGAGTCAAACATTTGGGATGCACCTCTCGTTTGGAACATCCTCCGAAACGATGCTTGATGCAATGCATACGCGGACTTGGGAGCATGACAAAAGGTGCTAAAATTTGGGTACTCAATGTTTGAGTGTTTCCGGATAAATATAAGCAAGCACTGCTGCCGTAAAGGATGGAATAGAAAAAGATTGAAGGGACAGGAAATTAATCCTTTTGCCGAAGATCGTGCATGGTCGACCAGAGGAAGTGAGGAACCACAGCCACAGGAAAGGCAAACTTGGGGATCGCTCTCTCGCCCCAGGAATAGGCTGGTTCGCTCCCTAACCTTTTGCGATAAATTGATGCAATTCGGTACCGCCTGTCTCCAAATGATTGATGGTGCCTTATGGAATGAAGAAAGAATAAAAGAAGCTTTTCCCATTTGCCGAAAGGGACCCATTGTTTCAGCAAGCAACATGCAAGGAGGATAATTTATTGCCATTCAAAAGCCGTGCACCTCTTCCTTTGCTCCCTCTGTCCCGAGGCTGAAGCATGCGGAAAAATGGGGCGTGAATGGACCCTTGAAGAGCCTGTCTCATCAAGCTCCAAAAGCCTATCTGATTAAATAATTCAAATCCTTGTATATAGATGTCGTGTCGCAAAGATTTCATGGTAGCTTCTCGCCCTAGCTCCCTTCCACCACCGCCGCCGCCATCACCACCACACCCCCGTGGTCACGCCCTAGTCTTCCCCTTCCAACTGATGGAGAACTGTCGTGGTCCTAGTTCTTTACCAGTTAGACATCTTTAATGGTGGAGTGAAGGAGGTGGTGATTCATGTGGGGCCATCTGAAGCCCGTGAACAGAAGCGACATGTATCGCGGTTGCTCGCAATTGCGTACAGTCTGAAACAACCTAAACATATTAGATCCACATCATGAATGAATTCAAGAAAATGCAGCCAAATTCACAATTCGTTATAGCTGCACACTGAAAACCGACCCTAGCTAAGATGGCAAGTGGGTGTAGTCCACCGAAAAAGCCTGCTCGTACTCGAATATGAATATAAATCAAAGAAGATGCAACTTAGATTCGATTAAGTAGAAATCTGTCAGAATTGATCAAGTATGTTTTGGTCATGCTCATGTGAGAGGTGACAAGTAGACCGAAACTAAATTTGCTTACGAAAGCAAAGCAAATTGGAGTCCATGAATGCAGCATTTATAATTGTCATGTTACAAAATGGAAGATAGGAATGAAAATTCACCTGCCTGGATACATACTTGAACACGTAAAGTAGATCGGGTTTCTTTTCCTAAGAAACCATAAAAAAAGGGGACAAGTACACTTGTTTGTCTGCTGTTATTTTGTGTATGATATTTTGCATTAATTAGGAACACCACTTTTATTTCAGTTCTGTATATATACATTAAACTGTTCTTTGATACTGCAGCTTGGTTTTTGCGTATTTGGAAGAATATTTTAATAGCTAATATCATCACATAACCTTGTAAAAAGAAGAGTTTATATTACAAAAGTTTGGAAATTAGATCAGAACACAATTACTTGATGGCAGTGTTGATAGCTGCTCAACTGCGTTTATGTGTATGAGAGAGAGAGAGAGAGAGAGAGACAGAGAGTGGCGGTGCAAGGAACAGCAGATTGGAAAGATGGAAAGAGGAAGTGTGGAGAAACAAATTAATATTGAGATGATGAACTCCTAAAGTATATTCATGTTGAAAAAATGCAATCAAGAAATAATTATGCCGTAATTTTTTTTTCTTTCTTTGTGTAATTAAATGGGATATCACTCATCAAGCAACAATAATCTTTACAATTTCTTCAGGCAATTAACAAACAAAATAATCAAGCAATCCACACAAGAGGCAGCATAATTTTTTTAAAGTAAAAACTTCTTTTATATGAAAGAAAAAACTACAGAACATGGTCAACCAAAAAATTTTATTTTTTAGAATAATGGCATTACAATAGATTTTCTCTAGATCAACTGAAAGCTGCACAAATATTAACAAGATTTAATCTTGGCTTCCACAATAAGAACATTCATCACCAACAAGGCAAATTTCAACAACAAACAACAAAATAGAAGATGAATCTTACTAAATATTGATGCTTGAAATAGTCATAAAGAAGGTTTTTCAAAAATTCAAATTATTCCATCTATAGCTCTTAATGTCGGAAACAACGTATTGAAATTTTATCCAAATTTAGATAAAATCAACTATTTTATCATCTTGACAAAGCATCACATTTCCTTTCTCTACTTCTCTATTCGTTTCCGTAAAGCCCAGACTCCACGTACGTTTTCTTTTGCGATCAACTCACCTAAGCCGGCGGTTTTCTTTTTATCCTATTATTATTTGTTTTAAATTCAAATGAGATGGGTCGACATGAGAAGGGACCACAAACAAAAGAAGGGCCGGTGTTCGTTCTTGAAAGAATCCAAAGCATCATTTGATTTGAAGCTTGAAAGTTTTGCCGACATTCTTGCATCAGAATCTGCAGAAGAAACAAAAGAACAGTAAAAGAAACTTATTGAGAGAGTGACCAGTACCCTCTCACGATCGAAGCGGTCTATATGCCAAGCTGTATTTTTTTTATTAATGAAAAAAAAACAGAACTTGAACTTTTTGTAAAAAGGCTTAATAGTGAGATATTTTTTTGAGGAGAGAAGAAGGAATTAGTGAGCCACTGCCTCCAAAATTTATTAAGAAAAGAAAAAAAATTACAGAAGAATATTTACAAATGAGGAGGTGAGATGTGAGAGGAGTTAACAAAGAACTCCAAACAGGTACGTACTAGTCACAATTAAGGGTGACACAAGATCTGATTAATAGTGAGATATGAGATTTGGAAGAGCATGCAGTACGTGGCTTTGCATATTGAGAGGGAGAAACAGATAGAGCTGCCAACTATTAGTTACATTTCAGATTTTCCAAAAATGATTCATAAGATAACTTAAGAAGGTAAATATATAGATCTATCAGTATTATACATACAGTACACATTATTGCTGGAGTATTAACTCAAATATTTGATATAACGTATTTAAAAATATTTTCATATAATAGCTGCATTATGGTTTTAAAATTGAAATATGTAAATGCATATCAGTTTTCTTTAGTTGTTTACCACCGTGCTAATTGGGCATTCCATATAACCTTTATTTAAGATGCTTTGCAGAGAGCATGAGAAAAACTCAAATTTTCAAAACTCTTCAATTTTTTTACTTCCCAAAAGAAATTCTCTTTAAAATCTCCAACAGGATTTACGATTGAGAGAGAGAGAGAGAGAGAGAGAGTATCCGTGGACTACCCAACAGTCCCAACTAGTGTCCTATTGCATGTCTTTAGTATAGTAGAAGTCTTAAAATATCATTTTTTTTTTGTTTTTTTCCTCAAAGGTGAAGGAAGAAGAAATGGGGAAACAAATGCCAACACGAAGTTATCCTGAAATAAAACAAATTGTCTAGCTAGAGTATTAAAATAATATAATACAAACTAGCCTATGTAATAGAGCTTGTTATGGTGAGAAGTGTTGGCATTGCAAGGTTTGGAAGAGAGGCTTTGTGAATTGAGAGAGAAAATGTGGACACGACCCTATTATACACTACTCATTACTCCCAAGTAGTGTGGTACTGCATATGTTTAGGGTACTAGGAGTCCAAAATAATTTCAGACAGGAACTAGAATAGGGGGTAACAGATGCAAACGTCGTTGCTGAAGTGGTCCTCATAAGAGGAGAGGCATTGAGGAAAAAAAAAATATTGCAACAAGGTGGTCCTGAGAAAAGTTGGTACTTGTCATACACATCTTGGAGCCAGGATCGATACATACGAAAGAAGCTTTAAGAAGTTTATTTATGATAATTTGGCGGTACATAAGCAAGGTATATGTGGAGAGAGGATGCAGAGGAGGGAGAAGGGAGCATATACAAAAGATTCCAACTTCCATCCTATAATCTTAAGGTAATCAAATCAACTTTATTTTATTGCATGCATGTAGCGCACGTAACCTCAAAAAAATATTCAAGTGTAATGCGGAGATGCACAAGCCATGCACATGCAATACAATATATTTTGTCCATAGGCACATTGAATTATTATAATTGCTTCTCCTGTAACAGGTATAAATTCTAATTCGTTGAGAAACTTGGTGACCCATTAAAATTTTCAACTATTAAACAATTCATATATTTCTCTAGATACTCATTAATTGTTCAAGAGATTAATGAATTCTTTTTATGATTTCTTGTAATTATATTTCCTGTGTTCGTTGCCGTTTCAGTACATGTTCTTGCTTTCCCCTGCAACTAGACATTAATTACATCCCTTTAAAGTACATTGATTTTTTTTTTCTTCTGATCCATTTTTTTTGAAAATTCTGCAAATACGCAAGGTTTTACGCTAATCTACTTATGGATACCATTTCTCCAGCTCTAGTATTATGTTGATTAGTGAGAGGGGTTTTTTTTGTAAAAAAAAAGAAAAGAAAAAATGAAAGGAAACAAAGCCATAGCAATGTGAAAATAATAATTTATTATTATTCAAAATAATTGTACTACTCGGAATTTTCACAATATCTAGTGTGTTATCTACAACTAATAGCACGAACGTTTCAAATCAACAATCACAGCATCTATACAAGGACATGCTTGTCACTCTTCAATCCAAATCAATAGACATGCCAATATTTGTAGAACCTAGAAGAAAAGCTGGTCTTTGCCTCCTTGGAACTTCATACTTCCCGTATTTGCCGTTTCTCCCTCCACTAGGTCATGGTCATCCATGCCCACATCTAGCATCAGCCCAAAATCATCGTCACCGCCTCCTGAGTCCATTCCCATCATGGTTGTGCTGTCCACCTCCTGTGGGAAACCAAGGAAGTTGTAGTGCAATACTGCCAAATTAAGGAAGGTGTTTGAGCTGTTGCCCTCCTGATATGGGACAGTAGGGAATGATGAGCCCATCTGCTCATTGCACCCATCTGGCATGGCATGGTCATTCAGAGGGGATGACTCCAAATGTGATGAGGACCACCCAATGTTGTTTTGCTGATCATTCCCCAGGCTGCAGTTCACCGAGTCCCCTTGCTTCTTGTGAAAAACTCTGCACAGAACCCAGTCTTCCTGTAACACGAAAAACATCCAGAAACTACTAAATGAGCACAGACGCTGCATTGTGAAAACAAAAACTTGCCACTGAAACAATAAGTTTAACTAAGAGTTATCTTCTTTGAAAGGGGAAGCAAATGCAGGCTCCTAGATGCAAATCAGCGAATGAAGCTCAGAGAAGCACGAAGAACCCACAACAATGAAAGGACGTCTGATAATAATACCTTTGGGGTGTGTGTGGATTTTCTAGCCGGAACTCGTGCATGACCCAACTGGTCTTCATCCCATTTGGAGCTCTTCCACGATAGAAGACCAGCGTCTTCCTCATCCCCACAACTGCATGGGTTGTAGGGTCATAGACTGTGCGATCCTTCCCGGTTGCCTTCCAATATCCGGACTTTGTTGCCCGATTTGAGCGCGAGCCAGTGGCATACTTACGGTCACGGAAGCTGAAAAAGTACCACTCATTTGCACTTAGCTTAGCCACCTCTGCAGCCATGCAAAGGTGGATTTAATCAGATTTTTGCAGGAGACTCATATAATATGATGCCTACCTTCAGTAATTTAAACCAGTAAATCCAATTCAAATGCAAGCTACATCTGGTCGACGTTCGTGCGTACAGTACAACAGTGTTATTAATCACGTGATACCTTATAATTAGACTAAATAGGATTGCTGTGAAGAGGTGACAAAACTTTGCACTGTAGGAAACCAATATATTACTCTTGTTGATATATTCGAGAGAAGCTATGACTTAATCACGCAGTTGAAGTTTAATTATATTCTATCAAACAAGTTCACATATATAGAAAGTGTACCCTGCATGTTGTTCGCATAGAAAAATCAGATAATATCTCTTACGCATCTGTAAACAGGTTCCCCAAGCTAGATTACTATTTGCAGAGCACACAGAAAAAAAAAAACTATTGATATGTTTATAGGATTATAGGGGACTTACACCTAGTCGTGCAATAATTTCCAAGGCCTGTACACTTGAACCAGTTATCCCTATCTACAAATTCCTAACGACTACAGTAATTGTATATTGCGGAGGAAAATTGCTTTGATCTGTGCATGAGAACAGTCCTCCAATCGTTACTCATTTCATTTCTCAATAAAATGCGCGGTGGAGCCACTGTTCTGCTAAAAAAAGGGAGGGGGAGGTCCTATACTATAGTTGTCTAAATTCTCTTCCATGAGAAGGGTGATATAACGGGGGAAAAAAAATTACACAGGCCTTTTAGAGTCAGAGAAATCATGCAAGTATAGGTCCGTTTCTAAGAACCCGCATTCCTGCACTCTTTTCCTTGCAAATTAAGTTTGTTCTTGTTTGCTGAAGTGCAAGACGCTAAGGCTACAAGTTCTAGAGAACCTTATGCTGGAGTCGTATTTAAAATGAGAAATTCTGATAAGAATGATAAGAATAGAACGAAAAACTGAGGCACATATTAAAATTAAAACAGTTGTAGGATATGGGAAGACTATCCACCTGGAAGCTCCCATGGCTCGCGAGTATGCAAATCCACCTCCACCATGGTTCCTCCAGAGACTCTTTCATTGGCCACCTTTTTGTAGAGATAGTGGCAGACCAGCTCCTCATCACTTGGGTAGAACCTAAACCCTGGTGGGAGAGTGGACTCTATGTCCCTTAGACCCATATCTTCTAACAAGAAGAAGAAGAAGAGGAAGAGGAAGAAGAAGGCGAGAGAGATAGAGAGAGGGGGGAGGATGACAAAGGCGTACTTAGGAGAGTTGGTGCAAAGATATCTTGCAGATGGTTTCTGGCTGGAAGAACTCTGAGAATGGCCGCTTAAACCCTTGTAGTTGAGGTATGGATACTTAATTATAAATATATAGAGGGGAGGCCATCGAAATTTGATCTAGTTTGGTCATGAAAACTGCCGTCACTGTTTATATTATTATCCCCGTCATCTCGGGGAAGAAAGCGTGCGTACCGGTCGTAATCTCTGGGAAGATGCTGCGGGCCTCATGCTTGTGCAGCAAGAACTTAAGAAAGCCCGTGGTCACAAGAAATCTCCTCAGGGAAATTATGTGGATAACCCCATCCTGATGTGTCATGTAAAGGTTACAAGGGGGGAAAAAACAAGGCATTTAAGGTTGTTAGCTTAGATATTCTGACAAATATATAGGCTCCAAGAAATAATACTTACGAGCAAAAAAGAAAAAAATAGTGATTGGATCAAATTTTTGAGATGTAGACGTGGGCAGGACACAGCCACAATCGTGCAATGTTCTCCTTTGGGGGATTACTGTAGAATATGAACGTATCTCATGAAAGAAAATGGATGGTTGTTCTCTTACCAGATGAAATAGCATATATATAACTCTCTGAGGAAAGGATTTTCCTTCCCTTGTTAATTATTTCTCTACTTTTTTATTGTGTCAAATTCTGTCGTCTTGTGTTAATTAGTTAAGGTGCAGAGGAGGGTTCATACCTTTTTGTTTTTTCGTAGTATCTTAGAAGAGACAAGCAAAGCTTCATGGAAAGAAAGGATGCTTTATAATTAGCCTTTTCACTGTAGTTTAATTGGCGATCAGCTTTCTTCCTGCCTAAGGTAAGAGAGAATTAATTAATGAAATAAAACCGAGGCCATCAATTCTACTGTCAACATGTGCATGAATACCCTCTTGATAACGTAGAGAATATGCGGAAAAAGATATGACGAATGCGGCCCTGAGACATATATTATAAGCATCATAAATAATAGAGGATGAGACTACTGTGAAATGTCCAGAATAAGTGAATCACACTAATTAAACATAAGCTCAGCGGACATATCGATCGAGAATCATTGGATGCATTCGATCCACAAAAACAATCATTGGATGCAGTTCCAAAGGGAAAAGAAAAGAAAAGAAAGGTATAACCTGTGCAGAATTTGATTCTACACAAACATTGCCCCTAAAAGATGTATGTATATATATAGGGAGAGAAATATTTTTTCAGGAGACATTTGGTAGTTTTTATGTTCTCAGGTTGGCGGTGAGATGCATGCAATGTTGATTGCACTCATGGAAAACAACTCTAAATTAAAGTATCCATGTAACACACAAGCATAACTGATGAATTAGCTAACAGTACTTCTGGTGGCAATTTGCCTCCTTAATTAACATCACAAAAGAAAAAGAAAAAGAAAAAGAATAAGAATAAGAAAAGAATTAGCTCACACTAAGTTGCACCTAATTAATTGCAGGTCCTGGTAAATATGGGTATACCTCTGTCGTATCACCTGCAGCTTCGACAAGGAACGTCCGGTGATCAGGGCTCCCGGTACACGGCAACCTTGAAAGGTGACCGATCTCAATGATTGTGAGGAGCAAAATACAACAATAACCCATGCTTGATGGCAAGTCCTTGGCCGAGCCAGTAGCACCCCACAGGGGCCAATCCGGTCTCGTGGAGAAGTTGTAGGTAGAAGTAGCACATCATCCACGAGGCCAGAAAACATTGCAATGATTCACGTACGTCCAAGATTGGGAACTCCATCGCTCCTCTTGCACGAAGAGTGACGGCTCCATCCTCTCCTTTCTTCCAGCAACCATCACCCTCCACAATCAAAGCCATCATTCTGCAACTTCTACTGATTTTTCCAATCATTGCATGAAAATATATAGGAGCAAAAGCTAGATGGAAGAAGAAGAAGAACTTCTCGACGTACGTGGCGGTGGTCTACATGCACCCTGTTCGATGGCTTTGAGGTCAACTTGTTTGAATTCACATTCCACTGCCAGCATCATACCATCATATATATATAATTCAACATTATAATCATTGTATAGGCAACTTCTTCTCTTCGAACACAAAAATCTGAGAAAGATATATCATATCTAAATTATTAATATGTCAAGCATCCATGCTGCTATGGAAGAACCAAGCAATATCTTTTGTATCTCTGTCGGACATGCATTGCTTGAAACAGCCTAATAATTGGCATGGATTTCCCAAAAAAAAGGGGGGATAAATTCAAATCTACCAACTTGTTCATGATCAGAGGCATATCGGTGGGGCAAAATCCGTATGATCATCTACTAATGAGTAGCGAATTTTATTCCTCAGAAGCATTTCTAGTATTTGATCCAAAACATCGATCACAGCTAAAGCAAATAAACCATATCTCCTTTTTTTTTTCTTTGTTGATAATAAACAAACAAACAAACCATATCTCCTTTTTTTTTCTTATTTGTTAATTGAGTGTTTGCATGGCCCAAACAACGTATAACCAGGGCGTCTGGACCCCCTTTCACTCTTTAAAAGTGGCAGCCTTCGTCTCTATTAACATAGCCTTTCATTAATTAACAACAGCAACAATAGCAGCTGCGTATTAATAAATACGTAATTAACACTTTCTGGACCCCCTTTCTTTGCGTCATGAGTGCTCGTCATAAATAATATGTAGCCTCCCGGTAGCTCTCTTTTGGAAAGCGAAAAGATTATTTTATATCAGTGATTCCGGGAAAAAAAAACGAACATGGCACTATTTTACTATTCTATTGATTGGAGCATTTATCATAACTAAATATCCATCTTCAACAATTCCCACTGTTTCTCTCCAATAAATATCCAATGTTGCACTTCCCACTCAAAGGCCATCCTCTTCTCCCGTGGGATACGGGAAACGTCTGCATATCGCAAAGAGATGTACACTTCTGGACGGCCGCTATATTATTCAATCATGGAGACAAATAGTTATCAAACATCCAAAATTGATGGACCATACATGAATGCAACTCTGTATGACCTGTTACATCTCGTTTAGCAGTCGTCCATCTTCACAATTGGATAACATGCTGGCCATCAAAGGCTGTATGGTTGCAATGCAAAACATGCATGATAGAGATCTGAACTCTCTCTCTCTCTCTCTCTCTCTCTCTCTCTCTATATATATATATATATATATATATATATATATATATATATATATATATATATATATATATATATATATATATATCCATTCATGCTTATCAATCATCTTAAAACGTTCCAAATTACATGCATTGATTGGATAGTTTAGTTCAATTAAGGGGCCTACTGTCTTGTAAGTGTTTATCTGCCTAAGGATATTTTCATCCAATATATGCACTGATTTGGATGGCCCAACCGTCTCTGAACGTCTCTACTTGTTAGATATCCGGATGAATGCTGCAATACGTACGTAGAACCTCTCTTTTCTTCTAGCCTGGGCATTCCGTGGGAAACAAGGGCCCGAACATTAGCTTAGATGTGAAAACTATTGCATAATAACAACAACTCAAGCAATAAGAAATAATCATTTTAAAGGACAAAAGGATCAAGATATTTTCAGAAAACTAAAAGTAGTTGGCAGGTTTAGCAATCAGTGGTATAGAGTCCAACCTAAAATAACAGACAACGAATCAAATGATGAAACTTTTGGATCGATTTGATTCCGAACTTCCAATGGCACACTATGGCTAGCCATGCGTACCCCACCCCCTAAAGCTCATATCCAGAAAAATTCCGTGATCAAGTGAGATCTTGGTAAACAGTGACGGCATTTGTTATATTTGGACCGTAAGAAACACATAAAAACCTGCTACGTACGCCCTTCCTCACAAAAAACCATTCAAGAGGACAGGATATTCTAATTGAATGGTCACAGTCTATCGTCATGTCATTCTCCAAGATGGCGATTCGTTGCGATACCAGAAAACATATTTTAAAATAATAATAATAAAAAAGAAGCTCCTCTGGCCAGTTAGGGTTGTATTTAGCACTGGGAGACTGCTCTGATGGCTTGGGAAGGTGGGAAATGGTTGTCTACAAGCATTGCTTGGGACGGACACCGACCCAATTCTTGAGAGGGAAGCATGGAAGATGGGACCCATCACCAATAATTTTAGATGTTCTGTGCCACCATGAAGGTAAGTACACAGTTGAAGGGAACGCACGGGATTGGACACGTCGAGCCCTTGGCTCACCAATCAGGAAATGGGGGTCCACGGGTTGAGGTCACGGGTCGATCCCACCAGATAGACAAGGCAAATGGCGAGTCAGCGTCATCGCCTCAACCGCGTCCATGAGTTAAAAATACGGGTAAGGTTAAAAAATTTAATTTATTTAAATTTAATCATAAATATCATGATAAATTTATAGCCGGCTTTCATTAATCTATACTGCAGTATTTTATAGTCTATATAAGCTATAGGATGAGTTCGTTTTGTTACTATTTGCTACAATTCAGGATCTACTCAAAATAACTAGTTAGAATATATTATTTAAATTTCTTACTTTTATAAAAATGTTTAAAATTTCTTTGGTAAATAATTAATATAGAATTAAATATATGTCCGTACGGTCCTCACGGTAGGCGCATTATTAGGTCACAACTTTTATTAGTTCATATTTCAAAGGAGAAGAAAAAACAAAGAGGAAAAGGTGAGAGGAACGCGATGGTGAAATATTAAAAAAGAAAAAAAGAATTAATAACATATTTTATTGAACTTCTGGAAAGCGACAAAACTAAGGATTTTACGACAATATCGGATTTAATTCTTCAAAAGCTGTACCGAGTCCAGATCAAATCTGCAAAGAAGAGCCGACACTGGAGATGCGAGCTCAGTTTACAAAGATGATATTTAATATTTAATGAACTGGGAGAATCGAATAAATCCAAGATTAGCAATCTAAAATAAGTACAAGAATGTAATATCCTGCACTAAGTTGCAGTCTCCGGGCTCACGAGTCACAAGAATCAAGTCACGGGCTCATGGACGTGGTCCATCTATGCCCAACAATATGAAGAAAACTCTAATCCTGCTTGTGCATTATTAAAAAAAAAAAAAATATTATTATATACATATTTTCACCTTCTCGACTATTGCCTGAGTTCCGGTTAGATCCTCGCAAGTTTAAAAAAAAATTAATTGAGTTTCTCAAGTTACTTGATTTACCGGAATTATGTCGTATGCCTGCCATGCGGTGTCCCTCTGATTTTTTAAGGACCGAAGCACCCGTGGCACAATTTGTATAAGGTGAAAACTTCTAGTATCAAGGAAATATAAAACCGCATGACCCCAGGTGATTGCCATCTCATGTAACTAGAATTTCTCTGCTACAAGAAAAGAGGAACCAAAGACAAAGAAGCTAAGAGAGAGAGAGAGAGAGAGAGAGAGAGAGAGAGAGAGAGAGAGAGTATGCCTCACCATGCATGGAACCAAGTCCTCAAATGAATGAAACCAAACTGGGAGGACTATGCGACCATCGTCATCCAAACAACTTTTGAAGGATACTCGGTACCCTCCTACATCGTTTTCTTGGTGAAAGATTCGATCTCTTTAATATTCTTTATGTTGGGGTAGAATGGGGAGGGAAGCAAGGAGAGTGCTTATTAAGGGCTTTGAGAAAGGTTGGTGAAGCTGCAGGCACTGGTGAAGGGACACAACATGCGGAAGTAGGACGCAAGTACGCCCTGGCTAGGATCCAGGCCTGGGTGAGAGACCCTGTGGACCGGCTCGCCCAGGAGGCAGCCGGACGCAGCAGCAACAAGTCCTCCCTTTAGCTGCGACACCTCCATTCGGGACTCCAGATACCTCCAGAAGCTGGCATCGAGAAGATCCATGGTGGTAATTACTCTTACATATATAGGCCGTAGAACAGGATAAAAAAAATTTCCTCATCCTTGTTTGCGTTTTGGGGTAAGACTACTTATACTTTTGACTCATAGTTTCCAAGCAAGATGCTTTCGAGTGTTGGGAGATACCTGACAGTCGAGAGAAAGGAGTAGCTTTGTGGACGTTTAAGATGATCGGCCACAGAGCATCGAGGAGATCCAAGCTATGGTGCAGAGGAGAAAGGAGCCTGCTTTGAAACGAGAGCGAGCCCTCTCATGTGCCTCGTCTCTTACTCGTTGCTTTCAGCATTATATTTCCTCTCTGTATCAAAATTTGAGCCCCGATTGATTTGTTTTGCACTTTTGCCTTGCTCCGAGCCTATTTCCGGCCCATTCGGAAGTTCTAGAGACCCCATATATAGGAATTTATCCCTATGAATCTATGATGGAGGAAGAAGTGTTCTCGATCGGGAGGAGAGCAGAGGCCTCGGGGTCCTCCCCTTTTCACCGCCCCCACCACTCCTGTGATGTCATCGCCCACCGAGTTGTGGCCTCTGCAAGTCCTCGCTGCGGAAGGGAGCAGCAGAAGAGCTCCCTCGCCTACCACCACCACCCAACGGCGGTGCCAAGCTACATAACACCGATGGAGTCGGTTGTGGCCCAACCGCGGTTGCAGAGTGCGCCGAGACAAAGCCCCAAGGTGAGTCTACGAGAGATGCAGCGGCGAGAGCTTGGCCGAAAGAGAGGAGCACGGGTTGAATATGCATGAGAGGAGCGTGCTTTTGAGCCAATGGGATGCTGCTTCACCGAGGCCATGGCCACGGGTTTGGCTCGCGCGCGCACAAGGTGATCCCTTTGATCTTTTTTGATGGTATATAATAGGATCGTCCTTTTGTCGATGGTATATATAGGATCGTCGGACAAAACTATACTACGGATCCCTCTCCATCCGTCCCTCTCTCTCTCTGCCTTCTCCTGACACAAGACGTGGGGCACCTTCGACTTTGGCCGCGCATCTCCCCGGTTGCGCTCATGACAGAAGACGTGGGGCGCCTCCGGCCGCGCGTCGAACCTAAGGTCTCCACTTTACGAAGCTGTACGTGTGGTAGGTTGAGCGCTAGTTCCTGTGACTGAGGTAAGCTCAAGGAGAGATCCGTCCTCCAAGAACCTTCTGCTCTGTTTCTTGACAATATTATGAAGATCTTACGCGAATCATTTAGCTAGTTGCTGCAGGTGCAGCACATTGAGTGCTGGTTCCTGTGGCTGAAATCTCTGTTTATTGATAATATTTTGAAGATCTTATGTGGATCACTAATCTAATTGCTCCATGTTAAATTCAAGAACCCTTCTACTCTGTTTGTTGATAATTTTTCAATTTTTTTTTTTAATCATTCCTTTGTCGCCATTTCTTTTTTGTAGTATCTTGATTTTTTTTCTATCTTCTTGATAATTTTTTTACTTTTAGAATTTGCATGAATGAATTTTTTTTTTGGATAAAATTTAAATTTTCACTTGATCATGGATGATTGATTTATTTTGTATATATCATACGGTCAAATGGTTATATCAATAAAAAATACGTTCTGTTCTAAAAATAAGAAGAAAAAAACAGAATTCTATATTTTTTTTATCTATGGAGATGCCTTTCATTTTTATTTTTTCGAAATAAATATTAAAAATGATAAAATAAGAAGTCTGTCTTTATTTTTTGTTAATTTTTATTTCACAAATCTTTGCCCTTCTTCGGTGTTTCCCCAGAATCCTGACCTTACGACTCTATTTCAGGAATATATACTTGCGTGAAAAAAAAACATGCATTTCCACCCTCGCTTCAGAGGGTTTTATTTTTCTGAGAGGCTTGCAAACCTAGAACCCCAAAGCAGATAAGAGTGATCATTTGTATCCTTCGGTGTCCCACAAGTTAAGCAGATAAGACTGTTGGTCCAGCACTACTTCAACACCAAAGACCTTTGGTATTGTCATCTGCAATTATATTTCGGGTTGTCCAGATACAGGTAACCAGATATTGGATTGAATTTAATGAGTTTCTGCAAGACCAGACAATATAACGCCGTGTGCTAGCTGATTTCAATTTCTTAGTGATCTATTAAGCACATTCCAACCAAACATAATAGTCCCTAACCCTTCTAATGACCTTCATTCAGAGGTTGTGCCTTATTCTCCACCAAGTAGGATAGATTCTAAGGGTGCCTCAGTACTCTACGCAAGGATCAAAATTCTATTACATTTGCCAAGAAATCCTCCCATGATAGTAACATAATGGAGATACTGGCATGTCTTTTTCTAGTTGCCCCTTGTGGTTGAGATCATCTTGAAAATTTAAAATTTTGCAACCTAAACACTCCAATAGGGCCTCATAACATCCACAAATCATATGATGTCCATCTTGATTCTCTCATCTTGATAACATTAATAAAAAAAAAGTCTAGCAAAGACTCAGAACAATTCTAATTCGCAGGTTCAAGATTGTGCCAGCAAGAGTCAAAATTTGACTTGCATATGATCTCAATTTCCACAAACAAAAAAGTGACAATAACTTCAGTTGAGAAACTTCTTTAAGCAGATTGTCTCAATTTTCTTAGTTGACAATCAGTTGCACATTAAATAGAAGTTCATGCACAGGGGGCACTAGGAGAATGTGAATGGTAAAAAAATCAACAGAAAATGTAATTATGACATGTTCTGGAACATAGAAGAACCTCCTCATGAACCCATATCTCCATCATCACCATGTAATCTTAAGAATGTAAATTTCAAGCTGACACTACTCACACATTTTATCGCTGACATGGCTTTCAAAATTGATCAAGTTTGATGGCCCTCATAATTGATCAAGTTTGATGGCTCGTGATCCTTACTATGCACCAACAACAGAATTCCATTTACTGTTACGTTGATTTATACAATGAATATGATCAAGCCACTGGAAAGTTAATAAACAAAATCATATGAAACCATTTTAAGTCTTTGTCCAATAAAGAAATTATTATAATCGTATGATTTTTTTCACATTTTTATTTGATTAAATTAAAATTATCTATAATGTATCGAACCAATTTAGAACACCAGTCTAGTAAAGTATCAATAATAAAATATATCATGTCTCAGGCCTAACATGTCAGCCAACGAGGCAATAACAGTCTAGAACCTTGCTTCAAGATGGTAAATATTATTAAATCACATTGTTGCCATACGTCACAGATGAGTAAGACCAATCAACAGCCAGAAGAAAGATTGTCTGGTGCAAATATTAGAAAGTAACCGGATATATGACCAATCATAGACAAATGATTATGCTAAAAGACACATCACCTAGAACCAGTCATGAATCCAGCTAAAATATATATTAACAGTAACAATTATTCTAATGCTTAAATACAGAGCACTATAGGCAAATGGAAAATAAGAGAAACTATTAAGCAGCAAATCTAACAAAGGTAGTTCCCTCAGCTAACCAGCCAAAGCAATAACTAAGATCAATGAATGAAACAATTTGAGAATCCTTGCTCTGTCAATTATCTAGATACCTGACAGACTTGAAACAGGAGAAAAATGAATGAAGGCTCCGCTCTCCGGTGGTCAGTGATATGGTGCCTTGTTAACACATGATTCTTTTTCCCCAGAAGAATAACAAATTATCCAACTTAGACCATACATATCTCAAATGCAGGTATACTTGGATCTCAAACATACAGGAACCACTTTATTTCAGACAAATAGCGTAGAGCTCATAATCATAGCCTAAATAAAGTGAAACTGAAAGCACCTGTGTCTTAATCTTTTGAGACTCGGACAAGTAACCCAGTTGGGGTTCGAACTGTTTTCAGGTGACCAGACCCAATAAGATCTCGAAGATGGAACCGCATATCAAGAGGTGAAAAGCGCAACTGTTTCTTCTCCAAAGGAGCAAGCAGCATCTCTTTGAATTTTCTACGATTTAAGAATGAGAGGAGCTCCTTTCTTCCCTAAATGATAAAGTAAAACATTTCATGATTAACTATAATGCAGAGAGAAAACCATTCAACATATGATATATGTGTGTGCGCGCGCACGCGTAAATAAATAAATAAATAAATAAATATATATATATATATATATATATATATATATATATATATATATATATATATATATATATATATATATATATATATATATCCGGGCTAATAAGCACCACATTGCTAATTATGTTACCATGAGGAAAAAATTATGTAAAATTACACATGATTCATGAAAATAGTTTGTTTTCCTCAAAAATGTCACATGCAAATAAGATAAACAAAAAATGAAGGTTATTGCTTAAAAAAGCCAAGAGAGTTCTCCAAAAAAACACACACACACACACACACACAATCATGGACCAAATAAAGAACAGTCAAGAGCTGCAACCAAGACAAAACAAATTCATGAGTACTGCTACAGATCACCCATTGGCCATTTCAGCCATTACTCAGTTCATCTGTGGCAGTTGGAGATTGGTACGTTAGTATCATCCAAATGATCACCAACTTCCACATAGGACCAGTGGACTGAGCGGTGACTAGACAGGGGGTTTTAGGTGTGTGGTTCTTCTCTCTTTTTCTTCTTTTCATTTCTTTTTTGGGGTTGGGGTGGGGGAAGTTTGCAGATGCGTGAAGAAACAAGTTACAAAACCTTGCATGAAACAGCAAAGGTAAAATGGCACATATGAATGGGGGATATCACTGCATATGGATCTTTCTTTGATGGTTTAAAGATATGGAAAATGAATAACTATCTGAGTGGCAATATATCAATTCTCAATGATGTGACTTCCAGACTAAAACAACATATGAAAAATATCAAATCTCAGAGTAAATTTCTTGCAGTCTAGAAGCACATACTTGTGAGAGACCCTTCAATATTGACCCAATATTTGGAATTGTGAACCAGTACATATTCGGATCAATCAACTGGCGATTCTACAGCAAAGTTAAAAATATATATCAGAGAAGGCCATAACTAAATAACAAATTGTGATAAATTTAGAGCAGATAAAAATGTGGTTTTGATTTGATTCAGATGTTTGCATTCAAATTTTGATATGAAATCAGCTGTTAATGATAAATACAAGAAACTCAAGCATGATAATACAAAGCAATGCCAAGTGTCGCTTAAAGAACATATGAATAACATTCACATTAGCATCTTATACAGCATTGTTCTCTCTGAAGCTGTACTGGTAAGAATAAGTTTGACGCTTAAGAATATCTAAGCCAATGTAAATGAAGGTGATGCAGGAATAGCCAGCGCAGTCAACTGACTAAACCATTAGGAACAGCTGGGCTTCTGATAGGTACAGTTGATTTAAGCTTGCTTAGAGCTACAGTATTCCATGTATAAGGTCTTTAATAAGGATTTTTTTAATTTTAATATCCAAAAAAAGAAACCTCAAGTAATAATTACCCAGCTTAACACCTGCCTCTCCCTTCCCCAACATCAAACATCATGTAAGCAACAAGCCAGCAACACATGGTTTGGACTGCTGTTTCTTTCTCTTTGTTTTTATCAGTTCATAATTTCAAAGGAATCAAGAATTACATTATGTATGAATTGGATCCCTCCCTTTCACTGGACGACTCCTGCTATATCTTCTCCCTTATTCTTTCTTCATTGGCATTGATGTTCTACTCCTTCAAATCATTCGTCGGTGCTCCCAATACTCCTGCAACTCCTCTTTATTAATGATGTTTGGTGTGTGGATTTCAAATACACGTTTGTGACCATCCATGCATGGTAAAGTCATAGCCACCTTCTATTATCTTAGATCTCCTTATTCTTTCTTTCTTCTATAACATCACCCACCTACTCTTCATCTCATCAATTATTAAACATCTCACCATCAGCATGGATTGCTTGACAAGATCTATCGCTGATTTTTTTGGATGTGGATCATATCTTACCATGTATTTTACAAGCCTCTGTGAGCATTCTATAAAAAAAAGAATCAGATTTCAATGCCATGTGTATAATCCAAAATCTCTTTTGAATCAGGAAAAGAGGAAAGATTGAAAATCTGTTTCAAATTGTGAAAGCAGTCCAAATACAAGTTCTCTTTAAGAGACATGGTGGGACAATGAGAGAAAAGGTTTAACTCAAGGTCACTGTCTCGATCCAAACCATTCGGTTCAAGACATACCAATCTATTCCGGTAGGAAATCGAGTCAAGACGCAGGTTCAGTTCAGAAACGGCCTCGAACCAGCCTGAACTAACCTGAATCGAGTAGAACTGAACTGAATTGATCTATCTGGTTTTGCTTGATTTAGGACAATTCGGGCAGTTCAGCTAGGGTTAGGATTTTGATGCTACCCGCCATCACCGCCACCTCCAATGATGACCACAGGTATGTGCTTCGCACTCTCTCTCTCTTTCCGCTCTCTCAATCTCCCTACTGAAGACAATGACCTTGGTAATTTTCCCCTCTCTCATTCCTCTCTCTCTCTCTCTTTCCTCCATCTCTCTTTCTCTCTCTCTGTCTCTCTCTGAAGATGATAATGCCCCCACAACTTCCTCGCCCTCTCCTTTTCTCCTAGTCTCTCTCTCCCAAAGACGATGACAACCACAACAGTTTCGCCCCCTATCTCTTTTTTTCCTCTCTCTCCTCCCTCTTCCTAGTTCCAATACACCTTGAACCGATCACTAACTGGTACAACCCCTGATGTTGGTTCCACGAACCTTGGTTTACCTGGTACTAATCTTCCAATTTTCTTTAATTTTTTCCCCTTCTCTTCATGATATTCTATTATTCCCAATCTTTTGGGTAGTGATATGATCCAAAATCACATGGACAAATTACAAAGAAAATCATCCAAGTGATCAGGAGAACGCAAGAGAATAGCTAAGTCTTGTGAAGATAATCATATTTTCTACATTTTTCTCCAATTCATTCTAGTAGAAGATTTGCTATTTTTTCTTTTATTCATTTTTTAGTTTTTTCTTTTTTCTTCTTTCTCTTAGTTATCTCTAACTTTGATTCTGATTTAGTTGTGAAATTGTCTCCAAGGGGAACATAATAGTTCATTTTGTTTCCGCGCCCCCCCCCCCCCTTTTTTTTGTGGTTGGGGGGGGGGGGGGGGGGGGGTGTAAGGTAGTCCTCCAATCTCCTTTTAAATTCTGTTTTGCAATTTGCAATGAGATTAGTTGAAAAAAGGGTTTGCATTAATTATCATCAACAAGCTTTCAAATGAATCTACATGTTTATTCTTAAAATGCATACTTTACCTTACTCCACACCCTTTTGTCCCTGCACACGCTAATTTAATGTATCCCTTGTGAATTTATGTCATCTATTATATACATGGAGGAAAAGAGTCTAACTTCACATTAATCCATACGTAACAAGAACAAAACTCTAGCAAACTTCTGAAGGTATGATAGTTAGTAGTTAGTACTATTCATAAATAATCAAGTTTAAACCACAATGTGCTCCAATGGTCTTTCCTACCATTTCTTTGCATCCGTTCTCCTCAAATTTAGCTCTGTTTAAACTTGTTTTCCTTTTCCTAAATACATCCAATTAGGAATTAACTGATTCAGCAGATAATACCTCAATGTGATATGGTGAACATTAGGCATCAGTGTAATCTTGGTCGGTACACATTACTGAAACATAACAGGATTATATCTTTCTTCAATTGAAAAATTAAACATAAAGGTTTTACTTACAAGGAGACCAGCACTAATTAAAAACGTAACATGTTTGTCTTTCACTTCAGCTCCACAAGATAAGAGTGCGCACTGCAATGCAGCAAAGAGTACCAAAACTGTAAAGGAAACAATATGCAGTAAATGCGAAGATCATTATCAAAAGATGACAAAAGTATTCAGTTATTTCCCAAATTCCCAAATTTAAAGACTATATATAGGTTAATATCAAGCTAAATTGTGGGACAAGTTCATAACATTTGGAAACTAGTATAAGAAAAGATGACATCACAGCAATACCAATCATGTTGAGCAAATATATATAATCACCAAAGTTGTGGTCAATTATGCAATACAACTCTTAGTCTATAAGTTGAGAAGGTCTAGGGAAGGACTGAGCAGATTTTGTCAACCACCTTAGTGACCTATAGATATGATATGAAAAATGAAGTTGTTACACCTGGGTCTACCACCGGGTCAAGTAGTTTTATTTTATTATTACGTGGAATAAATGGGATTTTTCACAATGTTATATGAAAAATGAATATTATGAAGACTAACCTATGGAGATTAGTCAGGTAGAAGATTATCTAACAATGTACAGTGTGCATATAACAGATCAGACATACAATGTAACTTATCTACATGTATATAATAGACATCATTAGACATAATATGAACTTGAACAGTTTTGCAACTTTAAAGAAACCAATAGAAGCCTATGAAGGGCAACCGAAAACCATGAGAAGATGAAGTATGCACAGGCTAAAATTTTACACCATTGAATGTAAATGACTTACCAACTCCTGGTGGTCTATGCTAACATCCAATTTTGTCTCAATAACATATTTCTTGAACCACTCAAAAACTTCCAAATCTTGTTGATTTTTTATCTCTAACCTCTTCACAGCAATTGCCACCTATACATGCACACTAAACAATCAAAGCAAGCG
Organism: Phoenix dactylifera; assembly: GCF_009389715.1. NCBI lineage: Eukaryota > Viridiplantae > Streptophyta > Magnoliopsida > Arecales > Arecaceae > Phoenix > Phoenix dactylifera. The sequence goes on along the minus strand of NC_052408.1, from coordinate 11,034,216 downwards.
ATCATGAAGCCCTAAATTACTAAAACATAACATAACATTTGGCAGATAAAGGTAAAATCCTTTAATGTTGTTTATATCAGGATGAAGATGTAAATCATAGAGGGGGCTAGATCAGATCAGACCGTGAATCAGATCATAGATCCTACGATTTTTTTCTTATTTCTTTCAAATATTCTTAAATATAAAAGAAATGTGAAAATTGAAATACAAGTCAACTATAAAGTGGATGAATGAGGAATAAAAAGCATACATAAAACAAGAGCGGTATTCACCAAATTTAGGCCCATATATAGTGTTTCTAATGAGACAAATATTCTGTTCGATTATTCATGATATTTGTATACACCTTATGAGTTTAATTATCATTTTATGTAGAATGCTTTAGAATAAGCAAGGAAAAGACTTTAACATGTGACTGTCAAAATACAAAATCTTGCATCTTATTTTTAACTCTATGAACTCCAATAACAGAATTGCTAAATTTTACTATTTGAGATATATTAGTAATAAGCAATTTAAGAACGAACTAGTCAAATAAATCATAGAAAAAGAACCTATATGTGATTTGATATATAAATAACTTTATCAAATTGGATCCTGTGATCCAAAGGAACATATAGTCCATCATATGGATCTAAATCTTGTGATCCTAAACTAAGCTTGATCCAAGGATGGGATCTGGATCATTTAGGGCCTTTTTTGATTCGGATCGTAAGATTCATATCGTGAATCGTGAGATTCAAATCATGAATCATTCAAATCATGAATCATAAGATTTTAGCAACAATGAGATCATTCACTCACTAGAATGAAAGGAAATATTTTCATTGGTTGACACGCAGTTGAATATGTAATAAGAAAAGATCGGTGCAGAAGTAAAAAGCTTAAGTTGGTAAAAGTCACTCTTCAAGTGTATCTTAGGAGTTTGAAGGTTGGTGAATACAAAATTCAAAGTTTTGAAATAGGTTGGAAAAGACAACATATGGTTTCAATTTAAAGAGAGAAGTATGTTTCCATATAATGCTTCTATGCTTCTATGATTCTATAGCTAGAAAGAGACAACATATGCTTCTTATGGTATACTTACACCAATTTACAACATATTAACCAATAGAGCACCCAATATCTGTATCATAATTTAATCAACCATGACAAGCATCGGTTTCAATTATTCCATGGACCACCTTGACAAATACACTTGACTATAACGAGCGAAGAATTGCACTCAAAATCTATGCACTTGACAGAAATCAATAAGCAGATTAAAAAGACTGAATGGCAATCATATCTTGGAACTATCTGTATTCTTTAGTTATGTTGAGCATGCCCTTTTGCATCATTTGGGAGCATTCATGACATACGAATAGAGATCCTTATAAAGAGAAGAAAAATCATCTTTTGTAAGCATAAAAGATAAGTTCGTGTTTTGTTGAGATAAATCCACATCTTTATGCGCATAAACAATTTTGAAATGGACAACAATTTTCCGAAGTTGGAGGTCTAAGCATTAATTTTGATTGTCTGGGCTACACAATCCAGCTATCTCTTCTAGGCTTCTCATAATATCATATACACAAATCTCCTTTCTTCCATGGAGAGTTTAAGAAATACTATTGATCATGGCCATAGCTGGAAAAGATCATTATATGAATCACAAACCAAATTTTAGTGAGAAAGCAGGCAGGAAGGACCTGTTTGAGGTAATCATCTAAAAACATTATCGCATGGTCATCTTGGCCAGTATTTAGTTTGAATAAGCGCAAGACTTTCTCCTTCTTCAACGACTATAAGGAAAAAAGAAAATGTTTCATGTTAAGATTCAGTCGATGGAAAATACATAAGACTAATTCAGAAAATGCATAAGAGTTCACTTTATAAATATCAGAAGATTTTTAAATCTCAAAACATGATGAACGACAATAATTGTAATAATTGACCGGAATTCAATTTATAAGGCCACCTCATGAAGGACCATAGTTCAATGACAGATTACAAATCGAATTATGTTTTCACACAGTTGCTGCAAAACCAACAAATAAAGTGAGAAAAAAGGGAAGTTTGCTTCAAAGTTCTCTTCCACACAAATCAATGATCACAAAAATAGTTTAAACCCAATTGCATCTATTTGAGAGCTAGATTTGCCAAAATAAATTACAGAATACCAAGCATGCATCGGGAAGTTTAGCAGCTGGTAAAGCAGGACTGAGCAGGCACAAGCATCAGATGGTATTGATCAAACTAACAACAAAATCAGGAAAATTGTGGGGGAAACTACATCAAAGGCAAGTAGTTATCAGGAAACCTAGGAGATTCTAAGTTTATAAAATAATAAAAGTTCGAAAACCAACCTCCAGGTCTCTATCCACTTGTGTCCTGTCCTTTACACTACTATACAACTGTGAACGTAAGATGAAAGGCTGCATGGCAACCTGCAAGTACATAAAAATTTATGTGGCATTCACATCAAAATGCTAAAAACAAGGAACCAAAAGATAATCGCACAAAGTAATTTATACACATGCAAGTCTAGCTTTCCATGTTTGCCAATATGCAATCCAAACAAGAATCAGAATATTGAATAATACCAATTTAGGGACCAGAATTTCTAGCAAAGAAGCAAACTTTCATCTCGATACATCCTAACAACAAGGATTGAGCACAAAAACTCAACCTTCTGTAGGAAACATGAAGTCAATGATTCAAATCCCATGGAGAGGGGTTCTCCTTGCTTTTTCCATAGAATGGGAGATGCCACGGCCCACCCCATCCCAACACTTGGGATGGCAAATGTCTCGGGACATGCTAAACGGGATACTGAGACAATGGTGGGACGGTCTATCCCGGGGACAGTCCCCGTCCCAATATCCCGCAGATTGTTCCACCAAGACAAATCATTGCATGTGGTCACAGCGGATGTAGAGTTTTAGGGTTATATTTGTCATTCTTCTGCTATTGACCAAAACTGGCACTGATCTATGCTACACCTGTTCAGGATACCAACTCAAGTTTCTGCAAGAAAAGGTTTTGTTGCAAATAACAAATATGCTCTTTCCAACATGTTTCACCTAAGCCATGACTAAAAAGCAGTATGTACAATAAGCTTTCTAATAAACCGATAAACTAATTGTTTTTTCTCTTGATATATTTGATAGTTTATATAGAAAAGCCAAGCAAACTAAAAAAATAGAACTATACAGACAGAAGAAAGAAAGAAAGTTGTGTACAAATAAAGCATCCCTTAATACCATGCTAGTAAGCCAATCAAATAAACAATACACAGAGCTGCAAACATGGTGACATTGCATCTTGCCTCTACTAGCATTAGCATCATCAGTGCTGCATGATACCTTCACCCTTCATTACCCATTAACCCAGTACATAATGTTGGTGAAACCCTACAACTAATGCGTCCTCAGTTAAATATTCATGTGCTAAGTCCTTAAAACCGTTGTATCCCTGAGAATTTGCTTACTGAAGAAGAGAAGAATTCCAATGCCTTTTCACCTTCAGGAAAACCAAACCAGCCCTCCTATTCCAGGCAAGCCCAAAATACATAATATAACTTCAAAATTTAGCTCGATAGATCTTTTCAATGGAGGAAGAAACTTAAAAGTGTATTATTTGAATTTTTATTACATTTTTCTCCCACCAAAGCTCATATTCCAATTAAGAAAGTTTCTTTTAGAACACAATTAAAAGACCAGTAGTTCTTGATAGTTTAAACTATATAGTAGGTAGAAGTAATTTGATCTACAAAAAATTCTTTCAGTATCATTATCCATATATACTAGAAATAGCACATGCAAAAAAGCGAGATTGGGTCATATCCATTTCAAAAAGAAAAATGCCTTATGCTCGCTTCTTTTTTGCAACTCATAAGAGTTCCCTTATCAAGGATAGAATTACCATACAAAGTCCTATAGAATCTGATGAGTTAACTGCAGCTACTTGTATGCCATTTTACATGGTCAATTATGTGATCAACTCCTAAAACTGAGATGCAATCATTAAATTAAGTCAGTTCCACAGCAAGAAACTTGTTCTTCCAACTGGGGTTCATTCTCCTTAATTTGCTCATTATGCTTGGAAGGATATTGGTGGGTCGACACACAGAACATGCTGATGCATGATACTGTTATCAGAACATGCTCTGAACACCCTCGTCAAAAACATTCATGTTTTCAATATATCTTCACCTCTTGGTTGAAATTTGGTAAAGTTGACTAGACTGTTAAAGAATTAAGGTATATACCTTCTCGATATTTGGAAACTGTGCACGCATCATTTGTAGAGCTATCAACGTATCACTAAATGTCAGATTATTCTCTGCAGTTATATAGTTGTAGGAAAGTAAGATCCAACTAATTCTGCAAATGAAGCATTGTATAACAAGTATTTTGTAACTAGACAGAAATAACAGACACTCCATCTTCATGATAAATTATTACCAGTCATTCTCACACACCTGTTCATGTGTGCAAGCACATGCATACCCACAGACATGCAAACACATGCAACTGGAAACATGCAACAAAACATGAAAATAAATTCACAGCAATGTACCAGATGGCATGCTTATTCGGGTTATTATGTAAAATTACATATTGGTACATGGAATGCCTATGAGAGGAATGGTGGGCACCTGTGATTCTTTTATTTAGTTGACAATTTAAATGAGATAAAAAAAGTTCAGATGCCGATTTCTATGGATAAGCACCTGATATTCTTACTTTCTCAATATTTTATTTTTTTCATCAAGTAAAACTAATGTAGATAAAGATGGCTTTGAGATGCTGCTCTCTTGGCATTTAGGAGTCCCCGCTCTTGGGAATGATTGATTTCAGATTTTCTTTCCCTAAGAAACCAAGAGTTCACATTCCCAATAGTCCAAGACTTGTGTATTGCATGTACAATGGACATCTCAGGAATTATTTTATAAACCCTAAATAATAAGAGAATTACACATATATAACTTAATAGTTGTGATTGCAGATTGGACTATGTTAATGTCAAACTGGAGTTCTGGAAGAAAACATTGGAAGAGAAAAAATAGAAATAAATTGAACGAAAGCAAATATTAAATGTAATGTAGATGAAAGATAGGCTAGAAATGAAGCTATGACTACCTGTACTTACTTTTATTCATAAAAATACTAGAGAGAGTCTATGGATGAAACCATATAAGACAGCAATATAGATGGTTCGATGACCAGAAACATTAGGACAAATAAATAATTTTATAAATTAAAAAAGAAACATAACAGAAACGAAGATGTTAAGATGAACGTGTTGAGGGATTAAGAAATTAAAAATGAATAAAAGTTTTTAGATGAAAGTCCAAGTTGTTGAAATTTCAAGGTATGATAAAGTTGGGGGTACTAGCGAAATTCAAGAGATATAAAATGATAAATTAGCAAATGCAATGTTGAAGTGGAAATGTGAAGCAAACATCATTAATGAGGCTTCTTAATTGACGTCTGCAATCTAGCAAAATAATTTAAATACGGATCTAAAGGCATGCTAAAGTGATTAATGATCAAGACCTCCTCATCCAAACCCTGCCCAACTCTCTTCTTTCACTTTTATGCTAACACCCACGGCTCTCCCCCAAACTACAATGACAAATATAACAATAGAAGAGGATCAAATTGTTTCCTCCCAATTGTCCTCTTTTATTCCTTATTTCTTGCTACTTCATCTCTAGTCCTCTCCTCATCTCTTTCTTGTTATTCTTGTTTGACCTTCCTTTATCCCCTCTTCCTTATTCTCTCCTCCATCTCCTCTTACTCTGTCTATCATAAGGCCCTCCATCATCTCCTATTTTTCTGTGAAACTTCTATGCAAGGAAATGATGCAAAGAACCAGCATACTGCAAGAATCTTCCCACTCTTATCCTCTATTTCTTCCATCACCTCAACATACGCATACCTGCCCATCTTTCACACAGCATGTAATTGTTGCTTAGGGGCTGGAAGGCATGATCTTTGACTTTGTTAGAATCTAAGCAATCGTTGCCTTTCCAACAGGCGTACATTAATAGCATCAACAAGGTAGAATCGGCTCTGCCATCTAATTCACATTAACAATTAAGCATAAGAGATTACAAACATGACGTGCTAAACTGCTGTTGAAATCAATCATAAAACCTAAAGGCTCATAATTAGGGAAACCTGAGATCTAGAGTAGGGCTAGGACCACACAGACCACAGTTCAGTCGAAAAGAATTAAAAGCGAATTCATCTCGTTCGTAATATTTCTAAGTTAACAATAGATTAGATTCTTCTCCTCTCAATCGACACTATCTTATGGCGGATATTTGTGTTTTTTTATAAACGATCAAAATCAAGAAAAGACAACCACAAAAAAGATTTAGAAAAGGAAAGAAAGGATAGACCGGAGATGGAGAGGGTCACCTAGCCCTAGGGTTCTATCGGCATCTCCCTTATCCAGAATGCTCTCCTCGTCCCGGACGCGCTTCTTCCCGAACGATCGAGATGATTCCGCCGCCATTACCCGTTAGGAAGAAGAACGTTTCGGAGGAAGAAGGAGCCCTGGCTCGCCCGGTTATCGAAACCCTAGACTTTACGGAGAACGCCGGGAGAGGAGCGGAGAAAAGGGCGAGGGACCTCCAAAAATTGAAAAATTATTGCGTGCACCGCATGGACGGCCACGCAGGCACAAACCGCCAATCGCAGGCACACACCGCATGGACGCAGCTCGCGCGTCCAGGTGATTGTTGTAATAATCAATACCGTTATGTAATATCATAGTTCATGTATTATTAATTTATATTTTAAATGTTTTATATCAGCATTAATATAATATGATAGACCAATAGTTCGATAGGTGAAATTAATATAAAGCATGTGCATAAAACTATTCCAAAATAGATATAGAATAGCCCATGCCCAAAAAAAAGAGCACAAAAAGATTTCACCAAGTACAGCCTATTTCTTGTCCATACCCATTTTGTAGATAGTAATTTGTTAGCACATGATCCAATTCATGTCTTATACTTTTGCGGAACACCATCTTATTAAATCTTAAATTACATTCTATATTCTAAATCCAAGATTACATGGGCTTTATAGAAGCATGATTGGCATAGAAATGGTGTTAAAAAAATTAATAGGGCAAACTTACTTCAAACTTAACTTGCGTGTAAGTTTTTTAGCTTCATAAAAAATTGGTATGACTAAAAAAAATTGCTGGCAAGTTATATTATAAAATTTACACTACCTATAGCTCTTGCATGTTTTTCATAAGTAGTTGCTGATGTCATTTGGTATAGAATTAGTATTGTGTATATGCAATGCATGTGACTTTGAAATACCATTGAGAAGAAAAATAAAGTACATGATAGGAGTTCCATTACAAAAGTAAAAAAAAAAAAAGATTTGGAAGGTAGTTACTCTCATGCCTTTTATTAAAATTTTATTTGCATAAAATTGGTAGAAAAATTAATTAAAGTTCTTCGTTGGAATTTAAATTATGCATCAGTATTGCGCCTCAACATTATAGTGTCAGTACTAAAGTTTAGCTTTTAATATTTATAAATTTTATTTTTTTTGGTGAAACGACTATTCATCATATTCTAGCATGAGCAACAATCAGCTACATCAACATCAAGCAAACAACATAAAGTAAAAAAAATAAAGAACGGTTGCATCCACAAAAGATTTTCAAAGTAGTCCACAATGGAGAATGTGCTCTAATCAGGAGTTTGATTCGCCTTCCACAGGCATGTTTATGGGGAATCTCTAACGATTGTCGCGAGAAGTCCTTTTAACTTTTCGATGTAATGTATGCGTGGTGCAACGTTTCCTCCGCACTTCTCGCGCGCCGCTTTCCACCGCTTAAACAAAAAGGCCTCGTCTCTCTCTCCGAATCGGCCATCCAAAAGCCTTTCCCCCTAGCCGCTCCAAACCCTAGATATCTGACGCTCTTGCAAAGCCCTAACCCCTATCGTTTTCGTAATCCAGGGACTCAGATCCATCAAGGATTTCTCCTTCTCAAATTTGGTGTTCCCAGCATCATGTCGACAGAATCGGCCTCGACATCGAATTCGAATCCCTCGGCGTCGTCCCAGTACGCCTATCCGGCGTCTTCCTACTTCCCTCTCCCGTTCCATCTTCAGAACTCCGATCCCGCGACCCAGCAATCCTACCTCTCCCCCCCCAGATCCCTCCGCCGGTCAACATGTCGCCGGTGACGGTGTCCTTCCCGCCAGCATACCCTGCCGCGGCTCCGGTAGTCTCTGGGGTCTATTCGCTCCCTCAGTACCAGCAGGTCAGTCCTTCGGCTTCTTGTCGTCTATATTTCTGGTTGAAAGGATTGAAAATCTGATATTCATAATACTTATGGGATTATATTGTCGATGCTGATAAGTCGTGCAAAGATTTAAATTGAAGAGATTGTATCAAGCAACAAGGTGGAATATGTAGGTAATCCGGGAAAAGTTGTGATCTTTGGTCCTCCCTATAAAAGTTTGGTCCCGTTTTCAAGAAAGATAGACTATATCTACCAACTCTATATATTTCCATGCAATTAAAAGTTCAACTTGGCTTACAAAGTCTGCCTGATCACAAATCTAAATCCAGAGAGGTGTTATATGCCGTTCAATCTAGAGGCACAACTACAAGATTAGTAAGTCAAAAGAATTATGACACAAGAAATTAATTTCAGCGGTCAATAAAATTTCATGAACCCCTGGCTACATAATCAAATTACCACTAGGACATTTTTGGGAAAAATGTATGTATGCAAAATGTCCATATTCATAGATGACCAGAGTTTCAAGGGCTTTCTTGAGTTATTGTATAATACATGGGAGCTGGATGAGGGACATGATTGGTGCCTTCGACTTCATTATAAGTAATAAGAAGTCACCTATTTGGGTTTGACTAATGCTGTCATTGGAAGCTTTTGCTTTTAATGTGAATTTAACAAATATCAGTGGGTGAAAAAAATTGTGTTGCCATTGATATTTGTTTTTTATGTATTTGCTGCATATTTTGGTTCTCGAGATCAGAACTTATATTTCATATTTTACCTAACAAATTTGCATGACCATGAACTTCATATTTATAGGCACAACAACTTTTCCAGCGGGATGCTCAAACTATTACACCAGAGGCTCTAGAAAGTGTGAAAGCTGCACTTGCAAGCAGCGAAGTCGAGCATAAAGCTGAAACAAAAAAGAGAGCAATACCTCGTAAAGCAGCTGGTCAAAGCTGGGAGGATCCAACATTGGCAGAATGGCCAGAGAGTATGTTCAGCAACTTTTTTCATTTATTTATTGATTGCGGTGCTCTTGATATGTATGGGTTCTCACTTTGGCAATTGTTGGTACCTCCAGTTAAAATTGATCATAGATTGAGGCTGTGATATGGTTAAATTCATGTCTTCATTTTCATCAAAAAAAATTCATGTCTTCATTCACTCGTTATAGTATTGATGATTAATTTCAATTGTTTGCCAATATAGATTTTGGAGGTATAATGAAAACTGCTAAGTGTCGTATTGACTGGCATTTTGTGCTGCTAAGCTTTAGATTTAGTAGCTCAACTATTGTTCTAAAAATTCTGTGAGACAGTTGTATGATAACTTCAAGCTTACTTTTATGATGAAAGACACGGTGAGTTAAATGTGCGATTCTCTGCTACTTGATGGGGCTAGTTATAATAATGGGGCAAAAGTTTTTTGCTGAAGGATTTTGTTCAGAAATGAAGCTCGTGTACATGCATGTGCAAAAGCTTCTTGATCTTCTTTATTTAAGTTCATGGCCTTCAAACTTTGGAAGATTTTGGTCTGGAATGAAACTCAGTTAGAAGTGTCTTGTGTCCATTCACGTGTGTATAAGTTACTTTTTTTGTCTTTAATTGTAGATAAGGTCAGCGGGTATTTTGTGATCAAACCAAGGAAGATACAAGGGGGTTGACATAACCATAGAAATAGGTCCTTCCCGTTTATTCTCAAAATTTGGTATGCAGTCTAATCCTGACTCCTGAGTGCTTGAGTTCTATTTGGTTTCTATGGAACACGATGTTAACTAGACCTAGTGTAAAGCATTATATGCAACTGTCACAGTTGCATATGAAAATGAATACTAAAAGATGTTATGTTATGTATTTGCAACTGTTGTTTTGTACTTTCTGAATAACACTTGCTTACTGCTCCACTTGCCAATAGAAGTTTCTTGTCATAAATTAATGTTTGCCATTAATTTCCTTGAAAGAGGTGCAAAGTCCATTCATTATTTTAGATATTTTGCAGATGATTTTCGTTTATTTTGTGGAGATCTGGGCAATGAAGTCAATGATGACGTTCTTTCAAAAGCATTTTCAAGGTTTCCCTCCTTCAACATGGCAAGAGTGAGTTTCTTTTCAAGCTATGTCTAATAATATAGCACAAATTCATTAGTTGAATGGCTGACCATGCAGTTCCATTGTCCATGTATCTTTGAATACTCTCATTTTTTGGAAAATACGCCTCTTCTTGCTCAGTTCTCACTCTTTGTTTATGGGAGGGAAACAAGAGGGTTGTATCAGCCAGAACTGGGAGAGTAGTTATCATACTGTGTAAAGATGCTTCCTTTCAGCTGCATTGCACCTGTCTAATATTAATTCTTAAAAGTCTTTAAATTTCAGTATTCATTCTGTCTAATAGCTGTGTGAAAGTTTCTGCCACTGGAAATAGTAGACAATGCCTTACTTTGATTAATATCATCAACTTTATCTTGAAGTTTCCAACTTTCATGACAGAATCATGGTCATCCTAAGTGCAATCAGGGAACTTCCTTAACTTTAGATTCTTAATGGCATTCAAGATAAGATTGTATTAGATGCAGTCTATAGCAGTGAAATTGTCTTTATAGAGATATAGCGTATGGAATGACCAGTGTCTCATAGCCAGAAGAACAAACTTATATTGTTTAGATTGACCAATACCTGTCCTAACCAGAGTCTGAGGCAATATTGCAAATTACTGGCTCTATAGTGGCCTTATTGTTTGCAGATAAATGCAGTTTTTATTCAGATGTTCAACTTTAATGATAACGTTTCTTATCAATTGAAATGTTTTGCTTGTAGGTAGTGAGAGACAAGAGGTCTGGAAAAACAAGAGGTTATGGATTTGTTAGTTTTGCAAACCCTTCAGACCTTGCAGCAGCATTGAAAGAGATGAATGGTATATATTTCCTCTTTATTTTTTTTTTTCAAGGGCATACGCATTTCTTTTTTAACTCGTTCAATTTTTATATAACATGCTTTTGTTTAGGCAAAACCATATTTATCTAATTAAGTAACCACATTTTACATTGTTCTTCTTCTCAACACTATCATTTTAGGCAAATATGTTGGAAATCGACCTATTAAATTGCGTAAGAGCAATTGGAAAGAGAGGACAGATGCCGAGGCTTTGGAAAGGCAAAAGGTATCCTATTGAGTTATTACTTTTGTTTCATGCTCCCGCTCCCTTTGTGTTTGTGCTTACTGTCAACTACCTCCTCCGTTTTGTTCAGAATCACATTCAGAAGAAGCCCAAACTGCCAAAGAAAAGTATCCTGCACAAATGAAGCTTCAAGGTTCCTGCCAAATGATTACTCAGTAACCAGTGGTAAGTTGCACTAGCCTCTTTACTGCTAATTATGTTGCTTGTGCCTCTTTATTAGCCAGAGAATTTAGATAATAATAAGATCTCCTCCAGTTTTTCTCCTCACTGTAGGTCACTTATCAATATTTTCAACACTGAGAACTGAGTACTTTGTAGTTTCCATGCGATGCCAAATAGTAGAATTGCTTCAGATATGAAGCTAAATTATGCATTTCTGAGACGTTTTCCTTTATTTATCCTAGTTTTTTCCCCTTTCCCTCTCATTCTTTCCGTCTCTCTGCCTGCAAGTCTGGTTTTTTTTTTCTTTTCTTTTTTGAACGGAGAGGGGGTGGGGGAGGGGTGCTTGTTTTATAAATGAGCTATTATAAGATCTTCACCAACCTCATTATCTTGGTCAGAGGTCCGCTGTTAAAAGGGAGGGAGAAGTAAAAATAATACAGATTGAAGTAGCTTAAGTTCTTTCCCTATCCTATGGAAAGGGTCTCCTCTATACATCAAACAAGTCTCTTCCTCCACCGGGAGACAATCCTAATGTTAATTATCACTTATCTCTTCTCTCTAGTCGATTTTTCATTTTTAACTTGAAATTGCCTTTTAGTTGAATGTACCGGAACTTTCATATTTTTGAGTTAGCGTAGGTTGGTACGTATGGGCACATTTTGGTATTCAGCCAATCCTTTGGCACAACAAAGAAAGTGGAAACATTGCACACTATTGCGTTGGTGACAAGAATAATGTGGTATGCCCCCGTGAACATCAACTAGTGCAATACAAAACATGGTGCCATTGCTGTTCATTTCCAGCGGGCTTTAATCTGTAAATGTTTATCAGTGCATTACAACTCATTGGTACATGTACACGAGAGACTGCAGTGGAGACAAGAAGATAGAAGTTTGGGATTCTCTTGCAAAGTGGTTGAATAATATGGACTATCATGTCAGTGTTGATATATGCTGATATGTGTTTGCTTGTCATTTTATTTGCATTTATGCTATATTAATGAAGTTGATTGCTGCAAATTTATAAGTTGATTTTGTTTGCATCAGTGCGATGAAATTTTTGGAGCGGAGCATTACAGACTGAATTAGTTTCAGACAGGTGCATGATGGACAGTCTGTGTGCTATAGTTTCATTTTGGCATTAAGAAGCAAAAGGACCATTACTGGTCTGATGGTATTTCTTAATTGGAGGTAGAGCTGAAAGCTATCATTCTCTTTTCTGAGGTATGACCTCTTTTTCAAGTCAGAGTCCAAGTTGTACCATTGTTCACAAGGAATATCCATCTCTAGGCCTCTCTAATGTTTGTGAAGATTTTTTTTTTAATAGAATGGTGACTTGCATTTCATGCATACGTTTGCCTCCCTTTGAAAATATCTCAGCGGGATTCGTGCGTACCGTTGTTCAAACGTTTTCTTTCATTCTGAGGCATATATTTTTGCAAGTCTTGTGTGCTGGTAGCCCACGAGCCTTTTAAAATGCTTTCCGATCTTGTTTTTCTTCCTGTTTGTGCGATTGTAGAAAATCTTCTAATATCACGGGAAACAAGCGGGGAACAAATGAGTTTGGAACTTGATCTCATATATATATATATATATATATATATATATATATATATATATGATGAAAGTAAAAAAAATTTTAGCACCCCTTTGATTTAGGGTTATTTTTATTTCGTACTTTTCAAATTTAAAGAAATAAAATTAAAATAGTTTTTGATGTTAATTAAATGGTTCAATATTGCACTGTTGTGCAATTTTTGAAGGGCAATTTAAAAAAGTTAGTTTTTGAGTTTAAGAGAGGAGTTGGTGGAAGAGGAAGAGGTGGGAGTGAGAAGGGATGAGAAGAGGAAAAAGGGGGCATTTTTTGATTAATAAACCATTCTAGTGAGGATAAACTTGTCCTTTATGATGGATTTTAAATGGCATTCAATGATGGATGAGGTTTGGGAGCATAAGTGAAATTGCCCTAAGATTAGAGATTATTTAAGTATTTTTTCTTAAAAAAAATTTTTGATCTTTGGTAGAACTTTAGCATGTGTGATGCATGCATGGAGCGTGGATGGCTGTGATTTTGTATTATGGAGTATGGATGAAATATTGAGGTTGCATGCACTGCATTAGAATCTCTTTTGTTTTTTTCTTCTAGCCCAACCAACCTGAAAATAGAGGTCTAAAAGAAGGGTTGCAACCTTAAGAATTCAACCTGGCGGCAACTCTAAGGAATCAAACTGCCGCCATTTGCCTTGACAGGGTAGTACTGTTTGAACTAAATTTTACTGATAAATACTTCCTCTTTATGATTAAACACTCACTTTAGTTAGATGTTTGAAATTATCAGAGTTAATTTTCTAGGTTAATAATAATCATTATTCTTATTTTTTATTGAAATATTGGATGTTCGTTGGTTATGTAAGAAATGGAAAAATAGAAATAGGACGAGAGCCTGAATTCATATAAAAAATTCAGAAAGTGACGCATCCCGAACTCAGGCTCCAGCAATATATGGCTGTCGATATGATACGGAAGAAGATACCAAGGCGGGCGCTAGGAAACAGGATGCAACGAGGCATCAGAGCAACTAGGATTCTATAGATTGGCTTGTCTGGAGAATTATCAAGCAATATCAAAGCCAAGATGCCTCACATTTCCGTCCTCATTTTACACTCTTAGCATGACAAGAAATTGGAATAATATTAAATTGCAATGCGACCTGATACTCATTTCAGTTTAGCAAGGATGCATTTAATATTATTCCAATCACATCTGAAGAAAGGCCGTCATGCTTCTGACTGGCCGGTGCAGATGAGAATAAGTTATTCTGAGATGAGGATTATTAAGTGAACAAACCCTTTCATCTGTCCACGCAAAAAGGGTAAGTGGAAGGTCTTTTTACAGTGCATGGTCGAGAAATTTCTGTTGCACATATGATGGATATAGCAAAGTTTGGAATCACAGTCGGTGATCACAGAACTCAGATGATCCAGCCGAAATTGAGAGTTCTCTACCCTCTCACCACACGTCCGGCCGGAGCTCACCGGTTGCCGGAGGCACCCATCTCGCAGAGTGGTACACACTCTCACCGACCTTCCACCCAGGCACATCCTTCATAATTCTGGCCTCCTCTTCCAGATATTTCTCCCATTCTTTCACAAATCTACAAGCAAATCAAAAGACAAAACAACAGATTCAAAAACAATTAAAAAGCTGGTCCTTCACCCCACTCCCCCTCTGGAAAATCAAGAAAAGCTGCTGAGAAGCAAGATACAAGCTCGACGTCCTCACCTTTCATCTTCTTCTGCTTGAAGCATGGGAAGTATTGCGCTGCGACCAGCATACTTCTCTTCCTTGAGCTCACTAAAGATTTCAACATGGTGGCATCATAATTACAAAGAGCACGATTAATCAAAAATGTGCCTAAATATACTAACAACAGATTAAAAAATAAAAATATGTCTGGAATTAAACAAAAAAATAATATTGTAAGGCTGACACTGCTGCATACTAAAATGTCTCACAATAAAAAAATGGTGGAGACATGCAGTGTGTAATAGATAAAAGTACTAAGGCGGATTTGAGGTATATTTCGGAAAATTTGGTTCAACTGCGGAAACTTAGGACTTGTATGACTTGAAAACAACACGGAGGGGACCAATAGAGATTGTATAACCATACAATGAGAATATAAGAGTGGTCCAGTGAAGAGTGGTTTGAATGTGTCTCGGAGTTCCAAAAATAGGATGGCAAGACCTAGGCAAACAGGATGGAAGTTGTAAGAATAAAAAACTGGTTCCAAATATGAGAGTCGAACATCATAAACTCAACGAGCATAGCTGGGACCAGGGCTTGCAGATTAAAGTGTCACATCATTTGGAGGAATTGGAGCTTGTTCTTGTCAGCGACAAACAAGCCCAATATGAAGGAATTGAAGTTAAAGAAAGGAAGCAACAACTCTTGGGTCCTTAAGCAGCAGTCAAAAGCCTGTAAGATAGTGGTTCCAAAATATAGCATAATGGATAAAGTATGGAGGAGGTGGGGGCGCTGCTGCAGTTTAGGTGGACATGATACTGGTAGTATCATTATCTCCTTATTGAGAGCTAGAATACTACATCAACGTACTGATTCAAATGTGCTTCATGATTTTCAAACGGATTTTGTAACTGCCACTCATCAAGAGTAAACCAAGATTCAGGATGGGGCATTGGTGACCAATTGGTTATATGAGTCATGCATTGCAATCAATAAATTCAACTCGGACATACATTAACTAAGTTTAGCTCAAACAACTAATTTTCAATGGCAGGTCGAGCCTGGGTTAATCCCAACAAATAAAGACTAGGCAACTGACACCTTAAAGAATCGATCATGTGGCAGCACAAAGCTCAGTTGCTTGTCGCTTCTTTAAGAGAATCATTTGTATAACCTAAACCAAGTTTAATGCACAGAAAATATGCCTACCACAATCAAGACCAGATCTTGGTCATCTCAATTACCATGCTGTCAACAAATCCCACAACCCAAAAAAAATCCTTTTAAAAACTACGATTATATGTATCATCACTGTTTTCTAATAAGTGAGTGTTCGAAAAAAATGAATGCTGCAAAAATTTGTGAAGAGGGAACTACGAGTTGTTTCTTCGAAATAAAAGCAGGGGTAAGGAGAGCTTTGCCCAGAAATAGGATCAATACCATGATTTAAAGATTGCTGCTTCTAAGGTTTGAGTGCAGGTATATGATGTTAACACCAAGCATACTAGAAATGGTTCACCATTCAAGTTACAGGTACATCATCCCCAGTCACCAGATATACAGTTGTCCCTAAATCCATATCTTATATCTATTTTTGGTGAAAAGCCCTTAAATCTATTCAATCAGACTAGGGATTTGTCATGCAGATGGTTAGCAAGAGTCAAAGTAATAAGTGGATCACAGCCTGTTATCGTAAGATGACATTAATTCTAGAGAATTAAATGCTGTAATAAACATGCCAATACCGCTGCAGAAAACAGTATTCATCAAACTTCTGAATTCAGAAATGATTCACCTTTACATAGAAGCAACTCCAAAGAAATGGTACATTAGCAATGACATGTCAGGATAGAGAGGAAGAAGCCAGCAATGGTGGTCATAGGCTCTGACTATCTCAACAAAGATCATAAATTGGAAAAGATAGCCTAAACATGCTTATTGCTTCACTCCTTAACTATCAAATTGCTGATATAACATATCCCGGTAAACTTTGATAACTGAACCCAACTCAACTGTCTTAATCTCAAACTAGTTTGGTATATGAATCCTTTTCCACCATTCCGTTTTGTTTAGGGCAACACTTTCTAAAAAATATAGCAATATCAAGTCCTTCCTTACTACTTCATCTTATGTGATTTTATATCCACATCTACCCATTTTTCTTTCACTCTCGGCCTATATTATATATGTTCAAACCAACTAAGTTGTCCTTCTCTCGATGTGTCCTCAATTAGTGCTACATCTATCTTTGTATAAATGACTTCTTTTCTTATTCTATCGCTTGTTGTCTTACCATATCAACATTCTTTTTTCAACCATACTCATCTTGTGCATATGTTATTTTCTAACTATCTAACATTCTGTACCATAAAGCATATATGGTCGAATGGCAAGTATCCTATGATCACATAATATTCCAATTGCACTTCTCCATTTAAACCACCTTGCTTTAATCCTATGAATAAAGGAACCAGGATTCAAAATGGATCTTCCACAGTGCATTTGAAAAAAAGTTGGATGAGTAGACCTCCATCAATCTTGGTTTATCAACATCAACACCCAGGCTATAAGGTAAAGGAAATATTTGGCAAAATTCCAAAACCTCCACCTGTTTCCACATCCCCGAATCAAATGCCCCCCGAACCTAATTCAAATCACAGTGGAAGCAGGCTTGATAGTCTGTAATGATTTGCAGGTCTTTAAAGCTACAGAAAGCAATAGCTGTGGTGTCAATGAACATAGCCTTCATATGATCTGAAATTAAAAATGAAACATATGATACACCTTCACAGATAAAAGCTCCGACAAAATGACAGATTAGCAGCAGGCGAGATAACATGTTGATGATAGTGATAGGTACTGATCGCCTCAGCAAAGACAAAATATGGCAAAATTACACCCTAATTTCCGTGTTCTTCTTGCTAATATAACATATACAGGAAAAGTTTAATCTTTTCTTACAAGTTATGAACTACAGATCCCACAAATCATGACTTAAAACATCAGAAATTAACTAAAATTACTGTGAATTAACAAGTCAAAGTCAACATTTTAAAGACGATCGAATCAGTAAAACCTCCATCAATCTGGTTTATTGACATCATCATCAACTTCCAAATCCTAAAAATATTGGAAAAAAAAGAAAGTGGCACGATTTCTAGATTCCCCAGAATCAAATCAAGTAAAACCAAATCACAAGAACAAAAGACTGATCGAAAGAACCCCAGAAAGATAGAAAGGTGGTGAATAGAGGACTCACCGACGGATCTTGTTGCCCTTGCCGACCTGGTACATGCCCCAAGAGAAGGCGCCGGGAAGATAGCGACGGCGCTTGGGCCTTTATTCGGGATCCGCCGCGCGTACCTCACCGGCGGGAAACCCCCCGGCGGCGGCCCGTCCTGCAGCACCGGCATCTCCTTCACGCTCGCCATCCCCGGCTTCTTCCGAACCACCGCCTCCGTCATCGTTGACCGGCGTTTCCCACCCCCTTTGTTTTCGATCCAGTTCGCCTCGACCGCGCGAGGACGGCGTCGATTGGAGGAGAGGCGAGGGGAGGAGGCCTTTGCCGAGGGAGCCGGAATGATGGTTACGGTGCTCCGCGGAGCACATAGCGATCTTTATTTCGCGCCGGAGAGTGGAGCAGCAGCGAGACATGGCTACAGTGGTTTAGGTTAAGAGGAGGAACATTTGATGGAAGTCTGTGATTCCATCATATATGCTCCGACTTTTTCATGAAATTTTTGGATGAATAGATTTATGGCGCTTGAAATAAAAGCTACCGCCTTGGGTTTTTTTTTATATAAAAAAAGGGCCCTCTCTTGTTTAGTTCATTACTAATTACTAGAGGCATTTGCAATCTTGTTTGCTCGAGTTTGGAGGAAAAAAATGAAAATAATAGGAAAAAAATGAAAAATGAACGAGCTATAGTGATAAAGGCATTTGTTCTTTCTGCTGTTGATTTGTAAAAAATGAACCAATTCTTCAAGTTAATTTTCTTTGATTGTAAACCTTTAAGTTAATGAACTTCTCTCATGTTTTTTGTAATTGATCCTGTTCTTTGGTTTGCAGTAGTATTAACTCCCACGACCATAAAATAAAATTAAATCTAGTTCCAGCAATGCGTCAATGCTTCTAAGTGAGCCTAAAAGGCAGTAAACTATGAATTTGAATTATTAATTTCACGGAAAACATCGTCTTAACTATAAAAAAAATTACAAATTAGAAATATAAGATAGTTGGCCTTCAGACACTCCACCCTATTGCTTATCAAATAAAAATTTGTAAGTGATATTTTCTGTATTTGTCCTTCTGGATCTGAAATTACCCCGTGACGACCCACATTTGACCCTAACAAGTGATTCATCTCCATTGATGAGTGCTTGATAAGTGCAACTTGGCCTGGCAAGCACCATTAGATATATTGGAAGTGCAAATAGGACTAGAGGCTATTCGCCAGTATATTATTTTCAAGAAAAATTAGTTTGAGGAGTGACATCCAAAATAGTATAGTTTAGTGAACCCAAAAAGTAGAGGCTATTCATAATATCGGATATTATGAAGGATATCTATTGTTAATGTCCTTTGCTTTTTGATATGGTAGATGGGCATTGCAGCAGGAATAATTTAATGATATCTTTGTTCTAATAAAAGATTTGGGCTTTTTTTCCCAAATAATGTTTTTTGAAAAATGTTTAAGCAAATGAAGTTTTTGTACAATTTATTTAACAAAATAAATAATAATCCTCCCCAAGCACGTAGTGAGGTTTTTTATATTCAATGCTCTCACATGAAATTATCGGTCCTTCTCTTGCCTGGCCATCAACAGCAATCACATTGCGCATATAATGCTTGTCAATGGAAACAAAAGAATGGCAGGCCATCCATTTTGGATTGATTCTGTCCAAATGACAAAGCAACACGTTTAGCATCTTCTTATGATAACACCATGGACCAATTATGGTGCGGACACCAGTGCCATGTCTGCCATCACTCGAGTCAACGTTCGTTACAGGGTCCAGCCAGTTTCGTCAGTTTAGTCAACTTGATTTTATTTTGGATTGAATCTACAGTTATGGGCTTGTTTGCATATTGTCATTTTAGAACTTTATAGAATTATTTTTTTTATAAGAGTCTTTTTGTTATTTTGTGACTCTATATATATGGGTCCGTACATTGTTTAGGATAATGCTACGATGAATGAAAATTGATTATCTTTCTTTGAGCTCTGGTGTGTGAAATCCTGAGCGGAGCCCAGCGAGAAGCCTGCTTCTTCCTCCTCCTCCCTCCTCTCTCCTTCTTCCCTATTTCTCCTCTCTCCCTTTTCTCTCTTTCTTTCTCCCCCCTGCTGTCCTGCATCAAGTTAAAAGGCATCGAAGTTTAGAATTAACGATGAAGAATTTGTGAAGGATAAATAATAGGCAAGGAATTAAATATCTGCTCAACATGAAACCCATTAAGTGGTATGCATAGGATAAGTGAACGATGTTCGGGAAACATCAACTAATCATGTTAGTTCGGGAAACATCAACTAATCATGCCAGTTTAACCAATGAATACAAACTCACACAGACTACCTCCGCTACCATTTTAATACTTGTTTGTACATTAGGAAAAACTTGCAATCTATAAACATGCACAAAATATGACGAAGCTATTCACTTACTTTAGAAAAATATTTCAATTCTTTATTATGACTATGAACGCACAAGCTATTATTTTTTTGAAAAAATAATACTACCTGCATGCCATATTGCCATCAAATCACAATGAAGAAGTCAAGAGAGATAAGCCATAGAAAGAATCTTTTATCACATGAAGATCAACTAAAAGGTCAAGAATACAGGTAATTTTTGCTAGCAGGTGTTCTTGTTCACTTGTTCAGGTTATTCTTTCTCATACTAATAATCTCCAAAGCTAATATAAATACAGATGACAAATAGGACATTCAGTGATGTGAACCCATTTCTAAGAGTCTGAAACAACTATGTACCAGAACATTGCTTTCATTCCAGTCTGTGTCCTGCCATTGATTGAAGAGAATGTTGAGATAATTTTGGATGAGGTGAGGCCAAGATTGATGCCAGATAGAGGGAATATAGCCTCGCACGAGATTGACGACCTCCTTTCTGAATCGTCCGCTCGATATCTGGGGAAGGAGCTATCCCTCGGTCAAGGTGAGCCGCCGCCGCCGCCGCCGCCGCCGCCGAGGTAGTGTGGAAGATGATCGCAGTCTGTTAGAAAGGAGGGGAGGAGGGACCCGAGGCCGTCCGCTCGAGATCCGCGGAAGAGTCTAGCGAAAGGTCAAGCCCGCCGCCGAGATCAGGGCGTTGATTTCACCCACCACATTCTCGCTCGGCCATTGGTCAACAAAGTTGGCACCCATGGTTTTAATGGGCATCAAACCCAGGCCATATAAATTTGCATACACAGAGTTTATGGATGTTGCTAAATTTTGATCGAGTTACCAAAAATATAGGTTTCGAATTATAAATAATAAGTAGCGTAACAATATTTTAATAATCCATTAGATGTTGCTAGTATTATTAACTAATTCTTGCATAGTCATGAACATGAGTAACGGTTGCATAAATGCCTAGATATTTGAAGTTCGTCGTGGAGCAAACTGTGCACAAGCAGCGAAGATCATTCATACAGTTTCATCGGACAACACTTTGATAGCTCGGGACATCTGGAGCTCTACATCTGCTCTTATAGTACCACACACAATATTTTTTACCAAGAAGCCCTCATCCTGCAAGTTTTCTTAAGATCAAATCCGACGGATGAGTGCTAGATGGTGGAAGAAGAAGTAGTGTAGGCTTCATAATCAGAGACTCGGATTATAGGATAGTTATTGTTGTTGAGTGCCAGATCTTTGGCATTTCTGTTTCTGTGGTGGAGCTGAGGGCAACTTAGGTTAGTCTGTGTCAAGTCTGGCGTGTTTTGCGGGCCAACGCAGTCCTACTTGAGAGTGACTCTACTACGA
Organism: Phoenix dactylifera; assembly: GCF_009389715.1. Classification (NCBI taxonomy): domain Eukaryota; kingdom Viridiplantae; phylum Streptophyta; class Magnoliopsida; order Arecales; family Arecaceae; genus Phoenix; species Phoenix dactylifera. The sequence continues at coordinate 11,012,373 of NC_052408.1, read as the reverse complement.
TGATCGGCTGGATCTAGAGGTATATCAACGACATGGGTGGTTGTTACCCATTGCTCTGAAATATTCGAGCTATGGTAGGTGGAGACGTTGCCTTCCAGGCTAAGCATGTCTATAGAGAGGCCAATAGAGCAACGGATTGGGTGGCTTCGTATGTGGTAAACCACTCTACCTTCATCTATGATATTTTTTTAAGAGAAGATCAACATCTACCTTTTGTTAAAGAACTTTTTATTAAATAGGCGGCGGCCTATAATGTATACTTGGCAATTTTACATGCAATCAATTTTTATATTATATCATATAAGTTTTTAGAAGTCTTTCAATTAAAACTCTATTTATTATTTTGAATAGATATTATCTTTCATCTATGTGGCATGGAAAATGAAGGTATTTGAAGCTTCTTAATGATCTCAAAATACGAACCTGCAGAATTTTCTGAGAGAAGACTAATAGGTGGCTTTACCTTAAAAAACTTTTTTTACTGAATATAGGTAGTTTTGTAAAAATTTGACTTCGGATGTTCACACATAAAGTTACATATTTCCAGCAAGATTTGAGATTTGGAATCTCATAAATTTAACAATTTATCATCACTCATTAGTCTTTTATAAAACTTGTCAAATAAAAATTATCATCATTTACAATATTATAAATATATTATCCATTAGTCTCACATTAAACTGGTTAAATAGAATTTATCATCATTTATAATATTATAAAATTTGAATAGATAGAGAGAAAATTGGCCAAATAAGATTTATCATAATTTATAATATTATAAAAACTAGAAAACGAAGAGGTTGGCGGTGGAATTTATCATCATTTAATAATAGGTGGCCTTGCTAAATACACTTAGCAATGCTATATGCGATCTATATGTACACTTGGCGACATCGCATGGAACTTGTGGTGAAATGACCGGCTTTTATATTATATCATATAGGTATGACCGGTGCCCAAACACAGAGTCTGGGCTATGGCTAAGAAATATTGGGCCATAGTAGAACAGCCCTTAAGCCACCTGTGGGCTAAAAAATTGAAGCCTCAGGTCCAAGCCCAGGACCAATTTGTAAACCAGGCCGTTCCTGTGTGGAACTCCGACTTCGCCAGAAAGTCTACTGGGGTATTATTGAGTCGCGGCGGTGGCTGGTTTGAAAGGCGTTATGCTTCGCGGGTCCTATGATAAATATATCGGGCTTGTCCTGGCCCTCGTCAAAGAACAACCAAAGCTAAAGGAAAAAGGAACAGGAATAAGAGGATTAAAAGGAGGGAGGAGGAATGGCGGTGGCGAGCATCTATCGGCGGATACTCCCTTCTCCACCCGCGATCGAGTTCGCCTCCTCCGAGGGAAAGGTATGATTCCCTCTCCATCTCTGTACTTCGTTTAATCTCTCTTTGATCTGCTGTTCACATCAAGAAACGAAAACGAAACCGGGGATTTTTAACTAATCTGTTGCTCCGACTATATGTCGTATGGCTGCAGTAATTTAATCGTCGTCATCGTCGTCGTCACCATCGTTATAATGTTCTTTTACTTCTTTCTCCTCAATGCGTTTTCCCTCTTTCCCAGCCAGTTTTGGTCGTCTTTAATTTGAGATTAGGATTTCTCAATCATTCATATCATGAACTTGCTTGGGTTCCGACACCCTGATGTTGTTTCTCTAAGCTCTTGGAATGGTATTTCTTTCCAAGTCACTAAGATTGTGGGCTCATAGAAAACTGGTTCCAGCGAGAAATAGCGAGGAGATCGGAGATTTACGGTTTTCTACGCAATGTTTAGTTGTTGGATCGTTTATATGTTTCGAGGTTGCAATAATCCGATCTTTCTTTAATCTTCATCCTAATAATAGACAATTTTGCGTGATCTTTTACTTTTGCTCTCTTTTCCATTTCTTGATCTGATATTGCCTAGAGTTTTTAAAACTGTTTCTTTCGAATGCGTTTTTAGTACCTATATAGATCGCAACTAGGGTTTAGTGATTCCTCTTAAGATGTTCCGTCTTCTTGTCTCCTTTCCTATTTCTTTAACCCTAGACGGAGAAGTATCGTCACGAATTTTTTTACTACAAACAATCGGCGGTCCATGCAATGGAGGAAAAATGGGAATAAAATTTTAAAATTATTTGTTTATATCTGGAATTTTAATTTATCCTTGTTTGTTTATTGCTGGGATTGTAATTAGGCTTTTGCATTATTTGTTTGTACTCAGAATTTTTCAAGTTTTTCCTTATTTGTTTAATTTTTATTTTTCCTTATTTGCTTCCAACAAAAGAAAGGGGTTAGATTTTTTACCTTATTTTCTTGCAGTGAGATTTTTTTAACCCTTATTTTCTGATTGCCAAGATTGTAATTAGGTTTTAAAATGGTACAGATTTTTGGATAACGGGTTGTTTTGGAGTACTCTTGATTGCCCTATGTTATTTAATAGTTAAATACTAGAATGGTTGTTGGTGTGCCAAGTGGTACCAATTGCTGTGGATCTGCCAAAAATTGGAAGGATCAAATTATTTTTTATGTAGTTTCTCAAAAAGACACTGTTTTTAAGATCAGTAGTAGATTGGAGGTGAACTACATTTTTTCAAACCATGTACTTATGTGGCAATATTTACATATTCAATGATAACAGGATTGGTTGTTATTAGTGCAGTGGATATCACAAGTGTAAATTCATTTATGCCTTTACTATGGTTCCTAGAATTTTCTTAAATGCATATTATACTTTTAAATATGTGTTTATTATATAGTGCCTTCTAGGTAACTGAAGAATAAAGAAAAGTATTGGATTCTATGGTATGTTATTTGTAGGATTCTACGATTCTATCCAATAAATCCGGGATTAAAATCTGAAAAGGATTCTACAAGTGCCGGTGCTTATGTGAGTTGCGATGTCTCCCTAATCGGTAGCTCATGCAAAAATTGTACGAACTAGTGTCTTGGCAAGCTTAATTTGTGGACTCCAACATTTACGGCATCGTAAATTGCACTGCCAAGATAACAGGTAGAGCAATTATTGACTGATCGTGTGTCTGATACCATGTTAGATGGGAATACAACAAGGCTTCGGTGGATAATTAAGGAACCCAACAATCTAGTACCCAAGTATACTTCTTTTGATTTATGTATTACATGGGGCACATATGAAATGCTCTTGACATAGTTACAACCAGAGGTATACGCAGAAGTGATAGAAAGCAGACTAGAAATGTCACAAATGTTATACAATGAACCAAGATTGAAAGCTCAACCATACAACTTTTGCAAGAGGGCAAAATATCTGAAGACTATCAAATACTATAGTTGCAGTGGACAATTGGAGATAGGCTGTGTCTATGACCTGATTTGGCCCGGACCATTTGCTATCTCATTGTAAAATCAGTGTATGTTTGGCATCCAACACATGTTTATTTCATCAAAAGGTATGTAGAATTCTTATATAGCGCATGAAAAATCTTATTTATGATATTAAACTGGCCCAATCTTATTCGCCTATGAGTCTGACTTTCTCTTCTCTCTTTCTTGTATTCATGTAACATTTATATGAATATCATCATGGTATGTCGTACCGGCCCGAACTAGACGGTACAATGTTGGGCCAGTATGGGGTGTACTGTACTATATCAATTCAGTATCAGTATCTGGTATGGGTGGTGTACCGACACTCAGTACGTCAAAAAACTTTATACTGTACCGTATCGACACTGTGCTAGTATGGCATTGGTATGGGGTCCGGTATTGGAACAGCAAACCTTGAATATCATATTAGTTTGTTGTCAGATGACTAACTAGGGAAGATAATAATTGGAAATGCTAGAAGAACATGCTGCTTTTAAGTTGTATGACAATTTCACTATAATTTCCGCCATTTTTCTTTTTAGTGAGATTATTTTCCTTGGGGATGTGATAGGTCATGTTGATTTGTGAAAACATAGGAAGTTCATATTCTGATAAATTGTTTAAAAGCATGCTCTTACGACTGCGACTTGATGTCCTTCAAATAGTAATATATAGCATTTTCTATGCATTTCTCTGTACTAATCTTCTCTTGTGTCTTGATATGGTAGCGACTTTTCTCTGAAGCCCTTCAAAGTGGGACCATGGAAGGATTTTTCAGGTTGATTTCTTACTTCCAAACTCAATCAGAACCTGCATATTGTGGATTGGCCAGTTTGTCTGTTGTTTTGAATGCCCTTGAAATAGATCCACGAAGAAAATGGAAAGGTATTTCTTAGTTTCTTAAAATCTTGCAAAGCTTAAATGGTATGCCCTTCTTAATAAATCTCAGTTTAAGGATCGTAATGACAAATATAGTGATCAAGATACATGTTGTTTTCTGCTAGATTACCATAACATTGTAAGACAAATATAATGATCAAGATACATGTTGTTTTCTGCTTGATTACCATTTTCTGTTTATATGGAAATTGTATCCTTAGTATATATCTACATGCCAATCTTTAGAATTCCATTTAACTGGATACATGCTTGACTATTCTTGAAATTTATTTCTGGTAAACACTGAGTGGGCCTAAGGTATACTTGATGTTGAGATATGGTGAAAATCTTTCATAACGATTAGGTCAAGGTTTAATTTGGCTTCTTTAAATCAAGCTCTTCACTCAATTTGCATGATCCTATGTTTGATCATCAGTCTGTACATTGTATATCATGTCCTACTCTAAACTGCATTATTTCTTTGGGAGATAGATACCATGGTGTGACCCAAGGGATGAATGTCTCTAATACATAACCTGCACTGTTGGTAGCAACGATTGTTACCTGGAATTCTTGTACTTCATTCCAATTCCTTTTTCTCTGGATCCCGGTGCATAGTAATAAAAAACGGCAGCTGCTTCAGTGTCTTCTTTCTTAATTTATGGAGTAATTGATTGTATTTCTTCATGACCTTCTTTTCAGGCCCTTGGAGATGGTTTGATGAGTCCATGTTGGACTGCTGTGAACCTTTGGATAAGGTCAAAGCTGAAGGCATCACATTTGGGAAAGTTGCCTGCTTAGCTCATTGTGCCGGAGCTAAAGTCGAAGCTTTCCATACGAACCAAAGCACCATTGGTCACTTCCGTGACCATGTAATAAAATGTACTTCCACTGAAGATTGTCATCTAATTGCATCATACCATAGGAAGCCTTTTAAACAGGTACCTGTTGTTTCTTCTTGCGAATTTTTTTTCCAGGATCTATATTTTTCCTTTTAGTCAATTGAAATTCCAGTATATGTCAAGCATTTCCGGATGACTTGTTTCCCATTCCTGTAGATTATAGATTTGTTGTAAATAAAATGTTTCTTCTGTAACATTGGTGGTTTTTGTCTTATTGAATTGAAGCCAGATAAAGAAACATGCAGAGACATGTTCAACAATTTTTTTGTTTCAGATGAAATGCTAGGTCAAAAATGTATTAACATAGTTATAGTTTTATTGACTATAGCTTGATTTTTTAAATCTTTTATCGATTCCGTTTATCATCCATTATTTCGAAATTCATAATTTTGTATTGTTAGTTGCCTAGTTTTTATATAATTTATTATACGTATTCCATATCAAGACTGTTCAATGATATTATGAAACATTTTGTATAATTATTTGCTTATTTGTGCATGTGTGTGCATGAGTATTCTTGCACGTAGATGTATGTAGGTTCTAGGTATATACCGTCAAGATGATCGAACACTCCTCCCTTTCATGTGGACTTGCTGGAACATGCTGTGGTCTCTCCAAAATAAAAGGTGGTATTTGTGATCCATGTGATGTTTGGATGACTTCCATCTGCATGCATGCCAGCTTCTACTCAGCTTGGGAAAGCACAGCATATACAATTTCATGAAAGATATGAAAAAAATAATTTAAGTGTTAAAGATATTCTGGAAACCTTAAATCCTAGTGGTGTCCAAATTCTTCTAAGAGAATGCTCATACAAGAGCTAAAATTTTGTGTTCCGTATCTTGTGATATGATCAAATTTTATTTGGACCATTTGAGTGTATTATATTTCAATGACTTGCAAGGTTTACTCTAACACATGATAGTACGGCAACAGTTTACTAAAACCCTGTTCTACACTTAAATGTTACTTTCCATATTGGCCTACATTTTCATTTGGCATCTTTCATAAAATTGCCTTTATAATCTCATATAAGCTGCCATTCACTTCTTAAATGCTTCACCTTCTAACATATTTTGCCCCTTAGGCTGTTTTTTTTCCTCTGTATTACATATCACCTGCAGTCATCTGCCATCCGGGAAGTTGAAAAGGTCACTACCCTTACAATCAGAGATAGCTTTTGGCTTTTGGGAAAAATAGGAATGTATAACTATTAATTTTGTCCAGAGAAGAAATAATTCATTAATTGGTACTCGGATATTACACATTGTTTGTGTTCCTGCCATGCATTTATTCATTGTTTTGTTCTGGGAGGGATAGTTTGATGATTGTATTCTTGTTAATTTGCAGACAGGAAGTGGTCATTTTTCACCAATTGGTGGCTATCATGCTGGAAGTGACATGGCACTCATTTTGGATGTTGCACGTTTCAAATATCCTCCTCACTGGGTTCCACTCACACTTCTTTGGGAAGCCATGGATACCATAGATGAAGCAACTGGATGTCCAAGGGGGTATGATCACCCTACTCATACATAATACAAATACCTGTTCCAAATTAGAGTGCAAGATTATTTTCATGTGTCATTGTGAACATAGAACATCACTTACTTTTGCACAGATGGTATTGGGTTGATCAAGCAATCTATGTATATAGAATTGAAACATCAAACAGATCAGAATGTGGGGTTATCTCTTATTATCATAATGCAGACTATTTTGTAGAAAACTGGATATATTTGCGTGACACCATTTCCTGTATGCATGATCTTATCTAGGCATGTGGGCCATAAAGTTGTAGAGTGTAAATATTCTCCGTGATAATTTTCTTTGCCGGTTCTTTCTCTAAATCATTTCCTCAAGCGACAGCTATTCTGACAGCTACGACAGGATACCGTTTAATGGGTTTCATCCAACTATATTAAGTAGAGTTACATGCTTAGTTGAATATGATGTTACAGTTTCAAAAAACTGTTTGATTTTGATCTTTGTTTGGACATACTTATGGTATTCTCAAGAAATAAATTGGGCAACATTAGCTTCAATATGATACCTGAAATGCTCAATGAAGAAGTCATTTTCTAGTTGTATTTGAATTTTTGAAGTTTCACAGTTGACCTTTTCCTTTTCATTTAATGACGCTCTTCTTTGAGCTTCAGTTTTTGAAGCAGGAGAGTACATGAGCATGCCTTTTTGTACACTATTTTGACCCTTTTGAATCCTATATTTGCCTATTTTTATTTTGTCTGTAACTCATTGAGCTGACAAGTAATGCAACTTGTTTTTATATCCATGATTCAGATGTTCTTTGATCTGAAAAACCTTTTATCTCGCCTGGTTCATAGACTTTGAAGTTTCTAATCTTTCACAGGTTCATGCTCTTGTCAAGGCTTCAGAAAGCGTCATCTTTGCTTTATACACTGGTAAAGATTTTGGTTTGTATTCATGCCTTTTTGACATGTGGGATCTGATTCAACCAAAATTTTTGTATATTTGTGCAAAATGTTGATAGACTAGCACAATTTTTGGATATATGAGATTAGTTAAAAATAGTTAAATAATAAAGTATGGAGATGCTCCTTTAGGCCCTGTTTGGATGTTGGATAAGATCTTTCCAGGGGGCATTCTGTTTTAAAATTATGGTGGCAAGGAGTGGTTTAGAGATATGGGGCAGCTGACGGCAAGTAAGTCCTATTCTTTAGGATAAGGTAAATCACCTCTCATATCAAATTTAATATCCTAAAAATATGGGACTAGTTGTGTCCCGGCTGCCCCCATTCTTCAAACCACCACTTAATCTTTAGCAAATAAAGATGAAATATGAAAAGAAATTTTAGTTCTTGCCACTAGCAAACAGTTACATGACCACCATCTTATGTACATTGTGTCCAACAGCATGCAATTCTTAGGTTCTACCTACTTCATTTTTAAGTTTCCATCTACATATGTCATAGCTAATTGTTTCATCATACTCATGAGTGAATAATTACACAGTCAATTTTGGGATATTCTTTAGAGCTGCAGACATGAGAGTTGGGTTAGCATGGCAAAGTACTTGACTGATGACGTACCTATTCTCTTAAAATCTGAGGGTTTACACACTGTTCCAGAAGTTCTTAACGTTATATTTAAATCCCTACCCACCAATGCTGGGGATTTTATCAAGTGGGTTGCAGAAGTTAGAAGACAAGAGGAGGATGAGCCGAGATTAAGCATGGAGGAGAAAGAAAGGCTTGCAGTGAAGGTCTTGCTTCTCTTCCCCTGGCTTCACGTTCATTGTCTCTTGTATATCTTATCTCTGAAGCTACATATACTGGCCTTCTAAATTTCAGGAAGAGGTACTGCAACAAGTTCATGAGACCGAACTATTTAAATTCGTATCAGACTTCTTGCTTTCTGCAAGATCATGTTGCGCAAATTTGTTGTCTTCTAGAGATAAAGATTTGTTACCAGAAATTGCAGCTACTGTCTGTTGCCAAGGGGCGGCGCTTTTATCAGGGGACCTTGGAGCGAGCGAAAGCTTTTGCTGCAGCGAAACATGCATCAAATGTCTGAGGGCCAATGGGGATGCACCTATGACTGTTGTATCTGGTACAGTGGTTTCAAATGGCAATAAACAAGGGGTTGACATGCTCATACCAGTATCACCAGGAAATTCGAAAAGTTGTTGCAGTTTCAGTCATAATAATTGTGTTGTGATGCACCCAACAATTAATGATGTCTTCACTGTTCTCTTATTAGCTTTGCCTCCCCAAACTTGGATCGGTATCAAGGATGACAGACTGTTAGCTGAAATTCATGGCCTTGTTTCAATTGAGAATCTTCCGGATGTTCTTGAACAGGAGGTAATTTTTTCAGTTACAATTCCTTTCTTTTTTTTACTGTTGAACCTCGCATTTGAAAGCAAAATTTTCAGTTACTAACAGGAATGCAATTAGTATGGTGGAGTGGGATCTGACCTGGATCTGATCATCTCCTTTGTGAATGATGTGGTGTTACAAACTCTCCACTTGAGAGAAATGTCAGCTGGTTGGCATCCCTCTCCACTTGAGAAAGAACCAGCGTTGAGGCCTTATTGGTGTCATTGCCGCCATATTTCTCAAAAGAAGAAAAGAAAAAGAAAAGAAAGAATGAATGAAAGAAAGAAGAGGAATAAATGATGTAACAAATTCTAACTCTTCTGCATGACCATGACAGGTTTTGCACTTGCAACGGCAGCTCCATTTCCTGAAAGAGATGCAAAGATAAAGAACTAGACAAAGACATTGTGTTGCCCTCACGCTCTTGATAGGATCATCATTTTCTGGTGCGCTACAATTAACGGAGAGATATTGGACTCCTATTCTGAGAGTCTAGGTGTCTGACAAACTATGTTTGCTGAACTAGATATGCTGAAAGCGATCTGCCCTGTCAAGCATGCCTCCTTTTTTTTCTTTCCTATTAACATTGTGCATGTAATTATTTCACATGTATAATAACGTATATGATCTCATTGTTGTTTAATGGTGAAATAGTGTTAAGAAGGAAATTTTGGAAGGCTCGCTCTTGGAAAAAAGAAAATTATGTAGTGGGCAGTTTTGAAATTCAGCTGCATCTGATTGATTTTGGATTTGCTTTATGTTTCAGTTTCAGGATTGATTTGTCAGATATCCTTTGAGCTGCTTCTGTTCTTCCTGTTTGGGCCAACTCTTGCCTGGGCCATGACTCAATAGGGCAAGGCATGTTTGCTGGCTGGAACTCAGGGAGCATCAGTTGCATTAATTGTTGGATCAGGTTGCTTTCAGCATTCTTTAAGAACTAGGATAAGATGAAACTTGTTCCAGATCAGAGTGAGGACAGGATTTGAACCCAAAGTCACCCGTATCTAAAATCCAGCGGCTTTACCAACTGTCAAGAGGTACTGTCACCAGTCCTTCAGCTAGCTTTTTTTTTTTTTTCCTTTCATATTTATAATTAGATAACGAATTTTAGTTATCCTGTAAGTTTTGGTTTATTAGTATTGGAAATAAATTTGTCTTGGATTGACTGTTTCATAGTGTGTATATATATATATATATATTGGAGAGAAAGGAGGAAAGAGTATTCATAACATGACGCAGAAGTTTAATTGAAAACTGAAGAGCAGCGAATAGCGGGTGTTCTTTTGCATTCGCTTGCTTCGAAACTTTCCTGGAAGCGAATGAATATTAGATTATCTGTGGCTCTCGAAAACAAATATTTCTGTGGTTGTTCGTTTGCATCAAAACAATCCGACAGTTGAAGTTGGGAGCTTCTCCCTCTTTCATCTCCTTATACACGTTCGGATTCCTTTGTAAGCATATTCATGCCCGGCGAACACTGGACACAAGAAAGCCGAGCAATCAAAATGACCGTTTCCTTGTCCGAATCCGTCCCTCAACGCTTATAATTGTTACTTATAATGTTCTGATGTCGGGGTGGTAGATGAGGCAATTGGTTTGATGAGGGATATGGTGAATACGGGATCCCAGCAAACGAGCATCACTTGTAATACAATTATCCCTGGATTTTTGTGGAGATGCTGGAGAAAGGAACACAGCCTAGTGAAACAATTAACATCCTTTCGATTGAAGGTATCAATGATGCTGGGCATAGAGATGAGGGCATGGAATTGACTGGAGAACTGCTGCTAGGAATGTCTTCCCCAGGGATTCTCTCAAGCGCTTGAACGGAACTTCCCCCAAGCTTAATCTGTACAAGGACATTCCTCAACCAGATGGTGGATGATCAATTCCACTGCTCCTGATGCATTGCTTCCTGGTCTTTGCTTTGGATTTTCATCCTTCAATGCACAAGCGAAGCATTACCTGGATTAATCTCATAGTCGTTGATTCAAGGAAACCTATTAATTGTTCGTCTGCCATAGATTAATCTACAACGGAAAGCAGTTGAAGTAGTCGTTTACAGTCGTTGCTGCTTGATTTTTCATGTCTTTTGGAATCATACGGTGTCAATGGAGAAAGTTTTAGATCAAAAGAAAACGAGAGCTATATTAGCTTTAGAAAGTTTTTTCCCTCGTCTATTTAATGTCTTTAGCAAAATCCCTTCTACATTTGTGAGCTGTGAAAGATGCATTCACAGTGTCTATATGCTCTCTTTTTTTAAATAAATATATAAATATTGACTATAAGAACCATTATTTTGCTTGATGGTGCTATTTCCCTCATCTGATTAAAGTAGTAAGAGCACAATTTCAAAATCACAATTCGCACCCATGAATTCAAAACGATGCAGTTCTCAAAAGATTGATGGCATATGAAAGTTTTCTAATGTTATATCTATTTGTAAGATGAAGAGACCGTGCATGTAGAACCAGTCTTCTCAAGCAACACAAGTAGCTATTCAGTCTTGGATGGTAATTTCAGATCCCAAAGGACAAGTTCTGAAAATATCCCTTACAAATTTTAATCTGATAAGCGATAGAGTAGTGTGTTTGAAGGCTAACTACCACATCTAAATGGTGGAGCTATCCATTTAAGCATGACTTTATATCAACCAAACTCCATACGGTTTTTTTTTTCTTCCTGCAGCCCAAAAACTAGGATCTGAGTTAGATTTGCTGATTCAGAGAGATATATGAGAGGGATAAGAATAGCGTGCTTTCTATGACCGATCATCTTATATTGATGCGAGGGCCCGAATGCAAGACATTTGGTGGACTCCGGTGTGGGTTGATGGGCTAGCCCTCCCTCCAATTCAAAAATAAACATATATAAAAAAAAATGGCAGCTTATGAGGTTTATGCTGAAAGCATACATGATTATGCGGAAAGCCTATTACATCAAGATTTATATGAGTAAGGCACATGAATGGCTTGGATGGCTAAAAAGATGCAAAAATGTGGCACACAAGATAAGAAATCATTGAAAGAGAGAGCACCATGTTGATTGGATCTATGTTGTATCTTTTGTGCATAAGGTTGATCGATCTTCTTGATCTTCTTTCGCAATGCCAATGGTTAGACTGTATCTCGCACAACATTATATATATATTTTTATTTATCTGCATAAATTTGGAAGCAGTTACTATGATGACGTCACACAAGAAAAAAAATCATAATCATTCTTTCGCCCATGTTGATTTGCAGATTGGTGGCAAGAACAGTACATTGGAATCTTTGAAGAGACTAATCCCTCTCTTTTACCATCCTCTTGCATTGTTCTATTGATTTAAATAAAATGTTGTATATGAGAGTCAACTCCAAGTCAAAAGAACCATCCGTCCGTCCTTGCGAGACTTACCATGAGCACAGGGAGTCGTCTTTGATCTGGACAGCGGGGCACCAGAAGAGCACCAAATCAGTAGAAATCAGGCGGTAAACAGAGTCTCGTTGTACGGATGATGGAACGGAGTCCCTTTCTTCCCTGAGTTCGATCGTATCAGAACCCTTCCTCCTCTCTCGTCGTCTTCAAGGACGGGGCAGAATACGAGCTCTGGCTCTCGACCCCGCCCTCCGATTCCGAGGCGGCGGCATTCGATCGGGACGTCGACCTGACGGAGCCTCCGCCGGACGAGGACCCCTTGGTCTTCCGGCGGGGGCGGTCCCGCTTCGGCACCGCCGCCCCTCCATCCTGCGACTGCGAACCGCCCCCGTCACCGCTTCCAGCGGTGCTCTCCTGCCTGAGACCGGCGGTGCCCCGATGCCTCCGGCCGTGCCGCGACCCCTCTGAGGATTCGCGCACCAGGGAGTCGACAGCGGCAGCGCCGGACGACTGGTGGCGCCGCGACAGTCGGGACTCGCGGTGTGGCGAGTCGACGCTGTGCCCGGCGAGCGAGGCGTTGTGCCGCGACGACCTCCGCGCCGGAACCTCCGGCTGGTCCCGGGCTGAAGAGTCCTGTACTCCACCGATCTCTGCACCCGGGTATCAGTCGGGCCGTCAGATCAAGATCCGACAGTTCTTAGCAACGATGGGGGAAAAGACAGGGAGCTTACCTGAGGGATATTTAGGTGGGACGCCTCCGGCAATGGGGGCGGTGAGAGGGACCGAAGACGACCGCAACTCGTTCCTCTGTTCCAAATTTTTGAATCAATCACATCCGTTAGATGGAGGTTCGAAGGTCAGAAGCAGCGATGGTGGGGGAGTGAGAGAGAGGTTTTCCTCTTACCCAGCCGGGGGCATTTACGGAAGGGCCGTCCCAGCCGATATGCGCCACGTGCTTGACGTCCGTGGGGTATCCGATCTGCATCTCCTGCTCCTTCGTATCTGTGTCTGATGATGGAATTGATTACAAAAGATGGGCTACATGGAACGCAGGAAGAAGATCAAACGGCTAGTAGTAACAGGCTTACCGAATATTTGGGAGATGTAGCGGAGGCCCTTCAAAAGGCCCTTCATCTTGGTGCCCATATAGTGTGGGCCCAACGATTGGACCGTCTATGCACCCCTAGGCCCACTCCGACGGTCTATTGTGGCCCAGTATTCCGCCCCCGACCTTGGAATTCCCGGAAGACGACATGCAAATAAGAAGCATACCATATCATGCACTTTTATACTATGAAAAAAATCTGTGGCCAAAAACTATACGAGACATTTCACCTTTTAGAATACAAAACCTTTTACAAAAGGAACTCCAGAAGAGAAAACATTACAAAACATTTTAATTCACCTTGAATATCTGCTGATCTCCGGTCAAGCACATAGATCGATTTAAAATAAAATAACCATACCTTTGAGAGCAAATATTGAACGAGATATCAAACTCCAGGCTCACGACAGGTCTCCCGGTCATGCCCATTCCATCCGGCTAAACAAGAATAGCATCATTTTGGATAGTTCTCTTTAGCCTCGCTTACAGAAGTTCGATGGAGAGAACTTATCTTCGTCTTCGACTTGGTTCGAGTTTCTTCTTCTTTTTTCCTCAAATTTTCAGAAGGGCCGGGCAGTGAATCGGAAGAATGGAAAGAAGGGGAATCACATTGCCTCAGCCCTGTTTAAAGCCTGATCCGGCTTCAACGGAAGATACCGCGGGGTTAATCGCAAAAGAACACATCCTCTGAGAGGAGATTGGGTTATTTTTAGATGCTGTGAAATGGGAGGGCGTGGAGTTTGTCATCGAAGTCTTGATGCCAGCCGTGGGTTGGATGGCGCAGGTGGTTTAACGGGCCTTGGCGCGAAGCGCGGGAGTTGGATGGAGAAAAGCCGTTGGCGAGGACGAGTCAAACGGAGCTGGCCCTAATTGACCGAACTACCCGCCGCAAGCTGAGATAGCAACGGTTCTGCTCGGGGCCAAAATGGGAACAAGAAAAACATGATATCATCCCCCGCCGACCAGGTTATCTTAGGTCGTACCCCGGAATATCACAAGCTACAAACTCTGCTGAAATATGGGATTCTTGTTTAAAAGAAATCTGATATATATTGCCAAAAATGTGATGATATTCACATGATCGAATCCAGGGAGGGAGGGTATTACGTGGTCAACTTGGTGGAGCAATACTTGTTCACAAACAATGACTACAACGCATGAACCAAAATAACTCGACAGCTCCAAGATATCATGTATCTGTAGAAAGGGGAACTACTTGACTGGTTAACTACTGGGAAGTTAAATCTTGCTCATGGCTCGGCAGTTGGATACTTGTAAAATATAGTAGGATATCTGTTAGATTTTTTTTTTGTATGCGTACCCTTCTAAAAATTTCAATTTGAGTGAATACTCTATTAAAATTTATATTTACTTCTGTACCTTCATAAAATATTATTTTTGCATAAATATCTCTAATATAATGGTTCTTCTAACATCGGTAATAAAAATCATATTTATTTTAATTAAAAATAAAATAAAATTTTAAAATTATTTTTTTTGTCTCTATTGCGATCGCTTTATAAATTTTTTTTTTACATCAACTTATTAAGAATATTTTAGTCATTTTAATTTGAAATCGTTAATTTTTTAACGGCGTTAGATGGTACAACACATATGCAAAAACAAGAATAAAAAAAATAGAATAGCATAACAAATATTTTACTAAAGTATAAATATAAATATTAATTTAAAAAAAATATTTATGTCAAATTTGATATTTAGGGAGGTATTTATATAAAAAAATTTATATTTAGTCCTAACCAGCCCGGAGGGCGTGTCTGCAACTGGACCGGCTGCAGGCCCCTTCGCGTCAAAAGGCCCAGCCCGGGCTCAGCCCGTCAGAGATACCACTTTCGGACCGGGCAGCCAACTCGACCGCCTTTTAAGCTACTGTAGCTCGAGCGGAGGTTCCATCCGCTTAACCCACCCCCCCCCCCCCCCTCCCCCCTCCGGTCCCCTCCACCTGCCGTCCGCTCGGGAGAAAGAAGGAAGCCCAAGCCACCCGCCATCCCGACGGACGCGAGCCTCTTCCGTGCGACACGACGGCTCCGGCATCCTCGCCGGTGTCGTCTCCGCTGCCTTCCTCCCCTCGGGTGCCCCGAAGCCTCCGATATCGGTGAGTTCTGTCCTCTTCTCTCTCACCCATCTTTGCTCTTTCTTTTCTTGTTTTTCTTTTGTTTGTTATCGGCAGCTTATCTCCTCCTGCTCCAACCTCTTCTTCTTGGATCTTGTTTCTGAAAAGGTCATGCTGCCTGAATCCATGAAAGAAGGCTTTGATTAGGGTTGATCCCTAACCGTAACCCTAACCCTAATATGTTTCCAGCCAAACCTGCTGTTCTTTTTTTGGATCCTCGCAGTTCTCATTAGATAGAGGAATACTCGACAAAACACAATATATTCATCCAGTATATATGGCATTCGGTGCTATCTAGGTTGATAAATCGTGTAGCAGAATGCCAATAGTCTCCATTGTGATTCAAGAAAAAGACACAATCTCAGTAGCGAACACAAGAACGTAATTTTTGCTGCTAGCGTGGATATTCTATCTGTCCAGTCATTAATTACATAGCTTAGTTTTCACCAGTTAATGCAGCTTTTATTTCCTCCATTTGATTGCTAACGCTTAAAATTTAGGCGAGTCTTGGTGATACGCAGGCACACTAGCTCAGAAAAAAAATACAGAAGAAAATTTCTGAATTCCTCAAAATAACAAAATAAGAGAATAATGAAATAAAGCTAGTTATGTTAAAATAAGATTCTTTGTGATCCTTCCCGTGCCAAAACCACAATCTGCAACAGTTTTAGGTAGAAGATAGGCAGCCCGGAGCTTTCACCAACTAGGCTAAAAGATGATTCAAAACTAGGTACCAGTAAGAAGCCAAATGGAGCAGAGAGGATAAATCAATTTCTTGAATCACCATGCTCGGCTCATTTGAATACGAATATCATCTAAAACAATGTCCTTTTATTTTTTTATTGTTCTCAGGGTTGTCGCAGACAATTTTTCCCTAAAGAAGGAAACAATTTCGCCCCAAAGAAATCCAAAATCAAGGCATTTCTTAAATCAAAACAAAAAAGAGTGCAAGAGATAACCAAGAGCTACAAGTTGTCACCTTTCTCTCCTGAACCGATTGGGTAAGAGGGTCTCGAGAAAAGCTTACTTGCTTTCATGTCAGTCTCATTGACGTGCCCATATCCTCTCAGCACTCTGTCCGCCAAAGTCTACGTGCCCTTAATAAACGAGAGAAAGGGGAATCAAAAATAGGGTTGATTAGGTGGGGTTCAAATAAGGTGGGAATCAAAGTCTATTTACATTAGGTGGGAATCAAAGAAGCGAGAAGAGGTGCAAGTGTGTGTGCTTGTGCACATCGCCATTTACATTAGGTGGGGTTCAAATAAAAGAGAAACTATGTGTTGTGTTTTGGGTGTTTAGGGAGGGGGGCGCAAAGAATTTCTTCTCTTCAACACTACGAAGTGAAGAGGGGCAAGTAATGTCGGAAAACAATGTGAAGCATGGTTACCATAAGGGAAACGGGTAAGGAAGACATTGCAAGAGCCAAAAAGGAAATGAGAAGAAAGGATGCTATTTGGAAAGAAGAAAACTTGATCCAAAATAAGCAAGAACTTTAAGGAAAGTGCATGTGAAAAGTGTATAACAATCAATGGATAAATCATAAAGATACTACCTTTCATTGATTTAGTCTAATAAATAACCACAGATTTAACTTTATGGAGATTTATAAAGAGGAATGTCTTTTTTTGTTAGAATTAATTATTAACTATCTCTCTACTAGGAAACAAATAAATGGAGCAGTGGTTTTATCGATCTAATTGAAGAGAATCTTCAAACGTGTTTTCCTCTTTTGGTTAAGAGTTTGGGCCAAAGCGAGGTGCTGGAGCAGAGCATGGCTAATAGCAAAGGGCAATGGGGCTCCCCCCCCTCTCTTTTCCTCCATACAAATTGATGCCAAAGAAGAGAGTTCTTATCAACAACTTGCTCTCGTGATCATCTAAGATGTACTTTCCATTACCGCGTGCATTCCATAGAAATAGCATTTGCTTCTCTAATCGGTTTTCCTGGAAACTTGTTTTCTCATAAATATGGTGTGAAGTTGGGAAGGGCATTTTGCAAGGGTTGGAGGCAAGGTCTGCGGATCCGTCCTGAACCGTCTAGTTCGAGGCATCCCGGGCCATACTGGCGGCGGACCGGGACGGTTTCACTATTGAAATCGAGACACCTCTTGTCGTCGCCGGAGGGAAAGCAGAAGAAAAAAGAGGAGAAGAGAGAGAGAGAGAGAGCGAGGAAGGGAGGGAGAGGGAGAGGGAGAGGAAGGAAGAGAGGCCGGCCGGCGGAGGTTGGAGAGCCTCCACGTAGAGGAGGCGGAGGCCGGGGAGTTGCCGAGGTAGGTTTTTATTTTAAAAAATTAAGTAAAGTTGGCAATGGGTTTGCCAACTTTAACTTAAAAAAGGTAAAATTAAAAGGCCCCCTCCGGGTCTATGTTTCGAACGAAACTGGAGATCGGAGGCGGAGCTCTGCCTTTGCACGTAGGCTCCCCAGCCTCCGCCGACTGGCCTCTTTCTTCCTCCCTTTCTTGCTCCCTCTCTTCCCCACTCTCTCTCTTTTTCTCTCTCGTTCTCTCTCTCCCCCGTCTCTTCTACTGTGTTGGTACGGGCCCGGCACGATGTGGGCCCGTACCGACTCGTCCTGCCAGGCAACAGATACGGTGCCCGGTATTGGTTCTGCTGACGTTGGGTGGAAGCATATATTGAAGAAATGGTTTTTTCTCCTCTGTCATGCATGTAGGTGTGCTGCTGGTTCATGGATGATTGTTCTTTGTATTTAACATGGGAGTTCACATTGGAGAACATGTCCATGATCTTTATATTTAGCATGGGAGTTGTTGCCCAAATTGATGGTGTTGCAATACTTTCCCTTCATCTTTCATTATGTTCTTTAGTCATGGTCTTAATAGTGTATACATGCAATCTTTTTTACTCTTTGATCATATAATTAGTTTCTTATCCTTGTATGTCCTTTGTTCTTTATATTTTTGGTTTGATAGCTCAGTAGGATCTCATATTCACTGCAGAACTTGCTTCCTAACTTGCCATTCTGTCATTGATTCCAAAGCAAATAGTGATGTTCAACTTATGTACATTTTCCAGAGTTTAATATTTCTCTATCTTTGTTTTATAAGTAAAATTCTTATAAATTGTTGCATGCAGTTTGTTTTCTAAGGATTTTATTAGCTAGTATCAGTTGATACATGTTCTGTAAGCAAAAATGACCAGATCACCTTTTGTGTCGTTATTTCAAAATTACCTGTGTGTTTGCATTCTTATAAGCTCATACAAGGCATACTTTTTCTTATATATTGACAGAACGAAGTCATTTTCTAAACTGTACTATGGAAATTCTTTACAGAATCAGTAAAATACTACAGAGTAAGCTGCAGCTGGAACGAAGTAGGTGAATGTTGCCCTTGGTGGATGACCTATCAGCATACTTGGTCAAGTTTGGAGTTCTATGAAAATCTATATTTCGCCACTTTCCATCCAGAATGCCAGGCTTACCTTTGGCGGTTCGTGAAACCACGTAATTTTGCACTCTAAACACCATATCTGGTTGTTCAGCATTAACTTCAATAGTTTCTAAAAGCAATCTTGCCATCTAGGTCTGTTATTTTTGGTTACTTTCATTAAAATTTTATTTTCTAAGGCCTATGCTCTAACCAATGAAAGAATGAACTATCTTACATGTTGATTTTATTCATCTGCAGGAACATTGGCTGCAGTTGCAGCCATTCTAGGACTGCTGATCAGATGTGCCGCCAGCAGTCTCGGGTTCATTTGACCGCTGAAGAACAATTTGCAGCTGAAGAAAGCCTTTCGGTTTATTGTAAACCTGTTGAGCTTTACAATATTCTTCAACGACGCGCTATACAAAATGTATGTACGTTAACCATAGGGCTCTGGTATTGGTGTCTTGTCTTGTTTAAAAAAGTCCCTGTACCATCTGTCTGTTGCCATGGTCATGTGCAGAATGATTTCATTTTGAAAGAAAAAATTGTTTTAAAGTTCTAATAGTTATTGATTATGCTGCAGCCGTTGCTTCTTCAAAGATGTTTGCAATACAAGATAGAGGCAAAGCACAAACGGAGGTTTTTATTTTGTCATATAGTTTTTTGTATTTTTTAGATGTAAAGATATGTTTTTTCTCTTAAATCCTTGTTTCAATATTGATATCTTTTTTCCTTTAAATCCTTGGTTAATATTGCTTGCTTTATGGTATATGGTAAGTTATAGGAATCCTACCATCACACACAAATAGAAAAACACAGGCAACATCCAGGCTGAGTGGATTTTGGTTGGGCACCATTTTCATCATTTAATCAAATTGATTCCTAAAAAAAAAATAAATAAGAAATGCTACTTTTTGTAACTATCATCTATTTATTCATCTTATATTCCATTAAGTGTTTCCACCTGAATACTAAGTATGACTGGCTTTACGAGAATCAAGACTGTATAGTGTATACAAAAGTATAGTAATTTTGTCATACAAAAGAACTTTCTCAGTTTGTTTACCAAACACATGTTAAAGTGTCACAACACTTTAGGAATGTAGTTACCAAACAACAAACAACTTTTTATAAAAGCTCTACTTCAGAAAGCTCTACTTCCAATAGTCCTACTTCCAATAGTCCTACTTCCAAAAGGTCTACTGCTAACAGCTCCCCCAATCAGGGCCTAAGTGATACCATAATTCAGGATTTTGTGTTTTCTTGATATCCAAAGATTTTTTACTTAATGTGAATGTGCTAAAGGCTTAATGTGCCATATTTTGACTGATATAAATTTTTGATTTTTTTTAATAGGACAATTAGTAGATTAAATTTGCTTTGGTCATGTAGGATTCAAATAACTGTATCACTTTCCGGGAGCATGAATGCTGAGGGACAAAAACAAGATGGGTTACCTCTTTATGTGTTATTGGGAAGACCTGTTGCTGATGTTACAGAGGTAGAAAAGTTATCTAAATGTGGACAAACTTAGCTATCCTACAAGTCATTTGTTTTTATATCTTTATCGAATATTCACTTTCTCTTTTGATAAATGGCAAACAGCATTCTGCGGTATATCAACTTAGTCGAGCTTGTATGATAACCACCTTCAATGAATATGGGAAGAAAGATCAAGTAGAAGCCAGTTTTGTTATTCCTGAGATTAAGAAGCTAGCATCAGATGCTCGAGTTCGAAATCTCAACATTATCCTTGTCAGTAATGGTATGGACTTTGTATTTTATGCATGTACAGTTGATCAAATAGTCTCTGATTTCATTCTACGAATTTGTGTGATATTAGTTCTGTATTGTCTGTAAATGTATAGTATAACTCCATTTTAAATTCATCCAGGGGAACCAAAAGGTGCTTCTGGTGAAAATCATCTATCACTGAATCATGAGGAACTCACCTCTTTTCCAAGTAAGACAATATTAGTTGCAAAATTAGTTAGGGATGTGGTTTATTAATGTACAATCTATGCCATGAATATCGTTTTTGTTTACGAGACATTTATGCTGTTATAACAATTAATTTTATTAAAATCTCAGCTGGCAAATAACTAATATCATACACAATTCTTTTGGTAACCTGAAAACTTGGCAAATATTATTTTAAGTTTTAAATCACCATATTAAGTATTTGCCCCCAATATGCCACTATATTAGGCATCTTTTATGTGATTAAATTGTTAAATTTTGGCAAATATTTAACAATATCATGTTTAGTTTGTAGATTGAGGCATCAAGTCCTTAAACAGTCTGTCCTCCCTCCCCCCTCCTTCCTTTCTCTTCCCCCCTTCTCAAGTCTTCAAGTCCTTCATGGTTGTTAGACTTTGCCCCCGAAATAAAACTATCTTTAGGTTTGCAAATTTGTTAAATTGTTCTGCCCATACATGCAAGTCATGTCTTTATTTAGTATGTGATTGTTAACTAAATTGGTATTTCAGTATTTCCAGCAGAGACTAAGGATATCAAGTGAATTCTCCGAATTCCTGTAACTGATGCTACATTAGTTTTTCCTTTTCTTTTTTCTGCGAGCAGATATTGAAGGTCATTGTCTATGGGGAAAAATACCAATTGATTCACTTTGTTCATCATTGGAGAGGTGTGTGACGCTGAGTTTAGGACATAAGGCTGAGATGCTTTCGACTGTTAGTATGCACCCGTGCAGTTTGGAGGTATGTTATGCACAACTATGGTTAACATATTTGATATTAATCCTACTATTTTTAGTTTTGAAGGCTGTCAATAATTTGAATGCTGTTAGGGGGACAGGTTCATGGGACATCAGATGTGCCATCGCCTTTTCCATCAGCATGATGCTAGCTGGGTTTCCATAAATAATACCTATTGATGTTCTCGCTATTGTCATGCTGATGGAAATGGTATACTGTATCAGCTGTCCCATGGATTCTGTCCCATAAAGTAGTCCACCACGTATTTCTACATTTTTTTCTAGCAAGATTGTGAAGTTGATAGTGTTTATATAACACATCCATATTCATTATGTTAAATGTTAATAATGTACCATTCCTATTTCAATAGAGGTATTTCCTCATTTTATGCTTATGTCAAATTAACTGTTTAAGAAATAATGGCTCATATATTTATTAACTCCAGTAGAAGTATACACTTATATATGAATATGACAAATTAAGTGCTTAAAAATGATAGCTGTTTATAAATTTATTATTTTTAATATTTATGGGATGTCTGACATTTGCACATAGATGCTGCAAGGCTTCATGTGATATCCAGAGAAAAGAAAAAGGATTCCCTAATTGATCAGTGTGCTGAGGTGCAACTTGGTTATTTATCATAGTTTCCACATGGATTATATTTTTTTGATATGATCTATTCCTAGTGTTTTGAGGCTACATGCTGTGGCAATTAAATGATTTTCTATGTGAGGTCATCGACTACTTTTCCCTGGTACTGTGCACTTTCTGTAAAGGAATTTTGGGTGAGGCAGAACTGTTATTCCTTCTTTTATGAAAAAATAATATCCTGTTTGTCTTGTATTATTATCATCTGGAAGTAGTAAACCTTGTCGTTCATGTGACTTCTTACCATAAAATGCCAACATATACTTTATTAAAACTTTGGTTCTTGTTGTGGCTACTTGTGTATGTATGGAATCTTTCTTCGGTACTAATTTATTGGTATTGAGATCATTTACTATCTTCCAGGTAATAATTTTATATCAGATAAACATATTAGTCGACATTTGCTTTTCATGACAGTCTCAGATTTCTACTGCTGCATTCTTTGCTTTCATTTGAGTAATATGTCAAAAATTTCCTGGCGCAATTAGTATTATTTTGAACGGCACAGTGTCATGTCCACTGTGAACTAGTTTCATGGTATACACCTAGGGCCCTTTTATGCCTGATAATTAAGGGACTATACCTAAGTTGTCATGTGATATTTTGCCCAGGCTAATCAAATATATAATGCTTATTTGATGGCCCTGTCAGTTGGAACGCATATCTGGATATTTCCAGCATGTTGCAGCTTGACAAGTTTCATGCTTTGTAACCTGTCTTACACTATCAGAAGTTCCAAATTGGCCAAGCCACCATGTCGCGGCAAAGAAATTTTTTATTAATCATGTAATACCACTTTCATGTGTCTTTTTCTTGAATTTATTAGTGCATCATGTCAAACCAGTAGTACCTGGTTATGTATGGTCAAACAGAACTCATCCACATTTTGTTTGGGCAAAAGTATCAGAACATGGATCCACCTCAATTACTAGCAAAGATGCTAAGAATGATGTACTACATTTTATTTTTTCCCCACTATTTTCTTTCCTTCTATGGATTCTATATTTAGTCTGTTCCATTTTCTCATTACATGTATTGGCGTTGTCACTTTTGCAGCCTAAATTTTTGAACCAGAACAACTGCATGACCTTTTGTTCTCATAATGCGGATCCTATGGTGAGTTCATGCCTCTATATTACATATTCAACTTCTGTTGATCCTCAAATGATTGATGACTTTCTTTACTGAAAGAATTCATATCAAGTGCAAGTGAGTATATGTGCACAAGAGATTGGAGCAAGAGAGAGGTCTCCTTATAATTCTTACTCATACAATGATGTTCCAACATCATCATTACCTCATATTATCCGGTAACTAGATTTTTACTTACTATTCCATCTTTAAGTATTTAGCTTTTGTAAATTTTTCCTTTTCTTCAATGAATTGTAAATTTTTGATATTTTATTTTTTTGTGTAATTGGTAAATAAATCCTGTCACATATGTGTCTCTATGTAAATATGTGTGTGTATATTTATATCTTAATAGGTGATAATCTGTACTTAACTGGTGATTATGTTATCTCAATCAAGTTTAAATTCTTATGTGATGTTCATCATTCATCACGTGTCATATTTTAGTAGAAAAAAGATAAATGCCATCTGGATAATCTAAATGAAGTTCCTGAGACCATTGAATTCCTGTCTTCTGTCTTTAGGCTTAGTAAATGTATTCTAAAGTTAAGAGGGAAGGTCCTTTGGGCATTTTTAACAATCCGAGTTCTAGAAGGTGCTGTACATATGAAAGAGTAAGATTACCTTGTGAAGTCCTAGTTTCTAGTGTTATGGACCATTGACAAGCATCTGCGAGGAAGCAAAATAGTATAACACATGATATCCACATGCAAGTGGAAGGTAAGTGGAGATGTGGCACAAGGGTGATGGCTATGCTTAAATACGCAGGCACAATGCAGTAGTTGTCTATGGGTGATGATATCTTGATTACCTCTTTTTATTTATTTTTTTAATAATTCAAGAGAGGTAAGAGTGGGGTCATATTCACATATCCAATGTTTATTGTGGTTAATAGGACATATATTAAGAAACACTTAAAGTCAGCAAACAGTGAACATGGTCATTCACAATATGTAGTGGAAATGCACTGCGTTTGGATTTCAATTTCTTAGCTTTAGAAATTTAAAAAAACTGTGCCATCCTAATTCAGTTTTAATGGCAGGTTTCTTTCTAAATTTCCTCCGATAATTGGTTTTCAGGTTTCAGAGTCATGAGGCTTATATATGATTTTAAGTTTTGGCTTACATGTCAAGGTCCTTTTTGTTTTTTATGAATTTTAACCTCTCAATTATGAAGATTTGTCTGTCATGGGGGTTTTATGTATACATTAGTTTTGATATTAGAACAGAAAGCAATATCTTTTCAGGTTTTTATTTGCTAAAATTAGTCCTTGTTTGTCATTTGTCCAAGTCAAATACTACAGGAGGGCCTCATTCATCCGTTTTGGAAATATTTGTTGAAGTGGATTTTGATGATCATGGGACATGGGTGATCCCATGACAAAGTACATGGCAGAAGTGGTGGTGCTAGTGAAAATACTCTTACTGCCTTTTTCCTTAATTATCTTATGAAATAATAGGAGAGCCCTAAGGAGTAGAAAACTTGCTTAAGAATTGAAAGTTTATCTGACTTGTATTTGAAAACCTGGTTAGTGAGAAGGTGGAAAAAGACATGAACGAGCATTTGAATAAACTAGCGATGATATTACATTTGAAATTACAAGTAGTTGTATCCTAGTTGGGCATATATGAATGCAAAAAAATATAGGGTTCAGTAATGAATTCAAAATTTATTAAGGCCATAATCAAATTCTTCTTGATATCAGCTGTTGGATATTTAGGGAGAGTATTTTACACATAATTTTAAAGTGAGGAATTTATATGTGATCCTTTTTTCTTTGCTATAGTTGAAAATGAAACATGTGGTGAAGTGATGCTCAGGTAAATCAAAGTTTATTTGAGGTTTTATGGACTACGAAAAACTTCTAACATCTGATCTTTGAACAATAAACCTAATGGTCTTATATTAGTTTAAAAATTTTTGGGCCAAATGTGGATGTCGTTTGTTATTTGCTAAATGAAAACTAAACTGAACTATTTGATACACTTCTTCTATTAGTTAGATGAACTTTTTGTGAGTATCAGGTCTGGTTGCAAATTTGAGGCAATCAGATGTAATTAATAATCAATATATTAGTGTGAATACTTCTTTATTTGTCAATGTTAATTCTGATTCATTTCGTTATCCGATATTTGCCACTTTCAATGTTGTCTTTTTAATAGTTAGAATATTGTAAATATCAGATGCCCAGATTTATGCTGTTGCTAACCTGCCTGTTTCTGCTGTCCAGATTGAGAACGGGAAATGTCCTCTTTAACTATAGATACTACAACAACACACTGCAAAAAACAGAAGGTCTCTCTCTCTCTCTCTCTGCATGTGAGCTTCCATTCTTGCATTTGCTTCATCTGTATGTGAGACCTAATTCCATCTCTCTGTGTGAGTGCATGTGCACGCGCTTCAACTGTATGTGATATAGTTGTTTTTTTTCAGAACTCAATGTTACAGCAGGAATTTTTGTTATGGAACTTTGGGACCTTCCATTGAAGGAGGGGGTAGTTTGTTCAAAATCCAACACATATAGTGTTTTGATGTTACGCATCCCAGTAATGAAGTAACACACCTCAAGGATAAATTTTATTTGGTATAAAAAGAATGAGGGAGGCGCGCACGCAGGGGGGGGGGGTTTGGAGAAATGATGTTATATTTTGTGGAGAGAAGATGGAAACGGAAAGAGATGCACTAATTCTTTTTAAGTTTCACCTAGCAAACAAGGAAGATGAGGTTTACCTCCTCAAATTAGAACATAAAAACAAAGGAAATGTTAAGTTTTAGTAATTTAGATCGATCTAGTTTGTCAGAATACATTTTTAGAGCTCATTCGATTTCTCAATTAGAAGAAATCTTTCCAGTTTGGTACATTTTGTTCGGTGAGCTGCCAGATTTATAAAAAGGTTGTATGATAAGGGGAACATAGGTTCCCAATGCCAGCAAAAGGTTACATGCTTATTACTATTTTCCGTTTAGTATGTGGTGTGCCCGTGGAATATATTTCTTATTCTGCTTAGGACCTGTTTGGCTGCCTATAAGTGAAAATTCATGCCCATTTTGGGCATATTGTTAACTCTGAAGTGAAGCTGAACTGAGTTCCCGCCTGGGACAATTTAAGGGAGAAAAGGCCTAAAGTGGCTTTGACCCAGGGGAGCTGAGGCCTCTTCGTGAAGTGGCCTTTCACTTGGCCTACATACACCAAGCCAATCAGGCCATTACTTGTGTTGCAAAAGGCAGTTATGGGCTTGTTTTTGTTACTTGGAATTTTTGGGTTATGCTGCAATTGATGCATTTATCATGTTAACTAGCATCTTCTTTCTCTTTTACTCTGCTAAGGAGTTACTTGCCTAGCTAAATGAAAATCCTGCCCTTGTTATCATCCCCTCACCCTGACCCTTAAGTACATTATTTTGGTGTTACCATAATAAAAATGGTTATTAAAGTCAAGTGTTGACCTTCTTAGTCCAATCTTTTGCCTTACTGATTACTAGGTATGCTTAACCATGTTTTTAAATGGAGTAATTCAATATTGTGCTAGTATGTTGACTCAGTTGTCTAAATTATTCAGGTAATGGCACAATGCCAAATACATAGGCTGCAACTCAATGATGCATCAGCTAAATATTTTGATTGATGGAAGTACTCAAAAAATAATAATTGTCATGCTTCTTAGCCACATCCAGAAGCACCACATTTTCGCTTTTTCTCTTAGGTTACTTGGATCTATTCTTCAAGTGATGCATGGTGGACAGTTGAACTAGCCAAAGCCATGAGAAATCCAATAACACCATCAAGCTCATAAAATCATACCTATTGATACATAGACTATGATACCTAATTGATAAAATAGAATATGATACTATTTGCACTTTAGATATTAATTAAAGAATTCATTACCAAATTAGATTGTCGAACATGCTTGGAGTTTTCCTCCATGTATCCTAGCTAGCCTCTTTTTCATTCATAAGTTCTAAGGTCTGAAATGATGCTGACTTGAGGTGATGAGTGGTCTTATGTCCAGAAACCTTAGTTGATCACATCTCATGCAATATATCTGCTTGTGTAATTTTACTTAAGCCAAACCTATATTAGAGTTTCATGTTATAAACATTTATGTTAGGTGGGAAGCATCACTCCTAGGTAATTTCTAGTTCTCACCAATCCATTTTCTTATAAACAGTAACTGAAGACTTCTCCTGTCCATTTTGCCTGGTGCGATGCGCAAGCTTTAAGGTGATATTTTGCTCTTGCCTGTTCATTTTTCTTTCTTCATGACTTTAGTTCTCTATTGATTCGTATTTTTCTAGATCTCTCTGATATGTTTAATTTGCTGTTTTATAGGGTTTAAGATATCACTTGACTTCCTCACATGACCTATTCAATTTTGAGTTCTGGGTAGGTAAACTTCTGAGATTGTCAGTCATATTTCATCAAATCACCTGTTGAGCATTGAACTAAACATGTTGCTGACTTAAGTGCAGGTAACTGAAGAGTACCAAGCTGTGCATGTCTCTGTGAGGACTGACATATGGGGATCTGAGGTTAGTACTCTGTCATTGTTGAAATTTATTGCTTAAATAATATTTATGTGGATTCTAAGTTGTAGACTGGTGTTTGAACTAGAGTAGTTCTATATAATAGTTTGCATGTTAATAGTTAGTTGGCATATTTCTAGCTGTTTTTAGGATATATTACAAGAAGTGGATACAAAAGCAGGCCTTAGGCAATGGTAAGGTTGCTCCATTGTAAGACGGGTATCCCGATTTGAAACACGGAAGCAGCCTCTCTGCATGCAAAGTTGAGGTTGTGTAATCCAAACCTCCCTAGACACTGCAGTAGTGGGATCCTCATGCACTGGGATATCCTTTTTTTTATTTTACAAGAAGTGGTCATATATTCTATTTGTTGTAATTTTCATATTTTTTGAGCCAACTTTACATGGATGCTTTTGGTACTACTGAATTCTGATGCAAAAATTGTGAAAAAAGGCTCTTCCAGTAGATAACAAAGGAACAAAAGGGAAAAAAAGAAAGAAAAACTCATTCTGTTATTATACTATGTTGAGAACATCCATGAATTAAATGAGTTGCAAAACACATCTCATGTCTCTTTAACAAAGAAAACTCGTGCTATCACCTAGTTCTTGAAGAAGGTAGCATCTAAACAGGAATACTCTCTTGAATATTTGCATATTTTTCTTTCCTAAGCTGTTATTAAGAGGCATTAACTCTTGAGTCTTGAGCATTAAACAGTTACATATATCCATTGATGCTTTAATTAGATAATTCTGAAAGGATGTGCAATTATCACCTGCTTTGGAAAGGTCATATACTCATATGGTTAAAGAGCCTTCTGATATCAATTCTCGATTTCAGGTCTTTTACTATCTAAAATCATATATTTGCAGGTTGTATCTGATGGAGTGGATCCAAGGTTGCAAACCTTTTTTTACTGGTAATCTTTCTGCACATCATTTTAATTCTTGCTGAAGCTTTGGAGCAGATCTTTCTTTGCACGGATAAAATTCAATGAATTTCTTTTAACTAAACATATGAATCTTATTGCTAGCTCAAAGTTTAAGAGGCATATAAGATCAAAAAATCTTGTTCAGAGTGCATGTCATGTGCATCCACATGTTTTGGAGTCGCAATCACCAGAAGCAGCCCAAGAAGGTTCTCATGAAGATTATCTGCAGAAAGAAAATGGCACATGTTCCTCTTACAGGCTCCTTGCCTACCCAACAGATGCTGCACTTCTGAATGGTTATAATGATATGCATCTCATTTATTATCCAGATATGCATTTAGTTATTTCTCACTCATAGGCTGAATATTTATTTATGAACCAGATAATGGCTCTTACAAAGAAGAAAAGCTTCAGAAACTATCATTCAGTGAAACCCATTTGATGTCTGCAAGGCATAAATCTGAAAGCTTTGGTTCCGAGAATCATTATGCTGCAGAGTGTATAGAACCTGGCTCATCTAGCCCTGATACTATAGGCATTTGCGCTGCTTCAGCTCAAGCTTCTATCAGTAATGATTGTGCTCAGCGTGGATCTGGAAGCAATCTTGCACCTCCAACTGTGTTGCAATTTGCGAAGACCCGGAAATTATCTGTTGAACGAACTGATCCCAGAAAGTGGGTTTCTAATCCTTGCATATTGTGCATACTTAAGAAACTGTTTTAGTAGTCCCTATATGATATGCAATACTGGCCTTTAGTTTGATATTTTAGTTCTCGACAACCTTACATCAATACTAGCTAAATTGTTATTTGTTTTTACTATTTTTTCATGGTCTTCTTCAGCAGCCAAGCACTGCTACAAAAACGCCAGTTTTTTCACTCTCACAGAGCTCAGGTGATGCATAGCTCTTTTCTTTTGATCACTTCATCAACTCGTACTGAAAATTCTTTATTTGCCTTATTAGCGTGCTCTCTGTGTTTCTAGATTTAAGCTGATATTTTATCTCTTATCAGTTGATACTGGTTTCCTGCATCAGTTTGAGAACTTAATGCTTCACCTTGTCAAGGTTCCAAAAGCAGCTGCAGTATGTAGACGGCCAGGGCACTGCATAGTGCCTAAGTGGTGTGCAGCTGTTTTAGGCAGGCATCCATGCGGTCCATATTTAAAATACTAAAAGATAAATCCACAATAATAGATAAAAAATAGAATATCTTTAAATAGTTCTACATCAGTAATTATGCAGCCTTTTTTGTAGGTCCATGTACTTCATTGACATCAGAATGCTATAATTTTGCTTCTTTGTGGGCTTTGTGTATATGCCTATTAAAATTGTTTCACTTTATATATTTGACTTGCATCAATTTCCTTCTCAAGCTTATACTGTTCATGCATGTGACTTCTGCTTTAACTTTGATATTCATCTTATATACACTGTCATTTGAAGCATTTTCATTTGTTAATATGGTTAAATTTGTAGCTGAGACATTATGGAATTGAGCTCTCTTTTCTTAACTAAACTTATTTAAGTTTATTATTATTTTTCTTTTCAACATTTTGCTGTTACATTTATTTTTATGAAAAAATCGTTCTTTTTAATTTCTTAGACATGATATGTTTATTATGTTTAAAGCCAATGGTGGCGGAGCAAGTAATTTCAGATCGGGACAGTGAGGATGAAGTTGATGATGCCATTGCTGATTTTGAAGATAGAAGGGTAAGATCCGGTGATTATGCTGTATTGCTCATTTCTGTCTTCTTTAATTAGAATTTTATTAGAGTCAGAGTAGGATAGCTACATTATCCTGCGTGTCTGGAAGGTCCAAGTCAATCATCTATAAGATATCGTTTTGGCTTGGTTTAGAACTCCTATTCTTTCATTTAAAACTGGCTGCATGTAATGTGCACCTTTGTGGTTATCAAATTCAGTGATCTGGTGTTTTATTATTCTTACAACATAAAGTGGAAATATTTTGTTTATCATGATGACCATAACATGATGCAGATGCTTGATGATTTTGTGGATGTGACAAAGGACGAGAAGCAAATTATGCATATGTGGAATTCATTTGTCAGGAAACAAAGGTTAAGCTTTATCTGGTTCAAATTCCATTAGTTCTCTTTGCATTAATCTAGCTTTGGTAATTCAAGTCTAAGGATTAATCTCAATCCTAGCTGTGTTTTTGTTAATTTTATGGTTTCCGTTATCCTGGTTGCCCAATCATCACATTTTGAACACAATTATACATTTACACTGCTCAATGTTATCGAATTGAGGATTAAGTGAATCATGAAGTAATGTCAAGAATTTTTGAAATGTCACATAACCATAGCAGGTGATGCGCCAATTGAAAA
Source organism: Phoenix dactylifera (assembly GCF_009389715.1). Taxonomy (NCBI): domain Eukaryota; kingdom Viridiplantae; phylum Streptophyta; class Magnoliopsida; order Arecales; family Arecaceae; genus Phoenix; species Phoenix dactylifera. The sequence continues at coordinate 10,981,104 of NC_052408.1, read as the reverse complement.
TATTTGGATGCCATAAAAAGGTATTCTGGTATGAAATAACTGGAATAAATATCATATTCAGTAACTTCATTTTGTTCAGATATAATCTCCAATGTCACACAATGAGTCCATGCACCCTATCCCCTCTACGCTTTCCCTCCTTCCATCGTACGCTCCTTTCTTTTGAGATGATCACCAAAAAATGATTACCTTGGACGGTTGAGCAATAACCAATTCGTCTATTCTTTGCAGCTTAGCTTGAGTTGGAATTTGGTGGTTAATAGCTGACATCTGTAAACTTTGGTCCTCATAAAAAATATGATCATTTTCTTTACAGGGTGCTAGCAGATGGGCACATTCCTTGGGCATGTCAAGCGTTCTCCCGGCTTCATGGACAAGTACTTGTGCGGTCTCCTGCTTTGCTATGGTAGGTCTCTGTTGTACCATGGTTTCCATGCAGATTTACATGCATATGCTTGTTCATTGCACCTCTTTTTTCTGGTTTTCTTTTTTCTTCATTTGCTATAATGTATGCTGCCGAATGTTTTAGCATCCCTAGACATGCAGCTTTATCTTTATGCTTGAAATTGTATTAACAACTTTTCTGCTGTCCATATACGGATGCATCTCTTACCCAAATTGCATTCGTGCATTGTGAGTCGCAACTTCTGAACCAGCTAATTCATCAAGGTTCTTTTAAAAAAGGACTTGTCCTCCTACTACAATATTTTAATTACTATTCCTGCATGTAATAAACACCGGCAGATAGCCTTCACCAATAAACTCATTGATGTGTTTATGGTGGTTCTCTTTTTCCTGTTTTAAGTTGATCCATCAAGTTATTATGTTCATTAACAAAAACCTGTATCGACAATCTTTTGTTGCATGAGCAGGTGCTGGAGGCTATTTATGATTAAACTTTGGAATCATAGTCTTCTAGATGCGCAAACCATGAACAATTGTAATTTAATTCTTGAAAGATCTCAGAATGAGAGCTCGAATCCCAAGCAAAGCTGAGAATTTTGAGATTCACTCATTAGATTGGTCATTCCTGCAACTGAAGCCACCTGATTTGCTAATCCCATTCCCCTTCCATTTTTGGGGGATCTTTTTTATGTTTTTTTTTTTTTTAAATATAATTTAAGGAGTGGGTTATCATTGTTTTAGAGGGGGGGTTCATAGTTTTCATTTATAGGGGGTATTAAGAAAAGGATGGGGAGGAAGCCGCCTTCGCAGCGGATGTACTGCTGTGTCACAGATCATTTTACATGAATATTGACATTTTTTAGAACTTAAAAGTGAGATAGTCATTCATATTTTTAGCATCAAGTGATTTGCCTTCTCCAATGCTCTTTATTTTTTGGAAAAAGAAGAAAGATTAACTAATTAATCAAAAGACAACTTAATATTTGTACTGCAGTGTCGCATGTCGATTATCCACCTCACTTGCTCCCATTGTCAAGACAACTTGCCAGGGTAGACTGGAATCCAAATTAACCAAGTCATTAATACGTGGAGGCATTTCATCAGAAGGTTCTCTCTTTACTTGCTTCAGATGATGTCGTGCTGGTTGGAGTTATATCGGGAAGCCACTTTATCTGATATTGAGAACGTCTTGGAGGATTGTGTTGTTGCTTCATTTGAATGGATGAATATTATGTATCCATCTGCACATATTTATCATTCTTTTCATTTCTTTATAAAATAGTTGGAAGGCGTGCAATGTTATGACATGATATTGTTGGGCAGTACGGACGGTACATGATTAGCTACGATAGAAATGAGTGAGCGATTGTGGAGAAGAATGCCCGTAAACTTAAAAGGATGGAGTACGTACGAATTGGGTATACTAGGGCTGTAAAAGTTGCACACGGCCTCTTACAAAGTTGAGTACAATCGATTTTGGAATTTGCCCTTCTTTTTTAGAAGAGTTGCGTACAGTCTCAACTGAAAATAAAATTAAGCAATTAATCTATAAGCATTGGGCATTCGTCAAAGGTGTATATAGGATATTATAATTTGATGCAGCATCCATATGTTCTTGTAAGATCAACAATTAATTAGATTTTTTTATACAAAATTCACTTAATTAAAACAAGAGTAGTTTCATAAGAGATAAAATAACCTAAATTATTAAGATTTTTACATTGCTATCATATCCTTGCAAATATTATGTATTATATATTTGCTTTTAAAAAGTCACCATACATATTTATATCATCTTGTTTTTGTGACATTGCTCCTTTTGATTTACATTTTGGCTGAAAATATAAATAAATAACTATTTTTAAGTATAAAATAAACTTTATTACTCTTTGCATTAATATCTTTGAATATTTAGCAAAACATAACTCTTTGTAGTATAAACTGTATGCTAAATTTTTCTAGTGATATTAATGAAAGGGGTACTAGTATCATTTCATATGTAAGATAGTAATTCATTAACCCTACCAATCAAAATTGTGGCAGGAGGAGGAGCATCACTGTTAATGGAGGATGCTTTGAGAGGTAAATAATGGTGTTTAGAAAGTAAATATGTAATAAAACTGTATTTGAAGGATATATATGTGAAAATTTTAATTTTCATTATATCATATATATATATATATATTATCATGTTTTTTTTTTTTCCTTTTTTGTTGGTAGTTCTGGGACAAGAGCCACTTTATATCGAATTGTACTAGATTCCCCAGGCACCAGCATTTACATATAAAGCGAATCAGGTGGCAAGATTCCAGTCCAAACATCTGGCAGGCTGAAGAGTTGGCAACCGGGTTGACAAGATAGTCGTTGGCTTGGTTCGCCTCCTGGAGGTCTGGTGACTAGCTGGGTGTGATGTGAGCTTTTTAATTTCTCAATGAGAAGGGTGCGGTCCATGAAAGCAGTGATGCAAAGCCCCCTTCAATCCAAATTGCCGTGGCTTGTAGCATGAAATGGGCTTTCCTCAACCCCTCAACAGCAGTCAGCAGCCCGGAGCTCTGCTACTGGAATAGAGGTCGCATGGATCAGCAGTGACCATGCAACAAGTATCCGGTCGCTGCGATCTCATAACAATATCGAAATTAAATCTTTGGGGGATCCGCCAATCCCAAGAGGGCGAGATTGTGGGAGAGACGCCGTCCAGCCGCGGCAGGGAGACCCCAGAGTCCGAATGATAAGCTAGCGTGCGGGCTTTGAGCAGAAGAGTTCCATGCCATATACCATGATGTCCAATTTTTCTGAGAGGGGAGAATCATCCATCCAAAGAATACCATTCCACGAAGGACTTGTTTGGTTTGCAGAAAAAAGAGAAAAAATGTGGGGCCAATGAGAAAATAGTGAGATATTTCATATTTGGTTGGGGATTTTAAAAAAGATAGGCTTTCACATTTTATTAGAAGAAAAATCCGGTAAAATCCAATACCCATTCGCTGGATATTGGGATAATTTTCTTTCAAAAATATCTCTAAGTATTTAGGTAGAATGGAGTAAGATATTTTTCTTTATTAAAAATATGATAGATAGTTTATATTTTTTTAAAAAAAATAAATACGCAATCAAACATAAGTTATTCTAGAATGTGTTTTTTTTAATAACTAAATACAAAAATTATTTTTTAATCCATCATACATCCAAGTATCAATATATGTATATTAAAATTATTTTAATATCAATAATTTTAGAACTTGTTTGATACGCAAAAAAAAAAAAATTACAAAGCAGAATAAGCAGACAAATGCTTCATGATGTTCAATGGACGGTCCCGATCAGTAGATCTTGATCTCTCTCCCTGGTGGTAATTTGTTGTTTCTGAGTGAAACGAGGCATTTTTAACACGTGTTGCAGGCTTGCAGCATCAAATAGCGTGCCTCAGAAGTTAGACCCGACGGTCAGCGAAGAGCAATAAAACCCCTCGCGGCGACCCGAGGCCAGGGCTTTACCACGAGAGATACCCTAACCTAACCCTAGCTCCCCTCTCCCTCTCTCTTACGCCCTCTCGCCGCCGTTCTCAACCATGGTGATAGAATTGATCCTTTCCCTCTTCGATTCATTGACTCCTTCGTCTAGTTGTTGATTTCATTTCTTGTTGTGTCTTTACTTGGGTAGGGCTTTTATTTGATTCGTTTATCTTGTTTTTTTTTGGGATCTGATAGCCGTTCAAGCGATACGTGGAGATCGGGAGGGTTGCCCTCGTGAACTACGGGAAGGATTACGGGAGGCTCGTCGTCATCGTCGACGTTGTCGACCAGAACCGAGTATGTATTTGATCTGTTTCTCAATCCATTTTCTTTGAAAGAAAGTTTCTATTTTTATGAAGATGAGAAAATTTCTATTTTGTATTTTCTTTGGGTTTGAGAAGCAAAAGCCTAAAGTTTTGAGCCTTCTTTAGTTTTTCCGGAACACTCTTTGTTTGTCTATAGTTTCATTACCACTCCGGCGATGCATGGTGTGTTTATTTCCGTGGGCTTGGACGAAAACTGGGGCTTATTAGCTCAGTAGGAGGATCTCTTAATTATTTTTTATTATTTTTGAGTGGATCATTTTGCTCCAATTGTTATTCTTGTTTAGAAATACACTCCAATCTCTTGTAGAAGAGATGGTTCCGCAATATGCTATCTCAACTTGTTTCATTTCCGTTTTTCTGTTCCTGTCTCCATAGAAATTGGCTGAATATTCTTACTATCTATTGGCAATGGAAAATCATTTTTGGACGGGACTTCATTCAGTTGGTTGGATCCAAAATTTTTGTGATTTTTTGGCACCTTGTTTGCATCTAGCTTGAATATGGATAACAAACATTGGTATACACTTGACAAGCGAATTGGAAATCTGGAATGCATAGGTCGGGATACGGAGTTGACTCACAATATTGAAATTTAGTGTCTGTTTCTTTTAATTTTTCTTTTCTATTTTCAAAAACAAAATTGTAGAAACTGAGATAAAAAACATGTTTGGTACTATTATTTTTATTTCGTATTTTAAAGTAATTTTAATTATTTCTAAAAAAATTGAAAGAAGTCTTGCTTTCAAATATTTTCAAAAACAGAAAATTCATATCTTTTACCGCTACGGCCTCCACCACCATCATCGTTGTCTCTGACACCACTATGGCCGCCGCCATCATTGTCGCTGTTGTTTCCATTGTCGTCACCTTCACTACATTGCTAGTGCTTTCACCACAATCATTGTTACCACCACAGTCATAGCCATCGCCATCTCTACTACTTCATCGCTTCTATCATCGCTCCCTTTGTTATATTGTTGGTGCTCTCACCACCACCGCTATGGTCGCCAACAGCACAACTATTGTCATCACCTCCGTCATATCACCTTTGCTATTGTCGAAACCTTTGCTATACCGCCACTAGATTTGCCACCAACAAAACTGCCACCTCCGTCGCTTTCACAGCAACTGCCACCATCTCCATATTGATTTTTAAAAGTAATTCATTATACCAAAGATGTTTTAATTTATATAAAATAGGAAAAACAGAAAATAGAATATCTATTTTTTCTGTTTTTTGAAAATAAAAAAATAAAAATGATGTTAACATTGTTTTCTTCTTCTTCTTTTTTTGTCCTCTTTAGGTTTTTTCAGTGCATTCTAGATAAATAGACATGAAATAACTATTTAGGTTGAGATACGTTTGTAGTGTTTGTAAGCTATACCAACTCAATGGAATCATCTTTACTTTGATGTGAAAAACTGCAGGAAAATATTTCTTAGTAATAGAACTTATGAATAGTAATTTAGGTTGGATTATTAAACATGACCATATTAGACTTTTTTTTCTTGTGACAAGGATTAAAGATGAAATATCAACTAATTTATTTTTTTAGTATTATAAAATTCAGGTTCTTGCAATCCTTTACATTACTCATTTTTGGCTTTATTAATAAGTTCTGCTGAACCGGCCGGTTCAGCGCGTCCCGATGCCGGCCCCAACCGGTACGGTTCGGCTGTGAAAAACGATTCCGACCCTATAGGAGCCGGAATTGGCCATTTTCTGTTACGTACCAGTGCGAATTAGGTCGGTTCGCACCGGCCCAAGCACAGCTTCCTGCACTCCCGCGTGGGCCATTTAATAACACTCTGTGGAATTTAACGCGTCCGCGCGCAGACGCACAAGCAAGAAATCGTGCACCTAGCTCGTGCTTGCGTGCGATTCCCCATGCAGGAACTGCGGCCGTGGCCGGTTACCCAGCAGGGAATCGCGCCCGTGTTCCCCTGAGCAGGGTAGCGTGCTGACGCGGGCTGGCAGCCCGCGTGGGCTAATTAATGCTACTCTGTGGCAACACGTCCGTGGGTGGATGCGTTTTTTTTTCGCGTCTGCGCGTCGCGTTTGTGCGCGCGTCTGCTTTGTTGGCTGGTTCGGTACCGGTTCCAACCGGTACCGAATTGGGGCCCACGGGTATGTCGGTACAGTCGGTTTGGCGGGCCTTGTCGACAGCTAATCGAAGTATGAGTGTTCTTCTTCAGTAAACTAAAAATAATTTTTTTCTGGATTGGAACAATAATCTAAGTTAATTTTGGTATTTTATATCATCTGATGCAATTGGAAATCATTGCAGGATCAGATTTATACTTTGTATGCGGATGATCTTTCTTGTCTACTCTGAATGCAATGGCCAACTCTGTGCATCTTCATGATCAGATGCAATTGGAAACTATTGCACGATCAGATGCATACTTTGTATGCAGATGGTCTTTCTTATCTACTCGGTTTGCATTGGCCAACTCTGTGCATCTTCATGACCTCTGAATTCTGATCCTGATGCTTTTTAACTTTGTCAAAATGGATTGACATTCTAATGATATAATCAGCTTCTATGTTAATGTTTTTCCCTGAAGTAGATAAATAGAGGCAAATTTGATGTCACACCTTTATTCTACCTATATTTGAACCAGCTGCTTGCTATTTGAAATACATTTTTAATCTGCCTGTGCTTTACTCTTGAATATGAATGAGTTTTTCCTCTGCTGCATTGAAGGTTTACTTTGAAAAGCATGGAGCAGACACCAAATTGGATATTATCTTTCTTTTCTTTTCTCTTTTTAATTAAGACAAATGGAACTTATCAGGAAAGACCATAGAAGAACAGTGTGTTCAGAAATTGATTACATTACAGGAAGGTTGACTTGCCAGCAAATATTGGTGAAGGTTCCTTTGTATCCTTTGTTTTTAACAGAATATTCGTAACTATTGATGATGCATTGTAAAAGGAAAGAACTAGTTACAACTACATGAATTGTAGACCATGTACCTTCCACACGAAATGCATATTCCAATTCTAGAAGTGGCATTAGTCATTTTACGTTATACCGTATCTTCTATTGATATTGACAAATTTAAAAGTCTTTTTTGAGTTGTAATTTGAAAGAATTTAAACCTCATATCTCAGAACGGTGGATAATGTAAAGTGTAACTAGTAGTCCAACTTCCTTAAATGTCTTCTTTGGTATCCCACTGCTGTACTGCAACATGATTATGATTTTGTTGTTCTATTTCCATTTTTAATTTCTATTGACTGACTTTTCCTATGTACTGTTATAAATTGGGTAAGTTTTGTATTTATATATTCTCCGACTTTAGATATCTCGTCTAGTCTGAAATGTTGATAATTACAGAAATTCTTTTCGTATTTGGAAATAATGGATTGGTGGTTGGGGAATAAATCTTTCATTTTCTTTTTATATACTTGAGGTAAAAAAAAATAAAAAATAGTAACATGTCTACCTGGACTTGAACAATTCTTCCCCAATATCTGATGACCTTCCTTCAGAGTTCTAGACAAGAGATCATAATTTTTTGATGGGTGTTGTTTGTGGTTGTCATTTGAAAACTTTTATCAGGCTCTGGTCGATGCCCCTGATATGGTGCGAGGGCAAATGAATTTTAAGAGGCTTTCCTTGACTGATATTAAGATCGACATTCCTAGACTTCCTAAGAAGAAGTCTCTAATTGCTGCCATGGAAGCTGCAGGTATGATTCAAACTCTCTTTCTGTAACCTCCAAAGGAGACATCCTCTTTCTTTGGTTCATCCAATAGATTATTTAATGGCAGATGTGAAGAACAAATGGGAGAATAGTTCATGGGGAAGGAAATTGATTGTTCAGAAGAGAAGAGCCGCCTTGAATGATTTTGACAGGTTCAAGGTCATGTTGGCAAGGATCAAGGTTGGATTTTCGTTTGTTTCATCCTTTCTCCTCAAATCATATCATTTGATTCCCGTTTTCCTAATGCTCCAATCTTCACTTTTTCAGAGAGGTGGTGCTATCCAGCAGGAGTTCGCAAAACTGAAGAAGCAGAATGCATCCTGAGGTCTGATGGCATGGTTCGCTGGTTTTTTTACATCGCTTGTGATGCATCCCTGTTCGATCTTACTTTTAGTTCTTGTTCAAAAGCCAGAACTTGGGGGATCTTTTAGTAGAGATCTTATCGGAGATTTTGCCTAGATATTTACATTTTTTTTTTATGTTTTTGTTTTAATGCCAAGTTTGTTCTTTAATCGCTGAATGTTGCAGGTAGCTAATTATTCTGTTTTCAATTTGACGAATTTCCATGCTTTTGAACCGTCAATCTAAACGGAGTATTGTAAGAGCTAATACGATGGACAGGAAGGTGCAGATTGCCCTTTTGTTCTGATGAATCTCCTTTGAATGCGGGTTCACGGTGTTGCTTAGCTTGGCCCCTTAAGCTAATGAGAATTGCTCGTCTGTGTGGGATTCAGAGGTCTGGAGTTTTGCGTAAAATGGTACGATGCAAATAGAGGCCTAATTTTAGTTGGAAACGTACGCTCAAAATGAGTAATGTATGCAATGGGGCCTCAATCTGGTATCTGAGGATGAAAAGGTCCTTCGTTATTAAGAGGTCATATGACTTGGGGATCGCTGTCGGCCGGCGTCCCACGTCAGCACCAGGCACGGCGGGTCTCTGGCTTAAACATCAATCTTCCCATGAGACGGGGCCCTGAAACCATTTGGTGGTATCGGGTTTGGGCCCAAAGCACATCGCGCTCCGACCTTTCTCGGCCCGCTGCATTATGGTCTATTCTCTGGTCAGCGTGGAAACACAGGCGGAAAAAGTCCGGCTACAGGATTCTACCGATGGTAGAACCATGGAAACAGAAAAAGTCCGGTTGCAGGATTCTACTGATGGTAGAACCAAGCGTAGGGAAACAGAGAGGCGGTTGGTTTGGTTTCATCCAGTCAGGATGGTTCGGTTAAACAAATCATCGTTCGTTTCGTCTGCCATCTTGTGCCTGCTTTCTCTCTATGCCTCCTGAAACCATCTTGTGCTTGCTTGCTCTCTATGCCTCCTGAAACCATCTTGTGCTTGCTTGCTCTCTATGCCTCCTGAAACGGTTGGTTTGGTTTGGTTCTATCCAGTCAGGATGGTTAGGTAAAAAAATCATCGTCCGCCGTCTTGCGCCTGCCTCCTGAAACTTCCATTTGTAAGTTTCCGTCGGTTGTCTCCTTGCAAGGAGCTACTCGTCCTACCGCGAGACCTAACAGCCTGGGGCAAAATCAGTGCTTGGAGAGAATCCTCCGGTTTTCTTCCTGGGTGCTCCTAAGCGTGAAAACCTAGCCTGCATTGTCTTCTTCTTGTCATAATTTTCGTTAGTGTACAAAACTTTGTCCCTGAAATCAGTTCCCTGGATCTGGCTGCTTTTATATGGAATATGCTATGGTATCAATAGAACTAGCTCGGTCGTCACTGCAAATGGGATGGGTTGAAGTGTCTGAATCGACACTGTGTATTGTGCATGTGCATTAGAGCTTGCCTATTACTTTTTATACCAACATATTTGTGGCCCTACTAATTGCAGCGGAAAATGGGATAGCACTGCCGCCCTCTTGTACCTCACCCTATCGGATTGGATCGTCCTCTTTATATATTATCGGAAGCACTGCAATAAAATCCTGGAGATCAGGTAGTGCTGTACAAGTTTTGGGGGCACTAATGACTAATGTATTCCAAAATAAAAGAATAGCTACCCCTTCCCTTGTTGTACGGTTGCGTGATTCCTTGATGAATCCGCGCTCCTGCAGCACAAGCCACAATGCTTGTACAATTCGCTAAGCTAGGGTTGGCATTCATCATATGGATAAAACGACCCTATATTTTGCACGCGGCAGGACAGAGCTTGCACATTGCTGTTCAACGCTGCGCAGCAACTTCACGACTACTGTGGTTCCTTCTCAGCAGAAACCCGGAACAAACCACAATATGAAACAATTATCTAGCTAAATTCACGATACCAAGTTATACATGTAATAGACATCTTTGATGGAAGTTATAACACTGTCAAATGTCCAACTTTTGCTTTTAAAAATCCCCTTGAACCTCATTTTCGTAAGGATAAACTGAAAGATGATGAAAGCGTTTCCATATGCCCATTTAATCCATGCAGCAACAGGGGCCTTTGGAGATTCCAACAGATGTATCAACACTCTGAAACTATCGAGCTTGGAATGGGGTTCTTTCTGTTTGCTTTATGGTACCACAGAAATTGATGTTCGAGTGTAATCAACAAGGATGCCTCCAGATTCTGAGAGTATGTCATAGCAATCCTCGAGCAATCACGGAAAAGAATGGTTCCAGAGTCCTCAGAAAAATCTAATCATAATAATGTTAAAGCAAGGAATGCCGTGATCAAATAATTAGTTGTGGCATTCCTCTGATTCGCAAATCTCCTGTTTCTCACAGTAAGAAAAAAAAAACTCACTGCTTCAATGCGAATAGCTCACAAGAAATTATGTTGTCCGTACATGCTGATCTGCCAGAGCCTATAACTGGAACAAGGTTAAAAATTGGCTCCTTACTGATATCAATGCATTTATTGACCTCCGCAAATTCAGTGAAAACCCCAGAAAATATGTCAGCCAAAACTTCAGTAGCAATGGGAATATTTGTTGCGTAATAGAACCTCAAGTTCTGCACATTTAATACATGCATATGAATAAGGAGAAGCAAATTAAAGACATTTGCGGCTACAAGGTAAGCAAGCAAGTTGCTTTGTGGGAATAATAGTCTTAGACTGCAAATTTTTGTATGCAAACATTCATGGAAACATATAGATGATGACATGCAAGCACGTTTGCATCATTTACACATGCAGGTATGCGGATTGATTCCACACTCGTGGGGCCAAGCACAAAACTGTACAGAGAACTAACATTCTAATAATTGAAATCATAATCGGGCAACCTTGAAATACTTTCTAGTTGGTAGACATTTGATATTATTACTTACACAATGTAGAACCAAATTGTTTCTCAATAAATTATTAGGTATTCGAGAACAAAGGCTGTTGGCTTTTTGAAATTATTAGTACATGGAAATATTTCTGAAGCATCTTTGGCAGATTCTTTACAGGCACGTACATATGATTAAGTGTGTGTGCTGCTTTTGAAGAACAAATATAGGCTTTTAACAAATCAACTTACTTTTGCTACCAAAAAAAATTATCAAAGATCAGAAGTAAGAAACTCACCGTCAGGTCTCCCCAAAGGAATTCATTCTCCAAAAGGATCTTATCAAGAAGGAAAACAGAAAACATTGCAATTTCTTTCACGTGCTTTTCAGTGTTGTGGTGCCAAAAGTTTCCAAGTTTCTCATCACTTTTGGAGCAGACCTTGGCTGCCACATCATTAGTAACAGACACTACCGCCGAGCAAATCTTTCCACTGATGGTATGAATCTGGCAACAAGAATCATGCCATTCTGAGTACTCAAATCTCCATTTGTTTGCTATTTCTTGTCTAGGTGGTTGTGCAATGCCAGTTTCAATTTCATACCCATTCCCTGGTATGTGAAGGACAGGTTTTACCTCCACGAGTGCTCTGCAAGAATAAAGTTTTTAAAATGTTTTTGTTCAGGACACATATAATATTAAGGTAGAATGCAGCACAAAATTCTTCACATTCTTGTTCTGAGCACAGGAAACCAAAACGAGCAGGTAAATTGAAGACATGATATTAACCATTAGACATTTTTACACATCACAATATACATGATAAAGCTTGGAAATGCTAAATCGAAAGTAAAATTTGTGCCACTTGAGCAGTAGAACCAAATATGATAAGAATACATACCCTTTGGGAAGGTCAGTTGCAAGAATATATAGGAAAATAGGATCAGAAACTCTTCTCTTGTGCTGCAAACCAGAGACCCTTTGTCCAATGAAAAATTCCATTTTGTGCTGAACTTCAGTCCTCTGACTTGACGTGAGAGATGCAGAACAGTAAATGACAAAAAGAATTGCAGAAGCAATGGAGCTATTGAAGCAGTTGGCCACTGCCTCGCTGTTTAGTAATGCCTGTTCTAGTTCAGCAGCTGGACCTCCAGAGCATAGCATCATTGTGGGGGGGTCCAGCCCCAACTGCCCAGCCAAGTAGAGAACTTCTTTATGCAAGGTTGCCTACATAGAAAGGATTAAACATTTTAGGAGTAGGTGGGCTTTCACCACCCTTTTTCCAAAAACATAGATTTTAGAACTCATGCCAATGCACTGTTCATTTTCTAAGAACTAGCTATAATGCATGTACATCTCTATTCTTCCTCCATTTGAGGTTCTTAGAATCTAGTATACTAAATATCACTTTTAGAAGTTTTTGAGTTCTTCCTTCCTGCTAAATTTGATTTTCTCTCACCAAATTGGACCTTAGCATGAGTAGGCCTGTTCCTATGAATTGTCACTAATTTTTTAGTTCTCAAAGTTCGGCAATGTTAAAATCCTTTCTTTACATAATCTAGCATGTTTTAAGCTTTTCTCAAGAGAAATCTAATTAGGTTTATTAGGGAATATTTAAATCTTTAACAGATTAATATGGCAAAGGTTATTTTTTGAACTGGAAAAAAGTTGAAATTAAGCTACTTTTATATAAATTAAGGATTAATTGGAAAAAGGGGACACTATGAAGCTGACCATCTTATAAAAGTAATCAAGTTGTATCAACAACGCTTTGCATACATTCACAATTATATGACCAAAAAAAGTTCAATATGTATATCTAAAAATGAACATCAAAGTGAACTATTTATAAGGATCTTACCTGGCTATATGGCCCAATGCAACTAGGCGCCCAGCATGAAATGCTTTGTACATGCAGAACTCTTTTGCTCTGGTCCTTTGCTACTAACACTTCAATATAAGCATTACCTAGGCCAACCTGGAGCAGAGGCAGTTCAATGGTACTGCGCGATGGAACACCCAAGTAGCACTTCTTTTCTGTAATAAACCTCACATACACTTCATTGGCGAGTGCAAATTCCTTCATATTGGAAATATAGAGGTGAATGTACAGAACATTCACCCAATCAAAACCATGTTCACTGAGTTTTGATTCAATTCTCTTCAGAATCGCTATCAGATCTTCCTTCAGGTCTGCGAGTTCAAATTCTAGAACATTGGAATACTCAAATAGCAAAGTTTAAAAAAGCACTCACCTAAGCAAAGATAATTAAGATTCACAAGAGGAAAACCAACTTTCAACAGGGAAATGTATGCTTACCTTCTGGGGTTGTAGAAGGATTTTGAATCCAACAACCAATGGAAAACATGTCCCTTCTGGTTGCTGAGATACACAAGTTCACCTTCTTAGTAGTACACATGTCAGATGCCAAATCCATGGATTGACACTTGACCATATAATTCGGCACAGAATCTCCTTGCACTTCACATATATAACTCATTTTCTCTGAACAACTATTGCTACAACTGCTGATAGACGAATCCACTTTTTTGTGGTGAAGATGGAACACCAAGGGATGAAGGATGCCAACTGGTGCAATGGAATCGGCTGAATGCAGTATGACTTGAAACTTGTCGAGCATAATCCTGGCGTTCTGCAAGTTTGTACATGTTAGACCTACTCAACAATCTGAGGAATCCAAGATATATTATGACAACTACTCTAAATATCGAACAAGACAGTTGAAAAGCAATAAAGGTAAGTCTGAGTGCAGTAAGACTTGAAACTTGCCAAGCATAATCCTGGCAGTCTGCAAGTTTATACAAGTTAGACTTGCTCAACAATCTGCCAAAGAAATATTATGACATCTACTGTAAATATTAAACAAGACAGTTGAAAGCACTAAGGATAAATCATATCTAGCTTCTTTGTTTTGCAATTTTCAGGAATATATTATTCAGTAAACTCCTTCTGTTGGGAGTTGATTCCACAAGCTTTTCCAGCATCATCCACTCATATTAAAGGGATTCAGCTTCAGCAATGCAAGCTTTTGCAAATGCAGCCCTGCTTTGTCGTTTCCTCATTATTCATCTCATGCATCTCAAATGAACATTAGATAAAGAATATATGGCTTGCATAACCACATGATATTCAAATGCAAAATCTAAACAGCTAAAACAGTACCCCCAGCCATAGCAAGCTTAATGAATACATCACATCGAATCCCATTAAACAGGAGCCGGAGATAGAGACTTACTCTAAACAGAGGGCAGTCAAGAGTTAGCGTTTCATATTCTCCTCCTTCACCACAGACGTTTATTCCATAAAGCCTACACAAAAGTAAGAGATAGAACCAAATCATAATTGTGCAAACATTTAGCAAGCCCATTTCTGCCATAAGAAGGCTGATCAAGACTACAGGTTCACTTTACATACTGTATATGGCAGAATATTATATGTCATAGAACCCAGGACCAATTCCGCTACCTTTTTCAAGGAAAGGATATCTAACACATAAAAGTCAGCTGTAACTTGCATCAAAACCCATTTTTTGTGTATTTCTCTGCAACTTACTCCTAAATTGGATCTGGTAGCATATTTTCTAAGTATGATTTGGTGTTTTGCTGCACCAGGATGGACCAGAATTATACCTTAAATTGTTGTCCATCACTCATATATAATAGTCCTTGCAGCTCAATAAACATGTCAGCGGGCAATGGTAAATAATAAAACAAATGAAAATCGGTCAAAGTTGATGTACCCTTACATACTCTTTCATTTGAAGCAGATGTGATTGCAGATCTGCAAGTTCTTGGCCCAAATGCTTTGCAGGGTTCAAACCCATAGCTGCAACCTGTAATGTTCAAGTGAATTAGCTATAGCTAACTTCACTTCTCCACAATAAACTATGTCCTAAAGGACTGCTAAATCTTTTCCAGTGTATTTCAGGGAATTCAATATCTAAGCATTGCCAAAAATTCCTGACATAAGATGACCAAAGAAAACCTGTCCTTCTGGAGCTCAAATCTCAAGCCAGTAGCATGGCCTATTAGCTCCAACAAAAGACATCTTAGCAAGGAACTCGAAAGCATGGAATTTCCAACAATTTGATATTTCAGTAAATATACTTTTAATAAAAAAAGGCAAGATGATGACAATAGTCAAATCAAGAAACTTATACAGACGATCTGTCCCGGCAATCAGGACTGCCCACACATTGTGATTGGAAAACATGCAGATGAGTTTGGGGGGGGGGGGGGGGGTGATTGCAGAAATAATCACAATAATTTAATTACGAAAAATACAAGTCCACCGAGCATAAGTTCTAGTTTGGAAAATCAAGCAAATTAAATTTCCGGATATGGATAAGTAAATGTTATATAGTGATGGCTTTTTACCTTAATAGTGATAGCCAATATTCCCCTCCTTATCTGATAAGAACCAACATCATGGAAACCATTAGCATCAAAGCAATGTCAAAATAAGTGGCCATTAACAATTTGTCAGTAAAATAAGCATATGTTAAACGAAACAACAAATGAACTCCAGATTACCATTTCTTCAAGGAGGAAAGTTTGATCTTGTTTCCATAAATAAGCCAGAGAAACAAGGCCTAACCTCGAACAAACACTCTCCACCCGTAGCCTCTGATAATCAGATGCAATGGCACCCGAAGAGACTGCTGTGATAGAGGGAATTCGTTGTTTAACTTCATTTAACAGAATAAACATATCTTCTACTTCGTCTCCTTCAGTCACCGCATAACTAAGATGTTGATGCCTACGCACAAAATAATAACATCAAGCATCTGAAGAATAAAATGAAGAGGGTGGAAAAAATCTACTGCAAGAGACAGTATAGAAGATCGAGCTTATAAGGATAAATAAAGAAAGCCCTTTTCGGGAAAAACCATTTTTGAGAAAAATGTAACAGAAGAGAAACATAAAGCATCTTTTAGTGTATTCTCAAAACATCATAAATAATCATAGCATAACTTATGAAAAAAAGATTCTACAGTCCCCAAACAAGTTCATTTATTTTGGATTGAGAAGAGAAGCATCTCAAAAATAAGGCATCATCGTGCTTTACAGTAGAATTGTAAATGACCATTATTTTCATTAGCAAACCAAAACAAAGATGAAAAATTGATTACCATTATTAGAAATTATTATATAAAAAACAAGAAAGTGAAGGGAAAAAACAGAATTTTTTAAAAGTAAAATTTAAATCATTAGGTTTTCTATTGAGGTAGCATACCTTGAGGATCCTCGTATCCGCCTCCGAAACAATGGCAGTCCCATACATTCTGCATAGCTAATTACAATTTGGTGCCCAACCTAATTTTATTTATAAAAAAAAGCCAAAATTTATAACAAATTCATCACTCATACTTTCAAACATGTACATAAATTAATAACAGCGAAAAAAAAAGTTTATGGATTTCTTTATAGAATAACAGTAGATCAAATACATGATGTGATTTTTTTCAATTAAGATGCATAGTTTTCAGGAGGGTCGAGGTGAAAGGGGCGGGTGTTCTTTTCCGCGCGCGCGGCGGGGGCGGATGATGGATGTGGAGGAGACAACTAGAATTGATACAGGAGAAGACATCACCAACAAGCTTTTTTTTTTTTTTTTTTTTTGGTGCAACGGCAACTTACACGCGCCGGGCGTGGGTACAGCCAACAAAATCAGAAAAGAGAAGATGACAAAGAGACTGGGGCACTGATGCACCCTCGCCCCAGATGAACCCTCCCGACTGGGGCACTGTTCCAGAACTAAGGATCAAAAGAAAAGTTGACAATCAAGAATCGTGAGAACGAGAAAGCATTGTCAGCGACGTCTCCTCGGATTATCGAAGACAAGACAGAGAAAACTTACGGTTTGATACATGTAGCTGTCGAGCTCGTCCACAGAATCATCAAACGGAAGCAAGTTGGCCAACGCAACGATCTGCGAAAGATAAAATGCAATGGAGTTCATGGAACGAATAAGGATCGAACCAAAAGGGGGATCGGGGATTGAGAGATGACCTCGTGGCCGTGATCGATGCATCGCATCATCGCGTAGCAGCTGTCCTTGCCGCCGCTCACCAACGCAACCACCTTCATCTCTTCCCCCCCAGATGAATCGGCCGTTTCTCTCCGTATCCCTCTTCTTCTTCCTCTTTCGTCTTCCACCCAACACCCTAGGGTTTTTGCGACCCCAATTACATCTTCCGTACACTTTTTTCCCCTACCTATAGAAATTTTATGCGCATTATATTCAAGCAAGCTGATATCGGTGGAGGGTTCCAAGTATTCCGGATGAAAAACGGATTATCGCTGGGATCGAGCCTATTCTTTGTGGATCTAGATCAGACATGTAAAATAAATGGGCCCGGACTTGGCAACGGTCATTAATTGGATCCGGAGGGCCCAAAGAATAATGGTTGCATCTAATTTTTGCTTCAAAATATCTAAACAATAATGAGGGATGAAAGGGCTTTTCGGGCCAAACATGTTTCTGTGAAGTTAATGGGGCTGCGAATTAGGTGGCCGCTTTTGTAGTCAGTCAATTCGGTAGTACTTTGTAGGTTGAAGATAGAGAGTTGCCCCTAGCATTCTGAAGTATTTTGTGGAATTGTCTTGAGTTATATATACCAAAATTGCTTGGCAAATATATCAAAGCTTGATGAGCAAGCGTGAGAGAGAGAGATGGCCATATCACTTCCAAAAGAAGATAGGGAATTATAAAACCATTTTCTTAAAAAAAAATATGGGACTATTTAATCCAAACCATATGAAAATACAGCAACCAATCTATAACTCTTAGATATGTAGAATAGGTCTAGTCAATTGACCACGTCCCAGCCAGATTAGATCTGACCCAAAAGTTATAATTGAAGACCCATGGGATAGGTTAGATTAAAAAAATTTAGATCTGATCTAAACTTCAGGTCAAGTTTACATCTTGCATTTCAAGCTGACCTAACCCAATTGTATATCATATGTATCTAATTTATGTAAAAAAAAAAAAAGGCTCGGCCCGATTTTATTCAACTCAAAAAATCTGAATCATAGAAATTTTATTCTCTTTCACTTTATATATTTTTCAATTCATCGAATGAACTCTTATTTAAACTAATCCATTTTTGCATCTCAATAACTACATCTACTCTTGTCAGTTTCCACTTAATTATATTTACACATTTATATTTCAATATTTGTTTCGGCGAAGTCTTATTTACAATTCCTTCAAAGTGTATGTGTGTGTGTATATATTAGAAATTGTAGTTTGTAAAATTAGAATGATCGACTGCTTAGATGAAATTAAAAATTAATAAATGAAAATTCAAGTTTAAGTTATTCTTTTTAAAAAATAATTTTTTAGTAATTTTATATTTACTTATCAGATATTATTTTTTAGCTACAAAAGAATAACTGGATACTTGACTTACTGGATTTATGCCGTATATCAATAGATTATGGTTTCGAGGATCATCCATTACGAAAAGACTTTTCTCTGCAAACTTGGCTCCATCGAGTTCTCACTCAAACCCAAACATTTCGAATCAGGCCTCTGTCAAGTACGACGCAAACTTATTCACTCGATCTAAAATCATTTTCATGGAGCGGACCTAACCTAATTAGCTACGTGCTAGGTCCTAGTTTAACATAATGATCAAAATATGAGTTAGGTTTGGTCCAGACCAAACATACCCAATTTGACCCAACTTGTTTGTAGCTTTAATAGCAGCTCGATACCAACTTATAAGTAATTTACAGTTAAACTAGGGACCTAGATAAATAATTTTCTTAGACGTTACCCGCAAAAGTAGCTGATATCAAGTGAAGCTCCTGTCCATGGACTTTTATGTGATTTTTTTTTTGTAAAAATAAGGATCTACCAATATTATCCTAGGCTTCTAACTAGGAATCTCAAAGTAATTAATTATCCATATAGGAAACCAGTAAATAGTTCTCATCCGCAGAATCGTAAGTGAAAAGCTTGCGAGACAGGGACTTGTAAGTAAGTTCGTTATAACAGCAACCTACGATTAATTTTCCCCGCTTACAAGGCACTGCCTTCCTTTTCTTTTTTTCCTTTTTTCTTTTTTTCTTTTTTTGGTTTCCCTTCCCTCCTGTCACATTTTGAACTCTAGTTGACCGTAACGGTCCCGACGTCCATGCTAAGACCGTTTCTTTAATTTTATGAATTAAGTATAGTCATTAATCTATGGATGGAATGCTTTAAGTTCTCTCGAATAAACTTAAATCTCGACCATTAATATGTCGTTATTATCAGATTTTCTTCAATCTAATGCCGATCTAGACCGTCCACAATCTTAGAGCTCCTACTTGTAGACGACAAATTCGAGCCGTTGGTCGAATCGTCCTCACCTTGAAACACTCTCCCTGTATCCGTCTCCGTTAAAGAATCCAGATGGGATTGGGCCAGATGTCGGCTTTCACGAGGTAAGCTCGGTCTTATGGTCTTGGCGGACTTCGTCATGCACATAAGAAGGGAGGAGAGACGGATTGGATACCCTTGAAGAACCTTTCAAATTTCCTTCTCCTATATACTGATATACATCAGCCAAGCCCCCTTTTTCTTTCTTTCTTTCTTTCTTTCTTTCTTTTGATTGACGTAAACCACAGTCCTTGTTGGAGATACTCGAATGGCTATAAAGGTTCTTCTTCGAAAGTTCAGGGTACTCTCTTTTCCCTTTCCTTGTTCTTCTCTTGTCAAAAATTTTACATTTATTTAGAGTTCATATAGTTTACTTTCGGTAGGTAAGGTTGTGTATATATAGAGGAAACAAAGCCGGAAAAACAATGAGGATGCGTATCTAGATTTCTAGACTCGGATATCTTGGTTTATCTGAGGTCAAGATGAAAGGCAAATCTTTTTTGTTGTTGTTGTTGAAATTTTATAATGTTCATGATTTAATTTCGGTTATTGTTGGAAGCATTGATTCTAAGTAGTGCATAAAATTTATGACCCAATAATACAAAGTGATTAAATAAGGGGTCAAAAACCAAGTGGCATATCAAAAGAAATTGTATCAGCCGATAGCTGGTGGTATATCAGTTTATCACAACCAGGAAAAAGTGATAATCTTATAGATCATATTATTGAAGGCCTGATGTTTGACTAAAATAGTATTATATAATTATGATTTTCTTATTTCTTGCTCACAAGGATATGCTACTAGAATGTCTCGGATGAATCAGTGTCTGTTTGTAGTGTTCATATATTGAATCTAGTGTCTGTTTCCATCAATGATGAGGCAAATTTGCACATAGTCCCTTGATGAATCAGTGAATCTTGTTTTGATCCCAAAACATGATCCTAAATCCTAATGAATGGACAGAGCTAGATCTGATAATTTTTCCAGATGTTTGATTGCCCTTTTGCAATTTGTTCTGTTTGCAGGCAATTAGATTGAGAAGATTTGCTACAAAGGCAATTAAGGACAAAAAGGAAGCAAAGAAAAGGGGAACTTGGGTGGGCATTTCGCATGGTTTTCATGTAATTGAAAGGGATGGTAACCCTGAAGGTTCTGTGCTTGCGCAAAGAGAGCAAATAGAACGTTCGGAGATGTGGTTATTTGGAGCCTTCGATCAGAAAATGGGATGTGGAATCACAAAATATTTGCAGTCACATCTCTTTGACAAGAAACTTAATGAGGTAAAAGAATACCCCTGATTCATTATTCATAGCTTCTCTCTCTTCTTTTTTCTCTCACTTTTTTATAAGCATGCATTTGTGTGATTTATGAATATAGTTACAGTTAATTAATTATCCATACCTAGCCTGTGATATTCTTACCTCAACGCCCATCAGGTCAGCCTGCATGCTTCATATATGAAATTTGTTTTTGTTTTTTTTTTGTTTCCTTTTTGGAATGAATATGAGTACAATTGCTTTTAAGCAGTGGAAACCATTTCATTCAATGCCATCCTATGGTTTTACAGCTGCAGATGCAACATTACATTATTGTTCTTTTTTACTTTAACCTTAAAGAAATCTCAAGCTAGCAATATCCCATTATATATACATGTGGCAAGTGATTTAATTGGATGAGGATTACAAGAAATGCATGTTAAAGTGCTGTGATGTATATACTTATTTTGCAGCATTGAAGTAGGTTCTTAGAATTTAACTATGAAATCTTTCTTGTTAACTTTTTCTAGGGGGAAGCATTGTTCTTGTTTACTTGACATATCTCTTCTTTAGCAGTATCAAATTCGAAGAAAAGCCAAAAAGACGATGAGGAAGGCCTATATTTCTACAAGGGCAAAGGTTCATAAAGGAGAGAAAGAAAATGAGATTGGAGGATCCACAACTGTGCTTGTTATGAATAGAAGGCAATTTGTGGCAGCATCTTTTGGTGGATACAAAGCTATAGTGTGTAAGGATGGCGTGGCCGCACAAATAGGTGGGAAACATCATCGAAGAGCAATAAAGGGACAATGGTCATTCTCAGGTACATATCTTCCTACTAACATTTGCATGACCCCAATCCACACCTCCACTTATATTAATAATATGCTGTTAATTTGTTAGCCATCAACTATTAAGTTTCACATGAGATGCTAAGAGTAGTGATTCTGGTTCATATTTGAATACTATCCTATGAATCTCTTGTAGCCAATTTTGCACATAAACGGTCAGCCTTACAGTGAGATCCTTTTTTTATATTTAAAGATACAAATGAAGAAAAAAAAAGCATCACTAAACATTGAAATATCAAGCATCATCATCATTTTGGAGAATCTCATCAAATTATTAAACTTCCATCTCTTGATGTTGCTAAGGACTTAATTTCCTGCTTAATTTCACGTAATGCAATATGTTATGTCTTCTGGACAGACATGTTATGTGCTGCAAGTGGTGGAGACCATAAGCCTCCAAAGGACTTGCAACTTGTTGTCATTGCACAAAATGTGGAACCTGATATGGACTTTATCATACTTGCAAGCAATGGCGTATGGGAGGTAGTGATCTTTCTGGAGGAAAAATGTATTAGGAAACATACAAATATCTTCCTCTCTCTTTCCTTCACCATATTTACATTTTTAATTGATAGTTTGAGATAATAAGAAGTTTCTTGATTTTCTAAACGAATGAATGCGTATCTTTTCCAGGTGATGAGATACCAGGAAGCTGTGGACTTGATAAGCCACATTGAAAATGCTCAAATGGCAGCTGAATGTTTGGCCGAGGAGGCACTTTGTAGAATGAGCAAATCCGCCATCTCCTGCATTGTGATTCGCTTTCATTGACAAATGATTCTTTCCCTTCTTACTTTCCCCATATGACATGAAATACTATCATGCATAACTATTTTGTGCTCGGGAGAAGGCAGAGAGAGAGAGACAGAGAGAGATTCTTAGAGGAACAAATTTAGATATTGAAGAATATGTAGTATGAGCAGATGTTGACGTTGTATGCTTGTGTACATCTTGATATTTATGCACATCTTGGATGCCAAGTGTTTCAGTTCCTTGATAAGTATGCATGCATGCAGTGCACCTTTCTTTTGCTTATCAAAAAATAAATTATTCTGATCAAATGGATGCCTATTATTAAGTAGGATAATTCTTATGAGGTGAAAAATTCTGCAGAAAGTCCGGCAATGGCCATTTTGGATTGTAACTAAGCAATCGCAATAAATTTCTTGAAGATCTGAATTAATACAATTTAGTTTTGGCACCCCATTGCAGGTCCCAGTCTTCCAAGCTTTTTTCATACCGAAAGACAGCTTGATTAACACTTCTAAATATTTAAGTTAGTAGCTTCTGTCAAAGTGTGCATTTCCAGCTTGTTCAATTGATTTACAGACTCTTGCACCTTCCAGTTATTGCCGTAAACTCTAGTTCAGATGTTATCTCACTGGATGGCGATAGTGGATTCAGCAGGCTTGTACAGAAAAGTAAGACTATTCAGTGCCTTTTTTTGAGAGAGAGAGAGAGAATATTCAGTGCCAATTCGTTATCGAAGTTCTTCTATTTAGCTGCAAATGCCATTGAATCGATTCAGAAGACACCTTTTGCTTTGAAATTGAGGGTGCGCTGACCTTATCTCATTTGCTACAGGTCTCTTTTCAAGTCACTGTCTTTGTTCAGGCCTTATTCTTTTGTATGCTTTACCATGGTCATCTAAATTGCATTGCCATGTCCAAAAATTTTGAGAAATGTTGCACAAACTGACTCTATGTAGTGGCAATTACTTCGAACAATGTACAACGGCTTGTGGCAATAATATGCTGATGTTATGACAATTGTATGTTAACTGGAAGTCCTGCCTCAATTTTTGGGGAACGAAGTTCTGCTTCAATAAAAATAAGAAAATTTTGGTTACAAAAAATTACATTTGATATTTCTTTCTTGTCATTTGAATTATTTTTTTCGACATCACATGCATTTCCATCAACCGATACAATGATTTCATATGAGAATTGAAATGCTACATAACACTGAACAAGAGCATTATATGATTACTCTCCAATCAAAACCCATGGGAGAATTGCCGATCAATCTTCTTCTTTGTCACCTTGCCTACATCTGATAAACTTCTAAAGCCAATTACATTATTATCTCTTATACTTTGATTTGCTGTCCCAAAAAGCCGTGAACAAAATCCACCAGACCTATCATCTGATTCACCTTCTTTGTCTTCATTAGTAGATTCAAACAAAGAGCCATCCTCCTTGATAGGGCTATCCCAAAGATGCAACCTTTGCACTTCTTTATCGAGCATAGGGTCAAAGGGGCACTTCTCTGATGATCCTTGCTCTAAATCCTCAGATATTTTATTAGCTGCTATATGATGTTCCAATTGTTTGCTTTGATCATCTTCTCCATTCCATGTAGGACTATCTAGCGAGTACGAACCGAATGATGAAGATCTGCAAGTTTTACTAGAAGATGGGGTAGATGAGGAAGATGAGGAAGGGGATACAATTAAATTCCCAAAGCCTTGGATCTCCTTTGAGATTTTGAGTGCTTTGGAACGTGCATCTTGGCGTTGCTTTTCGTCGCTTAGGAGCCTTAATATCCTCTCAGACTTGTTTTGCATGCATGCACCCCAATTGAACCTAAAGAAGGAAAATTGCCACTCTTTCAATAAATTTCGAAGTACAAGATTTATATTGTATTTTATGGCTATATCAACTCAGCAATAAATTACCCTCTTTCATCGACATAGTTTAATTTGCCGAGCTCCTGAATGACATTGATGTCACAATGGAATTCTTCAAACATTTCTTCAGGTCCATGAGTCAGCAAAAATTCCAACAGCACTAGGGTTTTGTATGACTGCCTCCATTCCTTCCAATACACAGAACGCAGCCTACATGGAAGCCAAATTACTAAGCATGAGATTTCCAAGTTCGACCAAAATTACTAATCATTTTACAATAGATTTCCAAGTTCCTATTTCTCACACTTTGGACTTGTTCATTATCAAATTCACTATATAATAGCATTTGATTAGTGTTCCACTGACAGTGAGCATTAGGTTGTGGATCCCATAAATTCACCAGCAGTTCAAATGAGTACTAACATGCTCCTATTGAACATGAATGTAAATTATGTAAAAAAATGTTCTTTTTTGTTTGATTTAGACACATGATTACCTTCTATGCAGAACATCAACAATCCTCCAATAGTCATCCATGTCATAAGCTGCCTCAGATATTCTGGTCATTGTCTTAGCATCAGGACCCCACACATCACTGTTTGTAGCCTCTTCAGCCAATCTATTTACCATTTGAGAGGGAGAGAGAAATTAAAGGAAAGAAAAAAAACTTTAAATAAAGAACATTTCCGGGCATGCTATAATGTATGAAGATTAACCAAGGCATGGGTAACATGAATGATGTAGATATGAAGGGCTGCAGATCATATAATTATTTGGTAAGCCCCAAACTTGTAGTTCTACTTTTGATTTCTATAGAATTATGTTTAAAAGGAGAGTTAACTCTGAAAACAAAATTATGTAATGTAAATCTTCCTCCGGTTTGGCAACCACTAATTTGTTCCAGCAAAAAGTGAAGAAAAAATTATTCTCTATGCTGCTCACTTCTCATTGGGTCGAACTACTTACATTTCAGCTTGAGTTGCATCAGTAAGGACCAGCCTGGCTGACTTGTATTTCTCTTGAAGAAAAGAAGAGGCTTGCTTCTTGATCTCACTCAGATTCATTATTCCCTGTGGTGAAGGTTACTATATAGAATGAACTGAACAAATTTAATAAAGTAAAGTCGATGAAATTTCAAAAAAAAATCTCTTGTTTTCTTTCCTGAAGACGGATTATTTTCTAGTTAAAATCTATAATATAACCAATAAAGGAAAAGAAAAAAAGAAGTTGAGAACGCTATGAAAAACAAAAGAAGAAAAGGAAAAAGAAAAAAACGGAGTCTCAAAAGCTGTATGTTATTTGCGTAGGATGAAGATTAACAAAATGAATGAGTACAGAAGATTTTAAGAACAGGATACAGAAAAACAGAAAAGTTGACATGAAGATCATTGCTGAGTTTGAGGATCCAAATATCTTTTTCAAATCCTCGATTTCCTCTGAGGAGAGAAATATAAGAAAGAAGCAATCTGGCCTATAGTTAGGAGGGAGGAATGGAAGGGAGAAATATATGGAGAGAGAATGCTCTTATTATTATTATTACTATTATTATTTTGGTACAGGAGAGAATGCTTTTATTTAATGGGAGATGTTTGTGAGGCTTAAATGGTGGCATGGCTTGTGTGGCTTGTAGGCAGTCTTTTTTCTTTTTCTACAACCGGCTTTTAAGCAGAGCCAGAAAGAAGGATTCAGAGCCTACAACTCTGCAATTATTTACGCCATCGTTTCTGTCGGGCTCCGTTTGAGCACCGCTATTGTCGTAGGTCCAATCTTGTGAGACTGAAGGACACGCAGAGCTACGTGCCTCTTGGTCTTGATGCCTTTGGGTGCGTTTGTAACTTGGTCCCCGTGAAGTCCCATAGTTCAGCCACTTTAGAAGGACCGTCTTATTCGTCATTGAATAAAAGTCACCAATGCTGACACGAATGCCATCAAGCTCACCTAGAGGTGCACATTACTAGCCTTAAAATATGTCCTAGGTTTAAATGCAGCAAACTTGCATCTAAAAGTTTTAGCTTCTCAGACTCGGCACTCGTTTAGCTTTGCAATACTTGTGCTAGTGAACCTCCAGTGACCAATATCAAAGAGGAATGAGCTTTCCATAGATGTGTACGCTCAAAGCTCGTTAAGTTTCATCCAACATGCATGCTTGGAAGCTTGGTTAGAACATGATGAGGCATCAAAGCTGCACACTTGTAATTCTAAATTCACTTATTGGAAGGGGATTTTGAGACATATTTATGAATCTAAACAGCGATATCAATGGCCGACCAACATGGGGATCGAACACGCGCAAGTAGGAGAAAGTTGCAGGCATAATTATGCTAGTCCTATAGTATATCTGTTTGGGGTCCAAAGCAGCAACGAAACAGTGGGACCTCTAGCAGTCGCCCGCACAGGCATGTACTCTGAGCGCTGTTCCGGCCCAACATCATGGTTCAATGCATTATCCACACAGCCATGAAATCAAAACTGAGAAATTATTGAATGAATTAGATCCACCGTAGAGTTAGGGTGAAATAAATCCATCTAATAATTCCACCGTGCATAAGATGAAATGAATTCACCACCCTAGATCTACAGTGGACCTGGTCCACCTAATAAATTCTCTGAGCCTCCTGTTTAAAGCCTCAGCAGCCGGCAAAATATATATATAGAGCTATATATCGTAGGCATGCAGAATATGCCATTAGGTCGTCGCGTGTAAGGTTTTGTATGGCATCTCGGGTTACTCAACTTTGAAGGAGGTTGGAATGCTGCAATCACAGTATGTGATATGTAATACTATTGCAGCTCAGCAGCAGCACGGTTATGTCTCCGACTAGTCAGAGGTGAGCGTGCCCGCCCCCGCCATGACCTATCAGCATGACCACTCTCACTTCTGAACAAGAGACTTAATCCCGTCATCCCGTGGGTCTCAAAGCATGGCATCCAATGATCCAAACGTCCACCAAACGATCGACATGACCACAGCAAGGACATGAAATGGACGCACAGCCGTAGGAATGAAAATATTGGATTTGCAAAGCAGTGAACTTGTTCGCAGAATGGATATACTTATAGACAACCTGTAAACAGTATTAATCATATAGATAACTTGCAAAGAGGCAAGTCGATTGCAGAGTTCGTGGAAACAGTGCAAGTTCTGCTGCACAGCTTCATGCAGACATACCTTTCCACCACATGTCAACCTTCAGATATTGTAAATCTAGAAAGAATCTGAGTCCACATCCCAATCAGCACAATAGCCTTAAGAGGCAGTGGCAAGTTCACATCTTTCATGAGGGATGGCAAACTGTTTTGACATGATCCCCTCTTCTTTTTTTTTTCAGATTTCTTTTTGAGGAAAGCTTGAGAAGTTCAAATTGATGTGCGGAGTAGACACCAGTGACAGACGAGCAGATCATGTCTTCAGTTCAACGGTTCAAAATGAGGACTGAGATATGAAGACATGGATGGGATTGACGCGTCTCACATTTCAAAAGTCTCATCGTACTAAGAGAAACAGTTTAAGAAGGTTTCGCCAAAGCCAGCCATTTTGTTGTTTATGCAACCACAGTAGAGCACAAGAAATCTCTTTCTGAAAACATTAACCATCCTTCCTAAAGTGTTGCTTATTTCAATGCCAAACAGCAATCTTGAATATGGTCACTATCAACACAATCAAAGAACGATCATTTAAATAACTCACAGTCCAAAGCAATAACTTATAGTCCACTATATTTAACAAAAATTATTGAAGTCAAAAACCTTCATCAATAATACATATTTGAAGAGGATATCTAACCTTTCAAGACAATGTTAAACACTAAGCAACAATGTTAACAAAATACAGGTAGCAAATGTTCTCCTCTTTTTGTCATGTAAATTGTATTTAGAAAAGAAATGTGCAAAATTAACCAAATGTGAGACATACGAACCAAGCAGGAAAACTGATGCCAGAAGAAAGCTGAAAACGAGCAGCAGCCCATACTTGTGCAATATTATAAAAGGGAAGCAAAGGAGCATGGCAACCGAACATCATAAATGGATTATAATCTAGGATAAGACTAACATTTCATAAAACCATCGTACCTGCTGTACGTTGGATGGTCGTCAGAAAAGGGTCGGCGACTGCCCTCTCTTCATAGGCAGCTTTACTAAGTAACGGACCACTCCAGAATGCTGCTCACTTTTACTTGACGGCAAAATCTTGTGCACCGGAATGTACAAAATGGAACTAGAATGTGCAGTGAAATTTGTAAGTCATCCTCAATAAGGTCAGAATACTTCCACCTAGTTCCTTAAAGAGAAAACTGATCCCAATTTTGGTCAGCTTCTGCACCGGCTTTGAGCATCCAAGAGCAATCACTGACTTGCAGCCGCCTACACAGAAACATGATATAAAACAATGGAGAGGTCAAAAAAAATGAAAGATATATTGCATCAGATTAAACCCACTCGTTTAAATAGTGGTTCCTTTCTCAGTTTAACCATTCTATTAGGTGGAAAGCAAGATATGCCTATCCTCTTAGCAAACGGATGAAAAAGATTATGTTATGATGAAGTTTAAATCTTATATAGCATAGGTTCCTGCCTACATCAGATTAAGGAGGAGGCCAGTGCTACTCTGGAAGGTGACTCTTTATGTCAATCGATCCCTTATTAAGGAAAGAGTGCCTGGTAGATTATAGGAGTAACTTCCACCGTCAATTACTAGTACCTCTTGAAGCATAGGTTACACAGGACCATCCAGCTTTAACTTTACAACTGACTTCGGCTTAGTGTGGCAATGGGTTGTTTACAGAAGTATAAAGATTTCTTTTAAGTAAAATAGAATTGCACCATGGTCTTGCAGTATGCAATATGACTGACAAAAACAGCAGGATGTCCACAAATCCAGTTAACTTTTAGCCATGCTGTTGATGTTCATGATCAACTACCCTTTATTAAATGGCTGCATGACCACTATTTCTTGCTCTTTTTTTTATAAAAAAAAAGAAAGAGAAGTATCTGTAAGTAAACTTATATGACAATATGTATGCGTATATTTAGATATTAGAAGTTAGCTGCTCACCCAACTTTGACCTTAAAAAGGAGACTGAAATTACTCATCCCAAACATCTCCACTCCCATTGGAGACATCTTCACCATCTTCTTCCATAGATAGCCTTATATATTCTCTGTGTGCAAAGCACTCCCACTGTGTCAAGGAAATGGACTAGCGTACGTCATACGGCCGGATGATGCTTTTCGTAGCGAGTATGATGGGCATGTGCACTATGGTTTTAAAGACTCATCTTCGTTGATCATACCAAAAGGGTCATCTAAAACCCAAGGTTGAACGGTTGAAACTAACAAGGTAGTGATATAATCGAAAGTTAAATTAAGCTGGATTTATACATAGATGGAAGTTATTCACATACCATATGATCGAATGAGGTTTTTGATTGTTATAATATGCAAGCCTTTTCTGTTTTTAATGCAAGAGATACTATATTCATGGTTCCCACAATATTTGGAGGCGCATATATACAAAGATGTACATTTGCTAGTTCCTCGTGGTGAAAAAAAACATTTTCAATGGATATACAGCGACTTCTAGGATTATAACGATCCGACAACATGGAAGATAGCCAATATTTATGAGGTGATCAACATTTACATATACATTTTGCCTCCTGTGTTCGGATCTTGCTAAACAATTTGCATGACGGGTCTCCATCATTTCAAATATAATCATGAGCCGCTAATTATTTTTTCAAAGAGCATGTGTTTTGAGTTGCACTAAGTTGTACGTAACTCGGTTAACAATGCAAGGTCGATTTATTTTAGTGGAAATGGTAACTGGGAAGGGAATAATGCTAGGGAATCCGACCATAGGAGACAAACAAAAAAGGGGGCTGGAAGGAGAAATGAAGAAAGGGTTACAAACGTTGAAATTTTTGAACGTCAGGTACAAGATTGGAGCCGACTTCGTCCACAATTTAAATTTCTATTCCAAGTTTTTGACCGTTAGGAAGTCAGCAGGCTGCTGCCTTGGATTGGTGGTCGGTCCATTTCAGACGTCCCCGCTCGGAAGTCGGAACACGACACCCTATCCGATATCGACGATCTGCCCTTTTGATCAGGATTTACGTAGAAAAGATATGCATCCTCCGCATGGACGCATAGAAATCTTCATGCATCCAAAGAAACCACGATGACCAACGAAACACCCTGCCGACCATGAACAACGTTACACCAGCGCGTCACCTTTCCGTCGCGTGAAATCCAGAATTCCCGATCGATGGGCTCTTGAGTTTCGAAGAGGAAGGAAGCGGACGGTTCAGATTGTTCTATCCAATATATGAACCTCGGACGGATGATACAGATGAAGCAAGTGCAAGAATGGAAGCTCTCGCGCAGAATGTTCAGAGGGGAAACATTGGGTCGGTAGGATACAGGGAGGAGTTGGTGTGTGGAGAAGCCCGTTTTGTAAGGAAGCCTAGTTGGGAGCGCTCTGGGAGCAGTGTGTCCTATCGATGCTTTTAATTTTCGTGAGCAGGTGGTGCATTTCATCGAAATTAAGAGTGGCGGTTGCTGCTGCTGCTGCTTCTGGTTCCACGAGAGGCGGTGTCCACGGCCAGCTCGGACATCGACGATGCTGGTCCCCCACCTACGAAGGTGGGACAGGAGTGCCCATGGAGAAGAGCTGTCCAAGGAGAATATAGCTGCCGGAAGAGGAGATTCGTGAGAAATGGGCAAAAATGGCGGTGGTTGCAAAAAGCCTTGGAAGGAGAGTCCCGTTGGAGCTGATTTCCAGGGACTTTAAGGAAAAGGGGAGGTTGTAAGATGAGGTCGAGTCCTTTTGTCTTAGCAGGGGACTATACTTATTCTTCCACTTCCAGACCGAGAGTGAGAGAGACATGATCTTATCCAGAGGCCCCAGAGCCATCACCGGACAACCATTGGCAATTGAACTTTAGAGGCTGGGAACTTCCCTAATGAGGGTTCGATCAAATCAGCCCTGGTCTGGATAAGATTGCCTCTCCTCCCACTTGTATTCTGGGGGAGGATCGGCGATCCTCCGCATTGTGAGTGTGATCGGGCAGCCCGTGTTCTTGGACGATTGCACCGATAAGCAGCAGAGGGTCGGATTCGCTCACGGTAGACACCACCCAACCACTATAGCTGGGGATCTCCATCCAGGCCCTGACTCAACCTCTTGGCGACAATTTATTTATGAAAACATCACGATCGTGTGCTTCCAGTGCGGCCGCACCAGGCATTAGTCAACTGACTACCTAAAGAGCCAAGATCTCTCCGGGCGGCTAGGCACAAGTTAGGCCGAAAAACTTTGTTGCAGTGGATAACGGTGGAGAAACCTAAACTAGGATACCGGCAAAGGAGACTCAGGTGATTCCGAAAGGATCCAGCCTGTCCCCTAGAGGTAGGGTCAAAATGTCGAACTCTCCCTCAGATGGCCTCTACGGGCCATGGCTGGTGACATCGAAGCAGAGAAACCGTAACAACGATAGGGGCTCCAGATGGGGAACATAGCTTGAGTCATCTCAGCCTCCAAGTGTCAAGCTCTCAAATGAATCAGACAAACTCGATGAGCAACTCACAGCCAAATCTGTGACAGCTAGGAGAAGCCGACGAAAGTCGCATGGTAGAGATCACCAGAGCGTGCAGCTCGTCGGATCATAGAATCCACGAATATTAAGTAAAATCCACGATACCCAGTAACAGCAGCAACATAAAACGTATGATGGATTAGAATTTTTTTTCTTTCCTTTTTTTCCTTTATTGAAAAGGTGAAAGTCTCATATAAACAATTGTCCATGGAAGACTTCAGGTGTATTACCCCTGAACAACAGCAGCATCGACTCAACATGAAATCAAAAAGGTGTTCAGCGGCTCACATGAAGGCTCTGGTGGATTACTGGCTAGCAGGAATCACACGAAACTGTGAATAAATGTCATGGCTGGGATGTTTTGCTTTATAAGTACATCTTATCACAATCAAGCAAAAACTAAAAAATATGAACAGAACATAACCAACTTCGGCTATGCTCAAGAAAACTCATAAATGGCAAAGAATTACTAGTCCCTCCTAGGGGAAGAAGCATCTTACCCACCAGCTTGTCCTCCTACTTCCTCTTTTCCCCACCAATGGATAGGAGTTCAAAGCCACGGATTGGAGGTTCATCACGAGAACCTCTCACAGCTGCAGTTTGAGAAATTAACGATGACCTTGATTCAACCCCAGGCTGAAAAACTCTTTGTGTACTAGATGGGCGGCTACTGCTACTTGAAAACAGCCGGCTTGTTCTGCTGTGGTGCTGCTCGCTAGGCTCGAGGGAAGAACTTGCCCGGCTGCTTGAAAAAACTGCCCTCTTTGATGTGCTGCCATTGCGTGAAGATGGGCGACTTTTTTCTGTTTCGTGAAGCTGAGATAACGAGCATGAAATAAGAAATATATTTAGGATATAACAGATTATAAGCATTGCAAAAACAAACATCAAGAATTTCTCAAGGATGAGATTTTCTTGCCCAATTTCCCTTTTGCGTGCATGTGGTAAATAACCTGTTAAGTGGGCCAATAACGCCTAACCTTGTTGTGTCTTCCAGGTTATATTTGCTTAGCAACCTTAATCTTAAATTTGCAAAGGAGACTTATCCCAAACATCAAAAAACAGCATTACGAATCACCATATATTCAATAAAAAAGTGTTATGTTTCACAAACCACCTCCGGGATAAGATCCTAACCTCTTTGAATTGATGCCAAATTCTTAGCCTTAGGCAACTTTGACAACAGAGGATCAAGACAGTTTAGCTAGGCAGCTAGTTGGTGGTACCCTTTTTTATGACCTTCTTTAAGATTAGAAGAGGCTAATTTCAACCTTTCTACCCTATACCCACCCCACCTCTGAAGGATTAACTCTAAGGAATCAAACCCTCGTCACCTTGCCCAAGTGGCAGGGGGTGATATAATCCAAGCAAGCGCTCGGTGATACCTAGTTCATTTATTAATTGTTAATATCAAGCTCAGGCATCCATAAAGCACGCTTGACCTGTTGACACAGCACTAAATAATATAGCTAAGAACACATTCCAGAGGTAACGCGCAGCTCCCTCCAAAGAAACGGAAGTTAACCTGCTTGTTTGGGCCTGCAGTGTCTGGAAGTGAGGCTCCATTCAAACCATGTCAACTTAATTGAAAGGATCAAAAATGTGATTCTGGGAGTTGATTGGTTCACTTGTCCTAACCATGTATCAGCTTTTGATTGCAGATTTCAGTAACAAATGGTAATTTTTTCAATTGACTGTAGAAACACAGTTGAATATGCTATTGGTTGCACATGATGCTGTTTTATAACAACAGAATGTGATTAACATTTAACTAGGTATATTTAAATTTTAAAACATTTCATGTGTACTTTTGGAGAGTCAGTTAACTTCAGAAAGTAAGTTATGAGGGGTATGGCACTTGGTTATGATATATACAGACAAATACGTATAAAAACAAATCAGGGCAACTTACAGTCTCCTTGGATGACATAGGTGTATCATCTGCCGTTGTATACTTGGAGCGGTCTCCATGATGGCCAGAACTCGAAGCATTTCTTCTTGTGAATGCTTCAACTGCACCTGAGGATTTATCATGAATTTCGTCAGACTAAGAAAGAAAGTAATTCAATCTGTCAATCACTAATCAATACATAATCGATGTTTATGGCCTATTGCTTCACCAGAAAAGGAAACAAACCTGAGGTTCTTTCTGCCCTATCCAGAGAAGGCCCAACAGCTCCACTTGTTCTTCCACTGGGTTGCTGGAAGAAGAGGACCAAAATATAAACATGAGATAATGGGGGTGACATGTGCCATGGTAATAAGAAAATACACTAGTCATACCCGCACTCGAGAATTGGAAGCAATCTGAGGATATTTCAATATGGTCCAGTCAAAAACATAATCAAATTGATAGCCTGCAATAATATTTCAGTCAACACATAGAAGGTATAAAATACTACAAAGGTTTAAAATTTAGACATGTTATCCTTTGTAGAAAATTTATTTAGCCATATTACAGCTTAAATACTATAAGGCATCAGCAAAGGCCAGAAAGGGTAACGCTTGAAATCAACCTTCTCTAATAAAGAGGTCTCGAAAAAGCCTCTTCAGATATGAGTAATCTGGCTTGTCATCAAATCGCAAGGATCGACAATAGTGGAAGTAAGATATAAATTCTGATGGGTGTGACTTGCACAGCACCTGGTAAAATGTTAATAAAAAGAGATCACAGGCTTGAACATTTTATGCATTGAAATCAGAAAAGAGACCAGTAAAAGAGGACTTTTAGTACCTCTACCGGGGTAAGCATTTTCTTCTCACTAATTTTGTCATATTTCTGCTTTTTAGTGCCAGCTTTCAGTCCCTGCCAAGGAAGGCTGATGCCAAGCAAGATGACCAGTTAAAAGTTGAAGAATACAGATGTCACACAATTGTTTGAGTGTTATAATGAGTGTAAGTAAATATAAACAGGAGTAATGTCAATTTCAACCTTCCTCTTAAAAAATACATAAGCACATAACCAAGAGATTCTAAATCATCCCTCCGACTTTGCTCTGCATGAAGACACAACATAAAAATAATAAGAGACAGCAGAAGTGCAATCATATAAGAATATAAAGATTCTTTGCCAAATATCAGTACATAAGGGGTGGCAAACTCACCGACTCCTAGATGAGTGTTAACACTTGCATACCGTGCTGTTCCTGTCAGGTTTTTATTCTCCCTATAAAATGAAGCCATATATCTTCAGTGAAAAAAACCAAGAAACAAGCACTTTCAGAATACAATAGTACCACCTTTCTTTTCGAAAAAAAGAAAAACTACAGCACAGGAAAAAAAATTGTAAATGGGACATCGCTATCAAAGCCATGGTGATTTTGATTTGTTATTGCTTCTCACTAGCAGTCAGCTAGCATCCAATCTCACAAATGATGGTTACCGCTGCCCGTAAAAAGTTAGGCTGCTACCAAGGCTGAAGACTCGAGAAAATTGCTTATCAGACACTCGGTTGAATGAGTTCTATCTGCGATGTGTCCATTAAAGGACTCTTTTCCCTTAACCGATGCCATCATTCTGAAAGCAGCCTATCCAGCCATATAGGCTTATCTGGTTCCTTTCCCAAGCATTACACTAAAGCCCCAAATGTGGCTGGAGCATGTAGCTATTAGCTATCACCGAGATCTTGCACAGAACCTTGCAGCCAGCATATATGGCTAGGCAGTAGTAGGTTACTTGGAACATATAGGTCAGGTGGGGCTAGTTAGGCCAGGCCCAGTTCAGGCAGGGTAGGCCAGGTGGGCATCAAAAGTCACCTTCATCTTTAACACTATCTGCTAGTCTTAAACAAAAGATAGACAGAGAACAAGGAGAGAGCTGCCATGATAGAAAGCATCCGTCATTATATAGTACAGAGTACAGACTAAAAAAAGGTTTTGGAACTACATTCCTTGAATAAGGTCTCAGCTTGGTTTGTTCAATTTTGAAATATTACACCGGCTTGATTTGCTATATGCTATATTTTTCTTATTCCACTGTTACTAATGATGAGGATAAAAAATGAGAACCAGACCTCAAATAGTAATCGGTTTAACATCCAACTTACATGAATAATTCTGAATAATACCAAAGAGTGCAAATAGATCACTTAGCATGCAGGCAAGAAACAGCTTTTATTTAACATTAACACATGAGAATCAATTTATAATTCACCTGTAAGGTATGTGCTTATGAGTTTGGAGGTCTCTATATTTCTTTGCCAAGCCATAATCAATGATATAAACCTGTCATAAAGAGCAAAAGTGAAAAATAAGGGAAAAGATCCAACAGAACTCGAGCAGTTTATAGCTGAATTTACAACAACAACAAAAAATGTGAATGCATCCAATTATGCTAGTAACTAGTGTGCAGACCTTTACCCGGAAAACAAAATAGCACGCGGACAACATAGAATCATATAAAACAAAGCACTAATACAAGTAAAAATTAAAAAGAGCCATGAATTGCTTACATATCAGACATAAAATAAAATGGTGTATATGTACAAACTAATTCATGCTCGGCTAGCCATTATGTTTATCCCACATCTCTCCTACATGTTATCATCTCTAAAAAGCAAATAAGTTTTCGCATATTGTGATATTCCATATCAATGGATAGCTCTTATGTAATGCCAAATTAAGAGTCAAGGTTTTGGATAGAACATAGGTTCAACAAATGGTGCTCTATCTATTCATATTATCTATTATGCTTGAGTTCTCTCTGTGAATACATGCCCAAAAAGACATCGTGATGACATCTATTTTTATAAAAAATCTGTAACCCCATAATTTCCATACAAAACAACAATAAATTACAAAAAAAAAAAAAACTGTGCAATATGCATGTTTAAGATGGCGCAACGAAGTTAAATACCAATATACATAGCTCACCATCCTTAGAGAAAGTAAGAGGTAAACTGAACTTGGCACGTCAAGAATATTTATTGCTAGAACCAAACATATCAGAAATTTAATAAGACCATCCAAATTCCTATGGTTGGCAAAATGCCCTCATAATGCAGTTAATTAATATATATCAGACAACATATGCAAACATTACTGTTGAGCCTTTGTCCAAATAGCCATGCTTATATTGATTTAAGAATACTTGGAGCGACTACATATGCAACCATGAAAATGTTGACTTGAAGATTGTGATTCAGACAAGCATCATAGGAGTACAGATCCTTTTTCTTGGAAAAAAAATAGCCAGAAGTCTATTTCGCAAGCCAATAATTATGATGTCATAAAATATTGAGATAGTGACCACTATGATATCTGGATTAGTCATGATATCACTTGAAAAGTTCAAGGCAAAACTTAATGCATGACTTCAACCTCCTTGAGCTATCAAAGCTTGATTGTTGTCAAAACCTAACCAAAGCTCATTACTTCAAGTATTTGTTTAAATTCTGTGATTTAATATACAAAAATTTGTTAATTAGTTAGTTAAGATTACAAAATGCTACATAAAGCTATCAGCCAAACAAAGGTGGAGTTGAAAAAGAAGACATGCTAGTTGCCATATCCATCCTTTTAGCAGTTGATAGGAACAGCTTTGTTCACCTTGCAATCTAAGCACGTTTGTTCAAGGTTTGCTATATATTTGGATATAAGTATAGAATGTCCTAAGGTAACAATTAAGAAAAAATTATATATTACAATAAAACAAAAATGAGCACATGCAACAGCGTTCAAGCGAGCATGATTCTTAGCCGTTAATAGTGGATGTTTGTTAAATCATTGGCATGTGGAACAGATCAAAACAAACTATTTTCCATATTCATATTGAAGTGAAATGGGTGAAGGATCACAACGATGGCCAAGATGAAGGGCGCAAATAAGCAAGAGATAAAGAAAGAAGTGAAGGGTGCAGGATTTTCGAATATTTTAAGGTGATTAGTGGCGCTTTTGTGCTTTGATTGCACAGTGCATTCCATTACTTTGTTTATTGAACCATGGTGAAGCTCCATATATTATGCTGGACAAAAACTTAGACCATGATCAAGGTGTGGAAATTGC
Organism: Phoenix dactylifera; assembly: GCF_009389715.1. Taxonomy (NCBI): domain Eukaryota; kingdom Viridiplantae; phylum Streptophyta; class Magnoliopsida; order Arecales; family Arecaceae; genus Phoenix; species Phoenix dactylifera. The sequence continues at coordinate 10,943,220 of NC_052408.1, read as the reverse complement.
CCAAGTATTTGAATGAACAACTGGAAGCCAGCCATTAAATGAGGGCAGTGCTTGCTCAAAATTAATTAGAAAGCATGCATGCGGCGGCTATGGCTGAAAACACTCTTCCATGTCCTTTATTTCAAATGATCAAAACTATTTTTCTTTGTCGAGAAAAGGTCTAAAGCAGATCTAATCTTGCAAGGACAGATACAGCATATGCATGGCCTGCTATATTTCTTCATTTTTTTATTTAAGTTATCTGAGACCCAGCCAAGGAAATGTCAAATAAAAATGCCAGCCCATTGTCAAAAAGTAAACCCCGTAAAAGTATATCTTCTTTAGAGATGCAGAAATTCTCCTTCAAAAATTTGACTATACAAGAACTTTCGTCCTTGCATTCACAAAATGTTCCTAGCAATCCAAGATTGTTTCTCATTCTGGTCATCACAAATGATAAGCAGTCCAAGGCCCCACCGACATTAATTGATATTGGCGAATCAATCAAACTGGACATGCAAAAACTAGTAACAAGGCATTTACATTGCGACATAGAAGATATCAGCACATAGCGAGTGCAAATTTGCTGTTTAACAATATCAATCTGTGATCAAGTAGTATGAATCAAAATCTTGTCACTAACTTATTCATAAAAGGATACAAGTTCAGCTGCAGCACCGGACCAATAAATGCAATTGATATTCTTAAGCACTAAGAAAGTAGAGAAACTGTAATATAATAATGTACCTGATTTGCTTTACGACCTAGGCCCATAAGAAAGTTATCTGGTTTTATATCACGGTGGAGAAAGCCCCTTGAATGCATGTATTCAACTCGGTTAATCTACAATGAAAAATTAACAGTGTTACTCTACCATCACTAATAACTATACATTGTTCAGAAAGCAGAAGCACAAAATAAGTTCATCATTAGTGTTGTGTGAGGGGAACCAGATATCCCAGGAACTGAAAATGAAAAGAAAGAAAAAGAGCAAAGAATGTACTTACTAACTGATCAGCAAGCATGAGAACTGTTTTCAACGAGAATTTCCGATTGCAGTAGTTAAATAAGTCTTCCAAGCTAGGCCCTAGAAGATCAATAACCATGATATTGTACTCTCCCTCCACGCCAAACCACTTCAAGTGCGGGATCCCAGCTAAATACACCCAAACACACCAAAAAAATGGATAAAAAATAAAAAAAGAATTAGTAATATTGGCTAAAAAGGCAAACTGATTACACCTAGTGATTAACCACTTACTTCCTCCCTGGAGAAGCATATACAACTTTGACTCATAATGAAGTTGAGGATGCTTGGTCTTCACGGATTCCTGCAGAAATTAGTATAAGAGGCAAGGAAAAGAGTGAATAATTCTTATAATAAAGCACATGCAGCGCTGGAGAAAATTAACATGCAAGGCTAGGAAAGGATTCATTAGATCGTCAATTGACTAAAAATATGGACAAGAAGAGTAAGTATCCTAACAAACTTTGGACAAGCAAACATAAATCAAAGCACTTAGATACAAAATAAGTTCTGATAACATATAAAAACAACATGGACGTGCATATTAAAAAAACAAAATATTAAAGCACACACGTGGGAACAATAAAAGTTTTTAAAATAAAACACTGCATCAGGCTTCCAGAATCATCATATATGAATGGGCTGCGTGGAATTGCCCCAATAACTCCTGTGACTGCAATCCCAAGCCTGTTATCACTATAAAAATAGAAAATTTCCAATCTCGGTAGCTATAGTTGTGCTGGCGATTTAACTTTACCAAACAGCCAGAGGATTTAATTACTTCAATTTCTTATCACCAAGAGCAACAACAAACCGGGGGAGATTTTAATTTTAAAAAACAGTCAGAAGCCTCCAAAGATATGCACGCAAAAAGACTTGGATCTTTGCTGTTGCAAAAATATATAAGTAACAGGTAAGAATAGATCAGAACATACGAGTTTTATGGCCACTTCTTCTCCACTCTGTATGTTAACACCTGGACAACAATAATCCACCAAACAAAACATCAAAAAACTACCAGAAACAAAGATCCACGAGATGAAACAAAACCAAAACAGGATCCAAATGTGTATAAGAGAATCAAGATCGTAACTCACCAAGATAGAGCTCGCCAAAAGATCCACTGCCGATCTTCCTCCCGAGCTTGAACTTTCCTCCAATGACATGCTCCATGAGTAAAGATCCGTCAAGAAATCCCCCAAAAAATCAACTGCCAACAGATCACCCTCTCGATGAAACCTTAGATTGCTACCGCTGATCCCAGCACCAAAACAAGATGAACCGATCTCCCAATCTGGAGAAATCCAAATTCACCCCAAATAAAACCCTAAAAGGAACTCTACGAACTTCTATGCTCAACTATTCCCGATCCCACCAACCTACATTACAAGAAATCTAAGCCTTATACCTCGATTCCACTACAATCAACTCACCCGGGGGATTACGATCAGGACCCTTCCCAGCTCAAAGAATTCCAACATCCACCACCAAAATCCTAGCGCTCAACCTCCCGTCTCGAAAAGAACGAAGAAATCACACTCCTCCCAAAGACAGCGAACCCTAACAACAAATCCCAGCTACCGCCGTACTGAAACAAAAGCCCTCCGTCCAAATCCGATCAAACCCTAGAAGCGAATCCAGAGCTGGATCCAAACCCTCAGAACTCCGCCAATCCGAGAGATCCAAACTCAAACTCTAGTTCTTGAAGAAAAGATCGACGCCACCTCAAGAATGATGGTGGGACCTGAAGGGGAAGATCGGTTCTTGCGATCAAAGAAAACGATAGAATCCCGCGAATTCGAACGAGAAACGAAGAGAGATCACCGATCCGGAGACAAAAATTTCCTCCAAAATCTTCGTGACGCGGTCCGAAGAGGAGCGCGAGAAAGAGAAGAAAGGAGAACGACGGAGAGGTAGACGAGCGAGCGCGGAGACAATGGCTAAAAGGCTGAGTGATTTTTTTTGTCGCTTTTTATGATGAACCGTATTATTATTATTATTATTAAAGCACACCTGCACATATTTTCGCAGTTATTCATTGTTAATTAATTAATAAAAAAACAAAATATAATGTAAGGGGGAAAACACGGGGACGAAGCGGCCGCTTCGCTAGGAAGCCACCGGCCGACACGTTTCAAGCCTAGGGGACTCCAATAGACTAATCTCACCGTCAGGATGACCGCGTAAAAACTACATGCAATAAACTAAGATCTCTCTTTCATTTGATATCTCGGCAAGCAAGTGGACGGTGGATTTAATTGCTCGCACTATAATGTTTGGTAGGCTCGGGGGCCTTCGGGCAGCAGAACTACTCGATTTTGTTGCAATTTGTTCGGTACTTCGCGCGGCGCATGTTGCTTCGGCTTCCCGCCCTTCGTGGCCGGAAGAAGTCGGTGCTGTTAACCGATGGACCAGTTTTGTTAAAACTTCTACGTGTACGGTTGGTGATTAAGGTGTAAAGATTAGAGTCAATCATGAACGTTAGAAGATTATCCAAGAAGCGCGTTGCCAAAATCAAGGAGGGGTGTTGAAGATCGACGGCTGAGATTAATGGTCCCCAATACATTCTTCCACCCGATCTCTATGTCGCGCGTACACTATAAAATATAAGCGCGTACACTATAAATATAAGGCGAGCTGGGTGGGTGCCCACAGGAATCGACAGTTCGCACCAGGCATTCGCGTCGGTTCGATTGCTGCGACTGATCCCCGCGGCGTTCGCCAGTTGAGTTCCGGATTCCACGTGGCCAACCGATGTTGGATGGACACCCTGGGATGGGGGTGCTCCCATGGGCTTCCACTGCTTAGATTGGCCACGCCATCGAGTATACTTGCGGAGAAGAGAGCGGGAAAGTCTAGTTTCTTTCCTTTTAACTACTCCATTCCCATCAGCTGCACCATGTTAAACATGCAACAACTTTTCTAGGAAATTATCTAGTGACACGTAATGAATGCGACGCCTCAGAGAGTAAGGTGGATACGTGTAAAATATGTCTCTCTCTCTATATATATATATATAATATAGGAAATATGGAAGGAGACTTTCTTGGAGAATTTGAGTGCTAATATTGCTGCTCTATATCATGTACATATTATAATACAAATTCTAGGTTAGGAGGGGTTAACATCCAGCCATATTATTGAGGATCGAATGAAAAAGCTATGCTCTTTCAAGTATACATGTATGCGCATATTATCAATGAGTCCAAAAAAAGAAAACCATATCTAACAATATCAACAGATTCAACATGGTTAGTAAAAAAACTAAAATTAATCTCTAAATTTGCTATCGCTCTCCAAAAATGAAACCGAATGATTTTTGAAATAAAAATCATAACCTATACTAAAAAAACCACAAAATCAAAACTGAAAAAATCAAAAATGTAACCATTTTTATTTATTTCAAAATTTTTATATTTAAATATCCAAAATAAAGATATCATTTATAATTTTCATATAATTCATATCAACTCGGCTAATAAATATTTCCAAAAACAATAACACTACTATATATCCAATAAACTTAATAATTATAAAATAATAACACAACCATCCAATAAACTCAGAAATTCTAAAATAATAATACAGCCATCAAACAAACATAATAATCAAAATTAAAAAACAATTTCAACTCATCAAAGAAAACAAATTTAACAAACACAATAATCACAAAGAAAAACTAAATGGAGGAAAAAAGATCGTCTGTTTAGCTTCTACAGCTTGTCCATTTAGTCATTTATCCATCCATGGTCGCAAATTGAATACGGTGGAGGACTAGGTTTTATACTAGATATAAAGGGTACTAAAAGATATCAGGTATATTCGATTTCGGATTTGGTGTCAGGTTTGGTTTTGGATAGGATTTAGATTAAAAAGTTCGCCAAAATCAAAATCAAAACTGAAATTGAACAATTTTCAATTTTTAAAACTATCACCAAAATTGTCCCCATTTAATCTTGATTAAAACCATTTTGCTCAATTCGAGGATGGATAAAATATTCGTGCATTCATTCTTATTGACATCTAATCGTATTACGCTCCCAAGATAGCAATTTCCGGTGGACTATAAAATGGGCTGAGTCAAGTGCTCGCGCTCCTAAGTAGTCTAAATCCACTTTAGGCTTCGCTGATCATATATTGCATAATTGCACGACTCATCCATCTCACCTCATGAATTTTAGATTTCTTAGAAATCCAATTGCCATCATTTTGCATCAACCATGCCACCATGCATAGGCCAAAATGGAAGACCAAAACATATGTCAATGATTTGACTCTGCAAATAAACGGGAACGTTGGATCAAGCCAAGCAGCACAAAGCATGCGATGTCAGATCACTCACCATTTGATTTACCACAATCTTAAATGATATACGACTGGATTCAAGTAGCAAACTCTCTCTCCCGACTTGTGGCAATTAATTTCTATTGCTTAAGTGCATGAAAGGCTTTGATGGGCCAAAGATGATGTGAGAAAAAGTTCCTTCTCAATCTCATTCTCACCTACCTTCATTTTGTATTAAATTTGATCAAGAGATATGCATCCAGTAAATTTCTGACATGTGCTATGATTGTAGGAATTTCCAACCACTCATTATCATAGAGGCTGGACTCTTGGATCTATTGATGGTCTGTATAGCTATTGTTTATGGAACATTATTTCTCCATTTCTTTTATTCAGTTTAGTAGTGACGATTACATATTTATATTTTCGCTAAATGACAATTTAGATGATTAAATAAAATTGCGAAAGCAAGAAGGTCCTTTTAGTTTGTAGTTTATCTAAGAAAATGAAAAGAAGAAAAAGAAGATAAACTAGAAAGATATGGTCAAGGTCAAGTGTGGATTTACAATTATGAGGGATTGGAGTGTCAAATGTTGAAAAAGATGCTGAGAATTTATAGAAGATTGCCTGCTGATCATATATGTGATTTGGATACACTTCAGGTAGCAGTATCATGCTACTAATTCTCGAGAGTGCACCTAGCCATTAGTCATCATGACCTAATTAGCCGGCGACAGAGAGACAACCAGATGCATTCTAGGGAGTTGCTGATATCTTAGTTACATGCATCCCGCCCCTCAAGAAGCTTATCATGATCTCATGCAGATTAAGATCATATTTGATGGCCTCTAATTGTTTTATCATCTCTTCTAACTTTGCTCGAAGTCTGCCTTACTATCAGGACCCTTTTTCATTTGCATGGAAAACGCATTCCCTCTAGATCCATATCAAGGGGTATATCCATCTTATATCTTAGGGGAAGTTAATGACCAGTCCTTCCGTCGTAGATCGGACTCTAACAAAAGGCTCCTGTTGACTAGCTTTATTTTATAATAACCAGTCCACATGGTGAAGTTTTTTCGATAGCATGCTCCTCTCAAGCATATAGGCCATGGTTGTTGTTGTTGTTAAAGGACCGGCCAACCTAGGGAGTGCATGCATGTTAAATTACTGTATATAATTATAATTTCCATCATCCATGTATGTGTCTTGTTTACGTTATTTCCTAAGTTTCATTGCTTTCTCTCTCTATCTGATTATGTATTTCATCTCCACTTACTAATTATAAGGCTTCTTTATTGATAACCTGTACGTACTACCAGTCACCAAATGATTAGTTAATCTAATTTTCACTCCAAAGGGTTAGGATTCCATATCAAGAAGAGGCCTCATTATCAGAAACTAGCATAGGGTATTATTGAGTTGGACGAGATGTCCATGCTGATGCCGTGTACAATCTGGTGTCCTTCCATCCAAGCCTGAGAGTACCATCTCCTTGGAAGATGGTGTACCCTAATGAAGGTGGGAACATGTTGAGGATGAGCTGAGCCTGCGCCATGGAGTTCCCACTCATGGGCACCTGCATGAATCCTCGGCGAGCCAGCTCCATTCGCCAACTCACAAACTTCTCCTCGCCATTTCGAGCTGGGCCTCCGATGGCCAGTATATTGTTGATCTCCCTCGACAGGAGCCCGTGCTCCACCCGGTGCCGGCTCGCGTCATCGAAGGGCAACGACATGCCCAAGGAATCGAAGATGGTGGAGTAGTAGTGGAGCGACTCCACAAACCGATCCAGGAACGAGCCGGCGTGTGCCATCTCTTGCTCCACCAAGGTGATCACCCTAGGGGCCAACAGCTCCAGCAGCCTCATGGTGTTGTTATCAGGCCCGGTGGCGTCGTACAATGCATGCTGTAGCCAGTGGACGGCCACGGCCTCCCCTCTCTGGCTCGGGACCATGGATGGGTCCACATCTCCTGCCCGCTTTGCGATGGGGTGGAATTCGAATGACATCCCAAGCCTCCTGGCGAAGTTGGAGAGCTGCCTGCCGGTCTCCTCGAGCACGGCCATGGATGCGCCGAGCCCGGTCATCCTCACATGCGGGGGGCCGTTGGCCCTCGATGCAAGGATGTGGAAGAGGGCAGGCCATTGGAGGCCTTGCATGATGTCAAGATCAATGATGTGGACCCTCTCTTTCTGGTGTAAGGCCTCGAGAATTGCCTGGTTGGCTGTGAAGTGTGAAAATTTAATGAAAGGGGAGATGTTGTTGAAGGCCTGGAAGGCTGAAAGGATGCTCTTGTGGGGGACTAAAGGGGAGCAAAACCCGAGCCATGAGTTCATGACCCTAGAGGCCATGGCCTTGGTGAAGTAGGCCACGACTCTCTCAGCACAGGACGGGGAGTAGGGGGAAGCCATTTGGGTCAGCTCAAGCAGCATCCTGTTGGCTTGGGCCAAGTTTTCCACGGATACAGCCACTGCACACTCTAACAGAAGTGTTATCATGTTCAAACCGTGCTCATCTCTTTCGGCCAAGCTTTTGCTGCTTCTACTCTCGCCGCCGCGTACGCTGCTCTCGTAGACTCTTCTTGGGGACTTTCGGGGCCGATACTCGTCTGGTGATGTTGTGAACTTTTCTGTGGGTAGAGCAGTATCCATTGGGAAGCCATCGGTGCCAGGGGAGGCTTCGGAGAAGTGACTCGCAACTTGTTCCATGAACTCCGAGAGGTCGGTGTTGGTGCGGTGGCCATCGAGCACCGGCCTGGCCATCGCGGACGAGGGATTGGAGGTGTGATGGGATACAGAGAACTCGGCTGGGGTGCAGTCCCAGTTCTCGCCGGGCTGGACCAAGTCAAGGGCACGATGCACCTCAAAGTCTCCTTTCATCATCATGGTGTTGGATGGAGACTTTGCCTGGAAGTAGAATGGGAGGGGAGAGGGGGGGGGGGGGGGGGGGAGAAGAAAGGGGGGATGGGGGTGGGAGGGTATAAATTAAGAGTTTTGCAGGCTAGTTTACCAAGTCAATTGGGAAGAGGATCTGAAGAAAGGGTCACTTTCCACAATTCTGACAATTATGATTCAGCTTGGCCGGCAAAAAAGGACACAAAATAAAGTTAAATCTGTCGAAGACAAGCCTCCATGTCATGTTGGTAGTGATATCTTGGATTAAAAACCGAGTTCTGGTTTACTTTTACTTGCAGAGTTCAACTGTTGCAGAGGGAGGAGGCAGGGCTGGTTGGCGTATTTAACCAAGTAAAAATGGATGTTAACATGGCTATGGTGGGGTTGAGCGACAAGGGGACGGAACTGGCTGACAGGGCAAATATGTCATAGGGATTGGAAGGACTTGCAAAGAACCAATTAACTGCCCACCAAGCAAGCAAATGGTTAATTGGATTAAGAAAAGCCTATTGGTGATTTTGGCATTATTTGTTTATATATAATAATCAGAGTTTGGGTAAGCAAGGGATCTTTTTCAGGGGAATATACTAATGATCTTCACATTGAGCTCTTCCATAATATATATTATATTGAAATTGATGTGAAGAGAGGAGAAAAAATGGAGCTGATGATCATCCAAAGTTTCAATTATCATTTTGTTCAAGATTTTCTCTTCCTAAAATTAAACAAAAATAATAAAGACAAGTTCCATGTCAAATGTAGTGTTTCTTCTGCATATATTTATAAGTAATGCATTATTTGATAATGTTCATGCCCAGCAGTCTTGAAGTTGATTTTAAAAAAAAGAGAGAGAGAGAGGGCAGGATACTATCAGAGGAATGCATGATTAAAAAATCAATTATAAAATTACCTGGCAGTTGGTTGGCAATGATATTTTAGATGCTAAACTCCAATTATGGTTTTTGATTGCTATGTTCATGTTGACGTTGACGATGTCATGATGACCAAATTATGATACATAGCAAAATATTAAATTATTAACAAACTAACAAATAACAAATTATTAATATGATGAACCATGCAGCTTGCTTAAGGTATTTGTATTTATATGATTTTAGGATGGCGAAAGCATAACCATCTTTGCAATAGAAAATAATAACAATAAAAAAAATGCTGGATCCAGCAAGATGGTCTAGCTATTAGCAATTCTACTATATTGAGTATAAGTAATCCCACTCATTCTCATATTATATCAAGTAACCTATAGTTTAGCAGGACTTGATTGACTTATTCAAAGTAAGATCCACAAATGGCACATATGTTTGTATCTATAGGCATTGCATGCAAAAGCAAACACGTGGAACTCATCACAAGGAATGGTAGCTTTATTTGGTTGCAGAAGAAGCTTTGCAGAAATCACCAGAGTACTAGACCTCCATTTGGGAGACAACCTCAATGTTTCCATCTATAACCATCAGAGGTACTTGAACTGCTGAAGGCTTTCTTTGATGTATATGATGTCTTATTCCTGCTTCATGTTGTAGCCATGGCTAAGCCCAAGGCCATCGTGTTTTCTCCTTGGATCCATCTTGTCTTTCCCCTTAATTTTATTTCATTGCAAGGCCATTTTGTTTTCTCCTTGGATCTATCTTGTCTTTTGCTCATCACACTAATTATATTGCCCCCAATTTGGTAATTAGCACAGTGATTGTATAGTGTAAGAGAAGTTGAGACATCCAAAATAATTCTTAAATCATTGCCACGAACGATTGACTTGGTAATATTGTCGGTATCGGATCATGGATTCACCAATGGAAGATGAATGCCATGCTTTCCTTACTATTGGTTAGGGTTTCTTTCAGTTGGCTAACTAAAATTTAATTTTATGTGCTTATGTTGCACGAATAATTTTTTGTTAAGATAATTATAAAATGGTCAGAATCAAACAAAGAAAAACATCGATGTCTCCTCATGATTGGCACTCCTGCCAATCATGACGAAAGAAAGCGGGATAAATGTTTCAAGATTCACTGACTCGAAGCCTAAATCCTTCTACCACTAATAGTTAAAAGGGTTAAATGGAGGAGAAGATAATGTAGTAGAAAAATTTCTTAATAGATGCTGACATCCTTATATCGACCCATTAACCCAATAGTAATAGTGTCACGCCCCCGGCCCGAGATCGCGAGCCGGGGGTCCGCGCCAACCGCCGCACACCCGTAGGAAACTCTCCCCACGAGCATGCAAGGCATCTTAACCAAACATCTCAGTTATATAAATAAAATAATTCAGCTGAAATAAATGCAATCTTATTCCATTGACTGACACAAATTATATAGTTTCACAGTTCTAAATACGCAGCGGAACAATAAAGATAGAACATTAACTTAAATAAAATCTAATCTAAGATAACTTGTGTCATAATTTTTGTATTCGCTCTCCCATATTGTAAAACCCCCGGATCGAGCTAATTCTTCGGATCTGTAAAAACAGTAAGAAATCGTATAATGAGCTAGACAGCCCAGTAAGTAATAAACACCTTAACTAGTCAATTCATATAATAACATAAAATATAAATACAAATTACGATGAATCAACATAATAACATAATCAATTTCTTTTCAAGCACAAATTCATTGAAATCCGTATCTTTCAAATATCCACATACATAATCATAAATCTGATTCGAAACAAATCACATTCATCTCATCAGCCTTTAGCTACGACCACACTTATACCCTGTGGCTAGGCCAGAAACAGAACCGCACTTATACCCTGCAGAGTGGGCCAGAATACCGCACTTATACCCTGCGGAGTGGGCCAGAATACCACACTTATACCCTGTGGTGGGGCCAGAATTGCCAATGCATAACCCCCTATTGGCAGGGTCCAGAACATAGCCAGGCTGAGAGTTCTAAATCTGATGCACATCAAAATTCTTTTGTAACATAATAGATATATCATAATCCGATCTAAATATGCATATACGATGCAAGAACAGTAATATAACAATAGTCCGAAAAAATATTATTCCAATTCACATATCCATTTTTCATTCAAAGCATCATCTCATAAAATTCATAAATCATATATAAATTCATTAACAATTTACTTGATGCAAAAATAATATTATATAAATGAAGAGTCTAGAGAAGGCAGTTCATTACTTACATTGAATGCGATCCACAACAAATCCAATTAATTTCACAAATTCCTCGCAGAACCTAATATCCAAAAATCATATTTTTCTTTTAAAATTCATCACAATATACGTATAAAACTCAAATCTTAACATCCTCCTAGGGCCGAACACGCGGAAGTGTCCGACATCCCGAGTTTGGGTTTGTATTCGGGTTCATACCCGTAAACCACTCTCTCCCTTTATTTATTTATTTATTTATTTTTTTGTTTCTTTATTTCTTTTCTTTTTCTTTCTTTTCTTTTTCTTTTCTTTCCTTCCCTCCCCTTTTTTCTTTTTTTTTTTTCTTTTTTTTTCCTTTTCTTCTCTTCTCTTCTTCTCTGGAATCTTCTCCCGACTTCCTTCTTCCTTCCCCCTTTCTTTTCTTCTTTCTTTTTCTTTCTCCTCTTCCTCTTCTCCCGACTTCTTCTCCTCCCCCCTTTCTTTCTTCTTCTTTCTTCTCCCGCGAAGGGAGGTCGGCGAGCTCGGGAGTGGCCAAGTCAAGGCCGGCGGCGGCCACAGCGGCCGGCTCTCTCCTTCTTCCCGTGGAGGAGGTATGGGCATGGGAGAAACCTACACCTTCTCCTTCTTCCCTCTCTTCTCCTTTCTTTCTTTCTTTCTCTCTTTCTCCTTCCACTATTCCTTCTCTGTTTTCACTGAACAGAGAAGAGGAACAAGGGAAAGTGGTGCTCTCCGGTCCTCAAAGTGGCCGTCACTGAGGGCCGGCGGCGCCTGTGGCCGAAGGCAAGCCGATTGCCACGGGTGCCTCCCCCTCCTTTTCCTTCTCTCTTCTTCTTCTTCTTCTTCTTCTTCTTCTTCTTCTTCTTTTCAAATGGTATAACCAAGAGGTGAAGCTAGAAATCTTACCTCAGCCCCGGCGAAGATCCGGCGGCTTCTTTCCGGCGGCAAACGGAGGAGGAAAAGGATCGTCCGCGCTGTGGCTTCTCGGCTCCCTCTTCCTCTCTTTCTCTCCGGCAACGCGAAGAAGACCCTCCCTCTTTTCCTCTCTCTCGGCCGGCAGCGGCTCCTCTTCCCCTCTCTTCAAAGAGAGGAGAAGCCCTAAAAAAAGAATGGGGGAGCCGGCTTCTTCGGGATGGCTCCCCCCCTTCTCACACGCCCTCACGTGCGACGCACGTGAGGCCAAAAATTTGGGCTGGGCCGGTCAATGGGCCGGGCCCAGTTTCGGGATCTCACATCCTCCACCCCTTAAAAGAAATTTCGTCCACGAAATTTTCGTACATGTAGTTCAAGAGTAGATTATACTTCTTCCAAACTAAGTCATAACACTCTTCAAATCAAAGTCGTCTTGTCTGGGGCAACTGCTGTTGCATCTGCATAAGGCCCACTATGGTTTGCATAACCTGGCCTAGGCCCGGTTCTTGTCGTTCTGTCTGAGTATCACTAGCAGGATTGACGACTCTCTCCTGCTGAGGGGTGTTACCAACTTGTTGGGATGTGCTGTCATTTTGCGGGTTGGGTGCCTTATTAGTAGCTCTGCGAGTAGTTTTTTTTTTCTCGTCCGACGTGGAGGTATACTGACCTATGTCTATCAGATAGCAGCATGCCAATAATAAGCTTACCAGTTCATTACAAGTACATGGAATGGTTGTTACAGTCATCATAAACTAACGTCCCAATGTCCCTAGTGTCTACCCACCTACACTCATGTCATGTCAGATTTTCTTATTTCATAATTTATCCAACCTGGCTCTGATACCATAAAAGTTGTCACGCCCCCGGCCCGAGATCGCGAGCCGGGGGTCCGCGCCAACCGCCGCACACCCGTAGGAAACTCTCCCCACGAGCATGCAAGGCATCTTAACCAAACATCTCAGTTATATAAATAAAATAATTCAGCTGAAATAAATGCAATCTTATTCCATTGACTGACACAAATTATATAGTCTCACAGTTCTAAATACGCAGCGGAACAATAAAGATAGAACATTAACTTAAATAAAATCTAATCTAAGATAACTTGTGTCATAATTTTTGTATTCGCTCTCCCATATTGTAAAACCCCCGGATCGAGCTAATTCTTCGGATCTGTAAAAACAGTAAGAAATCGTATAATGAGCTAGACAGCCCAGTAAGTAATAAACACCTTAACTAGTCAATTCATATAATAACATAAAATATAAATACAAATTACGATGAATCAACATAATAACATAATCAATTTCTTTTCAAGCACAAATTCATTGAAATCCGTATCTTTCAAATATCCACATACATAATCATAAATCTGATTCGAAACAAATCACATTCATCTCATCAGCCTTTAGCTACGACCACACTTATACCCTGTGGCTAGGCCAGAAACAGAACCGCACTTATACCCTGCGGAGTGGGCCAGAATACCGCACTTATACCCTGCGGAGTGGGCCAGAATACCACACTTATACCCTGTGGTGGGGCCAGAATTGCCAATGCATAACCCCCTATTGGCAGGGTCCAGAACATAGCCAGGCTGAGAGTTCTAAATCTGATGCACATCAAAATTCTTTTGTAACATAATAGATATATCATAATCCGATCTAAATATGCATATACGATGCAAGAACAGTAATATAACAATAGTCCGAAAAAATATTATTCCAATTCACATATCCATTTTTCATTCAAAGCATCATCTCATAAAATTCATAAATCATATATAAATTCATTAACAATTTACTTGATGCAAAAATAATATTATATAAATGAAGAGTCTAGAGAAGGCAGTTCATTACTTACATTGAATGCGATCCACAACAAATCCAATTAATTTCACAAATTCCTCGCAGAACCTAATATCCAAAAATCATATTTTTCTTTTAAAATTCATCACAATATACGTATAAAACTCAAATCTTAACATCCTCCCAGGGCCGAACACGCGGAAGTGTCCGACATCCCGAGTTTGGGTTTGTATTCGGGTTCATACCCGTAAACCACTCTCTCCCTTTATTTATTTATTTATTTATTTTTTTGTTTCTTTATTTCTTTTCTTTTTCTTTCTTTTCTTTTTCTTTTCTTTCCTTCCCTCCCCTTTTTTCTTTTTTTTTTTTTCTTTTTTTTTCTTTTCTTCTCTTCTCTTCTTCTCTGGAATCTTCTCCCGACTTCCTTCTTCCTTCCCCCTTTCTTTTCTTCTTTCTTTTTCTTTCTCCTCTTCCTCTTCTCCCGACTTCTTCTCCTCCCCCCTTTCTTTCTTCTTCTTTCTTCTCCCGCGAAGGGAGGTCGGCGAGCTCGGGAGTGGCCAAGTCAAGGCCGGCGGCGGCCACAGCGGCCGGCTCTCTCCTTCTTCCCGTGGAGGAGGTATGGGCATGGGAGAAACCTACACCTTCTCCTTCTTCCCTCTCTTCTCCTTTCTTTCTTTCTTTCTCTCTTTCTCCTTCCACTATTCCTTCTCTGTTTTCACTGAACAGAGAAGAGGAACAAGGGAAAGTGGTGCTCTCCGGTCCTCAAAGTGGCCGTCACTGAGGGCCGGCGGCGCCTGTGGCCGAAGGCAAGCCGATTGCCACGGGTGCCTCCCCCTCCTTTTCCTTCTCTCTTCTTCTTCTTCTTCTTCTTCTTCTTCTTCTTCTTTTCAAATGGTATAACCAAGAGGTGAAGCTAGAAATCTTACCTCAGCCCCGGCGAAGATCCGGCGGCTTCTTTCCGGCGGCAAACGGAGGAGGAAAAGGATCGTCCGCGCTGTGGCTTCTCGGCTCCCTCTTCCTCTCTTTCTCTCCGGCAACGCGAAGAAGACCCTCCCTCTTTTCCTCTCTCTCGGCCGGCAGCGGCTCCTCTTCCCCTCTCTTCAAAGAGAGGAGAAGCCCTAAAAAAAGAATGGGGGAGCCGGCTTCTTCGGGATGGCTCCCCCCCTTCTCACACGCCCTCACGTGCGACGCACGTGAGGGCAAAAATTTGGGCTGGGCCGGTCAATGGGCCGGGCCCAGTTTCGGGATCTCACAAATAGGGACAGCTGTGAGAGGTTTGCAGTAAGAGGGTGATGGAGCCAAGGAGGTGACTGTTTGCAGTAACTCACATACTTTAGTAAAATACAATCCACATGACCAATTCAAAAACTCCACTCCATGTAATTGGCCAGCAAAAACTCTTAACTCACAGATACATACATAAAATTCACATACCAGCAAAGTCAAGGGAGGCAAGGAATGATATCTCGCTCAGTCAATTAGTCTAGCCTCCCTTCCGAGTCAGATTTTTTCTGCTTGCTTATAAAAACAATATCCTGCCAAAAATCTGATCCAGTGAAGCCAAGGCCTGTTGCAGAGCTCAAGTTCTTGTTCAAACAGCTGCATTGGTTGCTGGCAAAGGCTTGTTATAGAAGTGAATTTGCTCAGGGGCATGAAAGTATTTTTCGATCGCACTGGCTTCCTGATCCTGGGGAGCTCAGGGGGTAAGCAGAAAACAAGGTGCTCTGGCTCTTGGGATGATCCACTCGAGGAGGTAAGATATTGAGGAAGCCAGGGTGATGCAGAATGACAGAGGAGATCTGGAGAATGAACAATTTTTCAGATACATCTTAAACACAATGTAATTCCATATTTCAGACTAGTAAAATATTTTTTGGTATCCAGGGTGATACAGAAGCAGCCTCAACCAGAACAGGAGTTGAGCCTAAAACATTCCCATGAGAGTTGTTGGTTGGGCCAAGGACTTATTACTTTTCTATAGATGATTCACATTGAGTGAAATTTGAAAAACATAATTACATAAAATACCACATATCAAGGATTTGCATTCAGTGCCTTGTAATATTAGATGACAAGTCCAGTCATTACAACAGAAAAAATTATAAAAACAGCAAAATTAGTGAAACAACGTAAACTGTAAGTAAATGATTCAGTACAAGTTCTTAGCAAAGAATACTGATATAAAACATTTATTTGTTATCAACAATAAAATGGAGGCCGGAGAAAGTGTCTCTTCAGATATTACTTCAAGACCTAGTATTCTGCATGTGAAATCTAGACAGAGTTAGAAAAATTCTTTTTTTATACATGGAAAATTAAGTAAGAAAAGTTAGTGCATAAATGGAGATAGGATACAGGTCTGACATAGAAATAGTTCAGTAATATTTACTTAATTTTTAATATTCATAATCAATAAACTGAATATTTACTCTGAACATATTGCCACTTGTTTGAAAATTTCTATCATGGCAATTGAGAATGCCATGCAGTAGAGCGAACGGCAAGCCACATGATCCACTTGAAGTGAAGACTCGCATCACCATTTTATTTCTCTGAGGGACAAACAGAATGATACTCAGGGATCCAGACAACCCCAAAATGTCAAACAATAAGAAGCAAATGTCAACCCTTTTGACAAAATGACAAGAAGCAAACTGGCGCCTTATTCTTCAATAAAGCTGGGATAAGCGCCTTACTTCCGCCATTATTCCTCAACAAAAAATAATAATAATAAAGGACAAGAAGCAACCTGATGATCTACAATCTTCTTATCAGGGTATGATGCTAGAGAATATCATGTGATTTTTGCAGAAAGTTCAATTTTCGCAGATTCCACCTTTCGAAGGAACTTTCCTTGAAGCCAATACTCGCATTACTAGAGGCGATCGAGGGGTGCTCAGGCTGTTGGTGATCTCACAAAGCCTACAAGCCATTGCAATTGCATGAAAATTCTTTCATCCAAAGGACATGCAGTGGAGCTGTACTTCGTTTGTTTCTTCATAACCAGTAAACTGAATATTTACTCTGAACTTAATGGCTCTTGGATCTGTTGAGGGGTTTTTGGTTAGATTTTTTTTTTTTTTTTTTTATCTCCTTTTGGTGCTCTATTATGAGACTATTGGTCTTTACGTTAGTGAGGCCTTTGTTTCTCATTTTTATTTCATTAATAAAAATGGGGTGGTAGAGCACATTTTTTCCCTTGGTAAATACTTTATACTGCTTAACAAAGTTATATGATTTATCTGATTTTGCTTCACTATGGTTTATGATTCGTTGAAGGTATCTTCTTTTGTAACAGAGCAAGGCAGAGGTGCCTCCTCCTTGAGAGATACTGAGCTCTTGCAGCCACAGTTGAGGCCGGTCCGTTTCTGGTGTTCCTCAGGGACACGACAAACCGCCAGTGAACGACCATGTTCTAGTCTGCATATTTTGTCTCTATGGAAGGAACATCTTAACATATAGTTCCGGAGGCACAACTACTACCAGATCCACATGGCGACTCGGTTAATCTGCTCTTCATGGAGGTCATATCCGTCAATGTCGAAAAGCTTACGCGATTTAGCGAACAGCGGATACGATGGACGGCAGAATCGACATAATTAGCATACCGACGCGTGTCCTTGTGGATGCATATCTATCGCTTGATCGAATGCGCTCCCACTCCGATATGTTCGGGATTCGATCCGGATTCTCTTTCTCACTCCTACCTCCATTTGTGGCGCATACAAATTTCCAGGCGGACCCACGATCCGTCGACCGTGATTGCTCGGGGTCTTCACGGACGGCAATTATTGGTCCGTACAGAAACGTTATGCGGATCAGTCGCACTTAATCTTCCGGAGAAAGAGACGTTAGGACTTCCAACGGCTATATACCATTCAAATTCTGAGCATCCCTTCCTCCCCCCTTCCCCTCGTTACGATTTCTCTTCATTTCTTTCCAAAGAAAGCAGAGAAGCCTTAAGAGCGACCCAATTTTTCCTTCTCTTAGTTCTTTAAAATTATCTCTCTCTCTCTCTCTCTTTGTGCAATTCTTTCTTCATCCTCTCTACAGATTCTGGAGTAGGGAAGGCTAAATTTTTTGCCAATGGCTCCGACGCCGTCCCCAAGAAACATTACGGGGCAACAAACTCCCTCAAGAACTCCTCAATCTAAGCAGCGCCTCCATTTCCCAAATCCAAGGAACGGAGTGCACCCCTCTCCAAATCCTCTCTCAGTCATCAAAGAAACGGTCCCCTCCGAGCACCCGGTTGAAGTCATTGGCCGGATCCGTGACCACGCAGACCGGAAAGACAAGCCCCCCTCGGCTCTTGAGATCTCTCAGGATGGCCGCTCTGTTCGGGTCAGGACCGACATCGGGTACCGAGATTTCAGCCTCGATGGAGTCTCAATTTCTGAGGATGAAGATCTTGAGGGCTTTTACAAGAGATTCGTGGAACCGAGGATCAATGGTGTGCGGATGGGTTCCAAGTGCACGATTATGATGTATGGGCCAACAGGATCAGGGAAAAGTCACACGATGTTCGGGTGTTTGAAGCAGCCAGGCATTGTGTACAGAGCTTTAAGGGATATTTTAGGGGAGGGCGATGAAGATAGAGAGAACGGTGTGGATGATGGGGGGTTTGGGCTTGGTTTGTTCGTCCAAGTTGCTGTCTTGGAGATATACAACGAAGAGATCTACGATCTTCTTTCAGGACATTCAAATGGAGGGGGAGCAACTATTGGGCTTCCAAAAGGAAACACTCCTAAGGTTAGTGAGTTTTCTATTTCTCCACCTTCTTGATTTCTTGATGTGGGATCCGACTTGATTCCTTAAAAATTAGGGTTTACGTTTTGGTAACATTGACGGGATTCTGGGATAAAATTAGGGTTTATGTTTTGGTAACATTGACGGGATTCTGGGATCATGTCAGTTATGTGGTAGTGAAGGCAATTATTGATTTCTACATATCAGTAATATTTTCAGCCTTTATGTGCTATTTACTGAGTCTCTTATTAGCTTGTTTGGTTCTCCAAGTTGGGTATTCTTAAGGATTTTTTTACAATTTGGCACCATTGATTCATGTTTAAAATGACTCTGCATCTTAATTTCTCAGTTCCACTTTTAAGCACTGTCAGAACTCCAGCTGCCTGGCAGATTTTGATTGAATGAGTTTGCAACCTTCATCTTTGTTGAGCTGCAAATATTGGTTAAATTAGGAGCTTCTGACAAAGTGATCTAATATCGTCTTCTTTTGTTGGACTTAATTCCCAATATTTTTGTTGTTTTTTCTTTAAGAATTCTGAGAAAGTTTTAAGGCATTAATTTGATTTAACTTTTTTTTTCTTTTTGTAGAGAGAAAATTTTCTTGAAGAATTTTGAGCAAGTTTTAAGGCATTAATTTGATTTAAGTTTTTTTTTTCTTTTTTTGCAAAGAGAAAACAGGGTGAATTGTCATAAGTACATGACAATTCACCCTGTTTCATTCTATGAAGAATGAAGGAAACAAAGAGCGCATCCCTGAAGAAAATGAAAATGAGAATCAAAGAAACAAATAAGAAAATCCAGTTCAGCTTCATCTAATGTTCATCTATTAAATAAATATTAATTTGTTAAACTAAATTAGTTTCCGCTGTTCCCATTTCCTCGCTGACCCATCATGCGAAAGGTACGCCGTTAGAGTGAGTGCGCCCGCACTCCGCTCCTTCGACTGATTATTCGCATCGGATCTCAAGTTCTCTATTGCACTCCCCGATTGGGAGATTATAGGTTATTGATCCTTAAAATCTGTTTATTCTTCTATTTTTACAATAAGAATTCACTGTGTGTGAAGCTTTTTTTCTAACAAGCTAGGAAAAGTAGGTTATTAAGGCGTCAATCTGATCTCAGAGCATCTAGTAAATATAACATAATTCATTTTACAAAACTGATTTTTAGTTGCCCGTAGGTAATTCATCTTTGAAGACTCTCATTAATCATTAGAATTATGTTGTGTAAATTTTGTTATCTTTCTTATAAATTTTCCCTTTTCTGTGCTTCGCATGTAGGCTCGACTAGAAGTGATGGGAAAGAAGGCAAAGAATGCGACGTATATATCAGGAAATGAAGCTGGAAAAATATCAAGAGAAGTTGCCAAAGTAGAAAAGCGGAGGATTGTTAAAAGCACTCTTTGCAATGAAAGAAGCTCACGAAGTCATTGCATGGTTTGTTGCTTATCATTGAATGTTTTCTGAATTTTCTGTATCCTCCTTTTGATACCTATACTGATTTCCCTGCAAACATCTACAGATAATTCTGGATGTTCCATCAGTAGGTGGAAGGCTGATGCTGGTTGACATGGCGGGTTCTGAAAACATAGAAGCAGCTGGTCAAATTGGATTCGAAGCAAAAATGCAGGTATCATTTTCTATTCCTCTCTTTTACTTAGTGAACAAATACCTTAATATGCAGACTAAAACACGAGATGATTCTTCCAGGTTTGCATGCAGATTCAGTTATTGCATTATTATATGTCAACCTGCTTTCCTATATTATCATGCAGGTCATCTTCCTATAGTTACTTTTTTCTTTACCGCATTCATCAGTGCATGTTAACTACCTAAACTTTTCTTTCTCCTTTACTTTTTTGTGCTTATGAGAGTTTGGTTTGATTCAAGCCCAGTAATTATCTAGGTTGCCTTTTGCAGTCATGTGTTTCAGTTTGATCCATCAAAATTCATGTTTATTTTTCTGCTTGTCATCTGGGATGGTAGCTTAATAGATCTGCCGAGGTACCAAATTATATTTGCTCAACTAGAAATCGGGGCTCATATGGTTGATTCTTGATGCATCTTTTGCAGACAGCTAAAATTAATCAAGGAAACATAGCACTCAAAAGAGTGGTTGAATCCATTGCTAATGGTGACTCTCATGTTCCATTCAGAGATAGCAAACTTACAATGCTTTTGCAGGTAAAATTTATTATCTTCTCGAGCTTATGTTCTTTGAGGCTACTATTGGTTTTTATTCAAGAACGGGTAATGATTCAGAGGATTTTTTCATTGTATTTTCTAGGATTCATTTGAGGATGATAAATCAAAAATTTTGATGATTCTTTGTGCAAGTCCTGACCCCAAAGAAATGCACAAGACCATTTCTACTCTTGAGTACGGAGCTAAGGCAAAGTGCATTGTCCGTGCTGCTCATATGCCGACTCCCAGAGATAAAGTGAATTCTGAGGTGTCATCTGTGGATCTGAGATCAAGAATTGTAGCAATGAACCAGTTCATATATAAGCTACAAATGGATAACAAGCTTAAAGAGAGAGAGCGTGACGAAGCCCAGAAAGAGCGGTTGCAGAAAGAGGAAGAAGTAGCACAGCTAAGGACTAAGCTCAAACTGATTGAAGGAAGGGGGGCGGCTGTAAAGGAAGAAGAGATAAAATCAAAGGTGGATGAAAGAACACAGATTTTGAGGCTTGAGTTAATGAAGATGGAGGAGAAGTTGTTACAGCAACAAGAGGAGCTCAATATGCTCAGGCAACAGTTGGAGGAAGTGGAATATGAAAAGGGCAAAGTTGTTGAGGATTCATTACAAGGCATGGATGAAGGTAGATTTATGAAAAGACTGACTGAAATTTATGCGGGAGACCAAGGAATGGAGAAATCTATGGAGTTAGATATGGGGGATCAACCAGCGATATATGATGTGAAGGAGATTAAGGAGGACTCTCAGCAGTCAGAAAATCATTCAAACCTCTCCCTGCTGCATTCTTGTCCTTTGAGTATGGAAGAGGAAGTTGATCCTAACATGCTGAGATTCCCAGATAAGGTGTGCTTGAGCACTGTTTTTGAGGAGGATGAAGAAGGAGAAGAAAAAGATAGTGCAGAGGAAAACGAAGTTGATAAGGAGGTGGTAGAAGAAGACATGGGAAAACTGTGGACTGATGGCTTGGGATCCTTGGGTGCTGAATATCACAAGGATGCAATCGAAAAGCAAGCTGGTATCGTGGAAATTGCAAAAGATGCTGCCTCTGCCAGGAGAACAAGAATTCAAAATATTTTCAGACTTTGCGGCAACCACAGAGAGTTAGCTCACCAAGTTAAAGTTTCAACTCCTTCCAAGAAAAGACCTGAAGAGACAAATGAAGGGTTAGAAGCAGAAAGTCCTCTTCAGCCATTAGTTAGACCACTTAATAACTGCATGTCTAATTTGAGAGCAGCTGAAAGCCCAATTTCCTCATTGGTTGCGCCATTTGAATCACTTTGCCTCACAGATAAGCCGAAATCGGCAGAACCACAATCAAGATGTCTTTCTTTCGAAGCATCACGAAACTCAAAGGAGAACCACAGACCAGGAGAGGAGGGGGAAGATGGATTGTTGGAAGTTTATGTAAAATGGGAGGCAACAAAAGAATCTGCAGGAAACCTAATTAAGAAGTTCAATGTTTTGAAGAATTCAAACCTCTCAGATTTACGAAAACTTATCGAAACACATCTTGATGAAGGCAACAGCAAACAGCCCTTCTCTTTTCTCCTGCTTGGGGTATGCTGCTTTCCTGATTATGTTTAATTATATTTTTATATCTCATCCCTAGCTTTGGTATTTGGCTGCAGTCTAGTCTTTATAGATTAGCCGAAATTCAGACTCCCATTACTAAAGCCATTATTTTATTTTCATTTTTCTAACCTTCAATTTACAAGGACCTGTTGGAAAATCTAAGCTGCTGCACTTCTACATATATAGCTGTGATTAGCTTATCTTTTTTTGAGACGTCGGGTTGTCAGTGCAGAATTTGTACCGATTACTCTTCTGTGATGATGTTGCTCTTCTTTCTGAGCTTTGTATCCATCTTGTCTCTCTGAAAGATTTTAGAGATGAGCATTAACAATACTACAGTATGGATACTGATGATAATTCAAAGAGTTAATTTAGTATGGATACTGATGATAATTCAAAGAGTTAATTTACTACTTATTTTTAAGTTAACTTACTGCTTGACTTAGATGATGTAGATTCTCCCTCAATTTGACTTTTTTCTAAAGATCTCTCTATATTCTGTTTATATAATGTCTTTTTTCTGTTTATTTGTCTATATATCTTATGGTTATCTGTTCATAACGTCAGCTAAAGATTCTTATCAACAAGGTGTGTTAATTGTTGGTGCGACAGGATCCTCGTGGAGCTCCAGTCACTAAGGAAAAGGAAGCAGCAACTCAAGTTGGCAAATTGCCTATTTGCAACAACCAGCTGAAAGGTCACCTTGCCTGCTTACGTCCAACGAAGAAGACACTGCAGCGACCAAATCACATTCCATTTAGTTCGCTGGAAAATACACTCCCTGTTGCGAGTTCACAGCATCCAGAAGCTTTTTCGCCAAAAGTTAATCAGATGAATGTAAACTATCTCACAGGACTGAGGGCATAGATTGAAGCCTCTCTAAGTTTGAAATGGCTGTATTTCTATTTTTTGCCCATTCATGTCTTAACTGTATACCTTTGCATGTATTTTTTGAGTACCCACACAACTGATGCTGGACGTGCGTTTTGCTTCCTGCAGAGTGCATCTAATATGCTTGTAATATGTCTCAATCTAGCTTCCATGTTTTCAATATTTCTAGTGTAAAGGTCTTCCATCAATCTGTTTCATGCATTAAATATTATTCTCGGTCTTAGTCTTCTGAGTTTGTTGAGACTGTTTGGAGTGCTTTTGTTATTGATCTGAAAAATGTTGCAATGAAGCCCTGTGACAGATTCGATGATTAAAAGATCATTTATTTCTTAATATGCGATCTAGGATTACTAATTAATTCCTTCATATAAAACATGTAAGCCTATCAAATCCAAGACCAATAGCCTTATCTATGTTCAATCTAGCGGATAAGATTAGTTTAAAAACACCAAACCTATAAGGATGCTGCCAAATCCAATGTAAGTGGATTTGTGTATCAAAACTTGTCATCCTCAATTTTATTCTTCTCACAAATTCTTTTATATATTGCCATTGGTGACTGTTCATGATAGCCGCCAATCTTATTCCATATGTGATGGTATCATTCTACATACTATCAGAAGGTTTGTGGATTAAATATATTTAATCTATTCGAATTCTGTTTATTTTGTTTCTGATCTGTTTAATTTGACCTACCTAACCTATTGAGTCGGTTTAAATCTATTTAACCCGTTAAAAATCCATCTAACTCGTTTAACTTGACTTAACCTGTTTAATAAATGAGTTATGTGGGTCGGACCGCTTACCTATTAATTAATAAATAGATCGAATTCAGATTTCAAATTTTAATCTGTTGAATAAATATATTAGATTTGGATTAATAAATTTTTTATCTGGTCAGTAGCCGATTCAATCCGTATTTGATGTGATCCAATTCAATTGCCACCCTTATCTGGAGGCTGCCCTCTACACGAGCAGATTTTGGCGCACCGGGGAGGGCTTTTTAGTTTGCCATGGGCGTGTTGGTGTCTTTCTTGGTGCGATACAAGAATAATGGCTGTTGAGGGTGGCGTTGCCAAAGGTACAATTAGCAGGGGAGCAACTTTTCTCATGCACAAACTGAATGCGCAGGGCATCGTCCGACTCTCCACCTGCAAAAAGAATCAAGTCGTTATTTACAATAAATACCGTTATTATTGATCCAGGAAATTGATAAATACACTCCATGGGTCAACAAATTTTTTATTACTTTCCAAATATAGATATAAAGAACATAAACAACCCAAAAGGTATACCCCAAGATTTATCATACTGATCAATATCGTATCATATCGATACTCGGTACAACTTGTTATCTCGCACCATACCATAAACCAATACTGTAATTGGATGGTATCGATACGAGATCAAAAATACCAAAACGATAATTTGATATATCCATATTAGTTTGTTATTTATAATTTTTTTAGTCAAAAATACTATTTATCGCCGGATTTAGCAGCATAACGTCGGAGTTGAGCTCACTACAGTGGCCGTGTGGGTGAAGGCTATTACTTGTGCTGCGGGGTTCATAGAGAAAGATGGTCCAGATTGCGGAGTTAGTCGAGTGGAGTCGGCACTACGACTGGCGACGACAGCGGTGCAGGCTGTCGGGGATGCTCCAGACGGTGGCAGGCCTGCTGACGGGCAACCGGATCAACCATCCTCAGCTGCGATAGGTGATCACTCTGTAGCAGTCAAAAGGGCTAAGAGTGCTCTGACTTTGGAGGCGATGGAAGGAGCAGCTAGCTGTGGGCCGGCCCAACAACAAAAGTCTGGGAAAGGTCCCGTTTTGTCTTGTGTTGAAGAATGAAGATCTAGAATTATAGGAGAGTTTGCAATCCCTCCTTCACTATCTCATTTAGGAGATTGATCCAAGTGCATGGCTCGGATATTTATTTTTTGTATGAGACGCAATTCTTTGGCGACAGCCTTCTCTGAGTTCAGCGTTGGTTCTCAGCAATATGGGGTCCTATGCCATTGATTCTCAAAATTTGTCGAGGGTATTATTGTGCTTTGGAAGCAGGGTGTAGCCACCGTGGATGTATTCCATAACTGCCCCAGTAAGTTGTAATGATAATTTCAAAACTCAATGAATATTCTTGAATTTTATTGGATGTGTATGCCGGTACTGATTATAAGGGGCAGAGGATACTTCTGGGGGAGAGATGACTAGTCTTGTGGCACAAGGACAAGGTGTTCTAACGCTTGTTGTTGGTGGCTTCAACTTACATCTAGAGTCCCAAGGAGGAAAGAGGAGGCGAGGTACAAAATTGAAAGTCGAAACGGAGTCTCCTTTCAAAGGCACGACGCCAATGGTCGGGATGCTGTCAGCATTAATCGTCCCGTGCTGTAATCTCCAATGCCAGAAAATTAATCGGGCCTCGGCATGTCCTGGGCCTGCTTAAAATTGGGCTGGGCTAGCGGTTTAGATGGGGTCTACGTCACATGAGGACATTGGTGATGTTCGTTGCAGGGCTTTGGATTTTGCCTGAGGATGCGTTTCTGTTGTGACCCTGCCACGTTTTATAAGGAGCTGGGACGGGGAGGGGTCCGTATAGAGCAGCATTAATTTGTAAACCGCTATCAAGAAAATGAAAAAAGGAATAGTTTTAAATAGGGGTGCAAATGGGTCGGGTCGGGTCGGGTCCTAGGTGACCCCGATCCGACCCGATTTTTTGTTCGGGTCCCAATTTTGGACCCGGACCCGACCCGGTTGAAGATCGGGTTGGGTCGGGTCGGGTCCGAGTCGGGTTCGGGTCGGGTCCGGGTCTGATTCGGGTCGGGTTCGGGTCCGATCGGGTCCAATCCGGATAGCAGCGATCCAATCACCCACAACCCGAAGCTTAATCTTCCTAATCTCTCATCAAATTTTCTTAGCACTTCCAGTTCCTCAGCAGGGTAGTCCTTCTTCCGTCTTCCTCTGATCAGCAGCATCGAGTCGGCCAAAGAGAGAGGTGGGAGTTGCATGGGCTCGAAGACCATCACCTTCGCGAGCCGGGTCGTCACAATGACATGGGTAGCTCCGGTGTTCCTTGGAATGAAATCATGCAGGTCCTTTCCTTCCCACCATTCCTTCTCCGTCTCAAGATTGTCGATGACCAGCAAGTAAGGCACATCTCTGAACAGCTCCCTCTTCAACCTCTCTGGGGGCGGTTCCAAGGCCCTTGGAGATATATAAGGCGATTGTAATGCCGAAACAAATGCAGAGGAAGGTGGGGAGGGGGAGTTCAAGTGCGGAGAGATTGAAATGGAAGGAGAGATGGGAGCAGACTTCTCGCCATTATCGGCCGAGGATCCTGCTATTTTGATGGTCAATGTCCTTGTGTTTGGTTCTGTGGGATCCTGGAACTCTTCAGCAATGGGAAGGTCCCGAGGAGCTTCAGGTGGAGATGGCTCATCCATGAAGAAAATGAAGCTTCGTGGAGGTTATCAAAATGTTTTGAGTATTCCAACAGGCAACAGAAGAGTATCTAAAGAATGAAGATTGAAGACAAAAAGAAAAATCACAAGCTACATCTGTTACTTGATAAATTTGAAACATTCGGGTCCATTCGGGTCGGGTCGGGTCCGTTTGGTAAACCCAGACCCGACCCAGAAAATGATTCGGGTCCAATTTTAGGACCCGACCCGGACCCGCGGGTCCTAAAATTCGGATCGGGTCGGGTCTACGCGGGTCGGGTCGGGTCGGGTCACGGGTCGACCCGACCCATTTGCAGCCTTAGTTTTAAACATGTTCACTATGTATGCCTCTTGGACATTTAGTATAAGATGAGTCGAAGTTGTTTTCTAGTCAGAGAAGGGCATGGCAAAGTTTTCTAGTCCAAGGTGTTTCAAGGAACAAGCGTCTCATGCATGCATGCCGAAGGACAAAATAATTGTGCCAAAAACTTGCATGAATTATATAAGATGATGACCGATGAGTATAAAGCTATAGCCATTATGATATCATAATGGCCATTACAATGATTTCAGGCTCCATCCATTATATCATATATATGATTACAGAGAAAAGATAAAAACCATTATAGCATCTTATTCATCATTGTGATATTTTATTATATTATAAATAACGTCATTTTATTGTAAACTATAATTTCTTAAAATTTATTTGCATCAATTTTGTCTTTAAAAAAGATTATATAGTTTGAAAAATAAATATATAATCATTATACTGTTGATAACACCCTCCCGGGCCACACCACTAGGGAAGAACGATATAATCACTACATTAACAATTTTGATTAGGGTCTGCCGTAGTGGGATAACTTTTTTTTTTTTTTTTTTTAAGAGCCTGGTTAGCTGGGGGGTAATGTGACGTGGAAAAATAAATAAATCTCATGTCATGTCAGATTGCTATATTTAATATAAAAGGTACACAAGATATGGAAAAATAAATAATAGTTCTCATGTTTATTTTTTGAAAAAAAAGATAAAACAAATACCATTTGTTTATCCACGATGGATAATCGGTAATATAAAAATATTATTTCTTGACAGAAATATTCTCATTTGTGTTATATTAATTATATTAAACAATTAATATTAATTATATTAATATATATTATATTAATATTATATTAATATATTTTAAATATATTGACTAATAAAATTCATAAATAAAATATATTTAATATATTATTATATTTATTATCATATTCCAATTATTAATAAAAATAATAAATATTTATTAATTATCAATAAATTTAACATAGGACCTGTTAATAAATAATATATTTATTTATATACCAAAGCATACTAAAATTTATTTATAATAAAATTTATATTTTTTAATATATGTATAATTAACTTAAAAATATTTATTAATTTATGTAAATATATTTTAATGTATAAAATAACTAATATTGGTGGTGTTTATGTAAGTAGGACATAAATGGCCAAACGAATCGGTAAGATAAGGGGATATTAATGTTATTAAAACCTTGATGAATATTAAAATACTCTGGTCTTAAGGTTTAAAGTCCCGGCGTTTTGCATCATCTGCATCAGGCATCGAGTAATGCCCTTGAGTATTGATGACTGTTTTATATTATGTTTTAATGAAATTTATATGCAAGTATTAATGCTGTATACGGTGTTACGAAAAGTTGGTGGGGAGTAGTTCAGCCTACACCAGCTTCGGAGGAAGTTACGATAATAAATTTGATTGTAATATTTATAAGTTAATGGGTTCACGTGCAAAACGTCCTGATGCTCAGTTTTCAAGTAACCTCCAATACGCCGCTTGCGGGAAGCACTTCAAACTTCTGATAAATATTTTTACATAAAACACCTTATACGACGTAACTATTACAAATAAGTTCTTTCGGAGAGAGGGAGAGCGAGAACGAGCGAGGGAGCTCGAGAGAGGGAGAGAGATGGTGGAATCGACGGGAGGGATCGAGGTCTCGGGCCTTCAATTCGCTTACGAGGGCCAGCCTCCGTTGTTCACGAAGTTTAATCTCGAGATCTCTCCGGGCGATCGTTGCCTCCTCATCGGTGCCAATGGATCCGGTACCCTTCCCTTTCTTTTCCACTTTTAGATTCCCTGATTCCTCCTCCCCCCTCCTTTCTTCCAAACAAAACCATGTTTCTGGCTTGAATTATCTCTTTCCTCAGTATAAAACCCTAATTTCACCAAGGTTTTCTGCCCCCAATCGAGTAGAAGATCTTACAGCGAACAAATCCGGTTTGTTTTTTGCTTCTTGAAAAAAAAAGAGCAAAGGGATTTCTATCCAGATCTATTTTGTATATTATAAATATTCTAATTTCAAGGGATGGATTTTAAACTGATGGGATTCATGAGTTAGTCTGATTAGAAAAATCTGATTTTTGGACGTATCTGGGAGCAAATTCAGTTTTTTCTCCTGAAATTAATTCAATACGTCAGAAGAATCAAATTCGGTTTATTCATGGTGTAATGAAACATGGATTTATTGAGTGACTCGAATAGATTTGGAGGATTTTGTACACCGAGTATACACGTATGTTCTATCTCTAATTATTTACTGGTAATATCTCATTGCTATAGTTAATCATCTTGATATCCTGCTATTCCTCATGATTATTTGGTCCTTCTTTATGTGTTTGACTGTTTTTTCCCCCACTGGAACTGCGATGAATGATGATAGAAAGGGTTGCTCTGATGAGGAGTACCAAAAATTTGTTCGAATCATAACATTTACTATGAGGACGGAAATCAACATATCCTTGGTCATTTAAATGTGGAAGTTGATCAAGTTGAAGTTCCATGCAGGGAAGAGAGATACGGTATGGTATGAGAAGCTGTAACAAGGAAACGTTAAGGAACAACATGGTGTCTTAGAAGAAAGTTAGACCACTCTCTCCTTCTACTAGAGAGATAAAGGGCACTCTCAGAATTCTACTCATTCTTGATGATTTTGCAGAACAACTTCATCATTTTCATGTAAATTGATTGTCATTACAAAAGATGGCATCGAGTTTTCAACTCTTTCTCGAGTAATTTGTAGAACAAGCCCAGGATTGATTGTCATGAGAA
Source organism: Phoenix dactylifera (assembly GCF_009389715.1). NCBI lineage: Eukaryota > Viridiplantae > Streptophyta > Magnoliopsida > Arecales > Arecaceae > Phoenix > Phoenix dactylifera. The sequence goes on along the minus strand of NC_052408.1, from coordinate 10,913,208 downwards.
AAGATGGCATCTAGATAAATTTCACTGGATTCTCTGCATATTGCTTGCAAGTAAAGAAATTTTGTTTCTTTAGTCTCAAAAGGAAGGACTTTGTTTTTATTTTTAAAGAAAAAAATAAAAAAAAAAAACAGTTTGGAGGTACAACTTAATATTCTCTTGCTCTTCTCTTGCAGCTGCTTGCCTAGCTCTTTCCCAACAAAATATGTAGACTGCTTTTTGGGGGAAAAAACTTAATGTATAATGAATAAGATTTAGGTGTTCAGTGCTGATATATACTTCTGCAGGTAAGACTACTTTGTTGAAGATTCTAGCTGGGAAACATATGGTTGGAGGGAGGGATGTAGTGAGAGTCCTCAATCGTTCTGCTTTTCATGACACACAGCTGGTCTGTAGTGGTGACCTCGCCTATCTTGGAGGTTCTTGGAGTAAAACTATTGGTTCTGCTGTGAGTTTTTCCATTTTCTTGTTTTATTGGACCAAAACAAGCTCCATTAAAAAATTTTGCCTGTCAGTTAACCGTGACTGTATTGTAGTTGAGATGAGGGCATTTCTCCAAATACATGCTTGTATAATCGTGGAACTCTGAGCAGAAGATTTTGCACTTCTAACATACGATAGATTGGAAATTTAATCTTTGTAAGATTCATAGGAGGAGCTTGACCCATTGTAGCTTTATTCTGGAGCTTTTTTTTTTGTTGCTTAACACTATTCACCCTATGATATAGCTAAAGATTTTCCCTTACCTTTTTTTCTTGAACATTATGGAAGAACATGTGTGCATGTTAACATTCGAATGCTTGTTGACAAATAGAGTAAAAAAAATTACATAGAAAATGATATCAATCTAACACTTTAGTTAATGATCATGTTTATACCAAACTCATTGTGGGAGAACAGCTATGTATGTGAAGTTTTAAAGACTAAGGAAGTTATATAGTTGAAACTCTCATGTTCGCAAGAACATTTCTTAAACCATGCAGAGTTGTTATGAACATAGCAAGCATTATTGAGTTCCTAGAAATGCCATGGTTTATGGAAATGATTTATCTTACTCAAATTCTTTTCCCAGGGGGATGTTCCACTCCAAGGTGACTTCTCTGCTGAGCATATGATTTTTGGAGGTATGTCATTGAGTGATATATGACATGCTCCAGGGAGAAAATGTCAGTTCTCCTAATATATTCTTCTCTAATTTCTCATATCTTAGATAATTTTCTATTTTATTGAATATAAGTTATTTCCATGCACATAGTAACAGAAAAAAAAAACAGATTATTTATTCTTCAGATTTTTGGTGAATTCATGTTAAAATGACCCCTAGATTGTTTTCCTGCTAATTGCCAATACAAAAATAGTGTCTGTAGATGTTAATTACTTGCTTCTGTAGGAGTAGGGAAATCTTTCATGTCCGTGAGTCCAGAATATACTGGCGAAGTTTTAATAGATGTAGCAACTTCTCTGTTCATGTGGTTAGCAGCTGAAACAACTGATAGTTTGGGACTAAATGTATAATTTAGGATGCTGATTATTCCCCTTAATTTGAATCTTGAACAGTTGAAGGGATTGATCCTGCTAGGAGAGAGAAGCTCGTCAGTCTACTTGACATTGATCTTCAGTGGCGGATGCATAGAGTTTCTGATGGACAGCGCCGCCGTGTCCAAATTTGCATGGGCCTTCTTCACCCATACAAGGTTAAACTTTTCTAGTGTTTTTCTCCATGTTCAATGATCTGCCATTGAGGATATATGGTTGCTCTTCAACATTAAACTACAATTGCTGCCTTCTCTTTTGTTTCTGCATGTTATGAAATTGCCGTTTTACTAATTATTATATTGATTGCAGTTTGCAAAACATTGAACTCATATACAGAGCGAACATAATAACAAAAAATCAAATACAAAACAGGAATTAACGATGCATAATTTGAGACTTGAGCATAATCATGGTAAATATTCCCATTATCTCATTCATATGTTAGTTTCAATGATTAAAAAAAATACAAAATGTCTCAAAATTTTTGCCCTATTTATTATATAACTTTGTGAAATTGAGAGGATGAAAATTTTAATAAAATAAGCATATTTCTGCAACCACCTCATACAAAATGATTATTAATCTGCATCTGATCCATTGCCTATTAGTTACCCTTTCTTGTTTTACTGGAGATGCTATATAAGCATTGGCTCCTTAATATTTCCAGCCACAAAGTAGACGAGTTTTGCAACTAAGATTTTCCCTAATTTGCTTTCATAGTGGATGCTTTTGGTGTCTTGCTGTGCAAATTGTGAAAGTTCTATTTACATAAGTGCAAAAAAAAAAACCTAAAGCATATGTTCTGTAGTTTCCTTTGAACTCCTGAAATATTTTAGTACTCATTGGACTGGAAAATATGATTTCTTTGCATCCATCAGGCTTAATCTAGCAAGCACGGTTGTCTCCATAAAGGATGTCTAAATGAACTTTAAGGACATCATTTTCTTATTATTAGCTATCCCTACTTAAACCTTCAAGGAAATACAGGTTCTTTTGCTCGATGAGGTTACCGTGGACCTAGATGTTGTCACTAGAATGGATCTTCTTGACTTCTTCAAGGAAGAGTGTGAACAGGTAGAAATTCAATTTCATTCCTTTTGTTCTTATTTAGTTTCCCTTCACTATCTAAGTTCTAAAAATTTATTGTAGAGAGGAGCTACCATTGTTTATGCCACACATATATTTGATGGATTGGAGACATGGGCCACAGATGTGGCTTACATCCAAGATGGTGAGCTGAGAAGGTTTGGGAAACTGTCTGGCATTCATGAACTGAAAGGTTCCAACAACCTGCTCTCAGTTGTTGAATCATGGCTTCTATCTGAGTCCAAGAATCCAAGGAAGCAGCCCGTTAATTCTTCTGTCCAATCAAGCAGGGGCTCTCCCTTTGATTCTTCTCCTTTTAGATCATCCCGTCATATGGCCTACTATCGTTGATTGCTCCAGATCTAGAATTTTCATATATAGACTGTTCCAAACTTCTTATCAGTTCAATTTAAAGTTCCTGTCATATTTTTTTTCGTCCCCAATACGAGATGCTGTAATGGCTTTGTTGTACGTCTATTGAAGAAAAAAAAAACGTGCTGAGGCAAATAACTGTGGTTGGTCTGCTTAAGTCTTATCAGAAGTGTGTAATGCTCATTCTGAGCAACTTTAACTGAAGCAGCAGGCACGCTGTAAATTAGATTCTTAAATAAAGAACATGGCAAAAGCATGCTTTGGATTGATAGTTTTTACGCTTCTGATTTTTGGAAGCTTTCCGGTAGACTCATCATTGATGCAATATATTCTTGTGGACTTGCATATTTACTTGTTTTTCCAAGAGGGGAATTGCATATGCTGCTGATGGAGCACACTAGCATCATTTTCAGAAGGTGATTCATTTTCTGGTGCTGCCTTTTGGGAATTGATTTTCAGAACTGCTATAGGTGCGTTGCTGCTTGTACTGCTTTGATGTCAAGGCCTGTTTCATTCAGGTTTAGAGTACATTGTAGCACTATCCCATCTTGTATTATTTGACAGGAAATCCAACAAAAAGAATCGTTTGTCTTTTGAGTTTCTGGTCCGTCGATTTTAGTGTTTCTGTGATGACTGATGAAGTAATTGCCTTTGGCTACCATTTTCACAGAGGCAATGCATGGTTGCTTTTTCTCATACAGGATCCTACCCGGACCACGCCAAGCCAATACTCGCACCCTATTCTCCCTTCTGTAAAACTGGCAGATGCATCAAATAACCAGTTAATTCTCAATGACCACCCAGTGGCAAGTCTATCTTTGTTGGTATGGATATCCAGCAAAAGTTTGTCAGCCAAGCCGCTATTAGCTTCCAGTTGGTTATTTACTACTGTAAACGCTTCCAGAGGAGCTTGATAATTTCTTTTATATGCATATATCTTCCAAGGAATTCAGTCACAAGGTCATCCCTCTAGTGAGATTTGATCACCGAGTAAAAAACTTAAATACAGTTGGCTTTCAACCTAATATATCAATCTTCTATGAGATCTTGCTCAGTCTGAAATTTGAAAAATTCTGGTCAAAAATGAAAGGCAATGCTGATACAAGGAGTTGCATCCAGTCGGCAAGGCAAAGACAGCAAAACCAAACCCTTTGTTTTCAATCATCTTCTAGAGTTAAAATCTTCAAGCCAGGGTGCCATTCATGGCATGCGCATTTTTTAGATTGGAAGGAAAGGAGCAGACAGCATGGCTGGCCTCCTAATGATGGATGTCGTGCGACGAAACCCAATCAGTGCTTCTGACCAGATAATCACAATATCTTGCCAATGATTTTCACATGCAGTGCTGAGCTTTAGGACCATAAAGGTAATGTCATCTTCATATCCTTTGATGCGAGAATGTTGAAGGTGTTTGAGCTTGACAGCATGTGTCTGGTCTTGTCTTAAAAACCTCAACCAGGTGTCATTTCATTGCATATGATAATAGATTGGCAGACCAAATTTACCAATGGAGGGCATTTGGATCCTCAGATTGAAGTTATAGATACAAGCTAGGCACCAAGATTACTCTATTTACAAGACTTCATGCATTGCCTTATGGATGTCCCACATGTAGGTTCGGAGATGAATTAATTTGAAATTGGCACATTCTGCTTAGAGGATATATACCATTGGAGCAGCATCAAAACAGCATCTGCGAGTCCAAAGGGAAGATGGAGATGCTCCCTGAAAGGTACACAATAATTGAAAAACGACAAGTTCAGAATTGGATCATCCTCCGAAGAGGCACCAGGCGTTTCCTTTTGTCACCTTATTCTTCTTGATGCATTTAGAAAATTATACCCAAGTGCTTAAATCATTTGTTATTTTTAATGCTACAAAATATATTGAGTTAGGAACAGGATTAGAAGAAGAAGAAGAAGAGGAGGCTTGCATATAAACATCTCCTTTATTTTTTTTTGACTGAAAAAGAAAGAATTAGGAAGGTACTTCCCCCTTATTTTATTATGATCAAACAAGGGTATGTACAGGTATTATGTACAAAATCGAAGGGAAAACAGGATAGTAAAGGGAGGAACAAGGAGTACAAAGGTGGACAGCACCCCTCTTCATTACAGAACACAACTCAACAGTTGGAGAATGACAAAGAAGCCAAATTGTTCCACAGTTGGTGGTGCCACTCCCCTAGCTTCCTTGAACACAGATGCTTCCAACTGTTAAGAGCATTTGATTGCATATAAACATCCTTAATTAAGCATTTCTTGCTGAAGAGCAGGGGTCCCGAAGATGATAATTCATTCCTTATCACATGTGAAGTTAGATTATATATATATATACACATATATGCATGTATATGTATATGTATATGTATATGTATATGTGTATATGTAGATGTAGATGTAGATGTATATGTATATGTATATATGTATATGTATAGGTAAAAAATTTATGCTACTACATTCGTTGTCACTTGGACCACTCAGAGTTGATCATGAAATGAACTCTCGAGTTTAAATCAAAATATTTGTTTTCATTGTTGGATTCTGCCTTTCTTCCCTTAATTTGAGAGATAGAAACTACATGCATCTGGTCCAGGATTGAAGGCCATCGCCCACCAGCCTTACATTAATTGCAATGCCAGATAGCTGCTTGCTAAGACCATTATAGACAAGCCGTTACGGCCCAACACGGACCGGTGGGGCAGCTCAAAATAGCCGGAGGTGCTCCTATCTTTGGCATAAAATCTATAAGTATGTGCCCACTATCCTGGCTAACTCCAGGTAGCTGATTGGTGATAAGCGGAGTGTGGATGTGGTGGAGGACCCTTGAGTGGACTCTCTCTCGATGAGGCTCTGGCCGACTATGATCAACATCAAGGCCGTGAACAGACTTCGGCTTTACAATATTCTCCGCCTAGAGGAGGATGGGTGGGATGCCAACTGAATCGATCAGTTGTTTTGGGAGCATCTCGTAGAGAGAGTCCAGATGCTTTCTGTTCTAGGGTGTGCTAGCCTCGACGTGAGGGTGTGGAGTATGTATTGCAGATCCAGAGTCAGAATGGGAGCTATCTATCGCATCCTCCAAAGTGAGCAGCGCCTGGAGCTGGACTGTGCCTAGATCTGGAGGTTCGGTCTTTACCCAAGGGTGGCTCTGTTCCTCTGTAAGGTGGCCTGGGGCTGGCTGCCGATGAGATTGGTGTTGTGCGGGCAGGGATTGGGTATCTATTCTTAGTGCCCTGAGTGTTAGGTGGATGAGACCGTGGACCACGCTCTGTTTTACTGTGAGCGTTCTATGAGGGTCTGGAGGCTCGTCGCGATGCTGCTGGATTCTTGGTGCCACTCGAGCTCTTTCTTGCAAGCACTCAGATGGTGGGCCGTCGTCTTCCAGACTCAGCAGGTGGCCGTTGGAGCGATCTATACTGCTTATCAGATATGGCTGGCTAAAATGCTTGGACTTTTGTTAAGAACAGCCCTTTACTAAGGTTCGTTGTAGAGTGGGCCCAGGTACAAGTGGTAGAGATTACCCATGCAGAACCATCGGATGAGCTTTTGATAGCTCGGGGCACTTGAAGCTCTACTTCTCCTTATGTAGCGTCTCGAACGGTATTTTTCACCTAAGAGCCCCCACCCTCAAGTTTTTTCGAGGTCAAATTCGATGAATGCATGCTAGATGGTGGCGTCATTAGAGGCCCATACTCTAGTGTGGTGGTTGCCAGATCGTTGACACCTCGATCTTAGAGGCTGAGCTGAGGGCGGCAAGGGCCGGTTTGGGCCATGCTCGACGTGTATTGCAGGCTAGAACAGTTATACTTGAGGATGATTCGGTTACAGTGATCGGTTGGATCTAGAGAGGCACCGACGACATGGGTGGGTGCTACCCCTTGCTTCGAAACATTCGGGCCATGGTTAGTGGCAGCGTGGCATTCCATGCCATGCACGTTTATAGAAAGGCTAACAGGGCTGCGGACTGAGTGGTCTCGTATGTGGCCTAAAGCGCTCCAGAGGCGCCCTGTGGGTTGAGGAATGGAAGTTGCCTAGAACACTCCATAATTTACTGTTTTTTGAATTTTTCGAATATGTCCGTACTAAAACGGTATGAATCATCTATTTTAGCAAAAAAAAAAAACCTATTATAGAACTCATACCTTCTAAAATAAATATCACAACAGTCCCCCGGGGGGAGAGAGAGAGAGAGAGAGAAGTTTGCAACTCTTATAGCATTAGGATTTGTGAGCTTTTTCATTCATGGTGAGCAGAAAAGAGGCAACTTTGAGAAGCAAGGCCACATGAGGAGGGGACCATAAATGCTTTCGAAGGCCTCACAAAGGGCCAGTCACGTGAACTGACAAAAGAGGCAGGGGGAAAGCATGGAGGGATGGTGGTCCCATGGACCTCCCATGGCCCAGTAGAGAGAGATTTGCCCTTCCTCGACAAGAGCAGAGGTGAAAACAGGCTCCTTGCAGAGATACCCAACTGACCGAACCAACCAGCAACTAGGTTGCACAAAAGAGAGCAGAGAGAACCAGCACCATGGTTGGTGATTCATATGATGAGAGGTTTTGAAAGCAAGTTGTTCACAAAGTTGATACGCCATAATACGTATCCCTGGAAGTAAAGGTTCGTATGTTTGATGGTACAAGTGGCTTTACCAATAACACAAGGCTAGGTTGTATGTGAAAATAACTTGGACCTAGCATTGATCGCATCCACACCTGCACTTGTTTTTTGTTGGGGTGCAAGTGGAAAGGATTTCTTTTGAATTGGAATCATGGATCAGGTCTGGATCCAATTTAAACTTACCAATCCTCTACCTTAAGAAGAGGAGAGGAGGTATGATTGGAGTTATATCAAAAACTTAACGATTTTAATATGCATGCATCCTATTTCTCAAAAAAAGGGAAAAAAATTCGCATGCCTCTAGAGATGTTAAAAGATGAATTTTTAAAGAGAGTGTCAAACTAATTTAGTTGGCAAAATTTTCGAAGGTCCATAATAAAAAAGTTGGGCTGAGTCTCATCCTCAGCTCAATTTTAGCGAGATTTATATATTTTTTGAAAAAAAGTCTACCACAATAAGTTAGATCTTAGTTGAGAGAAATATAGAAGGAGTTTCTGCACAAAGACATAATATGTTTTGACCTTGTATTTTTCTAGATTGGTTATTCTCTTCATGTCTTCTCTATGTTATTTCTATAGACCAATTATAATCTTTATATCTGCTCATTATAGCTTTCTACATAACCCTCCTCCTCCATCTCTCTCAATCCTACGATGAAACACAGCTTGGAAGATCGAGTTGATAATCTGTTGGTCTTCAAAGACTTTACTGGCGTACCAAAAAACCTACCAAAAAGAAGAGAGAAGGAAAAATCTAACAGAGAGCTCTTAGTCAATTCCTACACGTCTTAGTTAGATAGGCGTTTACATTTGGTCGTGCAAATGATGAATGGCTCCTAACCAATGCATTGAACTTTTCTAAGCAGGAATAGCGGACCGGCAAGCTAAATCAATTCAGATATTTACTTCAATATCCTTGTCCGACGTAACTTGTTTGGCAAATAGACCATCACCATATTTTCCTCTTAGTTTTTGATATATTATAGTGGAAAGCCAAATGCTATACATATTTTTTTTACTATTAACCACTCCTTTTTACATTTTTTTTGAATTGAATAATGAAATTCTATATTGATAATCCAAATCGTTGGATATGATCTGCTATCTCTAAATTGTATATAAATAAAAAATCATATGATTTGAAAAACTTTAATCCATGCATCAAAATATATAAGTAGCTAAAAAATGGTAGATCACATCCAAAATCTTGAATCACCAATGTAAAACTGTCATCATTGAATTCCAAAAAAAAAAGATGTGACACCGTTAATTGCTCTGCACTTGATATTTTAAGAAATAGGCACGACTTTGAACACGAGACAACTCAAGTTACAGCCCCTTGGAAAGGTCAAATTGGTTGTATATTGACAAAAATCAATTATAGGTCAACCATCTGGAACGGACCTAAGGTCGACCATTCTTTGCAGCCACCTACCAGAGAAGGATTTCTTGCTAGGATTTAAAATTTGAACAATGGCCCATAGCTTCCATTAGCGGGAGACACAATGCAACCTTTGTTCACGAGGGGCAATAGTAGTTGTTCCATCCCTGCTGTTATAAAATAGCCACAGACCTGTGACTCCAATTCTAAACGTTATAGTATGGTCGTATCCTTTAACAAATATACCCTCCCAGATTTTCCTCTCGATCTCAGGACAAAACAAGATGCAATCCCAAAAGGGGCTCGTTGACATCTTTCTTCTGAGCTCGTGCAATGCAATAGAAACATTGAGTTTTTACGCAAGATGCTGCAACCATAGGTACTCCCACCGAAAACAAAACATGTTTAGCGCGACAAATCATGATCTAATCCCACCCTAACATTTATTTTACGATAGTTCACACTATTTTTTTGTGTGTGCCATATGTTAGAGCGGAAAAGTGACTGCGTAGTATCGCACATATTATCCTTCTTAAAAGGGCCCTCTGGAAGAAAAGGGGTGGGTGACCTCTTCTTATAAGGCACAATCCTTTCCGCTACTCTTTTTTAATGTGAAACTAAAATTCCGAGTCCTCCATCCACCCCCAACACCATACAACATGAAAAACCTCATGTTTAGAGAAGGACTTTTAGCATTCTTTGAAGCTGTGTATTTTGGTTAATTGCCAATTGATTTTTTTTTTTTGGTAACCAATTGGCCAATTGATTTAGAAACTGAAATTTTAAGAAAATAAATCTCTCTTTCTCCCTCTCTCTACACACTTATGTACGTATATATAGTGAACCTAGACAAAATACAATTATATTTTAGTTCATTATATACATACATACATATACACATATATATACATATATATATATATATATATATATGTATATGTATACATACGGAGCTACCTACCTACGCTCATGTAAGGAACCAATCTTGGACGTCTTCTCCCGCTTGAGCGTGACACAAGAAAGGCTCATGATTTCTCGGGACAGGAGAGTTCACGTGAATACGAAATGATGAACAATGATCATAATTTCCTAGAACGCAAGTGGCACAATTCTAAACGTAATAGGTGAACCTTGAGGGGACTCAGCGGTGGTGATTGACGGGATCCGAGGATGAATAGGTATGATGATGGTCATCCTCTTATCCAGGAAATACGCAGGATGGCTTAGTCGATGGGCGGCTTTCAGGCAGCTCATGTGTTTAGGAAGGCGGGCTGCAGACTGAGTCGTCTCCTATGTCGTTCGGCACTTCGAGAATTTTTTGTGGACGGATCAGATGTTTTTTTTTATTTTGTTGTCTTTACTTTCCCGTAATTTAGATGGGTGTACTCAAATTAGACTTATACGAATGAGTCGCCTCTTTTAAACAACGGAAAAAAAAAAACAACGAACGTAATAGTCGGAAAAAACCAGCGAAACGAGGGGCCCGCTACGGCGGTGGCACTTTCGTAGTTCTTCCTAAACAACAAGCCCTCATTTTAAATTTCTCTCTAGATGCACGCAATGGCACCCGGAAAGACCGAGACCACGGAGCAGAGAGAGTGGGTCAGACATTGTGTCAGCACTGCAACTGCGTGAACTTCGATCGTGTCCGGGGATCTCTCCATCCGTTGCCAAAAATCTTAGATCCGATTCATTCCTCTCTCTTCTCCGTTCTTTCGATTTTTCTCCCCCCCCCCCAAATCTTCTCCTAATTCCTATCTATCTCGTTTGTGTTTGAGTCGATTCTTTTAGAATTTTCTTTTCTAGATCTGAGTGTTATTACCTAATCTAGGGCTCGTCGCTAGATCCTCCTCGATTTCCGGCGTTCCAGGTGATCTCTAAAAGCTAAATCCTGGACTGTTGTGGAAGCCGATCCAAGGTCCGGCCATGGAGGTGGAACTTGGAGAAGGTAACAGCAGAAAGTTCGATTTTTTCCAAGGTTTTACTGCTCTAATTCCTTATTCCAGGTTCAATCATGGTTTATCCCACTCAGTTGCCGCCCAAACACTCCAATCTTGGTTTTCCCACTGATATAAACCCTAGAACAAGTTTCAAGATTTTTTTTTTTTTTTGAAAAGCTGATCTTTAGCTCCGATTTGCTGTAGTAGTAGATGAGTGGAATTAGGGCTTGGAGAGAAAACCGAGAATAAGAGGAGGAACCGAAGGAAGAGATCGAGGAATTGGGATGGAGGATCTATCGAGGTACGCTCACAGCCCGGCCCACCTCGCGGTGGCGCGGCGAGACCACGCGGGTCTCCGGCGGATCGTGGCGGCTCTACCCCGCCTCCCGAAGGCCGGAGAGGTCACCACCGAGGAGGAGTCGCTCGCCGCCGAGCTCACCTCCGACGCCGTCTCCGGCGTCATCGACCGCCGCGACGTCCCCCACCGCGAAACCCCCCTCCACCTCGCTGTCCGGCTTCGCGACCCGATCTCGGCGGAGATCCTCATGTCGGTCGGCGCCGACTGGTCCCTCCAGAACGAGCACGGCTGGTCCGCCCTCCAGGAGGCCGTGTGCACCCGGGAGGACAGCATCGCCATGATCATAGCACGCCACTACCAGCCCCTGGCTTGGGCCAAGTGGTGCCGCCGCCTCCCTCGCATCGTCGCGTCCATCGCCCGGATCAGGGACTTCTACATGGAGATCACCTTCCACTTCGAGAGCTCGGTGATCCCTTTCATCGGCCGGATTGCGCCGTCAGACACCTACCGGATATGGAAGCGGGGGCCGAACCTCAGGGCCGACATGACCCTCGCCGGCTTCGATGGGTTCCGGATCCAGCGCTCCGACCAGACGTTCCTCTTCCTTGGCGAGGGCTTGTCGTCGGAGGACGGAGGACCGTCGCTGCCTCCCGGGTCGTTGATCGTGCTGGCCCATAAGGAGAGAGAGATCACTAATGCTCTCGAAGGAGCTGGTGCCAAGCCCACAGAGGCGGAGGTGGCTCATGAGGTAGCCTTGATGTCGCAGACCAACATGTACCGGCCGGGGATTGATGTCACTCAGGCGGACCTGGTCTCGCACTTGAACTGGAGGCGGCAGGAGAGGACGGAGATGGTCGGGAGTTGGAAGGCCAAGGTCTACGACATGCTTCATGTGATGGTGAGTGTGAAGTCGAGGAGGGTCCCTGGTGCCATGACTGATGAGGAGTTATTTGCGGTTGACAATGAAGAAAGAACGGCGAATGGTGGGGAGCTCGATGGGGAGTTGGATGATGTCTTGACAGCTGAGGAGAGGATGCAACTGGATTCAGCTCTTCGGATGGGTCATGCAGAGGGTTTTGATGACAACGATGGGAAGGGTGGAGGATTTGAGAGTGTGGAGAACTCTGAGTCCAATGGTGTTACCAAGGAGAGGAAGAGCTGGTTTGGTTGGAGTAGTAAAAGGGCTTCCAAGAACAGTCGAGGGGAGGACATGGAGGATCCAAAAAACCAAAAGAAGTTGTCAAAGTTGACCCCAGAGAATGGAAATCAGAAAACGGAGTCCTCGAGAGAGGACCCTGGAGATACTAAGAAGGGGAAGGAGAAGGGCAGTAAGAAGAAGAAGGGTGGATCCGCGGGCGACTCTAATAAGCATGAGAGCGAGTACAAGAAGGGGTTGAGGCCGGTTTTGTGGTTAACACCAGACTTTCCTTTGAAAACGGATGAGCTTCTTCCCTTGCTTGATGTCTTAGCCAACAAGGTCAAGGCCGTGAGGAGGCTCAGGGAGCTTTTGACTACTAAGCTGCCTCAAGGCACCTTTCCTGTCAAGGTAACCCTTGCATTTGTGATACTCTTTACCATTTTGGTCTTATTCCCTTCATCGAACTTAAACCCTTTTAAAATGAGTTTGGATTGACAAAAGTTATCTCTCATGCAATTTTGGTTAACGATTAGCAGCATCTAATTTCGCAGTTTTATTACAAAAAGGAGTGGTTGATGATGATCTCTCATTCCTTTTGCAACCTTGATCTGCAGATCTAGGTTGCTGAGGTTTGTAGTGAATTTGGTACTCCCACGTGTATTCCAATTTTTCACATGTTCAGCTTTCAATTCTGCATCTCTTTTTGTTCAGAGCAATATGTGTTGGGCTTCTCTGTTAGGCATTATTAAAGATGCTTATGTTGTCTCAGTAACCATTGCATTTAGCTAAAGCTGACTGTCCTATCCTTCTGTGTGTTTTTTGATTATTGTTATAGGTGCCAGAATTTATAGGTGTCTTTGGCTATTAAAATAAAATGCACATGTTATTGTTCTCACTTACTCATAAATAGTCGAACCAATGAAGCTATAATCTCAATTTTTAACAGTGTCTTATTTAAAAGGTTTATCTGGGAGAGTATTTGTGGCAATACATTTTCTTTATGGGAACCCGAGGATTGTTTGGTTAGTATTTTGGATTCTCAATTTGAGGAAGAACTCTGTTCAATCTTATTTTAGTCAGGCATAATGAAGTCCTGAATCTACTTGATTGAGGGCCTTTTTGTTTGCCCGTAATTGGGCGTCTGAATTTAGTTCGCTCCTAGGGTGTCTGAATTTTCCTTTCTTTAAGTGTTTAATTGTCTATTCAGGAAAGTTCCATTAAAATCTACTAGAGTTTGGATCTTCTCGATCTGTCGTTTCTGATAGAACTGGAGAGTTCCAGACTTCCAGTTCACGGTTATGGACCATCTGCATATTGCATGACAGCCACATTGAGTGGGACACAGGACAAGGCAGGATGTGTACATCCCCTGCTCAAGCACGAGCCATTGAGGGATGTACCAATGGTCTGTGATTGAGAAATGGAGACTCCAGTTCAGTCGAGAAAAGAAGATCCCAACTCAACTTACTATGTGCTTGTATCATGGGCATCAGTGCTATTTACAAAGAACTTTTGCTTTGGTACATTACAGAGCTTTTTGACTTGTTTCTCTACATGACATTGATTCCAGCATTGAAGGTGAAAAGTTCTAAGATAAGTGCTCATGTTCATCCCAATTTCAGATATGACACAAAATTCTGGCCAATGAGTGGTTTCAAAGTTCTTTTATCTTCCATTTGCTCGGTTATATATTCTACTACTCCTTGCATGATCTTGAAGGTCTCCACCATAATACACATGCATATTTTCCTCCTCTAGAATTCTTGGCATTAATCTTTCTATATCTGGTTAAAGTTTTCCCGTTATTTTGTTTTTCTGGTGCTATATGTGGCATGCAAGCACTTTATGATAATGATCGTCCAATGAACATGAACATCATTGAAATTACTTAGCTACTTTCCACATCTATGATTTTATCCTTTAAAAGTTCTACTCGATTTCTAATATTATAATTTCATACTGTTCTTGACCATCCTAAATATGCTTAATTTTTCCGCCTTTCTACTTGATCTTTTATGAACATGCAATTCTGGATCTCTTCTAAGCATTCTCCACTGCTTTGCTTGTCTGCCTGATCGAATTTTCAATATCTAAATGGCAGACTGAATCTTCTTATGTGGGGTTAGTATCTACTGAGCATCCCATATAGTTTACTGATTTCTGGCTTTGATGAGAACAGCCTTAAGAAAGGAAAAAAGTTGGAATCATTAGTTTATGTATTAAAGTAAATAGAAAATTGTTTCGTTGATGGAAACTACTTGAAATGACCAACTTGATCTTTAAATATGTTGGTTAGGCGGTTTCATATTTAGAGAACAAGAAAAATCATTTGGCTGTGATCTAGATGATTTAGATGATTATGAGGGACACAATTAATCTGTGCCATGTAAAGATTTACCAGGTTGAGGGGCTTCTGGCTAGGAATGACTATTCATCTTCAGTGAAAGACATGAAAGCTTATTACATGATCAGCGAGGCAAGCAATCACTTGGTCTGGATAACTTACCGTAGTCCCATTTTTTGGATTGATGACCTGGTAATAGACGTGTATGACATTTACGGTAGTTGAACAGCTTTGTGATGTAAAAGTTTGTACCAGCTTTTCCTTTGAGAAGTGAAATTTATCAAAGGAAAAGCTGTTCACAAAGCTGGTACAAACTTTTCCATCGCAAAGCTGTTCAACTACCGTAAATGTCATACACCTACCGTAAATTTCTCAAACTTTTACTTTGAGAAATTTCACTTCTCAAAGGAAAAGCTGGTACTAACTTTTACATCACAAAGATGTTCAACTACCGTAAATGTCATACCTGTGTGGGCATGTGTTTAGTCCCACATCGGTTATTCGCTGGGTAGATCTTAGGTTCTTATACAGGATCAAGGAACCCAAATAATACCTTGCGGCTAGCCATTTTGGGTGAGGTCTTGGGTTGTTAGAAATGATATCAGAGCGGCCCGGCCCATAACCTATGTGAACTAGGGGACACTACAGCACGGATTCATTGGAGCTGACCACAAGCCGATTGTGGTATTTGTGCTTAGATTTGAATGAATTTGAACCCTTAGCCTGACGAGGACGTCAGGACTTGAACATGGAGAGTATGTAAGGACCTGTGTGGGCGTGTGTTTTGTCCCACATCAGTTATTCGCTGGGTAGATCTTGGGTACTTATATAGGATAAAAGAATCCAAATAATACCTTTCGACTAGCAATTTTGGGTGAGGTCTTGGGTTGTTAGAAATGGTATCAGAGCAGAAAATACAAAATATATTTACAGTGGTTGAATAGCTTTATGATGTAAAAGTTTGTACCAGCTTTTCCTTTGAGAAGTGAAATTTCTAGTCCTGATAATTAGGTCAGCAGAAAATACAAAATGCTCTTTATAGTATAATTTTCGTTCGTTGTTTTTTTTTTTTTAAAAAAAAGTGCTACAAAAATGAAGGGACATGGGCTATTTAATCTTGTTACTGTAGCCTTGTGGAACATAATCTTGGGCATGTTAACTGCTGAATGGTGTAAGATGTATGACTCTGGTAGTAACTGTCATAGGATAGATTATACAGCTACTGCTTTACAAGAGGTGAATATTTTTCTGCTTCTAATTAATCATTTGTAAGGAGGAGATAAGGGGAAATAATTTATCTAGAGCAATTCATCTTTCCTCACCTAACAGAAAGGGATTAGTGGTTTTTTTCTTTTGGAATAATGAGATATAAACTTGGGTACGCCAACTGCTAGATCATCAGGCAGTAGATATGTGCATCAGCCAGGGTGGGCCACAGTTCAGCATCTACTCCAAATTTGCTGTTCTGAGCCTGGACTGACCCAACATTGGGCCTAACCTTTGGAGCCGATGCCTCAGCTTTTTGAAGATGCTTGAATGCATTTTCCTTGATAGTAGACCAGAATGTTTGCTACAATGAGCTACTACAAAATGTTCTCCAAAGATATGACAGTTGTGTTCGTATTTTTTCATGATCTTTTTGTATTTATATAAGATAATATCCATCTATTTAGCTTTATTCAATTTGCAGAAGACAGACAGTATTCCATCCAGAAGTAAGCTTCCCATCTTCCCAACGCTGGGGGGCTTTCCAATTTAATCTTCGACGTCTCTTTATGGCAGTTGAATACTTGCCTTGTTCCCCTCTCTTTAGCACCATCTAATGGAGCAAGCCATGATGTGTTTTTAGAAAAACAAGAGCTTATTTGATAACTTGCTCCTTACTTTCCTGAGCTTCTATCTGTATTTTAATTGTCCAACTTTTTTTTCTGGGAACATGGTAAACCAGAAATTCTTATGTTCGTGATTCTTCATCCACCGATGCAGAAAACGCTCCAGTTTTCCATTCTCATATGAGGGGGGAAAGTTTAAGGGCAACAGTGAGAATTACACATACAATGAATTAATTCTCTCATTAGCAGCAAAAAGTCATAGCTACTTGTATCCCACCTTTGTATTTGTTATGGTTTTACCAGTCAGTTGCTTGATGTGTGCATCTAAGGATCCAAACTGCAAATCTAGTGATTTTTTAGATACTATTTTATTTGCATATATTACATATTTCACTTACCAAGATTGAGTTGAAGCTTTCTTTGCCATCTACTTCAGGTAGCCATCCCAATTGTTCCAACGATCCGAGTTCTTGTCACATTTACAAAGTTTGAAGAGCTACAGCCACCTGATGAATTTGCAACCCCACTTTCCAGCCCGACACATTTCCAGGAAAGCAAAGCCAAAGAATCAGAATCATCAGGTTCATGGTATTCATGGATGAGGGGAAGCCGGGGTGGGCAATCTAGTGATGGCAGTGATGGCCGAAGCTGGAAAGATGAGATTGATCCTTTCCATATACCTACAGACTACACTTGGCTTGATGCAAATGAAAAAAAGCGCCGAATGAAGGCCAAGAAGGTTAGAAGCAAGCGGGGTAGTAGTAGGAAGCAAACATCCAAAAGTTTGGATTGCCAGCAACTGACGGATGGTTTTGAGGAGTAAAAGACAGTATAATATTATTCATTTGCATTTGAAATCTTAGAGGAAGAAGTGATCTTGTTTATTTGGAAATTCAGTGACAAGTACATTATATCCTTGTTCTGATGCATTTTAATTTGTTTTTCCTTGTGTATTTTTGGAGATGCCAGTTGTTTTTAGTTTGTTTTTCTGGTTGAGGGTGCTTGTCCTCCTGTTGTATGAACACAATATTCTGTCACCCAGGAAAAGCAAAAAAAAGAAATATGTGATGTTTAATTGGAGAACATGACCTCCAGTTCATGTGATTTATTTTTCTTCTTTCATGAGGTACCAATTAATTAATCATCGGTCGCACGAATCTTCGTACCTTTCCGATGGATGATTTGCTCCGAGAATTTGTCTCCCCATTGAGGGCAAGTTTTTTTCCCTTGTTATTGTATTGTTGGTTTATCAGGAGTTTAATATCTCTCATATTACACGAAATTGGTTCAAGGATGGAGACGGGAGCTACAGGACTCAATTTTGGTGCTGTCGTGGGGCCAATTGGTAACTCAGATTCAGAATTTAACTTTATTTTTGAGAATTTTTGTGGTGGTACTACCAATTTTTTTAATTTTTATGGCACTGAACATCTGTAGTTATTGTATAAAAATACAAACTGTTCATGCCTATGACTGATAAATCGGCTGCGCTTTTTGTTCTCCTTCAGAAGCAGAAACATCAAATTAAAAAGCTTCCCCGTGCCAAATTCCCTTCATTTTTTATGGTGCAACCAAGCCTTCAAATATGTTAATTAGATTATTATATCAAATTCGGGGATTCAAAGTCCAAATGGTGCAGTGGCTTATGAGCCAATATAAATTTTAGAATAAACTCCACTAACCTCTCTTGAATTTGGAAAATTATATGTTCTCACCGCACATGTAGAAAATATACATTTCACTATTTAATTTTTGCTATGTGGGTAATGCATAATCTTTTACAAAGTCCTTGAATAAATATGACTACTCTTCCATAACGCCCTGCTTTTATCTTACGCAAACCGGGCTCCAAAATATGAAGTTTGTGTGTGAGAATTCATAAGGAGCTCATATTAGAGTTTCAACATCATTTTATTACTGTTTACGATGATATAAAATAGATAACGTTATCATAAATGATGCTGACATTTATTGTTAACAACAAGGAGCAGCACTTTTAAGGACTGGGTCGTTCGGCTATGTTGAGTAAACTATGGTCTTGGAAGAACAAAAAGAGACCATTAGATATAATTTTTTATGAACAAAAACAATTTTTTTAAATTTGGTTTATATTATTTTTTATATTTTTATTGTTGACGAGGAATTGATGTTGCGTCGTGGGTAGAAATATGCCCAAAAAAATAAAAAATGGTAATATCGCCGTATGCTTTAACCGATTTAGAGGGATATCATATTTTCCGCCTTAACCTTAATTGTTTGTTCGTTTCTGGTCGGTGTCTTATCTTGAATGGTCGAGTTCCAGTCTGACTAAGCCAGTAAATCAAACCTGCTCAAGGAGATCCAGATCAGTGTATGGATCCAGATCAGTGTATGGTCGGTGTTTTATTTACTCAATTTTAACCGTGTATGGATCCAGATCAGTGTGCCCATCAATCTCGACCGCCCATTTAAGCTGCCAGCTGTTCGACACATCTGTACCAGGGGCAGAGCTGCGAGCTGCCTGGGCGGATCTGCGTCATGCGCGAGTAGTGTTGCAGGCTAGTTCGATTATTTTGGAGGATGACTCGGCCACGGTTATTCGATGGATTCAGATGGGGCCACGGGGAGACGGCACAGACCACCCCTTGGTCCGTGACATTGAGATGATGATGAGAAATGGGGGGTCCTTCGGGCCAAGCATGTATTTAGAGAGGCCAATGGGGCGGTTGACTGGGTGGCGGCCCATGCGGCCCACCACTCAGGGTACACTCTTTGGTCAGGAGAGGGAGAGCTACCACCAGCGCTCCGTGAGTTGCTGTATTTTGATTTTCTTGGATGTATTCGTACACGTATTGTATAAATCACCCGTTTCAAGCAAAAAAAAAAAAAAAAAAAAAAACCAAATAGCGTTCGCGGTCGAATGTCTGTTCCTTTCTCCGTACCACACAGGCACAGCACCATTCGACAAACAAGCTTCTGACACGTGTATAATGTACTTTGCGAAATCACCCCGCTTCCCTCCAGAACCAAAATTCAAATTCAAATCCTTTTAACACCTTTCGGCAAAATTCTAGCCCGGAACTCCATAGAAAACGACGAAAAAAGGGCAATCCCCAAACTCTCTCTTGTTCCTTCTCTTGCTCTCCAAAAATCCCACTTTTTTTTTTCCCACCATTCTGTTTCTCCTTTCTCTTCTCCCCTCCCTTCCAATCCGCGAGGAAAATGAAACCCTAACCCTAACCCTAGAAAATGTCGTTGAAGCTCAAGGAGCGAGGCGGCGGCGGGGGGAAGCTCATGGCGTCGAAGCCCCGCAAATCACTGGCGGAGTCCACGCCCAAGGAGAGAGGAAACGCCGTCCGGCGAACCCCCATTGCCGCCGGGAAAGAGAACCCCAGAACCCTCTCCGGAGGGAAGATCTCCGCCAGTCGTCCGAGGCTGGTGCCGAAGCTGGTCGAGAAACCGCCCGCCGCTGCCACCGGAGTCCGGTGGTCCACGTCGTCCATGCTGCAAGGTAAGGACCCAACCCCGTCGGATTTTCCGAGGTTGATCTCTGACCTCCGCGGGGACCACCGCGTTTCGGGCTCCGATCGGAGGGGGAGAGCTTTAGGGAGGGATCTAGAGGCCGGGGCCGGTGGGAGGAGGAGCGTGGGCGGGATTAGGGTTTTGGAGAAGTGTCAGCAGGGGAAGGATAACAAATCCGTCAGTGGGGTTAGGGTTTTAGAGAATCGCAAGTCTAGTGGGGTTTTAGGCTTGCAAGTGGCGAAGAATAATTCTAAGGTTTCGAATGGAAACTCAGGAAAAGCTAGATTTACACCTGCAAACTGTGCCACAGACTCCGACGTTTGTACCAAGAAAGATGCTCTTGGTTCAGAGCTGAATTCGGTAAATGGAAAGGGGATTAATGGTGTAAGAATCACTAAAGATCAAAAAGATGGTAGTCATTTGGTAGCATCGAAGCAGAGCAAGAAAAATGAAAACAAAGGTGGTTCACTAGAGATCTGTAAAGACAAAGTTGTCTTGGCTACAAGTTCAGTATCTAGGAATGCAAAATCTTTGGGCGGCGTTCGGAATCTGGATGATCCAAAGGGAAGGAGTTCCTTGCCTTATAATGCAAAAGTTCTGGGTGGGACTGGTAAGGACGATGGTTCTGATGTTATGGTGAATCAGAAGAATAAAGATTGCTTGGTTTTGGATATAGAGAAAAGTGAAAGAAATGGTATTGTTTCTTTGGATCAGAACGTGGAAGTGGTGGAGAAATCATCGGAAAGTATTAGGGTATTTGAGAAGATTGCTGGGGATATGAAGGGTGTTCGTGTTATTAGTAAGTATCCGAGCAAGCTGCATGAGAAGTTGGCTTTATTAGAAGGTAGAGTTCAAAAAATTGCCTCAGAGATTAAGCGCACAAAAGAAATGTTGGATGTTAACAACCGAGATGAATCAAAGCTGATCCTTTCTGATATTCAGGACGAGATATCTGGAATCGAGAAAGCCATGGGTCATGCGATGGATCCGACTGAAGGTCAGTTGGGCCCATCTGAAATCATAAAATTTGATAGCTTGATAAATAAAAAAATGGTAACAAGTCAATCTGGGGAGTTTATTGATCCTAAACATTCAGCTAAAGGATTGAATCATGAAGAATTGGAGGCTAGATTCTTTCCTCATCACAAGTTATCAGGGAGCCAAAGATCATCAGGTGCTTCTGGAGAACAAGTATCAAACTTGTTGAAAAATCATGGGGATCGAGAGCTGCAAGAATGGTCACTTAGCCCCGTTGATGAAAATCCAATTGCCTCGGAGGTTTTGGCTTCTGTAAACACAGAACAATTTGATCTTGATAAAGATAGGATCATGCTCGCTGCAGTCCGGAGAGTGGGGATGGAAGGTACTTCAGCGGCAAAATGTGCTTCAAAGAAGGCAATTGGTAATTATCAGGAGGAAATTCAGCTTCTAGCAAAGGAGAAGCTTGAAGTGTTTAATGACCAGGAGAACAAACCTGCAATGATGGTACATGTAGAGACTGAGGAAGCTTGCAGGGATCGGTTGTGTGAGATAGGACACAAGCCTTCAACTGGTGGATGGTTTGTTTCGGGAGGAGAAGCTGTTCTTGTAGCTCATGATGATGGATCTTGTTCTTACTATGACATTGCTAACTATGAGGTACCAATACTTCTATTGTTGACATTCCTATTGGTTATTGTTTTGAATTGTTTTCTACTTCATGTCTTTCCCTTTGGTTGTTATTTATGTATGGTATAAGCAATAATCTCTTAAACTCTTCCATATGCACTTTGCTATTTTCTAGCTGTTCTTTTCTTTAATAAAGGCTATATTCTATCTATTAATAATTATAATCTGTGGTATGTGTTTTTCGTAGTTGTAGACGGTAGTGTCTAAATGTGCATTTTTATGCTGCATATTCACATGCATGCGTTTCTATGTCCTTTCTTTTTTGTGTTATTTATATTTGCTAGTACCATGCATAGGTGTGAAGTTGCGAGGCATCTATATATAAATAAGGAAGCGTAATAGACATTATACTATGAAATGGTGATTCATAGGTATTTTTGCAGGTTAAAGCTGAATATAAGCCTCCAGAAGGAGTATCCTATAACTTATGGGGTGATTGCTGGTTAATTCGTGCCCCTGGTGCAGATGGATGTTCTGGAAGGTATGTTGTTGCAGCATCAGCTGGGAATAGCTTGGACTCTGGTTTTTGTTCATGGGATTTTTATACAAGAGATGTCAAAGCGTTTCAGGTTGAGGATGAAATACCCAATTCTTTTACAACGTCATCATCTAGGAGGATACTTGGCCCTCTCTCCAACATAAGTTTATTCAGAAGAAGTGCTCCCTGTGCAATGCCTTCTTTGGAAAGACGGCAATGGTGGTACAGGCCAAGTGGACCTCTCTTGATTTCCTGTGCGAGCAGGCAGAAAACTGTTACTGCCTATGATATCCGTGATGGGGATCTGGTAATGAAGTGGGAAGCGAATAATCCAGTAATGGGGATGGAATACTCGAGCCCTCTGCAATGGCAAAGTAGGGGGAAGGTGATCATAGCGGCAACAGATGCCATTAGTCTTTGGGATGTGAATTCACTCCGTCCATACCCTCTGCTGTCTGTTGCTTCTGCTGGTAAAAAGGTGTATTCCCTTCATGTCAGTAACACTGATGCTGAAGTGGGTGGTGGTGTTCGCCAGAGGTGAGCCCCTGTTTTCCTGGTTTTCTATTCTAGTTATTTATTCAGTAATGTTCATCATAGCTTAAAAGAGTCATATCTATAAATGCACCAAGTCATCTTTAGATTTTTCATCTTTTGATGATGAACCTGCTGAATATGTTCGTTCTTCCAGCAAATACTTTATTTTTTTTCCTCTTTATACCTGATTTTTAATACCAGTCTCTAAATTGCATGCTGTGGTTTGATCCTACAACCCTGGAATATCTTCAGTAAACAAACTAAAGAAACTTCAGAATCCTTTCGGAATTTTTATCCATGACGAGTAACAAATAAAAATGAATTAGTTTGGTTCGGTCTTATTTCCCTGAAGAGCTAGTTTTAGAGATGTATCCATGAATGATGACGAGATATTCGAGGTGGGAGTGGTATTTGGCATTGTTTCTTCACTATGAAAGGAAACCTGAAAGCTATACAGCTGCTTGTTGCTGTTGTTGTTACTCTATTATATTATGTTAATTAAATATGTTACTTCTTTTTCAAATGCAGAGTGAGTTCATCTGAAGTGGGGGTTAATGATGGTGTTTTTTGCACACAAGAAAGTGTCAATACGTTTGATTTCCGCCTCCCAAGTGGTATTGGCCTCAAAATGGGCAGGCATGGAGCAATTGGCCACTCAATCTTTTCTCATGGGGACTCCATATTTATTGGGAGCACTGAAGGACGTTCGCCAATGAAGGGTGGTCCGCGCTCACGGGTGCAACACTACTCGTTGCGCATGGGGAAGATTGTGGCGACGTATGAACTGCCAGAATTCAACTCCCACTGTCACCATGCTTCGATAACTCAGGTGTGGAGCAACACCAATCTTGTCATGGGCATCTGTGGGATGGGATTGTTTGTGTTTGATGCCCACAAAGATGAAGGATCACAAGCCTTCGGCATGGATCAGGCGAACACAAGACTGAAAGAAACCATTGGTCCTGAAGATCTATATTGCCCTACGTTTGATTATTCGGGATCACGGGTTCTTATTATATCAAAAGACCGCCCAGCCTTTTGGAGGTATTTATTCTAGAACTCTTTCTCTCTCTCTCTCTCTCTCTCTCTCTCTCTCTCTATATATATATATATATATATATATATATATATATATATATATATATATATATATATATATATATATATCCACAAAACACTTGCTGGCCTATAATATTATTCAGTAACGTTGCTTTGTCTTATGTAATTTTGGGTTGATGTAAGCATATAGTTGTAGAAATATGGAATCAAGATATTCTTTGTCATGGTTGTAAGCATATTCGGAGCATGTAAGGTGTAGCAATTGCAATTTGGAAGTTACCGCTCTCGGTCTTCTGGTGCTCTTCTGGATTTCACAGTGATGGTTTGCGACAAGTGTCTCTGCTTAGGATTTCTAATGACCCGTACATTAATCTAGGGAAAATTATGGTTTAAAACATGACTTCATGTTCGGTGAAGTCATTATCCTGGATTTTATTGATTCTTAAAATGTTTACCTCCTTTCTGGGGAATGTTAGATTCAAACTGACATGCTTGGTTATTGTCTCATAACAACTTTTTTTCACACTATGAACTTTTTTTTCCCCCGCACAAGTTGGTTATGCATAGGAAGCACCCGTACATTCATACGCCACACTTTGAGACTAACAGCTACAATGCGGGTTCATAACCAAGCGGCGGTCATTATTTAAGCCAAGGGCGACGGAGACCGCCCTTTGCGTACTCAAGTACGTGAGTACACGATAAATATTTAAGCACCCATCGCTCTCTGTTTGTGATGGAGATCTAGAAAGATACCAATCTAATCTACCTAATTAAAGTGATAAATATTTAAGCACCCATCGCTATCTGTTAGTGATGGAGATCCAGAAAGATACCAATCTAGTCTGGCATGATTGTGGCTCAGAACCTAATTAAAGTGTGGAGATCACACTGCAATGATGCAATCTAGTGGTGCAATCTACAACAGGACCACCATACGAGCAGGAGGACTAGACTGGTCTTGGAAAGGGTCTAGTGCTCTGTAAGCTTTGATTCCACCTGATAACTGCACGTTTGATCCGTCATGTAACTGGACTTTAGCGTGACGCATCACGGACTTTGAAATCCGTGCTTAAGTGATGATGTCTTGCAACCGTATGTAGAGAGATCGTGTATTCTCACGAATCTCAATGAATATAGAAGGACGAGATCGCTCGTAAGCAGCTCCTGCTTCCCGCATCTAACAGAACCAAGCTTAAAGTATGCCAAGTTGTAAATTTGTAATTGACTGTATCTCTTGGACCACCGTGCCTCCCTAAAAGTTTTCCCATTTGTCGTCGTTACACCTGCGAATTAGTCGGTAGCATGACAGGTGACAGGGCAAATGGTTGGGTCTTCACCAGTGTGACGGATTTGCTGACTACAAATTTCCGTAGCAGTAAAGATCCAAGCTCTCGGTGTTCAGCAAAAGCTTATTTAGTCTAATCATTTGATTTTGGCCAGCGATCTTTGGAGACATTTCAACGATTAGACTGAATTCTATTCAAAAAAAATGAAGTTTATATCCACACAGCACTAGACAAATGATACTGCTAATCTTCTCTTTTCCCCTTCTCATGCATTCGAACACCAACATGTTCCTGTTCGCCTGCTATTGAATAATGACCTCATACAGGGGCTAAGAGAAACCAAACAAGAATTTATTCTTCTTATGTTTTTTTTTTTTTTTTTTTTTGGGGGGGGGGGGGGGGGGGGGGGGGGGATAGGGTTAAGTTAATGTCATGCTTTATTCCATCGGATCGATCCGATCCTCGCGTCTGACCAGGAATTCCCTGTTCTTCACTGCATAACCGGATCCTCCACTCCAAGTCAGGCCCTACCCCGTGCCACAAGCAGTGGCAAAGGCAATATTTTATATATATATATATATATATATATATATATATGATTGGAAGAGACTAGAGAGGTGGCAAAGGCAATATTCACTCCAGGTCTTCGGCATGCTCCACCTCCTTCGAACCTCTTAATCTAATTATGCGCAATTGTTGAGCAACTATTTCCTCTCATCCATCCGAGTCCAACTCGCGGAATGGTAGAGGGACAGTCTTCACTGCCCTGAACTTGCCCACATTGTTCAGGTGCTCATTCTCCAACCTTGCAACAATAATTGAACCAAAGATCAGAACACGTTCCAGCTCAGATATATGATTACCGGATTAATATTATATCCAGAATCCACGATGAAGAGTAGATTACCTGTAAAAATTCCAGTGTCCACGTCGAATGATCTCCACTGAAGCTAACAAGAAATCAACCAACCGGTTCTCAACCTGCCCCAGGTTGAGGCGCATCACGTTTTCTATCCATGCAAGTCTAAGTAGGAAATTCAGTGCCTGCATTGCAAAAGAGTTACAGAACTTCGTTGGAGAGTGGGATGACCTTTTGTTCTGATGAGCGTAGAAGCAAGCTAGATTATTGCACTCACAATGGAGACATAATAGATGCACTTGTTCTTTAAAATCAGCTCATCCCTCAGCCATGGGTTCCGTGAGTTTGGATCGAGAAGACCCCAATCCTTAACAAAGTCCCAGTACAGCTGATACAAGGTAGCAGCAGTGGAAAAGATGATCACAGCAGCCAGCCACAGTGGAGTGGGTTCCACTGCATACTTCCACCTGGCAGCCGCTGCGAGCATGGCCGACACATACTTCCCAGCATTTGCCAAGTGGTTGGCATCGTACCCCTCTTCGATGTATCTCCTGGCGCACTAGGGAACATGGTCCCATGCCAAGTGTCAGCTGCCTAATTGGCTGCAGCAATAGATTGATGCACAAAAACAGGTGCTACATGCGATGCCAATACATGCATTCTCGCAAGGACTCAAGTCTCGAATTGGAGAATAAAATAGAAAGAAATAGCTACGATTTCAAGATTAGGACGACGGTAAGATCTGAGAGTAGAACCTATTAGAGCATCAATTACCTGCATGGCCCGCCAGTAGTAAGGAAGGAAGGAGATGACATAAGCCAACAGCTTGTACTGATGGCTACGGGTGCAGGTCTCGTAAGGATGTGTTCTAAAGCCTCCCGCCATGAAGTAGCATGCTGTGAATTCCATGTACCTTAGTAGTGGGATCTGTTATAGGTTGTCGCAACTAATTATGGGTTTGAGAAACCGCATACAGAAGCAACAAAAATGTGCAACACCAAGTATATATAATTAGTGCCAGTATTCTTTATATAGAAAAGGAATCCATTCACCTGGCTGGTTAGCTGGTCAGCCATGAAGAAGTCCACCATCAACACCTGCAGCGCATCACAACCATTAGGAAAAGAGCTCTTAGGCACCACAATGATTCATGTGATATATAGGATCATAACAAAAAAGCAAAAGAATAACAAGAGATGATGCTTGCTTTGTAAAATGGTGAGAACATGATGTTGCGGATCACTCGCAGGAAGCAGTAGCGAGTTGGGCGGTAGAATATATTGAACGGGCAGATTAGTAATCCTGATAACAGCTGAAACGAAAAGTGGATGTTATAAGTAATGAGATTGATTGCTCAGGTAGTCTATAAGAGTGCACTTCTGCTGGAACATTTTCTACAACGTCATGTATAATTGGGGTTGCGGATTTGGTACCAATAAGAGAACTCCCGGTATGGCCTTGACATGCTGTGGGGAGACCCCAGCAGACCGAAGCAATAAGTGGATGACCATAGCCCCTACAACTGTGGTCATGAAGGAGGTACAGATGAGGAAAGCATCCCTGTGCTTCAGAGCACTGCTTGGATTAAACTCAAATATGAAGTTGTGGTTTATTCTGGTGCTTCTCCACAGGAATATGTTGCATCCATACAAGAAAATATGCAGGCTAAGAAGCGCAAACATACTGCAAAAGCCAATAACCAGCATGATTTAGTTTCGACTGAAGCCTTCATGATCACAGATGCATGCAGTTACTGATTTTATTACATGTATAATAGTCTAGGCGAAACCACATATGGGTAAGCAAGCATAATTATCCAATTTGATGCTATGTATATGTGCTTGTTAAAATATTACTTATATCCCCTATCATTGACTCGGGTTCCCAAATACCAGGCAGGTTTTTGTATGCTTAACTAATGCCACTGCTGTTAATTTTATCATAACGCTAGATAGGCATCATGAACCTGATGCGTCCATCTTTTCCATTTCCAAGAAACATAAAATCATTCTATTGTAGGATTATTGAGGAATGGTGACAGGTAAACTTAACAGTAGAAAAGTAGAAATATTCGATAGTATTCCTACGGCTGATCCTTGGTTGTTTGCAATATATCTTACAGAGAAAAGTGGGAACCGAGTGGTGGAAGTGAGTGTGCCATTATTAAAGTCGATCTACACTGTATTTCTATGGAATCTCACTCATGATGTTAGTGGGGTTTGGGTCACTCGGAAATGAGGGGCTCATATTTAGCTGACCATTATCCGCTAGTGGGCTGTCATGAGAACATGTGACCGTTGTGATAGCGGACGAATGACAATTAAAAACAAGGACAGGATGTACTAGTTTATTCAATCATTAATGGGCTACATTGATATGTACTGCGATAAACACGCGCAGGTACACGATAATCTGGTAGATATCTAGACACCGCAAATTATCCTGGAACGGACAAGACTACATCTTATTTTATCAGCAGGCAACCTGAGAAAAACAATAGACTTAACCCTATATTTTCTGAATTTTCAAATTCCTGCACAGATGATGTGAAGGCACATAAAATGTAACAAAAAGAAATGCCATGTTTGGAAATCAAAAAATGTTGTAGGTCGTAACTTATCCTCTTATCATAAGAATTAACCTTGAAAACTTGCTCTATTAACCATCATCACCAAATTAGCTCTAATTTTGAATGGAAGTCAAAGTTCGTCACTTTAGTTCCTCTGACCATTCCTAGCATACCTTATTTTGTGGTTAAACAGCAACCAAGCACAACATAGTCTCACTTGCAGTCAGATACCGGTGATGCACGCCATGTAGGTTATGAAATGTTATCCAATGGCACAAGTCATGCTTCCGGTGGAGGTAACTTAGCTCTTAATAGATACCATATTATTTTCTAGTGAAATCCTTTTTGATACACGTCATGTAGGTTATGAAATGTTATCCAATGGCACAAGTTATGAGGCAAGCTAAACGGTTTTCTTAATAGGCTCATTTTCCGGTGGAGATAACTTAGCTCTTAATAGATATTGTAACAACCCAAGACCTTATCCAAAATGGCTAGCCAGAAGGTATTATTTGAGTTTCTTTATCTTGTATAAGTACACAGGATCTACCCAGTAAACAACCAATGTGGGTCTAAACACACGCCCGCACGGGTCCTCACATACTTTCCCCGTTTAAGTCTTGACGTCCTCGTCAGGCTAAGGGTTCAAATACATTCCAATCTAATCACAAACACCACGATCAGCCCGTGGTCAGCTCCAATAATTAAATTCGTGCTGCAATGTTCCCTAGTCCACATAGGTTATAAGCCGGGTCCGCTCTGATACCATTTGTAACAACCCAAGACCTCATCCAAAATGGCAAGCCAGAAGGTATTATTTGGGTTCCTTGATCTTGTATAAGTACCTAGAATCTACCCAACGAATAACCGATGTGGGATTAAACACACGTCCGCACGAGTCCTCACATATACCATATTATTTTCTAGTGAAATCCTTTTTGATAATGATAATGGAGAAACATTTCTCCAAAAAAAAAAAAAAATGATAGCTGAGAAACAGCTGAGTAAAGAAGAGATGCCAGAACTTTGTAATATAGAAATATTGCATGGAAGGAGAAGCCCAGCGTATGGGCCCTCGGAGTACCTGAAAACAGGGTAGACGGTTTCCACGTAACCGGCTTCGGTTGGGGAAGAGAAGATGCCGCACAAGTGAGCCAAGATGGCGTACACACTGAACAAAGTCACAAAGCTGCCTGTAAACAAACCTGCAAACAGAAAAACACATCACGGACATTAGGGAAAAGGGAAGTTTGAGACGAGAGGAAGAGTATCGCACGGCCACAACGGAGTAGAGACAAAACCAGCAGGGAAACTTTACCCAAATTTATATCCTCCATTTATTCTCGAAATTTTCATATATAACACTGGAATTTTGCATGTTCTCTCAAGAAATGACATATATATAAAGCATGAAGAGAACATTATGAATTAGAGGCTCGTACAGGTTTTGACTGTTGTGCGGCTTGTGCCAGTGTCACCATCAAATAGGTGATACATATTAGCCATTACATGTAACTAATGTCATGGTCCCGTTCAACTACTCGGGGTTCAGGTGGGAACATAATTAGTAGAATCGGCATTCCTCTGCGGTAGGAATCCTGTACTGCAAAATATGGTACCACCGCCTGTAGCTAAGATGTAACCAATCTTGAAGATGAATAGCTTATTTTCGTTACGGCATCGCATATTGCACTAACGGTATATATCCCATTATTTTTCAGAAATATATAAGTTTTTTTTTTTTTTATGATGAATAATACAGTGGTTATCCAAAATAGTATCATATCCTATGGTGCAAAAGTTGCATCATAGAATATCTGAACTCTCATTTCTTTGAATCCTCTACATTGCACATTTGTACGTAAAGAATGGTACGAATCTTATTTGCTATTTTTGATCTCTGCAATGCAAAATGCACACTGCAGAGAAAAATGCACAATGGCTTGTACGCCTAGCAAAATGATGCCCATTAAGCATTCAATATTGATATGATTTGTGCTTTTAATTTAATGAAAGCTACTGCAAATACTACTGTTATTATCTATCTTCTATATCAATGCCAATATTTACTTCAAATATTGATGATAATATAAACAATGACCCTAATTTTGTAAATACTCTAACTTTCAATCAATAAATTTTGGATAAGTGTCTCATTTTCTTCATTATTCCTCAGATGATAAATAAACAATAAATAAAGGTAGCAACGGAAGCATACCTACAAGGAAGGTGATCATATGGGAGTCCTTGGGCTGGTGAGGCTTGAGGAACTTCATTGCCTTTTTCCTGTCATTGCTTGCAAAGTGCTCGACGAAAATGGATTCAAACTCGTCAGCCAGCTTTACCACCTATTCCGAAATTTTACTTACTTTTTAGTGAATCCACCCATGTTTAGTGTTAAAACTAGCAGCCTGAAGACCACGAAAGCAAGCCAAAGTTATTAGTTTTTAATAATAGTTTCTTTTTAAGTTTTTTTTTATGTGTCCACGGCACGTCGTCTGATGAAACTTCCAAAGATGCCATTTTTCGTACGGCGAGGATTCAGATTCTCAATTCAGCTAGACGGATTTGGGCCCCACTAAAAAGGAAGCCGGTGTGGCAGGAACCCTTTACCAACCAAGCCAGGACACACGTTGCAACGGCATCCATCTACGAGGAAATGGCTTCCTTATCACGTTGTGTTTTCGTCCATGGCATAACACTCCTGCAGAATAGCGAGGCCTTCCTGCCGCGCGTGAGCCTAGCTTGCGAGGAACCCATGCACATACGACTAGATATATAACCTTTGCTATATATCTTGAATCATTTCTTAATCAGCTAATTAGCGAATAAAATTATTCACTCATCACTCAGTTTAACGGTATCTTACAAAGTGAAGGAATGACAATTAAAAAACGGTAAAAATGCCACCCGAGGAAAGATAGGCTAGTGGGTAGCTGAAGTTACTTCACCAATACTCAAAAAAACTTTAAACTGGTCGACTTCCTTTTTGATCCACCAAATGGTAAGGTTATTCGTGCCTTCTTACATGGTATTTGGTCGGTTTAGTGGATAACCTTATATTATCCATCCTCTGACCAGCATCCAAACAGTCTTAAGTATTAGAGCAGAGTGATAGGTAGGTGAGCTTTTGGCCCAGGAAGGAAGAAAATAATGAAAGATAAACTAGCAATAAAGAGGCATGAAAGATAGCTAGGTGCGCTTGAAGCAAGAAGATAATGAAAGAGAAACTAGCCAAAAGAAAAAAAACGAAAAGGCATGAAAAGTATACATAAATGGAATAGATGCCCGCGTACCTTATCAGAGCTGACAAAGTGCGATCTCTTTACCTTCTTCAAGAACCACTCTGACGCTTCTTGCCGGTCCGTTACCTTCACATCACAAGTAGCTGAATTCAGTTCCAATACAAACAGTTTGCAGGCAATACAAACAAACGAAAGAAGTGCCCCTTAATACCTAACAAATCAAAGAAAAAGAGAAAAATATATAGACAACATGAAACAGGTGCGGACATCAGTACCAGACCGCCTGTTATGCGGGGCCACGGTCGTCACAGGAGGATGGTCCAACCACTTTTGTTGTAGCTTGATTGATTTGATTATATATTGATTGGGCTTGTTTACATATTGTTATTTTAGAACTTTTATGGAATTATTTTTTTTGGGTATTTTTGTTATATATATATATATATATATATATATATATATGGATCCATACACTTAATTAAGATTAATAAATAATTGAATAAAAAGCCTTTTTTTTTCTTTTTTTTCTTCTCCTTCCTCCTCCTCTTCTCTTCCTTTTCTTCCTTCCCTCTCTTCTCTGTAGCCGTCCTGCATCAGAAACAAGGACATCTCCGTCTCACTATCCCTGACATTCTTTTCTGCCTCGTTTACAGGCTTGTTTGTTAATTTCTATCGTTTGTTAATTTCTATCATTTTCATGCCTCTCATGCGAGAGACGAGCCGCCTATCACTGACACGCTTCCTTCTCTCACTGGCTCGGCCGAGAGGGACAGCGGATAGTGCCTCTTCCACTACTATATTTCATGATACGAATCTTAGCCAGGTATACATCCGCAGCTGATTTGGTTAGGAGAGTAGCTACGCTGTCGGAATGTGACCTATGTATCAACAGACTAAAACGCCCTCTTCCTAAAATTCCAGGATAAGACTTTCCAATGGTGTGGGATTGGAACGTAGGCCGATCTGACATCTCCTATCTCATCAACTGATGCGTTATCTATTGCCTGGCGAATGGTCCAAGGAACCTTACGTCCTCATTTTAAACAGTTCGAACCAATCAACCAGTATCGTCATCACCCAGAAAGTTATTTGATTCTGCTACCAATGAGGCCATCAAATCTGAGCCCATGGATCGTCTCGGTCCATACTACGAACCTAGACCTTTTTCTTTCCATTACTTGATTATAATTCCGATATGCTATTATGGTTTCATGGTCTCCCCTTGCCGGGGGCTGTCATGTTATTTACCTTGGCAAATTTCTTCAGTATCTTCCCGAAGGCCATCATGTTCAACGAGCTGCCACAAAAGTAGGGAATCAAAGCGATGGAAGAAAAATAAAAAAGTAAGATTATATTAACAATAAAGAATAGAGAGAATACAAGAGGATAAAATGGTCAATCACTCCGACATGCAAGCGAGACACCACGTCAATGCAACGTAGTAAAGTGACCAATTTACCCCACGTACCCGCTAATGATCACCTTTACGACATGGGCAAATCGGTCTTTTGGTGTACGGACCTGTAAGTCCTGAGGAGTCCCAGCCCTCGGTAGAGCTCGACGAAGGCCCCTCGGATCATCTTCTCGGCGCGCTGGATCTTCTTCTGATTGATTTGTTCTCCGCCGCCGGATCCGTCCATCCGTGCGCTGTTCACGAGGTCCTCCCAAATGATCGAGGTGACGGCCGAGATCGTCCGCCCTGGGGTCGTCGCCGGGATGTCGATCCTCATTGCCGCCGCGCGCGCCTTCGACTTCCCGCACTTCTTCGCCTTGCTCCGCGCCGACCCGATGAAGCTCACCCCGTTCCTCTCCAGCGCCGCGATCACCTCGCCCGCCACCGGCGATCCCCCCGACGATGGCGGCATCGGATCCGTCTCCGCCGCGCTCTCTGCCAATGCCACCACATCAGAAACCACTGGCTGCCCATCCGATCAAGGGAACATTTAATCGACGGTGATTACGATTCCCACCGGAGAAGGAGGAGAGGGAGCTGAGGCGCGGGGAGGCGCCGGCGGCGGTGAAGGTTGGGGAGGCCGGAGAGGAGGAGCTGTTGCTGCGGCGGCGGCGGCGGTCATGGAGGATGATCTGCTTGAGATCCACAAGGATCTGGAGCTGGTTTCTGAGAATCTCGCTTCGCTCGCAAAACTCGTTCTCCTTGGTCTCGTAGAAATTCTCCACCTTATCGAGCTCTTCGTCCAATTTCTCGAGAAACTCCTTTACCTTTATTCATTGATTTATGTCTATTTAAATATTTCTTGAATCAAAACTAATAATATTATAGTCAATATTAAGGACTACCTCGTCTTCTCTTGATCGAACGAGTTCCATCTCGTACAAATTCTCCTCGTCCGTCTACAAAAACAATAATTAATTAAAAAATAAATGCTAAAATAATTAATAAAACGAGCGGGTTATGGTAAAATAATTAATAACGAGAGCGGGTTATGCCCCCAAGCCGGTCGACTGGAAATAAGAGTTTTTCCTCATAAGAATAAAGATTTTGTTTTTAGCAAAAAATAAAGATTTTGTTCGAACGAGTCCAAAATAGGAACCAGCAATTGGACGGTCTGGATTGACGAATCACCCCGGGATCAGGCTAATTATCTAACGATGTTCCGCAATATATTTGACGAGAAAGGAGAAGGGCATGCTTTCGCTGTGACCGGAAAAACGAAGAAAAAATGAAAAGGCTTCTGCCGTTTCTAAACTGAATGCAGATAGAGCGGGAAATGAAACGAACGGCGAGGCCGCGTCACGGAGAACACGACGGAACTCGCTACGCGCTCACGCCTCCTAACGGTTCCGACGGACTTCACTCGCCCGAACAGCGACTGAGCCTTTCGTCGTTTTCGTTCCGGAATCTTGACGATCCAAAAAATAATTTGTAAAAGAATGCCCAAAAAATAACTGCAAAGGGCAACGAAATCTCCGGAAACTTCGTCAGAAAGAAATATACAAAAAAAAAAAAAATCTAGCTTCATTTCAGAAAATTCTCGAAAAAAAAATCCAAATGCTATTAGCAAAATCGAAGACGAACGGATCGGAGCTGGGGGGAGAGTTCATCGGATCTAGCACCTGGAGGGGTTCATCTCCGCGGGCGGAGAAGCGGGCGGCGAGGGCGCGGAGGGGATCAAGAAGAGTGAAGCCGTAGCAGGGGTGGGCAGCGGCGTCGCCGCCATCGGAGGGCGGCGGGGAGGACCTGAGGAGGGAGAGCTTGATCTTCTTGACATGTTTCTTGAGCTGCCGGTAGTTCACAAAGGCGTCCTTCCACTCAGGGATCAGCTCGGCCTCCAGCTCTCTCGAAAACTTCACCATTTCCTCTCCCGATCTCTCTCCCCTATTTCTTGAAATACATGGCTGTCTCCAATCTATGGAGACTGAGGGAAGGGAGGGTGGGGTTTAAGGGGAGACAGAGAGGAAGAGAGATGCAGGGGTTATATATAGGCGGATAGAGAGCGCGATGAGTCCAAATGCCGGGGCACGTGTACGGTGGATAATAGGATGAATCTCGCCGCCGTTTCGATCTTGAATTGTTTAAATATAAAGGGCGGGTGATTGGGGAAGGGAACCGTAAAGAAGAATTTTTTTTTTTTGAAAATGAAAAAAAATTAAAAGAAAAATTATTCGCCTTTTTCAATTTTGGTTTTTTCTTTTGAATTATACTGAATCAATCAAATGAATCCAGTCAAATAAGGATGAAATTGTCCGATTTCTTTTTAAATGTTTGCTGAATTGATCAGCACATGGGCACATGCATTAAAAAATTAATAAATAAAAATAAATCTTATTATTATTATTTTATATATTAAGACGATAACTTGTCAAATTATTTAGCTAACATATTTTGAATATAAATTTAAAAATATTATAAATATAAGTTAAATTAAATTTATATTTATAGTAACTCTAACAGAAGTTATGTGGTAGCTAATGAATTGACAAAGAAGACCATAAGTATTATTGATCAAAGAAGATGGGAAATAAAAACCTACAATTGTATTTTATGTTAGTTATAAGCTCGAAACAAAAAGAAAATCAAAATAAAGAAGGCAAAAAGTGTTATCAAAAAAAGAAAATGAGAAATAAAACTTACAACAATATTTCATTTTTCTTTTCAACAATATCCAATCATAATTCTATGCCCCTTTCCTCATCTCCCCATCTTTCTTTCAGTCTGAATCAATAAGAAAATAAGTTCGGTAAACATTTATTTATTAAACAAATAAGAGGAAAGAGGATGCAACTAATGAGTAATAAGGGAAAAAAGAATATTGATTTTTTTTTAATTTTTAAAAAGGGGTTATCTGGTCTCTAACATATGTGAAAGCCTTGCATAGTTGAACTCTTGGTTTGGCGCTGATTTCTAATATTTTCTTTCTTTATATTTGTAAAAAAAATAAATCTTATGAGCTTGTACCTCTCTCTCACCCTCTCTGTCTCAAAAAGAACAAAAAGAGGGGGAAAAAAACTCATAAACTTTACTCCATGCCTCGTGGCCACTCGAGAAATCACAACATTCGATGTTTTCTGTTACTAGCATCATATAAGCTAAACACCTATATAAAAATTGTTGTGAATAGCATTCATCTTTCCTTTTTTTCTTTATATAGAAGGCATAGCATTCATCTTTAATATGGTTTTATTATACAGAGAGGTCGCAACTTGGAACATAAAAAATAGATTCTCTTTAATTACCGAAATGTAAAATAAAAAAATAGGCTTCAGGAGAAATGGATACGGAACCCATTCTCTGCTCAACTTTCTTGATAGCTTATTGGCCATTTATTGGCTACTAGGGCAAATCTAATTCAATAAGTTATCAGAAAAAGAGCTGAGATTTATTCGAATGAAATGACAGGGTCATATCTCGAGAGAGCATACGAGAGAAGGGGCATGGACGTCTTCTACTCGACGACATTCGGCAAATGATATGAGATTGTAGTGCCTTTTAGACTGTATATGTGTATCGGAAGGTGAATAAGGCTGCCGACTAAGTTGCCTCCTATACAATCCAGCATTTCGGTGAGGTCTTCTAGACATACCAGGAGGTTCTTTCTTCACAGTTATGTCAAATTGTAACTCTTGATTCTGCTGACTGTACCTATATCAGAGTAGGGTGAGTCGCCGTTATACTAAAAAAAAAAAAGGAGCGGGGGGAGTGGGGGTGCATATCTGTCGAACCAACTTTTTTTTTTTTTTTTTGATGAAAGAAAGGAAGAGATAGCGACTCTGCTTTTATTAAAGACTAGAAAAAATATAAAAATAAATTTTACTCTGCGCTGAAGAACTGAGAACAATGGACGAAAAATAATTGGAGACACCCTCTGCCCCTCTCATGAATCCATGATACATTGTTACATTTTAGTATCACACTCACATCAAGTTGGATAAATCGCTCGCCCCAAAGCAGCGACCGCTTGCACCCGTCCAAGAAACTTCGAAGGTACAGGGGTAGGGACACACCCGTTTTATCTGTAGGTCACGAGATAAACGGATCACATCTAATGTGGGGTCCAGATGTAATCACTTGGTCTTGGATGGCTAGATCATTAGCTTGGAAGACTCGGCTCGCCACGTCCGTTAGAAACCGCAGGCCAGCCCAAAATACCCAACTCGAGCAATTTATGCTTTAAAGAATAGGCTTGCAACATTCACTCGGGAAAAAAATAAAGAAAAAAAATAATAGGCCTTTATAGTATAATTTTATATGTTTTAACAAAAAATATTATTATATATTACTGGAATCGGTCCTGCCTAATATTAGTGCCAACAAGCATTAGTAACCATACTTAGTGCATAATTACAACTTAGTCCAGTGCTTGTTTGTACCTTATTCAATATTTATTAGCATAATTTTAAAAATTACGTAACAACATGTATTGGCCCATAATATTTTTTTTTATTAGCGTGATTCTATATCGACCAGTATTATTTTTTTTTTTGTTAACATGATTTTGTTAAAGTAATTTTAGGGATCACATAACTACTTATATCAGCGAGTATTATTTTTCTTTATTAGCATTATTCCATATCAACCAATATTATTTTTTTGTATGGAGTCTATAAACGAGTATATATAATCCTTGAGATATACCAAATGTGCTGAAATAGAAAAATAAAATCACTTTTTTCTCTCTCTCTTTTTTGTTTTTTTTGTTTTTTTATAAATATTTTAACATGAAATCAGAGCCACCGATCACCTAATCTGCTGCCTTCATCTCTTCCATTATTGTTGTAGCCGCCATTACCATGTTTAGAAGTTTTGAAGACCCTGTTACTGATCTATCGATCTCTACTTTTAGGTGAATAACCTTTTATAGAATTAGTCCCTCAGGATTGTACGTCTTCCATTGATTCCTACCACCAAGCATGCTAGAACAATATGTCATCGATTTAACCAATCCACAAAAGATGATCGTTCCAAACAATAAAAAAATAAATGTACATCATAAATCACATCCTTTAAACATTCTATGGATCAGCAACTACTTTTTCTTTTCTTTTTCTCTTATTTTGGATGGAAATTGGAGGAAGTGAGAAACTTCCCCCTAGTTTATTAAAGTGAAAGTATAAAAGTATAATTTACAAAAAGGAGGAAAATAAGAAGAAAAGGTTAAAATGGTGATGCCTCTAACTTGGAAGGTGTGGCATTGTGACTAGCCTGAGAGTTGGCGGAACTTAAGCTAACCCACAAAGATAAAAGTGGAAGGCTTTGAAGAGGACCGCAGGACCGAAACCTTTTTTCTTTAAAAAAGAATCAAGACCTCAACACTCTAAAGTTGGAAGGGGAATATAGACGGCTTTAATGAATGAGCATATGCTTAGAATAAGCCCCGACGTCCTTGTCAAACTAAAGATTCAAATCCATTCAAATCTAATCACAAGTACCACGATCGGCTCGTGGTCAATCCTAATGAATCCGTGCTACAGTATCTCCTAATTATCTATATAGATTATGGGCCAGGTCCGCGCTGATACCATTTGTCACAACCCAGAACCTCACCCAAAAAAACTAACTATAAGGTATAATTTGAGTTCCTTGATCCTGTACAAGTGCTCACGATCTATCTATCGAATAATCGATGTGGAACTAAACACATACCTGCACGGATCCTCACACTTGCGCACCAGAGCTTTCCAAATAGTCTTGTAAAACCGGCACGGCACGCCTCCATGATTGATAAAGTAGTAATAAGAATTAACACTAGACTGTTCTCCCTTAGCCTCCAAACCAGAACATCAGAAGAATTGGAGAGGCTGATCAAGGAGAGCAAATCCAACAACAGCTACTCTTTCTAGAAATATTTGTTCTTCTTGACAATAAAAGAATATGTACGTAACTTATATCATAACATTCATCAAACAAAGTTAAGATTCGTCTTATGAGAACTTTAGTTAGTTATTAAGATTCCAGTTCTGAAATTTGAGAGATAATGGCTGATTCAGCTTCACAACTCCCACTACTCCATAGCATGGGTTATCTGCTACCATTTATATTAACCTAGCATAAGCTTTCCAGATTGCCATCCTTAATTGGATCAAAGTGACATTTCAGGAAATGCTTGGTGTGTCAGTGGGATCTCGAACTGTTCTTCAGTAGCTGGACACAGTGTTGGACGCCAATACTGATGAAAAAACAAATAATTAGTGGGATCTGCTGCTGATGTTATGAGGAGGCGAGTAGTGTGAGGTTGGCACCACACCCGTTTCTGTTCTCCCCCCACTTGATCACAATGCCCTCAAGAAATCATTGATCCCATGATGTTATGCAGGGAGCCCTTCAAGCTTGCTTCAGGACAGCTTATTGGGCTGTGGCAGAGAGACTTCTAGCTTTAGGGACCATTTAGAGTGATAGGTTATAACATATAAATCTGTGCAGAAGATAAGATATAATAAAATAAGGATGAATCCACAAAAGATGCTGGCTGACAACTCCTTTTACGCTCAATGATACAAGGAAAAAAGTTCCCTTGTTGGTCTCGTTGCTCTCTAATGAATGTCCACCATACTTTAAAGAGGTTAGCAGTCTTTGTGCAACGCGGAAATGGGGATCGTCCTTTTTCCCAAGTCATCTCTTATTGGCTGCTTCTTTTTATGAAAAGGTTAAAGCAACTCCATTATAACCTCCTCATAGCTTTTCCTTTCCTTGCAGCCTCTGTCACTTGGCCACTATAATACAAGATTAGTGGAGCCTAATCCCCTGTTGGGTGATTGTTTAATGATGCTAGGCTTTTGGTCAATCGATTTCTATTGCTTGTTTGATCCAAACAAGTTCTCATATTGCAATACAGGTGTGCTTCGGCTTTTAGCATTCTTTGAATAGATAATAAGTGGGTTGGTCAATGTTAATTGCACTACGTCCTCGTTGCAAAGTTTTATTCTCTTCCTGGCTAAGCCTTGTTCATCAGTACATGTGAGGATTCCCTTTTGGCTCCAAAAGAAAATATTTTGACATTGCTAATTTGTTATGCTCAACCAAATAAAGTTCTTAAAAACCATCTTCTGAAGATCTTAAGAACCATCATTCTGTAAGTTTTTTATCCAGATGATTCTGTTGCCGATGCTACAGCTTTAGTCCGTTTGTTGAGAATGAATTGATGCAAGAAACATGCACCGATGCAAATCCTATCAGCCAAGCATAAACTTGGTGGCTTTGGTGATCCAAATTTTCTCATGCTGACGCTTTGTGACATGATACAACTCATCTTTCTCTAGTGTTGATCCAAATCCCTTAAATGTCAATGTCACCTTTGCTTGCATTCAGTTCATATACGTCCCGTAATCTCTTGATGACGATCCATATATATACTCTGGCATATATGTATTGGGTGGCTCTGAATTTCAGGACATCATTTCAGAGATGGCTTTGTGCAATATCTAGGGATAATAATTAAGGTATATTGGCATAAAAATATTAATTGAACACATAGCATTCAGCTAAGATGTGTCGCTAGATATTTGTTATCGGTGCTCATCCATGCCTGACAACTTTGCGGCCGAATCAAGTACTGTGTGTTTTATTCTAAGAAGTGCAAGCTGTAGAGCTTGAGAAATCCTAAAGGGAAGACACAGATATGATGCAGCTCTGTGGCATTCGGAACCTAAACAGTTGGGTCTAGGCCAGCTGATTTGTACATATGGAAACATCTTGCCACATTTTTATCCACCTACTTACTAACAATTCAGTGGTATGTAACTTCAATCAATACTAGTTTGATGACATGGAGAGAGATTTGTTGCCAATGGGAAATTTTGCCATTATTCTTAAGGCTGCTATTTGATTATATTATCTTTAATCCCTAGTGCCTGGGTAATGACATGACCAGGGAGATTTGGTGCCCAGAACATCCTCCTTCATTTGCTGCTTTTTCCATTTCATCATTTTTAAGTATATGCGAAGTGCCACTGGAAGTTGAGTTCAGCCTTTTCTTTTAAACTTAGGAAGGAAGGTCCTTTTACATTTGGCATGACAGAAGTTTATAGCTAAAAGGAAGAAGCTGCCAGAAAGTCCAAAGTATATGAAAGACTGCAACTGCCGTACAACTTAATGCAAAATAAATAATAATCATAAAATCTCATTAAAATTTACTTGAATATATAGCATCCAATCAGGAAATGGAAAGCCTTATATTGTTCACTGCTCGGGTTTTAAATTTATCTCTATGGAATTATATTTATCATTGGGAAAACCACATCTTTCTACTAAAAACAA
The DNA here is from genome assembly GCF_009389715.1 of Phoenix dactylifera. Lineage (NCBI taxonomy): Eukaryota > Viridiplantae > Streptophyta > Magnoliopsida > Arecales > Arecaceae > Phoenix > Phoenix dactylifera. Next base: position 10,871,755 of record NC_052408.1, on the reverse strand, counting down.
GCACAAATGATTCCTTAAGTCAATAAAGAAGTATTCAGCTTTATCTGCATGCCCTCAAAGTGACATGCAATACGCTTGTAATAGTGGGTAGGTGCTTGAGTTGAGTTGGACAAGAGCTATATGCCCAATTGCCCATTGCTTGGATGTTTGGTCTTCCTTCCTTCCTTCTTAATCATCCACGAACAAATTTTACTGTTTAGATTAGCTGATGATATGGGAAAGGTGATGTCATCTTATCCATGATGCTGACCCCTTAAATTCTATGCTACTTTCACCCGTTCCATCAAGGGTGCAATGTCAGTACCATAGGAAAAGGCCAGGACAAATTGTATGACTCCAATGTCCTAGAAACTTATTCACATGAGGAGAGCTTGGTAAAGTGAAAAACTAAAGGCCTCTGCAAGCCTTTTTTTTTTTCACTTCTAACATTTTGACATTGGGAAAACTCTGTTCTGGATGTCTTCACACGGTTTTCTTTGGGAGGAAAAGAAAAGGAAAAAGGTCATTGAGAATGTTTTATCTCAAGAATAATCATCCTTAAACCAAGTGGGAGATCTTCTAATAGTCTTGCAGAAGAATATCTGGATTCTTTTTTTAAGAGAAACTGCTTTGATTCTCTTTTTTGGAAAAAAAAAACATTTTTAGCAACAAGCTATCTGAATTATTTAGGAGAAGCTACTCTGAAATATGGCCATAATTAATTGCCAAATTTGAAAGGTTATATATATATATATATATATATATATATATATATATATATATATATATATATATATATATATATATATAGCTATATAGCTAGGAACAACTCTGTGATGTTCAATAGACAGTGTCATCCAGACAAATACATTTGACAAAAAAACAAAAATATTTAATTACTTAAAGCCACCTAATTGGTTCACTATATCAGAAATTGCCATAATTAAAAAATAAATTTTCTTTCTTTTTTTCTTTTCTTTTTTGTTGAGAAAAGGGAGGGGGAAGTCCACCAACCTCATTGGGATAAAGAAACACAGACTACAGTGCCAGAATGGTAGCAACCCTACCAATAGCTGGCCTCAGGACAGATGAACTCAAGGCAGAAGTTGGTTACATTAGATAGAGAGTTTAAAGCTCCCATGATCATCACGTATTTCTCTTTACCGTTTTCTGGGATAAGCACTTCCGAGGGCTTTCAAAGGATGATATCACAAATCTGGGAGACTGGCTTATAGCTTTGTTAGAAAAGACTGGACTCTGGAGTTACAGCTCAATCCAGATACTCCAGGAAGTAGCCAAGATCGCTTGGTCCTACCAACTTATAACACTGACTTATTTAATTCTATCAATGGCAAAAGTTTCTCTTCGATAGGTCCAACTTGCAAATTATGAACCTGAATCTGAAGCAAGCAAACGAATGGCACAGTTCATATGAGGAATCTTTTATCTTCTCAATTTGGCCTGAATTCATAGGCTGCACTACTTCTACTTGCCCCTGGAAAGGGTTCCCACCATGGAAGGAGAACAGTCACCTGATGCCACTCCCTTGAGTGGGGAACATGCTGAATTTATGCAGAGTTCATGACCGCTACTACTCTCTAGTGGATCCATATAATACCATAGATATAGACACAGCACTCGAGTGATCTCATGGTGGCTTAAATATTTGAAAGCTAGTATTTCTAGTGGGTTGCATTGACTCTACCACCTCACCCTTCTAGTGGGTTTAGAAGGTTGTCATCACGGGCCCATCCAATTCCGAGAGCACTAATCGAGCGTTTTGCAGCCAACGGCCGTCTGATATGAGTTTATGACTTGAACAATATCGATATGACTCTAATCTTGAGCTGAGACTTGGAGCTAATATTTGGCAACATGTAAGGGCTAAAAGTAGGAAGGAAAACTTATATTTCGTTTTAGAACCTGACAAAATATGAAGAAACCCAATATTGGAGAAAAGATGCTTTATGCCTTGTTATTGTATTGTTGTATGCTTTATCTATATATACAGGAGTTTGAAATAATCAATAGCTACAATTAAAGACTAATGAGAGAAAGAAGCGAAAGAAAGAAGAACTAAATAAGAAAAACAACTAGTCTTTGCTTGCTGCTAGCCTGTCATACGTTAAAAAATAATCAATGGCTGCAATGAAAGAACTAAAAAAAAGGAGCAGCAAAAGAAAAAAAAGAGCTAAATGAGGAAAATAGCTAATTTTTGCTTGCTGCTAGCCTGTCATATGTTAAGAGAACCTAAATAAAGAGTACATAACAAGCCTAATATAGAACTAGTTATAGTTTCAATTAGTATACGTGCACACAGTACTACCGTGTCATATATGGCGCGTGTTGTTTGATGGCGGTTCATTTCCTAATAATGGCCATTGAGGGCTGCATGGTATAGTTCACTTACACTTGTAGAGACATTGCATTTTGAAGCCTTTTTGGCATCACACGAAGGAGCAAGTCATGCATGCCACCATGATCATGGCCACCCATAATAGAGTGGTGATTGTGCTGTATCCATCAATCGAAACCCAATCATATTCTCACGCTTTTAACCTACTGTTTGTGTCCGAGACCATCCACCGACCGCTTCTGGTGGATAGCATCTCAAAAGCTGCATGACTCGGGCATTCCCTTGAAAAAGGTCAGACCCATAACCCGGGTCAACGCCGAATATGGAAAAAGAACAGCTTCGCATCATGAACGTATCTGGTGCCACACTCACATTCCCATTTGCCATTATTTGATACTGTAAAGAAAGCAGAGGAATGCATGAAAAAAGATTCATAAGAAGTCTCAAAATATTTATTGATTTTATGAAGCACTATCTTCTGTTCTTTATGTACAATAACCCACCATGGGTACCAAAAAGAATGGCTCTATACATAAATAAAACGGAGGATATCACAGACTTCACATATCCACATTTGTTCCCTTAATTTGCCTGAGCTACCAAAACCGATCTTTGTTGACACTCAGATAACCAGCCATTACTTTCCCTCCGGTGTTCCGCATGCCATCTATGAGGTAGCACCATGTTGATCCCAAAGCACCAATGAAGAAATCTGCTTCAGTTGCCATCATAAAATTGACGAGGGGATAGTTTGTGCTGGTCTCTCTGCCAAGACTTGCCTCATATGTTGCCATTGTCATATTGCCAATTTGGCGTGTCACATTTGTGTAGTAAAAGTTCCAATGGGGATACAATCTCGATTTATCAATGACTTCCTGCACAAAATTAATTATTTCAATTCAGAAGTCATGCGAATAAGCACAAAGATTTACAGAGATCAAGTGAGAATAACATTCCTGCATTTCTGTGGAGAGCCATACGCTGTTGAGGTCCGGAAAGCGCTCTCGGATGCGCTCTGCCAGTTGCATGTAATTTTCGAATCCAACAACCGTCATTTCACAAGCTTTGTCTCCCATCCTCACATGCATGCTTAGAAGCGGTCTCGGAATCCAGGGTTTATGGTTAGACCATACAAATCGCTCGATGTCAGCTTGAGATCTGTTATTGACCACCTGAAAAACAAAACCTTCATACTCATTTCTCTTATACCTGAAAATATAAACCCTCGTAACTCTGTTACTTACGTTCCTTGGATGGCAGAAGCTGAATTATTGTGTATGTATTATGTACATCATAGGATCCCTTGTGAATAAACAAGAATAATGGCATTATCGAACCTCAAAAAGTCTAAATGAAGTTGCATTGGATTCTTCCCTTCCATACATACAATGGTCTCACTTGGCGATTAACAATTAAATGACTATCCAAAGATAAAACAACCTCTTTGAACATATCTAGGAAAGATGGGGAGTTCTAATACATAGGGTCAATTGACCCTATCGAGGGTGAACTCAAATCATTCAACCAACAGGCTTCCATTTATTGGTAAGAATAGGTTTAAGATTGCAAAAAGCTTGATTGAGCACTTAGCAAATGGATTCACATTTCTCCTAAAGAGAAATTAAGGAATAAATCAACACAAACAAAAACATAAATATATTATGCATCAGAAAAGAAAAAAAGAAAACTGGATGCACCTGGATAAGAAATATGTTAAACTGGACTTGCATTTTATGGATCGCATTTATCTTTTGATGAATTAATTTCTCTGAATACAGATGAGTGATACAACTAAGTCTAGAAATACCATTTTGTTGGCATTCAAGCATGTGCTTACCAACCCCAACAGAGAAGAAAATAATTGAAAATACACAGGATGATTATTTTAAAGGTTTGGCCAATGAAATTAAGCTTCTTTCAAAGGTAAAAATGTAAGCTCAGCATTCTCTTTAAGCAAATGAAAGTTGTCAGTTCTCTTATGCTTTCAGTAGGTGAATAAGATGTGCTAGCAATACTAGACGCAATATCCGTATGCTTCAACCTTCAGAAGCTCACAGCTATGTACAGGCTCTTTAGCCATTAAACAATAAAAAATAGATCATCTCAGCTCGAATACTTTGACTCTTAAAAGTTCAATCATTTATGTTGTTCCTTGGACTTGCTCATATTTAAGTGCCCGTGTCAAATGTCTGATCTAAATATCTGACCCACTTCCTCCAGTAAAACATGAAAGTTTAAGTGATCAGTAAATTGTTTCCATTTGTTTTTAATAATTATTCTCCTACCAGCCCCTTTATTTCCTCGTACAAGCGCAAATCTTCATTTTCCTTGGTCTGGTACAGATGTCAACTTTCACAAATTTTCACATAAGCTAAGCACACTACAGGAGTTTACTTAATCATACTAGCTAATCAATATGATATATGAACAAAGGAAAAAGTAGTGGCAACATTGCAAATAAATGCTTCGAGCTTTGCCGGATGACTAAAACAAAAAAAATGGATGTATTAGAATCATTTAGAAACGCAAACCAACAAAAGCAAAGGATTATAACCATTGCAAACCTTTGGCCAAGCCACAGGGAGATTTTCAACAACCATTTTAGCTGCTTGCAAACCAAATGCTTTATGCCGAGCCATGTTCAGGAGACCACATGTATATTCGCTTTGAAACCTCATTAAATATCGTATAGCCTGCAAAAGAAAAGGTTGAAAAGATAACAAAATTCAGAGATAAAGTTTTAACAGAATATTCAGGAATTTTTGGAATCGGACAGTTGGAGTCACCAGAGATTGGGGAAGGAAATAAGATGAGAAAATTGGTAAAAAGCATGCAGTGCCTGAAAAGGACAGAACTGAAAAGGAGAAAAGAATAATAGGAAATAAACCAAACAATTGAGCATAAACAGTATGAATGTCATCTTTAATACACAAAAATTGAAATTCAGATATCAATAAGAAGAATAATAACAATCAAACTGCTACATCTAAATTACTATCTCAGAGATTTGATTGACTAGCAGCAATATTATGTACATCTTCTAATTTTCCATTTATAAAACAGATGCACACTATGCCAACTAATTTCGTTGGTTAAGTCACTATTTTTCGGTATCAGTGACTTGGGTTCAAGACCTGCCTTCACCACAATTCATGGTCTTCACAAACTTCAATGGGCCTCGACCTCCTCCTCGTCCTTTCTCTAGAGAGAGAGAGTGAGGCACGTATATTAGGCCACCATCTGTGGCAAACCAAGACAGTTCGTACATATGGGGTCCTCTTTAGAGGCAAAGACAGTTCAATGATCATGTCGTAGATTTTTTTAAAAAAATTTAGCAAACATAAGCAGGATTTATTAGGTATCTAACTGACCCTGACAGGGACATGAAAAAGAAAGAAAAACTATAAAGAAACCAGGAAAAAATATATTACAAAATACAAGGTCTCAACCTTACATCCATCACCAGCATGTCCAATTTAATCTCAATTTCTTAAGATCCTTTCTTTCATTTATGTCATTCCCCAGTAATCTCTGTATTTTCTCTTATAAGGATTTTTGATGCCTCTAACTGGGAGCACATTTCACTTCTTCAAATATATGCCTCATCTATTCCTTTTTAACTCACAGATATAATGTGTAATGGCACTACCCAGGTTTTCCCTGATGGTACTGCCTACTATAACCCAATCCAGCATGAGATTAAGCTGCCTCATGCCTTACATCAAGATCTAGCAAATTAAACCCACGAGTTCAGAGCAAAATTACGATGTCAGATGAATTATGTTGATAAGATTGCCAAATCAGTTAATATGTTGACAGTGAAGCAAGTGCATGGTGTATGGTCAGATAGCAGAATATGACCTACGATGCCCAATGCAGGAAAGAAGAAAATTAATATGAGTTTTAGATTGGCAGGAAGCTTTGTGTATGCAATGAGTGATACAAGATCTAACACTGCTTATGCAGCAAATTCACTGCAAATCTGGGGAAACATTGCGAACCTATTGACAGAGTATTCAGATAATTGAAGATTGTTGTGTTCATGGCCATCCACGATTCCCATGCTTCTTGAAAACTTCAGTGATGCCAAGATATTGAGGAACAAAAGTCAGTCGGTGGACCTGATAAACTGAATATCGAAGATATAAACTGAGTAACTGATATTGTATCAGCTTAAGCTTCAGGGGTAAATTGGTTACTCAACATGATATCAAAGCTCAAGTCTGATGGAGGTCGTGAGTTTGAATCCCTCTGTGCTAATTATTTATTTAATTAACCCGGTTATAGTCTCGACTCACTTCAGTTTTTATTGTCCCTCCACGTGCATGATTTGGGCCATGCATGACGGGATGGTGTTAAGCCTGACATACATTGTTGACCCATTCCCTGTTAGCTTAAGCTTTTGGGATAAATTGGTTACTGAACAGATATGATAGAAACCAACAATATTGAAAGTTATCATCCAAGATCTTGAGGGCATGGCATTAACCTTTATTAGAACAAACTTCATTATATGAAAGAACAGATCTAAAGCCGCAGTACCTGTGCTCGCCACCACCTTCTATCCATTTTATGATGATGTGTAAGTAAATTTCCACCTATATCAGTTGTGGGTTGCAAATAACTCCATGGATCACCCCATACTCTATGAGAAAATTAAATAAAGAAGCAAGTTTTTTTGAGAGAAGGAAAAATTAAGTCAATAAAATGCACTATGAAGTCACAGAAATCAAACTGAGGAATATTATACCTTGGTATACGCCCAGCCCATATTTCTTTTGATGTGTAGTTTTCCTTCACGGTTATAATTCCATTTTTCCAAGCTTCCTGACTCCTCAGGAGGTCAAAGGCATGTTTTTGACACTCAAAAGATGTCTCTGGGAAAAAGTAGCAAGACCAATGCGACCGTGATGAACCTGTCAATCAGCATGTATTATTTCAAGTTGATCCACTTATTTTGTAGAGGGAAGTATTTAAAAAAAATGAAGACAAGGATAAGATTCTTAAATTAGTCAGATTCCAATAAAAACAAGGAACAGTTTTAACTCCAGACTTCAGAATGAAGCAAGTGAAACATAAGACATCTCTTTTTTCATAAATAGAAATGCCACCTTGACAACTGCTATGATCAGCTCGATTGTAGTAATTTGTAACCAAAATCCGTTTCTCATTGACTGCAATCGCAAGCATCCCTGCCATTCCAGCTAGTTGGGCCCCCATACCGAATCCTGGTAGCCTCTCCCAATCAGCAATTAGAAACCGCAGGTTAGGATCATTGCAGTTTCGTGGATGCTGGTGAATCCATATGTCTCTCTGTACTTGCCTAGTAAGTGGAAAGTTATCTTCATCGGATCCTACAATCTGAAATATTGAACAGAAAAAAAAATCTATTAAGTTTTTTAAGAATAGATGTGAAGCAATTATCAGTACACCTCTACCAAAAGAAGCAAATGTCATAAAAGGAGGCAAACGAAAGTAGACAAGGTAAGGAACAAACTTCCAAGCAAATGATGTTTACATTTTTCACCAACTAATTAGAATCTTAATATGGACTATACCATGCATCTAGTGGAGAGTGGAAAAGAGAGTAGTTTGACCAGAAATATAAGGGCCGGATTTTTCAAGGACACTGGCTGTCATGCTTGTACAGTGGATGCCAAATTTTGTTGCTTATAAGATAGTTGTTTCCCTACTGTTTGTAGAGAATTCCTACTATATGGTATCTCTCAGCATTGCAGTTTAGTTTCTTTATCACCAAGCTAGTTCATAAACTTAGTCTGATTATTTTGGGTTCATGTTCCATTATCACAATCTAACAATGATGTAACAAGAATCCCGCAATCCCAGAAAAGAATAAGGGCCTGCTTGGCCACCAGATTAAGTTATCCATGGATTAACCTAATATTGGAGGCAACGAGAGAAAGATAAACAGTGTGGAGAATGAGAATTTCTATTATGGGGCCAAATAAAGAATGGAGAATCCTAAAAAACAGAGATAGTGAAACAGCCTTTTAAAGCAAATATATAATCTCTATTTTTCGGAGATATTATGCTCAGTGGCTTCTTCAGGTGCATGAGCTTCTCCTTCCGTCCCTTGTTTCCTATCTTCCAATATGTTTGGAGGGATTTTATCTACAGAAGATTATGTCCAAACGGGCCCGGATGATTTATGAAATATCTCCAATTCAAGAATTGTTAACTAAACAAGTTGCAATAAAATGTAACCATGAGAGATAAATGCAAGTGAATGGATATGAATGTAGATGCACGTCATGCTTGCATAAAGAGATGCATGATTTCTTCTGTATATGAATTCCAAGGTAAGGAACAATCAAGATCAGGAGAATGTATGACGCACTAAATATCTAGAAAAGAATGTGCACGAGAAAGTTTCGGTTTTCATATTACATTCATAGTGCACAAACGGAGAACATCTTTTAGAACAATTCCTATGAACTTTAAACTAGATGATGCTCACAAAAAGACATACCCAAGGAGGATAAGCACCTTCAGACTTTGCCCTGCGTACAAAATGCATCCGGTCTGGACCTTTTGACAATGATGGCTGAAGTAAATTTAACCCTAACAATCCTTTCCACAATGTCCAAGGAGGAAGACTTCCATTTTCACCACGGTTGTCAAAACGCCTATTTGTTTCCACACTTGATCTGCAGTTTTCCAAATGAGGAGCTTGAGGCACGTTTGATCTCTGCAGTCCCCGAGCAAAGATATTACCCACTTCATCCAGTATAGCACTCCAAGCTGAGTACAGCATCAGGACCCTCTCTTCATGGCTCTGTGTTTCGCTTCCTTGAGAATTATCTAGAGTTCCCTTTTCTTTTGGTAAATATATGTATTTTCTTTGAGAAAAATTGGGTGCAAAACTATAGTTTCCACCTGTACCAACATCTATAATCACCAAAGAAAACAAATATATCTCAAAGTCATCAAATGTAATACCTAGATAGTGGAAATGAATATTAACTCCAAAAAAAATTATTTAGTTATGCAATGCTAGCTATATTTTGCTTGTTAAGAAACTTTTGACCTCAGAAACCATTGCAAGTGGAAGGTCAACTCCATACTCTATAGCATAGTGAATTAAAATATAGTGTTAAAATTCATGATTAAATTGCTAAAAATCAAAGCCAGCAAGCCTGCTCATTGTGGCTGCCTAGATGTTTCATTTACTGCTGCCATGCACTGCTTAATCTGCAGATGCAAATTGGACCATATAAGTCAAGTTTATGCATCATTCACCTTTTTTTTCCTGATCACTCTCTGCAACAAGAAAAGAAATCAATGCTAGTCCAGTGAGTGTCCCAAGAATTAAACACTGGACGGTTACCAGAACTTTTTTAAAGTCTGATAGATAAACATATACATGGATTAATTGGAAGAAGAAATATGAATTTATTGGAAGCACAATAAAACTACATCTTGAAGAAAACCAGATAACAATCAAAATTCAGAAGAGAAATCAGATAACAAGTGTAGTTATGAAGCAGAAAAACATGAAGTCTACTTAAGGAAAAGAAAAGAAAAGGAAAAGAAATAGGAGAAACGTTTTTGGGGGGGAGGGGAGGGGGAGAATATTTGCAAGTCTTTCGTAAACTAAGACAAAGTGCAAAGCAAAAGGTATGAAGAATCAGCACTCCATACTTAGCTAGCTAGTTTTCCTAGAAATTTCAACTGATTAAACTAAACACAGGTCATACAAGAAATATATATTTCATCAACACAATATACAAATTACTCTGATGGTCATTCAAATTGATATGGTACTGAAATTATGGTGTTAATATAGGAAGGAAAGAGGATATTACTATAAAACAAGAAAACAAAAAATAATCAGGCTCGGAGATGGCCATTACCGGAATATATCATGCTCGAACTCTGAGAAACTGCTCCTGAGGACCTCGAAAAAATTAATCCAAACTCTTCTGTTCTAAAAGGAGTCAGACAAGCCAGAAATAAATAGGTGATGCAGACACCACAGAAGAAGCCCAGTACCCATACTTTACAAGGAGTGGAGCTGCTCATCTGGAAGGCTTTCTGAGAGATCACCCTCTCAAGACTCTTCTGAGCTGCTGTTGTTTCCATTCCGACCTCCTCCTCTCCTATTCCCTCATCCAAAATAATTTATCCAAGACAGAAAGAGCCCTTCCCCACCAATCTCTTAACTAGCGCTCTCCAAATTGATACCAACTCTTGCCCAAGAATCTCAATTCAAGAACATGACAGAGAGCAGAGTTTCCATAAGACCTTAAATTTGAGAGAAGCGTAGTTAAATCTTTCTGGAATCTGGGTCTTTCTTTCCCACACCAAGGAGACAAAAAGGACCGCCGAAGCCGTTTCACCTTCACCTCATAAATGAGCCTCACCTCCTTCCTTCAACCGCAACATCACATGAAAGGTTCTTTCCTTTAGTACTCATGTCATAATATTCACATAAAAGAAAAAACAAAAAAATCGAAGCATCAACAAAAATAAGAAGGCAAAATAAAAAAAGATTAACAACAAGACCATTAAAATCCATTACTACTGGTAAATCTAATAATAGAAAAACCTATCTAAAAAAAACCGTCATAAATCTTTTTCTGCTCTGTAAAAAAAGGAAAGCGGAAACACATAAGCACATTAATCTCATGAGACCTTAGATAGAAACAATGTTACGTGTCCAACATAAATATCACCCACATGCATGACCTAACGCATGCAATCCTGACCTAGAAGGAGAGGCTTTTCAGAAAAAATTCACAAGGACACATGAAAATGGACCAGATGAAATTATGAAAAGTGTTCGAATTAAAGAGAGCTCGATCCGTACGAGTAAATAGAAGAAATAAGCATGAACAGGGCAAGAAATATAATTGAAGTTACCTTGTTCAATTTTCTCGTTTCCTTTCCTCAACTCACGTAAGCAGACATGGATGGAGCCTCCACGGGTCTACCGAGCGAGAAGAACAAGAATCAGCAGGCTGACAGGAAATAATCATCCCCTGGGGAGCAGCAAACAACCCCCTTACCTGCCCCAGGTGGATCCCGCGCAGCCACCTTTGCTTGATTAAAACGTCAGCCATTTTTATAAGAGCGGCCCACTAGAAAAAGAAGATTAAAATATACGAAGCAACAAAAGAAATGGCATAAAGAAGGAGAAAGAAGGTAGAAGGAAAAACTTACACTAACAATACACAGAGAATCTCGTTTTCAGTGGGAGAAAAGCAAAATAAGGCATTATCAGAGAAGAGAATTATTACAAAGAATCGTAAAGTTTTGTTTTTGCTTCGAACTTTCTGCTTGGTGGGCTGGCAGTCATAGTTCCTTTTCTTGGAGTGGTTCGAGTACGCGATGGGTCTGGTCACGGTAGCCGTCTGATGACGATGGAGGAGATGAACACTGTATGTCACATCGCTATCGCTGTCAGGCCAGCTGGACCGGTCGGCAGCCATGGGAATCTAGCGGCGGATTTGAAAGTATTCGTAAGCGAATTGGATGGTGGGTGTCTCCTATCCGCGGGGTGCATGACTCTTCTAGGTCAGCGAGAACCGGGCCCAAAAAGAAGAGGATTTAGCTTAATTGGTCCGGCCCAATTTTAATTAAAAAGCACCGGAGGTCAATTTTGCATCTAATTAAAAGCCTTACCCAATAAATTTGCACCAGTCAAATCACTGCTTAATTTTGAATAGCATTCCCCATCAGAATCAAGGTACATGGCAGGCGATGGACAAAAAGAGCAATCAGGGTCCAATCGAAGTGGTTGAGCCTTCCCGTGGGAGAAGGATATTAATATTTAAAATTTCAAATCCAGTGGCTAAGTGCTGTGCGATTTTTTAAGTCATCATACGTGCCAAAGGCTCTTCTTTCCCTTGCCAGGCTCACAATTTAAGCATGTCTTTGTGGTGGCCACGGCCAGATTTATGACCCAAGGGGGAGATGAGAAGGGGACCCAAACTTTCAGTCCACCGAATCACGCTATTCACAGCATTACTTCTATTTCAGTGACGAGTTAACTACAATAATTATCTTAATGTTGACTTGAGACAGCAGCCGTACTGTGGCCCGTAAGTGACCGCTAAGATTGCAAATGGGTCGGTTTGACCCGAGACCCGATCCGGCCCGACCCGTGTAGACCCGACCCGACCCGCATTTTAGGACCCGCGGGTCCGGGTCGGGTCTTAAAATTGGACCCGAATCATTTTATGGGTCGGGTCTGGGTTTACCGAACGGATCCGATCCGATCCGAATAGATCCGAAGAGAAAAAGAGAGAGGGGAAAAAAAGCAAAAGAGAGTTTTTTTTTTTTTTTGTACGGGTCGTGGTATTATTGATCCGTCTGGATCCCCTCTCGATCTATTATATTATTGATACCTCTGGTGTCTCGGTAGCTTGTTTTATTTTTTTCCTTCTATCTTTTTGTTTCTGTTTTTTTTAACTTTTGCTGGGGTGAAGTGTGGGAACACTCAACTGAATATGGGTCATGTGCCAGTTTTCTGCAATGGAATTGGATTTTGGAAGAAGGTCTGGGATTTTTTTAGTCTTCGTGAGAGGGGAGCTGGGAGACACCAAGTTCCGTCCAACCAGTCATATGGACAAAAAATAGTGTGATATGAAATTTGGCTTGTTTGGGGGAGCTTTTAGAGGGCCAGAAAGTTTCTGGCCCTTTCTAGCCCTCCAAAAGTACTTTTAGATGAAAAACTGTGTTTGGTAAATTTTTCAAAAAGCTGTTTCAGCTTTTGCGGAAAGCTGAAAACAGCTTTTGGGAGGAAGCTCCAATTTGGAGCTTTTGGGAGGAAACTGTTTCAGCTTTTTCGAAAAGCTGTATTTTTGACAAAAATGTCCATATTAAAATAATATATTAATGTATTATATTACATTACATTATAATACATTAATATGTTATTTTAAATAATTTAATATTATGTTATATTATGAGAAATTAATTTATACTAATAATTATAATAGTTTATACTTTTATTATTGTATTATACTATAAATATAATATATATTACATTATATCATAATACATTAATATGTTATGTTAAATAATTTAATATTATGTTATATTACCAAATATTAATTTACTCTAATAATTATATCACTATTATGCTATATCAACATAATATTATTTTATATTACAATAATATTATACTATATCATATATTTATGTATTAATTTATGTTATGTTTTATTATGTTCTGTTATATAATACTATGCAATGTCCTTTATGGTAATTTTATCATACAAAAGTACTTTCTCAGTTTGTTTACCAAACACAAAACAAAATACCACAGCACTTTACGAATGTAGTTACCAAACAGCAAACAGCTTTTTATAACAGCTCTACTTCAGACAGCTCTAATTCCAACAGTTCTACTTCTAACAGCTCTACTGCCAACAGCTCCCCCAAACAGAGCCTTAGTAAGTCCGAGGCTATCTATTCTGGCTGGAGGTCAATTGCAAGTCTTTCAAGTCATGGGTCACCCAGCACCTCATAATTATGTTGTGATCAAATTAGATTTGTCCAAATTCTTTCCTAAAAGCATAAAAAAATGGACCCGCTTCGGACCCGAACCCGACCCGACTCGGACCCGGACCCGATCCGGACCCGACTCGGACCCAACCCGACCCGATTTTCAACCGGGTTGGGTCTGGGTCCAAAATTAGGATCCGGACAAAAAATCGGATCGGATCGGGGTCACCCAGGACTCGACCCGACCCGACCCATTTGCACCCCTAGTGACAGCCCCTTGCGCCGCATGGCCCTCATAACGCCGGCCTCACCCGGCCGGCATTGGAATAAAAGCCCACCCAACCCGTCAGGTTAGAAAAATAGGAGGAACGGGTTTCTGTTTGTTCTCCTCATTTGTGGCCATCTGGCCGACGTCATCATCCGGTCGAGCAATTTTATTTAAGCAAGCTGCGTTCATGATTATTCAAAAAAAGCCAGGTATTATTTAAATTTTTTTAGGCCATTCAGACTAAATAAAAGGTGTGAGGAACAGTGTGGGCATATGTTTAATCCGATTATTCATCAAAAAAAATTTGGGTACTTATATTGGATAAAAAATTTAAAAAATATTTTCTGACCAACCATTTTAAGTGAAGTTCTAGATTGTTACAAATGATATTAATAAATACTTATTTTTTTAATTTTTTTCCCAATGATGACCAGTCAAAGTTGTTGAATAATGAGATTATAAGAACTGCAATATCAATTACAACCAGTATCATTTTCCAGAATATTACAACACTCTTCATCGTATGCTATTAATCGTTAATAATAGTTGTATCCTCTCGTTGTAATGTTTGATAAGAACATGCTGATCAAACCACAATAGCAATAGTTTACTAATTTAAAATCAATCACCGTTTGCTAATTGATACGTTGATTCTGTTTTATACTTTCTTGAAACCAAATGATGTCATTTGGGACACTTTGTTTTTCGGTTTTCGAGGTTAGTTGGGGTGGGGGAAGCAATTAGAGTTATTCTTTCCTTGCGACGCAAGGAGGCATTAAGGAATATATCTTTGGATTATATCGCAGCAAAAGAAACTTTGGCTTTCCAAATTGCGTGGTAATTCCCTTAACAAACAAACAAAGCATTCATTTACTGGTATATGTTATATTTCCTACAATACATGATTTCATTTGAATTCGATTCCCTTTTAGTGTCGGTTCAAGTTCAATTCAGGTATGACTTAGATGACAGTTATTTTATTTGCTGATGGTGATTAATATCGTATTGTATTTTATATTACTTTAATGATATTTTGCTATTAGTTATTTGGCCGAGTAACTTGAGGGTTAGTTACATTTCTTTATTTTGAGAAATTAGGCGATGTACTCTTTTTAATTACCTTAGATGTTTATGCCATCCACTTATCTAATATTGATGTTTTTGAATCAATATACATGCAGTTAACTGCACTTTACTTGCTTTTCCAGATTATTGGATCAAATAGCCTATAATAATTATCCAATTTAAACTCATATGAGGTTAACCGCAATTTGCATGCTTTTACGGGTTTCTTGATCCAATAATCTCTGGTGATTATCCCGCTGAAATGCATCAAGCTTTTGGTTCAAGATTACCAACATTCTCCTCTGAGGATAGGAGAAGACTTAGTAATAAGCCGGATTTCATTGGAATTAATCGTTATACAAGTTTATTTGTAAAGTACTGCAACCGTTCCCTGTGGAAGCAAGACTGTAGGAAAGATGATTCATTCATTGATGGAGAAAGGAATGGTCTTCCTATTGGAACACCTGAAACAATTGGATCACCTGGTGCCTAGTAGTAGTTATTACAAATATATATCTCTGTAAACCATTAAACCATTTACATCAGACATACTAAAGTAGTTGTACCACTTAGTAAGGAGTTCTTTAAATTAATCCATTATGAGGCTTATCAACTTTTACTTTTCTTGCAGACTGCAATGTCAAATTATTATGCGGTTCCACGAGGTATCGAAAAAGTGATTCTGTACACCATGGAGAGATACAATAACACACCTATGTTCATCACAGAAAATGGTATAATAGAAGCAAAGCGCCAGTTGATGCTCTTTTCTTTTTTTTTTAATTTGAAAAAGAAAGTTATATTGTTATTAATGATTACAAAAAGTCAGTTTATGCTAATCATGTAAATGATCATTTTGGAATGGTTTTGAAGGTAAACAATAAAAGGATTTTATTGCAGGGACTTGATAGGCTCATTATTAGGGTTCTTAAATTAAAGATACATGAAACTAGATGCATGTTTTATCCATCTATTGGTCATCAGTTCACTTGGCATTCCAATATGTGATTCTGACTCTAACTCTGCATATGTATATAAATTTATAATTTTACAGGTCATGCACAACATAGCAATTTACCAAGGAGTGCCTTACTCAATGACATTGACAGAGCAGAATATATACATAAATACCTCACTTCTGTAACCAAAGCCATGAGGTATTTATTTCGAGAGAACTTACAAGAGTTGTTTCTATTATAGATTACCTTTATGGAATTGATGTTAAATTTATGTCTATTTATCGAAGAAAGCTTTATGTACATGGTTAGGTATTACATAACAACACAAGATTTGCCAATATTTAACCAGTACTTTTAGATTTTTCGTATGAATTCATATCTCCTCCCTTTGTTCCTGCACATATGTTATTCTTTATTTGTAAACTCGTTCGCAGAAGAAGTGTGTCTCCAACAGACATCTGTGTGTGTAGTTTCATTCCTTCACTTGTGTGATTGCAGGAAAGGGGCTGACATAAGAGGTTACTTTTAATGGTCTCTACTCGATAATTTTGAATGGCTCGAAGGTTATACACTAAGATTTGGGCTTCATTATGTGAACTACAATACACTAGAGCGAATTCCAAAATTATCGGCGAAATGGTACAAGCAATTCCTAGATGGCGCAAAGGTACTACAGAAGATGGAAGCAAGCATGAAGCAACAACACTTATCCTAACAATAAGGATGAAATAGTTGGTGGCTTGTCATGTAACAAATTCATTTTTTCGTGCATATATAGAAGAAAACATTGTGATTATAATTTTTTTAACTCCAAAGAGAAACACCGTGGATCATGGCTGGTCTAAATTTTACCAAGAAGCTGGAGTTGCCACTTCCGATCGGAGTAATCAGATTCCGGTGAATTACCCCTTCATCCCAGATATTGACTACTGTCTACTTGGGGGCTAAATGCGACTAATCAATAAAAACAACGAGATCAATGAAAGTTTTTCTACTAGAAAAATCAAATAAACTTATGCTATAATCTACGAATGATGTCAAACAAAAGTGTTGCTTTCTTGATATTATCTACCCATTTGTGAAAACTAAAATTGCTACTATAATAAAAAAAAAATTTACTTCAAAAAAATCCTATAATAAGACTTAAATTGTGCGAAATAACAGCCATTGTTTTTCCAAAACAATAAATTTGGGCACAGTAACTAGACAGTAAGCCTATGTTTCATTGTAACTACAATGAAATCATTTGCTCGATGAGTCCCAACTAACTTGCAAGCCAAGGACAACATCTGGAGAAGGCATTCAACAACTCTTATTAACTACACAACCACCTCGACTCGCTTGTGGCCACAAATCAATGGATGCCAACAGGATTCATTATCTGAATTTGATTCACATTTGTCTTTTGTTTACATCTCCGAGGAACCCGGCAGCTAAATCAATTTGATTCACAAGGGTTTGATAGGATCACGACATGAACACCGAATCAAAAACATTAATTAGGAGGCCCAAACCTATCATCAAAGAGCCTCCCTGCTCGTTATTGTGCTCAGACCGATGGCTTTGTTAACTAAATGGTGTTTTTCACCTGTGTGTAGTCACCACATGGAGCCTAGAGAAGGGCTTTTCAGTTGAGTGGTTAACGGTCTGTGGCATTGTTGAGATTCTGGTGAAGTACAGGGGTGGTTCAGAGAAACCCATATGTGACCGTTGCAAGCCGCTATTTTTGGCGGGGAATGCCAGATCAATTCCTCTGGTCTGGCTGAGAAAATACCGGAAAAGACCCCCTTATTTCCCCCCCTTCCTTCCATCCCTTCACAGGGGTGCGAAACCCCCCTTCTTCAATTCTGTCTCCTCGCCGACCATCTGACGGAATTTCCGATCAAAATGAACAACCTTATGACGGTAATTCCCTGTTCTTTTGGGTTATTTCTCTCCTTCTCTCGTGAGTTAAATTCTGAACTTATTTCCATTGCAATCAAACATAATTATTAAGTTTCATTTATATGGTGTATATTTTTTATATCTTGCTTTGTTGATGATTACCCTCCATGTGTTACAGTAGAAGGATGAATATGTCTCTTTTCGAAAAGATGGGAAAATCCATCAACTGATTACAAAATTAACAAAAGGATGACGCTTGTTTGATCATTAGTTGATCTGTAATTTTGTTGCCCATGTCTGAATTGGTTTTTTTTTTTAAAAAAAAAAGTTCATGCAGTCGAGTTGGAGATTATCGCTGGCTTTTCAATGTTATTAGTTATAAATGTCGGATGTCAGCGAAATTTCTCCCTATTAAATCCATTTCTTTCTTAGGATGGCCTATGCTTAAACACAAATTATAGTCTGAAATAATTGGAACGGCTTTGCGAAGTAGGCCCACATTGTCATTGCACCACTCATGCTTGCTAATATAATTCTTTTAGAGGATTCAAAAGATAAATATATGCTATGGAAAATTGCAAAAGCACATGCTAAGTACTATACATCAGGTTAAATGTATAGTATTTGATGTTTGGTGGAAGGTGGTACTGAAGACTTCTAAACTTTGTTCATGGAAAATGAATGCCAATGAGCAAATTTGCTTGTTAAGGCTCTTTGGCCAGGGTCATTGTATGTTTTTGTTTTTACTCAATTTTTTGTTTATCATAAGATCCTAGTTATTAAACACCAAACAAGACTAACCATCAAAATATGTAAAAAAAAATCAAATAATATCAGTGCTTTCAGCAGCAATATATACTTTTTAGTAATTATTCAGAGAGCACCAATCTAGAAGAACAATACTGATCACCTTGATTCTGCTAACCAGAATAACTACATTTATGTATCTAAGTTAAACTTTTTCTTTTTTCATATTAGTGTAACAACTATTGGATTTTCCTTCGTATGATGTCTTCTACAGGAATCCTTTGAGAGGGTCATTGGACGTTATGCTGGAGAGGGAGATACTGAATCAGGGAATGGGTTTTCGCCCGATGCTAGAGATATGGGGATGGATGGGTTTTTCAAAAAGGTTAAACTTTCTCCCTTGCTTGCCCTATAATGCGAAGTCCAATACCTATGCCTTTGTCAAAATTGAATGCTGTAAATAGAAATGATAAAGAACAGAACAGGTCCTAGTTCCTGCAGTTTAATTCGCAGGTGTAAAACACATTTAGCGAGTTGTTGCTCATGCAGAACAATTTAGTTCCAAAGCTGCTGAATCTAATTATATCACCTAGAACTGTTTGTGTATCCTTTTTCCTTTTCTTTCTTGAGAGTATAACTAATCTATTCATGGCACTAATTTCAGGTGGGAGAAATAGAGAAACAAATTGAGAGAATTACTAGCCAATTGCATAAGCTTCAGGTATGATTTCATCTGACATGAGCCTTACATACTAACTGCATGATCTTTTTGAATTAAATTACAGAAGTGCTACTTCCATATATGCTTCACAAAAATTATGATCTGTTAATTTAGGCTGCCAATGAGGAATCTCAGCACGTAACAAAGGCCTCGGATATGAAAGGTGTGTCTAAAATTTTTCATATCAAGACATACTGCGCCATTCTTCAATATCTTTCGGATCACTTAATTATGCTTCATCTTTCATTTTAGCAATCAAACAAAGAATGGAGAAGGATGTTGATGAAGGCAAAAAAATTGCTCTGAAGGTCAAAACAAGCCTAGAAGAAATTGATAGAGATGTAAGTTTTTTTATTCATTGCCTTGTTTGCTCACTGCATAATGCTTTAGACGTCGTAAATTATCTTGGATGACATGATGAGCAGCGTAGATCTATGTAGCAATCAAATGTGAGCAAGAATAATTTTAATCAGTGTTTTTGGGGTAAGAGAGGTTTGTCATAGCATTTTACTTCCTGCAGAATTTAGTCAACAGGCAGAAACCAGGATGTGAAAAAGGGACAGGAGTAGATCGGTCAAGAATGGCAATGACTCTGTAAGTAAGTTACTATCGCTCATGTGAATGCTTTGATTGTTCAAACAAATAATTTTTGCTACACCACCTGCCCAAAGGCATGATACATAAAAATGCAATTACTTTATTTTATAACAATGTAAGATTGAATGACAGAAGGAAAACTTAATTAGCTCTGTTTGGTCAGCATTTATTAACACTTATCATCTATTTCAGAGAATATACTTCCCATATTATATTATTTCGACTTCTAAATACAAGGATGCAATGGTCTAGAAATATAATCGCAGACACTCGGTTCCTTGCATCTTAAAATATGGTCATGCAGCGAAACAGGAAACTAAACCAAGAAGAATTTGCCATATGATAAACTCTGAACTGATTAATCGTTATCCTCTTCTGCCACATTTACATGGCGACTGAAACGTATTTTAGCTAGGAATCAAGTTGGAGGGTGTTTTAATTTCTATATTGTTTTTCATGGTGCAGTGCATTGAAAAAGAAGTTGAAAGAGCGAATGTCCCAGTTTCAGGTGCTTAAGTTCATCTTCTAATCCAGAAACAGAGCGCATTGTGTTGTGTTTAATATGTAAGATTGATCCTATTTCTTGATCTCGTTTCCAGACCCTAAGGCAGAGCATCCAAGAGGAGTACCGTGAGGTCGTTGAGAGAAGAGTGTTCACGGGTAACCTCTTGTCAACGCAAACACTCAGCACTCATATTCTGACAGTATAATCATAAGGCCTGCATATGATGTTTGTCTTTGTTCTATTCTCGCAGTGACAGGAACACGACCTGATGAACAAGTAAGATGGTCTTACTATGTTAGATAACTCCTAATTCACATGGTTAACAAGCCATAAGTCTCATTCATTAGTTTTATGATGTTTATGGAGCAGATGATAGATCAATTGATAGAGACTGGGAAGAGTGAGCAAATCTTCGAAAATGCAATTCAAGGATATGGCCGAGGACAGGTAGCTTTTCACCTATCTTCACTTTCTAAAACAGTTGACATCAAAATCATACCACTAGGAGGCCAAGAAACTGCTCCTGATAGCTTTCATTCTGCAGATTGTGGATACATTGGCAGAGATTCAAGAGCGACGCGATGCAGTCCTTGAGTTAGAGAAAAAACTTCTTGATCTGCAGCAAGTATGTTGTTATGAAGAAATTCATTACTCTTTTACCTTACAACCTGTTGGACTCTCTCTCTCTCTCTCTCTCTCTCTCTCTCTCTCTCTCTCTCCACACACACACACACGCACACACATATATACATGAAACAAATTTTATATTACTGGCTCTTTAAGTAACAAATTTTATATTGCCTCTGATGAGATTTCCCACGGTCTCAGATGTTCCTGGACATGTCAGTGTTGGTCGATGCACAAGGAGATATGCTGAATGACATCGAAGCTCAGGTGCCATGCACTTGCATATTATAAATTCCCACTACCAAAAAGAAAAGAAAAAGAACAAACAGCACTACTTCAAATCTTTGTTCTGATATTGAGTGCTTCCCTCTTAGGTCACCAACTCAGTCGATCATGTCCTAAAGGCAACGGCGAACCTACAGGAAGCAAGGAAATTGCAGAAGAATTCCAGAAAGTACGTGTGCTTTGCCATTGTCATGCTTCTCGTCGTCATAATCATCGCACTCTTTGCAGTTCTGAAGACGTCCAAGTCATCGATGTGAGAACCGATGAGTGCCAAGAGATGCATTGCTGTGGATGGAAGCTAGGGATGTGTTCAGAGCGTGTTAAAGACAGTCTCCCGTAGCTTCTTTGTGCTGTTCAATTGTTTTCTTCCACTCAAATTTTTGCTGAATGTTTGATGCCCAAGAAAATCCAAAGTTATATCTCTTTCGTCAACCATATGAGCATTGCTGTTAAGACCTACTTTTTACTATGATGAGTCATTATGGTTCTATTTTTTTCCGTTTTATTTGTATTATGCCAAGTAATGTTTTAAGACCCAGGGAGGTCAACTAAGTCAACCACTGCAAGGATGCCATACTGAAACCAAAACAAAAAAAAAACCTTGGTCGTTGCTGCCATCGTAAGTTACTTACAGGGTATATTTGGTAGGAGATATTAATGTATATTTTTTTTTAACAAAAGTAAAATGGTAAGATCCTACCAATTTTTATGGAATGGTCGAATTTTTATTGTAATTTTTCATCTTTTTCTCATATTTTGGATTCTAAAAATAATATCTTAAATATTTATTTATTTTCTCATATTTGTGATGTCCTGGGTCAATGGGGCGACCTGTGGTTGACTCTTGAACGAGTTAGCAAGACAGATTGAAACAGATTACTATTCGTGGTAGGTTTCCAGAGAAAGGGATAGAGGCATACTTGCATTATAATTATCTGAGGTCAAATTTATGAATGCGCCGTCCATAAATCAAACTTGGAGTCACTGGTTGTCATGCACAAGGGTATAAACATGAGGACAAAAATCTAACTCATTAGGCTATCCATGCAAGGTTCAATATATCTAACAATCTTCGGTCTCGCGTCATTATGGTAATAACAATAAGTGTACTTGGATTTATAATGCCAGTTGACCAAGTTGTTAGAAGTTTTTGATTGTTGCTATCAAGTTACATTCAAATCGAATTCCAAGATTTGACGATTAAGATTATTTGAAGGAGAGCTACCCGTTGTGTGCCCTATTGCTCCTTTTTTCATGAAAAAAGGCCGACTGTTTTGGTGTTGTTTCTTTTTTTTCTTTTCTTCTGGTAGACAAGAGTTTCTAAAGTTCTCAGTTGGAGCTCTGCACAGTATTTTCTACTATTTTCTTTCGTATTCTGAAAATTGAACCTAAGTTGACCAAAGAATTATAAACAGTTCAGTCAATTAGGTCCTAAAGCAAAGATTGAATCCCTGGAGGAAATCCCAATCCTAAGAAATTAAGCACTCATCCTAAGACAGATTGCCAGATAAGCAGCGTCCTCGACAGTTTAATTATCTGAAGCACCCTTCATTGGCCCATCCTCCACTAGGCTCTATGGGACTTGAATCATACAGATTAAGGCTGCCAAGGTAGAAGCTAAATGCTCAAAGATAAAAATTTCAGCAGAACCTTCCACTGCCTGAACAACTGCAATGACCGATACTGATTTCACCATGTTCCAAACCTAGATTCAGGGCATCCTGTTTCAGAACTATAATCCAATGCAATACTATCAACAGCATCCTAGTCTTGAAATTTTCATAAAGGGTTCCATGATAACCGAGAATATCCTTATTGCCAAAAAAAATGGAATTTCCTGAAAATTTATTATCAAGAAAAATACAAATGAGCAAATGACAGCATGTTTACAGAATGGGTCTATTATAGCTGCAATTGCTCAAAATATTCCAAATCTGTCCCACATGCAATCATGCAAGCACTGTCTCTAAAATCTAAATACAACATTGACTCGAACATTACAGTCAGTGGTCATTTAGCAACAGACATAAGAGTAAAATTCACGATAGGATAATGTTTGTCTATTTCTGCATGGCCAGGCCCCAAGAACCTCACTCACAGCGTGGCCCAAAAACCTGTTGTACGCTGCTTCCAGAGCTCCAGTCCTATTATTGTAATCAATCAAGCTTGACATTGGAATAAAGGAGGGTGTCCCTTGTAAGCGACATGTTCAGTAGAAGGTAGACCTGCAAGGCCAAAGACATTATACCAGCATCCAGGACTCCTAGGCTTTTGAAATTCGTGAGAAAATGCAACTATCTCCATGGCACAGCACATACAGTTATTTTTGTGAAAACATGTCTTCAGATTCTCATGGTTTGATAAAGTGGATCCGGCCCTTGTAGCAAAAAGGCGTGCTTTTATGCAACAAATCAGCAGGTCTAATTAAATTTTTTTTGATGGAATAAAGAAATTTCATTTGTAAATTTTAAGTTATTCAGTACTGAGGATGCTCTCTCCACTAATTAGCTGGCAGTAAATAAGGGGGCACTCCAATTTCGCTATATAAGTATGACTAACTGATGCTTGATCCAAAGAAGAATTCAGTATTGGCCATATAATAGGAAATAAGAATTGTCATTTTCATAAGCTTTTTTTTATTTAAAAAAAAAGAGAGAAAATCGGTTTAGATGAAAGCTGATTTTAAAGTGATTTTCTTGATTCAATATGTTAGAAGGAGGGGGGCACTCCTGAAATAATGAGTAATGATGGGCAGCAATTTAGTTAGTTCTTGTCAAAAAAGAACCTTCAGAATTAAATGGGGAAGGGCGAGGTGGCAAAAGAGTGTACCCCAGATTTTTATTCCAACTATAAGTAAAAGCTATGAACTAATGGTCCTCACCCCAATAATAGTTGACACGAGCAGGATAATTCCAGTTATCCAGGCCAAACTTCGCCTGACCAGTAACACCTCTGAAGTTGCATTAGTTGTGCTTTCTTCTTTTAACCATCGTGAAATCCGTGCAGAAAAAGTCACATCTAGCATCGCTCCTGAGTGGGAAGAGGGCTCCTCATTTGACATGATAATTAGGACAATTTTCCCTGTAGCAGTAAAGGACTTATATAAAAACAACAAAACAGGAGAATAGGAAAAAAAAGGTATTACACAATTAGGACTCCACAACAAGTCAATTAAAGACCAGTATTCAGTTTAATTAAGTTGGAAAAAGACCTAGATGCCCTTTCTTTGCTTACACAAACTAACTTAGAAAAATTGATTCTTGTTAAAGATCAAAAAAAAGGTTGGAAGAATTCAGAAAGTAGAAATAAGCAAAAGAAATGTAAAAAAAGAAAAAAGAAAAAAGAAAAAAGAAGCAAATAATAGCATTAAAAAATTCAAGACAAAAATCAAAATTAATTTGCACATAGTTAGAAATAGCTTGCAACCTCATAAAAGTTACTAAGAAAAAACTAAAGAAGACCATATTTTCGTCAACATATTAATCAGATAAATGCTTTATATGGAAACAGCCAAGAATTTGTTAAGAACTTCAATAAAACTAGAGCTAATGAAAAGGCTCAGATCCAAAATTCAACAAGCATCACAATAGAAAATTGATAGACATCCATTCATATTTAGAAACAGTAAGTTAGCTCTGTAATGGACTACTGCTACTTTCAGATATGCAGATGTTAATGGAACGACCGATGAAAAAATTTTGCTGACAAAATGGTTTTCCGAGCAGTGAAGAGTTTGGGCATTGCTTGCTCATACAACGTGCTGAGCATTTACAAGCCGCCTTTGTCATTAAGTTGTTTAACAAAGAAAAGGACAATATATTCTTCGGCCTATGATATGGAAGCCCTACAAAGGAAGAAAAACCTAAATGGTTTTCTATTGAATCACAAATTGCTCTGTCACAGGACTTCGCAGGTGCACTGATATGTTTGCTGTGTGGAGCATGAGTAGAAGTCCAGATGTAAATCTACAAGGCTACAAAAACCACTGACCTCCGTAAGCCGTTTGTAGCAAATCAAACAACTTGGCAAGAGTCGTCTGGAACAACTGTACTCCCTGCTGAGTAATCTCTTCTGGACCATATTCTTCTTCCAGCACCTGTATCAGAGTTGTCAATTTACCAGCACATACATAGTCAAAAGTAGCAAAAAAAAAATTCAGCATATAGATATCAGAAACCAAAAGAGAATACAACTTGGTGTCCACAGAGTGCTTACAAAAACACTAGCATGTGATATTGATATAACTGACCAACCTACCTAAAAGGCAATTTCCTTTCTACTAAGATACAAATGGAAGAAAATAATGGATGATGACTTCACAAATCAGGGGGTTTTAGGGGAGAAAATGGGATCCAAACAAAAGGTGGGCCATTTTGGGCTCCAAAAGACCCAGCACAGGCTAGCTAAAGTTTACAACAAACAGCACATTATAAATTATTATTTGTCACTTAAAATTTGCTTTAAAGTTCAATTTTATTGATGCTGGCATATAAATAAGCCAGACAAAAGAAAATTTTCAACCATTTATTAGCACCAAATAAGCATAAAAACACCATTGATAAAAGGTACAGATCTGGAAAAATCTAATTGGAGGTTAAAACAAAAAGGAAAATTCTAGCTGCTGACATGGGAGCAAGAGATTGCATCCACCAATGAGATTTGAATGAAGTTATTCAAGAAATAACTACAGCTAGGAAAGAGGCAGAGGGGTTGCTGTGTTAAAAAAGGTGAAGAATAAAAAAGAGCCACTTGAGAATCGGCAGACATGAAAAGCAAACAAAAAGAAATGAAATATAAGGTGCAGCAATGGTTTGGTCAAAATGCGATCTCAAATTCCTCAGCATGAGCACAAAATTAGATTTCAATCCCAACTGCAGTCACTCAGGAGATGGGACCAATAAGGATAGACTTCTCTCCAAGAAATGGAAGAATAAACTCTAGTTTAACCAGATTAGGTAAACTGTCACGATCAGCAACAAGCCACTTAGATCTATTCATGTTTGATTAGAAAGGATGCACGATAATATTGCGCCACACTAGACAACAACAACAAATCAATGTAATAATAGGCTACATCCCCGCACAAACAATCCTTGCGCAAATTACATGAACATGCTGTATAGATACAGATACAAGTATACACTGCCAAAATCTCTTGCTAAAAGTATATTAAAATGATGAAGCCTCATTGACACCTATTCGCAGGAAATATGTGCTAAAATGAATAGGATATGATCCATGATATCAAGACTATAAATAGAACTAATAATAACGTAAAAAAAAATTGAAATCACCTCAATGCCTGTGAAACGGCCTATCAACAATTCTGCAGGGTTCACACTGCTACCAGCCAAATCTTCATGAATCTCCACTACCTTCTTGATACTTCTAAACAGGGATACAAGACTAGACGCAAAATGCAGGTCCGTTTTCTGCAAGACATCAGCACTCAACCTGTCAGCAACTAAAAACTGCATGCTTGCATTGGTGATGTCCCTAAGAGAGAGAATCCCCGAACTTTTGAACACAATATGTATATATGTCAGTAATTTAATGGACTAGAAAATGGTCATACACTGGATCACTCAAACCATCATTCCAGATCCTCTTGGGGAAAAAATCCATGGGAAGGACAACAAAGTTCAGTTACCATTGTTTACTGATCATTATGATTAACATTATTTAACCATGCAGTACAAAGTTGAAAATGAATTTTTTGCTAACAAGACAAATAGTTCATCATGACCTATGGCAAAATGTTCAATTTTTTATATCATGCATTGTTCATTGCTATATACTCTTGTAAGATGCATGTGGTCCAAATTCATTGCTATATGGTTTAGAATCTTTAGATATTTTTTTGCCATGGATAAGAATGAATGAATGGTCTTCCAACTAAAAAGATGTTATTTCCAAAATCACTTGGAACACAGTTAGAGAGTTCCTATGACATCCATTTTTGTTTTTAGGTGTTTCGACAATACGAGAAACAGTTTAGGGGATTAATTTAGTCACTATATTCATATGTATATAAACATAAAAATACATAAGCACATACTACATACAGATATATCTCAACCATATATAAAAGTGAAAACATGGGTGAAGCCAATTACTGCTGTGAATCTCTATAAACAAACTCCCTTTTTTCAGTTGACACAACCCTCTCTTGATCATATTCATCAAAAAAAAAAAACTTAGAGAGAGAAAAACAAGATAAGGACATCCACCAAAAAAGAGCATATTCATCATTCACATTAATCAGAAAATATGACAGCAGAAGCCTAACCATTGCACTCAGGCACACATACGCTCATAGAAAGAAGAGGGAAATTTATGATTGACCTTTGAAAGATGCAGCTTTAAAGTGCTACCACTTGGCAAAGGAACACTCAATTCCCCATCTAGGGACTTGATAGAACCAAGATATGACCCCCTCAGCCAGTGTGCCTGCATAATTTGATATGTTAGTGCACATCACCAAGACTATAATCCTAACACTATATAAAACCAGCAATATTTCCCAACTTTCAATTCCTGTAGTAACCCTAATTAGACTTCTTCCTAAAACATGTGAACCATGCTAAACTTCTATAAAAAATGTATAATATTGCTGGACTCTCAGAAGGAGAAGTCTAAGGGAGGAAGTCTACTTGAGTTACTACAGGAGATTGGCATATCCAGCAATTACAAGCATTTTCACATCATATTAACTACTTATTTTAAAACGGGATTGGCATATCCAGCAGCTTATAAACTTGTGTATGTGAAAAATTGAACTTACAAGATTGCTGAGCTCCTTATCAACACAAGCAGCATTACACTCATCATCTAAAGGTTCATCTAAAGTAACAACAGAAACTTCATCCTCACCTGCAAAAAGTTCAAGGTCATCATAGCATCAGTTTTTCTTTTCTTTTTTTACGTGTAATAAGTACATATAAGAGGAAGAAATAACAACAGCATTTGTAATGTGCTGTCCTCAAAAACTAATTAAGCAAGATTCACTAACCTGGAAGTCGAATTTCAGCTTTACTTGAACCAATAACCCTACTTCTAAAGAGTGTACTCCCTTGGAAATTTAAATAGTCAGCAGGCAGCAATGGCCCTGCAAGTAGAACACTGTAAGTCATGTAAACTAAAATGACGCAAAATAACAACTCATTTCGAACCTTGATTAGTTGAAGATACTGACCCTTAACTCCCCTAACTTCTAGAATCATAACAGCCTGAGGCCTATCAAAAGGGTTGGGGGATAGAACCTCATTTAACTGCAAACAAAATGGACCGAAGTGTCAGAGTATGATAGTGATAAAAGCATCTGTGAAAAGATTTGCTTCACCGTGCACCTTATATGAAGAATCAGCAGGAAGCGAAGAAGGTGGTGCAAAACCAAGTAAGACTGATGTAGCCGCTGCAACTTCATATAATGACATTGAATCGGTCTGTGACAATATAAAAATTTCATGATCAAATTACGCTGCATATAAACATGGGGTAAAGAAACCACAATGATGTCTTCCGAGATATACCAGATGTCAACAAAGAGAGTGAAAAGGAGGTTTAACAAGAATCAACAGTATAGCATTTCTCATCCAGCACTAGTGTGTGATAAATGATGACACAGGCCAACATGGTTTCTTTCAAGCAATTCTTCTAATTCCAATTGATGTTCAAAATATATTACCATAATTATTTTCTTCTTATCAGAGCTTCGAGATCCGTACCCTTGAATTGTAAAAACCACTGATCATTCTAAATAATTGCACTCAGGCAAAAATCTACATCTTCTTGTAATGCACATTAGAATAAGTGAAAGAATTAAAAGAAAAATGAGCAAAAGGTAGTTTTTTAGATCCGCAGGTTTTTCTCCTGCTGGAAATCTGCAAAATATGTTAGAGGAGACTGTCATGCAACAAACATAAGGATAGAGATCATATGTGCTCTCTTAAGTCCTCAAGTCATCATGGTTTAATCAACAAGTTGCTGGATATCTAATTTTGACAAGGCCCAATGCGCTTATGTGAGGTTTGTTTGTACCTTTGACACTTTTCTGCATTAAACTAGAACCACCATGTGGATACCTAGGACCTCTGAGATAACATATGTACGTACATATATATACATATATATACGTACACAAGGGCGGCCCAATACATTTGGGGGCCTAAAGAAAATTCAGTGAATGAGGCTTTTTTTTTTTAATAAAAAATTTTAATAAGTACAAAATACTTCAAAAAATGATATCGAAATAGATCGCTGTCAAGTACACTATTTCAACAAAGATGCATAAATCTAACAAAGATAGACAAGAAGCCTCTTCGGTTTAATATAATTCTTGAATGGAAGCATGGAAAAGTAATTACTCTAAAAGAAGGGCCCATGAAACTGATTAAATAACTGAGACAATGCTTGGCAACACTGTTTACCATGTCAAGCAAGAGCAGAATTGGAAAAGGTTATCCCATGGCACTTCATGGTCAAGGTAAAGCAAAGAATTTGTCCAGAAAGGGAGCTCTCTGTAAGAGAAAGTAAGGGCATTATGGGAAATTCACTCCATCTAATTAATAAAAGTCCCATCCCACCATCTCCCCTTCAAGTGAGTACCCAAGCAGCAACTGCAACATCACAGCACAGCAGCCATTCAAACCCCCCCCCCCCCCTCCCTCCTTTTCTCTCTCTGCCACCCAAGAGGGGAGAAGAAACAGAGAGGAGAAAATTAAAAGAATCTCCACCCTCCAAGAAGTCCATCTCCAATCCCCTTATCTTTCTTCCTGATGGCCCAGCTGGAACAGGAGTAATGTGAGGGAAGGAAAACCAAGACCAAAACCAAAAAAGAGAAGGGATGAAAGATAAGAGTGGCTTCAGACATGTGTATCAAGCCAACCAAATCCCTCCTCTCTCTTTCTCTCCACCCAAAACAAAACTATTGTCCCCAACTTCCCAAATTGCCCCTTTGCAGGCCAGGAAACTCTCCACCTCCCTTCCATCAAGGGGGAAGACTCGTAGCCAGCTCTTGTTCCCGTTTTATATGGGGCCTTTGCTTCCTTTTGGTCACGGTCAGACACAGAAAACAGGGCAAGGAACCTCCCTCCCCCTCTCTCTCTATCACAAGCTCTTTCTCTCCTCTCCTCTCTTTATTTCATCGCAAGTCGGTGCCTTTTTGCCTTCTCCCTTCCTTCTGTGGTTATCTTCTCTTTGCCTCCCGGAGGCCTTCCTTTGGTCCAAGGCTTTAAGCGACCGCCTCGGTCGCCTAAGGCTCGGGCCGGCCCTGTACGTACACATACATATATGCATTCATATATATGTTTGTGTGTGTGTGTGTTTGTGTATCACAAATGTTGGGGAATCCATATGTTGGGCCAAGTGTCCATCTCAACCTTCCAAGCAATTGGTCTATAACATAATCTGCATAAAACTTTTGATATTTGATATTTGATATTTGATTTATAATTTAGAAAAAAGTATTGCATATGACTGTCTAGAATTCTAGATACAAATAAGCCCCTCTATTTTACATATCTATATTATGAGGTTTCGTTAGTGAAGGAAACTAAAAGGTTTGCATACAGCCCTAGTCTAACTTGAGGGCTACAGCTCCCCAGCCTTTAGCAGCAGCTGCTGGTAGAGATGGGGAATCCATGCCTAGAATTAGAATCACGGGCACATCCTGTAATGAAATCAAATGTCTTAGTTTTTTGCGGCAAACCATCTTAAGCTTATTCATGAACTGCCTCATATCTGCTTTAAGCCTTCTAAAACAGTTCTTTTGAATATTGTTCTGAAGAATAAATCATACCTAAGTTTAGGCTTCTTAGCAAGGCATCTACTGTACAGTATCACGGTAACTACTCCCAACAAAATCCAAGACATATCAAATTTGAAAATCCCGAAGCTGGTAACCATGTGATATACCGGAAAAAGCATTTTGGTAAACCAAGATTTCAATTCTTTCTTAGAGACCTAACCTTATAAAACGTTCATTTATATCATTGGACGTATCTATTCAACTTCCTGCAATTGAGAGTCTAAGAACCGATAGGAAAATTTGATCCACCACGTTCAAATCCCTAGTTCACAACAGATAACCCAGAAATCCTGGAAAGACAGAATCTTTTGAAACGAAACGAAAAACAAGTCCATGAAGAGCAACCGCTCTTGGAAATTACCTCGCCTGCGGCATCCAATGGCCGATTCCGAATATATCTTTGAGAAGAACCATCAAGAAAGAAGACCGAACGGCTACTCTCAGCCTGGACGCACAATTGCATACTAGATTAGCAAGATTACGACAAAATCTATCGGTAAATCCACTAAATCGAATGAGATGCATTAGAAATCTAAAACGATCGTCAAATTAACGAAATATTTTGGCATAAGAGACGGGGAGGAAATGAAACAAACCCTGGCTTGAAGGCAGAGAAAGGATATCAACATCAGAAAATTAATCTTCGCAACGCCGCGGAAATCCATGGCGGAAGAGATCGGGAAAACAGAGAATTTAGGGTTTCTGGGATCGGCCACCCGTGGATAGAGAGAGGATCTCCGGACAGAGGAGAAGAACGGTAGAAATAAAGGAGGTTTTGTTTATCCTGTGCCGCAGGAATACCAGAAGGCATGCTAGAGATGCTATTTCTCGACGTGCGCATGGGCATAGAAAGTTCTGTGCGGATGGTCGGTCATCCGTCCACGAATTCTATGAACAGATCTCGTCCGTCCATTACTGTGTCGATCCACGTCGTCGCTCTTTGTTTTTTCGTTCCTACGTTACGGTTGCACTTGTGGACAGGATGACCTGATGAGAACGTGTGGGCGCCTTAAATTGGGCTTTGGTCTAAAGCCATGTCGTGAGCTCAACGGCTCGAGCCAGGACCTGAGGTTATCCTAGTTTCCCCCTTGCTCATGTGATCTGGTTCTGATCAGCTCGGACTCCTTGCTCGATTGCTACATCAAATAACGTCGAGGAAAATTGATACTAGTTGATTACCCTTAGCGAATCCTTTTTGGAACATATTGTTGGTTTTTTAATATTTCATGAAGATGATCATAATCCAACGAAAAAATTATGGATCTCTTTAATAAAGATTTTTTTCATCTCGTTATTGGTATATGATTTCAGTAGGACAATGTTTTCTTTTTTAATATTGATGTCCTTTTGTTACGGTTTTCTTTTTAATATTGATATCTGTTTGTACTATTATTGTTTAAGCATAGACGTTTCATATATTTAGTGACATCAAAATTCTGAAACATATTCAATGGAC
Organism: Phoenix dactylifera; assembly: GCF_009389715.1. NCBI lineage: Eukaryota > Viridiplantae > Streptophyta > Magnoliopsida > Arecales > Arecaceae > Phoenix > Phoenix dactylifera. The sequence continues at coordinate 10,839,026 of NC_052408.1, read as the reverse complement.
GATAACATAGGCATAGTCCGTTGGAATTTTTTCGAGCTTGTTTGGCAGCGATTTAATTTTTTCCTTTTAGTTTTGAAAATAGAATCACAGAAATTTACATAAATAACATATTTGATGTTTTTCTTATTTTTGTAATATTTCTATTATTTAAAAAAAATTATATTTAAAAATAAAAAAAAGTCATGCTTTTTACTGATGCTACCATCACCACTACCATTATCAGTGTCATCAAATCTATTGTTATTGGTATTGTTGCTATTGATACTACCACCATCAGAACGAACTCGACCCATAGCCTAATGTGGACTAGAGGACACTACAATACGGATTCATGGAGGCTGACTACGGATTGATCGTGATGCTCGTGATTGGATTGAATGAATTTGAACCTTAAGCCTGACAAAGACGTTAGGGCTTGAACGGAAAAAGTATGCGAGGATGTGTGCGGGCGTGTGTTTAGTCCCATATCGGTTATTTGTTAGATAGATATTGAATACTTATATAAGATCAAAAAATTTAAATAATATATTTCGGCTAGTCATTTTAGATGTTGTTCTAGGTTGTGACCACCACCGCCATAACTAAAAATTGCTACCACCACCGTTCCTCAGCAACTCACCATTACTATGATAACCTCTACGGGCTCGTTTGGTTCGCGGGAAAAGAAGGAGGGAAAGTGTGGTCAACGGGAAAGTAATGAAATGCCTCTTGTTTGGTTGGAGTTTTCAAAGGAGAGAGAAGAGAAAGTTGAATTTCCATGGGAATATGATTCCCATATTTCATGGAAAAGTCTTTCCCATGAGAAACATGGAAAAGTTACTTTCCCATGAGGCGAGAATTACTCCATTTTTACTTTTTCCCAAAAAATCCCTTCAGCATTAAAGAAGCATTAAAGAGGCATTAAAAACCTAATTTTTATTAAGGACATAATAGGAATTATACATAACTTTTTTTAGGAAAGTGGATGGCCAACCAAATATAAGCACTTTGGAAATTTATCACTTTTCCATGGTCAACCAAATATGACATACCACTATCTTTGACATATTATCTTTATTGCTACCACCAACATATTTTTGGTACTTCTATCATCATTATTGTCATTATCATAACCATGTTGCCATATCACCGACCCTTCTTTCGGTACCACCACTATTACCATCTTTTATTGTCTCGACTATTATCATTATCATCGTCTTGGTTGCCCCCATCATTTTTATATTTAAAAAAAAATTAACTATAACAAATGAATCTGTATATTTAAAATAAAAATATTATAAAATTTTAATTTAAGAAATGAAAAGTGATATCAAATAGAATATTAATGGGGCTGCGGCTTTATGGCGAAGTATGTTTTCCATGAAGCTAATGGGATTACCACTAAGATGGTAGTCCAGTAGTAGCGTGGCCTTACTACTTCCAACCATGTAGTTCCGAGTTCGAAACGCACGGGTGTCGATTAAATTATGGAGACCGGATGCTCCATGCTCGGACATGGGGTCTAGAAGAGCATATTGCCCTGTTAGTAATTTCGGTGGTGCCAGCCTGCCAGGTGTGACGTACCCACACGTGGTATTCGTGCCGGAGCCTAGAGGGGTAACCGAACCGGGCTCATGGATGGGAAGGGTATAAGTAAAATCGGCCGGGGTACCCAATATATGGTCATTTCTGCCCGCATCGAACATTCTTCTGGCGGGGTGGAGGCCTAATAGGGGCTGCTACGCGGGGGTGGGCTTGTCCCTTTCTCCCCCCTCCTTTTTTTCAGGAAAAAAAACTAATGGAGTTGCGGATTGGGTGGCTGTTTATGTAGCCAATTACTCTGGTAGTATTCCGTGGGCTGGTGATGGGAAGTTGCCCCTGGTACTTCGAAGTATTTTATTTTTTGATTTTATTGGATGCATCCGTGCTCGTGGTTTATCCGCCTTAGCCAAAATAGGCCCTGTTTGGGAGAGCTTTTGGAGGGCCAGAAAGCACTTTCTGACCCTCCAAAAGTACTTTTAGATGAAAAACTGTGTTTGGTAAATTTTTCAAAAAGCTGTTTCAGCTTTTGCGGGTAGCTGAAAACAGCTTTTGGGAGGAAGCTGCAATTTGGAGCTTTTGGGAGGAAGCTGTTTCAGCTTTTTCGGAAAACTGTATTTTTGACAAAAATGCCCATATTAAAATAACATAATTACATAGTTTGTCCCTTTATAAACCTAAAAATCTGCTGGAGCCAAGAACCCTAGCCGTCAGACTCCCTTCTGTAAGAAAAGGTATTTTTCTTTTCAATTTTTGTATGCATCTCTTGAACCACATTTTAGAAGAAAATTTTTTTAATCCTTTTCCATACCTTCCAAAATCAATCTATTATTTTTTTTTTATCATCAACCTCGCGGCCCACGCTGAGGTCCTCCTCGAGCGTGGACCACGAAGAAGAACCCCTGGACCGCGAAAAATTATTTTATGAGAAATTATGGGAAATTATTATGGAAAATTATTTTATACTAATAATTATAATATTTTGTACCTTTATTTTTTATTATACTATAAATATAATATCATATTATATTATATCATAATACATTAATATGTTATGTTAAATAATTTAATATTATGTTATATTATGGAAAATTAATTTATACTAATAATTATAATATTTTATACCTTTATAATTGTATTATACTATAAATATTATATTATATTACATTACATTATAATACATTAATATGTTATTTTAAATAATTTAATATTATGTTATATTATGGAAAATTAATTTATAATAATAATTATAATATTTTATACCTTTATTATTGTATTATACTATAAATATTGTATTATATTACATTACATTATAATACATTAATATGTTATTTTAAATAATTTAATATTATGTTATATTATGAGAAATTAATTTATACTAATAATTATAATATTTTATACTTTTATTATTGTATTATACTATAAATATAATATATATTACATTATATCATAATACATTAATATGTTATGTTAAATAATTTAATATTATGTTATATTACCAAATATTAATTTATTCTAATAATTATATTACTATTATGTTATATTAACATAATATTATTTTATATTACAATAATATTATACTATATCGTATATTTATGTATTAATTTATGTTATGTTTTATTATGTTCTGTTGTATAATACTATGCAATGTCCTTTATGGTAATTTTGTCATACAAAAGTACTTTCTCAGTTTGTTTACCAAACACAAAATAAAGTACCACAGCACTTTACGAATGTAGTTACCAAACAGCAAACAGTTTTTTATAACAGCTCTACTTCCAATAGCTCTACTTCCAACAGCTCTACTGCCAACAGCTCCCCAAACAGGGCCATAATAATAATAATAATAATAATAATAATAATAAAATAATATTCGTGGTCTGCGCGTCTGATTATTAGAATATTCTGCACAAGCCATAGAACGCCTAGCTCTTTTATTCGTTCCCAACTCCCACGGAAGGGTCCACATCCCGGTCCATAACGCGACGGATAACTTGGTACATACCAGGCGCTCCCTCGTAGAATAGGCTAGCCACAGAAACTAGCTAGTCGGGATAATGTTGATGGGTCCAACGATTGGACGGTCCAGATCTCATCGGGCCCAGGAGCTGCCCGCCTCTTCTCCGAAGCCCGCAGAGCTCTGGCCACCACGGCATTTTAAGTCCTTCCCCCGTCGTCTTTCGGCGACGGTGGAAGGAGAGCCCGAGGAGGTGGAGTTTTCCAAACAAGGTAGGAATGAACTTCCATTTACCTTATCTTCGAAACACTAGCCCGAAAGATTTCTTTGCAGATTTCCTCCGAGAAACCTAGGGTTTCCATTCTCGATTCAGCGTGCGTCGGAGAAATCTAGGTTTTTTATTTTTACGTTCTTCTTGGATTTTAATATCCATCCGTATTATACGGTTTCAGGGCCTTCTGTTTCGCTGGATCGCATCAAACGTGGATGAGGGAACAAGCTGGCATCATCGCTAGTTGAGTGTAAGATTTTCTTTATTTTTTGATTTATTGGTTTCTTGATTTCAAGATTATTAGCAATGGCTGGACGAGCAAGCTAGGAAATTAAGGTTTTCATCGGATGTGATTTCATTTTTCTATTGTATTCCGGTTTTGTGCTTCAAAATTTTATGTGCATCGCTTTGAATACGGCCATGGATATTGTGCGAATGATTCAGCTATTCTGTAACCAGGAATTACAGAGAATGCACCAGGGATTGTGAACTGCCCTTGTTTACAGTATAACTTGTGTGTCTTTTGTATTGTTAAGAAGCACGTGGTCTCTGTGGTTCTTTTAGTTTCTTAGGGCTCCAAAAGTTCTGGCGTGAACCAAGCAATGGGTTGTTTGAGCTTGGCTTGGATGCTTGGGTAAGAAGGCATGCAAACTTGGGCTTAGGCTTGGACAAGTCTTGTTAGGGAGCAAGCTGAGAATGAACCCAACCTTGATATACCTAATCGCCTATAAACATATTCGAGATTTTTTTTTTTTAAAATAAAAGGGAATACAACTTACCACATAGACCAATCCAAAATATATTCATTGCAGCACATCAGAAAACCCATACAATTTGCAACATTGACATAAGACTCACTTATCAATATTCCCTTGTCAATGAGCCTGTTAAGGGTGAGCTGGCAACTTTTCAGGATTGGATCATTCATAAGACAAACCTAAAATTGCAGCTTGAGTAACTGGTTCATTTGAGGCCCTAAAATTGTTAAGTAAATCATGGTGCTCTTCTTTATTGATTGAAACGTCATTCTTAATAGCGAAATACCTAACCATTATTGGAAACAATTAGGGTTTGGATAAATTCTGTTGATCTAATGCTGAGAAACATAATATTGGATCTTCTTTTTGGGGTGGTGGCGGTGGTTTGGGGTGGGGTATGTTCAACCATCCTTCCAAGAAACTACAATTGCTTTGATATGCTTTGATGTGTAAATTGACGTGTTAAATGGGGCTTGATTCCAATTTTAGTTTTTTGGATTCATTTAAGCTATAGCTGACTTCCATCCGTATGATGCAGAAAATGATCTGGCGTCGGGTCCAATTTGCCCTTTAATGATGTGATGAAATGCGTTGAATAAAACATTTGAATTTTAAATGGCGGATTGTGCTGTTATGCCATTGCATGCCCATCTACAAATGGATAGGATTTGGTCCAAAAGTGTTCTCTTCGTGCCTAAAAAAGCTTATGCAAGGATATCATGGAGGTGAGTTTGCTTTCATTGTGAGTTTGCTTTCATTTATTTTTTTATTCACTTTCATGCATGTTTGCGTTTTTTGTTGTGCACGGTAGAAGGGCATTTTTCTTGTTTCTCTTACCTCTTTCGTAGTTGGGGCGTTCTGCCATGTATATATGGCATTTATTCATCAGGCAAATAAGTGTAGCCTTTATGAGAAAACCATTTGTAATCTGATAATACATACTTTCAAGGAATTTGAGAAATTTGAAGCACTTTCCTCAGTTATTTTACATTTTAGTGATATGATTGCTTAGATGGATTAATCCTTGTACAGGAATTACTTATTTATGAAAAGTAATCTTGTTTCTCGATTTCAATCACCCAAAGTTCATGTGGATGGTGCTTCTTTTCGCATAGCATTAGAAGGAAGCCAGTGCATGAAGAAGAGTTTCTGTAAGTGTTGTTGCTTTGGGTCTTTGACAAATCCTGAGGGTGCAGTACCATCGAATTGGGTGTCTGTTGTCGACCAAATGCTTCTAATGGTCAGTATAGTCTTTGCACATCTGGCTGGGGTAATACCCGGCAGGAGGGCATACATTGGCATGAATAATAACACTACAAGTCAACATCATGATGCTGCAAGCTCGACCAATTATGGTAGGTAAGAGTAGGCCACTCAAAATTTTGTAAGTGTATTAGGTGCCATATTCATCACATTTCTCAAAATAAATACTCCATGCTCATAATGAGCTTATCCTTTTGTGGTCGATATGGATACATTGTTTCTTTGGCAGGTCTACAGAGTCCAATATGAATGATCCTTGGATTGAAGTAAAAGAGAAACTTATGGATGCTTTGACTGCTATTGAACATGATGGAAGGATGGAGAACAGAGCAGCTGAACATGAAAATGAAAGCAAAATGCATCCCTTGAATATCTTTGCTGTTGATAAAGGTCCCAGACTGCGGTTGCTTTGGGTTACTTTACAGCAACTTCAAAAAGAGGCAGGCACTGACTTTTAGTTTCCTTTTATATATTTGATCGCATTGCATACTCGTATAGAGTTGCATAATCTTATATTATGGCCTGTCTTTCATGCTCTAAAGGAATTGAGCCAGCTGCCTCTCAAAATATTTTGGATCATAACCCCCCCCCCCCCACCCCGCCCACCCCCAAAAGAAAAAAAAAACAGTGGGTTCCTGGACTCTTGAGGAGAGTATATCCTACATTTTTGTCAAGGACCAAGCAGAAGGAGTAATATGTAAAGAGAATGTGTTTATAAATATGCACTAAGCTTTTTCGAAGATGCACTCAATTATATGTCTTTCCAACCAATGCATTCGAAAACAACGGTTGGGTGGGTTTTTTTCTTGTCAATTCCAGGGGCATCATGTCAGTATTGATCTGCTTATGTCACTCTCTTCCTGGGATCTCTCTCCAACTAATACCCATCCCTGTTGCCATAAAGAACTAAATGTTTATTTGTCAATTTGCATTGCAAAACAACATTTGGGTGGGCTTTTTTTTTTTTTTTCTTGTCAACTCCAAGGGCATCATTTCAGTACTTACGAGCTTACGACACTCTCTTCCTTGGATCTCTTTGCAACCAATACCCATCCCCAGTGCGGCAAGAACTAGGTGTTTAGTTTTCAATTTGCTAATTAATTTTATTTAGACAACCATTCAATTATATCTTCTTCCAACCAATCCTTCTCAAAACAACAATTTTCTTCCTCGTCTACATTAGAGTCATCCTTATTTTTCTTGTGTCAACCTCTTTGTAGGATCTTTCTCTGGCTAATAACCCTCCGGCAATGCCACAAAGAACTAGGCATCTTTGCTGTTTTATCAAGTGGATTGTTTATGGGTCAACAAGTTCAACCACTAGCAAGTAGGGGTTGGAAAGTCTTGACAAATTGGCAACTTAGATCAAGTTGGATAAACTCTCACTGGTTGTTGTTGATGGTAATTTCCTTCCCATTTATCCGTGATACATAAAGCAAGCAAGTGACTAACTCCTAGAAGTCATCCCCCAAAGTGGATAGTATGGCTGAAAGCGGGTCGGATTATATCTGACCATATCTGTTTCCGTATCCGATTCGGGTCGGATTCAGATGCTGTTTTTTTGGTCCAATCGGTTTCGGATATGGATTCGGATAGTCAGTTCAAAAATCTTTCAGATACAGATGCGAATACACCTGATTTTTTCGGATTCGGATCCGGATTCGGATATCCGTATAACAAGGATAAGTAAAATCAAGTTTAAGTTAAGCTAAATTAGAGAACCAATTTAGATGATTAGCTAAACCTAAACTAAAAAGAATCTAGATATTGGATGATCGTTACTTAATATAATAACCCAAATACAGAATACCCGAGTCGAATAAAATCTTTCGAATCATCTCGCATGCCTGAAAGACTCAAATCTCTCATTTGTCCATTTTGTCCCTCTTTTTTTTTTTGTCGTCTTTAAGCAACTAGGATTTCAAAGATTTTGTTTACTTCCTAGTTTCCATCTGGTGATTGCAACCGTCGACAGTCGTGAGACGCCCTTGAGCAACCTTGAGTAGTATATCCTTTATGAAGTTATTAGGTTTATTGTTGATAAATGCTTGTTAAAATTATATTTTTATTTTTTTTTGATCATATATTTATTGCTAGTTTTCATCATTGAATTTTGCTCATATTTGATTAATATTCGAAAAAGTATCCAATTTATATCCGTATTCGAATAAAAAAATATGGATATGTTTAATATTCGTTCTGTGTTTATAATAAATATGGATATGCTTAATATCCGATTTGTATCCGTATCCATTTAGAACAAATGTGAATATTAATTTTGATATCCATTTAATATCCGTATCAGTATCTATATTCGTTAAAAAATATAGGTACAAATATGTATATATCAATATCTGATCCATATTCGATCTGTTTTCAACCCGAGTGGATAGAGTCATGATAAACTACTTGGGCAATTTCTTATCGTCATCTTCAATTACAACAAAGAAATTGAGCTTCTGTAAAGAACAATTTTCGTGATGATCATCGATACTTCTTTCGGGATAGTAGATCATCAATTGCAATGAGTCTGATCATAACTTCCTTTTTATTTAGAACTCAAGATTCATGATATTTGTCTAGATGACTGTTTTGTGGAGGATCATCATTGTGGATAACCTTGGCAATAGAAGAACAGAAATTGATGCATGTCTTTGCCTTCTTGAAGATGAGATATTATGAGCTCTTATGCCTCTTTGTTGTTATTTATTTGGGTTGTTTGTTGCCATGTCCTTGTTGCAACCAACGAAAAATATTGGAGTTAGGCTTCATTCTCTTCCATATGTATTACATACTATGATTATCTCTTAAGAGTTGAATTAGATATATGATTGCTAAGTTCTAACTGCTGTTCTACATGCTTTTATGATAGCATTTATGACTGGGATGTTATGCATTTGTTTCAGAAGCTTAAGGATTTAACCAGTAATAAATTTAATTTCTGACAATTAATACATTATAGAGGTTTCTAAAAGAATGTCTATATCCAAGTCATAACGCGTTGTTGGTCTGTCTAGTTTCACAATTTTGTTCCTAGAAATCGTATTTGGGTTTTTGCATTCTGGTTATTCCGACTGCTTCTTAATCTACAAAATGGTCAAAAAAAATTTGTAAAGATTGCATCGCGAAAATCATTAATTTTTAGGTTCTCTTCCAATGATTTGTGAATGTTTGTGAGTGCCTAAATAGTTCCATAGCCTCAAGGATTACAAAAAACTAAATATGTGTTATTCTTTTTCTCTAGAAGCATCAATTTTCTTAGTGTCATGTAAACATTTGCCATCTTCCTGAAGATGCCATGATTTTATTCAGGTCCATCATATCTCACAAACCCATGAGTCTGTTAGCCGGGATATCTGGCTACTTGTTGCCTTGGAAGTCATAAAAGGAGCAATCCAACCGGTGTACATAAAATGGCTCGAGAAGGAACTGACCCTGGAAATTGGACAACCTGATACGGTACCCGTGAACTTTCAGAATGTTTGTTATTTGTCTTTTAACTTTCTGCTGACTTGTTAAAATGTGCATTCCTGTTTCAGAAGCTTACTGATAGAATGCTCGGGAAGTTAAATGGAGCTGATAGAATCTTACAGAATATTAGTAGATCGGGGAAGGCTGAACTCTATGCTGACTTGCTGTTCTTCCTTAGATTTGGTTCTCTCAGGTATCATGAAAACCTCTACATTTCTTATCGCTATATATCTGAAGTATGCATGACCTAGAACCAGCATGTTTCAATGTCCTAATATACTACTGCCTAACAAGTCAAGATCTGTAAACTTATTGTTTAGGATTCTGTAATTTCTGAATCAAGAACTGACAAATTGTCACTCAGTGAATTTAATAATGGATAACCTTTAACATTACTTCTCACGATTTAATAAACTTCAGAATTTTACCTACTATTAAAGAAGTATGACCACCGAATTGTTGTCAATAACTTAAATAGCTTTTTGTGGTTTTCTACCGACTGCTTAAAAGGAACATGTACTGCAATAAAAGAATGAAGGGGTTTATCATTTTTGTAATGTGTCTATAAAATTCAACATTCCTACTGCTCTATTCTTCTCAGCAATCAATTAACTTGTACATTCTTGTTATGCAAATTCTATGCCAAGGTGTCGTTAAATCAGTGAATATTAAATTTGGATTCTTCTTACATAGAAAATATCTGCATGTTAGATTTCATACATAATTATGCCATTTGGAAATATATGCGCATGTGAAGTGTACACCAATATGAAAATAATATTTTCCATCTTCTGATACCAGAAATGGATGCTGTTACGACAATAGACTTCTGACTCGACATGGAGTTGACATTCTGGAAGATCTGGTGATTCTGTTAGCAGATGAAATTGCAAGCATTTATCTTGAACTGATTTCTATTGACAGTGATATGTCCAGTGAGATGAATGGCTTGGGCTTAACTTTGTGTTCTCTGTCTACCAGATCGCTTCAAAGACTAAGAAATGAGGTAAGGTGACTAAAATGCTTTCTTAGCAAATTTTGCTATCAATTTACTTGTTGAACTGATGTATGACAACTTTGATCCTGGATTTTGAGTCTTATAGATCTGTGACATTGTCATGCAGGTCTTTGGTAAGATTCGTTCTATGCTGTGCATCATTAATGATGTACATGGTGACTTATCCATTTCTAATCATTTGGAAACTTGTTGCCAATATATATACATTGCTGATGTATATACTGCAATATATACAACAAAGACTACTGCAAAATATACACAACGATTTATCAACAATCCCATAATCTGATGCGAGCATTATAGGTAGGTGACTTCTTCTATGGGTGAAGAGAGAAAAAAGAACATAAAAAATTCACAGTAGTTATTAGGACAAGGTTCATCATCTCTACTACCTGGTAGATAGAGTGGAAGAAGGATGAAATTGTGTCAGCTTATACATTAAACCAAAGCTTTCATCTGGAGCAAAACAAAGCAGTATTCTCATATAAGATAGTGCTGATTTAATTGATTTATTCACCAAAATGAATTGTTCTAACTTATCTATAGTTAGTCTTTGTTTTTTCCCTTATTTTTACAGTCTCTTTTTGTAGTTTTTGTTATTTACATTTGCCAAACTTAAGAGGCAAAAGAAAGAAAGAAGCAGTCGTATGAGGAGGTGACTTATCACCGATCAGTGCAGCAGAGCAATCTGCTTGACTGCTATATCTCCTTCTGTCATATACAGGATATCGATGGTCCTGATTAGTTACTTTATGAATTGTGTGAAACAGTTACTGTCTTGTTGCTTAATGGAATAGTTGGTCTCTTTTATTTGGCCTGTTACACAATTGTGGTAGCTTTTGCCATGTACATAATAGGACATCTGCACTCACGGACATATGCATGATGTCATGGATGTTGCAAGCAGGTTAGCAGGAAACTTGCACATTCTTTAGGTTGATGTATCTTTTAATTTGATATTCACTGACTAATCTCTCATCTTGGTTTACAGGTGGTATTGAACCAGTGGCTTCAGCAAAACTTCAAGTCGGTTGTCACAATGTATGAGGACCGATTTGAGTTAGTTGTCTTCAGCAGGAAACAGCTAGAGGACTCAGTGGACAGTCGACATGAGAAGATTATTTGGTGGAAGAAGTTTGCTTTCAGAAAGTCAACAAGACCATCCTTATTGCATCATGTCCAGATCAACCCATTTTCCTTGCCTGTCAAACGAACCAAGGAGTTGAGAGCCCTGACTGGATGGTACTGTTATTCGCTAGTGCAGTTCTTATTGAATGTTTTGGTCATGTTAACTTAATCATTCAAACCAAAATTTTCAGCATGCCTTTTCAATTGAATTGGCATTTACCTGTGTTTTTCAGAGTCTACATATGGTTATTTCATCTCAAAATCCAAGCTAAATGATGGGGCATGGTTACCTTCCATACTACTAAGATCCATCTTTAACCATTGCTTTATGGGGTACTGATGGGTGATTATTTATTTATGGCCTGTCTAAGGGCCTCAATCACCCGACAACTTGTGGCTGATTGGTTCTTAATTCTAAAAGCTTTTTAACTCCTGCGGAACTGATTTATATAAGTGGGTATCTTTTACTAAGCTAAACCAGTCTTGTTCAGATATATTCGGACAATTATATGACAGAAGGTTTTGATGTTCTTGCAGGAGGTACTACTTTAGCTTGTATCTGGAGTTCTCAGATATCACAATGCCTTTTGCTAGAGCTGTTTTTACCAAGATTAGGGGTGCTGTTTCTTTCTTCCTAATGTGTATGATTGGAAGGTCTTTAGGACTTATTTTTAACGGGATAAGGCAGTCCTTGGGCTGGAGGTAAGATGTCTTTGTTTCGGTTTTCCTTTATTTGTCACCATTTATTGACATCTTTTTTTTCCTGAAACTATGGGGAAAGAATGATGCATGACACTTGGAAGTTAAACTTGTTTTCTTCTATTACCCGCAAAATATAAATATTTTAGAAGCAAATGAATTTTTTTGAGCAAGCACCTTTTGATTGATAAAGGCTTTTCTTCTGTTTTTTATGTTTTAACTTTCTGCTGCAACTACCTCTTCTATTTGTTGATCTTCTTGAAGGATTATAACTTTCCAAGAAATTGATAGTTCACTGCTGTTTGGTACTAGAAATTCTTCTGATATCCGTTCAATGTATACTAGACCTTGTTTCTATCTTTTCTCATTGTATGTTAGTTTTTTAGTTGTTTTGAGAAACTTGAGGTGAAATTGATTGTGATTAGGTAAAGATTGAGTCCAGAAATTCTTCTGATATCTGTTCAATGTATACTAGACCTTGTTTCGATATTTTCTCATTGTATGTTTAGTTTTTTAGTTGTTTTGAGAAATTTGAGGTGAAATTGATTGTGATTAGGTAAAGATTGAGTCCAGAGCTTCAGGATGAAGATGAGTGAGCCGTGATGTTTGTTGTCAGGGCTAACCACAATTATAAACTGAATTCCAAGTATTAGAACCTTTATTTTTTCTCGAAAAAAAAAAACAAGTATATATGGAGAACCTTTACTGCATGTAAAAGAGATGCAGTTTAATATTTATCATCACTCAGATTTTGAAAACAAATAAATTTGCGTTAATACAATATGAGAGACAAAATGAACAGTTGAAAGAGGCTCTCATTAATGAATTCGCCTATTTGTTAGCTTTGCTTGCCATTCCAAGCTTTAGTCCCCAGAAAGTTACATGAGCAGATGAGATGGGCCTTCAGAAAACCTTAAAAAAAAAAAGCCGAGTCATTGACATCTCACCAAAATTATTATTTTAATTATACTACCTATCAGCTGCCTGTTTGCAACCCAACCCCCTGCACAGAGAACGCCTTTCCAAGTTCAGCTTCCATCATGAAAAGAAATAAGCCTTTTTCTCTCCTAATAATCAAATTTATGCAACAGAAGATAAGATGATGATTTCTTGGAATCCAAGGTGAGGACATGCAATCTTGTGCATGTGATATAGCGATAGGTCCCTCGAATAATTTTGTAGCAAGTTAGCTGTCATGGTGCCCCTTTTATCGTACTGGAACATAGAATCCTGCATGGATCTTGTCCTTTTGTATTGGCTGATACGATCTGTGTATGGTAACTCGTAAGCAGCTGTTAATGGCAACTATGGATGAAATCCCATTTAGCATAATCTTAAAATTACAAGAGGAACTGTGGTAGAATCCCACTAGATGATGATATGGATGGGGGGAAGAAACCCACTAGATGATGAAATGGGAAAAAAGAAAAATCTAATTCATAAAATCGAAAATAACTCTGTCCATGGAAAACATATAAAAAAAGGGAGCCTAATCAATGCTGGTTGGCGCATCTTCATGATGCTTGCGTTGCAAGAGGTTGCGAGGTCCAGGATTCAAATTCAAAGGGTGACGTTCGCCCACCATACATTGAGAGAGAGAGAGAGAGAGAGCTACCAATTGATGATGTCTTGCCTGACTTCACTCTCTTTGCAATCCGGTGCCTTCGCTCGACATCTAGTGCCATCGGCCGAGAAAGTCCAACCTTGGGTCTCCCTTATTGAGGTTGTTTACCCCCTGAAGAGTTCCCGCAGGTTGGAGGTGCATTTTCTTTTGGCTGTAATATTGGTTGGATAGGGAGAGCTGAAGGGAGTAGAAAGTAATGATACTATAGTAGAAAGCCTGCAGCATGCATAGGAAAGCAAGACGTTTTGCATGTTGGCTAGTAATACTAATGCTTCTCTCTGTAAATGAACTTTAAAAAGCAAAAAGTATAATTCCTTATCATTGTCGTAAAAAATAAAACTATCTCATCGATCAGCCTCTTCTGAAAAGCCCCCCCCGGGGTTCTGCTTTCTTTTCCGACCATGATAGCCCGTTGGTGTTGGTGAATGAATATCTCTCTGTCGAACCTTCGAGCGCCATTATGCGAGGCCAGAGCATGGTTGTTATCTCATCCTTCACTTGTGGTTCCTTGCTCAATTATCAATTACAGTCCTAGTCACCTCAAGATGTGACTTGATATTCCATTATAAAAAGAAGGAACCTTTGAAATTTCTTGGGAGAGCCAAAAGTACCGAAGATCGCATCGTTTTCCCTTTCCCACCAGGATATTGGCTTGGGAGCCCGAGGAGCATGATTGAAGCCATACCGACGCCCCCCCCCAGGACAGAAGCAGGCACGAGACTTATTCCGAACCTGAGCCTTACGCCTGCCAAACGGAAACGGCATTGGAAAAATGGGAAGGAATGGTAATTCTAGTCCGTCCTGCTTATACCGAGAATAACTACTCCAGGGGAAGGCTACGATGACTTGTATGTAGCATAAAGCCCTCATTTATTCCAGCCTCTTTTTAGCCAAAAAGAAAGAAAGAAAAAATCACTGATGGAATAACTACTCCGACGCGAACACTATTTTCTTTTCTATTTTTTCTTTTTCCAGAACCAGAAGCGGCCATTAGGTACAACTTTTCTGTTCGAACTATTTACCCAACTGGTTGGGTGTGGGGGCTCCCATACACCCCATTGTGGAGACAAGTCTGGGATTTCACAGCAGCCCGTAGAGTAGGATGCCTTGCTTTACCTTGTCTTTGGAAAAGCATGCCAGATCTCCCTCATCATCTTTTATGCGTAGGGTTATGTCACAAGTCCAAACAGCAGATATCTTCAGCAGCCACCCAACCGAGAAAAAGCTCTCCTATTGTGTCTTTACATGGAGGCCCTTCCCCAACCTTAGGTGCAAAATCCATCAAATGCTTTAGCTGCTTATTAGTTACACCTTCGCTGCGATCCCACTTAATACTGGCTTGCACTGAAATGATAAGCTAGTTTCTAACTAAGAATCACTATTTGAACTTCCAAGTCCGACCTATTCACGTCATGCATGATCGGTCCATTTCTGTCTCATGGTAAACTATATTTTTGTTTGATGGATTGATGTCAACCCTTTAGATATATTAACCTTTGTTGGTTGGTCTAGTCTGATTAAAGTATGAACAGTTTGTGCAAAACCTGGACCCTTTTGAAAGATTACGAGAATATCATTTGCATGATCCAAGCCATGAGTCCAGATTTTTTCGGTTTTTCTTAGGGTCCCAACCAATGGGACTTAGGTTGCAGGTCCATCCTGTACCCTTACCGCTTCACAGCGCTGAATCCAAACAAAGGCTAATTTCACCGAATTTGAGTACCCCAACAGTCAGAAGTAACCAATATTTGCTCTTGAAGAATGATTTTCTTGCAAATCTTTTATGAATGGTTTCTGTGAACTTTTTCTTTTCTAATAACGGCTGGCTGGCTTTGCTTTCCTCCTCATAAAAAAAAAAAAAAACAAAAATTTGCTGAAGAATGATACCATTATTTAAATCGTGATGCTTTTAATGCTGGTCTTTATTTCGAGCGAATCATAGCTTTTTGATCTCCACCCTGCAACAAATCATTTCGCAAGCAATCCTTCGAGTTGTTTGTACCTCAAATTAGCATTCCATCTTTTATGGTGATGATGTTGATGGTGATGGTCGTCAATCTTGTGGAAAGATAGGCTATAAGAGTCTTGGATTCTTTTCCACAATTCAACGACAGGCTCCCTGCCACACCGCCGGAGGCGCACAACGTTTTAAGAAAACAAGGTGGCACATGTCATCTCATTTAATGAATCTTAACAACCCGTCCATTAGGAGGTAGATAAAGTAAGGAGTAGCCATGTAACAGCTCCATCCCCATTCAATGATTCTTCTGTCATATTTTGAATTCAACTAGTAAGGTTTGGCCTTTTCCGCTTATCTTTACATGTGTTCTTCTGTTCCTCGGGCCTCCTTTCCTCTCTCATTCGAAGGCTTTCCTCACTTTGTTGGCTCGAGTGGTTCATGGATACTGGTCTCTTGTGGGCTCTTCGGGTGGGAGTTTCAGGTCTTCAGGCTGAAATCTGCATGGCAATCGACCAAAGCCTTCTTAGGAGATCAAATCTGCTACGCTTATGGTTCCTCTGCCTCTTTCTACTGCCCTTGGCTCGGCCAGCTGATCAGCTGAAGATCTCCATGGCCCCAGCTCTCTCTACCCGGCGGCTTCTCTTCCATTCTGCATCCCAAACCACCAAGTTGCATCCACAGCAGGTTGGCGTCCCATCTTCCCAGTTTGAAGAGAGCAAGCATGAAGTCCCCAGCGGCCCAAACCCCGTCTCCAATAGGTAGCTTCATTGGCATGGCCGCCAATACTTGCTTCTCGCTAGAAACACTGCTGCCATTTTGATCACTTGTACTACGGTCGCTAATCAAACTTAACGTGTGTTTTGTGTGTGTGTGTGTGTGTAATAGTCAGCACCTTCTTCTTCACCCAACAATGTATATATGAATAATCGCCATACATCCTTTTCTTCTTTCACTGAGAGGGAGCTCTTAGGGAACATCAGTGTGCAAAAATCCATGTCTAATATGCCTGTATGCGTATCTATGAATAGATTAGATGCGTTGTGTAGACTGAGAAATCATGCTCGTCAATCTTGATTCACATACCTGAGAATACGGATGGACTGAAGATTCAGCTGTCTAGAACCTTCAAACAGTGAATCAGCTCAAGGCTTATTTTGTTTGAAAATGCTAGTTTGAGGCCAAGCAGTGAAAATATAAGAAAGCTTTATAAAATCGAGATTTTTTTTTTCCTTTTTGTATTGTCAGTGATGTAAATTGTAATCAAGGCAGGGGATTTTGACTTAAAATTATCACCATAGATTTAGCATAAAGTGTGCGCCTTGGTGCAACGGTAAGGTTGCTCTATTTTGATCCGAGCGTGATGATCCGACATATGAAACAGCTTTTCCACACACAGACAAAACTGTATATATCTGACCCTCGAATGTCCTTTTACCATAGATTTCGGATCTAGCTACAGTCCCATCAATTATGGCTATTATCTCACTAACTAAGCAAGTATATAGAATGTCCCAATATTTCCTAAGACCATATAATTTTCTCAGAGGAGCACTGCTTGCTGTGAGATTATTTTGGAAAAAAGACATTGAGAAGGAAAATTGAAGAAAAAGATGGTTCCCATGACTCTAGTTTTGCAGCATGAGATGCCCGTACTCCCCTCTATGCTTGCTTGGATAGGGACCAAACCTGGCAAACATTGTCCACTGTCGTCAGATCTGAGCAAAATGACTTACGGCAATCCATTGGGTTGCTTTGTCTTCGGATCCAAGGTGCCTGAAAACTATGGCTATGAGTTGGTATTTACTCATGTAAGGAAATTCACAGAACTAAAGAGTGATTTACTGATTTGTATTCTTGTTCACGGGAACATGATAATGCTAGATTGATGCATTAAGCTAACGGGATGTTGTCTTTGCTCTCAATGGTGAGAATCTACGTGTATACACAGCCACTTCGACTCGATATCATTTACCACTGAGTCTACCAATACCATAACTTGTATAGATCTATAAAGAGGTGGGAAATATGTGCAGAATTAGTAGTGATGGATAAAATAAACCACCACAGTAAAGTTGGTTGGTGAGTTTAGTAGGAAGGAGATCATCCCTTGCTGAGCCAGATGCTCTGTTACATTACGTCTTCAATGTCAGATGTCAGAGGTGAGAGCATCTTCAAACCTCAGCAGGCAAGCAATTAACAGACATGCAGCATGAAAGGGCAGCTAGTTATCAAAAGAGAACTACTAGTCCTGCTGCAGTTCTCTCTCTTTCTTTTGTTTGTTTCAATGTTGCCATCTCTTGCAGCTCGGATCATCTCTACACATGAACTTCTCACACCTTAACCGTTCATTGTCCTTTGCAGCATCCAAATGAAGCTTTGGGGTTAGGTGTTGTTGGGGCAGGGGTAAAACACTGAATGAGAAAATTTAACATCAACAATAGTCATGTTCTCACCTCATGTTAGTTGGAAAAATAGTCGACCTGTTACCATATAGCAGTAGCTGTGCATCTCAGACTGTCAGACATGGCACGTCATAAATGAGAGAAGTACTGGTATCTCATCCCCAGTAAAATTTCATCCAGTATGATGCATAATCACTCTATCTTCAATAATTCACTGAAACACAAATAATTGCATTCTCGATCCATATTCGAAAGCACGGTACGATGCGTAACATACCATACCAATTCGGTATCAATATCGATACTGTGCTAGTGTGGCACTGATATGGTCTGGTACCGCGACGGCGAACTTTGTTCGAAAGGGTAATCCAAGAGAATGAGGCTCCTGTATAGCTCCAAGAATAATCGCAATATTTTCTGCAAATGAGATAAGGAGCGCAATTTACCAGTCTCCACAGTGTTTTCAGGATGTCAGGTTTTTTAATGGTGAAGATGGGAATAAAAGAGTTCTGCCAGGATCTGAAGAAAAGAATAAGAGGCAGGCATCCTCTTGTAACTCTGGTTTACATCAATTTACTACTGACCATATTGTATGGAGTTCTAATTTTTAAACAGCCATGCAAAAAATTTAACAAGAAACTGAAGAGAAATCTTCAGTCAATGAAGTGATTCAGAGTAAATAGCTTTACAAACTAGAGACATGAATTCGCAATTCTTTGACTACCAGTCAAGATCCACCCCCCACCCCCCCCCCCCCCCCCCCCCCCCCACCCCCCCAACCCCACCCCCGGGTTTTTCCCAATGGAAATTCCATGTCTTTAGATTGACATACAGTTTAATGGAGCTTCTGCCCTTTACAGTTAGATGTGAGAATGGTTCAACAAAGTACAAAGCATGGTACGCCGGGCATTTCATATTGTACTGGTTCGGTACCGGTATCTGATACGGGAGGTGTTGATATCTGATATGCCAAAAAAATTTCATACCATACCATACCGTACGGATATTGTACTAGTATAGTACTGATACGGAGTTTGATACTAAGACGGCGAATCTTGGTTCGAATCTCTATATGTGGATATTAAGTTTATTTGCTGTTTACTCTGCGTAAGAGACCCCAGTTACTGCCCCTCCACACCGCCCCGGGCCCCTTCTGAGATGGACGCAACAAGCTTATCAATGTTTTGACTGAACACCTCAATTTCTTCCCTGGATCAACATATAAAATCTGGATTAACATATATTTGGATGTACATTTTCTCGTAATAATATTCGTCCATTCGGTTTCTTATCATGGAAATGCATAAGAGCTCACAGGAGATACATTGGTTAATAAAAAAAATAGAAAAATATTATCATCTCTTCCCTCTTCTAACTCTATTGCAACATGAGAAAGAACTGGTTTTACTGTCACAAAAACCTCCTTAAAATGCAATACACCAGAGATATCCTAAAAAGAATGGAGTTCGGATGATCGCTGGTTCGCAGCTGAACCGAAGTGATGAAATCTTTTGACTTCATACAAGAGAACTTGATTTTAACCCATCCTAACTCGATGGAGTTTCATGAGCATGAGTTATGTATAGATGCAAAAGCAAAATATGGGAAAGTAGAAAAGTTTAGCAAGAGAGAGAGCGCCGATAGAAGAGTTTTTCCTAGTTACAGAAACTTGGAAAGATAAAATATTAAATCAACCTTTTTAGGTGCATGTTTGGAAAATCCAACAGGATTGAGTTCGATTTTCGACAGAAACCGAACCTATTAGTCTACCTAACCTATATTCTTCTAAAGGCTCATTTTAATCTTAGTCTAAATTCTATTTGTTGGCCTGCATGAAGAATTCCTTCTATAGAATTTGGGCTGAAGAGGTATTGAATTGATATGGGTCTACTCAAATAGGATGCCCACTCTATGAATCCAATAGAAAATCCAGCCCAACCCTATTGAATTTTTCAAATAAACCTTAAATCGAATTAGTAATTCTAAAAGTAGAATTAATTGCCCATATGATCTCTCGTTGTCTCTAGATTTGCAAGGAAAAGCCTCTTTGGGAAGATCTTATCGGGTGGAAGATCCTCCAGCATCCAAACATTAGATTATGTACGAGACAGCCAACATGTAATTTTTCTTATCGAAAAAAATATAATTTTAGATTAGATAACCATTTTCCTCAAATTAAGCCATATAATTTTTATCGAACCTATCTATACATTATATCAGAAAAAAAAAAGAAAAAGAAAAATGATCCAGTTGCACCGAACCTGATTTAGGTAACTTTCCACATGAACATCCTAGGATGACCCAATACCAAAAATTTTCGACTTGGTTAAGTAAATTTTGTTTTGGCGTGTACCGTTTTACTTATTCAAGAAATACCCTTAAAACAATATTTTACTAAAAAACCGCCCTCTCCGTGCGGCCCATGTCGCTGCGAAGGCCCACTTTGGACACCATAGAAAGAAGGAAGGCCCAGTTCGGACGGTAGGTGTATAAATAGAGGCGGCGGCCCGGTCGGAGCCCGGCAGCAGACGTTGAAATCCTAGGTTTTTGGCGGGCGAGAACGCGCCCCTCTCCTACGCCTGCCAGTGCCAGCCGATCCCTTCCCTCTTCTCCTCTCTGGAAGAATTAGCGTTTCTCCTCTTCGAGTCGATGGCTCACAGATTGCATCGTTTCCGGGGCCTTTCTAGGGTTCTTTTTCGGCATTTTCATTCAGGTGCTTCTCCGATCCATCCTCATCTCAGCTCATTTCTCTTCGTGGTTTAATCTGTTCACGAGTTTAATTTTCAACGGAGATAAGAAGTGTCGTTGGATTTAGTTATCGTATTTTTCTTCGACGGTGGGATTAATCTTTAAATTCTTGCATCTTTGAAAGAAAGTTCTCTTGTTCTTTTAGCTTATTGGAACCCTCTTCTTGATTTCGTTGTTCCCCCCTCTTTCCTCAAATACGGTGTTGCTATTCGTGTTCCGTGTGGAAACCCTACCGTCTCGATCCAGTTGCGAGTCCTTTACATGAAAACTAAATTTCGCGGAGTATAGCATTTTCTTGATTTCTTCATGATTTTCTTTTTCTTTTCTTTCAATGGAGACGCAAATTTTCTATGGATTTTATCAGCGCTTTTTCCTTCCGTGGTCGGTTATTCCTTAAATTTGCACATGTTTAAAGAAAGAGCAGTTGTCCTTAGAGCCTCTTTTCTTGTTTGCATCCAGCCCCCTTTTTCATTTCCAAAACATCTTGATTTATCTGCATCTGGTTTATGAGGACTAAATTTTGCTGAACATGGGATTTATATGCTCGACTTCTTTATGACTATATTTTCCAATAGATAAACGATTTTTATTTGGACGTAATCATTTTTTTTTTTAAAAAAAAAACTTTGGCAGGATTCCTTTTTAAACTTCCATTTTTTGGTTCAAATAACATTTGTATCTTTTTAAACAAAGATCACTTGTTTTATTGAGTTTCATGGAAACATCTTGATTGCTTTTCTTTCTTTTCCCTCTTTCTTTAAATGTTGGATTGTTTTTAAATTTCTATTTGGAGACCATAAAATTTGCAGATAACCAAATTTCACTAAATTCTTCTGTTACTAGTAATGGATCCTGCACTTTCTTCCGAAACTATTTTGTTATTATCCATTATACCTATATATTGTTGTGTTTTGAGTATGTGCTAATGGTTAAGGGCCCCTTTAGTATTGCTTTTATTTTCTGTTTTTGTTTTCAAATGCCCAAGAAGAAAAAAATGAACTAGACTGAGCAACACGAATGATAAAACCTTTTAGTGTCTTTAAATTGTTTTGTAAAATCTTAAGATCTTTTGTTAGCAAAGGTTTATTACTTTTTTTTTAAAAAAAAAGGTTGCAAATAAAAGAAAATAATAGCACAAGTTTTTGCGCACATGCTATCTCCAACATCAATCTCCATGTGATATTGGTATTGCATTAATTCGTAGACAAACAAAACACAAAATCGAAAACAATGATACCAAACAGGCCTTAAGATTGTAGCTATGAAGATTTCTATCTTCAGTGTCATGGCTTAAAGTAAGTGCAGCCTTCTGTGGAGGTGTTGGCCAGAAGCTATAAGGAAAGATCTAATGAAACAAAAGTATCAACTGAAAGAGGTGGAAAAAATGAAAGAGGCAAAAATGCTGATGTCTAGATCTTCTTAATGTAAACATATTTATAAGTGACATGCCTTGTCCTATAAAGTGGATTTTTTTTTTTAAGGATCCTAGTTATCAAGGTTCATGATCCAAGAAGTCAAAAAAAGACATTGGCCTCAACTAGGGAAAGCCTCAAAGGTATAGTAGCGTAGCTAAAAACAGGTGAACCCACAAACTGACTACCCATACTCCGAAAATTGAGTTCTAACTCAGCATATTTCTAGTTGAATTGATCCTTCTTTCAACACATCTCACATAAAATTGCTAAATTTCCGTCATTTTATCCATGTTAAGATTGTCGTAAAAAGCTTACCAAACAAATACGTCGCTTTTCTCCTTGCTGGAAACAAATTTCATGAGAACGTATTCTCATCTCTATGTTGTTTACTCGATCAGGTTCAGTGTCAAGGAGAAAACTTCCTAATAGTTTTGCAACCTCTGTTACATCAATTTTTGCGGAGAAGAGACAAGAATATGGTAGCAGCCGACCAAATTCGCAGGTAATTCAAATTCACTGCATCTGGATATCTTAGTCCTTATCCATGGATATTTTCTTTTCCACGTGAGACATTGTCTGACAGCATGTATCAGTCAATTTTACTAAGATACAAGCATGACATTGTACCATAACAACACTCATCACAAGCTTGAAAAGATGCAGAGTCAGGTCAACAGCCTCACAAGTATGTGCAAAGTTATGCTATGGACTTTGGGTAATTCCTAAATATATTATCTTGTATTGGTTAGGTTTTTTTCAATCTCTAAATGACTAGCCTTTTTGGAAAGAAAAGATGCATTACATATTGAACATGCACTGCTGTTTTTGATAAACATCAATGGAAACATATGCACCTTGCCATATCATCGTAATGAAAAAGTAAAAACATAATTAAAATTGACAGGTCTTATACAAGTTACAGTTTTTGAAAAGCTTGGATTTACTAAGGCCTCGTATAGTATTGTTGTAGGTAGTGGAGCTTTTGTCTATAAGGTTTTGGGAAGTAGAGCTTTCACTAGTATAGTTTTAACAAAAAGTTGTTTATTGTTTGGTAATTATATTTTTAAATTGTTGTGGAACTTCAACATCTCTTCGATACTCAATCTAGGAAAGCGCTTTTAGTATCAAGAAATGACAATAAAGGATATTTCAATCATCTAACTATTTGTACCATCAAAAATTATTAATTATGAAGTATTTGAATTTATAAATCATTTATTTTGATATTTTAATCTAAATAATATAATAAATAACAATTTTTATATTAATTATGAAAGTATTATAATTTATTTTATTATAATAATATTATTTTCACAACTATTATATTTATTTAAATATATTATAATAATATAATATTATTATATGATAATAATAAAATATAATAGTATTATAATCATGACATTAATATTATATTGCCATAATATAATATAATATTAGTTATACATATTTTATATTATATGTTATTATAAAATATTATTAATATAAGATTATTTTTATATTGTAATCTAAACAATATAATAAATAGTATAATTATTCTTTTGGGATGATTACCAAGTAATAAAAAAATATCATGAGGTTGAAACTCAAAATTCTAAATTGCATGATTATGGCAATAAAAAGACACAAACCTAAATGATTATGGGAATAAAAGTATTTTAAATTAATTTTAAAACAATTCTGTTGTGGGGCTCGAACCTAAGTCTCTCTGTCAAGCTTTCAAAAAACAGCTTGCTGATGCATCTCAAGTAAAGTATTTGTCCAAAAGCTCCAAATTGGACCTTTTTCTTAGTAGACTTTTTTCAGCTTTGGAGGAAGTAGAAAGTGGTTTCAAATTTTTTACCAAACACCTCAAAATCACCCAAAAGTGATTCTGGCCCTCCAAGGAGCACTTTTTGGCTCTCTACAAACAATGCCAAACGGCGCATAAATATTACTAGTTTTCATTGCAGGTTGCTATGTCGAAATAGACTTTGAAAGTGTTAAGTAACCCATTGTATTAAATTGTAGTTCTGAGTTCTAACTTACAAATAACAGCTAATTTTCAGGTGCTCAATGACATCAGAAGGACAACATGCTTTAGTTTCACATGAAGAAGTGTTAGCCTTTATCAAATCCACATTTGGTGAACTTCAAGGTAAAATATTGATTTTCAATGTTCTGGAAATATCTCTCCTTGCATATATTCCTATGACATCTTAACATCAGCATGATGTTCTTGTATATAAAAGCGTTTATCCTATAATCTGAGCTGTGATAATATAATGGGCCAATTGCAAAAAATTATGTTTCTGTCCTCCTGCTAATTCTTTTCTTCTAATTTTCAAGTTACCTAGGTTCCATAACAAAAAAAATGTACCTAGGTTTGTTTGGCTTAGGGGAAAAGTGATTAGTTGCTGCATGGTTAATGCAAATTCTAGTCAAATGGCTGTAGGTAATATCCTTTTATAGTGACTGTAGGTAAGGGATTAGAGACCACTAGTGATAGGTTGTAATTCCTTTAAATAATCATCCTTTTGCTCTATGAGAGGAAATTCACCAATGTGATTTCTCCATTTCTCTTATATGAAATGGGTTGTTGGATATCAAATTAGTGAGGTAAAATCATAAATTTGTGTATCTTCAAATTTTGGTCGGCAGAACATTAAATCTGTATATTGTGGCAAAGAAGAGTTTCATGAACCTGGGTCCATGTTAGATTGGCTAGTTAGCTCTTTTCTTATATGATGGTATTAAATATTAGAGGGAGAACAAGATGAATGCAAAAAATTAGGGGGGACATCTAACCCTTGTAGTGCATAAAGAGAATCTACTGAACAGCATACCTTTTGTATTGCATGAATTTTATTTATTTTCATTTTGCCTTTGTGATGCAGGACCAAATCATTGTTGGCTGAATAATGTAGATGGTGGCATAAAATCTTTCAATCAACATGGAATATTTTTGGTGCTTGTGAATGCAACTCTTGATTATTCTACATCACGTAGTCACCATGAATGTATCTTTCCAATTGAAAGAGTAAAATTGCTTCAACAGAGGTAGTTGTGTTTAGGCACATATTTGTATTTATATAGTTTCCTCAACATGTGCGATAATTATTTTTATACTTCTCTTCTTGTAGGTACCCAAAACTTAATGTTTTTGCTTTGCAATATGGAAGTTCAGTCAATTCAATTGCTACTCATACTGAGCTAATTCAAACTATCATGGAGGAGTATATTACATATCCTGTCTTGATATCAGAAAAGAATTTTGCTATGGTGAGGCAGAAATCTTTATTAGTGAGTTATTGCACAAATTAGCATAAATATTTTACTATCCTTATGTGTCTCCCCTTTTTGTCGATAGCATCATCTTTTTGGTCACATCTGTATTGTCAATTTGTCAGCAGAATTTTCTAGATCCAGGGCTTTCCCAATCTGATATAGGTGCTGGCAATGTTGACTAACACGTGACATGCCAGTTTGGCATTGTATGGCTTAATTTGGAGCCAAAAGGCATTTGTTTAAATTTTTATAAGTTTGGCATGGCTATACAAGCGTCAGCATAGCACGGCACAGCATGGCCAGCCACTAGCTGACATGCCTCGTGCCTGTGGAGTTTAAAATTTTTGATCATTCATCATGATGTTCATTTTTATGGGCATCTGGATGTGTCTTTATTTTTTCCTTACTGTTGTTATGACATGCCATCTTTTCTGGGATTTTGCTAGTCTTAAGTTTATGCACCTTTGAAATTTTTTCTTTCATTTTAAATGAAACCTTCTTCATGCATGTATCAAGTAAAGGAGACTTAGAGACATAAAGAACTCAGGTCATCACCCTCAGCTTTCATTGTTCGCGAAACAATGCATCTTCACTAATGGATCAAAATGAGCGAACAATGCCCTTCATCAAGCATGCCTATCAACATTTTTCTCATGTACTGATCCACAACAGAAGAAAATGCAATTTATTAAGTGTCCTTACTTGAATATAATTAATTTGTGTGCATCGTAAATTTCAAACAATAGATTTGACTATGATCTGAGCCCCCCTTCCCCCAATTTCAATTTGTTCTATTATGTGACATTTTGTTGGAATTATGTATTTTTGGATGTATTCAGATGACAAATGGTGCATGCTACTTGCTATTTGAAGGCTCTACAAATCGTCTGTTCCATCTTAAGCTCGATGAAGAGCTTGGAACCCTTGCAAAAGGTAACCCTCTTGCAGTCTTCTTGGATAATATTCCGTAACTATCATTGACATTTCACAGTATATGGAGAAATCTAAGCAGTTGACTATAATAAAGTCATTTCTTTGATGAAATTATGTGATTTAGGAATCTATATGTTTCCATGGTTTTCATAATTCTTCAGTAGTTTTGATTTTCAGATCTTCATGGGCACCCTTTTAAACATCTGGTTACCATAAAAAGGTCAAGCATGTAAAATATCAAAATTATTAAACTTACATGAAGGACTATTTTGTGCTCTCTTTGCCTGTATACCATGTGAAACAGTTTCAGCAAAATAAAATGAAGCACTTATGGTTGAGAAACATTTGGGAAAAGCTAATTGTTATGCAGGCAAAGTGACAACACTAATCAGTTGCTAGAACCTAGAACAACTTTAGCTTGCTGATTGTCTTTGTGAGATGTCAAGGACAAACTATAGTGATCTAGCTGATATGCACTAAAATGAGTCTTAGATTCTCAAATAGTGGATAAAATGGTGGACATTTTTTGATGAGACATCATGTGATTAATCACTACGAAAAATTAATGGACATCCTCATAAGCAGAGGACTGTTATAAATGTGAACAGTCAAAAGGAAGAGAAATAGACCTAGGAGAATATCAAACTTGCTCTTGCGGACATTTTCTTAATGCGTATTCGTATCTTGTAATTCATAAATTCAGATCTTGTGACTAACTTGGCTGCATCAAAAAGATTCATATTTTATTTAAATTGGCAGTAGCATTTTTTATAAGACACGTGACATTCCATGTATAATTGTTCTAATACTGAAAATTAGTTTTATTGTAAAATCATTGGAACGCGAAATTGTTATACTTCAACTAGATTCCATGTAGTGATGTAAATAAAAACTTATATTATTAGTATGTTTATTATCTTTGCTGAAACAATTTTGTCAAGCATGAACACAAAATTTGATAGTACAATCTTCATTGTTCCAAAGATAGGAAGCGGTATTAAAATCTAACCTTGAAAATTGAACCATGATGACAGTTTAGAAAGTCTAGTTCCAACTCTTCGTGCCTTCTTTTTTTTTTGTGCCTTATCTTGCATATAATGAGCATATTTTTCCTTGCATTATTGTTTTTATATGCTATGACTTAATAGCCTGAAGCAGGAAGTGTCTCCGTGCAGTATTTATATTAAAAGATATCAGTGATCATGAATTAAACTATCTAGATTGATGTGCTTCAAGAAAGAGACTAAAAAATTCAACTAACTGCAAAAAAATAGATGTAGCTGTTCCCTTGACTATTTATGGTCACTGTGCTTGATCTTGTGGTGATTGGAATTGTTAGGAAGTGGCTGGAACCAGAAGCAAGATTCCAAAGTTGCTTTTATAATGTTTTTTGGATCTTCATAAACAATTTAGTCATTTTGCATGCCGCACTTACTAAACTATTAAAATGCTATAGGCGGTATGTGAGAAAGCATTGTACTTGCTTTATATGCATATGGCTATGCTTGAAGCTAGCTTAGTTGCTGTTGAACTGGGGGTGTAATAGAATGATATGATGCCCCTGATAATGTTTTCTTATCTAAGTTTTACAGACTGAGGTTTGATGATCTGAGACGTTTCTTTAAGTTCATGCATATTATGAAGTTTGGTACAAATCTTACATCAAAATATGAGTGCATTTTTCTTACACAAAAAAAATTGATATTAACCTTATTGATGAATTTGTGTTATATATGTGTTTGGCTGTACTGATATTAATTGTAATCAAAATTGCAAGCTTTGAAATGAGTATTACTAATTTCTTACTTCAATCCCAATCAATGTATTTCATGCAGCAATAGAGGAACTCAGTGTGCTACAGAAAGAGAGTGCTGCCACCATTCAAAGCTCAAATTTTGATAGAACGAGACAGCTTGAGGTTATCAAGGAACCACATTTTTGTTCTTTCAGAAACTTGCTTCTGTACTATCCAGGTATGGTTTGTTTTCTCATTTATTTTTAATTAACATTTTATATTGGTCATAACTGTAGATGTTCATCTTAGGTCATTTGTCATGCAGTTATGTCATGTAGTCGTTTTTCTATCTATAATTAGGTCATGTAAAATATGGTCATAACCATGTTATCTTGTTTCTTGTCTTTTCTCTTCTCTTTTTTTTTTGTTGATCATTCTAGGGTGTTTGTCTGTGGATGAAGATGGAAATCGCATATTCATTTCTGACAGCAACCATCATCGGATCATCATAGCTGATGGCGACGGGAAAATTTTAGATTGTGTAAGTATGGTATTGATTGTTTGTCACATGATGAATAGATGCGTAGCTATAGCTTTAGGGTTTTAGGGTGTGTGCGTGTAATTCGTACGTATATGCATGCATATGTATGTATGCATGCATATATAGCAGATGATGGATATTGTTATGTTGGGGAAGTACTTTGGTTATGGAAAAAAATTTTATTTGTCTATATTGCAGAAAACAATCACCTTAACCATGTGCATCAATCTTGTCTCAAATATTTGGTCAGCTTTATGGTCCTTATCTTGAAGCATTCGTATTTTGGGCCACCTCCAAATGTTATTTCTTCCTTTGTATAACAAATGTTGCTGCAGAAAACAATAATTTTCCTTGATAAGAAAGATTGGCAGCTGAAGATTCATAACCAGCCCCGGTTTGGTGATGATTATGATGGTGTTTTATATTTCAATAAAAAATAATTTGGAGCTATTATCAATTTATATTTGGCTGCTCTTTAGGAGAAAAAAAAAGAAGTTGAAAGGACTTGTGAAGTAGCACTTCTTAAAAATATCTTCAACAGAAAACGGGAAAAGGTCTTTGCTTATTTTTCCTTTTTTCTAAATTGTAGAATAACAGTCTCGCTAAGTATGACATCTAAGTGGCGAAGCCCTCGAAGTACAGTTATGGTATTTTGGTATCTGATTTTCCTCTTGAAGGAGCTTTGTGATGTGAAGAACAAATTGAAGTTTTCTGCACTGACCTAAAAGCAAACTAAGACTTTAAAAGTAGAAGCTATCTGATCCTTATTTCCTTTCACTGCTAGAAGAAACCTGATTTAAAATAATATTTATAAGCATTCCATGTGGAAAAATTGCTTTTCAAGAGAGAAAAATGTGATATATGATAAATAATTGTGCTTTTTCTTTCAGCTTGTGTTTACTGATATATTAGCTTGTCTGAGCTAAAGGTATTTTTAGCTAGTAAGTAGGTGTGTAAAATTGAAGGCTTTGTGATTGCACATATATTTTAAGCGATCTGGTGTTGAGAATACATGATTTTTTATTGTAAGTCCACAATCTGTAACCTTAGTAAGTCATTATTCATGCCACCATGGGATTGATTGCTTGATTTCATGCGAAGTAGGGAAAATATTTTAGAGATTTGATGGTCTTTTTCATTTATGATTTGGCACTCTGGTTTCATTTATCTTTTGGTGCATTCATATTTCCTTGTGTAGGTCTTTTTCAATGAAATTCAGTGGTTCAGGAAACATACATCTTAATATTTATCTTTGTATTGCCTTCAACATTGTGCATGAACATAGTTCTTATAATCTAGTGTATGGAATCTTGAATTATTTTATCATAATCTTGCTTCTGTGCTGGCAATCTATTATCACATAATAATTCCAACCTCTAAAATTTGCAAGTAGACTTGAACTAACTTCATATTGCAGATTGGTTCTTACCCTGGTTTTGAGGATGGTGAATTTGGATCTGCCAAATTATTGCGGCCTGCTGGTTCTTTCTATTGCACTGCTGAAAATTGCTTATATTTTGTGGACTCCGAGGTATAACGTATAACTTGATAGCTATGATAACTATGATACTTTGTTTATGTAAATCTTATATTGATTTCCAAATAATGTATACTATTTGTTCTTCAGAGTATTTTATGTGTTAATACCTATGAAAATGGACTCTTTCAAGATATCTATATCTGATTGTTGAAAAAAGGCATTTCACACAAAAAGGGCTTTTGATACATGAACAGTAAAATGGAAATTATCCTTTTGTTGTTTTGGAGCTGATGTTTCGTTGTTTGTAGTCAGTAATCACCACAAAACATAACCAGCATTACCGGGCCACCTGTTCTTATTGAGGTCTGAGTTACCAATTCAAGCAAGCCTTTTCCAATTTCACTTCACAACTTATGTCCAAATTCTGAGGCTACAAGCCCTGCCCCCCCTCCCCACAACTTTCCAACCCTTCTGCATACATCCAAGCTGTTCCTGTATCAGGCTATCGGCCATCCTGTATCAATTTATAGTTATGAGATTGTACACTTTCACCTGATGTGAAGACTTTTCTCTTTCAGTAGATTTGCAAGTTCGGCTTTAGATTTTTGCACAATAATCCTAGCTTATTTATCTGGATTTTTGCTCTTGTTTTCTGTTGTGGCATTTTCTTTAATTTAGTTTTTCAACCTTGCTCGATATTATACTTGTTATTTTGTAATGTTTCGTGGCTATATTAAGAGTTATATGAGTAGTTTTCTGGCAATGAGATCCAGCAGTAGATATTCATGCTGTTTATTTGTTGTTTCTATATATCCTTTCCTGATAGAATCATGCAATTAGAAGAGCTGATATGGAAAAAAGGATGTTGGAGACTGTATACCCTGTATGTGTACAAAAAAATACTGGTATATGGAGCTGGATCTTGGATAAACTTGGACTTGCAAGAGAAATTGCTCAGAAGCCTAAGGAATATGAGCCAGACTTCGTTGCTTTTCCTTGGCACTTGATGAAGATAGGGGAAGATGACCTCTTAATTACAAACCGCAGGTAATATATGCCATCTACCTTTATTTTTATATTGTAGAATCCACATTAGTACTATGTTCCCTTTGTATCCTTGATTTTCATACATCATTTGTTTCTGTCACATACACATGAATTTTGAGACACAATAATGCTCACTTTTGGTCATGATGGTTTTCGTGTCGTTCAAGAAGATATGCTTATGTAAGAACCCATATGTATTCTCTTCACTTGTGATAAAAACAAGCTTTAATGCTTGTGAGCTTTGTTATTTATAAACCTTTTACCAATTCTGTCAGTTCACAGTATGGTCTATGTTCAAGTAAACACAAATTCGATTTTGAACTACAATTTTAGCAACCATTAAACTTTTCCATCTGTGACTTGGTATTGGTGGGTGATAATTATGACCACCTAATTCACATTGTTTGCAGCATTATGAATAAAAAAAATTTATAGGACAACTTGTTCCATACTATCTGGGAGGATACTCTTAAAAGTCCGTGTTTGATTATCCCAGGCATACAAACATCCAAAAACACATACAAAAGCCTTCAACTTTGAAAGTAGAAAAGCTAGTAGCATGTTACATAAACAGAGTTGTCAATTCGGATTGCTTCATGCTAAGTTAGGTATTTTGGTTTGAACCAGCACATTGCGAGAAAGAGAGCAAAATAAAAAATTACAATAAGAAATTTACCTATAGAACATATGGATTGGGTTCTTTTGACCAAACCTTCTGACTGCTAAGTATATTGTGGCCTTTCTTTTTGTTTAATGGTTTTTATATCAATTTACTTTTCTGTAGTTTTGAGACATCTTGGATCATAAGCGTGGCAACTGGTGAGATCAAAAAAGTTTTAAGAGGTTAGTTATCTTCTTTTTCTTTTCTATTATATCTTATTTTGTATGCTTCAACTAATTAACCTACTTAAAGGTATTCCAAATATCATGGAAATATGGGAGCACACAATAATGGAGAAATTGTCACTGCCGAAGGAGATTTATGAGAATTGGTCACCAGAAGAAGGACTTCAACATTCCTTTTCTTTAGAGGGAATTCCTCATGCTGGTTTGGTGTCATCAATTGCGAACCTTCAGAACTACACAATTTTTTCTGATGCAGGTTGGTGAGTTACATATGGATGAAGTCTATGTTTCTATTTCCAGAGTCACAGCAAATTGTTAACACATTTTTTTGTTCGTGTGTTTCTTCAATTAGCTGGTCAAAGGGTTCTGAAGTTTCATAGGGAATCACAATGCATTTCCTGCTTCCAGTTCTCAAACTTGGGGGTCCTTGGGCTACCATATTGGTTGGTATGCCCTCTTGAGAGAGTTTGTAGTAGGTGAGATGCTCCAATTCAATTTTCTATCTATATTCTTTGTTATTTAAAGTTCTATATCACCCTTTTGAGGGTAGACAAGGAACTTTATGATGTTTTAGCCTTTCAGGAGTGATTTCGAGTCATTCTGCTTTCTAATTCTAGTCCTTTGACATCTTCTATGATGTTCCAGTGGATATTCGGGCAGGTCATGGAGTGAGCATCTTCATTCCTTCAATGTGCTTCCTGGTATTATTGACATCCTTGCCCATTTACCATTTCAAAACCTTTAGGTTTTGTTATGTTTATGCATTCCTTTTTTTCTCTATGGCGAAGTTATATGCATGTTTGATATGCCAAGCTTCATTGTCTCACTGGTGTGATATGAGCTGTTTCATTCTTAATATTGACCTACTTAAAACAAGTATTGAATATGTTTATCTAATATGTTAATACTTGAAATGTTGCTGTCAGTGGATCATGATATCTTATTGCTAACTCTTACAGTGTTCCCAGCTTCATTATGTTATGACCAATCACCTTCCTTTTTTGTGTTTTTTTATTATTAATTTTACCAATGCTATAAGCTAATAGTTGACTTTACCTGCTCTTTGTCATATGACTTTTCCTGTGTTCTCACTTTTTTATAAACACAGGTAGGTGTAATATACAGGTTTATGTAGATATCCCACTGGGTACTGAACTGGCAACACCAATGGAGGAGAGTTGTATCTGGCGCCAAGCAAGAGGATCTGCTGTTGAACTTTCTGGATCAGGAGATGGCATAAGCACTGAGAAGGTATCAACCTCTCAGAGCTCCTTTTTCTTTTTTGACTTGCACTCAGGATCATGATACTATTTTCATTGTTTTTAATAATTTGAAAAACTTTGGATGGTATACAAGGTTGGTGTTGCACAACAGTGGTTTGATGAGTTGGATAACCTTGCCTTCTCAAAACCTGAGTTGGAAGCAGACATCCAAGATGAAGAAGTACCTCCAGGTAGAGGCTTCCAAGATAAGGACAAAGTGCATTTTGATTGTGCTGTCAGCATCAGTCCTGGGACTGGTGAGGTATGATTCTTGTATCTCAATTATGTTGAGACAATATAAAGTAGAATCAAGATAACAAGTGCGGGCTTATGTCTTTTCGTTCGAGTGGAATAATAGGAAAGTATTTTGGTACACCATAAATTTATTAACATAATTCTCATGGGGAATCCCAATAAAAAATTCGTGTTAAATCCTTGGCTGTGGTTGTAACCAGGCCAAATCAAGAGGTTCCTCTGGTGCATTCTGGTAAAATGAATCTGTGTCGGTGTTTTGTTGATTATTTGCATGCTTCTGGAAATGGTATGTTGAGAGGTTATAGTTGTGTGTGTTGCTTTCTGGTCCTTTGGGGTCAAGGCTTAGATTGTGGTTCTGGAGGATGTTATGTCTTTGAGATACATAATTTTTACACCACTACTTTGTGGTGGAAGCTGCTTCTTGGAATGATGAACCTTGTAGTTGATGATAAACCTCAGAGATTGTCTGTTTTGTTTTTTGGAATAAGGGGCTTGCCTCTACTGGCTAAGCATACATATTAAGCACGGTGCTACTAAGGACTGTTATTAACAATGGGGTTGAGGGGGTTATCTAGTTTGTAATCTTGCGGTATATTGTCTTCATTAACATTTTTATTTAGGCAGAACTCCGGTGTAATTATTATTCCTTTTATTTGGAACCAGGAGAATAGTTACATTCCATGTTAAAGACAGCTACTAAGTGCTAGTCTTGATAAGTTTAAAGCTTTGTTTAGGCAATGTTCTGTTATGTGTTATTGAGTTACAATACATGTTGAGTATTGATTTGACAAAACGCAATGAAATAGCAAGTGATCCCTGCCAAGTTGTGTTTTGTGACAGGCACATTTCACATGTCCTGTATTTGACCATCTTTCTGCATGTTGGTGTTTCACTATATTCTTAAGCACTTTTTTTAAGAAAAAGCCAAGGGTAAAAAAAAAAAAAGGAAAAAAAGGAAGACTGCATTTGTAACTTTTCACCATCTCTCTGTTGTTTTGGGTTTCAAATCTCTATTTGCAAACAGAGTTGGTAATCATCATGGTTTTGAATGTCTGCTCGTTTTTTTTTTCATTGCAGGTGGTTGTTTCTGCTGTTCTCTATTTGAAGGTAAAAAAAACACAAGATAATGGGGAAGAACAGAAGAATATAGCAGAGAGGATTCTGGACTACCAGAAGCATGAAGATAGAATATCAGAGAATGCTTGCACTGAGTTGCTTTTCAAAACTTGTAGGGACATGCAATATATGATATTCATGAAACCTTTGCATCTCAGAATAAGGCTCGAGTGTGGTGATCATCCAGCTGCTGAAACGAATAAAGAGACAATCACCACTGATTCCATGATAAATATCAATATATCTTTAGACTAAATTATATAATATTTCTGTACTGAGTTATATATTCAATTTTGATTTTGCTGCTTCAATATTCCCAAGCTTGTCATTAGCATTGTTTGCAAGTAATTTTCTTTGTTAGCTTTAAACAAGAAAATTAGCCCCTGACATGCAGGAGAATGAGTTTCTCTTATTCAGAGTGGATAGATAATATTTTTGATTGAGATAATATGAATTCGCTACCAGTGAGGCGGTCAATAAATGCCCGTTTCACAGATAGGTTAGTGGTGGCGTTTGTGCTAGAGTAGCATTTATTTAGAAAACGTCTTTCGTGACTTTTAAAAGTTCGCAATTTCCATATAAAAAGGATAGAACAGCTTTTGATTCCCCTTTACTACTTTCCTTTAAAATTTCTAACGTTTGCCTTTCATACATTAATCAATATTAGGTAGTTGTTTAATATTTTCATTTATGTGCACAAAATCAATTGTTTGGTTTTAAGCCGCTCAATCCCGTATGAACGGTTGGAACAAGCAGTACAATGTATTTTCCCTTTAGAGGTTTTTGCTATTTTTTTTCTCAAAAAAAGAAGAAGAGGTTTTTGCTATATGAATAATTGTATTTATGGTTTTCTCGAGCCCCTCTTCTAGGAGCATACGAGTCCTGAGCCTTCTCTTGCATAGCAAGTCCACTTTGGCGGGGTTGTGGAATCCAGACTGGCATTCTTAAACCGAGTATAACGATATGATCGGACAAGTTGATGACTGAAGTGGTCAATTTCTTAGCACGGGGGTGGGACATTCTTTTTTTTTATTTATTTTTTTTTTGGTACATAATAAGGGAAAGGGGAAAGAAAGGGACAAGCCCACCACCGCGTAGCAGCCTCTACTGGGCCCCCACTCCGTCAGGAGAATATTCGACGCGGGCAGAAATGACCGTGTGTTAGGCACCCCGGTTAGTTTTACTCATATCCTCTTTATTCGTCGGCCGGCTCAGTGACCCCTCTGGGCTCCGGCACCTGTAGAAAGAATTTTATTTGGCTGAAGAGCTAATTCGTCGAATTGTTCAGTATTATAGGATTGTCCTTAATTTATGCTGAGCGTGAGAACCAAGTGAGTGTATAAAGTTTCATTACTGGGCTTGGCTTACTCATTTGTTCTTAAAATTTATGGTAATAGTTCGTACTTATACGTACCGACCATTTTGTACCGGTATCGAACTGGTATGCATTATAGAAGGTATACTGATACAGTGACACTTGGTACGTCGAACTGGATATCATACTATACTTGATAAAATGGTATAGGTACTGAGTCCGGTATTCAGGCGGCAAACTTTGCTTGTGCCTGTTTTAATAATTGACTTCGCTCCACAGTAGGTCTGCCATGAGGAAACATTATAATTTTCAAATCAACCAACTCTAGCTACGATAATTACTGATGATTTCCTGTTTAAAGCATCAGCCAAAATATTTGCCCTTTTTGGGTGGTAATTAATAGTAAAATCATAATCTTTTAATAGCCGTAATCACCTTCTCTATCTTAGATTCAGCCATACATCAAACTCTTGTGCTTGGTATAAACCTCACGAGGCTTCCCATATAAATAGTGCCTATATTTTCAACGCAAAGGCCGCACCTACTAGCTCTAAGTCATGAATGGGGTAATTCAGATCAAATAGTTTCAGCTGATTAGATGCATAGGCTATTACTCTTCCATTTTGCATCATGATACAATCCAAATCTTTCAAAATGAGTCACCGTAAATGGTAAAATCTCTTATCCTAGATGGAACGGTCAAGAGGGCTGTAGGCATGTTTTGATGGACTTGGACAGGTCTGGAATTGAATTACAGCTGCATCATC
This sequence comes from Phoenix dactylifera, assembly GCF_009389715.1. NCBI lineage: Eukaryota > Viridiplantae > Streptophyta > Magnoliopsida > Arecales > Arecaceae > Phoenix > Phoenix dactylifera. Next base: position 10,802,233 of record NC_052408.1, on the reverse strand, counting down.
TTGATATCCAGCTTGCTGATTTTAAAACTCACCTTACCCTAATTGATAGGATCAAGGTTGTCTCGGGAAGGAGATCCAGAATTATAGAAAATCAGAAAGGCAATAGGATATGGTTCCAGATAGAATTCAGGATACATGAAGATACCTCTCTCAGGATTGGTAGTATGTTGCATATCTCTTGATGTGGGGTCGGAACCCCGACACCAGCCCGCACACCGGACGAGCAGGGAAAGCATCCGCGTCCTCCCCGAGGTATTGTCCGCTCTGGGATTGCCGCTTCGGGTCTGCAGGAGGTCGCCCAGGGCCGGAGCCCAATGACAGTCCCGAGCCCTGCCGGCACGGGGGTCCGTGGAGGTTGCCCCCTACCCTCACGGTTTTGTCCCGCAAAAGGGCCCTCGCAGATGAGAGAGTGCTGGAGCAGCTCAGCTCAGAGCGAATGTGGTATTGTCCGCTTTGGGAACTGTGGGCCCTAGAGCTCGCACGGGGTCGGTCCCCACCTGCAGGCGCGTAGCAGCTGGACAGGTGTCCCTCACGGTTTTGTCCCCCCGTAGGGGGGCCCTCTTACCTCCAGCCCGTGGGCCTTCGGTGATGAGAGAGTGCTGGAGCAGCTCAGCTCAGAGCGAATGTGGTATTGTCCGCTTTGGGAACCGTGGGCCCTAGAGCTCGCACGGGGTCGGTCCCCACCTGCAGGCGCGTAGCAGCTGGACAGGTGTCCCTCACGGTTTTGTCCCCCCGTAGGGGGGCCCTCTTACCTCCAGCCCGTGGGCCTTCGGTAAGAAGAGGTGTTTGCACCCCCCATTTAAGGCACAGACCTTTCCGCTGATTATCCGATGTGGGACTAAACTGGGAACCCCATCCCACAACACAGCCCCCCCAGCGGGAAGGTCTGTGCGTGGCCGGGGCCCTTCCTCTAGCGCCATCTGATGTGGGGTCGGAACCCCGACACCAGCCCGCACACCGGACGAGCAGGGAAAGCATCCGCGTCCTCCCCGAGGTATTGTCCGCTCTGGGATTGCCGCTTCGGGTCTGCGGGAGGTCGCCCAGGGCCGGAGCCCAATGACAGTCCCGAGCCCTGCCGGCGCGGGGGTCCGCGGAGGTTGCCCCCTACCCTCACGGTTTTGTCCCGCAAAAGGGCCCTCGGTAAGAAGAGGTGTTTGCACCCCCCATTTAAGGCACAGACCTTTCCGCTGATTATCCGATGTGGGACTAAACTGGGAACCCCATCCCACAACACAGCCCCCCCAGCGAGAAGGTCTGTGCGTGGCCGGGGCCCTTCCTCTAGTGCCATCTGATGTGGGGTCGGAACCCCGACACCAGCCCGCACACCGGACGAGCAGGAAAAGCATCCGCGTCCTCCCCGAGGTATTGTCCGCTCTGGGATTGCCGCTTCGGGTCTGCGGGAGGTCGCCCAGGGCCGGAGCCCAATGACAGTCCCAATGACAGTCCCGAGCCCTGCCGGCGCGGGGGTCCGCGGAGGTTGCCCCCTACCCTCACGGTTTTGTCCCGCAAAAGGGCCCTCGCAGATAAGAGAGTGCTGGAGCAGCTCAGCTCAGAGCGAATGTGGTATTGTCCGCTTTGGGAACCGTGGGCCCTAGAGCTCGCACGGGGTCGGTCCCCACCTGCAGGCGCGTAGCAGCTGGACAGGTGTCCCTCACGGTTTTGTCCCCCCGTAGGGGGGCCCTCTTACCTCCAGCCCGTGGGCCTTCGGTAAGAAGAGGTGTTTGCACCCCCCATTTAAGGCACAGACCTTTCCGCTGATTATCCGATGTGGGACTAAACTGGGAACCCCATCCCACAACATCTCTAAACTTTATGAGTTGAAGAAAGAGGTCATAGAGAAGGCCCATAACTCCGCACATGCTATGCATCCAAAAAAGTAGTAGGATTTGCAGAGATTTAAGTGAAAACATTTCATGGAATGGTGACATAATATAACATATCATGCTGCATCTATTTTCCCTCTTGGAACTCATGATGTATCGTGCATGCTATCGGGAAGCAGTGCTTTTGATCTCTCTTGACTGCATATACGAGTATGACCTCTTGGTTCGAATTCTGCAAGCTTGCCAACCCAAACTCCACTCCCAGCTCATCACAAAAAAACTTTTCTTCGTTTGCAGTTTTCCATTCCCACTGCTCACCCACCGAGGCCCCAGTGCCGCCCCATCCTACGGTATCCAAGGTCCCTTACAGCTGCAAATGAAGCCATCAGTCAGCCGCACTATCTACTTTTTTATAAATATGTATGCCAATGAAAGTTCATACGAATACAGGAGTCCGCAGAGTTTTTGATACAGCCTGCTCTCCTATGTCTCCAATCCTCTGCCCCTCAATTCTTGTTATTGTTTTTCTTTCTCTACTCCTCTTTCTATGCGGAATTCCTTAAGATCTTTGTTTAGTGCAAATCTTATTATTAGTTTAATCCTTCCTATGCGTCAAATCCTGAACATGTGCGCCGGCCAGCTGCTTCCCACTGCCATGGACAGCGGCAAGTTTACTTCGAAGAAAACAAAGCAAACTGGTACCCACCGGGCATGTGACGTCCTGCCAGGCGTGCAGTGCGCGCGCGGGGGCGAGGTGGTGGCGAGCAGCGGCCCGTTGGACCCGCTTCCGTGCAGCGCGGTCAGGCCCACCTCGTACGGAACCCCTGACCCCGTGGGCGCTGCCGGTTTCCTTTTTACGAATATTCTCCCAGGATCACTGCTCGTCACCTGGGAGCAAAAATCATATTTAAAAATAAAAAGATCAAAAATTATATGATCTTTTTGACTAAATATGTATTTAAAAATATAAATAAAACGGCATGAATGGCTTCGTACGTAGCTAGTCACTGCGGAGATATCTTATAGATTGGAGAATGAAATTTACTGTTTTTTAATTTTATTGGATGTATTTATATTAAATTTGCATGAATCATCCACCGCAGCAGAAAATAAATATAAAAAAATTATTGTGAAATTCAACTAAAAATAGATATGGTTAGGTCGGATGTCCATCCCATGATCAGCTTTAATTATAGTAGAGTGCAAGACATATTTGCTTGGCTTTTTCTCGGCTAGCTGGCACCCATTTTGCTCGCTCTTTTCTATATCTTATTGGTATCAGGTAGGATGGAATCAAATTAGATGCATAGCTTATTATAATCATCTAGCTTTTTTTTTTTTTCCTTCTCTTTTTATTATATTTTTTTTCCGACTACCCTAACAAATTACTAATATTAGTAGTGATTCTACCATACTAAACACCTAGTCATCCTTCCTCTCGTAGAATACCAATCTCCTTCCTTGTGGCCAATTTTGATATTTTTCTTCCTTGACCCTATAAAATAGGAGTGAAAAAAATTATCTTTTTTTTTTTTTTATGAATGCTGGGCAACAAAGGAAACAACCCAGTTTGCTGTCATGTTCGCCTCTTGAAACACATGTATAGCCTGAAAGGCTCTACAGTCCTCCACCATCTAAAACAAGTCACAAAGCAGAGGGTTTTCACCTTACCCTCGCCCCCCGCCTCGTAATCTCTCAATCACCAAGGTCGAGTCTTCCTCGAGGATGATGCGGTCTGCCCCCAATACTTGCCTGGCATAAGTGATGCCTTTTCATGCTGCCTTGAGCTCCGCCTTTATAGTTGTCATCCCATCGGTGCATCGCCCTCCAGCAACAATTAGACTAGTATCATGGCTCCTGATCACAAATCCATATTGGCTCTACCACCATCACCGCTAGGACTGCCGTCAAAGATCACCTTGATATGCCAGGAGGTGGGGGCCCTCAAGAAGCAAGAACGAACTTGGGCACTATAATAGCAGGATGAGGGTCCTAGATATTCCCGGCCATCGCAGGTGAAATCTCCATAGTAGCCCTAGCAAGCTTAGCAACCTGGATGAGGCTCTCTTCACTATTCTTCCCGGAAGAACCCATTTTTCTTTAAAGACCCTGAAGTTTATGTCTAGTTATATGTGATATGCCAAGTAGGCCTAGGTAATGCCTCACACTGCTATTCTTGGACTCCTCAAGGCCTTCTGAATCTGATGCAGTAGCTTCTCTGCAGAACGGATAGACCGAGGCAGGGGAAAGGGGGACCCCCTTCTATATATGTATTGGCACTCCAGTAGGATATAGCTAATGGACTCCTCCAACTTACTGTACGTTAATCATTACTGTAATAATATATATATATATATATATTTTTTGCTTATATATATACTAAATTTTTGTAAATAATTTATTAGGCAGATTCTTTAATCCAATTCAGGAATTTCATCATACCTGGCATCTCTAATATTTAGTCCGCTTCCGTGCTCTCTTCCTAGGAAAATATTTCCGATGGCTACAGCTTTATCAGCTGCCGCAAATTATAGTTTATAGATGCCCTCCATCCCTTACTAAGAAAACGATATAAAAAAAGAGAGAGAAACGTAATAAATTAGAGGGAAAGCGACCGAGCAACGGACGATATTCTTCGCGTATGGGGCCCCACCTCCTCCTCAATCCCACCTGTCACTCCCGCACCCAAAAGCAACTCGATTCCAAAAGCGCTCCTCACCGCTTCCTCCCCAAAAACCGAAAACCTCTCTTCCCTACGTCCCTAATCCTAGCCTCCATGGAGAGCTCCTCCTGCCCGGACTCCGGCGACTCCTCCCCTCGATCCCGCGAGATCGACTGGGACGAGCCTCCACCTCCTGCCACTGCCGCCGCCGCCGCCCGCGTCAAGCTGATGATCAGCTACGGCGGCCGTATCCAGCCTCGCCCCCACGACAACCAGCTCTCCTACGTCGGCGGCGAGACCAAGATCCTCACCATCGACCGCTCCATCGGCTTCCCCGCCCTCCTTTCCAAGCTCGCGTCCCTCTCCAACATCGACGACCACCTCTGCTTCAAGTACCAGCTTCCCGGCGAGGACCTCGACGCCCTCATCTCCGTCACCAACGACGAGGACCTCGACCACATGATGCTCGAGTACGACCGCCTCCACCGCTCCGCCGCCAGGCCCACCGCCCGCCTCCGCGTCTTCCTCTTCTCCATCAAACCACCGACCCCCTCCGCCGCTCTTCTCGACCCCAAGCCCGACCGCCAGTGGTTCGTCGATGCCCTCAACTCCGTCCCCGTCCCCCCGCCCCTAGACACGGTCGCCGCGGCTCCGCCGCCCCCCGCGCCCGCGGGCAACGCCGCGTCATCGAGTCCCGATTACCTCTTTGGCCTCGACGAGGGCTTCGTGCCGCCCCCGGCCGTCAAGGTCAAAGATCCTCCCCTGGAGCAGCCGCCGGTTCTTGAAAATTTCCAGGTGGAGGTCCCGGTCGGGAAGGAGGATCAGAGGCATATCGGAGGAGGTGGGGAGACGACGCCGGCGGAGATTCAGAGGCAGATCCAGGAGCTCCACCGCCTCCAGATCGCTTATGACAACCAGCAGCAGCATCAGCAGGCTACCATCCAGCGGAACAGCGGTGAAGAAACCCTAGCTAGGGTTTACCCCTCGGAGTACTACCTCCCGCGAGTTCAGGAAAAGGCCCCGCCGCCTGTGACGACGCAGGTGCCCGCAGCCGCGGCGGCGTACTGGCCGGAGCAGAGCAGCGTGGCAGCGGCCGGACGGTACGCCTCGGTCGCCGGCGGAGACCGGCCGATCTACCTGATCCCGTCGGCGCCGGGCGTCTATCCAGCGGCCGCGGCGGCCGGGCAGGGCCACTACGCCGCGCCGGTGCCGAGGGTCGTGCCGGCGGACGTCTACCGCGATGCGGCGGCGGTGTACGCGGTGCGGCAACCGGCTGCGGCGGCGGCGGCGGCGACGGTGGGGCAATACGCGGCAGAGGGCACGCGTGTTCCGGCGCAGGGGGTGGTGGACTCGGCTGGGTACAAGGTGGCGTATGATAGCGTGGGGCGGGCGGTTTACTACACGGGCGCGATGCCCACGTATCAGACGGTCACGAGCGTGGCTCTTCCCCCGGAGGTGAAGGCGGTGAAGCCGTCGCCGGCTTCTTAGAGCGAGCCCGAGCCCGAGCCCGAACCCGAGCCCGAGAGATGAATTATCTAATGATCTCTGCCCTTTTTTCCCCTTATTTTTTCCACCGTGCTTAGATTTTCGCTGTTCTTTTGTTTTTGCTCTCTGGCGTGTCGTGTTTGTCGGTTGTTGATGTAAATACTACATACATATGCGCAATCCGGAAGATTCTGCTGGATGGAAATATGCTTGTGATTTTTATTTTTATTTTTTTGCATTTAGAATTAAGGAGTGGATTATAACATGTCATTGTTTCGGCTCTAATGTTTTTGTGAGGGTTATTTTCTTTGTATTTCCGGTTGTTTAATTCCTTAAACAGTTACTGGCAAAACTTCTGGTTTTCTGTGTGTCACATTATTTTCACGTAATCTGCCATTAACCATTACCTCTTCATTCTTCACGAGGGAGATCCGAGGAGATGAATGGATGGCTGACCCTCCATCGAGCGCGGTTGCTGAATCTCGGCCTGGACCGGCATCCCGTCGCCGCCGCCCAACTCCTCACCGCGCCTTGCCCGCGTCCACCGCTCCCCTGCCATAGGCCATGGCGCCGCCACCTCCATCCTCGGCATGTATTCCAAAATCAACGATCTGGACTCGTCTCATAATTTGTGTACTCTGAGTTATGAATGCTGTGGCTAACATTTATAGGAGAAACTTTCATGGGATTAGAATTAAGAATCCAGTATTCATGGATTCAGTTTACAAGCTACCGGAGTTTTTTTTTTGAGCAGATGATAAGCATGGGTTTTGAACCGAATGAGGTTACTCTCTCTCTCTCTCTCTCTTTTTAGCTGTTTTTGAGTGCCTGTAGCCATTACGGTCTAGTTGAGCAAGGGATAAACTACTTCAATTTCACGAGGGAGAAGTATGGTATTGTTGTCTGTGTGTATTGTGAATTTGTAAAATAAATTAAATAATAAATATATGAATAAATAAATCTGACCTCAAATGAAGATTCAACTATGTTAGATCAAGGCTAGTGTTTGACACTATGTCCTTAAGACAGATTTCGCCCTCCACACAGGTGCTTTGGATCTCGTGAGCGTCTGCCTCCCAGGATACAATGATCTTCACAAACAAAAGGAGCACACCAATTTGTTTGTACGGCGAACAAAAACTGAGTTTTTGTACTCTCTTTGAATGAACTCACTCTAAGAACTCTAGAATGAGAGAACTAGATGAATTGGAAAAATTCCATGTATAGAATGGTTGGAGGAAGGCTCTATTTATAGAGTTCATGGTGACTTTTCAGAATAGACACCAAGTGAAGAGACATGTCTTTTCTATTCAAATGAATAGACACATCCCTATGAATAGTTATGTCTTTCATGCTAATAGTCATGTCTTTTAAATGAAAAGATGCATCCATACAAAGATGCAATGAAAAGATGCATCCATACAAAGATGCAATGAAAAGATGCAACTCTTTTGAAGAGACATACCTCTTCTAAGAAGCACCCTTTCAAGTGGGTCATTTTGCAGCCTATTTTCTCATTCACCTATTATAGTCTAACAATCCCCCACATGAATAGAAAATTGGCTGAATGCATGTAAATGTTAATGCAGACACTTAAGAGAGTACATTGCGAAAAGATTCTGCATCGAGATAGGTAGCTTTTGGCCTTGAACCTTCTCTAGTGAAGGGCTATCGGATTTACTGGCTAAATAGTGAACAAGATGTCTTGAACTATTCAGCTGATTAAGTAAATCGAATCAAATAGACTTCACACAGCCTCTTTTCTAACACAGTTAGTTCTCATGATTGTGTTCATTTTGGCCCTGAACAACTCCTGGTATTCATGAGTGCTCTAGAGAATTCAGCCTTATAAAAAATTCTCATAGAAGCGGCCCATTCACACTCATATAGGTGACTCTTATTAGGAATATCCTGCTATATTCCACTTAGATTTTCAAGATATAAGAGTTCATTAAAAGCGAAGCTTACCCTTAATTATAAACGTTGCAGGCAGCACTAGTTAATCTTAGGAATAGGTTGGAGATTTTGTCTTCCTAGTGCTTATGTTAAGCCACACATAATTCGGTTGTCCCTTTGAACATAGATCTTGGGATCTCCAGTCAACTAGGTTGGGTTGCCATTATGATGACTCTTTAATTATAGGCTTTAATCCCATTCCCCTCGATGTGCAATTTACTTGCTCTCTAGTTAAACCTTTAGTAAGCGGATCCGCAAGATTCTCTTTAGACTTTATATAGTCTATCGATATAATTCCATTTGAGAGCAATTGTCTTATGGTATTATGTCTTCGACGGATATGTCGAGATTTACTATTATACATATTACTCTGTGCCCTTCCTATTGCTGATTGGCTATCACAATGTATACATATTGCTGGCACAGGTTTTGGCCATATTGGAATATCCTCTAGAAAATATCGAAGCCACTCTGCTTCTTCTCCTGCTTTATCTAAAGCAATGAATTCAGATTCCATTGTGGATCTTGCAATACATGTTTGCTTAGAAGATTTCCAAGACACGGCACCACCACCAAGTGTAAATACATAACCACTTGTGGATTTTGTATCTTTGGTATCAGATATCCAGTTTGCATCACTGTATCCCTCAAGTACAGCTGGATATCTTGTATAGTGCAAACCAAAGTTTAGAGTGTATCTCAAATATCTAAGCACTCTAATAATTGCCTTCCAATGATCAACTCCAGGATTACTCGTATATCTACTCAATTTGCTAACTGAGTATGCTATATCGGGTCTAGTGCAATTCATGACATACATTAGACTACCAATTATACGAGAGTATTCCACTTGAGAAATGCACTCTCCAGTATTTTTGGCTAAATGAAGATTTATGTCAACAGGTGTTCTAGCTACATTGTTATCTTCTTTGTTGAACTTTTCAAGTATTTTCTCAATGTAGTGAGATTGAGATAATATAAGTCCATCAGATGTTTTAGAAATCTTAATTCCTAATATAACATCTGCAACACCTAAATCCTTCATGTCAAACTTATTGGATAGCATTCTCTTGGTAGTTTTAATGATTTCATTATTACTACCCAGAATGATCATATCATCCACATAGAGGCAAACAATGACATAGGCTTGGCTATCATTTTTGACATAAACACATTTATCACATTCATTGATTTTAAATCCATTTGTGATCATGTGTTTGTCAAATTTCTCATGCCATTGCTTAGGTGCTTATTTTAATCCATACAGGGATTTAACAAGTTTGCACACTTTCTTTTCTTGTCCTGGAACAATGGTACCTTCAGGTTGTTCCATATAAATCTCCTCATTTAAATCACCATTTAGGAAAGCTGTTTTAACATCCATTTGATGTATTTCAAGGTTATACAATGCTGCAATAGCAATTAGCATACGAATGGATGTTATTCTCGTAACAGGCGAGTAGGTATCGAAATAATCAATACCTTCCTTTTGCTTGTAACCCTTTGCCACAAGTCTAGCCTTGTATTTATCAATTGATCCATCAGCTTTCATTTTTTTCTTGAAAATCCATTTACTACCCAAAGGTTTACTTCCAGGTGGAAGATCTACCAATTCCCAGGTGTGATTTTGCATAATGGATTCAATTTCACTATTAACAGCTTCTTTCCAAAAAGGTGCTTCAGGAGTGGACATTGCTTCTTTGAAGCTTTGAGGCTCATTTTCTAATAAATATGTTAGAAAATCGGGACCAAATGACTTTGCAGTCTTTGCCCTCTTACTGCGTCTAATTTCATTGCCTCTTTCTTTTTCAATGGACTCATGATCCATATCACTAGTTGCAACATCATAAGTTCTTTTATGAGAACTTGTATCACTTATATTTTTGCATGGAAAAATATTCTCAAAAAATGATGCATTTCTAGATTCAATAATTGTATTGACATGTATTTCAGAAATATTAGATTTATGCACAAGAAATCTATAAGCACTACTATTATTTGCATATCCAATAAATATGCAATCAATGGTTTTAGGTCCTATTTTGCTCTTTTTGGGAGTAGGAACTAATACCTTAGCCAAACACCCCCACACTTTTAAATATTTGTAGGAAGGTCTTCTACCTTTCCATGCTTCATAAGGGATTTTGTTTATTTTCTTGTGGGGTAACTTATTGAGTATGTAATTTGCAGAAAGCAAAGCTTCCCCCCACAAATTCTGAGGTAATCCTGAACTTATCAACATAGCATTCATCATCTCTTTTAGAGTTCTATTCTTTCTTTCAGCAACACCGTTTTGCTGAGGTGAATAAGGCGCAGTAGTTTGGTGAATAATGCCATGTTCTTGACAGAACTTATTAAGCGGTGCATCATATTCACCACCTCTATCACTTCTAATTGCCTTAATTCTTTTGCTAAGTTGATTTTCAACTTCATCCTTATATTGGACAAACATATCTAATGCCTCATCTTTGCTTCTAAGTAAATACACATAGCAGTACCTTGTGCAATCATCAATAAAAGTAATAAAATACTTTTTTCCTCCTCTAGTTTGAACATTTTTCAAATCACATATGTCAGTATGTATCAATTCTAAAGGTTCAGTACTCCTTTCAATTGAATGAAAAGAGGATCTTGTTAGTTTTGATTCTATACAAGTCTCACATTTATTACTAGTATTAATATCAAATTTAGGCAATAAATCTAAACTTACCAATCTACGCATAGTATCAAAGTTAACATGTCCTAATCTACCATGCCACACATTTGAGGACTCAATAATATAAGCAGAAGATAAATTCTTATTATTAATAGATGGTACAATAGTCATTACATTCATCTTAAAGAGCCCTTCGCTCATGTACCCTTTGCCTAAATAAATTCCACTTTTAGTGAGTACAAATTTGTCAGACTCAAAAACCAACTTAAAGCCATTTTTGCTCAACAATGACCCAGACACGAGGTTCTTTCTAATATCAGGCACGTGCAGCACTTCGTTTAGAGTAAGTTCTTTTCCCGAAGTCATCTTCAATATAACCTTGCCCTTGCCTTCAACTTTTGAAGTGGCAGAATTACCCATGAATAGTTTTTCACCACTAACTGTTTCATAGGAGGTGAACATGTTCTTATCAGAACATATGTGTCGAGTAGCCCCAGTGTCTACCCACCATGTCTTGGTATTGGAAACCAAATTTGCTTCAGATATGACAGCAGAAAAATTTAATTCTGCAACATCCGAAGCTAGCTTATCCACCTCGGTTATATTAGCTTGTGGAGATTTTTTCTTGAAATTCTCGTGTGCCTTTTGGTAGCGACAATCCTTAGCACGATGGCCAGGTTTGTTGCACATATAGCAATTTCCCTTGAACCTCTTTCTATTGCCACTCTTGGTATCTTGTTGATCATTATTCTTTCTTTTTCTTTTGTTGGTCTTGTGTCCCTCTTCCACCACATGAGCCTTGGACTCCATGAAATGGTTTCCAATCTTTTTCTCAGAATTTCGATTGTCTTCTTCAATTCTCAATCTAACAATCAAGTCTTCAAGTTTCATCTCCTTGCGCTTATGCTTGAGATAATTTTTGAAATCCTTCCAAAATGGTGGTAATTTTTCAATAATTGCAGCCACTTGAAAAGACTCACTTAGTATCATCCCTTCAGCATAAATGTCATGGATGATTACTTGGAGATCTTGAACTTGACTTATGACATCCTTGGAGTCGAATTTGCCCACAACGAACTTCTTTGTTCCGGCATCTTCCGTTTTGTACTTCTTGTCCAAGGATTCCCATAGTTCCTTTGCCGACTTGAGAGAACTATACACATTATATAATGTGTTGTCCAATCCATTGAGAATGTAGTTTTTACATAGAAAGTCAGAATGCTTCCATGCTTCTACAGCAGCCATAGTTTGAGCACTCTCTTCACCCTCGGCAAGAATAGGAGCCTCTTCACGAAGAACCTTCACAAGATTCAACGTTGTGAGATAGAACAACATTTTTTGTTGCCATCTTTTGAAATCGTTCCCATTGAACTTTTCGGGCTTCTCTCCATGGCTCACATGTGAGGCAATGGGAATGGCGGTAGGCACCACATTACTTGAACTTAAAGCCATATCTAATTACTAAATAAATGAATAATCTCAAATTAGAATGAGTAATATCAAAATTTAGTTTGTCAAGTGAATGCAAACCAACAATGAACAAATTTTGCAAACAGAATTTAAAAGTGTATATATAAAACTATTTGCAAAAAATTAAATAAATACAAAATCACAATATAGACAATATAAAAGTGGAGATCTGTCTTAAGATTGTTGTCTGTGTGTATTGTGAATTTGTAAAATAAATTAAATAATAAATATATGAATAAATAAATCTGACCTCAAATGAAGATTCAGCTATGTTAGATCAAGGCTAGTGCTTGACACTATGTCCTTAAGACAGATTTCGCCCTCCACACAGGTGCTTTGGATCTCGTGAGCGTCTGCCTCCCAGGATACAATGATCTTCACAAACAAAAGGAGCACACCAATTTGTTTGTACGGCGAACAAAAACTGAGTTTTTGTACTCTCTTTGAATGAACTCACTTATGCTCTCTAAGAACTCTAGAATGAGAGAACTAGATGAATTGGAAAAATTCCATGTATAGAATGGTTGGAGGAAGGCTCTATTTATAGAGTTCATGGTGACTTTTCAGAATAGACACCAAGTGAAGAGACATGTCTTTTCTATTCAAATGAATAGACACATCCCTATGAATAGTTATGTCTTTCATACTAATAGTCATGTCTTTTAAATGAAAAGATGCATCCATACAAAGATGCAATGAAAAGATGCATCCATACAAAGATGCAATGAAAAGATGCAACTCTTTTGAAGAGACATACCTCTTCTAAGAAGCACCCTTTCAAGTGGGTCATTTTGCAGCCTATTTTCTCATTCACCTATTATAGTCTAACAGGTATTTCCCAGACAGTTGGATCGCCATACTTGCATGGTTGACATGTTAGGATGAGCCTGGTAGCTTGCGGAAGCTTGGAAGTTGGTTGAAGAGGTAAAAGGTGAAGAAACAACCTATAATAGAGGCAGACGCATGGATAGTCGCATGGGTGTTCCTATTTTCAGGCACCTTGCTTGGGGGATGTAGATTGCATTGAGATAAGTGGCTCGAAAGATGCTAGAGAAAAAAGCAGCCGATTTCTGATACACGTGTTGGATTGTCAAATGTTTATGCAGCTGCTGAGATGTGGGAAGAGGTTTACAGGGTTAGGGAAAATGGGATTTTCGATGTTCTTCCTCATCCAAAATGCCTAGCCGGAATATATTATTTTGGATTCTTTGATTCCATATAAGTACCCCAAATCAACCTAGCGAATAACTAATGTGGAACTAAATATATGTCTGCACGAGTTCTCGCAACAACATTATTGGGATGCCGCTTCTAAGCAACGACAAGGGTGTGAATTTGTAAAATTTGTGAGTTAAAAGCATAGAAACTCGACTTTATCAACTCAACAAAGAGCATGGTATTGTATCTCATTTGCCTTCTCAATACTCACAGTCCGCATACAATCCCTCTTCTAACATCAGAAGTGTTGCTGGAAATTGGACCCGGGGGCCGCCGCGAAGCCGGGGAAGGAGGGGCTTCCGCCGCAGGGGCGGCGATCGACGGCGTGCCGACTGGTGGCGTCCTCCTGGAGGGGCTGAGCTCCGCCGCTGGGAGGGTGGTCGACGGTGCGCCGGCTGGTGGCGTCCTCCTGGAGGGGCAGAGCTCCGCCGCCGGGAGGGTGGTCGACGGTGCGCCGGCTGGTGGCGTCCTCCTGGAGGGGCAGAGCTCCGCCGGTGGAAGGGTGGTCGACGGTGCGCCGGCTGGTGGCGTCCTCCACTGTGGGGTGCGAGTCCTGCAGGAAGAACCGGTGGCCGGGCTCCCCGGCGCCGGCCCTCCGATGCCTAAGTCAGAGGGGGCGAATATGTGGAGAGAGCGGGGAAGAGAGTATGTGGAGAAGACAGAGAGAATATTTGGATAAAATCAAGAGGATCAGTTTCCTCAATTGTCTGTGTTGTTTACTTCTTTCCACCCGGTCTAGGAGGGTTCTCTCCGGCTTCGGGTTTTTCCTCCCATTTTGGTCCCCCTTTGCTCTTCCCCCCAGGTTCCCTTTTATAGGAGGATTCGGTTACCTGGGAGGTGACAGTAGGTTTGTCCCGTTCTGTAATAATTGGGCACGATTTGGCCCATTAATGGCGTGATGGAGAACGGGACCGGATCAGACCGGAATCAGGGAGTTGTCACGGTCGATCGGACCTGTTGAAGTGGTTGAACCGCCGGCCGTGGTGGGCCTGGGGTCCGTGGATGGTAAGTGCATTTATTACCGAATGAACCGGCGGTCAGGGAGAGCCATACGCTCTGATGGTTCAGTGATCCGGAGATCGTCTTGGGCCGTGTTCATTAAATGACTGAGTGCATCGGAGACTTGAGGGAGCCTCGTGCATTAATGGCAGGTCGTGCTGAATACCTGCGGAGATCTTATGCCTTGATGGCTTGAAGATAGCGGCAGGTTATAGTGGAGTTGTCAGGTCCCTTAGAGGGTCAAGCGAGAGTTGAATTATTTGGTAAAGGCATCGGCTCGGCAAGGGTGCCGAGCCGAGCTGGTCGCCCAATGGGGCACCCTGTGGCGGGGTTGCTTGAGTACTCCTGGTCGGCGCCTTCTGGGCGAGCACCTCCTAGCCGAGCGCCTCTACTTGGCGCTGTCTCTGGTCAGCGCTTTCTACTTGAGCGCTTCTTTGGTCGGCGCCCGCTGGTCGGCTCTTTCTAGCCGAGCATCCCTACTTGGTTATTTCGGTTGGGCGCCTCTTGGCGCTTTCTCTGGTCGGCGCTCTTTGGCCGAGCGCCTTTCCGGTCGGCGCTCCCTAACCGAGCGCCTCCGTGGCGATGACTTGGGGTTTTTCTCCCAACACTACCCCCCGACTTCCGAGTTCCAGTTGGCTACCAGCTGGAGCGCGGAAAGTAACTTTAGTTGGGGCATTACGGATTCCGAAAATTTTAATTTGTCGCGCGTTTTGAATTATCGAGCGCTTCGAGATGCCTTTAATAGGCGGCGTCTCTCCTTACCCGAGGAGTCTGATTATTGGGACACTTCTTGCGAAGCGTCCTCGCGTCGTGGGCTCATGATGGGGCCGCACGATCCGATGGGGCGTTTCGGCGTCCGAAGCGCTAGCCCTAATTAGATGCGTCGCTTTGTCTTTTGGACCGACACGCGTCGCCATCTAAACCGGATGCAGCATTTTTCTTGCTGATCCGGGCCGTTGGGGAGGTCTATTTAAACTCTCCCCTGGCCCTCTATCCTCTTTCTATTGCCTTCTGCTTCCAGCTTTTTATTCTTCTAGTCTTCCTCAGACCGAAGTCCCTTTTCTCCGGCGTCTTCCCCAGGTTCCCCTCCTCTTTTGATTTCTTTTTCTCTTGCAATGGGTTCTGTCCCTAGCGAAGTTGAGTCCACCATGAGTGTCCTGGAGGTCGAGATGACCGAAGAGTGGTTCTTCCCTCTTCAGGGTTCCGTTTGGAGTCCGCCAGGCGGAGGGATCGGATAACCGATCCCCCGGTAGGCCGGATCGGAGTGCATCTGGAGTCGCTCTGGGCCGGCCTCCGATTTCCTCTTCACGGCTTTGTGAATGAGCTGCTAACGACGTGCCAGTTGGTCCCAGCGCAGCTTACTCCGAACGCCTGGAGGACGGTGGTCGGTTTTCTGTCCCTGTGTTTACTGCAGGGGATTCCGACCTCTGTCAGCGTCTTTCGGCGACTTTTTATCTTTAAGTCGAATCCGGGAGACGGAGAGTGGCTGTACATCGCCCTTCGGGTGGGTCGGCCACTTTTTCATGGCGCCCCTCATCCATTCATGGCTGGAAGGAGAAATTCTTCTTCCTTGGTTCTGCACAGTCCTGGGGGTTTGACCCCAGGTGGGGACCGGCTCAGCTCAAGGCCATCAACAAACCCCCCAGACTTTCTCAGCGTGAGCAGGGGATCTTCGACGCCGTCCGCAGCCTCGGGAACGGCATCTTACTGAACGGCCTCATATGTGAGGACGCTTTGGTAAACGTGGGCTTGAGCTCGGCGCGTCCCCATGGTAAGGGTAATTTCAAGGTGTATTTATTTCCTTACTGTTCTAATGTTCTAATCCTTTTTGCCTTTGCAGATATCGCAAAGATGGTGACGAAAAGTGAAGTCCTCTATGCCCGCTTCCAAAAGAGGGCAGCTGAGCTCTCGGGCGAGCCGACCGAGCCGAGAAAAAAGCAAAAGGTCTCGGCGACCTCCAAGGCCCCAGCGACAGCAGTGACCGAGGAGGGTCCTTCCCGGCCCGCTCACTCCGAGGCGGGTCCTTCTCGCCCCGCTCGCTCCGAGGCGGGTCCTTCTCAGCCCGCGCGCCCCGAAGCTGGTCGGAGGGAGGGCGCGGATTCCGGGGGCTCGGGCTCCAGAGGAGCCTCGATGGCGCCCCTATGTCCGGCGCCCTTGGCGCAGATTTCTGGTCGGCAGGACGCTCCAGTTGCCGACCAGGGGAGGAGTTCAGCGGGTCCCGTGCTTGCACGCCCCGCTATAGTTGTGCGGCGGTCAGATCGGCCGCTCGTCCGACCCCAGCCCCCTAGCTCCGAACCGGGGAGCAGTCAGGGAGCCTTGGGGTTGGCTCTACCTAGGCCAGCCGACGCTGGCCTTCCGGGCCCATCGGGCTCGGAAGGACGGGTGCCCCTTGTTGGGGTATGTGGAGACCTTTGGTGATGAAGAGAATTGAAGAAAAATCAATTCTGCATAGTTTTCTGTTTGGCGGACTGTCGGAGTCGACTCGAGCTTCAGTCGAGTCGACTCGGGAACAGTCGAGTCGACTCGAGGTCCATCGAGTCGACCCGGGAGAAGAAAGGCCGAAAAACCATATTTCTGTCTGGACTGTCAGAGTCGACTCGAGCTACAGTCGAGTCGACTCGAAGCACAGTCGAGTCGACTCGAGATCGTGCCAGTCATACTGGAAGTTGTCCAGACGTGCCCGAGTCGACTCGAACTAAAGCCGAGTCGACTCGAGCTCGCGGAAATCATACGGATGAGTTTTCTTTTGGTGTTTTGTTGGCGTTTCGACGGCTATGATCATCTGAAGGTCTTGAGACTATATATAGGACTCATGAGAGCCCTAGGGTATAGCGATTGGCCGTATATTTGAGAGAGACTCTTGTTTGTGAGGCTAGAGTTCTAGAGAAGAAGAGGATTGGGATCCTACTTCTTGTGCAAAGGGAATTCTGTGTGAATCTCTTGTAGAGCGATCTCGTGTGATCGTTCGGGTGTGTGCCATCTCTGTAATCTATGCATCCTAGTTGAGATTTGGAGCGGTGGAGGACGTAGGCTATTTGTAGCCAAACCTCGTTACATCTTTGTGTTTGCTTTGCTATCTTCTTCCTATTTCTTCTTCCTTTGGTTTGATAATCCGCTGCGGTGCTCAAGTGTTTTACCCTATTGATACCACGGGGTAATCTTTTGCCCTTCGTAGGGATAAGCGAAGCGGTGATCCTTGAGTCCGGTGTCGAGGGAGCGAGAGAGTTATTCTCTCTTTGTTTTCCGACGTTGGTGGGCAGTGCCGGTGTGAGTGGGTTCCGGTGCGGTCGGACGCCAACAATTGGTATCAGAGCTATTGGTTTTTCTGCAATGGCGGATGAAGGGAAGTTGCGAATTGAGAAGTTCAATGGAACGAACTTTGGGTTTTGGAAGATGCAAATAGAGGATTACCTTTACCAGAAGGATCTCTATTTACCTCTTGGAGGTAGAGCGAAGAAACCAGAGAAGATGTCCGATGAAGACTGGGAGGTCCTCGATCGGAAGACGCTCGGCACCATAAGATTGTCACTTGCATCCCAAGTGGCATTCAACATCAAAAACGAGAAGACGACGATGGAGTTGATGGCAACATTATCGCGGATGTACGAGAAACCCTCAGCATCAAACAAGGTATTTCTCATGAAGAGGTTGTTTAATCTTCGTATGAAAAATGGCGGCAGCGTAGCAGAATACTTCAACGAGTTCAATGGACTCACGGCCCAGTTGGAGTCAGTGGAGATTAGTTTTGACGATGAGATTCGGGCATTGCTAATTCTCTCCGGATTACCTGATAACTGGGAGGGCCTGGTGATGGCGGTGAGCAACTCTTCGGCAACGGGGAAGTTGATCTTTGATGACGTTGTGGGAGTGCTTCTGAGTGAAGAAGCAAGAAGGAAATCTTCTGGAGCTGCGGAGTCGTCTGGAAGTGCACTAAACACCTCTGACCGGGGAAGACAAAAGAAGGACGGTCGATTTCGAAGCGACTCGAAGTCGAGATCCAGCAGGTCTCGAGCACCTCAGAACAAGGGAGCGAAGTGCTGGAACTGCGGGAAGATGGGGCACTTTAGGAGGGACTGCAAATCTCCTAAAGGGAAGCAAGGCGACCATACCGAAGGAGTCAGCAAGGATCTGGCAAATCTTGCTGAAGACGGTGACATGGATGCCCTCGTTCTATCTTTATCTACCGGTGACGAGTCTTGGGTGATAGACTCGGGCGCGTCCTTCCATGCTACATCCCAACGGAAGCTTCTTGGAGGATATGAGAAGGGAGACTTCGGCAAAGTCTACCTAGGGGATGGAGAGCCTTGCACTATACAAGGAAGGGGAAGCGCGGAAGTGAAGTTGATTTCTAGATCTTCACTTGAGCTTGAGGACGTACGGCACGTGCCTCAACTGCAGAGGAATCTGATCTCTGTTGGACAGTTGGCGAGCAAAGGGTACAAGACTACTTTCACAGCTGATCAGTAGAAGGTATCCAGAGGTTCGTTGACGGTGGCTAGTGGCAAGAAGATTGGGACACTTTATGTCGCCAATGGCACAGAAAACTCTATTGGAGTTGCTGCAGCAGATGTGGACGCCAAGTTATGGCATTGCAGACTTGGGCACATGAGTTATCAGGGACTGGAGGTGATGCACCAGTTGGAAAAGCTGCAGGATCTCAGGAGTGTTGAGATGGACTTCTGTGAGGATTGTATTCTCGGAAAGCAGAAGCGTGTTTCATTCAACAAAGAAGGTAAACCTCGGAAGCAAGAAAAGCTAGATCTCGTGCACACGGACGTGTGGGGGCCTGCACCGGTTTCTTCCATTGGTGGATCTCAGTACTATGTTACTTTTATTGATGATGCTACCAGGAAGCTTTGGGTGTTCTTCTTGAAGCACAAGTCAGAGGTATTTGGGGTCTTCAGGAGATGGCAGGCAATGGTAGAACTCGAGACAGGAAGGAGGTTAAAATGCCTGAGATCAGACAACGGTGGTGAGTATTGTAGCAGAGAGTTTGAGGACTACTGTGCAGAGGCTGGGATCGTCAGGCAGAGGACAGTTCCAGGGACACCACAACAAAATGGAGTTGCTGAAAGGATGAACAGAACAATTAATGAGCGTGCCAGGAGTATGAGGATACATGCTGGATTGCCACAGCAGTTTTGGGCGGAAGCAGTTAACACTGCTGCCTATTTGATCAACAGAGGGCCATCAAAGAAACTTGAATTTGGGATTCCTGAGGAAGCATGGACAGCAAAGAAGATTGATTTGGCGCACTTACGAGTATTCGGTTGTACCAGTTATGTCCATGTTGATTCCAGTCAAAGAAGCAAACTAGACGCCAAATCAAAGAAGTGCATTTTCGTTGGATACGGAGGTCAACAGTTTGGGTATCGGTTTTGGGATCCCGAACACAGGAAGATCATTCGTAGTAATGATGTGGTATTCAATGAGAAAATGCAGCAGAGCACTGAATCAGAAACAAAACCTGTTGAGCCGTGTTTTGTGGATCCTGAAGAGGAGTCTACAAATTCTGGTCAGAAGACTCAGTCAGAGCAAGAACCTGAAGTATTGGCACCCCCTCCACAACTAAGAAGATCCACTCGTAGTACTCATGGGAAGCCTCCTCAAAGGTATGATGGGACTCTTAGTTATTTGCTGCTCACAGATAATGGCGAACCTGAATGCTTCACGGAGGCATTGGAGGTTGATACCAGGAAGGAGTGGGAGTTGGCCATGGATGATGAGATGAAGTCATTGGAGCAGAATCAAACGTGGGATTTGGTGGATCTGCCCAAGGGGAAGAAAGCACTGTCAAACAAATGGGTTTACAGGCTGAAGGAAGAGCAGAATGGGAAGAAGCGATACAAGGCCAGGCTGGTTGTAAAAGGGTTTCAGCAGAGAGCAGGTATCGACTTCACGGAGATCTTTTCTCCTGTAGTCAAGATGAGTTCTATTCGGGCGGTGCTGAGCATGGTGGCAGAAGAGGATCTTCACTTAGAGCAGCTTGATGTGAAGACGGCTTTTCTCCACGGAGATCTCGATGAGGAGATATATATGCAGCAGCCGGAGGGATACATTGCAGCTGGCACGGGTGACTTGGTTTGCAAATTAAAGAAAAGCCTCTATGGTTTGAAACAAGCGCCCAGGCAATGGTATCTCAAGTTCGATAGCTACATGCTTAAGATAGGATACAGGAGATGTCAGAAGGATCACTGTTGCTACTTCCGGGACTTCGGTACATCTTACATTATCTTGCTATTGTATGTTGATGACATGTTAGTTGCAGGAGCTAGCATGCATGAGATTGCAAAATTGAAGCTGAAGCTGTCAAGAAAATTTGCAATGAAGGATCTAGGAGCAGCGAAACAGATCCTTGGAATGCGGATCAGCAGAGATAGGTCTAAACATATCCTCAGACTATCTCAGGCGGAGTACATCAGCCGAGTACTCAGGAGATTCTGCATGGAGGGTGCCAAACCTGTTGGCACACCGCTGGGTGCCCACTTAAAGCTTTCCAAAGGGCAAAGTCCGAAGACGCGGGTGGAGGAGCTCAATATGTCAAAAATCCCGTATGCATCGGCGGTGGGGAGCTTGATGTACGCTATGGTGTGTACAAGACCAGACATTGCTCAAGCAGTGGGAGTTGTGAGTCGCTTTATGAGCTGCCCAGGCTTGGAGCATTGGCGCGCGGTCAAATGGATACTGAGGTATCTGAAGGGCACGGAGCACATGTCATTGTGCTATGGAGGTTCTGAGATCCAGTTACAGGGCTTTGTGGACTCAGACATGGCAGGGGACTTGGACGGCAGGAGAAGCACGACAGGGTACTTGTTCACCTTGGGCAGTGGAGCCGTCAGTTGGATTTCCAGGTTGCAACCAGTTGTTGCATTGTCGACTACGGAGGCGGAGTATGTGGCAGCCACAGAGGCGTGCAAGGAACTAATATGGCTTCAAGGCTTGATGAAGGAGCTTGGGAAGGAGCAGAAGGATTGCATGTTATATTCAGATAGTCAAAGTGCAATTCATCTGGCGAAGAATTCAGCTTTTCATTCGAGGACGAAGCATATTGACATACGGTACCACTTCGTGAGGTCATTGCTCGAGCAGGGACTCGTCAAGTTGGAGAAGATTCATACAAGTCAGAATCCTGCAGATATGCTGACGAAGGTCGTCACGGTGGAGAAGCTGAGGAGTTGTTCAGCTTCTGCTGGTCTTCATGCTTGAAGACGTTGAGGAGGCATCGTACCTATTTCACTAGGATGATTCAGTTTCAGTGGGAGCACAGAGGAGAGCCAAGTAACAAGAGGATATACCCAAGGTCTCCAAGTGGAAGATTGTTGGGGTATGTGGAGACCTTTGGTGATGAAGAGAATTGAAGAAAAATCAATTCTGCATAGTTTTCTGTCTGGCGGACTGTCGGAGTCGACTCGAGCTTCAGTCGAGTCGACTCGGGAACAGTCGAGTCGACTCGAGGTCCATCGAGTCGACCCGGGAGAAGAAAGGCCGAAAAACCATGTTTCTGTCTGGACTGTCAGAGTCGACTCGAGCTACAGTCGAGTCGACTCGAAGCATCGTCGAGTCGACTCGAGCCACAGTCGAGTCGACTCGAGATCGTGCCAGTCATACTGGAAGTTGTCCAGACGTGCCCGAGTCGACTCGAACTAAAGCCGAGTCGACTCGAGCTCGCGGAAATCATACGGATGAGTTTTCTTTTGGTGTTTTGTTGGCGTTTCGACGGCTATGATCATCTGAAGGTCTTGAGACTATATATAGGACTCATGAGAGCCCTAGGGTATAGCGATTGGCCGTATATTTGAGAGAGACTCTTGTTTGTGAGGCTAGGGTTCTAGAGAAGAAGAGGATTGGGATCCTACTTCTTGTGCAAAGGGAATTCTGTGTGAATCTCTTGTAGAGCGATCTCGTGTGATCGTTCGGGTGTGTGCCATCTCTGTAATCTATTCATCCTAGTTGAGATTTGGAGCGGTGGAGGACGTAGGCTATTTGTAGCCGAACCTCGTTACATCTTTGTGTTTGCTTTGCTATCTTCTTCCTATTTCTTCTTCCTTTGGTTTGATAATCCGCTGCGGTGCTCAAGTGTTTTACCCTATTGATACCACGGGGTAATCTTTTGCCCTTCGTAGGGATAAGCAAAGCGGTGATCCTTGAGTCCGGTGTCGAGGGAGCGAGAGAGTTATTCTCTCTTTGTTTTCCGACGTTAGTGGGCAGTGCCGGTGTGAGTGGGTTCCGGTGCGGTCGGACGCCAACAATTGGTATCAGAGCTATTGGTTTTTCTGCAATGGCGGATGAAGGGAAGTTGCGAATTGAGAAGTTCAATGGAACGAACTTCGGGTTTTGGAAGATGCAAATAGAGGATTACCTTTACCAGAAGGATCTCTATTTACCTCTTGGAGGTAGAGCGAAGAAACCAGAGAAGATGTCCGATGAAGACTGGGAGGTTCTCGATCGGAAGACGCTCGGCACCATAAGATTGTCACTTGCATCCCAAGTGGCATTCAACATCAAAAACGAGAAGACGACGATGGAGTTGATGGCAACATTGTCGCGGATGTACGAGAAACCCTCAGCATCAAACAAGGTATTTCTCATGAAGAGGTTGTTTAATCTTCGTATGAAAAATGGCGGCAGCGTAGCAGAATACCTCAACGAGTTCAATGGACTCACGGCCCAGTTGGAGTCAGTGGAGATTGGTTTTGACGATGAGATTCGGGCATTGCTAATTCTCTCCGGATTACCTGATAACTGGGAGGGCCTGGTGATGGCGGTGAGCAACTCTTCGGCAACGGGGAAGTTGATCTTTGATGACGTTGTGGGAGTGCTTCTGAGTGAAGAAGCAAGAAGGAAATCTTCTGGAGCTGCGGAGTCGTCTGGAAGTGCACTAAACACCTCTGACCGGGGAAGACAAAAGAAGGACGGTCGATTTCGAAGCGACTCGTAGTCGAGATCCAGCAGGTCTCGAGCACCTCAGAACAAGGGAGCGAAGTGCTGGAACTGCGGGAAGATGGGGCACTTTAGGAGGGACTGCAAATCTCCTAAAGGGAAGCAAGGCGACCACACCGAAGGAGTCAGCAAGGATCTGGCAAATCTTGCTGAAGACGGTGACATGGATGCCCTCGTTCTATCTTTATCTACCGGTGACGAGTCTTGGGTGATAGACTCGGGCGCGTCCTTCCATGCTACATCCCAACGGAAGCTTCTTGGAGGATATGAGAAGGGAGACTTCGCGGGAAAGGAGGGGCTTCCGTATACAATCCCTCTTCTAACATCAGAAGTGTTGCTGGAAATTGGACCCGGGGGCCGCCGCGAAGCCGGGGAAGGAGGGGCTTCCGCCGCAGGGGCGGCGATCGACGGCGTGCCGACTGGTGGCGTCCTCCTGGAGGGGCTAAGCTCCGCCGCTGGGAGGGTGGTCGACGGTGCGCCGGCTGGTGGCGTCCTCCTGGAGGGGCAGAGCTCCGCCGCCGGGAGGGTGGTCGACGGTGCGCCGGCTGGTGGCGTCCTCCTGGAGGGGCAGAGCTCCGCCGCTGGAAGGGTGGTCGACGGTGCGCCGGCTAGTGGCGTCCTCCACTGTGGGGTGCGAGTCCTGCAGGAAGAACCGGTGGCCGGGCTCCCCGGCGCCGGCCCTCCGATGCCTAAGTCAGAGGGGGCGAATATGTGGAGAGAGCGGGGAAGAGAGTATGTGGAAAAGACAGAGAGAATATTTGGATAAAATCAAGAGGATCAGTTTCCTCAATTGTCTGTGTTGTTTACTTCTTTCCACCCGGTCTAGGAGGGTTCTCTCCGGCTTCGGGTTTTTCTTCCCGTTTTGGTCCCCCTTTCCTCTTCCCCCCAGGTTCCCTTTTATAGGAGGATTCGGTTACCTGGGAGGTGACAGTAGGTTTGTCCCGTTCTGTAATAATTGGGCACGATTTGGCCCATTAATGGCGTGATGGAGAACGGGACCGGATCAGACCGGAATCAGGGAGTTGTCACGGTCGATCGGACCTGTTGAAGTGGTTGAACCGCCGGCCGTGGTGGGCCTGGGGTCCGTGGATGGTAAGTGCATTTATTACCGAATGAACCGGCGGTCAGGGAGAGCCATACGCTCTGATGGTTCAGTGATCCGGAGATCGTCTTGGGCCGTGTTCATTAAATGACTGAGTGCATCGGAGACTTGAGGGAGCCTCGTGCATTAATGGCAGGTCGTGCTGAATACCTGCGGAGATCTTATGCCTTGATGGCTTGAAGATAGCGGCAGGTTATAGTGGAGTTGTCAGGTCCCTTAGAGGGTCAAGCGAGAGTTGAATTATTTGGTAAAGGCATCGGCTCGGCAAGGGTGCCGAGCCGAGCTGGTCGCCCAATGGGGCACCCTGTGGCGGGGTTGCTTGAGTACTCCTGGTCGGTGCCTTCTGGGCGAGCACCTCCTAGCCGAGCGTCTCTACTTGGCGCTGTCTCTGGTCAGCGCTTTCTACTTGAGCGCTTCTTTGGTCGGCGCCCGCTGGTCGGCTCTTTCTAGCCGAGCATCCCTACTTGGTTATTTCGGTTGGGCGCCTCTTGGCGCTTTCTCCGGTCGGCGCTCCCTAGCCGAGCGCCTTTCCGGTCGGCGCTCCCTAGCCGAGCGCCTCCGTGGCGATGACTTGGGGTTTTTCCCCCAACAAGAAGAATTCCTCATAGCTTGCATTACAGCATGAGCACAAGGTTTCAGATCATCTCAAAATCAATGGATGCTTAGATCTCATTTCCAAACAATTTCCATTTGATACTTTGGCGGCTTCAAATGAAACAATTCTCTTTACACTACTGCGGGATGTATGGACTTGTGAGAGTATTACCTTGCAGATAGTCCCATGTATTCTGAAAATAATTTACTGCTGTTTCAATTGTACCTTCTGTTCGGCGAATACCTGCTTAAGTCTCTGCTTGAAGAGGATGGATGACAGAATAAACGGTGCACTTCAGCAATGATCTTTTTCCACTACGGGTAGGGATTTCTGTAAATAATTGGCTGACAAGGAGACCTAGATCACTTCATATACATCTAATTATATTAATGAAAGACAGTGTATCATAATCACAAAGGCACATTGTGCTGATGGATTCAGATATTCTGAAACTAGCAATTGCTTAGCAGTGGTGGTAACTGTTTGGCAGATAAATTGTGATGGTCTGGGTAAACCTTTCTGGCTGACTAGATGATCATACTGAGATAGGCATGCTTCCACTTTATTTGTTTTCTTCCATTTCACCCATCAAAGTTGAGAACAGCTCTTTATTCAAATTTTATAGTGACACTTGAAGGAACCAAAAGGCTGAACAAGTATCCCAGATTTACCAGAGATATTCCAGAAGTCAATATGAAACATAAAGTGTCAATCTTTGTTCATGCATAAGTGTCTCCTTTTTTAATATTAAAACCATTTATGGAATGGCTGGGGCTCGAGAAATCCCAGAATTCAACTTCTTTAGATTTCAAACTTCTAAAAATCGGCTAATATTATTTATGGTAGGTCGGTATTTGGCAACGTATGATCCATGTACAAAGTATTAAAGATTATGCAGATGCTTTGTATTGAGATTCTATACCATATAGACTTTTTTTTATTTTTTAGAAGCACTTAGACATAGAGGTAGGACCATGCCTTTTGAAGGTGGCAATTGAGTCGGGTCGGGTCAAAAATTTGTCAATCCGAATCCTATATGTTTATTAAATGTGTCAAAATTTTGGATTGATTAAACAGGCCAAGTTAGATTAAACAAGTTAAATTGCATTAAACATTTTTTAACATATTAAATAGATTTAAATAGGTTAAACATATTAAACATGGTTTGGTTTTAAATAGGTTAAATAGGCTGGGTTATAATCCGGTCCAATTATTAAACTGATCAAAACAAGTTAAATAGGTCAAATATCTAAACCTTAATCCAACCGATTTAATAAATAGGTCTAAATAGGTTGACCCTGTTTATGACCGATATTTGTATGTCAAATATAAATCTGCTTAAAGCGGGTCATTTATAGATTGAGTTAATAGGTCGGGTCATAAATTGTCGTATCTAGTGTCGGACTAAAAAGATTTCAGCTATAAAAGCAAAGGCTGGGCTATAAAGGAAAAGTCGAGGGCTATGGGAGAGAGAGAAAAAAGAAATAAAAAAATCGGCGGTGGCATTACCGTATTACCGCTATCCATAAAATCGGCGGTGGCAGTACCGCATTACCACTATGCAAACCAGAATTTCCTGAAGCGCTCCGGTTCGAACGGGTTAGATATATAGTCTTTTCGCGACTCAGCGAGTTAAAAGGTCGAAACGGCTGCCTAAAACCCCAGCTCCCCATATCGCTGTCCTCCTTTCCCTTCTTTCACTCCCTCCGGCGGCGGCGGCGACGACGGCGGCGATGGCGCAGAAGAAAGGCCTCCGATCTTCGTCCTCCGACGACCCGGAGGAGCTCGCCCGCGTCCCGCTCCAGGCCGTCCTCCTCGCTGATAGCTTCGCCACCAAGTTCCGCCCCATCACCCTCGAGCGCCCCAAGGTAACCCTAAGAAACCTAATCTTCTCTTCTACGCTTTCCTCTTTTCCGATCTTGATTCGAGACGTCGCCTTCCGGAGGTGCTCTTGCCGCTGGTGAACGCCCCCATGATCGATTATACCCTGGCCTGGCTCGAATCCGTCGGCGTCGAGGAGGCCTTCGTCTTATGCTGCGCCCACTCGCAGCAGGTTAAGGACTACCTCAACAAGTCCCAGTGGATGAAGCAGCAGGGCACGTTCGCCGTCCAACCCATCGAGTCCCGCGACTCCATAAGCGCCGGAGATGCCCTCCGTGCGATCTATAATTTTGGCGTGGTGAGTGGCCCCGCACCCTTCTCCTTCTTCTTCTTCTTCTTCTTCTCATTCAAGAGCTTTCTTTCATGCTAGATTCTTGAAACATCCGGTTTTTTTTTTTGGGATCCTTCTATTTTGGTGCACTATACTAGAAGATTTCGGTTTATTCTTTTCTCCAAGACGCTCTTAATCGTAAATGAAGATGAAAGTGGGCATAAAATTTTAAACAATAGCATATGCCCTTGACTACCATGTGCTAGATGTTATTTATCAAGAACTCCTGGTAATGAACACTTTCTTGGTTATGGCATGTTATTAGTGCACGAGTTTAGTGGTTTATGTGTGTTAAAAGCGAACCTTTGAGTAGAGTGCAATGCGTTAAGCGAAAGAGGCTAGACTGTTGCCTTTGGATTCTTGTGAGGCATATGAAGGAGGTTGCTGATGAGCAAAGAATTTTTCTTATTTCTTTGTTAGGAATGCCAAAACCAGAGAATGTAGCACTTGCTTGCTCAATGCTTTAGTGGGGACAACAACATATGTTTCTTGTTGCACATTCATGTGCAGCAATTTTTCCTTGGATACAACTTTTAAACAATACATGAATGCAAGTCGTATGCCTTAGACCAATGGTTCTGTTATTACAGACTTGTTTGTGTTAAAATACTGGTGCCACTCCTTGAGTTTGAAATTAATAAGTAGACACACATGGGCCTTGTCCAGTTTGCCATCAGGTCATAGGACAATTTTGAAACTCATTGTGGTCTGTGTTTGTCATTCTGTGATGTTATGCCACCTTGCACTACCTATTTTAAAGGTTACTTCTAGGTATTCTTGGTAACATCACATGTTCTCTTTGTGTCCTCGTGGGCTTCCCTGGCTTGTTTTGCTGTCTTGCCCGATTGTGCATTTAGATATGTTGGTTAGTGATCTTCTACCATTGCCCCTCATCACCCTGCTTCTTTTTAACAGACATGTCACTCCTCTGTGGTGACTTCTTTCTCATAGTAAGGCACACGGGTCTTCTGATGCCCTGCCATTTCATTATGCCTTGGTGCAACATATCTGCTGTTTTTACTAATGGGTTGTTTTTGACCTTGATTTTTTTATAAACAAATAGGTAATATTATTTGTAAAATCATTCCTATTGTTGTAGTTCTCTTAGATGCCTACATGCTGAATAAAATGATTCAATCTGCAATATGAAAACATGTAAAAATGTTGATGAAGGTTATTATTGGACTGAGTTCTGCTTCATTTTCGGTCCTTGGATCTCTTTACTAATTCTTGCATCGGTGACAGGTAGTCTTATCTAGGTTGTTGCTTAGTCTAGAATGGTTATTTACATTTGCACTTGAGTTGTTCAGTTAATTAATAAAAGTATGACTTTTTCCTAAATGTATATTCTCTCTTTTCCCTTGAAGATACGTGGAGATTTTGTTCTTGTAAGTGGTGACACTGTCAGCAACATGAGCTTAAAAGAGGCACTTCAAGAACACAAGGAAAGAAGGAAAAAGGATCCACTTGCTGTTATGACCATGGTTATCAAACAGTCTAAGCCTTCATCCTTAACACATCAAACACGGCTTGGTAATGATGAAATTCTAATGGCCATTGATCCTGATACGAAAGAGCTTCTGTACTATGAGGACAAGACAGATCAGTCGCAGCGGTTTATTACTCTTGATAAGATGTTACTAGCCAATACTCCTACTCTACATTTGCACAATGATAAGCAGGTTGTTATTTTGATTCCAATTTTCTTCAATATTATCTTTGCAGCTTTGTCATCTCTCCTTATTTATAAAGGTGTGCTGTCATGTCCAATGAATGCTGGCGATGAAAAATTGTCCTCTTCACTTTTTTTTCCTGGGAATGATGGTGACTGCAACTTATATAATGAGAAAATACCTCAAAATGGAGTTCAATCTATGCTGTCCAACCTTCTGAGTTTATGGATAGAAAATGTTCATCTCTGTTTGCCATGATATAGATGCGGGGTGTTTATCTTAGTATGTTATTCTTGTGATGCTAGTGCTGTTTAATATTCTCATTTTACTCACTTTTCATGTGAATGTAAATATAGATTTGCGCTCATTCTTCTGTTTCTGTTTTTAAACTGAATCAGACAAATTGGATGTACTAATATTTTCTACAAATTGAGAATACCCCTTCAAAAAGAAGTTCCCGTACAAACCATGTGTTGTGAATTTCATTAACCATTCCTGAATTTTGTGTCCATGTTAGCATCTGTATCTTTGTTGCTGTGGCAACAATTGATTCTATTATTTCCTCAATAATTTATGCTTTGATAGGATTAACGACTGCTCTCAACATAATCTGTTCTATACTTTTTTGGAGCTTTATGACTTGGAACGTCATCTCTATAAGTTTCCTATTTTGGTGGGAAAGGGATTGATTACTGCTGGTCTTTTTCTTTAAATAGTTTTCTTAAGGTAATAGTTATCTTTATTAAGATAGTCGTTGATGAAATCATCACATTGCTCATTATGGGCCGTTCAACAT
The DNA here is from genome assembly GCF_009389715.1 of Phoenix dactylifera. Lineage (NCBI taxonomy): Eukaryota > Viridiplantae > Streptophyta > Magnoliopsida > Arecales > Arecaceae > Phoenix > Phoenix dactylifera. Next base: position 10,772,646 of record NC_052408.1, on the reverse strand, counting down.
CACATTCCAAGTTTGAATCAGCAAAAAAAAAAGATCTATATCAAGATCTGCCGTACCGCCTCGTACTGCCCGGTACGGGATGTGCCGAATCATACCGAAAGAAAACTGGTACAAAACAAACATTCAAGTCGGTACAAGCCCCATACGGCTTGTACCAAGGTGTACTGAGATAAAAGTTAAAAAAAACGGATAAGAGAGCTATTTCGGCACAAAGGTGTACTGTACCGTACCAACAAAGTACCGATACGATACCCGATATCAAGATTGCGGACCTTGGTCTATATGATGGCTTAAAAAACTTGGGCCACTGATAATTATATCCTTTGATGATAAAAAAAAAAAAGATGAAGTTGATTGAATTGTGCTCCACTCGAGGACATCGAACCTATTAGATTACCAGAATTGGTTAGGAAGAAATTTTTGGCCTTTTGTAATTACATTCTCCTATAATATGATAAGTTGTCTGCACACTTATGGTGCTCATAATTTGGTTACTGTAATGAGTAACACTCAAGGCGAGCGTATGTTGAGTATCTTAAGGTTTTAAAGGTGCCTTTCACCGAATCAGGACCATATTCTTTGATCATGACAGATTGTAATCAATCTATCACTATTTGTTTGTGTGCATGCTCATATATGTATGAGTTGAAGTAGTTTTATCTAGATAGTCTTTATGATTATGATTTCCGGCTAATCTGGTTTGTCTGGGACATTTAATTATTTGTGCCTAACGCATTAAAATTTGCTTTTGCAGGATTGTTACATAGATATATGCTCTCCAGAAGTTCTTAGTCTCTTCACTGATAATTTTGATTATCAACACCTTCGCCGTCATTTTGTGAAGGGGTTGCTTGTTGATGACGTAAGGCCTGTTCTTCATATTTTTATAAGTAATTGGTCACTTTCAGGATTCATTCATCATCATGTGAACATGTGCCATGCAGACACACATTTACATTTGCTTTGGTCTTAAAACAATGTTAGATATTTATATATATAGATATATCATCCATTGGTCTCTCTGATTTTTCATTTTACTGATTAGTTTGATTGCTAATGTCTTCACTGCCATCTTGTATAGGGTTTGCTTGTTGATGATGTGAGGCCTGTAATTCATATTGCCAATTCATCATGATGTACACATATGTCATGCGGTCACACATACGATACTTTTATAATTTTTCAGATCTCATTAGAGATTGTTGTATGAGGCTATAATCTGATTTCTTATCCTCCAGATTTCTGTGTATCTAAATTTGTATGTATGATATGATGCAATCTGCTTATACTGTGATTTCAAGTCATACTCTTTTTGCTTTTTATGGCTCTTGACATTTTTTCCCCATTAGCATTGGATCAAATGAACTGGTATGTTCAATTCAACATACACAAACATGCATATGCATTTGCACTCATATTTGTTGTCTCCAACTTATGTGATCTTCTTATTGTTATTATTGTGCGGCACTAATATTTGGTGATGACTCCCTAGTTTTGTTTTAATATTTAGATGCCCAATCGAGCTCACTCTATGCTTACTGCTTATGTAATCTTTCTATTATTAGTTAGTGCAAAAATTATAATATCTATGTTCATGCATGACATTTGCTGAGATGCTTGTGTTGTTTGTGCCTGAGGTTATTATGTTACAGATTCTATTTGATGGGAAATTTATAAGTTGTTTCTTAGTTCTGAGGCGAGGCTTGAAGTTTTAGTGGTCAAGCCTTAAGAGTTTGGTGGCAATTCTCCCATTTGTATTGTAGTGATTTTTAGTCCATCTTAGCGATTACTTATTAGCTATTGGCAATTTATTCAGCTCATGGGATACAAAATTTTTACTCATGAAATTCATTCAAGTTATGCGGCAAGAATAGATAATTTCAGGAGTTATGACACAATCAGTAAAGACATAATTCAAAGGTGGGCATATCCTATGGTGCCGGATGTTCAATATTTTGGAAGCTGCTCACAGATGAAGCTAGACAGACTGGGAATTTACAAAGCACCTGGTATGTCAAGCGCATATGGTTTAACATCATCGTATATTAATTAGCCATTCTTGCCAGCCGATTTTTTCTTTGCTACCTGTACAGATATGTAGATAGCATGCATCTTCTTTAATTTACATTTGGACATGTAGTGCATAGCTCCCTTTAATACTTTGACCTTGTGGAGTAATCCCCAGAAATGCTCTCAACAAATATAGATGTTCTCAAAAAATCCATTGTTGATTATATGCCTTCAAAAACATGAATTGTTACTTTGACAACTTTCTACAATTAGTCAAATTATTCAATAGCCATTATTGCCCCTATGTTCCCCATTGCCTTATTGCCCCTATGTTCCCCATTGCCCTCCCCCCAACTTTCAGTTGCTTTTGATTTGTTGATTGCAAGGTTTTAAATACCGGTGCCAAGCCCCATACCTTTTTTCCATTGGAAGGGTACAAAATCGGAACAATATCGGTTTCCATAGTAAGTACTGAAACTTACCAGTAATAGTTTCATGTCAAAATAATACCGGACCGATGGTACCATCCCATTCATGTACCATCCCATTCAAAAACTTACCAGTTTTTGAATCCATGGTTGATTGTTTTACAGCAAGCAACTACCTGGGATCCATGTACCTACCAGTGCGGTTGGTACAGTATTGTCAAAATGCAGTGGTACGGTTGGTTTTGGCAACCTGACTGCCGTACTAGTGATAGTTTCATGTCAGAACAATACCGGACCGATGGTACCATCCCATTCTGCCAGTTTTTGAATCCATGGTCGATTGTTTTACAGCAAGCAACTACCTGGGATCCATGTCTGCTCGTGGCAATTGTTGACTTTGCAGGAAGAAAAATAAGCTTTGTTGACTTCATAACTCGGAACCTAATTAGATAAGCTAATCAAGTTGATCCAATATCTTGTATGACTTTCTAAAGCTTAAGTTCCATACCTATCTCCCTATTTTTTGTCAAAATGTACATAAATTTGCTGTTGAATGGTGAGAAAATGCTAGAAAATCAATTCATATGCATAAGAGAACAAATCAAAGTGGGAGAATCAGGAGGAGCTAAGATAATCTAATACCATTCTGTATAACTTTTAAGGAGGGCTGGATTGTGGTTTGACTTGGTTGTTGTATGCATACCGCCTGCCACCATAATTAAGATACTCTTTTTCTTGTAAAATGTTAATCCTTGGGATGTTTATAATCCATGTAACTGACAATCTGTCTTCTTTTCTGGTTTTTCTCTGGATATAATGTTGCATTTTGCTTATGATAATTTGAACTATTCTTACTTTTCCTTCAGAGGTCAACCAGTCACGCACAGCACAAATTCGTGCCTTTTCATTGGTTGGAAATGGAACCACCATTGGCGACCACAGTGAGATATCTAATTCAGTTATTGGTCAAGGTTGCACCATCGGGCGCAATGTTTCAATCCAAGGATCCTACATCTGGGATAATGTCATCATCGAAGATGACTGTAAACTAAGTCATGCGTTAGTTTGTGATGGTGTTCACTTAAGGGCAGGGGTTGTTTTGGAACCTGGTGTCATACTATCATTTAAGGTACATAATCTTTTGGTTAAAAATTTTTATGTTACAGGCTAAGGAAGCCTTTTTCTACTTGCAGAATGTGGCAACGTTATCATATAGAGCTAATTATATTTATACCACAGGGGCTACTTAGTCACACGGCCTTTATTTATTTTTTAATTTCTTCTACATACATTAACATGATTCATATCGGGCGTGTCACCGGGAAATATAATTATTAGTAAAATACTTATTGTTTTTGAAGATGGACCTTGTGTATCTTAATCCAAGCACATAAGCTAGCTAATGTTGCTGGAGATCGATACTAAGTTTTCATGGTAACATATCAGATATCTGTTCCTTTTTCTTTTTTCTTTTTTTTTTTAATAACTAGATGCCATATACATATACAAACATGTATATATATATATATATGCTTTCTGTTAGATTCCCACTTATAATCTTTTGTAGTAAAGCATACATGTTGCAAAAAGCAATTAGTGCCGCTGAGGTTAATGATATCTTCTTGGTTGACATGATTGCATGGTTTCTTGGGCTACTCATAGTAATTGTTGTCTATCAGTATCACAAGGAACATTTGATGGTGGAAAAGTCAATGCAACCATGTTACTGTTTCATATATTCTCATGGTTCTATCTTGAAGTTTGTCTTATATGTTATAACATGCATATCTTGCGATATTTATATTGGTCTTGTTCGATGAAACATGTAACCGTCTTTATCACCATGTAATTGTTTCATCAGATGATTGAAAAATAAGAATTCTTTAAAGTTAAGTGTATTGGAATATCTAATGATTTTTTCTTCAGGTCGAAGTTGGGCAAAAAATTGTGATTCCTGCTTATTCAAAAGTATCTTTACTTCCACAACCATCCAAGCAAGACAGTGATGAAGAACTTGAATATGCTGATGCCAATAGTGGAGTTGTGGAGAGTCCATGTAAATTCTTTAAACTTTGATAATCTAGTTCTTTTCTCATTTTGCTTGAGAATATGAAAGTTTTATGAACTTTTGCAAAAAATATGAAATCTTTCATTTAGACATTCTGGTTCTGTCCCCTAATTGATTTTTCATTTTTTTCTTATTAAGCTACCTTCCATTGTTTTCCATCTTCAAATAAAAGTGGGAGACCTCTAGCACTATTAGACTTCTAAATAATGGAAATAATTAAGGGGTCCTATCTTTAATTGACAAATAAATAACCCCAATATCCCCCTTAACTATTGGGGAAGAAAGGATTACTGATTATAAATATGCACAAGAAGGTTGCAGAAAGATGATAACACAGGATAGTAGTCTTAGCCTGATGCTATGCTACCCCCAATCTGAACAAATGATGAGTTCATTTGAGCCAATATTGTGGCCTAACACAAGGAGGTCTTTGATGGTTTCTTAATAATGGATTAAGAAGCTTATTTTTTTTCAGTGACCTTAAATTCCTCCCTAGCTTGAGCTTTCTAGCAAAAAGCCTCATGAGACAATTACTGATGGTCTTGACAAGGCCCTCTGTCATGCATGCAAAGGCAAATGCTCCTTAGTGACATGAATATCCTCATCCAGCACAGTTTTTGATGGTTTCAAGTTATTTCAGAGTTCAGACAGAAAACCACCTAGGAAAAGGGTGTTTTGCATCTTACTGATTAACGTTTCAATTCACTTGAAAGGGAAAGTTATTGTTCCAGTCTTGTTTCTAATATTGTGAGATCAAGCTAAAATGAGATGAGAGGTATAATATTCAATTATCTAGTTGATTAGCTTAATAATTTCTTCTTACTTTAAGCCTTCTTTTCCATTCATTACCATATCATATTTTATGGAATGAAGATATATGTTTGATCATTATTGCAAATAAGCATTGTTGATTATTCAGTGTTTATTGTTGTGTAACTTACGTGCTGTGATGGTGCTTATTCTGCAGCAATTACTAGTATAGTGAATACTAGAAATGTGGATCCTGTGCCAGATTCATCAGATGCAGAACATTCAGACACATCTGAGGCATGTTAAATGTTTCTCTGCTGTTTATGCTTCCTCTAACTTATGTTAACATTTATCTTGCAGCTTGTATGCTGTCTAAAATTAGCTTTTTAAAATAGGTTCCTGTGCCATATATTTTTTTTTTCAAGAGCTAAGCGAACTTTCTCATAAAGAGAACAAAAATTCTAAGCTCATATATGTTTTCATATATTAATTATGTGAAAGTACTTTAGTTGCCTGGTCTCAATAGTCAAAGAATTTACTTGTCACATGTCAAGTCCTTAAGGGATGGCCTATCATGTCTTGTTCTAATCTAGCCTTATTTATGATGCTTTCCCAACTTCAAAATCTTCCTCAATCACTGTAGCGCACACTTTTGAATTATGTGCATCTCTTGGCAAAGTCTCACACAAGGTATGCGGTACTGGTACCGGTAGGTATACCGGTTGCCTATCAGATCTGTACGGTACCGGTTCACTTATGATATGGCACTTTCCTTGATGGGAACTAAAATACGAAAAGAGTGATAAAAGAAGAAAGGAGAAGTTCATGGGGTTAAGGGAAGAGGTTTATTCAGTCAAAGTTATATGAGGAGAGGGTAGCAAAGTATAGATGAAGGAAGAAAGTCTATGTTTGACACCAGTAACCCCCTCTTGATGGAGGACGGTGAGGACTTCTGCTCTTGTATTTAAAGGAAATCTCATCTTTGTAATCCATGTCCTGACTTTTTGGCACTGAGTCTTTGTGCTGCCCATTTTATTTGATGCTCTGTCACCTGTTATTACCACCATTCACTTGGTGTAATGACTATTTTCCTCATCCCTAGACCCTTGTACAACCCCATAACTTTCCTATTCCTCTTTATGTACACATGTGGGATCACCTAACATGAGGAGGTTTGTTTGGGTTGACCAAACCTTTCAAGCAGCCTATCACTAATCTAGGTATCATCTCTGTGTTTTTGGTTTAGCTTTGAAGGACACGTATATGTCTTTTGATCAAAGTCACTCCCTCCGTTTTAAAGCCTAGAATTTAGCTTTCTGAAACCTTAATTTCTTTCCTGCTGTTATTAGTCTATGAATTCAAACTAGTTCTATCTTAGAATTCTGATTCTCTTCACTATTTTCACCGGATTAAATGCTAATCTGGCAGTTGGGGAATTTAGGACCTTGCATGAATAACATGAGTATTTCTTTTGCAATTTAGTATTTATTATAAGTTTTACACAAGATGTTTCTGGATCTGGTCTTTTGAACACTCATTATTTGCATGATCAGGTAAGAGTAAGAATGCAGATTTTTCAGTTAAGAACTTAAGATGGTTATTTTAATTTTATCTCATTCAAATTTCTACTCTCTATAGATTTAATTGATTAAAGTTTTTCCAAACAGAAAGCCTGTCTATCATATATAATTAGTTAATTGTTTTAGTAGTTTCTTCTTATCTATTCCTAAGAAAATATGACCTGCACCTTCTATTTTCTTCCATTGATACATGATTAGCTTTTCTATTTTGTAGAACTTAAGATCTAGGCTATTTTATGCCTACTTGCTATTAGCATGTCTTTCTGCCTTTACTATTTGAACAGTCTTCTGCCTTATAGTTCAATTCCCCTCTGCCTCCTCTTCTTTCAACTTGTAGTTTTCTTCGTGTCAAATTTTGTCATGTAGGTTGGTATATCTGGAGTTGGTTACATTTGGTTAACCTCTGAGGGTGGACATGAGGAAGAATGGAGGCATTCAATTGCACCCATACCTGCAGAAAAACTAATGGAGTTCTTTCTTAGTGCTCATGCTGATCTTGAGGTATCGAATCAAGATGTAAATAGTCTTCCAGCTTCAGGGGAATTGCAAGTTGACTCAGAGAGTACTGGTTTTGATGATGGTGAAGATTATAGAGATTCTGCTGATTTTGAGAAGGAGGTAATACACAAATAATTTGTTGTCTTTGATAAGTTCATCCTTTTCCTGCCATACTTGCTGCTTTAATTCTCTCTCCCTCTCGCATGCACGCTCACTCGCTCTCACTTTTAATTTTTTTTTTTTGCCACTTTTAGGTAGAAGCAACTTTTCACCGGGCTCTTGCAGGCGTGAATCAAGATAATGTGATTTTAGAAATTAATTCACTCCGGTAGAATCATACTTTCCTTCTGTGAATTCAATGGCTTGTCTTCTATCTTCTATTTGACTAATGTGTCAAGGCATTTTTGTTGTTCGCGAATCCTATTTGTGACATTCTGTTAGCTATTCTTTTGTGTAGCAACATATTTTATATTGAGTATTATTTATTGTTAAGAAAGTGAATAAGATTAGGGATGATTACCGTTGCTGATGGTTGTTATGTGCCATCTGTCCTATATCCTCAGACATGTAATTATATTTAGAAAAATTATAGCCAATGAATAATGTTCAGTGACTGGAGACATACATTCATGAAAATGGACTGCTGCATGGGCTGTGCAAGTTTTGACTGCTTACATATAGCTTCCAGGATCGATCCTGAATCGATGTCTCATATAGCTTGAAAACTGGTTTGATGGTTTTGTCACAACTTTATGGTAACTATGATCAGGTTATTGTTCTCTATGGACATATCTCTTGTTAAAGCTTAGGTCCTTCACATCTGAAAATCACTTTCCATCGCTCCAGCATACACAGAGATTTACCTTCTCTATTCAACCCATGCGATACTACCTTTTGTTGCTTAACATGTGGATTTTAGCTTCAAGGGGCTTTTCTAATGCTACCATCTGGTATGTGATATCCTGGATTCCTAACAGTATGAGAACATAGTAAATGGTGGTGCTTGTTTATAGGGGCAATAGTGAGCAGCAATTGTGTGCTTTCAAATGCTAGGTTGTGCATGCTAGAATAATTACAATAATTAAGTTCTCTGGTATCAATTTTAGAATCGCAATATAATTGAAAGAAAGATTTCATGATTGCACTAGGTAATATGGCCATTGTGGGACTACGTACAATCTTCTTGTGGATCTGGTATCTGAGCTGGAAGGTTCTTGAAATTAGGATGATTTCCACAACCAAAGAATGCACTTCTCTCTCTCTCTCTAAACTAACTGGCAATTTTAATTCTCTATTTGTGAAACTTATAACGAGTTACTTTGACTTGCTTCGTAATTATATGTATTTATTTAAATGATTTGCTGCATTTATTGCTCAGAGGTGTGCAATAAGTCTGTAAGGCCGAGAACTGTGTCATCGTATCCTGCACATTTTGGATGGAAAAAAGCATCTAATGCACATTGACTGCCATAATCATAGTGCTATTATATGAATAAACAGTAGCTGGTCTTTTTTCACGTATTTTTTTTCTCTCTAAAGTTTTCCTAGTTTCCAAAACAACTTAGAATAGGTACTGTGCTGCTTTTTTCTTATGATACTAATTTCCTCAATTTAGCAACATATTTCATTAATATCTGTCTATTCTGATGAACAGGTTATCATACAACATGTCACATGCAGATTGTGCTGGGTCATTATTTTATTCCATAATGAGATCAGCTCTAGCATTTCCTCATTCTTGTAACCGTAAGTATTTATTTTGAAATTGTGGCTATTATGGATCAAGGTTCGCTGTCTCGGTACCGGACCCCGTACTGATGCTACACTATTATAGTGCCGGTATGGTACGGTACGGTATGTCCGGTATGGTATGACATACTATGTTTTGGATGATTTTTAGACTAGGTTCTTTTATAAGGTTGATTATTGCAGGCATGCTTATTTTCATGTAAAATTAATTTGAATATTGTATTATTCAATTTGTATCATGCATGTAGAAGAGATATACATTGATATAGGTTAATACACATGCACCTGATGCATATGGTACAGTGATACACGTCCTTCTGTCATTTCTGTGCCCTGCTAGCATGATTGGATAAGATACTTCGGTGATTTATCTGATAATAGCATAGTACATATATATGATGCAGACCATAATTTTTTGGAAACCAAGGACCAAATTATCAAGACTTGGAAGCTTGCTTTGGTAGCTGTTTTAACCATTCATATATGTGAAAGGAAAAATCCAGTATATGAAACTGAGCTCCAGAATGCTCGATACTTATGGTTATAGTAGAATTCTTGCTAGGATTTTAAGTACAAGAATTCTGAAAATTAATAGTAAATATCATCGCTTACTGCTTGCAAATTTTAGCAAGAATAATTTTGATATTCTCCATTCCTTTTACCTGAGTTCTTTGTCCTTAGATAATTTAAAGCTTGTTTATTTTACTGTCACTAGGAATTTCACTTTAATGTTCAGGTGAGCTGCTCCTGAATACTGGAAAGGAACTCGGCAGGTGGAAGGATCTTTTGAAGCATTACCTCAAAACTATAGATGAAGAGGTATTTCTGTGTAGATTTTATAGTTGTCATCCTTTTAACTATTACTCCTGTCATTGCTACAATTTGAAGCAGTAAACCAAATTTTAATGTTGGCTGCATCTGTTTTATAAAGTTGCTTTAGTTGATTTCTCATTATTAAGCATACTAAAGCTTGCTTTCTGCCACTTTTTTATTGATATGATCGCCGCCAGAATATTGGATCTTCTCTATATATTTTTTTTTATAAAAATTTTCTCCATAAATTGATTCTGTATAAAATATTAATTCATAACTGCAATGCTTTTCTGCATTTAATCCATCCACTTGCATCTATCTATATTCCAAACTAGATCATACAAAAGGGCTTGTAAGGGTGTTTCAAAAGAATAAGTCATCATTGCTAGCACCAAAGGGGCTTGGAAGGGCGTTTCAAAAGAATAAGTCATCATTGCTAGAAACAAATTTCACAAGCCGATAGGCACATGGTTCCTCTTGATAGATATGGCTGGTTATGGATGGCTTCTTTAGTAGATTGCAGATCATCTCAGATGGGGAAACTTTTATGTTGTTGATTGCCAACAGAAGTACCATGTACATAACTACATTTGTCTTGGAAGATGGTATACATGTGGCTTATGCAATATGCTTGGATTCCTGTAGAAATAAGGAATATGTTCAACCAGGCTTTACTTGGATCCATCAATTTCTTCCAATCACATCATATAGCAATCCACCCTTATATTGTGTTTGTTAAGAGTGCGTCCTTAGTTGTGTTGAATTAATATTGTCCTGCGTTCTGACTATGAAATATCTCCATTTGGCGATGCTAACTCGTACACACCTTAGGCTGTGGTTGCCTTTGCTGGTGCACATAAAATAGAGTCCTATTATTTCATATAAATTACAAATAGATGGTCAGATCATAGTGTCAACACTTTAAGGTGTATCTTAACATTATAATTACCGAATGCTTAATCAGAGTTGAAAAAGAAGACCCGAAATTTTGTGAACAATGCGGGGTGGAATTTGTTGATTCTAGGATACGAAGATATCAAATGGGATACATCAAACTCGCATGTCCAGTGACCCATGTGTGGTATTTGAAACGTCTTCCTAGTTATATCGCGTTGTTTGATACATAATTAACTGTTCAATATTTAATTGCTCAAGTAATTTTTCGGCCTGCATCAGTGACCAAAAATGTTTTTGGATCTCATATTTCTTATCTTGAATTTTGATGTGATGATGATGTGCCAGTGGTTTTTGCTCTAGCTTTAGGTCATAATATAACTTGGAGCTTTCATGGCATCACCTATCTTGTAGTTACTGCAGTTAAATTGCCGTTGCTAAATGTGCTCATAAGATGAGCTCACTTATCTCTCTTGGTATTAGGTTGGTATTATAAAATGTTACTTTTTATATTATACAATATAAGATTTTCCCATTTATGTCTCATAGGCATGTCTATGTCATGCAGCAACCAGATATTTTCTCAAGTTTCCATCTACTGTAAGTCTACTAGATATGCATTCATTTTTCTCTATTTTCTGTATAATAATTCCAAGATAACCGAAAAAAATGGTTGTGCTACCTCCTAAATACCAATTCCACTTAAAATTTTTACCAGTTATTTTATGATTAGGCACTCTAATCTATTTTTCTTTTCTCAATAAATAACTTTTATATCTATTATCACACTATGTCATCTAAATATTAAAATTTTTCTTACCTTACCAGGAACTGTTCAGATGATGTTTATATAACTTGTTCCTTACTCTTTTTTGTTAAAAGAAATGTTTTTTCCTGAACATAGTTCATAATTCTATTGAACTGTCTTAATTGGTTCTGACCCAATGACATTGCAGATTGAAGTATTATTGAAGTTTGAGGAGATGTGCTTGGAGACTGCCAAGGAATTTGCTCCTTTATTTTCAGCCGTAAGTCTCCTTTACAAAAGTAATAAATATCCTAATGTGAAAGCTACATTATATTCTATTGCATAATGGAGGGTGCATCAGTGTGAAGATTATAACATGGAGTTGAATATTGTTAGCTGGATGTGAAATATTCAGAACTTTACATAAGTTGGTGGTTGTTGCTAAAGCTGTATAATAAAGAAGATTATGGCTTTATTCAGTATGCCTTTGTGTTAACTATGCTGTACATTTACAATTGGGTGTTTGACGGTTTTGCTGTTACTTGCTGAAAAATGAAGATGTTCAGTCTGGTTGAAGGCATCCGCATGTCTTGATGTTCAATCTGGTGTATCACTTGTGACAATGAAACTTATGGATAGCTATGACTGCCACCAAATTGGATGCATCGGGCATGTTTGGACCTTAACACTCATTTTTTCTCATGAAGAACAGCAAAGAAAGTGGTGAAAATTGGATATAGTGCATATGATAATGATAATTGTATTCGTAGCACAATGTGTCAATTTAAAGCAAAAAATTCTTATCTGTGAGTGAGATTTTTGAAGCTTTTGTTGATTGAATATATATATTTTTCTGGTAGATCTTGAACCACCTGTATGAGAAGGACATCTTATCAGAGGATGCAATTTTGTCATGGGCAGAGGAGAAAGAAGGAGCGGATGAATCTGATAAAATCTTTGTTAAACAGTCTGAACAATTCCTCAAGGTATGCATTTAGGATAATTAAAACCCATCAAGGTTAATAATCTTCATTAGCAGCTGTCCATCTTTTTTTTTTTTTTGATGATACCAAATATGGGCATTGTTAGGACTTAGGAGTCTGAAGTAACGATTGACTGGAATATATCTTGTATGTTCAAAACTTAAAGTTTTTGCGAAGTTATTAATGTAAAAGGAGAATAATCTTAAAACCTTATGTGCTGGTCAACTTTCGAGTAACATATGCAGTCGTATAAACTGGTAGATTTATCTAAAAAAATCCAAAATAACCTGCATTAGTCTACTTCATAATCTGATCACTAACAAAAGCATAAACAAGTAGCTAAACATTCAAAACCTTGATTACGTAGTGCTTGACTGGAAACAAAATTGGCATGCTACAAAAGCCTCTTGCACAGACACTAATGGTTAGGGATATGATTATTATTAGGGGCAGCAACTCTAACCTGGACCTGTTTATCTTACCTGTTTCATCCTAGACTCGGCTAGACAATCTGACCTAACCCGGAACTGACCCACCAAAGCTGACCCGCTGGATTTGTGGGTTGAGCATGGGTCAGAGATCCCATCCTGCCAGTGGGATGGGTCAAATTTGGGGCGAAGGTTCTGATGTGGTCTGGTCAGAACAGTTGAGGCCTTTAGATGGCCACTTGGTATAAAGTAATACAAAACTTAAAACTTTTAAACATATTGGATAATATGAGCAATTGAAGATGTCTTGCTATTAGATTGTTGTTACTAATCATGGGAAATAGGTAGTTCTTAATGGATGCCCAAGGTATAGTCCAGAATAGCAGAAAAATGCCCAAAATGATCATTCTGATAACTTGCTTAGTTTTCATGCCTAAACAATAAAAAAACCAAAAATTAAATCTACCTGGGACTTAGGAAGGTCAGCCTGCTTAGTTGGCTTGGATTGTTTCAGGTTGCATCGGGCACTTATGGACTTGATATAGGTCCTTGACCTGACCTGAACCCAAGTCAAGCCAACCCTTGTCACCAAACTAGCTAAGATCGGCTATGTGAATCATTTCCTCCATTCTGCTAGATTTAGTGTTATACTTTTGAATGATGTTAAGATATTTAGTCCTTACATACTACTCCATCCCATGTGATTGTTGGTCTACCTCTACTCCTATTTGTTTTTTCTTCAAAAATCAAATCACTATTTCATACTGATGCGTGCTTCAGCCCACATTGTACATGTCCGAACTATGTAAGTCATCATTCTCTCAATTTATCCTCCTTTGGTACTATCTTTATCTTTTTATGAATGATTTCATTTCAAATTCTACATGTATACTTGATTCTTTTCCTGTTTTCATCTTTTTGAAGTTACTCCACCTAGTTTTTGTACATAGGCAGTTCCAATCCTAATTAAAGGAGGGTTGTGGCAGGTTGATGGCTAGCTTAAAACTATAGTTATATTGTATGAACATGAAGCTCGAGAAAACCATTGGGGTGCTCTCTACTAGCGGCACGTTGCTTCAGACCCTAGGTATAGTAAAAGGTGGACAAGGGTTAACTAGTGCACTTCCTAGAAATATAATGCACCATATTGGTACTTAGATGTGAGAAGTAGGCAAGTGTTCTCTCACTTAAATAGATATGTGTGGATCAAGAAGTTGTCCTAAAAAAAAGGTACATTTAGCAACTTAGAATATAGGATCGTTGATGGGAAATTTATGGAATTAATCGATACAACGGCTAGGAGGAGAGTTAACATAGCTTGCTTGCAAAAGACAAAGTGGATATCAAAGAAAGCAAAGGAAGTTGGTAAGATCTATTATAATCTTTTTGGTATACGAGGAAAGGTTTGAATAAAAATGGAGTGGAAATTATTTTAGATAAAGAGTTAAGGAAATGAGGTTGTAGACATTAAGAGAGTATGAGATAGAATAATTTTGATAAAATTGGTGTTAGGAGGGGTCTATTAATATCTTTAGTGCTGATGCTCTTCAAGTTGGATTGGATGATGCTACAATGCAATAATTTTAGGCGGGCATGGATGGATTAACTCTAGAGATTCCTAGTGGAAAAAAAGATATTTATCAGAGGAGATTTGAATGGACTTGGGAAAATATAATTTAGGTTTTGAAAGGGTGAGTGGAGGTTATGGTTTCAGGGAGAGAAACGTGGAAGAAGATGTCATTTTGGAGTTTGTGATTATCATAGATTTTCTTTGAATATCAAAAATCAAATGGTAGTTATTTCTTATAACTTTAGTTTCCTCTTTTTCATTATATATGTGCTTTGTTTAGTCAAGCAACCCTTTCACCATATCTCAATGTGTATTAAATCTTAGAACAAATTGGACACTAGTAGGGGACTCGGTGTTGCCGCTCAAGTTCTTGTGAGCAAATGTACTTTATTCTATCAGCCATTCCCCAATTTAATAGTATCATGATGAACCGAGCAATCATTTTTGTCTCCTGTAACTTCCCATCTTTTTCAGCATGTCATGTCAGAAGCATGTTTCTCAGAATCTCTCTCAAAATGCAATAGCTCCAATAAGTGAGATGGCATTGTTAGGATCATTTTGGTGCTCATGTCTTCATCGATTTTTTTTTCCCTATTTCTCGGCACAGGCATCTGTTATCACAAGATATATTTATCTCTGTACTCATGTTGAAAGAAAAAGTTGATTAAATAACGCAACAAGATTTTTGATTGGCATGCATCAGTCTCTGTTGTTGTATTATCCTTTGTTCCAAACATATATGCCATGGTTCCTTACTTCGACAGGGTGCAAATATCTAATTCTCTGCACAATTAATTAATATGATAAACTATCATTTCATATTATACGCTCTTTCTGCTTGTTTTGTTCCTCAAGTCAACAAATTTTGATGTATCTGTCGGCTGATGCAGTGGCTGAGAGAGGCTTCCGAAGATGAAGATGAGTGAAGTACTGGAACTCATATGTTGGTGGATCCAAAACCTAGGTGCACTATCCATCAAATTGGTTTAGTTATTTGTATCCTTTTTAAGGAATGATCCGTTGTATAATAATTGATCCGAGATGTAAAATTGGAGTGCATGTACCCTCATTTTTGAAGATAAGGGGGAACAAATTAAATTGTATATTTCTCTGCAATCAGTACAAAAAGCATCGACTAGAAGAAAACAATGTATTTCATGAATAGCTAATTGTGCCATCCAAAGTGTTATCTTCTTCGCTGTGGAACATTAACCCTTACCAAAGCCCAGTAATTTCTTTGGTGAAAGTCACTTTGAGTGCAGACTGCTAGTGAGAGGTTATTTTCTTTTGGAAGGCTTATTCTCAGAAACGAAGCTCTCTTCTCCGAATAAAAATAAAGGAAGGAAATTGTATATCAGTAGTGAAGCCAAGTCCCATTGTACTGCGATCAACAGTCAGTGATCGTGCAACAGTAGCTGCCCAGCAATTGGTAATCGGTCAACTACAGAGAAAGAAAAAAAAAAAAAGAGGAAAGAAAAGAAAGGGACGAGTGCGCATGCAACTAACTCGAGTGATGTTCTTGAGCATTTGGAATCAAGGGCTCGTTTGGTTCGCGGGAAAAAAAGGGGGGAAAGTGTGGTCAATGGGAAAGTAATGAGATGCCTCTTGTTTGGTTGGAGTTTTCAAAGGAGAGAGAAGGGAAAGTAGTATTCCCATGGGAATGTGATTCCCACATTTCATGGGAAAGTCTTTCCCATGAGAAACATGGGAAAGTTACTTTCCCATGAGGCGGGAATCACTCCATTTTTACTTTTTCCCAAAAAGTCCCTTCAGCATTAAAGAAGCATTAAAGAGGCATTAAAAACTTAATTTTTATTAAGGGCATAATAGGAATTATATATAACTTTCCTAGGAAAGTAGATGGCCAACCAAACATAAGCACCTTGGAAATTTGTCACTTTCCCATGGTCAACCAAACATGCCAAAAGTACTTTCCTAGGCATCCTCTTCCTAGGAATTTGTTTCCCAGGAATCATATTCCTAGGAAAGAAAATGCTTCCCGCGAACCAAACGAGCCCCAAGAGAGGGAATAAATTTAGAGAGGGGAAAGATTCAGGCTCATTTGGCAAAGCGTTTATTAGGCCAAAAAGTATTTTTTGATCTTCTAAATTTACTTTCACAATAGTATTTAGTAAAAAAATAGAAAAATTATTTTAGATTTGTAGAAAACTAAAAATATTTGCTTGGGAGACTAGGCTCGTGGGACTTTAAGCTAAGTATTTTGCTATTTAAGTTTGACTTAAAAATTCCATTCGAACTGCTCGAGCTTGATAGGTCAAGCTTGGATTCGAGTCAAGCTCACAAGAATATTATTGTTATTTTGTTTGTGAGCTATTCGACTCATTTGCAGGCAGTCCATGAAAAACATTATCCCAAAAATTTAAAAATTTTTAATTAACCTCGAAAACTTATTGTTTTAAAAAATATTTCCTTTAATCAATACAGTCTGGCCGTTAGGAACTATGATTATGTGATAATTTAATAACCTTGGTAATTCATGAAATGTCCCAGGCTTTTATTCTTTGAGTGAAGAAAATAAAAGTCCCATGTTGCACGACATTTTGGGGAGTTCTACTGGACATCCACAGTGGAGTTACCGCCACATTTGTATTTTTTACTTTCTTCTGATTTGGCAGGATGTACTCACGAGCTATATGAATTGCCGTTTTGACAAAAAAAAAATAAAATAAAATAAAAGTTATGAAATTTATTAACCTCCGTAACTCCTTTTTACCACTACCTGCACGTGTGGCAGCCGGGCAATGTCATCAGACTCTGGTACTTCTCTCAGCAGGGCAATGGCAGCCAGGCTTTTATATTATTATATTATAATAATAATATAATATTATATTATATATTTATATATTAATATATATTATATTTTATTATATTCTGTTATATAATATTATATAATATATTTCTCAAACGTTAAACAACCGGGTATGTCCGGTTGCACCTCGCTAAGTGACGCGTGTAAAGTAATTGCTATGAATAATGGAATGCTTCGAGGCTAAGAGACTCCTTTGCTTTATATAAAGCCCCTCTCTATTGTGCCCAAAGCGAAAACCAGAAGAGAGGGCATATATATAGAGAGCGATTGATCGATCGAGATGGAGACGGGCAGCGGTGATGTCTGCACTCTGCCGGAGGGTTGCATCTCCCACGTGATCTCTCTGACGTCGCCGGCCGATTCTTGCCGGTCGATGGCGGTCTGCACCACTTTCCGCTCCGCCGCCGTGTCCGACACCGTGTGGGAGCGCTTCCTGCTGCCCGATTACCAGTCGATACTGTCGCGGGCCGTCCATCCGGTGGAGTACTCGTCCAAGAAGGAGCTCTTCTTCCGCCTCTGCGAACCCATCCTCATCGATGACGGCAAAATGGTACTTTACCACTCCTTCCTGTCTTCCCACTTTCGAATTTTAATCGTAATTTATACCCAAATCTAGGGTTTTTTTTGGGAACAAATTATTTGGACACTGTCCCCGCCGACGATTTCGGCGGGCCACCACACGTTACCCGTGAAACCCAAAATTTCGATGGTGAGACGTGCATGCCGTTTGCTTGTTTAGATAGATAATGCCGGCGTAGGTAGGCAACCTATTGCCGACTTTATTCAGGTATCATCCAGTCGTATTCACTCGGAGGCTCGGAGCCATTAGGGAGTTGTCACCAATGATCTGTTTCTCGCGTTTATTTCCACTCCTTTTTTCCCCGCAAGATATCTTCTTTGCAGCAGCTTTGCCAATGCCAAACGCTAAACTTGATATTGATTTGCAGAGTTTCTCACTGGATAAATCGAGCGGTGCAAAGTGCTACATGCTGTCTGCCAGACAGCTGTTTATTGTATGGGGGGATACTCCCCATTATTGGACGTGGCATCCTCTACCCGATTCCAGGTTTGTGCCTTCTTTCCTTCATCTCTTGATTGGTTGATTAGTTGATTAGTTGATTGATTCCCCTTTTTTCTTATATATCTTTTGTTCATAAATAAAATCGAGCGAGAATTGAAGATCGGCTGGAATTATATTTTTGTAATGCAATATATAATGAGCGACAAAAAACAAATTGCAAACCACCTTTCTCTTTTGTTATAGAATTACAAGCGGTGTCTCCATGTCAAGGCCTTGTGATTGCTAGGACAGTCCTCTTTTTGATTGGAGTCCTAGATCTGACTCAGCTAGATATGGACTAATTATGTTCATCATGGCAAATAACTCAATATGCTCGAGTCATGCAGGTAATCATGCACCAAATCCATTTCAATAGATATGCAAGAACTGATGTATGCGGGGAGATCATTTTACTTTGTGCGACTGAGGATGGGGATGAATCTCGAGCCGAATTGTATGAGCTCACTAGAGCAGCTAGAGGATATCCAAGTAAATTGGGCACCCTGGAGGTGTTCCTTTTCAGGTTCCTTCGGCCTGCACACCAGCAAAGCTGGTAGCCTTTTTTTTTTCTCCATGTGAAGGAATAATCAGGCCGGCTGAGGGCCACGCTTTGCTGCACAACCAGTGTCTTATCAAGGCTTGCTGCCTTAAAAATCATAACAGTTTAGTTCTCATGCAAGCAATTTGGCTTGGTTGGTAATTGATAATTGCCCTTGTCCTATTTAGGCCTTTACCACCGGCCCTTTTAAACCTCTTGCTCTCCAATTGAACTTGAGCTTGCATCTCACTCCAATTACAGAGATGCAATTGAAATCCGCTAGAACCTGTACAGTTTGTACATGTGGTCCTGCTGTAAACAAATTCAGCATTGGAACCTTTTCAGATGTTAAAACAAGTTATCATTGCTATCCTTTCCATATTTTATTTTTCTTAGAACACAGTGTGCAACATAGTAAGCTAATGGTCCTGTTTCTATTTTGTTCTATGAACCATATAATCCATTTTGATTATTTTCATGGAATAAGGCGGTCTCTCTTCATAAATTAATACATAAGTACTGCAACAGTCAGTTTCTGAGCGTCACAAATTAAGCAATTTGTTAATTGGTTGATATTAGAGAGTCGAGCAAATAGAGTACTGATTTTGGAACAGATTTGCATCTGAGTTTTATTCAAAAACTCTGCCTCCTTTGTTTAGCCTCAAAAGATTTGGATACTTAATTTCAGCGTTGTTTATTGTGCCTGAACCATCAACGTTGTTCTTTTATGACGGCATGTAGATTTTCTCGCTCTAGCTTAGTGGTGCTCAGAATAAATGAACTTTTCTTTTTACTGTTGAAATTGTTCGGATTATCTTTTACTGTTATGGATGTTATCATGTTGCATTCCTGACTACAAGGTAACCTTCTCCTCCAAAAGGTTTTCAGAGGTTGCGGAGCTCATAAATGTTTGCTGGTTGGAGCTTGGAGGCACGATTCAAAGCAGAGTGCTTACTCCTAAAACAATCTATGCCGCCTATCTCATCTTCAAAGTAGATCAGAATTCACGAGGTCTTGGGTTTCCGAATCAGGAAACAACAGTGAAACTGGGATCCCAGGTGTCCAAACATACTCTGAGTATACAACCCATCGCTGCTAAGAGACGGAGGACCAGATGGTGTATGCTGAATCTGATTTGGGGTGCCACGGGGGAGGGGCATGCTGATGCAGAGGAAAACCAGTTTGCAGCTAGAGCCCCTCAGGCAAGGGATGGTGATTGGATGGTGATGGGGGAATGCTACGAGGATGACGGTGAGGAAGGGCATGCTGATGCAGAGGAAAACCGGATTGCAGCTAGAACCCCTCAGGCAAGGGCTGATGGTTGGATGGAGATGGAGATGGGGGAATTCTACAATGATGACGGTGAGGATGGGGAAGTGGAACTGAGTTTGATGGAGGTGAAAGGAGGGAACTGGAAGTCTGGACTCACCATCCAAGGCATTGAGATAAGGCCTAAGAAGTAGGCAGAAGAGCTCTTTTATGTATGGGCGTTTGGATTGTCTTGACAACTGTAAGTTGATTAGTCATTATAAATAAACAAGAAACATGGAATGCTTTGCAGCTATGGACATTCTCAGACAACTAATTGGAACTTTTATTTCCTCTATGTCTCATTAACTTTTTGCTCATTGCAGTATAGAAGACATGGTTTCTGTTTTCTTTCTTAAATTTCTCCTTATGTGAAGACAAATTACAAGTTGGTTGGAAATGTGAACCTATGTTAAACTGCTAGAATTCATGCTGTTTGTCATTGATGTATGCATCTAGATATTCGAGTAATTGTGATATCAAGCTTTAGATGCACATATGCCAGGTTCAAAGGGGTTATATGTTCAAATATTGTGAGGTACTTTCTTGAGTGTTTTGACATAGAGATGATCTTAACATCATTTCTTTTGAAATGATTGGTGGAACTCCAAGAATCATTCTCCCAAATAAATCTGTAGTATATTAAAATGAGAGTTTTTAAATCTGGAAATGCTTTTTCCTTGATTCCCTTTGTCTCATTTTATACCGGAAAATATCTTCCTATTTTCCTTAAAGCATATGTTAGTTGTTTTACTAACTTTCTTGCTCACCTTAAACTACCACGTGCTTTTTCTTCTTTCTTTTCCAATCAAATCAGACTCTTATAGAACTCCTATATTGAACTCCATCTCTTTATCTGATTTGATTCCAATATAGAATTGAACCGGTGTAAACGAGCTGAACACGAATGAGTTGAGCCTAACTCTAGCTCGGCTTATTTAATAATTGAGTCAAGCTCGATGGGCTTGTTTAATAACTGAGTCGAGCTCTCATAAGTGTATTAGAGGATTACTGTTTGGCATCTGGTTAGAGAATGAACTTCCACAAGTTCGCAGTCTGTTTCAGTCCGAGCAGTCCGAGCATGGAGACGCGGGTTCGGCTGGAGATCCATGGATCTTTTTGCTATGAGGGAGCAAGTGTGGTCCTGGTGTTACTTGGGTGTCCCTATGTTCGGGAAGAGGCTTCGTGTGTCCCTATGTCTGAGTGCCTCGATGTGGTGTAGCACATCTAGGAGCGGTTGGAGGGTTGGAGAGCGGCTTCTGTATCCATGATGGGTAGGATGACCCTGGTCAGGTCAGTTTTGTATTCTATGCCGATTTACCTTATGTCTCATACTATAGTTCCGAAGACGGTGCTGGTAAGGATCGAGCGGCACCTTAGGGGCTTTCTATGGGGATCGCTCGGTGGGGGCCGTGGGGTGCATCTCGTGTCTTGGGAGTCGATCTGTCAGCCGACCCGCTCTGGCAGTCTAGAAGTGCGGTCTCTCGTGACGCGGAGAGAGGCCTTGATCGTCCGGCATGCGGCCAGATTCGTCCTAGAGCCCTAGAGCTTTTGGAGTTAGGTGATGGTAGCCCGGTATGGACCGGTTCGGGTAGGTGAGTTGGTGGTTGGGGGTCGACGCTGCTCCCCCTTGTGGCGGAAAATCGGTAGGTATGTGCCTCTTGTATTGTCTAATTGTAGGTGGTTTATTGGCGATGGATAGAACGTGGATGCGATGGATGACGCGTGGGTGGACTCGTTGCCGTTGGGGCAGTGGCTGGCCATGGTCAGTGTCAACGCTCCGGGAGGATTGCGGGTTTGCGACCTCCTTTTTTCTAGAGGGCTAGGATGGGATGCTACCCGCGTGGCCCAGCTGTTTGAAGGTCAGCTTGCTGAGAGGATCCGGTCGGCACTAGTCCCCGGATGCGCTAGCCCTGATGTGAGGGTATGGAGCTCGTCCTGCAAATCTTCAATGAGGGTTGGTGATGTCTATAGCCTCCTCCAGAGTGTGCAGCACCCGGGTGTTGACTGTGCGTGGGTTTGGTGCTTTGGTCTACATTGTAGGGTTGCCCTGTTCCTCTGGAAGATTGCTTGGGAGCGGCTTCCGACTAGGCTCATCCTTAGTACAGGGAGCCTAGACATCCATCCCCTGTGCCCTTTGTGCCTCGTGGCTGAGTCTATGGATCATGCCTTGTTCCAGTGTCAGCACGCGCGGCGGATATAAGAGTGTGCCATGGTCCCATCCAGGATCTGGGGTGATACATTTTCATTTCTGCAGGAGATCAGTCGATGGGCGTCTGCCCCACGATACAAGCAGGCGGCTACTGTGGTGACCTGTATAACATACCGGATCTGGCTATCCAGGAATACTTGGACGTTTGGTGAGAGCTGCCCCCCACCGAGGTTCGTCGAAAAGGCTCGAAGCCAGGCAGCTGAGATGACTCAGTCACATCTGTTGGATAGTACCTTGACAGCTCAGGACACCTGGGGCTCCTATCCTATTCTTGGAGTGTCTCGCCCGGTGTTCTTCACTTGGGAGCCCCCACCTCCGAGCTTCTTTAAGGTTAATTTCGACGGATGTGTACTGGATGGCTGTAGCAGGGGAGGAGCGGGCTTTGTCATTAGGGGTCCATACTTCAGAGCGATTGCGGTTGGTGGTTGCCAGATTTTCGATACCTCTGTCCTGGGGGCGGAGTTGAGGGCTTCCTGGATTGGCCTAACGTATGCCTGGCGCATATTGCAAGCCAATAACTTAGTGCTTGAGGGCGACTCGGCTATTGTCATTGGTTGGATCCAGTAGTGTGTGGGAGGGTAGGTGATTACCATCCGCTCCTTAGGAATATTCGGAAGATGGGGAGGGGTGGGATGGCCGTGTAGGCCAAGCATGTATATCGAGAGGCCAACGGGGCAGCAGATTGGGTAGCCTCCTATGTGGCTAACCACTTTGGGGAGACTATAGTTTGAGGAGTGGGGACTATCCGCTGCACCCCGGGACTTGTTATCTTTTGATTTCTTTAGGTGTATTCGTACTCATTATATACGATACATCCGTTTCAGCAAAAAAAAAAAGAAGCTTTGAAGCTGTATGTCCTTGTTTTTTGGGAGCCCCCACCTCGTGGCCATCTAAGGGTGAACTTTGATGGTAGTTTGTCCGATCGCGGAGGTTGCACTGGAGTTGAATTTGTGATCAGAGATCACGATTTCAGGCTGATTGCAGTAGGGGGCGGCATATTATATTTTATTATAGTATAATTATACTATATCATATATTTATATATTAATATTTTATTAATATTTATATTAAATGTATTTATTTATAATATTTTATATCAAAATATTGTATTATACTATAAATATATTATTATTATTATTAATCTCATAATATATTAATATGTTATATTATATAATATCAAATTGTAGTATATTATTATGCCATAGCATACAATATTATATTAACTATATTTGAATAATATAATATTATATTATATTATAGCAATATTATACTATATTATATATTTATGTATTACTATATATTATATTTTATTATACTCTATTGTATAATACTATATAATATATTTTTTAGTTATTTTGTCGTACCAAAAATATTTTTTCAGTTTGCTTGCCAAATATAAAGTTATATGACACTTTAAAAATATTGTTACCAAGCAACAAATAATTCTTTAGAATTATAAAAATTATTTCAAAAAATCTCGACTTTTAAAAGCTTTATTTCTAAAAATGCTCTGTTAGTTCTCGGAGAGAAATCTTGGTAGGTAGGCAGGTTCTTATACGTAACCCAATCAACTTGAAGTGCCACCACAGATGCGTCGTTTTCATGCATCCGAATTCCCGACGGACCAATTGCACCCCATTTTTCTCAATCCACCCTGTCACTTATGCCGGGTATGGCGGAATCTCTTGGGCCGCATATAGCAAAGCGAAAACCAGAAGAGAGCGTATGTGTATCGAGAGCGATCGATCGATCGATCGATCGAGATGGAGACGGGCAGCGGTGATATCTGCACTCTGCCGGAGGGTTGCATCTCCCACGTGATCTCTCTGACGTCGCCGGCCGATTCTTGCCGGTCGACGGCGGTCTGCACCACCTTCCTCTCCGCCGCCGTATCCGACACCGTGTGGGAGCGCTTCCTGCCGCCCGATTACCAGTCGATCCTGTCGCGGGCCGTCCATCCGGTGGAGTACTCGTCCAAGAAGGAGCTCTTCTTCCGCCTCTGCGAACCCATCCTCATCGACGACGGCAAAATGGTACTTTACCACTATTACTTCTACTCTTCCCTCCTCCTTCCTGTCTCCCCATTTTCGAATTTTAATCGTAATTTATACCCAAATCTAGGTTTTTTTTTTTTTTTTTTCCTCTTAAAGATCAATTCTTTAAAATTAATGAAATCTGTGATCGATATATTCCGGACGTAATTAGTGTCTCGCGGATTTGGTTTCGCCTACATGTCCTTGGATATACGCCATCGATTTGATGGGCTTCAGCGGTTGTGAACCGTTATTTTTTTTTTTTTGGGAACAAATTATTTGGATTCTGTCCCGCCGACGATGTCGTCGGGCCAATCACACGTTACCCGTGAAACCCAAAATTTTGATGGTGAGACGTACATGCCGTTTGCTTGTTTAGATAGGTAAAGCCGGCGTAGGTTGGCAACCTACTGCCGACTTTATTCAGGTATCATCCCGTCGTATTCACTCGGAGCCATTAGGGAGTTGTCACCCGTGATCTGTTTCTCGCGTTTATTTCCACTCTTTTTTCCCCCGGCAAGATATCTTCTTTGCAGCAGCTTTGCCAATGCCAAACGCTAAACTTGATTTTGATTTGCAGAGTTTCTCACTGGATAAATCGAGCGGTGCAAAGTGCTGCATGCTGTCTGCCAGACAGCTGTTTATTGTATGGGGGGATACTCCCCATTATTGGACGTGGCATCCTCTACCCGATTCCAGGTTTGTGCCTTCTTTCCTTCATCTTTTGATTGGTTGATTAGTTGCTTGATTCCCCTTTTTTGTTATATATCTTTTGTTCATAAATAAAATCGAGCGAGAATTGAAGATCGGCTGGAATTATATTTTTGTAATGCAATATATAATGAGCGACAAAGAACAAATTGCAAACCACCTTTCTCTTTTGTTATAGAATTACAAGCGGTGTCTCCATGTCAAGGCCTTGTGATTGCTAGGACAGTCCTCTTTTTGATTGGAGTCCTAGATCTGACTGAGCTAGATATGGACTAATTATGTTCATCATGGCAAATAAATCAATATACTGGAGTCATGCAGGTAATTATACACCAAATCCATTTCAATAGATATGCAAGAACTGATGTATGTGGGGAGATCATTTTACTTTGTGCGGCTGAGGATGGGGATGAACCTCGAGCCGAATTGTATGAGCTCACTAGAGCAGCTAGAGGATATCCAAGTAAATTGGGCACCCTGGAGGTGTTCCTTTTCAAGTTCCTTCGGCCTGCACACCTGCAAGGCTGGTAGCTTTTTTTTTCCTCCATTTGAAGGAATAATCAGGCCGGCTGACGGCCACGCTTTGCCGCACAACCAGTGTCTTAGCAAGGCTTGCTGCCTTAAAAATCGTAACTGTTTGGTTCTCATGCAAGCAATTTGGCTTGGTTAGTAATTGATAATTGCCCTTGTCCTATTTAGGCCTTTACCACCGGCCCTTTTAAACCTCTTGCTCTCCAATTCAACTTGAGCTCGCATCTCACTCCAATTACAGAGATGCAATTGAAATCCGCTAGAATCTGTACAGTTTGTACATGTGGTCCTGCTGGAAACAAATTCAGCATTGGAACCTTTTCAGATGTTAAAACAACTTACCGTTGCTATCCTTTTCATATTTTATCTTTCTTATAACACGATGTGCAACATAGTAAGCTAATGGTCCTGTTTATATTTTGTTCTATGAGCCATATAATCAATTTTGATTATTTTCATGGAATAAGGTGGTCTCTCTTCATAAATTAATACATAAGTACTGCAACAGTCAGTTTCTGAGCGTCACAAATTAAGCAATTCGTTAATTGGTTGATATTAGAGAGTGGAGCAAATAGAGTACTGATTTTGGAACAGATTTGCAACTGAGTTTTATTCAAAAACTCTGCCTCCTTTGTTTAGCCTCAAAAGATTTGGATACTTAATTTCAGCGTTGTTTTTTGTGCCTGAACCATCAACGTTGTTCTTTTATGACGACATGTAGATTTTCTCGCTCTAGCTTAGTGGTGCTAAGAATAAATGAACTTTTCTTTTTACTGTTGAAATTGTTCGGATTATCTTTTACTGCTATGGATGTTATCATGTTGCATTCCTGACTACAAGGTAACCTTCTCCTCCAAAAGGTTTTCAGAGGTTGCGGAGCTCATAAATGTTTGCTGGTTGGATGTTGGAGGCACGATTCAAAGCAGAGTGCTTACTCCTAAAACAATCTATGCCGCCTATCTCATCTTCAAAGTAGATCAGAATTCACGAGGTCTTGGGTTTCCGAATCAGGAAACAACAGTGAAACTGGGATCCCAGGTGTCCAAACATACTGTGAATTTACAACCCATTGCTGCTAAGAGACTGATGAGGACCAGATTGCGTATGCTGAATCTGATTTGGAATGCCACGGAGGAGGGGCATGCTGATGCAGAGGAAAACCAGATTGCAGCTAGAACCCCTCAGGCAAGGGCTGATGGTTGGATGGAGATGGAGATGGGGGAATTCTACAATGATGACAGTGAGGATGGGGAAGTGGAACTGAGTTTGATGGAGGTGAAAAGAGGGAACTGGAAGTCTGGACTCACCATCCAAGGCATTGAGATAAGGCCTAAGAAGTAGGCAGGAGCTCTTTTATGTATGGGCATTTGGATTGTCTTGACAACTAGAAGTAGATTAGTCATTATAAATAATCATGAAACGTGGTATGCTTTACTGCTTTGGACATTCTCAGACAACTAAGTGAAACTTTTAGTTCCTCTATGTCTCATTAACTTTTTGCTCATTGCGTACATGATTTCTGTTTTCTTTCTTAAATTTCTCCCTATGTGAAGACAAATTACACGTTGGTTGGAAATGGGATTTCAGCAGGTTGGAGAACTTGAGAGATTCTAACTGAACCTATGTTAAACTGCTAGAATTCATGCTGTTTATCATTGATGTATGCATCTAGATATTCAAGTAATTGGGATATCAGCAGCCTCTCTCAGCCACTGTCTAATTGTGATATCCAAAATTGGTTCTTTATTTTGGATAAGAAGTATGGTTCTGATACAAGAGAAAGGCTTATGATGATCTCTTGTTAATAGATATAAGTGAATATTCCATTATCCGTTCTATTAATGATAAATGAGTGTAAGTGACAGATAATAGAATATTCTATTATTATGAATATAAAGTATTAATTATACTTATATAGTTAATAGCTATAATTAATACTTGAGAATATTATCCAGCTAAAATAGATAAATATTATAATTTTCTAAACTAATATTACTATATCAATTTAGATATTTGATAGTAGTTTTTCCTTGGTCTATCATTAAAGTTCATTGCTAGTGAGTGACCTCTCATTTTAGATGATATTTTAGAATTAAATTATTATCTTAGGATATTATTTATAATGTAAAATAAATTTCCATTTTTTTTCGAACAAGTGTATGTGAAATGTGTGCACGCACCTAACCTACTTTTGGCTTGAAATTTAACTCAAAAATCGTTCAATTAGCATTTGCTGGAGCCAGGCTTGCTTGCAGCCTGATTAAGCTTTAAATGATTTAACTATCACTGTTCTTCTTTATAGATACAAGAGAAGGTATTTTTCCCTCTTTCCTCTCTCATGTCTCCTGCTCTTTTCCTCTCTTGTCTGGTTAGCAACAGCCCAAATTAAATTAGAAATTGTTAAGATGGTTTTGAGATATGTCCCGAACCTGCATGCATCTAGCATATGCTAGGAGCCAAGAAGTATTCTCAAAGGTGTGGGTCCTACTTGTTGAGAAATAGTCCTGCAGATCAAGGACTCTAGTGGTGCTTTTATGCTTACGGCCCATCCACCTACTAGCTTATATTTTTGTGTTGAATTTTAATATGGTATCAGAGTCCATGATTTGTCCTCCAACTCTATATATCAGAGGTGGTGTTGAGGAATCATCAACCTGCTAGCTTAAGTTTTTGGATTGGATTTCAACACCGAAGGACTCACCTTATGCTTGTAACAACATTTAAAGTGGCAGGCCGAATGTACCTCCATGCAAATAGTTTGATGCTTTGTATAAAATTAGCAATCGAAACATTCTTAAATGGTTGAATAATTGTTTAGGAATCTATAATTTATTTCTTTTACATGATTTTGTTTATCAGGCGTGGTGACTCCTAAATAATTGACCATCTATTTATGAACTTGAAACATGATATTTTCCCAACATATTCATATGAAGTCAATTTAGATTATATAACGCTAGGAAATTAGGGATTTATAAGTTATTTAATATTCATCTAAAAAAAGGGCGGCCCATGGATTTATAAGTTATTTAAAGTTCATCTAGTCTCTTAAAAACAGTTTTTCCTCAATATACATCCCAATATAATTGTTTCTAATTAAAAACATCTAAAAAATGTAACATTTACTTAGGGAGGTGATTTTTTCCGGTGTGGGAAAAAATTTAACACATACACATACAAGTAATTTAGGTTTGATCAACAATCTGAAAGAATTTGTATACAAATTTTTATATTCCCTGAAGGGTAAAAGAAATTCCATGCGAAGGTTGGGAAAAAAGTCTCAATGATAAATTTGAGCTCGGTTAAGAACTTACATTTAAGTTTTCAAGGAAACGTTGCCGACTCATGAAGCTGGTGATTTTGGGACTTATTAGAAGTTTAAGATGCTCCAGGGACTTTCTTGTAAAAATGTTCCGTGAAAGGCGAATTCGGCGGAACGACCGACTTTACCTCTTA
Organism: Phoenix dactylifera; assembly: GCF_009389715.1. NCBI lineage: Eukaryota > Viridiplantae > Streptophyta > Magnoliopsida > Arecales > Arecaceae > Phoenix > Phoenix dactylifera. The sequence continues at coordinate 10,743,448 of NC_052408.1, read as the reverse complement.
AGGACAAACGCCGAAATAACTGCCGTTGCGATCTTGTTTCGGCAATTGTTGTCCACAAAAATCTTGGTGTCGCGACGTTTTGATCCAAGGGAACGAGGACGCGACCGTTGGTAGTTTTCTCGGGAAAATTCCGTTCTTTCTAGGGTTTCGTTTCTTTGGATGCACCAATAGTTCTTGCTCGTTCTTCTCTCGGGGGCTCTTCCATGATCGATCAGTATGTCTATTTCTCTTTTCCCTTCTCGTTGTTAGCATTTTCTTCGAAATGCTATAGAATTTCGATATCTTGTTTGTGGGTGCTGATGCTGGTTCTTGCTTAGGGTATCTGAATTGTCTTTTGAAATTTCTGATTCAATGAATGCTTCTTAGGTCTGATCTGAGCTGGATTTGGTATGTTTCTTTGCAGCAAGATGGAAACTTTGATCTCAAGCTAGAAAAAGTTAGAATTTCCTTTCTTCCTTTTTTCTCCATATAAAGAACCCTACTTCTTGGTGCTTATTCTTTGGCACGTCTATTTGATCAATTTTCTTCTCTTGTTCCATTATATGCTCACGGATGAGAGAACCATGGACTCTGATATTTTTCAATGAATATGGATACGGATATTAAATGGATATCTAAAGCAATATGCATATTTATTCTAAACGGATATGAATACAAATTGGATATTAAACATATCCATATTTTTTACCCGAGTACGGATATAAATTGGATCCTAATCAAATTTTGAGCAAAATTCGACGATGAAAACAAGTAATAAAGATATGATCATAAAGAAAAGATTCAATTAAAAAATATAATTTGAACAAGCATTCATCAATAATAAAAACTAACAATTTCATAAAGGATATACGCTCAAGGTTGCTTGTCACCAAAGCAAATGAGATCTATGGCGCTTTCAAGGCATCTCACGGCCGTCGCCGGTTGCAATCGCTGGGTGGAAACTAGAAAGTAAATGGGACCTTCGAAGGATTTTATTCAAATCAGGTATTCTGTATTCGGGTCACTGTATTAAGTGATGGTCATCCCATATCCGGATTTCTTTTAGTTTAGGTTTGGTTAATCACTTAATTGGTTTTCTTGTTATATGGATATCTGGATCGAATCCAAAAAAAGTGAGTGTATCCGCATTTGTATCTATATCAGGAAGATTTTTGAACTAACTATCTAGATCTGATCGGACCAAAAAAACAATATTCGAATCGGATACGGAAAACGAATACGGTTGGATATAATCTGACCCGCTTTCATCCCTAATAGGATTGGTAGGGATTAATTTGCCAACGTCAAATAAGACAAGGACAAATCTGAGTTTTTTTTTAATAAAAAAATAGAGGTCTACAAGGATCGAATTGTCAATTTTTTCCATTAATAAGTTCTTTTTATTTGTGTCAAAAAAGGTTGAATATTATTGTACTCCTGGGTTGTCTTTGATTTATTGGACCTGTATCATGTCCAACCAACTGAACTTTTTGTTTCCTCCTTTATAACAATGGAAGTGTTTTCATGTGCCAAGGCTGACCTGTATTTGAGTTCTCCTTATTTTTACATTTATTGATGTCTCTATTCTTCTGGTTGCATTTTTTTTCCTAGTTTTTATCAGTCAACTTAAGTGCATAGATTTGGTGGGATTTTTTTCCTTTTTTTTGTTAAATAAATTTTCTTCCTTTAACTAGCATGCATAATGACTTACATTACAGGAGGATGGAGTTTGTGATACCATGTACACAGAGTAAGATTGGAGCTTGAAGATAGTATGTTTGCCAGCTCTACTTGAAAGCTAAAGATGAAATGGGTGAGCAGCAAATCCATACATATCACTTGCCAATGGTATGCTGTACCGTTAATTTTTTTTTTAAACATTTTAATTGTACCTAAAATTTTATATTTGAACTGGTGCATAAAATTTGTGATTCATACTGCCTAGTGTCATAACACAGAAAGTGGAGAAGTATGTCCTTCTCTTATGCATTATAAGGAGCTCAAGATAATGAAAGTTTTGTATTTTTCCTAGAACCAAAATGTTTATTCAGGATGTAGCTTAATATTTTGGAACCTTGAAATGGTTTTATAGAACTTTCTTGAGGATGAGGAAGTACCCCATGATTTCTTAGTTTTTATATACACATGTTGTTGTTTCACATGTCAAAGACCAAAATATGACTCTAGGTGCCTTCTTATATTAGCCAAAGTTATATGCTTACATAAAAAATAGTCAATGCATTATTCATTTGAAGAAATTCTATATTGTTCTGTTGTACATATACATTCTAAGTAATGTCGTTCACCAAACCAGGCTATTTTAAAGAAAGAAATCTGTAGGTTTATGCCAACAGCTGCTCGAAGAATGACATTGTTATACATGTTTTACATTGTTAAATCAAGTTCATTTATAATGAAGATAATAACCTTTGGCAAATCGATAATCCTACTAATAGCAGGTCACTATATGTAAAGGCTGCAATTGAATTTTATGCATCTAAATTTTTGGACAATACTAATCCTTTATCAGCTAGAAATGACTGTAAACATCATATTATATCCTCCTATCCCTTGCTGATATGATATTGATGTCAACGGTGAACAATGGACTAGTTGTTATATAATCTCTACCCACTCCCCAGCCGATTAATGGGAGTGTTTTGATTGGAGGAGCTAGTTTACTAGATGAGTGATTTGCATGATAAGTACTAACATGTGCTATTAACTTGGCATGGTCCGTCAGATCAATTTAGTGATATGCATCTTAACAATGGCATGAAAACAAAGCTAGGTTTTTTATAGTAAACATGCTTATTACAGCCATACAGGTCTTTATTTATTTCAAATTGTTTTCCTCCCAAATATACTGCATAAGAAACTAAGTCATGGAGCTATTTCCAGCCCTCTTCATTATTCAGCGCTTCTTCTGGGCACGGAGCTTGTTAGCCTCAGCACATTTCTCCAGCTCCTTTCTTAAGAGAATCCGACAATCATTGCATAATATCTGAAATAAAAGAACAAAGGGCCTTTAAAATAGGACTTTATCTAATAAGACATATAAATAACAAAAAAAACGTTCCTTAAAAATTATTACATATTTTACTAAACCTATACGGCAAAACTATAGAAAAAATTATCCATGGCAACTCAGAGATTTGACAGTAGCTGCATTCTTTCTCAAGAGGACAGGTAGTCATTATTGTTATACTTAGATCATAAAATCATTATTTTTATGTTTTTTGTTAAAAGAATTATGTCTGGTGATCAATTAAGATCATTCCTTTTCTAACCCTCCCTTTTCCTGTTTTTTCACCAAAAGAAGTAATAAGCAATATGTCATATTTTTGAGTATGTATGCTGATTCTTAAGGATTCCCAGCTACCGAATCCGCATGTTATCTCACATGCTGATGGGAGTTGACTGAAGAGAGGAGGCTAGGGAAGGAAATAGGAGAGATTGGGGAGGTGGCTGATGGCTTCTCATGCCTTCTCTTCTTATGCACTTTACCTCTGATTTTGAAGATATTATATGATTTGAATAGTTGGGAATCCATACAGCCCCTTAGAAAGACCTACAGATTGATGGAATGACCAATAAATAGTTTCACATGCAGCCAAGAAAAAAAATACATTACCCTGGGGGCCTGGTGAGTGGCTGGTGGTCCATTCATTCCGGGCTCTTGATGTGGTTCAGTTTGTGATGGCTGCAGTGGTGTCTCAACTTTATAGCCCAACCTCAGTGTACAATCAATGTCAGAAGACTCTCCTGGATATCTTGTTGCCCCATGTAGGACCTGTCATGTAATACCAAACATAGCAACATATTCATACTTATCATGTACTTGTACTAATTAAGCCAAAAATTAAAAGGATGCACATGATGGTCTGTCCATAAAATCCATTCTGTAGCATTTAAGTCATTGTCGTTTCTGTTTCTCCTTGCATTGCTTCCAGTGATTACTATTGTACCAATAATTCTACCATTTAGGCATGTATTAAATTCATGACTATCTCAAAAAAAAAACAGAATGTGAGAATATGCATTTAATTGATGACTTTAAAATATCCATATACAACACAGTTTTAAAAATATTAATTACCTGTGGTTGGCGAAGTGTTGCTTCCCTTGCTGATTGCAATTTCAAGGTGGGAGTAGATCCCAACTTCAATGCACAATCTACAGTTTCATCATGATACTCAGTAGGGAATTTGTCATCCCCATAAAGGAGACCTTTTCCTTTCAGGTCCATTTCAATGCCCTGGTCTTGTATATGACACAAGCAATGGTATTTATAGTATCATGTGATTATTGCAGTTCAAAATGTTAATTAGTCAATTGTAGGGTTATACCAAGAATGAAGAGAAAAAATTATAAGGACCATTTTCTTTAACAATATGAAAAAAAGTATTTGCCAAATCTAAATTAGGAAAGGTAAAAGTCTAGTATGTGTTACTTATGCATGACAAGGAACATTTTCAGTTAATATGGTAAATTACAGGATAGTAAAGAAGAATTAGACATTATAATTATGACAATGATTTGTAATTAATTTTGAGACTCGTAAAGTTGAATATGCAAAAGGATTGCTAATTGATTACATGATCATCAACAAATCTAAAGCTTTATGGAATCATATAAACTAGAATGGATATTATAGCCCAATATAAGTTGTAATTATCACTTTGATATCTACCAAGGGTTTAAATACCAATATCGAGCCCCATATTTGTTTTGTCTCAGAATGTTATGGTACACAACTCTTAAAACGGTCCTGCATACCGATACCATATCGGGCACAATTTTTAAATTTTTATTTTTTAAATTTTTTAATGAAATTGTAATAAATATTGATATTTTTGAATATCCTTAGATAAAATTTTTGTCATCGAGGAAGCCAGAACATGGTGAAGCCAGAACATGGTGAAGGCAGATCAGATCTGCCCTCCTTTCTCCTCTCCTTTTCTCGTTTCCCTGCTCTGTCTTTCTCTCTCGCCCTCCCTCCTTTATTTCTGTTGCACATGCCCTCGGTGACTAACCAATGACATAAGAGAGCATGACCCTCATCCCCACTGCTCTCTCTCTTTTCTTGAAAACTAGGTGACCCGGTGGGGTTGCACCTTGGTACTAGCCAAATTGGCGTTGGTACCGGCCAGTCCCTACCAATTTTGATCAAGACAAATGGGACATCCTGTCCATAAAGGCTTGTGTCCTGCCAATACCCACCCATGCCATCGGTACCTAAAACCTTGATATCTGCAATACATTCGCCCGATGTAAATCACAATATTTCTTTTTTTTTTTGCTACACATAAATCACAATATTTCTTAACTAATCCATGTGGAAGTTAATCTAGAACAATATTATAGAATTTTTAAAATACCAAGTTTACAGTCCCAATCCTAGTATCGGTATTGATTAGGTTGTAGGTCATTATGGCACCAAGATGCCCTTGTACCATCGCCTAGAATATGTTGCTGTCCTGATAAATACTAGAGCCTAGTTTTTTATTTGTTTTCATACTTTTATTATTTTTTGAGTTTCTTAGGTTTAGTCAAGTTTTTTTTATGTTTATTTAGGGCTTGGATGAGGTTGGATCTAAGCTCTCCCAACTAGACCATTGTTCTCATTCTCTTCTTCCTCCATTTCCCTCCTCTCTGCTTTTTGAATGCAACAAAAAAGGGCATTTGGGGGCCTTTTGACCATGTCTCATCATGACAATATGTTCCGATCCTTGTCTTTAGGTACCAAGCAATACCAGTTGAGACCTATTGGTTTAAAGGGGAAGGGGATCCTAGATCTTATCCATGACTTGGTTAATCATCGGTGCAATCTGAGATGCTATCATAGATGGGAAGTGATCAACTCCTCAATCCATGATATTTTTATTATTAGTTTTCATTCAAAAGAAATAAGGTAATAGAAAGGCAGTAGTTATTAGATAGGCATAAATAGTTTCGAAGAATTTAACATGATCAAGAATGATGATATGGAAATCTAAAACTAATGTGATTTAATGATCGTAATATAACAAAAAGAATGGTGATACTCAATTAAGGAAAAGAAATATAGCCAGATGTGGAGATAGATATCAAATAATATAACAAAAAGAATGGCGATACCCATAAGGAAAAGAAATATAGGTGGATTTGGAGATGGATATTGTACCTGGCCCTAGCAATGAGAGGTGCAAGGTTTATAGATATCAAATAATATAACAAAAAGAATGGTGATACCCATAAGGAAAAGAAATATAGGTGGATATGGAGATGGATATTGTACCTGGCCTTGGCAATGAGAGGTGCAAGGTCTATAGCAAGAGACCTATGAGCAAACTTGATGGGAATGAGAGTGACCTTCTCTTTGCCCTTTAAATGGACAGCTTGGGAAGAGAAGGGGATAGGGGTGTATTTAATGTTTTTTAACTCCTTTGTCGGAAAGCGTTTCCTTCGGATAGAAGGAAGACATGTATTAGCTATCAAAAATAAGTGAAGTGGCTTTATTTGAAAATTGTGGAAGAAAAAGAGTAAGGAAGTAACCGTACGTGGCTAATAACATATGACACGTGCAGGTTGGGTCATACTGACACATCATTTAGGTGGGCCTAGGAGTATCAATTGCGCTATATAAGCATCTACGAGAAAGCAATATAAGCAAATTATGTATAGGTACTGAAAAAGAGGATTTGTTTATGGTTTAGTTGTTGTTTTCGTTGTTTTATCGGCATCATCCAAGCATTTGCTTGTTAATATGTGGTTGATTATGGAGTATACTACTTAAATCGAAAAGCTTTTTTAAATGGATTGTTTTAATTCCAACCAATTGTCAAATATAATATATAACTCAACTAAGCCCTAATTCCAAACTAGTCAGGGTTGGCTGCATGAATCCTTTTCCTCCATTTCGTTTTGTTTAGGGTCACACTGTCTGAATGATGTAACATTATCAAGCCCTTCCTTACTACTTCATCCCATATAATTTCTGGTCAACTTGTGCCCCTCTTTCATTCTTTATGTAGTAAATTACTCCTTCATATTGGTGCATCTCTTGGCTTGCATTGTATATGTCTAAAATATTTAAGCTGTCATTCTCTCAATTTGTCTGCAATTGATACGTTGCTATCTCTACCTTTCTTCTTATTTTATCTTTTCTTGTATTACTACACCTTCATCTCGATATTCTTATCTTAGCAATACTCTTCTTATGCACATGTTGTTTTAAACTGCCCAACATTTTATATCATAAAGCATAGCTGGTCATATAGTTGTCTTATAAAATTTTTTCCAACAACTTGGTAGGTATCCTACGATCATAAAATATTCCAATTATATTTCTCCATTTTATCCAAGTTGCTCTAATCCTATGGATAACATCTTCTTTAATCTTTCCTTATTTGTGAATAATTGATCCTAAATACGTAAAATGATCACTATTAGAAATTTCATGATCCTCAATTTTCACTTCACCTTCATCTATATATATCTAATTTTACTAAAACTACATTTCATGTATTCTGTCTTGGTCCTATCTAACCTAAATCATTAGATTCTAATGCACTCCTCCATAATTCCAAATTGTAGTTCATTTTAATCCTAGTTTTATCAACTAAGACTATATCATCCACAAATTACATACACAAAAAAAATATCTTTCTGAATGTGCCTAGTAAGCTTGCTATAACTTGGAAAAAGATAAAGATCTAGAGCACATATGTGGTGAAATCTATTGTAATTAGAAATTCGCTAGTATAATCATCAGTGTTTCTTACACTAGTAACCACTCCATTTTATATATCCCTAATCATATTCATATATCTAATGAAAAGTTCTTTCTTTTCTAAAACTTCTACAGGGACTCTGACTTCTCTAAATTAATAAAAACCATATAAAGTTCTTGTCTCTTTCCTCTATATTTCTTTATTAACCTCAGGAGAACCATAGTTGACCTTTCTGGCATAAAACCAAATTAGTTCTCTGATATTTTTTTGTCACACCTCAATTTGTTTTCAATCATCCTTTTTCTAGGCTCATGAGTTTGATACCATGATAACTAGAACAATTTTGAATATCATCTTTATTCGTATAAATTGGTACTATAGTGCTCTTCCTCCATTCATCAGGCATCTTCTTTATTTTTAAAATCTTAATAAACAAATTAGTCAACCAAGCTATTCCTATGTCATCTGAACACTTCCAAACCTCAATAGGGGTTCTATTAGGTCTAACCACTTTTTCCTATTTTCATCTTTTTCATAGCCTTCTTTATCTCAAATACCCTACTTCTACATGTATACTAACATTTCTATCCTCAATGGAACTACTAAGGCACTCTAGTTCGTTTACATGACTTTCATTTGAATAACTTATGAAAATAACTCCTTCATCTTTCTTTGATCTCATCCTTCTTAACCAAAACTTTTGATTTTTGATCTTTGAAGCATTTAACCCAATTTAAGTCTCTAATTTCCCTTTCTCTTAGTCTTGCAACATTACAAATATTCTTCTCCGTATCCTTAGTTTCTAACTTTCAATATATAACTCTTTGTATGTTTTGAACCTAGCCTTTTGTGCCGTCTTTTTACTTTCCTTCTTAGCTACCTTATAACTTTCATACACTTCCCGATTCCTACATTTAAGTAGTCTTCTATAGTATTCTCTTTTGGCCATAACCATCATTTGAATTTTCTCATTCTACCACCAAATTTCCTTATTAGATTGTCGTTTTTCCTTTGATTTTTCTAGTACCTCTCTAGCCACTTTCTTAATATTGTTGGCTATCTCTTCCCGCATGGTATTAATTTTCGCATCTAGATCCAGTTTTTATTCTTTGAACATTATATCCTTAATTTGTACCTTTTAATCATGGTTGAGATCCTGGTTGATGCAACTTTAGGCAATAATGGGCATGTCATGTAATCTTGAAGGCAAGGTGGTGATAAAAGGAGCCATCTCATTCATTGCATTTTAGGCTCGTGTAACTACATGTAGTCCGTCCTCCAAAATTAGCTGAGACATTCAGCCATGATGAAGAGGGTTGATGAACTAATGATAAGGTTTCATAAAAGCAACTCTGTTCTTAAATAAGGCACAAAATATAATCCGCAGAGTCAAACTGAGACACTAGATGCATAATAACACCATTGCCTTAATTTGAAAGTATTAACAAACTAATATTTTGTGATTTAATTCAAATAAATATTACATATTGCATGCTTTTTGTTTTTTCCTTCTCTCTCATCATTTACCTTATCTATCTTGATGAATCTCATGTCACTGACAGGATTTCTATAACCAAAAGAATTAATCCTTATCCAAACTCTTTGGGATTCTCTCCATGAATTCTTATTCATCAATTGTTCCTATGAAAGAGTCTTTATCTAGAGCTTTCTAAATCATTCTCATAACTTTTATCCATTGACTGTGCATCCTCCTTCCTCTTCCTAAATTCTTTTACAAATATTCGAGTAAAACTCTTCATTGGATCCTTCTTGAATATTGTAAAAGCCTATACCATTTCAATCAATTTGTCGCTACTTTATCCTTAATTAGTATAATTTTTGCAATTCCTCCTATACAATCAATTTTTGCTTTATGATTCTTAGTCTTACCAAACATTCATCTCAGCGTTCTCATTGCACTTACATTTATATTGTTTCTTGGACCCTGTCTATCTCTTAGCATGCTGAGCAAAACAATGTTGCAGGTCATATTGTCATTTTACAGTATTTTCCTTAAAATGCCAAGGTGTACGTCATTCCAGCAACACCTGAAAGGAACCTCTTAAACCATCTCGCTCTGATCTTTGGACACCTCTCTCTCTCTCTCTCTCTCTCTCTCTCTCTCTCTCTCTTTCTCTCTCTCTCTCTCTCCCCATTTTTGAGTAAATAGATCCTAGATGATGAAGCTGAACTCTCTACAGTACTCCTTGTCCACCAATCTTGGTTGGGACCTCATTTTCATCTCTATTTTTATTAAATTGCATTCTATGTACACTATGTTTTCACTGTGCTGATTTTAAACTTTATTCTTTAAGTCTTTTCTTCATAAATCTGATCTAGCATTGACCTAATCTTTTTCTCATTAATCAAAACTATGTTGTTTGTAAATAGCATGATCCATGGTGCATGCTTCTGATACTATAAATTGATTCTTCCATGATTAATGTAATAAAAGAGATGGACTTAGTACTACCCTTGGTGTTAAAATATATAAACTGGATTTTTTTCATCATCCTTCTTGTGAACTCAGTGCATTTGCAGTAATTATGGTTTTGCAAGAAGATTGATGCAACATGTCATTCTAGCATCAAAGCACAAAGGCTCCCCCCTACTTGGGAGTGAGGTAAAAGCAAGAAGCAAGAGCTTCTCATGTTTTTAATGAGCAACTTAATTGAAACAGTAAGGATAAATATAAGTTCCAAATAGTTTTTCACAATGATATAGACAATAATGATGTAGGGGGAGGGTTAGTCTCTTCCTCCAATGCATTAACAACCTCCTCCAAGAGATTCTCTTCTTCCCTCTCAACTGCCTTCAACCTGCTTAAGAACCCACCAGATATTCGTTAAAGAGGTAAGATCTTTATGCTACTTTAGTATCCATGGAAGAGTTAACTGTAAAAAAACTTGGGATTCCATGACTTTACTGTCTTTATATGGATGGGGGAAATGTAAACAAGTAGACAGTGCAAGAAAATGTATTAGCATGGTCTAAAGCTTATTTTAATGGTTAAAATTGTTTCATTTGATTTTGTTGATTAAGATAACTTGCTGTTTTTCTTGATTGTAAGTACTATAGGCATAGCAGAAACTAAATATATTTATTCTTTAATTGCTGAAATTTGTTATTTTTATGATGTATTTTGTTGATTTTTTCTTTTTCTCCATCCTAGACATGAATCTGTGTGTGAACGTGTTTCATCTCTTCTTTGTGCGTGAAATGACCTCCTTGGGAGTCCTGGCTATTGATTTCGTCATTGACTCTTCAGGCATAGACCCCATTGGTGAAGAACCTAGAATTTTGTGGCTTGAGGGCAAGGTAGTGCAGTTCATACCTAGCCCTGCTGGTTTGATTTCTTCTTTTGGTGACGCTGTTTGGGGTGTTCTGTGCTTTGTTTTGTGCTTCCCCCTGTATAGTTTTACTAGTTATTTGTTCACCCGGCTTTACCATTACTGGTTATCACTACAGATATGCTTGGGAATCATTTCTATTTCCTAAAAAATCTCCTCTCTGGGCTCCTCAGAAGCTGCTAGTTGGATGTAACTGGGTTGTCAATTTTGGTAGCCAATCAAGCTGAAGTGGTTTGAATCAATGTGGTTGTGGAGCAAAAAAGTTGAATTTCATTTTTTTTTCTTTATTTTTGGTGTAGCTAATGAGCAAAGGCGGTACAATGGCAACCATCAACCGGACAAAATGGACTGATCACAAGTTCTGGAATAAGAGCAGGAAATTGGCCAGATGGGACCAGTATGAGGAATTATATGTATAATAAATGTCAAAAGGTTGTAAGGCCATCCTGTTCATGCCGACAAGCTTGGCATCTCTCTCTCCCCCTGCATGCAGAAAGCCCTGAGAAATTCTTATTGCACCTGAACTGCTTCCATGCTTTTCCAGATGTCTGATAAAATCACAGAGAAATGAGAGAGATACGGGGCTTACATCCCGAATGGTACTTTCCATGCAGTCTCAGAAGCTAATGCTGAATACCGCAGATTGCAAATATTTTGCATACTTCAAATATTTAATGTTCAAAATGATATCTTATTTCAATTGATGATGAATTATTTTTAAGGTTTTGAGCTCCTTTTATACTAAATGTAGAAAGATAAATAATGATATTTTAAAGGTCAGAGATATTCTGTTTTTATTTTTGCATGCGTGAACTGGAGTTCCACCAATTAAAGTTGGACACCTAGTTCTGTTTTAGTAGTTGAAAATTGAGGATTTTATTGTTGTATTTGCTTATTAGTTACTATAGTCTTCAAGAGGATTGCAAAATCATAGTTTTTCCTTTGTTTTTTTGTTTTTTTTTTGGGGGGGGGCAATTGTGGTTCACGTTTTCTTCAAATGGAAAGTAAGTGGCTTGAAAGGAACCTCTCTACATAAGAGGTTGAAGCGGATGATTCTTATTGCATCTGAGTCATATTATCTTACTGTATCTGAGTCATAGTATATGAAGCAATGCTAGGGTATATTAGAAAGATCGCTCAAAAGAGTCTCTAGGGTGTCTTTCACCGATCCCTTTGCTTCATTTCGTAGCATATTTTACGACATTTCAAGGGGAGCAATGAGAATAGAGCGTGCCAGCTGATGAGCTCAGTGATATTTTGATTTACTTAAACATTTTTCTTGTTATATTTTCTTTCCATCCACAGCGTTTCAATACAGCAGTGTTCCGACTTCCGAGCAGTTTCCCAATTTGCACAGGGATCATCCGCTAGACCTACAAATAATGGAGGCATCATATCTACATGATTCAATTTCCAAAATCCACAACTCTGTGCAAGCCAATACAAGTGCAAGCCACCATTAAGATTATAGAGCTGCTTAAATTTTGTCAACCAAGAAAATGACAATGTTTCAAACAGATAAGAGCTCCTCAATGAAATTGAATCCAAACGAATGCTCCTCTCAAAACTGAGACTACAGTGAGATTCTATAATAACTGAAAATGTTGCAACATTATTCAACAGAAAACAAGAACTACAAAAAGATATTACATCATGATCAGCTCTTTCCTTCTTCCTCTTGCATCTTTTTCTCCCACCTCCGCTTCTGCATAAGACTCATGACACAAGATTGTAATAGATATTCACTCCAAAAAAAACAAAGTTGACTCAATCATATTTAAGATTTCACAAAAAGATGCTGCAGGTTAAAAAGAACAAGTTTTAAAACTATGATATCATGTGAGCAACCAAATATAAGCAGCACATTGTTTAAGGAATTTTTAAGATTGTTCTTTTTTGAGCAAAAAGTGGCAAAGACAAAACTGCACATTTCATTAGAGTGATGAATGGGTACAGAAAAAGAAAGGGAAAGAGGTAGCAGAACCCAATCAGCCCAGCAAGCTCAAGGCCACAACAAAACCCAGCCCTACAGGTACACTAATAGAAACCATAAGGGTAATGCAACAAGCTGAAGAAGAGAAACGGGAGAGCTCATATCCCACAGTTACACTGCTACAAGCTAGAGTGAATTTGTATAAAAAAAAAACAGACAAGATGGGCATTCTAAAACATGAGAATCTTGAAGTAAATGAAGTACAAATTTGCAAAAATCATGCTCACAGATAATTTGTCCAAAGAAATTTCTAAATTGATAAGGAGTTTCAATGGAGATTGAATGGGCATGTATGACAGACAATGGGACTTCACAAAGCCACGGGTTGGAGTTCTTGGAAGTAGGAAAGGCAAAGAAGCCCTGCTGATAGTGAGACCACTACTGTAAGGCACTTAATGTATGTGGTTTTATCTTAATAAAGTCTCCACCTTAATCTTAACCAATCGTTACTACTCCATCTTCCATCAAAAAACAATTTGATTCCATCTATCCTTTTATCATATCAGAGATAGTATGATAATGATAAATCTAGTGCACTCAGTGAAATACAAACAAAATTTACATGAAACCATACAGTACGATGAAATCTCGAAATAATGAATACTCACAAATAGCTACAAGTGCAGAACCTAAAGTCAATAAAATTCTTATATCGCAAATTCACAGTTCTGTATATCTATATTTATATACATGTACATGTACATAGATGTATATATATAATGTATAATGTATACGTATATATTATATGTATATGTATACGTCTCTATATGCAATGTACACATATATGTGTGTATATATATTTATATTTATATATGTATATGTGTGTGTATTGATACATACATACATACACATACATACATACATACATATAGATACATACATACATATACATATACATATGTATATACATATGTATCTACATATGCATATGTATATATACATATATGTAGATATACATTTGTAGATATACATCTAGATATACATATGTATGGACGTACGTACGTACGTATATACATATATATACACACACATACGTACATACGTGTATATATATATATATATATATATATATATATATATATATATATATATATATATATATATATATATATATATATATATATATATATATATATATATATATTGTGAAATCAACTTTGAGTTACATGCAAGTCTGTAATGTCTTACAGTATCCAATTATCCATATTATGCCTTTTTTTGGATGACTCAAAATCTGCCATCCAGCCACAAGAAAATTTTGTGACCATGTTATTTAAAAAAAAGAAAAGATCAAGGCAATCTGAACACAACAAGATTAAGAGGTCATGTCCCTAGCTTGAGTAAAGGATTCAGATTGTGCAGCTCTCTCACTGATTCCTAGAAGCAACTTAAGAAATATTTATTCGTGCTAACATGTTATATGCATCAAATACTGAAGATACTAGCAAAACTCCTCATTTGCAAACATAAGCTTGAGAAAATGATCCACTGCAATGCATCGATCATAATAAAGCTTTTTTACTGGAGCTTAAGGTATACGATTCTTCCACCAGCATGTATATTTATGAAATGAACATGTTTTTTTTTATGTTTCTGCAATTCATAATTTTCTCAACTACTTTTCCCTAAGAGCAGCAACAACAATTATCTTTTCTTATTATTAAATTAATTCAAAGAGATAAAATGCATAGTTACATACAGATATACCAGAGTAATGTGATAATATTAGTATATTTTGAGCTTCATACCAGTAGTAATTTCTTTTTCTCCATGTTATTTTATCCTTTGAACAAAAAAATTGATTATAATCTAACTTTGTCACAGATATCCTTAGAAATCTCCTTCCTTTTGGCGTGTGAACCCACAACCAAACTGATAAATTCATAAAAATAAAAAAAAAGTTGACATCATTCCAAGCAAAGGGTGTGATCAGAGCAAGTGACAGGTAGTTTTTGGGTCACTGAACCAACACCGCAGCATTCTCCTTTTCCAATTTTACTTAGGTCTTTGCTATTTCTGAAAACCTTTTCTCGAGAAGATTGCAGGAATGACATTTTGGACGAGGCTGCAACCCCACTCTTAAACGTTCCATCACACCCTAATAAAGGTTTTGCAATTGCACGGTAGTGGTATTGCAAATGGAACGATCTTTCTCTAATACATCCCTGGTTTACTCTCAAATTAAGTTAGAGACAAGAAGATTATGACAATAGGGAACAGCATGATGAGAGAGAGAGAGATAGATAAAAAGTTGATTGGGAAATGAAGGTGGAGAGAATGTTCGAGTACTGACCTTATAATCCAACAGCATTTCCGGCATCTTCTTCATCAACTCAGCAGTAGTTGCCCGCCTGAAAAATACAAGGCATTGAGATAAATCAACATTTAAACCTAAAACCCTGGAAGAAAAGTGAAATGGAAAAGTAAAAAAAAAAACCCTAAAAAAGAAGAGGAAGGTATAAGGAGATGGAATCGCACTTCTCTGCAGCCACGCGGTCGCATTTGTGTCCTTTCCTCTTGTTCCTCATCTCCTTCTTCGGCGGATCGTAGGGCCAATTCCTGAAGCCCCAATTCGTTAAAAAAAAAAAAAAAAAACGAACCAAAAACCATAAAATTGAATCTTCTTTAAGGATCCTTCTTTGGGAATCGCAAGAAAGCTCGAATCGTAAAAAACTAACCCAGAAAAATCAGACCTCTAATCTAAAAAATTAACCACAAAAAAATCGAGAAATGTTTTATTTTTTTAATCAACTAGGGGGAAAGAGAAGGACAAGAGGAAAGAAGGGAGGTCGGAGGGATTACTCTCCAGCAAGGAGGACCTCCTTGCGGAGGCGCGCACGTTTTCGGGCGCTGAGGGCGAGGGGCTTCCAGGCGCCGAGCTCCCAATAGCCCCAGACCCCCTTGGTGAGCTCGCTCTTGTACTTGGCCAGCTTCTCCCTCCATGGGTACTGGTACCCCTCAGCCGCCCCCTTGGCCGCCGCGTTCGCCGCCGCCGCCGCCGCCGCCGCGGCCTTGCTCGCCATAACTAACCCTGCTCGAGTTCTATTTCGATCAAGCTCGGTCTTCGACCAAAAAGACAGCTAGGGTTTCTCAGTCCATTCCAGCTCTCGACCGGTTTATTAGGAATCCTGCTAAATGCTAATGCTGTCCACTTTGAGAGCCGCAATCGCTGCATCAAAGGATCAGCACGAATCTCCATGCTACTCAGCATGTATCAAAGAGACACGGGTTGCATGTTTGGCGCGGAGGCAGATTCTTTTTTTTCCCGGCAAATCTACCGTTAGATCGTGCAATCACCACTTCGATACCTATATGACGTGATGGATAAAAAAAAATTTCGGAGTACTTTAAGAGCTAATGCAAGATTTTATTGAAGGTTGACATCACAGAACAAGATCAAGTCCCATTGGGCAACAACATTTCATCTGCAAGCCTTATAACGATTCAAATCTATAAGAGGGCCATCTGGCCAATGATAATCTGATTAGTTAATATAGAATATTGTTGTAGTAATTGACTACGTTTGGTGATGTATAAGAATGGTGGATTGTCGATAGATTTGTTATATTTAGGGAGGCTGACAGATGCATTGTAGGATTCCTTCTATCAAGTTTTCATTCTATCGTTGTTTCCAGCATTAGCTATTAGAATCAGATTAGTTTGATTTACTTTCGTCATCGCGTACATACAAACATACAGCTTTCTAATTTAAAAGAGAGATGGTGTATAGAGGATGATAATACAAGTTAAAACATCAGGACCTCTGATTTTTAAGCATAAGCTTGAATCATATCATCATAGTTCGGAACTGATCATGCTATTCTTAGATCAAGTTCTTAGTCATATTAAGCACCATGCTTCCAGAGATGGGTAGCGAAGCACATCCTAGCAGTACTGAAGACACCACAAATACCTCTCTCTCTCTCTCTCTCTCTCTCCAAAAAAACAAGACAACATAAATACTTATTATAAAGCCTCATATGTTAACAGTCAGCTATTTTACACTAAGATCGAGTTGTGAAGTAATATAAGCAACGCAAGGTTGAAATGAGACTTACCAAGTCAATAGAGGATAACATTGGCAGATAAAATCATGGATCCCGGATTTGCTGGAATTGCGGACATGCTGCACAATGCAAGCCTGAATCAAGATTTCAAAATCCATGAAACAGAGCTATTCCACTTTTTCCATGAAACAGAACACCATCCCATCCAGCCATGATACTTCGGACAAGGGATATCCCAAAACATGCCGATCATAACGCTCGCTCAATGGTGGGATGGGTACCCATCCGGTGTCCCGTGGGGTACCCATCATTACTTGACCTGCTTACGCGGTGACCTACAATCAACCGAGGCATCTTTTTGAACAACTTAGCATCCAATGTTTCATCTAGCTGATAAACATACTTCGCAAGATATAAAACATCCTTAATTAGCTCCAATCAGATGAGAAACAAAAATGATCTAATTCAAGAAAAGAAATCAGCAAATAGATTTTAGTGAAGATACGCTCATTGGATCAGTGACTTCCTCTGCTTCATCCAGATACACCTTCTGCATTTGACCCCAAAAGCTTAGCCACAACCAATTACTTTTTCCTCTCATACTTTACACCTCAACCCGAGATACACCGACAGGTCTCTGGCAGGTAGGAGTGTCAATTGCATCATTCAAAGAAGACAAAATCAAAGAAAAGACTCAAGTGACACACAGATAAAAGTCTCTGTAGAATCAGCCCTGGCCTGTATCAGGAAAGGACAAATCTGGCTCATAAGTTGATAAGATACTATTCAGAAACAAAAAATTAAATTGGCGCTGCTTCCACCCCTGGGTTTTGTTAGCCACTTTAGATTGTTGCTGGTAATTTGTACCATAAAAGTGGAACCATCATGTGACTGAAGCTGGTTTCCAATCTTTTCCTTCCTGACCACATTCATGCCTTGCTGCTGACGCTTCCTGTTGCTTTAATCTCTTAGCTTCAAGCCTCCTCAGTGCAGATGAACTTAGCTTCTCCCCACCTGCTCCTCCAGATATGAGATCAACAACTTCAATCTATAAAAGATCCAGCTGTGGATTAGTTGGTCGGCAATCAAGCTATTCAGCTTCGTAATAAACAGAAATAGAACAAAAGCAAGAGAAGCATCACTAATATCAGGTTCGTGGGGGCTCAGAGATGAACTTCATCAAAGGGGAACATTAGAAAAATAAGGGAAAGCCACGAATTACACACCTTTAATTGTGGCAGACCTTTCTCAGCTCTCTTCCTGTTCACAGAGAGCCCACCACCCAAAGTCTCCTTGCTAGACATCAATATCATGACGAAGATATAGCAAACAAAAAATTCAAGCTCAGTTTACTATTAAGTTCCTAACAAAAAAGAACATATATGATATAATCACACTGATTCTATGACTCGATAGACCTTATGCATTCTCAGTTAGTATTGATAAATGATGACGATTTTTTTAATACAACAACGAATTGCTAGTAAATGAGATCGCTGTCATCAGAGTGAAACGTGCATTCAAGTTATACCTGACGATAATAGCATCCAACTTGTCATCCACAATAGATGGGCCATACGGATCCATAATAGGTTCCACTTGCACTATTAATCCTGGTTTAATAGACTGCATTTATTTGAAGGGGAAAAAAGGAGATAAGACACCAATAAGAAACATAGTTATTATAGGCATAAATCCAGATTTGTCATGCTTTGTGTTGTTGGCATTGACAAATCGACTCATTTAAGTAACAAAGGAATGCATCATATCCAGAAGAATACATCAATATCATGATTTGTTCCTATGTTCAAATTCATAACCATCCAACAAAGCCCAAAGCAAATAGCACATTAATCAAAGGGAAGAAAACCTACTATCCATCCGGAGATATAGAATATGCGATCTAGGAAACAAATTGTCCTATACGACTCCCAGGAAATGTATTTGGGAAACAGATTATTTTGGTTTCCCCTAAATGAGCAAACTAAAAGTAATGTACCTTTTCCCCTAAAAAAGGTATGAGAAAACTACTCAAATATTAAGAAAAATATAGAAAAACTAATGTAAAATCATTACAGAATAGTTTCTCAACGATTTCTAAAGTCTTTCTCACAAAATTCCACCATGCTTCAGATAGCCATTCCCTATTTCCTACTTTTTGAAACGCTTCCTAACTGATGATTCCCACTTCACAGGACATATTGCTTCCAGGAGTTACTTTCTTTAGTGGAAACTGCAGCAGGAATAACCCATTCCATAAATGCAAAACAAGATGTGCAGCATGACAAGCACTAATCTTGGATAACAGGTCCTACATTTACAAAAACTTCTAACATTTATATGGCAAGTAACTAATGGCACTTGATTATTACATATTGACTTTGAGACGATATTGTACTTGTCTCTGTGTTTCCAAGAACAGATTATAAGTTGGTCGCCTAATTGACAATCAATATCCATGATTGTATTACTTGCCAAAGATGCCTTGTTATGCTGATATATGGCGGTAAAACAGAAATTGGAGAATCTTTTGAGGGAAGTGAGTATGTACAATTTGATGCCAGGAAAGGCTATATAAATTGCAGTTAGATGGAATGGATATGGTTATTTAAATTCATATTATACTTGATAAAAGATGGCATATTTGTTAAAGCGTTGAACAGGTAAGAAAAAGGCCAAAGAACCATCCTGAAGAAAGTAGTTGAACTGTTAGACAGCATTAAATCATCTTATCTTATGGTCTTTAGCCAATCCATAGTGAGAACCCGCAGTATCATGACAGTCAGCCCGCAGATTGCATGGGAACTCAGGAAACAGATGAATAAAGTGCAACCTCATGTGAACAAAGTTGGATGGCACGACAAAGAACCAAAACAAGATGCAATCAACAAATTAACCGAGCTGAAGAACATAGGCATCAATACAATAGAGATCTTCTTCAAAACCTTCACAAAGATTGAGCATACTGGCAGATACATAACAATAACGAGCAGAACACTCAAAGTCCATGGCATATATAAAACTAATCAACTAGGCCCATGGAAAAGTTTATTGGTTGACTGCTCAGGTCCCTCCAAGCAACAAAATGAACAAACTTTATTTAAGAGTGAGTACATAAATGAGCTCAGGCCCTGAACTCTAGTATAAGAATAAAATGATGGAAAGATGATTTAGGTAGTTTAACATGGTGCAGCAATGGCCAAAAATTGCCTGCCAAACAGGACAGACCAAATTTGTGCTGATGGATTTGGAGTATGAAGTGGGAGATGCAAGAAAACCATGACGCAAGCCGCCAAAGAATAACTCAAGGACGCTCTTGATGGAAAAGAGCTCCCAGTTCAACATAGCCCCCATAATAGCAACCATTTTTCTCAGGAGCTGATAAATATTATGTTAAAATTTATTAAAACAACACTTATTTGAACTATTTTGGTTCGAGGATCTTTGAAGTATTATCATAGCTTCAACTATTTTGCTGCCTCATATAGAAAATTTAACTGCTGCAGTGACCAAGGATCCTTTCGATGTTTCTCTGGGCAAGCATTCACCATGCCATAAATTGAAGAAGAGCATCTTTGGTTCACAAGATTACCATCTAAAAGCAGCGAAAAACCTTGTGTTCCTTGATATCTATTGGTTCTAACAAGTTCCATGTAGTTATTTTCAGGAGATTTAGTGAGAGAAAAAAAAACTCTATTTTCAAAAAAAAATTACTATCTATTTCCAGAAGATGGACCGATAACGCTACAAGTTGTAAAAGGCCTGACGAATTCACCTTGATGTAATCCTCGACAGCCTTCATCCTCGTGTCAACGGGCTCGATCAGATGAGCCAGCTGCACCAAGAACATAAATTCCACTTCAGCAGGACTCCACGAGGAAGAAAAGGAAGAGAAAAGGACGACGAATCGGCGAGGGAGTGACCTCTTTTTTGGCCAACATTGGTCCTGCACAGACCCCGACCACGATTCGATCTCTCGCCAAATCCGCCGAAGCCTGGAGAGAAAATAGTCGAAATCGAACAGGAAAATTCTCGCCACCAAGAATAATCTTGAAATTGTAGGAAAATTAAAAAGGGGGAGACCTTGAGAAGGCGGCGGTGGCCATCGTGGAGGCGGTCGAAGGTCCCACCGAGCACGACCGACTCATAGGATCCAGGAGGAACAGATCCGGCATCCGCCGGCCCGGCGACCGATTCATCGACGGGCATCCTATTAAACGAAAGGATGACGCGAGTTTTGAGGAGAAGAAGTAATTAGCTCTCTTGCCAATAAGGGGGAGGGAGGGGCGACGCGAGAGGGACTTTGGGCTCGATGGTACCTCAAGCTCCAAATGGGTTGGGTCGTCAACCCGTTTAGATCTGATCTAACTCATCTTAGATAATCTGTCGGGTCGGCTCGGGTTCTAAATTCAACTGTTTTTATTTTCTAAGTCAGATCGAGATTTACTAAATTAAGATCCGATCCAATCTGACTCATTTGAATTTTGAACAATTTGGAATTTCTAACTTTATAACTAGATCCGATCCGAACTGAACTCGGTAAACCATTTAGGCCCGAAAAAGCCTTAATCCGTATTGTTCTCTAAGTTATGCCTTGCAACTGATGTTCATGTTCTGTATGTGGGCAGCATTTTGTATATTGAGTTTATAACTCTAATTCAAATATAGCATGATTCATGTAGTTCTATTGTTTGGTTTTGAAGATTTATTAGAGAATAATGAGCATTTGTAGCAACAAAGTAGCAACTGAGCCTCTAAAAAGGCTTGAGTATGAAGACATGGGCTGTCTCTTAGATAATCTAATTTGATGTGCTGCATGTTCTTTTTGTACTCAATCAACCTTTATCTAGTTTGTGATTTTCTGCTCTTCAATATTCAAAAAAAAAAAGTCATTAGGGCCGCTTTCTGTTTCATAGACACAATCGTACTATTTTAGATTCATTTGGTTCCGATCCAAATCCCAATTTTTTTAGATTGAACCACATTATACATGGATTCGAACAAAAAAACTAGATTAAGTCAAGATTACTTGTGACCCAATCTGATCCAACCCATTTGCACTCTTAATGATATAGCGGTACAAAAGTTGTAGCGCGGATATCCCGATTCGTCCATTAAATGGCAAATTCTTGGTTGGATCTGGTCCACCACATCATCTATGGACCATGCCAGCTAGAGTCCAACACATGTAAGAAGAAAAGTGGAGGGAAACAAAGAACGACCTGAAAAAAGCTCTATTTGCTCCTCCCCCTTTCCCCTTCGTCCCAAAAAGCCGTTGTCTCCCCTTTTCTCCTTCCCCCTCCCCCACCTCCGCGCACAAATGCACTACCATTGTTGGCTCCCTCTTTCTCCTTCTGCCTCCTCCACCTCCACACACAGCTGCACCACCGCTAGCAGCAGCAGCAGCAGCCACCCCTCCAGCCGGAAGAGCGAGAGGCTGACGGAGGGAGGCGACGGCGAGGATGGGGTCGACGACGAAGCCGCCAAGACTGATGGAGATCGAAGCGCCTCGACAAGTGGTGGAGGTCTTCAAAGACAATCAGCTCAAGGCCGCCGCCAAGCACCCTATGACCAACTCCACCACCATGGAACCTCCTCCGGCCGCAGCCAGAGCCACCTCTGACTAACCCCACCACCATGGAACCTCCTCCGCCTACGAACACATCCTCGAAACCTTCGCCGAGAAGCATGTCCTCCCTCCCCCTTCCCATCCTCCTCCTGCCCCTACCTCGTCTTACCTAATCCTCTCCTCTTCACCGCCGCTCCTCCTCTTCCTGTTCCTCGTCGTCCCCGTCCTTGCCGTCGCCTCCCTCCATCAGCCTCTCGCTCTCCCGTACGGAGGGGTTGCTGCTGCCCGCAGCTGCCGGTGGTGGTGCAGCTCTGCACGAAGGTGGAGGGGAGGGAAGGAGAAAGGGGGAGGCAAAGCACTCGCTAGGGACATGGGAGAGGCGGAGCCGAAGTGAACGGAGCAAACGGAGCTTTTTCACGCCGTTCTCTCTCTTTTCTCGCAGCTCTTCCAAATTGGCGTGGTCCACGGATGATGCGGTGGACCTGATCCAACCTATAATTTGTCCCGTGAGGCGGTGACCTCGAACTTGTATCTTCTCTTTTATTATTATTATTTTTTTATCTATGTTTGTATTTTTTTACAAATATATTAATCTCACTTTTATATTGACATCAATTTATACAATTTGCTTTATTATATATATATTTATATATTTACAACGACCGCCCATACAGCTCTTGCACAAGTATAGCTAACAGAATCAAGAGAAAGAAGATGGCATAAAGCTGGAGGGCCAGCTATATAATATGTCTAGAGAACTTCTCTCATATGCTGAGCAGCAAAAAAAGCTCATTCAGTCTGCGAATCTATTTGTGTTCAGGTATCCCTAAGCATTAGTAACTCTTTTACTAGTGTTCGTTAACCAAACCATGATCAAAAATTACTAAAGTTAAAAGGCTAATATCCTCCTGGACTGGGCTCAAATGAAAAGAGATTAGAAACTTAAATTTTTTCACAAAGTCTCCCCGTCTCATCGTGTTGCACCGACTCTCATTTTCCTCCTTTTCCCTGCTTCTTTAATGATAAAACAATCTATAAAATAAAAATTTCTCCTGGACTATTAAAATTGGAAGAATAAATTAGGAATATTTAATTCAAGTATAGTTAGGTAAACTTGGTAGTACTAGTACGGCATGCGAAAAATTAGTATGCGAGTGCTAAAAACATGATATGCAAATATGAAAATTATAGTGATTAATATGCAATTTTATTAGATAAAAATAAATGGATAAATCGTGATTCATTTCTCGAGCTATCGAAACGTGCGCAATAAAAAAAAGTGTCAACCCACATTGGTTGTAGCACTCACCACAAAATACCATCATGTTTTTTCATTATTTTAGAAAACGAACACTGCATGGACCACGAGGTTTTCCCAGGAGAAAAATTGGACCTTGCTTGTAATCTCGAACCATCCTCGGCCAACTATTTGTAACATGAAATAGTTTAAATATTACTCTTCAGCACGTTTGGTTGCGAATAGAAATTCATTTTAAAGAACTATCAAAAGTGAGTAATTTTGATTTCTATGTTTGGAAAAAAAATAAATAGTTTTGATCTCTATGTTTAAGTTCTAGCAGCATATAATATGATATCGATTTATTAATTTTAAATTAATATTTATATTCTGAGTCATGCTTGAGTTTTACTCAATCCGATTTTGGATCTAGACATAGACTCAACTCATTATCTGACCAGATCAATCAAGTCCATGAAGAATTTTAGACCTTATAAGTTATTCAGATCGAGCTAAGATCAAGTACGAATCTAATCCAATCCAAAATGTTTTGGTTAATGTTAGAATGGAGTTGGATGAGTTTGCCATCCAAGACAAGCATACCGATATTTTCATGGCTAAAATATAATAATCAATAACTATATATATATATATATATATAAAATAAAATAAATGAAAAAGAGCTAATTTAAACTTGAATTTTTATTCAGAAATTTTTTTATTTCATCCCAATAATTTACCATTCTTAAGTTTATATATATATTGATAAACTTAGGAGCATTACAAATAAGAATACATCAAAACAAATGATAAAGTATTAAATTCAAACATAATTGGATAAAAATAGATGAGAGATGTAGTGGTTAGGATGCAAAAAATTATTTTAAATAAAAATTTATTTAATAAATTGGAAAAGATATTCAGAGTGACAGAGAATAAGATTTATATGATCCGGATTTTTGCATCAGACTGGACCGAGTTCAAGCTGGGTTGGACTCATTTTGTTGATCTAAATTAGATCTGAATGATATATATAGATCGGATTGGGTTGAGTTGAAAAATGCAAGACTCACATCTAGCTCGGAATTTAGACGAGGTCAAATTTTTGAACCCAACTCATGAACCTTTAAATACAGATTAGGTGGGATCTCACCGGGAGAATTCTAGGTCTATCTATTTGCAGCCGTTAATTCCATACTACCTAATTATCTACGTGTCAAACATCCATCATAGCATACTGGGGACATTGCGAGATATTAGGACACGTGCATGGCACGAGGCAGAATTGCGTGAAATCGGGTTGATCGAGAAAAGAAAAAGAAAAAGAAAAGAAGGGTCATGGGCTTTTCTTCCTCCAAATAGCGTGCATATCACGCGTCCACACCGACGTGTAAAAGTCGGAGACGTATCGCCGATTTCTTCGGACGCCCAGAAGAGAGTGGAACTGTCATGGAAAGGGCAGTAGGCGCAAGTCTCTCGTCAAGAAGACGACGTGGCGGAACCCGAAGCGTTTCCACGCCTCCTCGCGAAGCACTGTGACGATCGCAAGACTTTTAGGGTTTTCACTCGGAACGCGATTCCGATGTCTTGGAACAGTTTCGAGATCCTCCGGTTCTTGATAACGTCGGCAATTTTCCTGATATTTTATGAGCTATAATCGAGGCGCTTCAGCTGCTAATTTGTAAGTTTTGTTCATGGGAATCAAGAGCCCATGGATTCCCGGGAAAATCTTGTTATCCTTCTTGAAAAATTGAATGAATTACTTGGGGTTTTGGAGTTATCCGACGGTTTGCATATATGGGGACGCTTCTGCATCTGAATTTCTCGTGCTTTCTTTGCGTATTTATAAACATATTTTTCTGGTAACCAAGATTTTGAGATTGCGTGGTTTGATGTTATATAGTTTAGAACTTTTCCTGACTCAATGTGTAGTGGTTTTTTTGCTGCCCATAAAGCTGTTGCATTTCATTCAGTGATTTGATAATTGCTTTTAAAAAAGATGATGAATAGAGTTCGAAGGAAAAGATGCGGTTTTTGAGGGATTGGATGGTTTGTGGTATAGTCAATTTTGCGCTGGGATAAAGGGAAGCTCGGGTTTTGTCTGCTGGCAAAGGTCGCCTTTGGGATAATAGCAGATATGATGAGCACACAACTTTTTAATTTTAGAAAGCACTCCTGGCCTCCAGATGAGTATGTCAGCAGGGCTACGCTGCAGCTGGTGAGCCTTGTTCTCTGGTCCTTTTAAAGTTTTAATTTTCACTAGCAGCATATCATTCTGTTCTATAATTGTATACTTGATTGTTAGACTATGAGTTGATCAAGAATCGGACCTATTGGTCGCATGATTTTGTATGCTGACAAAATCAGCAGGCTTTTTGTATTTTGTTTTTTCCCCTTCTTTCTAAGGAAATGCACTACTTTTATAATTCTGATGACCTTTTCTTCACCAGTGAATCTAAATGTTCCATTTTTGCTATTGATAACATTCGTTCATTTAAATTTACTTGGAGGATCGATTTTCTCATTTGACATTATAATCTCGTGGTTCACCATATTTAAGCTTGCATTCTGAGGCATGGTAAGCCATATTTACAGTTCGAATCGGCTTTTAGAATTTTGTGCTGAGTTGTAAAGGGAAAAGTAGCAGCATGGATGCACTGGTCGGATCTGTTCCAGTGGCTGCTGTAATAGTGCTGATTTTTTATTTTGATGCATTCTTGTAGTTGGACTTCGATGGTGGTGCTCCACCAGAACAGGCATGGAGGAGGAGACTCAGTAGTCATGCTAATATACTAAAAGAATTTAGTGTGACATTCATGGAGGCAATCAGGATGGTATAACAATCTCTCTGAAACATCCAATTGGTGCTACAATTTTTTATAGAATTATCAGTGTGCTTTGATGATAATTTTGAACATGCTGACATATGTTTGAGGTGTTGAATTTCAGATGCATCTTGGCATTCGTCTGTGGTCTTATGTCCGCAAAGAAGCTTCTCAAGGAAGGGTAGCTATCAGCTAATCATTTTTCCCAATATTTGGCTATAGTGTGATTGATCATGTTTCTAAATTTGTTTTTTTTTCTTTCAAAAAACTCCATAGCTAAACTGCTGAACCCTTTCTTTTCAATGTTTATATATGCAGAAAGCGCCTATTGATCCATTCACACGAGAAAGATGCAAGCCCTCAGCTTCTCTAGGAGTTCCCCTTGGAGGAATGGGGTATGTTACATTTTGGATTTATGGTGGCAAGAGCACATTATTGAGAAGACTCCATTTTAAAAGTTGATCTCTATTATGCAGAAGTGGTAGCATATCAAGGGGTTTCAGAGGGGAGTTTAAGAATTGGCAAATCATTCCTGGTTCATGTGAATTGTCACCTGTCATGGCAAATCAGTTCTCTGTAATGTTTGATCTTTGGTTTGGTTTCTAGTACTAATATTTTGTTACTTGCCATCTCATTGCATGTTTTGATGTTCTGTTTGTTCAATGGGCATTTTAATAATCAGATAACTTTAACAATGATAACTATGATCATAACAGGAAAAGCTTATAACTTATCATTTCAGTTGGTTTTCTGATATCTTCTCTGTTGTTTCTTTCTATTAGGACACCAAATACGTTAGCTGCTTACTCTATTTAAAAGTGGTGATTTTTTGGCCTTCTCTCTAACATTGAAAAATGTAGGAAACAAAGTTAAGAGAATGCTTAGGGACAGAGGTCTTAATACCCAAATTTTATATGTAGAAGTCCACTTGATCCACCGATTTGGGATTTGTTGCTGCTAAGATGACCATGCGAAGTATGGATTGAGTAATGAAGCTCATGAAAAAAAATTGCTTATAATTGTTTTTTTTGATACTTGAATTTCATATTTAACTTTTGCCAACTCTTAACAGATCCACTACCAAAACCTTCGGTATTTGATGTATACAATATTCTTGTAGTTACTATCAAATAGAACTATTGAATTGGAAACTTTTTGCACAATTCTTTTCTCTCACACCTAGAGTTCTCCGTGGAGGAATCTGGTTTTAGACTCTTTCTTTTTTTGGTGGAGCTACTTCCAGCCATGATACAATTGTGACTGACATAACATATACATTTAGGTTAGTAGGCCATAACTTGTCCAATGCTTTTCTTCCAACTCGGGAACTTATGTTGCTTCTGTGCTGCAGATTTTTATATCCAGAAATGGAGGAAACAAAAGGTACTCATCCGTCTTAGCCCCTGGCCAACATGAGGGGATTGAGTAAGAATATCGTCCTTGTAGTTTATTTTAATCAGCTGCTATTTGCTTTTTTTTTTTAATTACATTTCTTAGGAAAACGTATTAAAATTATACTTGAACTAATTTAATGTTGTGGAAGATTAGTCTTATTGTCACTGTACATGCCCAAACCATGTTATTTATACTCAGTTAATGCTCTTCCTCTGCTTACTTTGAGGTATTCAAGCCCAATCTCGTCATTCCTGAAGTATATCAATGTCCACCTTAGCATTTATATATTTGTCACTCTTACATAATATTCTAGGATTTTGTTTCCTTCCCTTTTTCTTTTTCTTTTTCTTTTCTTTTTTGGTTGATTGCCCGATATCCTAAAACATACAACTTTGTGGGCATTTTCTAGTGTTAAATATACTCCTTGCACTAGTGGCATGTGTTGAGTATCTCAAAGTGTTTGACAGGCTTCACCATCTAAAAGTCCAAACACTATGACATTAAATATAAAAATACAGAGATAGATACATGTGCCAAAACATGTCAACTAGCAGACTAAGTTGTCTATTGATACTTTCTGTTAAAAGTTTATAACTAGTGCCGGATAGCATTAATGAGAAAGCAACAAAATGTCCGCCCTTTGACCATAGACTAGAAGTGCCCATAAAGTTGAGGTTAATATGGTCCAGGCGGTCCAGCATTCAAAATGTTTAGGTACTAAAGTTCCATCACCTGCATTGAAGGGCCAGTTGGGAGGACCCTTTTAAAAGCAGAGGCATGTGCTGACTGGTTCAAGTAGTGCACTCCATTCGCTGTCGTATTGGTCTGTGTGTCCCTTCCTCTTCATCCTCTCTTTACTAGAGTTAAGCAACACAATAATAACAATAGGGTATATCTGAACCATCACATTTGATAGAGCCGACATATGGATTTATTTCCATTGGAATGGTGGAGTTGCATTGAACATTCAACAGACTTTCAGACTGTAACTTCCAATGTACAATTTTTGTTTTATGGCATGGTATACCTTTTCATTTTTCTCCTTTCATTTTTAGGAAATTTGGTGATCAGGGTATATCATCATGGGATTGGAACTTGAGTGGTCAGCATTCCACATACCATGCTTTATTTCCTAGAGCATGGACTATCTATGATGGTACTGTTAACTGATATCTGTTTTCTAGTTGCTCAATTTTTCGTTTACTGTAGTGTTTATGTATAACTTCATGGACCTATTATCGTCATATCTAATCTATAATGATTTTTCTAGTTTTCTTTTACTAGGTGAACCTGATCCAGATCTCAAAATTTCATGCCGTCAAATATCACCATTCATACCTCATGATTACCGGGAAAGCAGCCTTCCTGCATCAGTGTTTGTTTACACTGTATGTATTATTAACTTGATACTGTGGCTATGTATTCTCAATATTGCCATTTCAGTACATTTCAACAGAATATTCATCATTTTGTACACTTAAAAGAATTCTTTTCACATTCTCATGGCTGACATTGGTGGAGATTCTTTCTAAATCATATATCATTTTGGATAAATTTCCACTAATTTTGTAAATCACATCATAACATGGGGTTTGCTGAGAAGTTCTCAACCATGAAATCACCTTTGTGTGTTGATTTGGTGATTCGGGGTATCATGAAGTGAATTACGTAGTGTATGTTTATGTCATCTTATGTGAATAATCGAGCATAATTTTTTTTTTCCCTAGGTCATGTCTGTATTGAATTACTGCTTCTCTATTGTAGCTAGTGAATTCTGGGAGAGAAAGAGCAAAAGTCAGCTTGCTTATGACCTGGGCGGTTTGTCATTTTTCCCTTAACATCTATTCCCACCTCATGTTACATACATCCTTGTTATTTTTTAATATCTTATTTTTATTTATCTGTACTTTTAATTTTTCACAGAATTCTATTGGTGGAATTTCTCATCAATCTGGCGGCCATATCAATGAGCCATTTATGTGAGTGATGCACTGATGCCTAATGGCTTTCTTTGTTACTTCTCCTCACCAGGTGTCTTTTGCGCTAATTGAGTCTTCATTTTCCTATGCAGAGGAAGAGATGGAGTCTCTGGGGTGCTTTTACATCACAAGCAAGTTGTCAATCTTTGATTCCTTTATTTTGAGTTGACTTATTTCATTTCTTGTGGCCCTAGTAACTTCACGCCTTCATCAGTTCTTTTCCCCCTTTATTGGAGATGTTCACTTTTCACCATTTCATGTTCTCATTTGTATGCTGGATGTTTGTATATTGTATGGATAGATTCCTTCAGTTACGCTCTTTCTTGTTTATTATTGCCGAGATCTGTTTTAATCTTAATTGAATCTGGCATAGTAGAAAGATTTCTTAATGTGATTTGAAAAATTGCAGGACCGCAAATGATAACCCGCATGTTACTTTTGCTATTGCTGCATGTGAAACTCAAAATGTCAGTGTGACAGTTCTTCCAAGTTTTGGGCTTTCCGGAGAAAGTTGTGTTACAGCTAGGGACATGTGGGGTACTATGGTTCAGGTAATGTTCCTGTGGTGTTAGATAATTTTCTTGAAAACACTCTATATGTTGCTCTAGATTGTACTCTTTTATGGCTACTTAAAGATCTCATATATTCTGGAAGTATGAAGATTGCTGTATGCTCTAACAAATTTTCTAATTTATTATCAGTATGTTGTGTGCGTGTGTGTATCAGCGTTTTTTATTAGATTTTGGAGGACCAACATAAATATCAAAATCTTCTAGTTTTTTAATTTCTTATTTCTTGGCTTGTATTCTGTCGTCCTTTTTCCTTTTCATTTGCAGAGATTTGTTGCTTACATGTCAAAAACAATTGTTGGTGCATCTTATATAGTTTGACATATTGGCTGCATATATAGGCCTGATGCCATATGCTTTGCGACTATTTGAAACTGATGCGCTTTTAATATCTCAAGGATGGATGTTTTGATTGGGAGAATTTCAATGCTGGTCCTTGTATGCCATGTTTGCCTGGAGAGACTCTTTGTGCAGCAGTTTCAGCTTCCACCTGGGTCGAACCTCATGCAAAATGCACTATTGCATTTGCTTTGGCTTGGTCATCTCCTAAAGTGAAGTTTCAGAAGGGCGGTGCTTATCACAGGTACTTTGCTGTCATCCCTGTTCGATGTTTCACTATAATTAAATATACAAGTGATTTGTTATAGTTCAAACTTGTATTAGTTTTACTTCATTGCTATGGCTGCAATGATTTATATTCTATCTTCCATGTCCTTAAACTCGCTTTATATATGCACACATTCATGCATGAACAGAAGTGAGGGATGCACTGGTCTTTAACACAGCCTTCTATTTTCTAGTGTTCGTGATTTCGATTCAAATTGATGTATTTAATTAAGAATTAAATTACTCAAACATGGAAATGATTATTGAATTTCAGTCCATCTGACTTGCTAAGAAATATTCAATTTTAAAGGCTCTATTATGTCCTTACTTTTTTGTACTGCAGGAGATACACAAAGTTTTATGGAACTTCAGAAAGATCAGCTGTCGATTTGGTGCATGATGCATTGACAAGTACGTATATCCATGGTCATAGTTTTCTCGTATCAATGCCTTGCAACTTCCTTATCATTGCGAAAACTCAAAATCACTCATATGCTGACATGCTGTAATCAGATCTTCTCTTTTGCTTTTGGTAATTTGTAAGATTTTTTGGAATCTTTTGGATGCAGTTTGTTGAACTACATTAAATCATTTGATAACACAAATCTGATACAATTTTTATTAACTACATAGAGTATAAGTGGTGGGAGGAGGAGATTGAGAAATGGCAGAGTCCTATCTTGAAGGATGAAAGGCTTCCGGAGTGGTAATTTTGACTCTTCTAGACCTGATAATATATGCTTTTTAATCCAAAAAAAGTGTAGATGTACTAGTATGCATAATGGAGGTTTCCATGATCTAATAACAGGCTTCCACGTCTCAACTCTGATCTTCACAAATTATTCTTAGTTTTTTTTTTTTTTTTTTGAGAAAACTTCTCCACAAATTATTGCGATTCACAGAAACGTGCATTGTTTGAGTGATTGCTTTTCTGTTACAGTTTAAAGTTTGCACTTTGGTCTTCAGTATTTTTCCCTGAGGTGATATCTGAACATATTCATCTAACGATTGCAGGTACAAATTCACTCTATTTAATGAACTTTACTTTCTAGTTGCCGGGGGAACAGTTTGGATAGGTAATTTGCTTAGCATGATTGTTTATTTTTTGACATTTTACTGAATCCTGCATGTTTTCTGCTTTCTTTTATATTATTCTCTGAAGATCTGAAGATCTTCAATTTTCATGGCATTCATGCTTGCCATTTGCTTTTTGGACCATCCCAGTTAATGTAAGCATTGCGGTTTAATTAATTGTTACTTCTGAAGCAGGAACATGTCAAGTCTTTAAAATCTTGATTTCATCTTAAGTTGCCTTTGTTCCACACTTTCATCACCATTTATCTTCCTTGGAGAACTGCCTGAGTAGTTTAGCCTGGTCACTTTCTTTATTGCAGATGGTGGTTCCATTGCCGAAGAGAATACCTGTCAGAACAATTCCACAATAATAATGAACAAGGATGCAAGAATTATGTCTACAGAAAATAGCAGCATGGACCTGATGGCTGAGCATAGTGCTGCATGTACTGGAATGGAAAATGCTGATGCTAACGGGGTTCCAGGATCTTTAATTTCGCAAGACAACTCTTATGATGTTGGGAGATTTTTGTATCTTGAGGGAGTAGAATATGTCATGTGGTGTACATATGATGTCCACTTCTATGCCTCTTATGCACTTCTGTATCTCTTTCCCAAAATTGAATTGAGCATTCAGCGAGATTTTGCCAGGGCTGTCTTGTTTGAGGACAGAAGAAAAGTGAAATTCCTAGCAAGTGGTACATGGGGAATCCGTAAAGTCAAAGGAGCTGTTCCACATGATCTAGGAATGCATGATCCTTGGTATGAAATGAATGCTTATAATATTCATGACACTAGCAGATGGAAGGACCTTAATTCTAAATATGTCCTTCAAGTGTACAGGGATTTTGCAGCAACTGGTGACATGTCCTTTGGGAGGGATGTCTGGCCAGCAGTTTGTGCTGCAATGGAGTACGTGGAGCGGTTTGATCGTGATGGTGATGGTCTTATCGAGAATGATGGGTTCCCAGATCAAACATATGATACTTGGACAACTCATGGCGTCAGTGCTTACTGTGGGTGCCTCTGGCTGGCATCTCTCCAAGCCGCAGCAGCAATGGCTCATCATCTTGGAGACACTGCTTTTGCTGAAAAATTCCAGATTAAATTTTTGAAAGCTAAACCTGTGTTTGAAGCCAAACTGTGGAATGGATCATACTTTAATTATGACAGTGGGATGAGCAGAAACAGCCGATCCATACAGGCAGATCAACTGGCAGGCCAATGGTACACTGCTTCCTCGGGATTGCCCTCGCTGTTTGATGACACAAAAATTAGAAGCACTCTTCAGAAGATATATGATTTCAATGTGATGAAGGTCAGAGGAGGGCGTATAGGGGCAGTCAATGGAATGTTTCCTAATGGAAGGGTCAACGACCATTGCATGCAATCTCGTGAAATATGGACTGGGGTAACATACAGTGTTGCAGCCACTATGCTTCTTGCTGGAATGGAGCATCAAGCATTTACTACCGCAGAAGGCATTTTTACAGCAGGTTGGTCAGAGGAAGGATTCGGGTATGCTGTTATCATCTAATTGCTTTGCATAATTGCATTTTTGCCCTTGTGGCCCATTCTCGAGTCATTAGTCATCTTTTATTTTTTGATTAAAATTAGTCATCTTTAATTCATTAGGTTTTATTACAGTCTATTCAGGTTAATCTCGAAAAGCTGCTATGGAATTGGCATCAGGGTTTTTCTTTAAGTTATATATATATAAAAAAGTTAACATATATTAGCTTTTTTTTTCCTGGTAAAATAGCTGTCTTAATAGGCTTTAGCTTATCGCGATCAGATAATGAACCATTTAGTCATGTGGCACTTGTTCTGCATGCCAGCAATAATGTTGGCTTGTCCACCCCCATATTTTTGCCATCATATAAGACCAGTGTTGTATGTGTCAGATGCATGTGAGAGGAAGCATGATGTCTATGATCCTGATGAAAAATTTTTATTAATTATGTTCACACGTGCTCTGAATTTTGGCCCGTGCACTTCTCTTGTTTATCTAACTTTAAGAGAGCAAAAACTGGATTGAGATTATATTTTGCAAAGATGGGAATATTTATCAATCTATGGATAGTGTAAACAGGTGTAGAGTAGGCCATCCATGGCATGAAGATTTTGTTTGTATTTGTTAAAATGATAGAGAGATCACCCTTCTTCCCTTTCATCTGGACTGTAATCAATTACAAGGAAGTCCAGATTACAGGTCACAACCAAGCCCAAAGGAAGGGGTAAAAAAAAGAACGCTTGCAGCCCCGCTGCAAAGCCTTCCCATGGTATTCTGTCTTCCTTTAGGTGTCTTTCTCGTTTCCTCTTTTGTATTAACTCTGTTTAACTCCAAGATTGTGTTAATCACATGATCAACAGATCGATGCCCCATATTATGTTCTCCCATACTTGTAACTGCATTCACGGCGTGTTTTTTTTGTTTTTGGTGTACATGTAGGTACTGGTTCCAGACCCCAGAAGCATGGACAGTTGATGGGCACTACCGATCCCTTGTGTACATGCGTCCGCTGGCTATTTGGGCCATGCAATGGGCCTTGTCACCTCCAAAAGCAATTCTCAAGGCTCCCAAATTTAGTACAGACAGAATCTACACATCGCCGCTTTATGCAAGAACCCTAGATGATGATGGTTTGAGGAAGAGGACATCTAAAAGCAGGTGTTTTCCTAGAACTGTTTGTCACTGTGCTAATTAAGGACATTGGTTGTGGAGATCTCCTAGTGAATGATTCAGAGGAGTTGCTGCTATTATTCTTTGTAGCATTTGGCAGGTGCAGTTAGGACCCATCCATCATGGCCAAGATATTTTAACTGTGTGACAGTTGCACGATATTGCTCATAGAGCTCCAGGATAGTAAATTAACTTCTTAGAGCCCTAATTGGATCTTAGCTTTTGGTGCCATGAGAATCAGAATATACAGCCCATAATTTAGTTCTAGGCTTGAAGATTTTCGTCAAAGTAAAACCTGTAATTATTTAAGGGTGATCAAGAGTCTTGTGGGAAATATTGTAATTTATCTTACAGAATGCAAAGGTTCAGAATAATTAGATCATCTTTCGATATAAAGTATAACATTATTTATTGTGTTGATGTTGTAATATGGTTGTAATTTGTCATGATACATAGCAGTATCTAAAGCAGTCAACCCATTCGCCATAAATTTTGGTTTGATTCATAGGATCGATCCGAGGGAGCCTTTTGTTTAAATAACTTGCAAAGGTTTGATTTTGTTTCTTCGGAAAATGTTATTATTTGATGCAGTAGTGGATGAACAACTGGGAGAAATAATTGTCTTGGTTGCTCCATACTCTTCAGCAATTTCTTGTGCTTATCTCCATATTGAAATGGGAGTTGGAAAAATAATTGAAAGTGAATTCTGTATGTTTACTCCAATATGAAGGAATCAGTTTGATTGTCCTGTTCAGCAATAATGCTATGCTGTATAAACTCTTGCCAAGCGGTCAGATCTTTTGGTATATAAAAATTTTCTGCTAGTCTTGGCTCCGCAAGGGCTTGTACAAAACGGTACATGTTGCTGAGCTAACTCTGCTGTACTTGAAACTGAAACAACTCAATCCATCGGATCGCGTCTATCGATCATCACAGCCCTCCGTTGTCTTATATCAGACAGGCGTCGCGGAGCATTCTCTCTTGAACGTCTCAATCACGAATCTGTACGTAATGCCGAACCCATCCGTTGGCAACACCATCGCACACACGGATGTCACGTGTTCGACCGAATGCCGCAACGAATGATATTATATGCGTAGGTTTGGAATGTGCCCGCGGCCGCTTCGTCCGCTCTCTTACTTCGCAGAGGTTGTTCCACAGGGAGAAAAAAAAACAAAGTAATTACGCGAAGAGGTTGTTTCAAGAACACCACCGCTCGTACACCCACCACCCTCTCGGCGCGAGAGCGCGAAACCCTAGAAATCGCTCGGAGGAGGTAAGAAGGTTTGGTGTTGGTGCCTTTTTTTTTTTTTTGGTATAAAAAAAAGTCTCGTATTTTCATCAAAAGAAAACAAAAGCCAAGGTGGTGTTGTCAACTTCACACAAACGTAAGCTTTCCAATGCCAGTCTTAGTATTTCCTCTTAATACCGTTCGATAGGGCTACGAGGTTTGGTAATAAGTCACCATTGGGGCTGTTGTAGAATTCACGCCTGGAGATCTAGCTTCATAGAGTTAACGGAGGAAGCCATGGTATCTTCCTAATTGGTCTTCTCACTCATCTGCTTTTGCTAGCTAC
This sequence comes from Phoenix dactylifera, assembly GCF_009389715.1. Lineage (NCBI taxonomy): Eukaryota > Viridiplantae > Streptophyta > Magnoliopsida > Arecales > Arecaceae > Phoenix > Phoenix dactylifera. The sequence goes on along the minus strand of NC_052408.1, from coordinate 10,706,890 downwards.
TTGCTACAACCGTTTTTGGGAATGAAACTAGTTCTACAAATGTATTTTTGAAAGTTTTGGTGATTGGCGATCTAGTTGGCTCATCATTTTCATATTTCAACTTCAGACGAACATAAGCTTTCCGATGCCAATCTTTAGCATTTCCTCTTGTTGGGGGGAAAAATGGACCACCCCACAAATACAATTAAAGCGCCCAAATTCGACAGCAAGGCCGAGCTCGTGCAGGCTGCCGAGCTCAGAAAGCCGAGCACAGAAGACTGTCGAGCCTAGAAGGCCGAGCTCCAAAAGCTGCCAAGCTCAGAAGGCTGCCGAGCTCATCCAGGCCGAGCTCAGAAGGCCGAGACCAGAAGGCCGAGCACAGAAGGCTGCCAAGCTCAGAAGGCTGTCGAGCTCAGAAGGCCGAGACCAGAAGGCTGCCGAGCTTAGAAGACCGAGACCAGAAGGCCGAGCACAGAAGGCTGCCGAGCTCAGAAGGCTGTCGAGCTCAGAAGGCTGTCGAGCTCAGAAGGCCGAGACCAGAAGGCTGCCGAGCTCAGAAGGCCGAGACGAGAAGGCCGAGCACAGAAGGCTGTCGAGCTCAGAAGGCCGAGCACAGAAGGCCGAGACCAGAAGGCCGCCGAGCTCAGAAGGCCGAGCTGACCTCAGAAGGCCGACCTCATCGTCCACATACTGCGGCCATGCCCTGCAGCAGCCTCACCGCACCATGCTTTACTTGCCGGCCACGCCACGACATATCAACCAGGGACCGTACCCTACTACGACTGTCAACGTCTCACCATTTTCAAGAATGTATTGCACTGCGCGCCACAAGCAAGCTCTAGTTACACGCCATCTCCTCCCATGATGGAAACGGGCCATCCACGGCAACTCATTACTTCCACGCCCATGTTGAATCGTGACGGTAACCCATTAATTCGTCCAGTCACATTACAGGTAACCTTGGCACTCCCCCTATAAAAGGGGAGCTTCTCCCTCTAAAAAGGAAGGGTTGGGGACTTCTACATACAGTCCATCTCCTTCTCCAAAATTAAGCCCCCCTCTGACTTAAGCATCGGAGGGCCGGCGCCGGAAACCCCGGCCACCGGCTTTTTGTAGGTCTACCGGAGGACGCCGCTCGCCGACGGACCGCCACCCGCCATTCCAGCATCGTAGCTCCTCCTTCTCAGCCGACGGTCGCCCCCGGATCCAATTTCCAGCAACAGTTGGCGCTAGAGGAAGGGCCCGAGTCGTGACCATGAAGCTAAGGAGCAAAGGGGCCTCCAACGCCTTCCGGCGTCCCGCACCAAGTCCTGGACACTCAGTCTAGAACTCGCCACCAAAGCCTCCGGCAGATCAAGTCCCTCAGGTCCAACTAGAGGAGTTCAACCTACTTGTTCAACAAGTACAAGCACTCACTGCGGCCGTTCGAGGCCTACAGCAAGTAGAAGACCACCCTCTATTCCCTCCTCACGAGCATGAGTCCTCAGGACGCCGCTCGCAACGTCATTTTTCTGTAGAGCGTCGCCACCACCAAAGCTCCCACCGAGCTTGACCTTCGAGCCGGGAGGGCTTGTCGCGCATCTATTATCCTGCGAGCTCGCGCCGAAGCCTGACGCCTCGAGCCTGGGAGCACCCATCTGAGGCGGGGCCTGCCCCATGCCGAGCTGCAACAGGAGTCCCACCCGAGCTCGGCAGAAAGGTCGAGAAACTCGAGCGGCAGATCGAGGCGCTCCACAGCCAGAAGGCAAGGCGTGAAGATGACTTTGAGTTCACCACCAAGTCACCTTTCTCTCGCCAGATCGAAGATGAGCCAGTCCCACCGAGGTTCCAAATGCCTCAGATAGAGCCCTACAACGGGACCACCGACCCCCTTGACCACTTGGAGAGCTATCGAGCCCTTATGGCATTGCAAAGGTCCTCGGAGGCCGTGCTCTGCAAAGCCTTTCCTGCAACCCTCCGAGGAGCGGCTCGGCTTTGGCTCTCCGGTCTGAAGCTGAGCACTGTGTCCTCCTTTGAGTAGCTCGGCAGACAGTTCGCTGCCAACTTCGCTGCCAGCCGACGCCAGCGGCGAACATCGGATTCTCTCCTCAATATCAAGCAAAAGAAAGGAGAGTCCCTTAAAGACTACATCGACCGTTTCACCGCTGCAATGTGGAAGGTTCGCGATCTCGACCAGTCAATTGCAATGTCAGCATTGAATACTGGAGCTCGGTCCTACAAATTTGTCTTCTCGATTGAGAAGAGCTTTCCTGCCGACTTTGTTGAAATGTTGGCCCGAGCTCGCAAGTACGCCAAGGCTGAGGAAGCCATGGCCTCTCGGCGAGAAGCAACCGAACGACCTGCCAAGATGCAAAAGAAGCACCCCGAGGAGCGCTCCCAACTAAGCAGCAGATCCCCCTGGCGCGAGGAGAATCCTCCTCGGCCCAAAAGTCCAGCTCGGCAGTGGTTTTTCCTCCAAAAATTCGAGGAATACACTCCCCTCACATCCACTCGAGCCGAGATCCTCATGGAGATTGAGGGTCGGGGCTACCTCCGACCTCCCCCAAAAACATGGCCGTTAGAGTTGCAGAAATACTCGAAGAAGTACTGCCGCTTCCACCGAAATTACGGCCACGACATGGAAGATTGCTACCGGCTCCGTGACGAGATCGAGGCACTCATCCGCCGAGGTCGACTGGGTCGGTTCGTCCGTGACTAAAAGGAGGGAGCCAGAAGAACGAAACCCCAGAGCCCCCTTTATGAAGACCAAAAGGGTGTTGAAACCCCTCATAGCCATACTGTAGTTATTGCAAAGTCTGACGTAAAAGGACTTGTGGATAATAAAAGCACTACGGACATCTTGTTTCTTGATGCCTTCCAATAGTTGTAAAACAACTGGAGAAGATGAGCAACCCTCTGGCCGACTTCACAGAAGGTCCCGTACTGGCGAAAGGGGTTATCGGCCTGCTAATCACGGCTGTGCGCGCGGCCCGAGAGAGTACTGTGAAGCTAAACTTTCTCGTAGTCCAGGTCGGCTCGGCCTTCAACGCTACTATTGGCCGACCAGGCGCTCTCCGAGCTACGGTCCCTATCTGCCACCCCCTCGTGCAGTTCTCCGCTGGCCGAGCTTAATATGGAGAAGAAGACTCTCAATATAGCTCCTATATACTACATGTCGACGACTTTGTGGCCTTGGGGGGCAGTGGCGCAGCCTAGAACTCAACGCCTGCCCCCTAAGGGTCTCCAACGACTCTCCGCCGGTGCTGAGCCAAGTCCTGAGGGACTTTGGAGCTCGGAAGCCGTCAAAATGCCTCCAAAAGGTACAAGACGTTACTTCGGTTTTAAATAATTTCAATATTCAATATATTCCCAGGTTGGAGAAGGCAAAAGCTGACATGCAAAAATCTACATCTCCAACGTCGCCCCGATCTGAGTGGAGGCGCACGGTCGCCAACGGACAAGGTCCGTCGTCTCCGGATATCTACATCTTCAACGTCGCCCCGATCTGAGTGGGAGCGCACGGTCGCCAACGGACAAGGTCCGTCGTCTCCGGATATCTACATCTCCAACGTCGCCCCGATCTGAGTGGGAGCACACGGTCGCCAACGGACAAGGTCCGTCGTCTCCGGATATCTACATCTCCAACGTCGCCCCGATCTGAGTGGGGGCGCACGGTCGCCAACGGACAAGGTCCGTCGTCTCCGGATATCTACATCTCCAACGTTGCCCCGATCTGAGTGGGGGCGCACGGTCACCAACGGACAAGGTCCGTCGTCTCCGGATATCTACATCTCCAACGTCGCCCCGATCTGAGTGGGGGCGCACGGTCGCCAACGGACAAGGTCCGTCGTCTCCGGATATCTACATCTCCAACGTCGCCCCCGATCTGAGTGGGAACGCACGGTCGCCAACGGACAAGGTCCGTCGTCTCCGGATATCTACATCTCCAACGTCGCCCCGATCTGAGTGGGGGCGCACGGTCGCCAACGGACAAGGTCCGTCGTCTCCGGATATCTACATCTCCAACGTCGCCCCGATCTGAGTGGGAACGCACGGTCGCCAACGGACAAGGTCCGTCGTCTCCGGATATCTACATCTCCAACGTCGCCCCGATCTGAGTGGGGGCGCACGGTCGCCAAGGGACAAGGTCCGTCGTCTCCGGATATCTACATCTCCAATGTCGCCCCGATCTGAGTGGGAGCGCACGGTCGCCAACGGACAAGGTCTGTCGTCTCCGGATATCTACATCTCCCTGCTGAGTCGACCACAAGCCAAATAAGGCCACTGAGTCGACCTGAAACACTTAACTCCAACTGCATGAGAGGTACACACTACTTGGCACGCACATCTCCATATATATTTGGCTATATTACAGGATGATCGACGACTGGACTACTTCCTTCGCCCGAGCCAAAAAGCAGCTCAAACTCGGAAGTCGGGGGTAGTGTTGGGGGGAAAAATGGACCACCCCACAAATACAATTAAAGCACCCAAATTCGACAGCAAGGCCGAGCTCATGCGGACTGCCGAGCTCAGAAGGCTGCCGAACTTAGAAAGCCGAGCACAGAAGGCTGTCGAGCCCAGAAGGCCGAGCTCAAAAGGCTGCCGAGCTCAGAAAGCTGCCGAGCTCATCCAGGCCGAGCTCAGAAGGCTGAGACCAGAAGGCCGAGCACAGAAGGCTGCCGAGCTCAGAAGACTATCGAGACCAGAAGGCTGCCGAGCTCAAAAGGCTGCTCGAGCAGAGAAGGCTGTCGAGCTCAGAAGACCGAGCACAATAGGCCGAGACCAGAAGGCCGAGCTCAGAAGGTCGAGCTGACCTTAGAAGGCCGAGCTCATCATCCACATACTGCGGCCATGCCCTGCAGCAGTCTCACCGCACCATGCTTTACTTGCCGGCCACGCCACGACATATCAACCAGGGACCATACCCTGCTACGACTGTCAACATCTCACCATTCCCAAGAATGTACTGCACTGCGCGCCACAAGCAAACTCTGGCTACACGCCATCTCCTCCCATGGTGGAAACGGGCCATCCACGGCAACTCATAACTTCCATGTCCACGTCGAATCGTGATGGTAACCCATTAATTCGTCCAGTCACATCACAGGTAACCCTGGCACTCCCCCTATAAAAGGGGAGCTTTTCCCTCTAAAAAGGGAGAGTTGGGGACTTCTACATACAGTCTATCTCCTTCTTCAAAATTAAGCCCCCTTCTGACTTAAGCATCGGAGGGCCGACGCCGGAAACTCCGGTCACCGGCTTTTTGTAGATCTACCGGAGGACGCCGCTTACCGACGGACCGCCACCCGCCATTCTAGCATCGTAGCTCCTCCTTCTCAGCCGACGGTCGCCCCCAGGTCCAATTTCCAGCAACACCTCTTAACGTTGTTCGATAGGGCTAGGAGGTTTGGTAATAAGTCACTATTGGGGTTGTTGTGGAATTCATATATGCCTGGAGATCCAGCTTCATAGGGTTAACTGAGGAAGCCATGGTATCTTCCTACTTGGTCTTCTCACTCATCTGCTTTTGCTTGCAACTTGCTACAACTGTTTTTGGGAATGAAATCAGTTTTATAAATGTATTTTTGAAAGTTTTGATAATTAGTGATCTAGTTGGCTCATTATTTTCATATTTCAACTTCAGATGAACGTAAGCTTTCCATTAATGCCAATCTTCCCATCCTGGCCTACCCTTGAGAGTGGCAGTGACAGACAATGGGCTCTGTATGATTCTGACCCTTGAGGGTGGCAATGGAGTTTGATCAAACGTGAATCTAACCCCTGAGACTCGCATGCATCCGCAGCAGCTATATGCTGCTCGGCGAGACTTTACACCTCCACCTGGTGTATATCGGGGCCACAGATAGAGCTGGAAAGGATCGTTCTCAGAGAAGGTCAGGCGGCAATCAGGCCTTAGGAGAGCAAAGTATGGTATCCTCACAAGCATGCATCTGTAGATCGTACACAGCCAACACTGCAGAAGATCATCAAAATGATCTGATGAGGCTTGGATATCTACCAGCTCCGGAGGCCGTTCAACTAGAATCTACAATGGATAATCAGAATCAATGTAATTGTTATGCGAATTGGATCGAGTTGCACGAGGCAACTAGATTATATCTATTGCTAACCCGGTTCTAATCACGAAGGGCATGTATCCTCTAACATTTCAATCCGCCCAGTCGAGCAGATGTCAGTGATCAGAGTTGGTGCGTGTCCAAAAGGCATCATATGACTATTGCAGTTGCACCTAAATCTCACAGACTAATAAATGGCTCCAAATTCTTGGACCATATATAGAACGGAAGCTGGCAGATTTGAAGTCTGCGCGCATGTCGAGTTTTCTTGGATCGAGCAGCTAAACGCGGACCAAGACATGGTCTAATTCCATAAATATGTCGATCTAAGCTGACCGTTGTCCGAGCATAATTTAGTTTATCTGGCAGTTACTAGCGAAACACCTCATCCTCGTGCGTTGCAATCTGATGGCCCTTGTGCATCATCCTTCCTTCTTGTTTCTCGCAAGGCGTGGTCACTTCTTTCATGGAGGTCAATGAATCTGATCCGTGGCCCACAGTTTCTGGGTTGAAGTCTAGAAGTGTGTTCTCCGTTCATATTTTCTCTCTTTCTTAATGAAAAAAAGAAGATCGGGCATCAACTTGGCTGCATAAATTTCAGCATGGCCCCATGCTTACCGTGCGGATCATGGCAGCCGTCTTAGGACATCAAGTTGGCCTCTAAATTTTCGGTTAGTAGTTGGTTGTTGGGCCAAGGTGACAGCCCATACAGCTCGACTCCGACTCATTTCCAGACAAGTGGACCGTCGACTCTAGCTTGTCCGGAAGCTGAGATTTTCGCTTTGATTTGGCTGGAACTGCACTGTTTCAACATGACCGAACGGCCGGTCATATAAATTCTCGTGAGATCACTTGATGTGGCTCAATTCTCGCATGACCAACCGATTTAGTTGGAAAGTTGGCAGCGATGAGAGTGCATTAAAAAAGCCCGACGATGCCCTCGCCTCTCCCCTACAAATAGTCTCCCCCCAGCTCATACGAGCCACTCCATAGAATAGAGGAAGAGAAAGGCCGGTCTCATCCTCTCCTATCACCCTCATGGAGCTCTTGTCGCTGGCATCCGCCATCCTTCTCCTCTGCTCTTTATTCCTTGTATGGAGAGTCTTCGACGGGAGGAGGAACCGGAACTGCTACCTCCTCGACTACATCTGCTTCAAGGCGTCGGACAGCCGCATGATCTCCACCGAGCTCAGCGGCGACATCATCTACCGCAACGAGAACCTGGGCCTCCCCGAATACAAGTTCCTCCTCAAGGTCATCGTCAACTCCGGCATCGGCGAGCAGACCTACGGCCCGAAGAATATAGTCGACGGGCGCGAGAATTCGCCGACCCACGAGGACGGCATCTCCGAGATGGACGACTGCTTCAACGCCACGCTCGAGGAGCTCTTCCGCAAGTCAGGCTTCGGCCCGTCGGACATCGACATGCTCGTGGTCAGCGTCTCCATGTTCTCCCCCGGCCCCTCCCTCGCGTCGCGGATCGTGCAGCGGTACGGGATGCGGGAAGACATCAAGGTCTTCAACCTCTCCGGGATGGGGTGCAGCGCGAGCCTCATCGCAGTCCAGCTGGTCAGGGATGTCTTCAGGGTGCGCAAGAAGATGCTGGCCGTCGTGGCGACATCCGAGTCCATCAGTCCGAACTGGTACTCCGGCAGCGACAAGTCGATGATGCTGGGGAACTGCCTCTTCCGTTCCGGCGGCTGCACCATGCTTCTCACCAACGATCCCGCGCTGAAGCGCCGCGCGAAGATGCGCCTCGGGTGCCTCGTGCGCACCCACATCGGCGCCAGCGACGACGCCCACGGCTGCGCGATGCAGAAGGAGGACGACGTCGGGCGCGTCGGGTTCCACCTCAGCAAGAGCCTCCCGAAGGCGGCGGCGCGCGCCTTCTCGGACAACCTCCAAACGCTAGCTCCGCAGGTGCTCCCCGTGAGGGAGCTCCTCCTTTACATCGCCCGGGGTGTTCGGCAGATGCTGAACGGCGGCAGCAAGGACCCGACGGCGGCCGCGAGAGTGAACTTCAAGGCCGGGGTGGAGCACTTCTGCCTCCACCCCGGGGGGGCGGCGGTGATCGAGGGGGTGGGGAGGAGTCTCGGGCTCACCAAGTATGACCTGGAGCCTGCGAGGATGACGCTGCACCGGTGGGGGAACACGTCGGCCAGCAGCCTGTGGTACGTGCTCGGTTACATGGAAGCCAAGAAGAGGCTGAGGAGGAGCGACAGGGTGCTGATGATAAGCTTCGGGGCGGGCTTCAAGTGCAACAGCTGCTTGTGGGAGGTGCTGAGAGACCTCGAGGATGGGGGCGTGTGGGAGGATTGCATCCAGAGCTACCCTCCTCAATCCTTAGTCAATCCCTTCATGGAGAGGTACGGCTGGATCAATGACGGCTGAGCTCTCCATCTGTAGTTCATTACCCTTTTCCTTTCCTTCATGTTTTTGGAAGATGATGAATCTATATATATATATATATATAGATTACAGATGTCTTCATGCGTGGTGTGGTCTTTGTTTTTATTTCTTTTTTCCTTCAATTCCCCCTCTTTGTTTGATTTGTTCGATTACTTTGAATAAGTTACCATTGGACCTATCAAAATCAATAAACAAACAAATAACTTATTATTCTGTTGATTGGGTTGGTGAGGGCTCACCATCATCAGAAGTTGCACGACGTATTATTAATTTTGGGAGTGGAGGTAACAGGGATATCGCAGTTTTGTCGATAACAGCTGATTCGCTGTATCCGGGTTCCATGCAGGGGGGCACCCCACGAGCATAGGTGCTCTGCTCTCGGCTTTTAATTTCAGAAATTAATGCTGGGTCTGAGAGCATGTGTGACCGCATACATCTGTTGTTCTTAGGCTCGACTTGGGTCTTGCCCACATGGTTTCTCCATCAAAAGCTTATGAACATTAGTACACAGCCACTTACTTCGCTATACAAGCACTGTACCGTTAGTCCTTCTTTTTTTGAAAAAAAAAAAAGAAGATTTCCTTTGGATATACTACTTACTGCATTACCGCTTTCTCTGCAAAAAAGATATACTGCATGCCATCCTTAGTTCCAAGGGATTCGCATCCCTCTTGGGACCACGAAAGGACCGATCGAGCCGCAGAACAGAGCGGGGCCACATATCCATGCATGTGAACCACAAAGCTGAGGCATTGTTAATTAGATGATTAATTTTCGAAATTCCGGGATATATATCTACAAAGCTTGCACATAGAGAAGGTACGGAGTGGTTCTTTATCTTATCATTGCCTTAAGGTTTGGAACTGAACTGCAAGCATATATATAATTAAGGATATTGCTAAGAGTTAGCAGTCGAAGGGAGTTTGAACTGTGAAGAAATTACCGGTGCGCACAGAGAAGGAGCTGTGAGGGAGAGAATGCAGAGAATACGCCCTTGACTATATGGAGGATAAGGAATTAGGCAGCCTAGGGACTGATTTTTTTTCTGATCTTATTGTTGAGAAAGGAAAGCAGGCAAAGCCAAGCAGGCAAGTGGGCTGGGGGCAAAGGCACCATGAGAAGCATAGACTTGATGGTTGTTAGACTGTACTAAAAATTTTTATAATAGAATGGAAAAGAAAATGAACAATTATAATTTTTTTGTTAGTGGATCATAAAAAAGGACAAGGAATGCTTTAAGTTTTAACTGATGCTTGATACCTGCAAGACCTGCACAAGATCTTATTTAATGTACTGTCTCGCTTACAGCGTTCTTGAGTCGCTCCCAACAGTAGCGATCGCTAAAAAAAATAAATAAAGTTGCGTGAGATGATTCTATCAAACGAGGGACAGGTCTTGAAGGCACCATAACTGTTATTTATTGGCCTACCGGACGCCAATCTGCTGCAATGCAAGTATGCAACATTATAACCTGGTCCTCGTTTGGCCAAAAGGATATGATACATTGAATAAAAATATTTCAACCATTCGATATTTATTATCATACTTGTAACCCGTCCAATATAAGTATATGTCTTGCAAGTGAGGAAGCAACCGGGGGAGCGAAATTTGGAAGGCAGAGGTGTATTTTTTTCGAATTCCTCATTATAATTGCTATTAAATTAAAAGTTAAATTACATATTATCCTGGTGGCCATAGCTCTCTTCTTGGAAACTAGAGGCTTTAGATATTTAGATGATGCATTCCAAAAAACTAACGGTACACGGTTTAGTACAGATGGACCTTCCATTTTTTCTCTTCTATGTGTGCAAATATAAAATTAATAAGAAACTATAAAATAAAATAGTTGCTTGAACAATAATAAATATAACAGCAACTATCAAATCAGTACAGCTGGTTTTTAAAATCTTAATTTGCCAAATAATTATGAGCGTATGGCTAGAATCAGGGTATATTGGAATGAAAATCAAAATAGCTATATTTTTTTGACGCATTTGGTTTGTACCTCTAATCGAACCTAGAATCAAAATAAAATTTGAATGCTAGAAAAAAAGTATATATTGAATTCGGGAAGATTTGAACATTTTTATTTTTTTCTAAAATCGGAATTGGAATAAGACTTCCTTCAACTAAATGGCTGGGACGGAAGTTATTTGTTTTTATTTTTATTAGAGAGTCACTTTTTTCAACCGAACATGCTCTACCATGTCATGACATACAAAATAAAAAAGAGGAGATTGATTAGCAATGAATCAAATGTACGTTGTTATGTTAATGAAACAGAGAGGCCGGGGTTTACCAGCTTGTCTTGCCGGAAAAGAGATGGACGGCAATAAGGAGGAGAACTAAAAGAATGGGCTTGGAGGATTGAAAGAGAGCCTTCATTGCATAATGTCTCTCCACTGTTTTCCCACATGGAGTATGTCTTCATAGACTCCGGGAAGAACACAGAGGGAGCGAATCTTTTATTATTACTGAAAATATACTGTTCTTTTTTTTTTTTTGTTTTAGGTAAACTCAGAAATTTACTTCATTATTGATAGATATGCATGATTAATGTTCGTATCAGGACAATAAATGCCGCCTCAAGCCATGCAATTCTACCACCTTTCCCCGCCCCTGCCCTCCTCTATTCCCCTGTTTCCTTCTGATCTTATTAATGTCTTCCGGCCCGTGAAGCTGATCTTGATTTGTATTTCGTACACCTTCATCGATGGTTGTTGGTTTTACAACCTTTCATTCCTTTTAGAAAAAGAATATACATGAAGACACTTCCATATTTCAATGCCCACGTTTACTTGTTTATCCAATCAATATCTGCTGATCAAAATTTATTTCCCTCATGCCATTTTTCACAAACGCCCATGGAGACTTTAGGTCTTGGGTGATGTATCACCGAGGAAATGATACTCCAACAGCCTTTCAGGAGAAAAAAAAAAAGAGCATTATAATGTGGGCAATGCCACATTATAACTCAAAAAAATAACTCAAGAAATTCACTCGACCGTCTTCAATCATTCTTATTGCTTCATTATGTAAGACAATTCATAATGCAAATTCAAAGGGAGCAATGAGAATACAACAAACCAACGACTGTTTTTTGAGTTAAATTTTTGAGTACCTATAGTATTTTTTTGCTATAATATATACACAAATCAAAATAACAAAGGAGAGAAAGGGGTAGAGAGATGTAAGTTTTATTATGTTAATAAAATTGCATCCTTATTGATAATTCAGGATTAAAAAAAAAAAGAAGATTGGTAAGACTAGGGCAACGTGCAGCAGTATATCGAATCAATACCCCCAGTATAGCTGTAGAAACTGTCGTGTAATCCTTTGTGGTATTTTATCATGGAGGTGTTAAAAAAAGTATATATTTCTAGAATATGAAGTTTATATTGTTTTGATGTAGTCTTCTGTGCCGCATTGATCTAAAATATAAATATCCATTTTTGTGTAAAAAATGGGGCAGCCCATTAATTATTAATTGAAGAAATGCAATCCTTACATCAAGGATATCAAAATTAAAAGAAATCCATAGAACAAAGAAGTTAAGGGACCTACCATGGAAGGTCAATTAGGGGGACAAAGTAGCTGTATCAGAAGGAAAATGGTTGATTATAAGATAGAGATAGGGGCGACAACATGGTTGATCTTATCAGCTTGCATCTTTCGACATATGAAAAGGATGAATATAGCTAGAAGAACAAATTTGGAGAACTCGAGGAGGGCGTCGGTTGCATGCCCTAATTACACCACTTTCCTACTTGAACTACAATCTTTCATGCTTTGGATATACTCAATGTCCAGGCTTTGGCTTGACTATCATTTTAATTATATTTCGGCCCCTATTGATTAAGCTTTTAATATAAAACTTAATTTTGATGCCACTTTTATATTTAATCCCTGATCTTGCCGTACGTAAACAGGGATAAATATGCAAAACAATGGACTGAAATATGAATAGACACAAATAATAAAATACTAATTAAGGAAGGATTAAATATAAAATGGCGGTCAAAGAAAAGACTGATTTAAATTTTCTATGATGATTTTATTTTTTAAATAAAAATTTATTAAACTAATTTAGAGTAAATACAACCGTGGGAATGAGAAAATAAAAAATCTAACAATTGAGAAGGAAAATTAGATACTAATAGCTACAAAATAGATTCTGCATGAACAACAACATATGATGCCATCTAATTCTTCTCTAAAAATACGGTCTTGCGTCAAAACTTCGAAGAGATGCACCCATATGTAAACAATCCTGCATCAAGGGATAGCTATTGAATTCTAAAGAAGCTGAACCAATCAACCACTTAATAACTATCAAGCAATCACACTCCAAAATGATGCGAGAAGTTTTCAAAATTTTAATTGCACATGATATATCTTCCCATGCAGCTCGCTATTCTGCTATAGGAACTGTAGTTTCAAACAATCTAACTCCACCTGCTACTAGTACTGGACCACTCACACTTCTAATAATGAAGCTAGCTCTTGCCAACTTATCCCTATTCAGGATAGTACCTTAACAGGAATACAGAGCTTCGGCCGGGCCTTAACAGAACTTGTTTGCATCCCCGCGGGCTGCAACCCATGATCCCAAATAATTTTACAGATTCGGATCGGGGTGGGTCGTAAGATTGAAAATTCAAAATTACCTAAATTTTAAATAGTTTAGGTTCGGGTCGGGTTGGGTCTAAATTCAGTAAATTCAGATCCAACCCAGAAAATAGAACGAATCTAATTTTAGAATTTGGTCCGGCCTCATGGATCCTCCAAAATAGGTAGGATTGGGTCTAAGCAGGTTGGGTCGAGTTGGGTTACATGTCAACGCTACCCATTGCAGCTTTAGTAACGAGGCCTCAAAATTCTCTTGGACGTGCAGATCATCGTGCAATATGGCTGGGTGCACTTTGGCATTGGCTCGCAGTCAGAGTGAGCCTCGCTCTCGCTCTTTTCTTCTACACGCAAACAGAACAAAACAACCAAATAGCATCATAATCCACATATCTATCAACTTCTAACAAAACTATTTGAGTCATGAAAACTCACCTCCTTGTGCCTGTGAAGAAGAGATGAGGAGGACAGGGACGAACAGGGCCAAAAGCATGGGCTTGAAGGTTAGGAAATGAGCAATTATTGCAGCAGGTCCTTCGCAGTGCAAGCTCACTGTGACGACTTCATATATATATATATATGTATGTATGTATGTATATATATTATATGTATGTATGTATGTATGTATGAGGAGGACAGGGACGAACAGGGCCAAAGGCATGGGCTTGAAGGCAAGGAAATGAGCAATTATTGTAGCAGGTCCTTTGCAGTGCAAGCTCACCGCGACGACTTCATACATACATATGTATGTATGTATGTATGTATGTATGTATGTATGAAGGAGGGGGGACCGGATGGTTATCTATCTATTATATATGACTCATAATTTTTTTAAGAAAATAAACAATCATATTAACATGCTATTAACTTGATTTATCTTTCACTTAGTAATTTTGTTATTCTATCGTCATAAAGTTTAACCATCCAGCTTATATATGCATTTATATCTATATATTCTGCATCTAGTTTATATCTGTATCCATTTAATTTTAAATAAATATAGATATGAATATTCTAATATTTAATCCAATTTTAGCCTTATCTTTAGTGGATTTTCTGAGAGATTTGCTAAGAACGAAATCTTTGCATCACAATTTAAAAAACAATGAGCCACTATCGCAACAAGTCCTGATTGCTCATTTTGCCAACATATAAGACCAGAGACATGCCCATGGGAATGAACCTAGCTCTATGCTTTTACTTATTGGATTTTCTGAGAGGCTTAAATGCTTTACATCAAAAATTAATAAAACGATGTGATTTCACTTTTTTTAGGTACTTGTTGATGGAAAGTGATTGTATTAGCAAGATTACTCTTGCTGTTTTTGCAAAGAGAGACTTAATACTGGAACATATGTGCATCTAGTCGCATTCATAGACTTCGTGAATCACATCCAACGAATCTCCAGACAAGCAAAATGTTTCCGAAAATTCAATGAGCTAACTGTTGATCTCTCTCTACACGCGTTGTTTGCATCGAAGAATACTGTGCAGCATTTGATGACCGCCATTAGAAGATAGATAGTGATCAAATAGGATGGTCTTAAATTTGGAAATAGGACAACAACCCAGCCATAATCGGACCGGAACAGATGTGCATGCGTCTAGTCGCATTCCTACACCTCGTGAATCAAATCCAACCAATCTGCAGACAAAATGTTTCCAAAAATTTAAGGAGCTAACGGTTGATCTCTCTCTACATATAAGGGATCACACTAGCAAACAGCACGTATCTTCTGTGGTGCACTACTGTTGGCATCGAAGAATATTGTGCAGCATTTGATGACCACCAGTAGAAGATAGACGGCCATCAAACAAGATAGTCTTACATACCATACACGACATGTTTTATTTTTTCTGATGGCGGCCATGCAGCAATCTGCGGTGTAAACAACGACGCACCGGTGAGTATCCTAGGTGATGCGCAGATGGTATCAGTGTCAAATCGAAATACGGTTGAGATTTATATAAACTTAATAATATGATAAAGAAGAAGAAAGCTATCGAAGTCCATTAAAAACAGGAGGATTTTCTTTACTGTAAAATTTTACATTATTCCTAGCATACCGTGCAGGACACAGTATGAATCAGCAAATGCAAGTCTAAATGCCCAAAGGGCAGCAGCAATTGAGATAGATTCCCCGGGAATAGCTGCAGAAACCTGCCTTGTTAATTCCTTTTTTTTTTTTCGGTGAAAAAAATAGGAGGGGAGGGGGAGAGATGAACCTCACCCGCATAGCAGCTCCCACTGGGCCCTCCTTCTACCAGAGAATGTTCGATGCAGGCCGCAAGTTTTCGCGTACCCTCCCCAACCCATGGGCTCATCATCCATGTATGAGTACGTCACCCCAGCACCATCTCGGTACCAGTGGATTAGTAGCGCTCCCACCGGCAGCGTCCAGGCATAGGGCATCCGATCCTCAAATTTAATCGACGCCCGTGCGTTTCGAACTTGGGCCACCCCGGTGGAAGCCAACGCCATGTTCCATCTGTGCTACCACCTTGGTCAGAATGCTGTGCAACATGGCATGGTGCAGTTGGGCAGCGACTCGCAGTGAGCCCCACGGTCGCTCTTCTACGCAAACAGAACAAGCAAACGAGCATCGTAACCATCATATCTAGCTATTTCTAACCAAAACTATAAGAGTCATGAAAGCTTACATTATCTTGTCCCTGGGAAGAAGAGATGAGGAGGAGGAGGAGGAATAGGGCCAGAGGGATAGACTTGAAGGTTCTGAAACGAGCCATTGTTGCAATAGGTCCTTTGCAGTGCTTGCTCACTTTGACCACTTTATATAAGACCAGAAACATGCCTAAGGGAATGAACCTACCTACTGTTACCTACTAGATTTTCTGAGAGATTTGCTAGCAGGGAAATCTTTACGTCAATATGTAGAAAATAATGAGACATTATTGCAGACAAGGACTTGGCAGTGCTTGCTCGTTTTGACGACTTCATATAACAGCAGAGACATGCCCATGGGAACGAACTTCTATACTTTTGCATCAAAATTAAGAAAACTGTGGTTTCGCTTTTCTTTTTTCTGCATACTTGTTGCTGGAAAGTGATTATATGAGCAAGATTGCTCTTGCTCTTGCCGTTTTTGCAAAGAGAGACTTAATACTCAGATCTTTTATGGGACTGTTATTTTGTTTCAGTCCTTGCAAAGGATCGAGTTAGCCTGCCGGTGAGGCCTTGAGGTGGTGTTCAGGGAGACCTTCCCCGGAATCTCACCTCTGTTCGTGTTGGAGACGTATACCAACCATAGACAGGGCTCTGATGCTGCTATGCGTCCAGCGTAAACAGTGGAAAGTAGCTGGGCTGGTGAAATCTGATAGAAACTGATCCTCAAGTCTTCAAAGTTGACGGGCTCCTTCTTGAACTGGCGGTTTAACCTCCCAACCCACTCTATATCTCAGAGCCAGCTTTGCCAGGCGCAGATTTAACGCTGCAACAGGCTACTGATGACTTGGGCTAGGGGTCTCTTCCAAAGAGACCATTGAATAAGTAGGCAAATGGCACGCTCCCTAACCAGTTGCCCTTCCAAAATATGGCTTCTTTTTCCTTTTTTTTTTTTTTTTTTTGCCGCTGCCCAAATGGAATGAGGTACAATTCTAAAAGACCTTCATGTCTCTGCTGATGTCTGTCCAAATTGGGGAGACCTCTACCAACGATCTCCTCTCACTCTTTTTAAACTTTCTTCTAGAGTAGTATGCATTGTTTATCCATTTAAACCAAGGTGCCTCTGGTCCCTTGAGGAATTTCTAATACCGCTATCATTTCAAGAATCAAGAGAGTTTGAGCTTCTAATGGAATTGTTGGAACCAGATAGACCGAATAAAGCTGCAAATGTGCCAATTTGGAAACTTACAAGTAACCGAAACCACCTCTCGGTGAGCTCATTCTACAAATTTATTATTTGGCCTTTCTACAAATCCAGTTTGGAAGGGAGCGACACTGGAAAAAGCTAAAATCTTTCTTCGGCTCCCACTAAAGAACAAACTTCATACAGATGAGGTGTTAACAAAGAAAGGCTGGAGGTTTGGCTTGGATTGTCCCATCTGCGATGCAAACTCCTCCGAAACTGGTGCACGCTTATTTATTAGATATCCATTTGTCAGAAGTATTTGGTTTATTTGAAAGTTACACCCTAAGCTAAGAGGTTGGCCGACAAACCTTCTAGACCTTTGGACAGTGATTATATACTTGAGCATGAATGCAGAGCAAAGCAATATAGAGACAATATAAGCTCGCATGTTATAAGCTGAGATGAATACACAATGATCACATTGTAACCGAACAAGTACTTATTTCCATTGTTTATAAAGCACAGCAACAACCACGGATTTTTTTTTTTTCCTGTTTTATGTTCCTTTTTGACAGAGAGCAAGCCTACATGTCTTATCAGTGAATGGTAGGGTTCTCACCAACGCAGGTTGAGGAAGCAGCAAGCAAGCAAGCAAGCAACTGATGACATTCTCTTATCGGGCTCATTATGCCAGTTTAACAGCAACTGAGCGTGCTTTTAGATTCAGGAACACCGCCCTGATATTTTACAGAAGAACAACATTGTTCAGCATATATATACATACTATTGAACTGACATGCAATCCAATCAGAAAATTATTAGCTCGAAATCATGTGAGAAATTGTGGGGGCACTTGTATACACATGAAGTTACAAGCTACAACTGAAAACCCTAGAATTAACAGTGTTCAATCAAATTCTGAATTTCTCCCTATGTTTTCTTTATCTTTCAGTTTGTATATAGAGGGTTTCCCTCCTATTTTTATCTCAGAATACCACATGCCCTTCAACATAGCGGAATACTCTTTGTGGAGGTGCAAATCTTCGTCAGAAACCAATTATTAAACTAAATATAAACAGTATATGAAATTGAATTTTAAACACCAATTTGGATAGAACCTTTTTGCATTAACAATTAAAATCATGAATTTGCGGCACATACATTAAGATCAGCATTTGCAAAGCATGCACTAAGCATAAACATATTCTATTGACAATATCTCAGTTAAGAATGGCTGCAAGAGCAAGCACATTGCGTCGACCAGGTTGCTGATTAGATATACCGGGACATAGGACGACCCATGACTCATAAACAGTGTACAAGGGAAAAGCATGGATGTCATTACAACCACAGATATATATATATATATATATATATATATATATATATATATATATATATATATATATATATATATATATATATATATATGGGAAACTTGATTCTGCCTTACTTGTTGATGCGTCTGCCTATCTATCTATATATGTACATACTTGATGTGCAAGCACATGCTCTCATGCACATACATGCATATATCTTTGCCTACTCTCTCTCTCTCTCACACATACACACATGCACATGCGCACACGCGAAGCGAGAGAATAACTACGCATACATTCAACAATAAAATGCAAAAACAGGCGCATAAACCAGTTTTTTAAAAGAATTTTATAACCTATGCCCTTAAACAATAAATTTTCAAGTACAGTTGATATGGCTATGTAGAGCAGCAGGCAAACATGTTTATGTATTGATCTATTCGTGACATAATAATTGGAACGGGATAAAGTAGAGAATTCATTATAGATGAAGCAACCAGAGATGAGTGCGAAGGACAGACCAGCATGAAGCAACGAAGCTGTGGAAAAGAACACGGAACTGCAGAGGCATATATTGGTAGTTCACCCAAGAAACTATAGGCCAAAACTGCAAAACAAAGTCCATAAAATTCAGTTCAAATATACACTAGAAATCCAGTGAACACGGTCAAAACCCAAGTAAGGTTCCATTGAATAGATTAAGAAGTACCTTCCATGCGGTCAACTGAACAGTTGGATAATCCTTCCTGACCTTGCTCCTCACTAAACTAAATGGTCTTCCTGCATTTACCAATGGAGCAAGAATAGTGTTGCAGAATTTTTAATGCAGATGCAAAATACTCAATACAATCAAATTTCAGAAGGTTTGATAATAAAACACAGCACTCAGTCAACTCCTTATAAGTAAATGCAATTGCAGCCATGATTACATTCAACCAATGTGCCGACCTACAATCGGAAATGCAGTAGTCTCTTGTCATTCAAACTTAACATTTCGGAATTTACATCCAAGATATATCATGAACTTACATCCAAGTTATATAATTTTCTTCCTCTCTTCTTTCCATTCGAATCTTTCCTCCATCCCTGTTCCTTAATGTTTCTCCCTCGCCTCTTGGGAGAGTCCTTTTGATGTAACCTTTTCATTTCTTAATTAAATTCTGATGGATCTTCCATCTTTTACATAAAAAAAGAAAGGGAAAAAAAGTAACATCAATTGATGAATCCAGTATATCTGCATCTATGTGGGGAAAAAACGTAACCAAATACCGACATTTTTCAAAAGGTAAATTAGCATTATATTGCATGTAGTTGGCTGTATCAGATACAGAGACAAAAGTAGGAATACATGTTCTCCTATATTCTGCAAAGGATGTATACATTCTTAAAGATCATTTTTACATTTAAGTACCTAGAAAGACATCCAGCTAATGAAGATTCTTTCTCTTCCACAATACTCATAAAGAATCCTTCCATCCACCAACTTAACTTGATATTTTCAACGATATGGAATTCATGCCATTCAAATAATTTATTTATTAAAAGAGCAGTGGTGCTAGAACTCAACAAAGTATCCTATCCCTAATTCTTATATATATATATATAAACACCCCTGCTTCCTGAAGAGGGTGGTTCTGTTGTGCTGGCTGGCTGACAGGAGGTTGTTGTTGCTAGAACTAAATCTAATCTATAAGGCTAAAGAAAAAACGAATTAAGAAGGAAAAAACTAAAAGTAGCAAAATCGTCTGTTGACTGGAGGAGCACAAACAAACATCTCATTAAAAGGCAATTTCTGATGGCTTTTGTGTAATTATTTGTAATAGACGCTCTGCATCCATATACAATTGAATCAACATCAAGGGAACTTATGAAGGAGTGTTAAACATAAAATGACCCATATTGTTCCATACCTTCAATGACCAGCCCATAATACATCATAAAAAACATGTTGTTCCATGGTGAAGCAGTCAATTGTTCCAATATTACCTGTAAAGACGATGTTTCTTATGATCATTTATTCATTTACAAGCCCACATTGATCAGTGTTAAAATGAAAAAAGGAAGAAAGAATTGTTGGAAACAATCAACTACATATGCAAAATACAACTGCAACTTTTCATGTGTAACTGGCCAGTTAATTAGAATTAGAACATTTAGAACTTACTTTCTTAGCGACCGTCTCTTTGCCTTTCTTTCCCTTGAAAATAATCTCCATAAGCTTGTGCAGAAAGTGACCAAAAGGTCCTGCATAGGCAAAACCATAGAGCTGCAAAGCATCGATAGAATTAGGTTTCTTAGAACAGAATACGCTCTCTGTCATATGCAACAATGAAATATTTTCACACTGGCTGTGGAAAGAAATGCTACTCAAATTGTTGCTGAAAATGAAGCCAAATATTATCTGTTCGATGAGATCACATAGGTTAAGTTAGTTTTTCTTGAGAAAGGACAGAATCTAAATACTAAAAGGATATAAATGACCGATATCAGTACTAAAATCTTGCTTCCCAGTGCTGAATGCCTTTACCATACCACCGACCCCACTGTGTTTGGCACCAATCCCGGACTGCCACATCCCAGGTGACCCGAACGGTGATCATGAGAGGGTGATTGATGGTTAAGGAAAAAGCAAGTTATATATTGATCAGATCCGTAACCAAAAGTGTTGAATACCACTTTAACTAGTAAAAGCAAAATAACTTAATCCACCACATCCAAAGAAAACAGGACTCCACATAAAATATCAAAATTTCAGTGCTAATCTAATGATTCACCTTCAAAAATCATAATGTTAGTTGCACCAATAAACCAACGCAATCATAAATTCAAAATTAACTGAAATCTAGTTCTGATATCATTAACAAGCTAAAAATAATAAACACGAGAAATAGGTTCCTTAGACTAAAAAAAGGCCTCCGAACATTTGGAAAAATGCAGCACATACATCAAAGACGAACAGAATTCGGCTTCTTGGATCAAAATGAAGGGTGAGGGACATTGAAAGTGCACCATATGGAAGCTGAGAAATATGATCTAAAAGTGCTTCCAATTGGAAGAACTTGGCCTTAGATGAAACCAATGGCAAAGCAGCGTCTACTTAAAAAGTTATTCGTGTTATAGTGAGGACGATCTTAAACGCTCAATCCCCAATCTTCATCTCCCATTACAAAATATCAAATCCCAAACAGAAGCGCAATCGAACAAGAACCCAGCAAGAAACCACTTTTCTAAATTTTACATCGCAAAGAAATAATCCGAGCGTCATACCATGACAAGAAGCAACCTTCTCAATTGGAGCTTCTTGATCCCGGAGATTTTTTGAGCAATCGCATCGCTGCATCCCGCCAAGACCCCAGAAGTTATTGCCTACAAAGAGGAAGAATAACAGATAAACCCATCCCATGAATTCACCACCAAAAGTACCTTTAAAAAAAAATGCGAAGCAAAGATACAAAGAGATACGGAAGGAAATAAGAGGAAGAAAAAAAACCGAACTTCATGGAGAAAGGGGGAAAAAGATCCAACCTTCGTTCTAAGAGGGTGTTCTTGAAGCTGCCCGAGGTAGCGCTTCCATGCGTCCGACACGATCTCCGACATGGCTACCGAACCGGCGGCGCAGAGCACCCTCTCTCTCTCTCTCTTCTTCTTGGGTTTTGGTGGGGGTTTTAGAAGGGTTTTGGGGGCCTCGGGAAGAGGGGAAGAGGGAGAGGAGAAGGGAGTAAGGGTGGATCAAAAATCAAAAAGGTAAGAAGACGAAGAAGAAAGCAAGACCGGGGGTGGGGGGGGGTTGAAAGGGAGAGGAGAGTTAGGAGAGTATTTATTCGAAGCATCTAAGAAGATCGGGAGGGGAAGGAGGAAAACGGTCGAGGCCATGCACAGCAATCCTTCGCCCCCAACTTTCTTTTTTTTTGTCTTTTTTTAATTGATGGGACCCATCCATCCCGCGTGGTTGGAGTCAAGGACATTTTTTTACCCAAAAAAAAAAAAAGTCAAGGACATTTTTCTTAATGAAAAAATATAATCTGCTCTTTTTTTTTTGGTTAAAAAATAGGAGGAGGGGGAAGGAGCAGAACCCCACCCGCGTAGCAGCCCCCACTGAGCCCTCCTTCCATTAGAAAATATTCGATGCAGGTCACAGGTTTCCGCATGCCCTTCCCAATCTGTGGAAAACTCCACTGGGCTATCTCCATATAAGTACGTCACCCCAGCACCACCTCAGTACTGATGGAAGCAAAGCATATCCATACATAGCCATCTGAGCTTATCTGCTTTTGTTTCACAAGGAGTATCAAATGTCGTCTAAGTTTTTTCTTTTTTTTTAATATATTCATCACAAAGGTGGCTTGAAGGTGTATGTCAACCAACCAAAAGAGTACTGGATGGTAGAGAAGTGAGGTCCCCCTGGGCTCCATTTTGCGTGGGTGGAGGTAAGGGCATTTTTCCTAATTGCAAAATGTGATTAGCTTTTGTTTCTCTAGCAGTATCAAATGCGTGCGAATCCTTCATCAAAAATATGGAGTTGATTATTTTATAACGTGTATGGCAGCCAATAAATTCTAAGAGATCTAATGTAGAAACGAAATCAATCACCTTGGAAATGATTTTTGTAGAATAATAAATAAAGTGCTGCTCATAAAAATTTCTTATTAAAGATTATAACTATGGTCTCCGAGCATCATTTGCATTTGACTTGTATGCAATAGCGAGCACACATGACCGTCTTTTTGGACTCAGTTTGGTTAGCGCAGCAGATATGTGGTCAACAAAAAAATGAATAAACATCTTATATTTGATTAGGGTTGAAAAGGTAGCTTTTTATGAAAATAAGATTCTGACATTTTATATTAAAAAAAACACTCATGCGGGATATAAAAAAGTTCAATTCTGACTGAGAATTAGAGTATTTTTTTAAAAAATACTCTTAAGCTCTTAAAAAGAATGAGATAAAATCTTTTTTTTATTAAAGATATAACAGATATTTTACATAATTTTTCTAAAAAGTTAGCCTTTTAATTAAATATAGGCCGCTCTGTAACGTGATATTTTTTTCGTTATCAATTAGACATGCTAAAATCACTTTTCAAAATATCATATGTCCAGACATTAGTTTTTCCATGGACCAAATGAGTTCTTAAATTATTTGATAGAAAAATACCATCTTCCACCTACTAAGTGGCTTGCCAACGTTCATTAATCCCTCTGGGCTCGTTTGGTTCGCGGGAAAAGAAGGGGGGAAAGTGTGGTCAACGGGAAAGTAATGAGATGCCTCTTGTTTGGTTGGAGTTTTCAAAGGAGAGAGAAGGAAAAGTTATATTCCCATGGGAATGTAATTCCCACATTTCATGGGAAAGTCTTTCCCATGAGAAACATGGGAAAGTTACTTTCCCATGAGAAACATGGGAAAGTTACTTTCCCATGAGGTGGGAATCACTCCATTTTTACTTTTTCCCAAAAAGTCCTTTCAGCATTAAAGAAGCATTAAAGAGGCATTAAAAACCTAATTTTTATTAAGGGCATAATAGGAATTATATATAACTTTCCTAGGAAAGTGGATGGTCAACCAAACATAAGTACCTTGGAAATTTGTCACTTTCCCATGGTCAACCAAACATGCCAAAATTACTTTCCTAGGCATCTTCTTCCTAGGAATTTGTTTCCCAGGAATCATATTCCTAGGAAGGAAAATGCTTCCCGCGAACCAAACGAGCCCTCTAAGTCAACCAAGCATTGCTGGGAAAACGACCATATTAGGTTCTACCCAAACATGGCTAGTTTTTCCATAGAGTCAGAAGGAATTTAAAGAAGATAACTAACACCGATGAAGTCAAAATACAAATGGCCATATTAGGCTCTACACAAACATGGGTGCCATATTAGGGTCAGAAGGAATTTAAAGAAGATAACTAACACCAATGAAGTCAAAATACAAATCCGAAAGTAAACGCACAGAACACAATATCTAAATCCAGGATTTCAACAAAATCTTGCAACTGCCCTCGAGTGACAAAGACATCTTCTGACCAGCTCCGAAGTTTGTTTGCTGTGCTGCAGATCAGATCAGCTGCAGCGAGACGCATACTACAGCAAATGGAGGCTTGACACGAACCAAAACTTGCAGATGGGCCCACGAGATGAAGCATGCATGACGGACCTTCGCTAAAAGCAATTCCAATGGCTGATTTCAAGTCTTCTCAGTTGGGTCGGACAAGAAAAGTTGGCGAGCATGAGACCTGTGGACAGATACAGGAGAGCTGATCTGGGCCACTGCATGGAAAAATTCTCTTCAAGAGGTTTCAGTTAGCTCTACCGGTTGTTGGAAGCTCGCAATATTAGCTCCATCCCTAGTCCTTTTTAATCTAAAACCTTCATACTTGGAGCAATAGAGAACAAGTTGTTGCCCATATCACAATCACCAGTTATATCTTCAAAAAATATAAAGAACTAACTAAAGTGCCGATTAGTGTTATAGGTTTTCAAATATCAACCACCCTATAGTTAATTTAGATGCACCTTCTAGTAGTTCTGCTTGATTATTTATTTTGCTATAGGTCGTATTTCTGGCTCATCCAAACCTTCACCAACCTTTTTAATTTTGAGCAATTGGCAAATTACATAGCTTAACTGGTAGCACAGTGCTTGCATGGTGTGGGGAGTCAAGCGGCCGGAAGGTGAAACTTTGGAGACCATGAGGCATGGGGATTATATTTACGTCTAACCGATCTTAATTAACTGTCCATACATGCACTAATCAAAGGATAAGGTGCCCTTTGCATGCATGCTTGTAATACGATAGCTCTCAACAAATGAAAAGCCTGATGGGAAGTTCTCTGCTCTTGCTCAAAGATCAATAGATAATGGCTGAACCTAAGAGAATGACAAGGGACTTGATCATTTTGCCAGTTTTTGCCTTGAGGCTTCTTTCATGCGAACTCTGCTGCTGAACGCATACATCTCATGCCAACACTCTAGATTTTAATTGAGAGGGAGGGAAAGGAAAAACTCAATAAGCTGGATACCTCCTTTAAGATTGAGATTCATAGATGCATGGATCTTTATTTACATATGCTCCTCCCTTTGAAGGAGACGCTGTAATAGCAATGTTAATTAACAAGGCAAATGATCAGAACAAATTAACTGCAAGGACGAGATGGAAATGCTGATGAGGTGGTGGAAATTAGCGGTTGTTCTTTGTGTCCATGGCACGTTTGACAGCCTCGGCATTGTCTTTGATGTTTTCCTTTGCGTCTTCAGCCTTGCCAACCACTGCGTCCTTTACTTTCTGGGCGGTTTCTTTAGCGGACCCCCATGCATCCTGGGCCAATTGCTGTGCCTTAACGCTGAGATCTTGGGTCGTGTCAGCCACCTGCCAAGCCGGGCCATTAGTGTTTGTATTTTTTTGGTTGGTGAGCATGAAGTTTACTTTTGACCTAGAGGTGACATTTTGGTAGAACTTGGACAAAGGAGAAAGGAAAGTCATAACAACCTATATGCCCCCTATTTAACGTAGTCTCCAATGGCCCCATTTAACTCTTTCTGAGATATTGCAATATTGGGACCATTTCTTGGGTCACGTTATGCTTAGGCAATGCACAAAGAAGCCAACCTGCATTCTTTAAACTACATGCACAAGTCTTGTTCCAAGTTCCTATGATCAGCTTTATGAGTTGCTTAATTTTTATCCTGCTGAAGGCGACAGTAGTCGATGTCATTGCAAACTAATACACACACACAAGCACAAAAAAGGTAAAATAAAATGGAAAATAATAATAATAGAAAACATTGCAAGCTTTTCCTATTGTATCTGATGGCCTCCATCTCCATATTTTAGCTAATGCCTTTCCATCCCTCTTCTTATATCCCAGAACATGACATGACATCACATTTACGTTGGGGAGCGAAAGCAGTTTAATTAATTAGTGTGCCTAGCAAGATCTTGCATAAAGATGTAATTTTTTGGAAATTTCTCCGAGGTTCTTGAAAAATTTGTGTTCGAAATGGGATTGTAGCACTGGTGTGCTTTGGATACAAGTTGAGCCCACAGGCTCAGAGAACCAAATATGATAGAATATAACAAAAAAATTTAATGATTACAGAAAAAAATACTAGAGACCGGATATAGTATAATGCAATAGCAAAATCTCGTGATATGATTGGGATACTAAATTTGAATATGACAATTCGATCTCATAATTTTTTGAGATTATCCTAAGCTGATATACTAAAATTGTGCATGCGATCTCGACAAACCGCGCAAGCTATGCTTACAACTTGAAACCATAAACACTTGTAAAAATTACCTGACCGGCAGCCGCACTTGCCACCCCCCTCGTCTTGTCAGCAGACTTCTTCACCTCTCCTGCCACTTCCCCAGCCGCCTCATCGACGGATTTCCGAGCGTCACCCGCCATGCCCTCCTACCAAAACAGAAACCATTGATTGATGAATCATAAAACTTGGGATTCGCTAATTCTATATATCCACCGGAAGCCAATGAGGGTCACCTGAGAAGGTTTTGGAGTAGCAGCAGTGACGAGGACCCTCGAGCACGGGTTTCGTCGGACCATGGCTGGGCTGACATGGAGAAACTTGGGAAGGGCACCGGTGAAGGTCATGCTTGCCATCTTAGCTGCTGCTTCTTCTTCCTGCTCTCTGGTCTTGGTGTTGTAAGATGTTAGCTGCTTCCAAGGCCATTTTCACCACCATATATATAGGTGTCCGTAAGCATTCTGCTGTCTGCCACGTTGTGCATGGGGCATAGGTTTTGGATTTCCGTTTGTGGGGATCCATTATTCCCGCTTGAGTTAGTTATTTGCAGTTGCTTCTTCCTTGACCTGCTCCCTTTTAACTATTTTTTTCATCCTCAAAAAATTTATTTTTGTTTCTCCAATATTTTCCCAACATGAAATTATTACCACAGAGAGATTTATATATCTAAGATTAAACATGGATTTTCGATTTGGACGACGGACCATCAATTTTTAACATGAGAAAGATAAATTGCATTCTTCTTTTGAGACAAGCGCAGTCCATATATACTACTAAAAATATCTAAATACCAAAAATCATATGTTTTAGTGCTCTCTAACCTATGCATTAAGTGCATCTAAGAATGTACAATGGAAATGCTATAATTTAAGCATTAAACACTATTAATTTCAATCTATACATGTTTTAGCATTGTAGATTGATGCGGGGTCGGAACCCCGACACCAGCCCACACACCGGCCGAGCAGGGAAAGCATCCGCGTCCTTGCCGAGGTATTGTCCGCTCTGGGATTGCCGCTTCGGGTCTCGGCGGGAGGTCGCCCAGGGCCGTGGCCCAATGACAGTCACCGCCGAGCCCTGACGGCGCGGGGGGCCGCGGAGGTACTACCCCTACCCTCACGGTTTTGTCCTACAAAAGGGCCCTCGGTCGAACGAGAGAGTGCTGGAGCAGCTCAGCTCGGTAGAGCAAGGTATTGTCCGCTTTGGGATTGGCGGGACGTCGCCCAGGGCCTTGGCCCAATGACAATCACCGCGGGCCTTAGCCCTTTCCACCCGCACGGTTTTGTCCCCCCTTAGGGGGGCCCTCTTTACCTCCGGCCCTTGGGCCTTCGGTGATGGCGACGCTCTGAAGGAGAGCAACGTCACGAGCGCCGTCGTAAGGACTTACACCCATGAGGAGGGAGTACATAACTCTCCTTCTCCAGACCTCAGCTTTTATTTCTCTTTCCCTCCAACTCGTTGATGTGAGACTTTCGCTACTACTTCTCACTAGTTGCCCCCACGTACGTCGTTGTAGCGGGAGCCATGCCTGATTCGAGATAGCTCGGGAGAAAGTTTCTTCCTCTGCTTAACATGAACCCGTGGAGGCGGCACAGGAGGAGCCTCCACTTGTTGCAGGCTTTGGGCTGCAATGGCTAGCGCTTGGACTTGCTGCACTAGCGCGTCGAAGTGCTCGGGTTGGACTTGTGGAGCTTGATCTGCCGGAGGTCTTGGTGGTGGATTCTGGACTGAGCGCCCGGGGCTTGGAGCATGATGCCGGGAGGTATCAGAGACTCCTCTGCTCCTTAGTTTCATGGCCACAACTCGGGCCCTTCCTCTAGCGCCATCTGATGCGGGGTCGGAACCCCGACACCAGCCCACACACCGGCCGAGCAGGGAAAGCATCCGCGTCCTTGCCGAGGTATTGTCCGCTCTGGGATTGCCGCTTCGGGTCTCGGCGGGAGGTCGCCCAGGGCCGTGGCCCAATGACAGTCACCGCCGAGCCCTGACGGCGCGGGGGGCCGCGGAGGTACTACCCCTACCCTCACGGTTTTGTCCTACAAAAGGGCCCTCGGTAAGGAGAGGTTATTGAGCCCCCCATTTAAGGCACAGACCTTTCCGCTGATTAGCCGTTGTGGGACTAAACTGGGAACCCCATCCCACTGTGTTGTGGGATGGGGTTCCCAGTTTAGTCCCACATCGGCTAATCAGCGGAAAGGTCTGTGCCTTAAATGGGGGGCTCAATAACCTCTCCTTACCGAAGGCCCAAGGGCCGGAGGTAAAGAGGGCCCCCCTAAGGGGGGACAAAACCGTGCGGGGGGGAGGCAGCTGCTGGGCCAGTTCACCCGAACCCCAAAGCGGACAATACCATATCGCTCTGAGCTGAGCTGCTCCAGCACTCTCTCACGACCGAGGGCCCTTTTGTAGGACAAAACCGTGAGGGTAGGGGTAGTACCTCCGCGGCCCCCCGCGCCGTCAGGGCTCGGCGGTGACTGTCATTGGGCCACGGCCCTGGGCGACCTCCCGCCGAGACCCGAAGCGGCAATCCCAGAGCGGACAATACCTCGGCAAGGACGCGGATGCTTTCCCTGCTCGGCCGGTGTGTGGGCTGGTGTCGGGGTTCCGACCCCGCATCAGATGGCGCTAGAGGAAGGGCCCCGGCCACGCACAGACCTTCCCGCTGGGGGGGCTGTGTTGTGGGATGGGGTTCCCAGTTTAGTCCCACATCGGCTAATCAGCGGAAAGGTCTGTGCCTTAAATGGGGGGCTCAATAACCTCTCCTTACCGAAGGCCCAAGGGCCGGAGGTAAAGAGGGCCCCCTAAGGGGGGACAAAACCGTGCGGGGGGGAGGCAGCTGCTGGGCCAGTTCACCCGAACCCCAAAGCGGACAATACCATATCGCTCTGAGCTGAGCTGCTCCAGCACTCTCTCACGACCGAGGGCCCTTTTGTAGGACAAAACCGTGAGGGTAGGGGTAGTACCTCCGCGGCCCCCCGCGCCGTCAGGGCTCGGCGGTGACTGTCATTGGGCCACGGCCCTGGGCGACCTCCCGCCGAGACCCGAAGCGGCAATCCCAGAGCGGACAATACCTCGGCAAGGACGCGGATGCTTTCCCTGCTCGGCCGGTGTGTGGGCTGGTGTCGGGGTTCCGACCCCGCATCAGATGGCGCTAGAGGAAGGGCCCCGGCCACGCACAGACCTTCCCGCTGGGGGGGCTGTGTTGTGGGATGGGGTTCCCAGTTTAGTCCCACATCGGCTAATCAGCGGAAAGGTCTGTGCCTTAAATGGGGGGCTCAATAACCTCTCCTTACCGAGGGCCCTTTTGTAGGACAAAACCGTGAGGGTAGGGGTAGTACCTCCGCGGCCCCCCGCGCCGTCAGGGCTCGGCGGTGACTGTCATTGGGCCACGGCCCTGGGCGACCTCCCGCCGAGACCCGAAGCGGCAATCCCAGAGCGGACAATACCTCGGCAAGGACGCGGATGCTTTCCCTGCTCGGCCGGTGTGTGGGCTGGTGTCGGGGTTCCGACCCCGCATCATAGATCATGCTCAATAAAGTGAATTCTCAATATAAAAGCTTCATCATACACTTTAGTATACTAACAACATGGAAATAATATATTTTTGTGTCTACGTGATGTATAGGTTGGAGACCACCAAAGGCATATGTTTTTGATTGTTAGATAATTTTCAGTTATATAAATCCTGATCAACTGTGCAAATTTTCGATCTGAATACTTGATAATTGATTTTAGATCTGGGAGGAGTAGATGTCTTCACCTCTTAAGAGATAAAAATATAATATGGGATGGGCTTGAGCCAAAGATATCCAACATTTTCTATGTAAAGCCACCATCACAACCTAGCTGGAACAATGTAAAGCTTGGCTATTGGGCTACTCAATTTGCATCTCTCCCTCTAAAAGGGGAAAGAGAAAAAAAAAGCCTCTCAAATAAGTAAAAAGCTTAGGATATATGGGTTTTCTAAAAAAAAATTATTGCTCTCCTCCTTTTCCAAATATTTCACTTTGCCCAACAAACTCTTTGTGTTGTTTATAATGTTATATCCTCTAACTTATTAAGATACTACCTTGAGGATCATATATCTTGATTTATGTCAAGTATTTAAATAAGTTTAAGAAAACTCTCATTTAGGAGCTAAGTAACAACATTAGTTGCCAAATTCTGTACAATCTATCTTGCAGCTAAAAATTTTTCTTATTAGAATATATAGGTTTATAAACTCGTTAGGTGGTTAACTCATTTACAGATCATATAACAAATTTTTTGGGGACGATCTTGCCATAATTTAACATGAATCTTTTCTACGGATAGCTTATAAATGTTTGAAACATCAATATTTACTGCATTATTCACTAAAAATTAGATTACTGCCCTAACATAACAGTGCCTAATAATCATGTCTATCAAGCCCTTTTTTTCGCTAGCAAGATACTTAGAAGCAATGATTAACACAAATAGTGTTGCAGTGGTCGGGTTGACCTGAGACCCAACCCAACCTATTTATACTCAATCCAGCCGGTTTTTGAGGACTCGTAGGGCTGAATCAGGTTCAAAAATTACACTCATTCTAAATTTCGAGTTGGGTCTGGATTTTCTAAACTTTGACCCGGCCTCGCCTGACGCACTATATACATTATGTGGACCTAAGTTGGGTCTCCTATCAGTTATTCGACCCGATGCGACCCAAACCCATTTGACCCATTTATCCATGAAATAGAAAAGGGGTAAGTGAGTCGGTCTCGCCATCACTACCCACCCCCAAGTCTCGACTCCTGAGGTCTCTAGTTCTCTCTCCCATTTCCCAATATCTCCAGCATCCTTGAAATCCGTCATTCTTTCACCTCAATCCAACTATCTGATTGCATCGGCTGCCTTCATGTAAATCTCCTCCACATTGTTCTAGCTCCTTGCAATCCAAGAAGGAGCTCTCTAGTGAAAGATCAACGGCTCAAGAAATGGCCAAAGAAGTAGCCGAGCATGATAGCAACGATCACCACTCGCTCCGCTTTGTCGTCCGCTATACTGAACCTTGCCATCCTTGGCGCTTTGCCTCCATCCACATCTGCCCAATATCGCTTCTCCAACGCCTACTACTACTTTTCGACCTGAAGTTCTTCGTCTTTACCACGTCTACTATTCCCAAACTTGCGTATACCTACTTTTTCTCTTCAAGCTTCTTAATCTATTTCCATTCTCTTCTTTAATTAAGACCACTGTAATTTTTCATCAAGGTGAGCATTCTTGCATTTTCATTTTTCACTCGCTTTGTACATCATCTTGGGTGGTATATTACATCAAAATTTTTTTTTTTTTTTTTGCTTGATGTCATGCCCAATGGATATGCACCAAACCCTAAAGAACCATGTAAGTGTTTTTAATGGGTTTGTTTCTTCGTTCTCTCTTTTCTTGATGTCTAGTTGTTTCTTCTCTTCTTTCTAAGCAAGAAAGTTGAAGTCTTTGCCACTTTTATATCTATATGATACATATCTTTGCGTTCTTTTCAATATCAATAAGTATTACATATAATATAATTAAGGTTTCTCTAGAACTATTTTTCTTATTTGGTATTCTATTTTATCTTCTTTTTTTTTTCTGAATATATGTCGGAGTCTTTGACCCTATCCGGCCCGAACGACCTGCTTGGTCTAAAAAATATTCAACGAATCCAACTTGACCATCTATTGGGTCAGATTTTGGTCCTACATTAAAACCCCAACACAAAGCCAAGTCAGGTTGAGGTCAAGCAAGTCCTGATGTCCTGAGGTCCTGTATTAAGAAATACATTAATATTATCAAAGTATTATGAAGATAGATGACAACATTATGACAACCACATATTCAACTATTAATACATACTCCATTTATATATACATATATTAGTAAAAAGGGAGATAATACAACTAATTCAAGCAAAGGAGACAAATCTCACCATCTATTTTACGGTGGCTATGTTACCAACTTTCAAACCAACCAAACACAAAATGATTGGAGATAACTTCCTATATTATACAACCAAACACCCAAAACCATGAGAGTCACTTTAGGCAACCATTACACAAAAAACCAAATAAAATACTCACTTCTAAAAAGAACATTTTCTGAAAGTCAGTTTAAAAGAAAAAGAATGTGAAAGTCAACCAGGAAGGGCCCATACCGGGGCATCGCACTTGATGAAACCCCTGCGCACCTTTTGCTCCTTTTGTGTTTCCTCCAGCTTCTTTTTGAAGGAGAATTTAGAATAGATTCGACTTTTAATACTTCTTATCACCATTCATTTTGCTGAAAAATATCATGGCACATTTCATTTCCATGAACTATGGCATTTTTCAGTCCACAATTCCTCATCCACGGACAGTGTCAAGGAACGCAACTACAAATCATTTATTGTCAAGTTCCTGCTGCTAAGAGATGATTTGCATAAACAAGTCAAAATACATCCATCCCCCTCATGAGACTGCACTATTTCTCCAAATCAACACCAAATTATATTGTTTATAATTTAACGAAAAAAGTGAAAAAACAAACTACAACCCTCCTCCAGTGTACCAGTCCTAGCCATCAAAGCATGACAACCCATCCTTTCACACACATATACCCCTCCAAAACTATCCAATCACCTCCCTCTACTTTTTATTGCTTTCAAACAACCAACCAACAAAATTTAGAGGACATTACTTCTTCGTTTATTTTAACCTGAAATTTTGTGAGACAACGCTGTCAGCAACACTGCAAGGATCCATGCTTACTTCCACAACTTAACAGACTTGTCATGGCTAGCAGAGGCCACCATTCCAGTGGCTTGTGACTGTGCCAATGCCGCTATCAGACCTTCATGTGCCTGGACCGTCATGGTTTGGTTCTCTATCACATTCCACAGCTCCAATGACTGCAAGAATTGAAAGAATAAAGAATTAAAATTAGCAAAAGCACATACACAATCAAATAAAAAATCCAAACAGAGTTTGTACCGCCAGCCAGCAAAAAAGAAATCACAAAAATGACTAAAATTTTTTGCCAAGTATGGCAGGTAGACCTAAACAATGAAGAGCAAGGGGAAGAAAAGGAAAACAAAGCTGAGCTGCTTCATGGGCCACCTTGATTTTGCTTAGTGTTCTAGATGAGAAAGCAAGATGTCATGGTAGTGGATAACAGCAAACATAAAGAAGGATGTAGCTTCTTCCACTTTAAAGATCATGTTCAAGGCTAGCAGTGTAGCAAAATGTAACATGAATATCTGCACGTGCTAGCAGAGCACATATGTCCATAACATCATAGACTCTGTTTAGATGCACGTAAAGTGCTGGTTAAGGGAGAGTTGTTTAACCAGCCAAGGACCATCCAAAAAGGTGGTGGATATTCGGTCAGACTCAAAAAAGTCCCCAACCTAGCTAACTTTATTTCAGGGATGAGGGTGAAATAAAGTTAACCACTCAAATCTCTCTCTCTCTCTCCCTCTTTACAGTTCACTTTTTTTCACAACTTTATCCTACTAACCATAGGAGCACCAACCAAGCTGCGAATGGCCTTAGAGGGCATGTTTGTTTTAGAGGAGTTGAGCTCTAGAATGAGAATGGGAATGAGTGACTCTCTTTCCAACCGTTTGGTTGGAATGATTTCCATTCCAATTCTGATTCTAGGGAGGAATGGGAATGCTCCGATCCCATCTCTCTCTGAGTATTTAAATCCCATTCTCATTCCAATTTCAATTCTAATCACGAACCAAATGTATCGGAGAATATAGCCATTCTGATTCCATTCCAATTCCGATTCCGTCGCAAACCAAACACACCCTTAATTCATTGGTTAGCCGGTTGGGGATGGATATTCGTGGTTAAATCTATTCAAGGGGTGTTTAGCTATTCAACATCCAAGCACAGCCTAGGTTCATAATGAACAAGATAAGCAATTTTCAACATATCCAGATATTCAAAGCACCAAATAGAATGAATAGTCTTTTTTATAATAAATATTATCCAACACTTCCATACCAATTATACAAAGATGGATTTGGAAGGACAAAAGATCAGATCAAATTTTAACATGAGAAAAAAAATAAATGGGCCCTAGTTTCTTTAAGTTGGCAGTAAGTCCTAAGGTTGTCATGCATAAGCAGAGCATGGTGGAGCAGCCAAAGCTACACTTAAAGCAGTTAAAAGTACACTATACAATGCTCCTATCATGGTTAATTTATTAATAGATGGCAATTATAGATATTGGGTGTATATCACCTTATTTTTGTCAATGCAGTTGGAAATAAATCACACTTACCTGATACCCTCCAATAACCAAAAGGTTAGTATAGTTTGGATGAAAAACGCACGAATGAAACTTGTTTCCATTGGAGCTTAGTTCGTGAATGAAGTCTCCCCTTGATAACGACCACACCTTTACACAATCCTGACTAACACATGCTAGGTATTCCCCACTATTGTCCCAGCAAATAGATTGCACCTCCTTGGTATGGCCCTGAGAATATAAAACAGAAGGGGATTTACGAAAATGAATTGTGAATTTCATTGAATAGAAAAAGTTTAATTAACCCACTTGGTTATTTCAATTTTTTAAGAAAAAAGAAAAATCTTGTTATAGACATTATTGATCTATATTGAAAGACCTGCAATGTGTATGTCTTTCTGTCTGTCTCAACATCAAAAATGGACACCACATTTTCCGCTGCTGCTGCTAAATACTGGCCAATGTTAGGCTGAAACCTAACTTGTACTGTACCACCCTGTTTGACCAACAATATAGAATTAGATGTTAAAGAAATGAGCATACTCAACTACAACTAAAGGTAAACAAATGAAAGCATAATCACAAAATCAGACCTTAGAAACACGTGACAATGAAAACTGGTTGGCACTCCAGTATCGAATTTCACCATTACCATCGCAAGAGCAGAAGATATCTGTCTTCTTTGGATGAAAATCTAGAGATGTCACTTGGGCGTTGTGCCCAGTGAATACATTCAAACAATAGCTAGGCTGCAAAAGAGGCCAGAAAATTGCATTATAAAGCAGCTCATTTATCACAGTGGGATACTCAACATGCATTTTTCAAACTAGCAGAGAAAGTCATAAGCCATATTTTAAATAAAACTTCCAATTATCTATCTACAGATATCAAAACATTAAGATCTCTACTATGACATAGTGTAGAAAAAAATTATCAGCTCGAAAAAACCCTCAGAACTTCATAGCTGGAAGCACAAGGTACCAGTCTACCAGTAAATAAAGTTTGGGTTTCAATGTAGTTATTTGATCAAGATTTACCCAGCAGGCAGACATAGACAGATTGTTGATTAGATTCAGTAGAAGGATGGAAGAAACAATTATAGCTCAATAAAATATAATCAATGAGAAAACAAAATTGACCAGTTGGTCATGATAATGGCATTCTTAAAAAACTTTATTTGCCACAATCTGTTCAAAACAAAGCACCTAAAGAATCAAATCCACATTAGCAAGATTCAAGAAGAGAATTTAAGTTTGTAGTTGAGAAAGGGAAACGAGAAGTGAATAAGACTAATTTAAGTTAAAAATGTAATTATTTTAACACGACAAATTAGTGATTAAAGTTCTTAAACAACATCAACACAATGGTCTCACTGAAAGACTTTTTGTACACAAATTTAAGTAATTCAAACAATGATAACAAGTATCCATGTTTGTATCCTACATCATGTCCATTAGGGCAACCAGCCTATGAACCATCTTGCAAATCAGCCTGTTCATAGAAGTATTCTGTTCAATGGATCCGTAAATTTGATACTTGCCTAACTCAGCCTCTTTAATATGCTGTTAAACAAAGTCTGCACATCATATTTCCAGATTTCAAAAGTCTATTTTTTAACAAAAAGTATGGGCAGATCTTCGATGCACCCTTGGTTTTTTTTTTCACTGGAAGGCTTCAGAATTATTATCAGCTTAACTTAAGCCTCTATAATCTATAATGTGCTCATAAATAAAGTGTGCACATCATGTTTCCAGATTTAGAAAGTCTTTTAAAAAAAAATTGTAGATCTTCTGTGCACCCTTGATTTTTTTTGCACTAGAAGGCTTCATAATTATTATTAGCTTTAAGTATTGAAGGAAATGTATTGTCCAAATCACTCTGATAACTTTGATGCCTGATTTATAATCATGCATAAACACATTAGTACATTTGTCTCTTTTTCAACTGACAATATTATCTATCATCTTACAAAATAATGGAACCAGTTCTTCTCACCGTTCTTCCCAAAATCTGTACAGATTGATTTTGTATCAACCACAGAAATATATAGAGGGAGGGAGAAAGGGAGAGGGAGGGAGAAAGGGAGGGAGAGGGTGGGGAAGAGAGAGTACAGCAGTCCAGCATTTGGAAAGAAATTCATCAGTCCAGCATTTGGAAAGCCAAAATTATAGTGACATCTTGGCTAGGAAAGAATCTTCTATGCTATTCATACATATTAGTCTGATAGCTTCTTTATTAGCTCGTTTTCCCTAAAAATCTTCCAATATTTAGATGCCCGTATACTTTCAACATTTTTTAAGCTTTAGTAATGAAACAGACCTCAATATCCTGGCTAGTGATATCTGGCAAATGCTTGAGATATAGTAAATTCTTGCTCCGAAAAGAAAAAGAACTCTTGAGATGGTATATTGACATCACAACCTACTAAGGCTGCATGATTATGGTGAGTAAAACCAACCAAAACAGTTTGATTACTGCACATATACACTAAATAATTAGAAGAAACAGGAGACAAAAGTGAATTTTGTAAGACAACTAGGACTATTAGCCTATTGCTCGCATTAGAGAACCAAAAGTTATATCTACAAATAAAACAAGTCAATAGCAGCAGTTTGTAAAGTATGTGAGAAAAGACATATTAAGCAGGTTGGCTTCTATGCATTAGAAAAAGAGAAAAAGAAGAGAAAAAAAATGCAATTATAAGAAAAAGGAACACTTGATTATTAAATGTGTTTCTTTTAAAGTTGCAAAAGTTTACATCTGCTGCATTCCACAGTCGCACTGTGCCATCAAAAGAAGATGTTGCCAGCTGAGTTGAGTTTGGCCTAAAACGAACATCTGTAATAATTTGAGTGTGTTCTTCAGGAGTGCTCTCAGTCTGAAGGGTATCCATGTTCCAGAGAATAACCTGCACATAAAATGCACATTGATAAGAAAACCAAAACGTACCAGATTAGTACTGAAGAAAGCTAGGCAACAGGCGGGTCCATCATTATCTGAGACATGCATGCCAACAAAATCATGAAAACCTGTGAGAATAGAAAACTTTTACATCCGGACACAAAGTCTCTTCTATCATATTACTGCTTGTCATTATAAATATGTAACAAAAATGATTTATTTATACTGCCAATCAAAGAGCCAAAAGTATCCCATTTCTCTTCCCATAATGCCCTTACATATCTTACAATCAGAACATGGTACATTCCATTTAAATAACCCATCTGTTCAAGTTTCAAATCACGGTTAACACTACCTACTAAATATTATGATACTAATACAACCTTTATGATGATAAATCATTTTAATTCTTCTATTTTTTTGTTACCAACCAAGGCTTGCCATACCGGTGATGTACCGTACTATACTAGTATCAAACCGGTACACAATCTCATACCATACCGACACTCGGTACGTTTTGCCATCTCGTACCATACCACATACCGACACTATAATAGGATAGTAACGGTACAGGATCCAGTACCGATATGGCAAACCTTATTACCAACTATTTTGAAATCTTAAATATAGGTTAAAGTTATTAAACCATGAAATATTGGCTATTTGGGAAGGTGACTAATGCTTGGGTGAACCAAGATCTCAGTTCATCTTGGCCGAGAAGGGTGGGGAAATTTAAAAGGGCCTCCTCGATATTATGAAAATCGCAGCTGATGTATTGGAATCAAGAAATCAAAAGCTAGGCCAATATAATAAAACCAAGATTAATTACTGTATAAAAATATTGTTTTTGATATTTCTTAATCACAAAACTTATTCAGGATAGTAAAACACTGGAAAGTTTTGTTTGACAAGTCAACATCTATACCAGTCAAAATCTCAGGATCTGCCAAGATAATAAGGTTACAGATCTTTTGTGTGCACGTGTAACTTAAACATAGTACATTCCATTTAAATACACCCTTCAATAGTTAACACTAAATATTATGATACTAGTACAACCTTTATGGTGATAAATCATTTTAATTCTTCCTTTTATTTGTTACCAATTATTTTGGAGTCTTAAGTGTAGGCCAAAGTTATTAAACCATGAAACATTGGCTATTTGGGAAGGTGACTAATGCTTGGGTGAACCAATATCTCAGTTCATCTTCGACGAGATGGAAAGGGAAGTTTAAAAAGCCACCTCAATATTGTGAAAATTGCAGCTAGTATATTGGAATCAAGAAATCAAAAGCTAGGCCAATATAAATAAAACCAAGATTAATTAACTGTATCAAGATATGGTTTTTGATATTTCTTAATCACAAAACTTATTCAGGATAGTAAAAGATTGGAAAGTTTATCTTGACAAATCGACATCTTTACCAGCCAAAATCTCAGGATCTGCCAAGATAATATGGTTAGAGATCTTGAGTGTGCATGTGCGCATGCACCCCCAGGGAGGTGCCATCTGAGAGTGTGATTAATGCTTAGGTGAACCATGACCTCAGTTCATGTCAGCCGATATGGGAAGAAATTTAAAAAAACCGCCTCTATATTATGAAATTGCAGCTGATATATTGGAATCAAGATATCAAAATCTTGGCCAATATAATAAAACCAAGATTAATCACAAAACTTATTCAAGATAGTAAAGGAAATACTTGGAAGTTTCGCTTGATATACCAACAATGCACCAGTGAAATCTCTGGATCTAACAAGATAATAAGGTTAGAGATTGTATGCGCAGTTCTGATATACCCACTGTACCAGCCAAAATCTCAGCATCTTCCAAGACAGTAAGTTAGAGAAAAATCTATTTATCTATATTATACATCTATATATATGTATGTTATATGTATGTATGAATGGATGGGTGGATGGATACGCAGACATATATCGCAGCAGAGGGCTTCCATAACCAATACAAACTGATAAATCATCCAAGATGAAAGCTACGATTTAAGCATTTTCTGATGGTGATACTCATGTCAAAACATGACACTTGTAGAAACATCATTACAAAAGCCATATACAGTACCTTCTTTTCATGTCCAGCACTGGCCAACAACTTCCCATCTGAAGAAAAGTGGCAGCAAACAACTTTGCTGTTGCTTGTGCGGATAGAGCTAACCTCCGTGAATGTGAAACCTAGACAGAAAGTGCACCCATGTTTATGGTCTTTCTGCACAAATTTTTAGCTGAATACAAGTACCATAATTACCCTTTGAAGACCCTGGGTTGGGCTCTGCAGGACTTTTTTTGAGTGCTGCAAATATATCTCTGGCATCTCCATCATCATGCGATAAAAACGATTCTACATTGTCATCCAAAGAACCAACATCCCCAAAAGGCTCCAGATCATCCTGTTATTTAATGTACCAAGCAACATCAAGCCACATGGAATTCTTTCCACCACATTAAAAAGATTGAGAAAGAAAAGTTAACGAGAATACCATTTGATTTGAAGATGGCGCAAGACCTCCTGTTCCATCTGTACCATACATCATCAAGCTTTTTGGCATACTGTTGACATGACGTATATTTCCAGCCATTGCCACTCCATCACCAGTATTATGGGTTGATGGAGTTGATGGCGGGGAGTTGGGAGAAGGACCCACAGTATTTCCTGTTCCAGTACTATTTGCAGCTCCCGATGAAGAAGGCTGTTTCCTTTTCCTATTAGTCTGGATATTATTAATAAACAACTGTCAGAACTGAAAACCACAAACTTGGTTCAGAGTTAAGTTCTCGTCAATGATAAAATCAGTAATTGCACAAAAATAATAAATTACCCAGAGGGCAGTTGGCAAAGTGAATTCTTTTGTAGTACCTGTTGTAACTGCTGTTGCTGTTGGAATTGTTCCTGTGATTGTGGAGCAGAGGAATGCTGCATCGGGGGCACCTTCAACTACATTAAGATCGAATCATGGATGCAAGCAATTATTAAGAAAACTGGATGTTGACACCACTCATGATATCATAGAAGGGCTATAAGAACCAGCATTCAGACCCATCAGTTTCTAGAAAAACTTCACAGGATGGAAGGCAGTGCATGACACTTCTGGTGGAAAACATGCATTTCGATAGTATGTTTCAAAGGAAATGATTGCAGCAGTAAGTGTTCTCAAACAAGCCCATTATTTAGGGTACCATCCAGGCCAAGGATATGTGAGTGTGAGCACGTGTGGGAGTGTGGGAGTGTGTGTGTGTGTGTGTGTATGTGTGTGTGTGTGAGAGAGAGAGAGAGAGAGAGAGAGAAAGAGAGAGAGCCTTCCCGCTATATAGCAAATTAAATTGATATACCCCTCCATAGGTGCACTCAATTGGCTTCGATCCTGGGGTGATAACTACTTGGAGGTTAGGGAGGCACTGAGGTCATCCAAGGGACTACAGGTGCATCTTAACCCACAAAACAGTCAAAGCTGAGATCCCTTGTGTTCCAAATATACTTCACAAAATTTCATATGGTTTGGGCAGGGTTCAATTGACCAGCCTTTTGGTTGAAATTTCATTCTTTCAGAAACCAAATTTGATGCTAGTTCTTTCAGAAACC
Source organism: Phoenix dactylifera (assembly GCF_009389715.1). Taxonomy (NCBI): domain Eukaryota; kingdom Viridiplantae; phylum Streptophyta; class Magnoliopsida; order Arecales; family Arecaceae; genus Phoenix; species Phoenix dactylifera. The sequence goes on along the minus strand of NC_052408.1, from coordinate 10,665,693 downwards.
AAATTTGATGCTTATGTGCTTGGGTTATTGGTATAGCTAGTTTTTACATCACAATTTGCAACATATCTGCTATATCATTTTGATGTTTTGCTATTCATTAAGAATGAACTTAACCAGCAGCAAGTGTTAGCAGCAGTTAAAGGTTGGACAAGTTACTAAAAACCCATATTATGGGTCTCATTACCTGATCTAATAAGTAGCCCTTTATAGTGGTCAGCATCAATTGAGTGGAAGAATATGAACCCACACAAAGAACAGTTCATTGTAACAATGACAAGATATAGTTTGAATTTGATTCGATATCTTTTGCATAACTTGAAAGACCCCCATATCCTAATCAACAAATATCAAAGCTATACTAAAAATATGATAATGTGACATGAAGAATTCAGTCCTGGGGCCATAAGAAGGATGTGCGATTTAAAGTTATATGAGAATTCATTTCTACAATTGGAGTGTGAGTTCTACTATCCTTAGGTTTCAAAATTGGCAATTTACAGCCAAATATGTTGATGTGATCTCCTAGCCAAACCATATTCCTTAACTGCAGTTATTATATGAAACCAAGCCAAATATAGGCCAAAAATGCAGTCCGCTAAGCCTTATATAGCCACATATGCAGCCAACTCTTATGTTGACTAGTGTAGGATATTAGCTGTTGAGTGCTAACTGTTGTTATTGTCATCAATGTTGGTAGCTTCATGTATTTTATTTATTTTCAAATTCTCAAAATATAACAAACGGTTTAAGTGCTAGCATACCGCATATGCGCTATACAGGCCCTTGACTGCAGCCACCTCTTAAAGCATTATAATATACTAAGACTTGCATTAAAGTCACATTCTTCCACATAAGCAACAACTCTTTCTTGGTTATCATGTTTGTTGAAAACCTTCAATGATGAGAAAACACTATTTTGTGAGAAAACACAATATTATCTGTTCTCTAACTTAATCCGAGACATCTTTCAGGATAAATGAACTGGTTATTGCCATCAATCTTACAGTATGCAGTCACATCTTCCAATAATAGCATGATCATGACTTGCTTCTCTCTTCTAGGTACAACAGATTACGAGAAAACCCTCTGTTGTCGGGGTGTATCGACGAGGACAATAGGTACTTCAGAATTGAAACATTATGAATTATTATATGCACAAGCATAAAGATATCGGAATTAGAAAAAACTCAAAGAAAAGCATAACCAAAAGAGCTACTAGTACATTGCAGCGTAATGAATTAAAGTCAACTCTGAAGTTATCCAGTAAATACAATAATGAAATCGTTTGTCTATTCGCACTGATGAACAAGTACTTAAAATTATGAGCTATTGATAATTCCAACAAGTAATATATAATCAGGCGATTAACATTGAAAAAACAAAGGAGAAGAGAGGGATCTTTAAGGGTGCAGTCATACAGAAACTGACCTTCATAAGATATTCAGCTTGATCCTGTCTAACCTTTGGTGAGTTTGACTGAATTGGGGAACCTATGGATCCATCAGTTCCAGCAGGTTGCCCATCTTTGGCATTCAAGCCACCCCTAGGTAAGGCCCTAAATCTTCTAGGATCCAAATCTCCATAGCTAGACGAGTTACCAAGATTCCCTTGAGCTTGCACTTGTGCTAACAATTGTTGTTGTTGCTGCTGTGACATAAGCTGAAACTGAGATGGTGTAGATAGAAAAGGCTTCTGCATTTGTGGGCTTATACTTGGACGTGGCTGGTCAATCGCCTGAACAGGAAAAAAAATAACATAATGTTAGATGAAGTCTATCCAACCAATTGTGCAAGATAAGCAATTCTCTGTATAAAGCTTACAGTTAAAGGCCAGCCCTTCAATGGAAGGCCACTGACACCTTGGTTCAATCCTGAAAAAATGAACAATCAACAGGATCAACAGAGTTAAGCTTGAACTTGGCAAGGAAAATGCCACAGTCTTCCAAAAAAATTTTGCATCGCTTAAATAAAACTATATTTGACAAAGAAATATATAAATTAGAAGAAGAAAAGCAAGGATTGGTTGAACAGTGGAGTCATCTGTTTGTTACAATTTGCATTATAAGCATCCAAACCACCCAAACCTGCATTCGAATCCTCTTCTACATGATGAATTTACCACAACCAATGACAACGACAGATTAAAAAAAATAAGTTTAATATAGACAATATTTTTCCATGTCATGCATGGACTACAATATATGTAGTCAGCAACATAAAAAACAAAAAGAGGTGTTTCTGGTAAAACGAAAAAATGACCACCAGGACTAAATAATTTCAGATTTCAAGTTTTCCCTTAAACCAACCATAATTAACACTGTAAATTAGCTTGAAGTTTAAGCACGGCACAGGAATAGAAATTTTAGGTCATATATCAATTTTAGGCTGCTTTGGTGTTAAGAAATCATTATAAAGCTGGAGTAAGATGACATGTCCAAATATCTAATTAACGATTCTTGAGTAATAGAACTGTACATGTAAGACTGATGTCACCTCCATTAACTGACCTTTACATTGACATAATCACATCGATCTATAGGATATCTCACTTTGTATTTAAATTTCCATATCTATCTATGGAAAAAAGCACTGTCAAGCCCCTTACTTTTACTTTAAAAAATTAGGGAAAAAAATCACAACCACCATGCACGGAAGATTCACAAGTTATTCTCCATACAAATAACTGAATTGTCATCCCCTTGATTCTACAATCTGTATCACACTTTTCTTGCCCCAAAAGAGGGCTGCTTATATTAAAGAGCCAATAGATGTTCGAACTTCAACGTGAGCAAACGAGAAATGAATTCCCCAGGCTTATCTAAAAGTCCTGTTTCCCCATAAGGCAATTTAGAGTTGTATCAGGCCAAAAGAAAGATAAGAAAACTAAATATGACAATAAAAGAATATCAAGCATAGGCAGAACAGAAACATGGACAAATGGTTACATCAACTGTCAGTTTTAACATTAGGGGCTCGTTTGGTTCGCGGGAAAAGAAGGGGGGAAAGTGTGGTCAACGGGAAAGTAATGAGATGCCTCTTGTTTGGTTGGAGTTTTCAAAGGAGAGAGAAGGGAAAGTTGTATTCCCATGGGAATGTGATTCCCACATTTCATGGGAAAGTCTTTCCCATGAGAAACATGGGAAAGTTACTTTCCCATGAGGCGGGAATCACTCCATTTTTACTTTTTCCCAAAAAGTCCCTTCAGCATTAAAGAAGCATTAAAGAGGCATTAAAAACCTAATTTTTATTAAGGGCATAATAGGAATTATATATAACTTTCCTAGGAAAGTGGATGGCCAACCAAACATAAGCACCTTAGAAATTTGTCACTTTCCCATGGTCATCCAAACATGCCAAAAGTACTTTCCTAGGCATCCTCTTCCTAGGAATTTGTTTCCCAGGAATCATATTCCTAGGAAGGAAAATGCTTCCCGCGAACCAAACGAGCCCTAGAGGAAAAGTATCTTCGGAAAAGTTACAATAGCATAAACAAATAAACACATAATCTTCTGATTTGTTAGCACAAAATCTCGGCAATATTAGCAAGGCAACAAATATTAAAGTGGTAGCGTATGCTCTTCATATTTTTTAAAAATATTAAGGTGAAATTTTTCTAGACAACTCAGATAACACAATATGAATTCTTCAACTGATATTTTTCATTGTGAACACAGAATACAGGCAACAACCCCCTTAATAGAAAAGAAGGCTAAAAGATAGATCTGATTCATTCTCAATCTGTTTACTTACCAGCCCCACCTAATCCAGATTTTGACTGGATAATACCCTGTCCATATATTGAGGACGGATCCATTGGCACAGATCTTTGAGCTACAGCCAAGTTAGCCTCACTTTTAATGTCCTGATATAGTTAAAAACATAAGAGGAAATATTCAACAATCAGCCAATGTTGCAATATGTTTTAGCATTAGAAGAGATGAAAGTAGGGGAAAATGACGAAAAAAGAGAAAGCAACCACTTACAGTTGCCTGTTGAGTCCGTGCCTGAATTTGCTGCAGCGTTGCAGATACATTGCCTGGATTACCTTGCATTAGCTGCCTGTTGTAGTTAAATAGCAATAGAATGTTTAACCAGCTAGACAAGAATAGTGCTTAATTTTTACAGTATCCTAAATGAAAATAGTTTTACAAAGACGATATTACCCTTGATGGTTTGCTGCTGACTTGAGAAGGCCCATTCTACTAGCATCAAGAAGCTGAGGGGACGTCTCAGACTCCATTGAGTGCGGATTCTTTAATCGCTCTTCATACATTTTTGCAGCTAAGACACTGGCAGTTGACGAACCCAAAACTCCGTCAGAACTTATTGCATTTATGGGACCACTAAGAGAAGGGTGATTAGCATTAGCGCGCTGCATATGAGCATGTCGCTGCTGCATGAGTTGCAATTGCTGCATCTGTAACTGTTGCTGGTGCTCTCTTGCCTTGATTTGTTGTGCCTGTCAGCCAAAAAGGGGAGACAGTTTTAGTTGGAAAGACTGCATTACTATCACAGGAAGAAAAGAAATATAACGAAAAAGTTAGGTCTCCGTAGGCCCCACCTCTATATAAGCTACAGCAACTTCAGAATGCTTTTCATTAGTCCTTGCAATGAAAATATCCCAAAAAACAGACCACCATTCAAAAAGAAATCCTCCCGGAGCATCAATCGCTGTCAGTCAAGTTAAAGGTTACATGGCCACTATGCAGATATAAGAATTTCTCATCAAAATCAACAAATTTAAACAAATTATGTTGAAACAAAATTGTGAAGACGTGAAACCATGGGCCTCAGAGAATTAAAATCAATTTATACTTCGACATCAAATGTCTGGAACCAGAAACATCAGAATTGCATGTTGAGTGTACTTAGGAGAAGAGCAGGTGGTTGTTGCAAGGATGGATTAACTTAAAATTTTGGTACCGAGTTGGTAAAGATTATCCAAACAACATATGGATCTCATATAATATTATACATCCATAGATATGGGGCAAACATGGACATTCGTCACATGCAACAATTAGTGCCAGTACCTCATTTTTAATGGATAAACACAGAGAATATGACATAAATAAATACATATAATAAATGATTGGGGGTAGGGAGGGGGAACCAATTAGTCACCAGGGTTTGATTGCTTTATTTTCATAATAAAGCTTCAGCTGTAGATTTGCTCTAGATGTAGACATTTTGAAAATCAAGAACCAGAACCAAGAACTTCAGAATCACATGTTGGTCGCATATAAGAAAAGAAGAGATGACAGTTGCATGGATGAATAATTTGGACCCAAGTTAATAATTTTTTTCCAAACAAAATATAAGCATGTGGCATAAATGTTATGCATCATTAGTAGCTTAGTAAATGTGACAAAAAAGGGGCGTTTAACACATGTGCAAGGATCTCATGCTTAAAGGAAGACAAATTAAAGACAAATCAAAATAATAAATAACTCCAATTAAAAAAAAGGAAAAAACACAATTTGTTGATTGTGGTTAATCCCTTATTTTCCATCCTGTAGCTTTAGTCATAGAATCCCTCTGGTTGCTAGCAGAGATAAAAGCTAGTTGTCGCTTGTGATTAATTTCTTTCCTTTCAAACTGCAGCTCTAGACATATAATTACCCTGGATGTTAGGGGGAAAAGGAACTATTTGTCGCTAGTGATTAACCCCCTTTCTCTTCATATGGCACCTTTAGTCATAAAATTATTCTGGGCGTTAGCAAAAAAAGAAACTATTTGTCGCTGGTACATGATTCATTTCTTGTCCTACTGCAGCTTTAGCCATAGATTTGCTCCAAATGTTAAGGAAAAACATATTTATCGCTAGTGGTTAATACCTTTCAATGTATACTGCAGTTTTAGCCAAAGAACTGATCTAGATGTTGGCAGAAAGAAAAATATTTGCAACTAGCAAGGAATCCCTTTATTTTCAAACCATACATATAGCCATAGATTTGCTTTATACTTTAGTGAGAAAATACCTATTTGTTGCTAGTCATTATTCGCTTTCTTTTCATGTTATAGGTTAGCCATAGATTTGCTCCACATATTAGGGGAAACCTACCTGTCGATAGTGGTTAATACCATTCTTCTCCTAGAGCATGTTTAGTCATGACATTGTTCTGGATGTTGCTCATACTAGGTAGTATAGATATCATTATGGGAGAAGTTGATCGTTGAAATGATAATTGATACGACAGAAGTACAAGCTATCAATTCTTTTTCTACATTGGAATCCATAAAAGAAATCTATGGACTCATATGGATGTTTGTATCCAAATTTACCCTTATATTTGGAATCATAATAGGGGTACTAGTAATTGTGTGGTTAGAAAGAGAAATATCTGCAACAATACAACAACGTATTGGGCCTGAATATGCTGGTCCGTTGGGAATTCTTCAAGCTCTAGCAGATGGGACTAAATTACTTTTTAAGGAGGACCTACTCCCATCTAGGGGGGATATTCGTTTATTTAGTGTCGGACCGTCTATCACATCACAAATACCATAATGAAATGCATGATGGTCCCAATCCATCTTTTACATCAAAAGAAAAAAGAAGAAGAAAAGAAACAGAAAAGAAAGACTTGCTATATGATAACAAATTTAAATTAAAAAATTAAAACAACATACAGAAACCTACCATAATTAGCAAAAGGAGAATGTAAAAACAACTAATCTGACCATTGACGGGAAGATAAGTGCGTCTATCCTAACGTTCTTTTTCCCTATTCAGTAATAAAAGAATAGGACTCCATGGAATAGCAAGAACATAACTAAAAATAGGAACTCTCTTACCTACTGGATCAGCAGCAACTTTTCCCTCGGCCATAAAGGCCTTTGCAGTCGTTTGTAGATTCCGTTTTACCAGATAATCATAGATATAAACATCAAGCCTACGAAAACATGGGAAACAGATCAAGAACTAGAATTGCAATAACTCCACTACGAAAACTCCATGAAATCAAAGAGAAAGAATAGCAAGAAACATATCTATTACTATATACTAACATCTTATCTGCTTCCCAGTTACTATGCGCCATATTTTTACTCCGATCTACCACAAGGGCAAAAAGCGTTACTGCACTTCCATTACATCATCATTCTTCACCAAGCTGCAAAAGAATCAGGACACGAAAACTCGAAAAAAATCTCAAGGATTCAAAAGAAAGTAAAAGATTGATAATAAAATCTAATTAAATTGCAACATAAACACTCGGGTCAACCAGACACGAGACGATCACCGTCTACATTATCAATCTCGGTATCTTTCGCGACCTGATCGCGATATCTTCAAACCCGTCCCCAATTTCGACGCAGTAATTAACTTCGAATTAAAGCGAAACGGACGAAATTTTCCCGATGAAATCGAGTTCGAAACACCTAACTTGGTTTCCAAAACGCTTCAAAATTCCCGAAATCCCTACCTTTCACCCGCGATTCCTTCCGAGACCAAGAACACCAACGAGAAAGAAGGAGAGAATTGACCCTGGAGAAAAAACCCAAGCCGGAATTCCGGATCGGGAAGAGAAGGGAAAGAAGAAACAGCCCCTGGAGAGGACGAACAGCTTGAACAGAAGAGGAGACAAGCGCAGAGAGAGAGAGAGAGAGAGAGAGAGAGAGAGAGAGAGACGCTCCTTTTTTTTGCTAGTAGAGAGACGCTCCTTCTCTCTCTGTTTTCTCACCGCCCCGGAGGAGAGAGAAACCGAGGGAGATGGGGGTCCAGTTTTCTGGCTCGGAATTCGGCCCTCCCACTTGAGTACCAAGCCTCCAGCTTCGAGAACCTTCGGAGCCTCGGGACAGAGACTACGTCAAAGATAACAGACGAACGTCGTAACGTCTTGAGAGCCAACCGTTGCTTTCTACTAACTTGGCGGGCCCTCTAGCTAACATCCGTTACTTAGACAGTCGTTAATTTTATATTTTAGTTTTCACACTAATAAATACCACTTCATTTATTATATGGTGATTTTAGTAACAATTTTTTATTTTTGCTGCTCTTCAGATGACATCGTGACGGCGTCTGTCAGTGTTATAACGGAACGACGGTTCGGAGGGGTTCCGTTTCTTGGGACGTCCATGTTAACGAAACCTTGCTTCGGCGCCGAAGCTGGAGGCTCGGAAGCCACGCGTTGGAAGCTATCAATTAGCCGCTGATATTATAACTTTGACATATTGTGGCAAAGACCAAACACTGAATCAAATCAATCATCGAGCGCCGCGTACGAGAAGCCAAATTTTCAAGTTAATTTTCGTGCGCGCCAGTAATCATTGGGCCAAGGTGGCTTTCTTTTGTTGGGTTTGTAGTCGTGTGATGTATGAGGTTCGACGTCTTAGCTGTGACTGGCGCAGGACTCCTTTCACACTGGTGCTTTAACGTCGAGCCAGTCTGGTTGTAACGGAAGGCCGGATGTACCATCCGACGGCTGCGATTTGATGCGGTGGGGACATATGCGACGAGGATCGAAATAAAGTAATCCACGTTTAACAGCGCGTTCGCGATGGGACGGAAGCGTGGGATCGGGACGGTTGAGTCGGTGAGACCCACCAGGAGATTGAGAACGCCCGGGCCAACCCGAGGCGATCCGACCCGGTTGACCGCTTTGCCAGGCGCAAACGCCGGCCCTCACCAAAAGTTGACCCAGTCCGAGAAAACTAACCCAACCAAACCATATAAAAAAGATGAGATTTAATATCTTATGGCTTGTTTCATTAGTAAATCGTATCCTCCCATTCAAAAAAAATCGTAACAATTCTTGTTATAAGAGTTTCAACAGCAAAGAAAAGATCTCCAGAACTTCAATATTGATTTCAGAAATCAAAATTATGGCATGCGCTGTAACATTTGATGCAAAGTAATAAACATCGATAGATATCTCAGACTCTTATTCTTCTATTTCACTATTAATATGACAAGTTCAACATTTGTTCGACATGGTACATCATATTTCATTGAACCATGGCAGTAAAAGTATAATTGATTCCACAGGCGGACAAAGTTTGCAAAAGCATACAAGCCGTCATGGTTCGCATTCCAGAAAGACAGCAGACATCTCTGGCAGCAAAAGAACGGTTTAGATATTAATTTCTGCTATGAAAAAAAAAACAATGCAACCTGCGGCTCTTCAACCATGCTGCATGGGCAAATTTAAGCACCGATGCCTCTCCATTGCTCTCCTTGTGGCAAGTGTCGCTGCCTCGCTAGCACGAAGCATTCCAGTAGCCATGATCGCTGCAAACTCTTTCATGATCTCTTCCTGCACCCTACTCTGAGCATCTCCAAGGGGGCCACTGGCAGAAGGTTTCCTTCTCCTGTTGTGTAGTGGCAGATTCCACTGCAGGAGGGACTGCATCTCCTGTTTCTGGTTCTCCAGTTTCACAGTGTTTGCGCGATTGCTTGGGCTTGAAATGATAAGACTGAGCCATGGCAGCAGCAGGTGCGAACCGAGGAGCTTGAGGAACTGCACCAACTCTCAATGTTGATTCCTACAGTTGAATCATTTGTACCGCAGATGAACAATAAAGCATCGAGATTAGCGAGAAACTATCAGCACAATGCAATGGATATCTGTGAAGCCATACAAATGCTCTTGCATATTAGGGGACCCATTGGGCTGCTCATAACTTTCATTTGGAAGATTAAGGATGGAGTCCGGGATAGTGGTGCCAACCAGAAATTCAGCAACCTCATTGCTGAAATTTTTGCAGCTGTTGTGACTTTAGTAAGTTTATAGGTCTCAGCAGTGCAACGCAGGCCGATCTCCTGCAAATATTCCTCAAATACTTAGGCATGTGAGTCACCCCCAGCTCGATCACCCGGACAGGCGCACCATAAGGTGTCATTCCAGCAGGATCACGCTGAATGCCTCCCACAAAGGAGTATTCATATCCATATACCACCGCTCCTGAATGCGTGTTATGGTTCACATATTGCAAAAATAATGAGGGAAGAGAATTGCCTATTAGGATCCATCTATACAGATAATTAAGAATAGGTTAGTTTCCAGAGAGAGCAATCAAGTCAAAATAATTCATGGGCAATGATTATTGGGGGGAGACAGTGTCACGCCCCGAATCCAACACTCGGGTCCGAAACACAGGACGACTGCACACTCCCTAGGGCAAAGCCCTAGAAAATATGCTAGGCCTAACATATGGGCATAATTCACACAATACCAACAATTAAACTAATCCACTTTCATTAATTCTTTAATACTTCAATTATAAATTTTTCGATATCCATCACTTTCAGCAAAATAAAATAAATAAATAACTAACTAATGACTAGCTGCACAAACTCCACATCTCTCCCATTCGAGTCTATGCCTCTTGTGACTCTGAGAAAAAAGTAAGAAAATTATGAGCTTTTTCAGCCCAGTAAAAAACCCAAACTGCTACATCATAAATAATAAGAAAATAGTCAATTAATAAGGCTAGATAACTGAATATCATATGAATAGTCGGAAAACTCATAAACAACATGCACATCAGTTCTCATTATCATCTTTTCAAAGAAGCATATATATATACATATACATATATATATATATATATATATAACCAATTGTTCAACAACAATTTCTTATGTCATATTATCCGTTTCTTATTAACTTGAATCGAGGAGGAGAATCGGAGAAGGATGGTTGAGATTGGCGGCGATCCTCGGCGATTCCAGTGGTGGAATTCAAAGGAGGAAGAGGGGAATTAAATAGGCATTATCCTAGAGTTCAAGTCAAACTCGGATTGCCCTTGGAGAGTCTCCGACTCCGCCAAAATCAAGAGAGGAAGCAGACTCCCATTGGAGTCTCTCATCCGTCTAGATCGTGCCATTGTGCACAATCGAGCTGGGCCTGGCCTCTTCGGGCAGGCCTACAAGCCCGCAGAAACAGGGTTTGGCGCGATTGGCTTGGGCCTGGCATCTTCGGGCCAGCCCACATGCCCCCAAAAAAGAACTGGGTTATGACAGACTAAAAGAAAGAGCGGTGCAGAAAGTGCAGAACACAATGAAAAAGAAAGTAAATACAAATACAATGCACAAAACTTCCTCTTTATGGGTTCTCTAGGTATCAATAAAAGTTTGACAGTCTAACTTGCTACAAACTCAGAATCAGACTTGAAGTTCTAATGGTTGTCTCACCCCATGTGTACTAGAGATTAAAGTCAAGTCCCTTATGCATGTTCAATAAAATTTCCAAATGCAACAGCAATAGTCTATGGCATGCATCAAAATAGAACTTATAAACTTGATGACAATCTGAAGGCAAAACACCAGCTGCGAACTACTAGAAGCACCCTCCAGCAGGACAATACATGTGAGACATTATATCGCATTTCCTCCTGACTCGTGAGTTTTTTTTTTTTTTTTCAATGTCGCAGGCTGTAACCTTAAATCAAACAAATACAACTGATTTTGATTGAGAACAAAAGAAAAGAAAAGAAAAGAAAGGAAAATAGAGCACAGGGCTCAGTATGTTGAAAGGGGCAAGATTCTCCATAAATTATTCATAAGCAGTAATCGAAATCTTCAAAAACTATGCAAAGTTTTCTGGCTGCCTATTGTTATCATGCATAAGCAAATATAAGGCATAATTTGACTTATTTTGAAAGGACTGGCAATTATTTGATCTGTTTGCTGATTGACATTACGCATAAGCATGCACGCGTCATAATCAACTATAAAAAGTCAAAATTTTTGTAGCATATTATTTTGAGTATGAAGAATCTGTGCTGCCAAGCCAGAGTCTGATAGCAACACACATGCAACATGGCAAAAACTAACCAACCAGAGGCTGAGTAGATGTCCTTTATTGCAATTGGCTCGGAACAAGGCAGTAACATGGCAGCTGCGACTATGCCCACAAAACTATAGACTGCTACGGCATGGGCCCTAACTACACAGAGAGGATATCTAGCTTACCTAAACTAACAGTTCACTAACCATCTTCCTGACCCTTCACAGGTAATAATCGACAGCAACTCTGATGTCAGCTGACCTATATATGGATTTAAAGGATAAATCATGTGAAACAAAATATACGACTGAAAATACAAACCATATCACCTTTGATAAAATAGTTTTTTTGTCAATATGCTGCACAAATCATGTGAAACACAACATATGATAACAGTTCAAACAAAATGTGTGTCATTACAGTCTTTGACGAAGAAGTTTGATCTACAAGAAAAAAGGAAAGCCTTCTAAACACCCAAATCACAGAAGAGAAAAAAAGAGAACCAGGGAAAAACATTTTCAACCTTTGACTCTCATTGGGCGCCTTCCGCGACTTGTTTTGCACATTAAAGAAATCAAACAGAAGGATGAGATAGCTTGCAATAATGCAAATACCAAGCATATGGATTGGTGATCGATGAACTTGCAACAAGTATTCTGACCAGGGAAGGAAAGAGGAGAAGGAACAAGAAATCTAGAAGAAACTGTATGCCGTTCCACAGCCATAAACTTCATTCAAATAGGCAACTCTGAAGATCATACGACATAATCATGGATGTTAGATTGGTTTGGCAGGATTTAGGGAATTCAAATTAATCTTTCAAGATAATTATATTATCATGGAAATTACCAAATCTCTGACACATATTTCTGAAGATTGAGAAAAGAGAGCATGAGGCGAACAAAAATAGGCTAATGGGTACATGGAGGTAGAAGATCATTCTGAGGTGGGACAGAAAGTAAGACGTGCAGTGCTATTAACTTCTTGCTAAGTTTATGGTGGTGAGTAAGTCCCATGGTTGGGTTCTGATACTTGGCTAAGGCATAACAATGAATGCTAATTCTCCTATGTCTTTGGACAAGCAGTTTTCTATGATGGCCAATGCAGTAGGGATAGATTCAGAGCATTTCAGGTTCTTTGAACTCTTCTGTGATTACCATGAAAACCCAGAAGGCTAGATTTGCATAAATCCATCATCTGTCATTGACCATTGGACAGAAACTCATAAGTGATAGCACATGAATAATTCAGAAAATGTGACTGGCCATTCTACGGTTCCATCCAAATTTGCAGATGGAGTTAAAGAGCATGGTGGCATCTGCAGGGAGAGGAGCTTACCGTATGGGCATCGATGGCCTTGCCTAGAAATGTCAATTGAAAGCTGGCGAGCAAGCCCCTGGCTGAAATCATACACATTCAGGACAACTCTGTGACCGTCCTGAAAAGAAAGCTTTTACCAGTAAATCCGAGCAGTCCCACATGAATGATCGCCACATGCTTCAAAATTATGAAAAGTTTTATAAAGTAAGTAAAACATATCTACCTCAGCCATCCAACTCTTTCAACTCTTTGGCTGGAGATATAGGTACACCAAGTCACGTCCTACAAACAGCATTAACCATTTCATCAGACTGTCATAGAGATTTTGAAGAAAAAAGTTTCTTTTTCAAAAGAATAAAGAAAGAATATTATGCTGAAGTGTAAATGTCAAAGAATAAGAAAAGCGAAACAAAGACAACTTCTACAAGAACGAAGAAAAATAGAACACGGATTAGGTATTGATGTTCAAGGAAAGGAAATCAAAGGCTTTTCCTTTGGCAACCTACCATCCTTTTCTTGAGAGTAACAGGTGAAATTAAGAAATAATCACAACCACGTTGCCAAAAAAACAATTCAGACAAAGAAAACCCCTGCCATATTTCAACTCAGCCTATAGAACGCGGACTGATGTTCCAAGAGATTCCCTGCAATTTGATTCCAAATTCGATTTTTTTTTTTTGGCAGCACAAAAAAAATTTCTGCGGCATCAGAGATTAAATTTAAGAAAAATCCAATTACTTTACAGTAAAATCAATAAATTCTCCTCTCATGGCCTAAAATCTTGTTTCACCAGAGTGATGATCAGGATTGCCAACAGAAAACATCACTGCAAAACAAAAATACCCAAACCCAAAACTGCTTCTCTGGATCAACTAAATCCCTGTAAAGGACCCCATCCACGCTGCGATCAGACACACTGGGAAAAAAAAAAAAGAACAGAAATTTCGAATTACCTCCATAGAAGAAAGAAAGGGCTAGCTTTGATCACGCGCGAGAACAAGGGAGGAAAAGGAATACATTAGGATTAAAAAAAGGAAAGGCTTTTTTCTTTTTTCTTTTTTCTTTTATGGAGAAAAAAAACACCTGAGAGGGGACGAGGGACCAACACGTGTCCGGAGAGGACTTGGGTCACGGTTCCCCCAGGTTGGGGGGAGATCTTTGACCGTTCCATGGAGAATGACATGAAGATCTTGCAAGATTGCGCAAATTCAGACAACCGCATAGAAAGCGAAAGTGATGTTTTCCTCATGAAAGGAGAATTCGAATCCGCAAACAGGCATAATTCAAGTGATTCATGAATGAGATCATGGATCTAAAATGTTGTATGTCTCTCGATGCTACAAAGGACTAGGACCTATGCATTTAGAAATGCCAATTTTGTCACGCCCCGAACCCGAAGCCCGGGGCGCGAGCAGACGCCGCGCACCTGCAGGGCGGACCCCGCAGGCGCGCAAGGCAGATAAATCAGATCAATCATCAATAACTAAACAAAGATAAATTCCAGTTTTCAATTCAAATGTCCATAAATATATACATATGTCAAAAGGAAAAGTCCATATCCATTAGCTAACTATATCATGACCACTCCATCCCGTAATCCCTATAATCACATGTCATCACCTGAAAAAAAAAAATAAATAATAGGAGTGAGCTAACAGCTCAGTAGGCGACATCATGCAATAAAGTCATCATATAACATGTCATAATGCATATAAAAGCAGCTAAACTCATAAATCCAAAAATCCACACAATAATCTGTAAACCCGATCCGAGACTCAAAATATCTCAACCGCATGACTACGGCCACATCACCCAGTGGCATGGTTACACCGAAGTGCCAATACAACTCTCCGAAGAGCCGCTCCACTGAGCCAACGCACCACTGTGCCGCACCTCCTGGTGCCAATCTCACGCTCCGCAGAGCCAACGCACCACTGTGCCGCACCCCCTGGTGCCAATCTCACGCTCCACTGAGCCGCTCCGCAGAGCAAAACGCACCCCTGTGCCGCCACTATTCTATCACCGGTGGTCACGGTGTCGGAACCAGTTCCTCAGTACAAGTCGACAGGGCCAACGTATCATCCCATTGGCGGGGTCTAGACTATAGTCACGCGGTCTTTAAAAATCAATAAATAAATTTTCCACATCGTGAATTTCCAAATCAAAGTCATGAACATGCTCCCAATAATAAGTCACATAGCAGTTTATAAAAAAAATAAATATTTAATTCTAATTCTAACACATAATGCCAAGAATAAACCATAACATCAAGATATGCAAGATACATGTTATAATTCGACTTTAAAGCAATAAGTCACCTACCTGGGTTCGCTTAAAAGACCCCTGCCACAGATATCACGAACCCCTGATTAAACATAAATATTAATTATTTAATTAATTAAGAAACATAATTTAAACTAATTTCAACCCCTTAAACTCCTAAGTTCATAAATCCAAGAATGGGCCCCCAAGATCAAACATATACCCTAAAATCAGAATCCTTTAGACCCAAGTCAATTGTGGCCCAAAACAGATTAGGCCCAATTGAACCAAACCGGATAACAGGTTCAGATCAGATCTCAGGCCCATACCAAACCAGCCCACAAATCCAATCAGACCCAACTCAGCCCAAAAACAGGTCCCTAGCCCAACCCAAACCAGGTCTGACCAGACCAGATTAGATTAAATCTTAACAAACCAGATTACACTCAAATTAGACCAACCCAAGTCTAGACCAGATCCACAGTCAGAAGATGGTTCAATCAGATCAAAGTTCATTTGTGTCTGGTTTGTGACACCAACAGGGCACGAAAATCGATGCAAGGAAACACCCAAAGTTCATCTGTGCCTGGTTTGAGACACCAACAGGGCACAGAAAACGATGCAAGGAAAGCACCCAGCCGGAAGAAGAAGAAGAAGAAGAGGAAGAAGAAGAAGAGGAAGAAGGAGAAGAAGAAGAAGAAGAAAGAGAAGGAGGGGGGGGTGGCTGGTGGCTCCGGTCGGTCCTCGGCGGCCGACCGTGGCCCTCGGCGGCGGTGCTCGGCCAGCCGCCGTCGGCCACGCCGCTGTCCCGAGCCGGGCGGAGAAAGAAGAAGGGAAGAAGAAGAGGAAGCAAGGGAGGAAGGGAGGGACCGAGGCTAGGAAGCCCGGCCTCCGTTCGCCCACCTCCGGCCGAACTGGTTTCGGCCGGATTGACCCCGACCGGCCACCGTTGGTCGGACGAATCCTACAAAAAAATCATCTCCGAAATAGGGAAGTGAAACCGAAAACATACTCTCATTCCTTTCCCCTTAAATTCATAAAAAAAATAGTAAATAAGTTATCTTCCTCACCTCCGGTTGTCGGGGAATGGATTCCCGACGGCGTTGGCGGCTCCGGCGGCACCTACGGCTCCGATGACCGTCTCTAGAAGAGGGAAAAAAATGAGAAGGAAAAATGAAATGGAAAAGGTTTGGGGCTCTCAGAGAAGAGAGAAAGGGAGAGAGAGAGAGGGAGAGGGAAGAGGGGAAGAGGGAAAAGGGGGGTGGTGCGGAGATCTCGCTGGCCGTTCGGCCGGCGTGGTCTTCGTGGGCAAACCACGATGACCCAACTGAAGTCGGCACTCCTTGCCGACTTCAGTTCGGGTCTTCACACTCTAACCAACTAAAAAGAAATTTCGTCCTCGAAATTAAAAACATACCTCAATCCGAGAACAAGGCTGGATACTTCTCTCTCATCTCCTCCTCCAGCTCCCAGGTGGCTTCTCTCTCACTATGATTGCTCCACTGGACCTTGACATATGGGATAGTGCGTCTTCTCAAGACTTGGTCCTTCCTATCCACTATACGGACAGGCTGCTCCACATATGTAAGATCGGCGCGAAGCTGCAAAGGTGCCACATCAATCACATGATTTGGATCAGCAATATACTTCCTCAGCATGGAGACATGAAATACAGAATGAACTCCCGATAGAGCAGGTGGAAGTGCCAGTCTATAAGCAACAGATCCAACTCTCTCGAGAATCTCGAAGGGTCCCACATATCTCGGACTGAGCTTGCCTCGAACTCCAAACCGCATGATCCCTTTAGAAGGGGATACTCTGAGGAACACATGATCTCCGACCTGAAATTCCAATTCCCGCCTCCTGATATCTGCATAGCTTTTCTGTCTACTCTGAGCTGCTCGGAGTCGTTCTCTGATCAACTGAATCTTTTCCACTGTCTGCTGCAATATTCCCTGAAGATTTCCGGCTCAGTGCATCTGCTACTACATTTGCCTTTCCAGGGTGATAGTGGATAGTCAGATCATAATCTTTTAACAACTCCAGCCACCTCCTCTGTCTCATGTTCAGCTCTTTTTGAGTAAAGAGATATTTCAGGCTTTTATGATTAGTATATACCTGACATGTCTCTCCATACAAATAGTGCCTCCATATTTTCAGAGCAAATACAACTGCTGCAAGCTCGAGATCATGTGTGGGATAGTTTTCTTCATAAGGCTTGAGCTGTCTAGAGGCGTAGGCAATAACTTTTTCATTCTGCATCAGCACACAGCCCAAACCCTTCTTGGAGGCATCACTGTAAATAGTATAATCAACACCCGTGACTGGCAGAGTCAAAATAGGTGCTGACACTAGCCGGCGCTTCAATTCCTCGAAGCTCTTCTCACACTGATCTGACCACTCGAATTTCACTCCTTTGCGAGTGAGTCGAGTCAAGGGCCCAGCAATACTAGAGAAGCCTTCTACAAATCTTCTGTAATAGCCGGCTAATCCAAGGAAACTGCGGATCTCTGATACATTTGTCGGTCTGTTCCAGTCAACTACAGCTTCGATCTTCTTCGGGTCAACCATAATTCCTTCTTTAGATACCACATGTCCCAAGAACATCACCTGATCCAGCCAGAACTGACATTTCTTCAGTTTCCCATACAATTGATTCTGTCTCAAAATTTCCAAAACAATTTTCAAGTGTTGCTCATGCTCAGTATGACTCTTGGAATAGATTAAGATGTCATCAATAAACACAATTACAAATTTGTCCAAAAAAGGTTTAAATACCCTGTTCATCAGATCCATAAATGCAGCTGGAGCATTTGTCAACCCGAAAGGCATCACCAGATACTCATAATGGCCATATATGGTGCGGAAGGCAGTCTTGGCTATATCAGACTCCTTTATCCTCAATTGATGATATCCAGATCGCAGATCAATCTTTGAAAACACCTGGGCACCCTGAAGCTGATCAAACAAGTCATCAATCCGGGGCAGGAGGTACCTGTTCTTGATAGTCACTTTGTTAATTTCCCGGAAATCAATGCATAGCCTCATACTGCCATCCTTCTTCCTCACAAATAACACTGGTGCACCCCAAGGAGAGACACTGGGTCGAATGAAACCCAGATCCAATAGCTCCTGCAACTGTTCCTTCAGTTCTTTTAGTTCAGCAGGGGCCATTCTGTAAGGAGGTCTAGATATGGGTGCCGTACCAAGGTTTAGATCAATGGCAAATTCCACCTCTCTAACTGGTGGTAAACCAGGAAGCTCATCAGGGAAAACATCAGGGTATTCCCTGACCACGGGTATGTCTTCAATTTTCTGTTCCGACTGTTCAGAATCCATGACGGCTGCCATATACACAGAGCACCCCTTCCTGAGAGACCGAATACCCTGTAAGGCTGCCACTATCTGAGGGGAGACACACCCTCCATCACCCACAAAATAAAACTCTTCAATGTCAGGGATTCGGAAAGTCACCCGCTTCGAGAAGCAGTCAATGGTAGCGTGATATATAGCTAACCAATCCATACCCAGAATTAAATCAAATTCATGTAAGTCCATGACAATAAGGTCAGCTTTCAAGTCTCTACCCTCTACAATTACTGGGCAAGACTTGCATATCAGTGAGGTGATCATCTTACCCCCAGCTGGGGTACTAACACATAATTCTCTCTCCAAGGGTGAGCAAAATATGTCATGCTTATGCACATATGTGGATGAAATAAAAGAGTGTGTGGCCCCTGAGTCGAATAGTGCATATGCATAAGTAGAATGTACTAATAAGGTACCTGTCACTGCCGTGTTGGATGCCTGAGCATCCTGCTGTGTCAGTGCATATACCCGTCCCTGGGTGCGAGATCCTCCTCCCCTCTGCTGCCTGAGGACAGCTGACTGGGTAGCCTGTACTGGAGTAAAGGAAGTCTGTCGTTGAGGAGCTACAGAATTCGGTGGCCTCTGCGCAGATCTAGTACGAGGACAATTGGAAATCCTGTGACCCGGCTGACCACACCCGAAACAAACTCCAGAAACTGTCTGAGTCTGAGGGCACTCAGCTATCCGGTGGCCCTGCTGACCACACCTGAAACATGCCCCAATACCAGGCCGTGTCTGAAGACACTCAACAGCTCTATGTCCAGTCTGGCCACACTTGAAGCACATTCCTGATATCCCCCTGCGATCCGATGCAGTCCTCCCATATGGAACTCGCTGCCCTGCTCCTGGACGGAACTGCATAGGTCGGCGCAGATGCCGCTCACCGTCAGAATCAAAGTCCCTGGTCCTCTTTGACTTCCCTTTCTGAGCATCCTGTGTCTCCTTCCAGATGATCTCCATATTTTTAGCTCTGTCAACTAGGTCATCATAATCAGTCGAGTGAACAGCAGCTAAACCCTGACGCAGGCGAGGCCTCAGTCCTTCCTCAAATCTACTCATCCTAGATTTAGGGTCTTGGACAAGAGATGGTGCAAAACGTGACAGTCGATCGAACTCAGCCTCATAATCCTCCACAGTCATACTCCCCTGAGAGAGACTCAGAAACTCCCTCTCCAACTCCCTGATACGACTGGAAGGAAAATACTTGGAGTAGAAGGCCATGCGGAATCCCGGCCAGGTCACATATCCTGCATCCTGCATCATAGTCCTCTCCACAGACTCCCACCAATGATGAGCCCGGTCCTGAAGCATATAGGTGGCAAATCTGATCTTCTCCTCCTCAGTACAACCCATGGCCCTGAAAGCCTTCTCCATCTCATCTATCCACCATTCGGCCTCTTGGGGATCGGTAGTTTCCTTGAAGGCCGGAGGAGCCAACTTCCGGAATTCTGCAATGCTCCTCCCCTGATCCGACGAGCTAGCAGAGGGATGCTGTGGATGTGGGTCCCTCTGCTGTCTGACCAGCTCAATCACCTCCCTGACCAGTTCCAATACTGGGGTCGATCCTCCCGCCTGATCCTGTTCTGGTCGGTCTAAAACTGTCGGAGCAATCTCCTCTTCCTGAACTCGCTCAGCTGGGCGAGGAGTCGCCGGATCATCTCCCATCGTCTCAATCAGACGACGAGGTGGTATACGAGTACGGCGGGGCGGCATCCCGATACAGACATAATACCACAAGTTAGGGTTAAGTCAAAAAAATCTTCCTATGAGTTTACTACCCCACTCTCATTTCCTCACATGTGTCCCTATGCTCCTAGGGTTTTCATTAGTTATTGTTTTTTTTTTTTTTTTTCTGATGTCCCTAGTGATCGTTAACCTAAGCTCTGATACCAATAAATCTGTCACGCCCCGAACCCGAAGCCCGGGGCGCGAGCAGACGCCGCGCACCTGCAGGGCGGACCCCGCAGGCGCGCAAGGCAGATAAATCAGATCAATCATCAATAACTAAACAAAGATAAATTCCAGTTTTCAATTCAAATGTCCATAAATATATACATATGTCAAAAGGAAAAGTCCATATCCATTAGCTAACTACATCATGACCACTCCATCCCGTAATCCCTATAATCACATGTCATCACCTGAAAAAAAAAAAATAAATAATAGGAGTGAGCTAACAGCTCAGTAGGCGACATCATGCAATAAAGTCATCATATAACATGTCATAATGCATATAAAAGCAGCTAAACTCATAAATCCAAAAATCCACACAATAATCTGTAAACCCGATCCGAGACTCAAAATATCTCAACCGCATGACTACGGCCACATCACCCAGTGGCATGGTTACACCGAAGTGCCAATACAACTCTCCGAAGAGCCGCTCCACTGAGCCAACGCACCACTGTGCCGCACCCCCTGGTGCCAATCTCACACTCCGCAGAGCCAACGCACCACTGTGCCGCACCCCCTGGTGCCAATCTCACGCTCCACTGAGCCGCTCCGCAGAGCAAAACGCACCCCTGTGCCGCCACTATTCTATCACCGGTGGTCACGGTGTCGGAACCAGTTCCTCAGTACAAGTCGACAGGGCCAACGTATCATCCCATTGGCGGGGTCTAGACTATAGTCACGCGGTCTTTAAAAATCAATAAATAAATTTTCCACATCGTGAATTTCCAAATCAAAGTCATGAACATGCTCCCAATAATAAGTCACATAGCAGTTTATAAAAAAAATAAATATTTAATTCTAATTCTAACACATAATGCCAAGAATAAACCATAACATCAAGATATGCAAGATACATGTTATAATTCGACTTTAAAGCAATAAGTCACCTACCTGGGTTCGCTTAAAAGATCCCTGCCACAGATATCACGAACCCCTGATTAAACATAAATATTAATTATTTAATTAATTAAGAAACATAATTTAAACTAATTTCAACCCCTTAAACTCCTAAGTTCATAAATCCAAGAATGGGCCCCCAAGATCAAACATATACCCTAAAATCAGAATCCTTTAGACCCAAGTCAATTGTGGCCCAAAACAGATTAGGCCCAATTGAACCAAACCGGATAACAGGTTCAGATCAGATCTCAGGCCCATACCAAACCAGCCCACAAATCCAATCAGACCCAACTCAGCCCAAAAACAGGTCCCTAGCCCAACCCAAACCAGGTCTGACCAGACCAGATTAGATTAAATCTTAACAAACCAGATTACACTCAAATTAGACCAACCCAAGTCTAGACCAGATCCACAGTCAGAAGATGGTTCAATCAGATCAAAGTTCATTTGTGTCTGGTTTGTGACACCAACAGGGCACGAAAATCGATGCAAGGAAACACCCAAAGTTCATCTGTGCCTGGTTTGAGACACCAACAGGGCACAGAAAACGATGCAAGGAAAGCACCCAGCCGGAAGAAGAAGAAGAAGAAGAGGAAGAAGAAGAAGAGGAAGAAGGAGAAGAAGAAGAAGAAGAAAGAGAAGGAGGGGGGGTGGCTGGTGGCTCCGGTCGGTCCTCGGCGGCCGACCGTGGCCCTCGGCGGCGGTGCTCGGCCAGCCGCCGTCGGCCACGCCGCTGTCCCGAGCCGGGCGGAGAAAGAAGAAGGGAAGAAGAAGAGGAAGCAAGGGAGGAAGGGAGGGACCGAGGCTAGGAAGCCCGGCCTCCGTTCGCCCACCTCCGGCCGAACTGGTTTCGGCCGGATTGACCCCGACCGGCCACCGTTGGTCGGACGAATCCTACAAAAAAATCATCTCCGAAATAGGGAAGTGAAACCGAAAACATACTCTCATTCCTTTCCCCTTAAATTCATAAAAAAATAGTAAATAAGTTATCTTCCTCACCTCCGGTTGTCGGGGAATGGATTCCCGATGGCGTTGGCGGCTCCGGCGGCACCTACGGCTCCGATGACCGTCTCTAGAAGAGGGAAAAAAATGAGAAGGAAAAATGAAATGGAAAAGGTTTGGGGCTCTCAGAGAAGAGAGAAAGGGAGAGAGAGAGAGGGAGAGGGAAGAGGGGAAGAGGGAAGAGGGGGGTGGTGCGGAGATCTCGCTGGCCGTTCGGCCGGCGTGGTCTTCGTGGGCAAACCACGATGACCCAACTGAAGTCGGCACTCCTTGCCGACTTCAGTTCGGGTCTTCACAAATTTAGATGCTCATAATTAAAAAAAGATATGTAGGAAAGTGGTAATGTTTGACAAACATCATGAAAAATATAATTATAAAGTGTGTAGCATTGCTAATAAGTGTTTTCAAACCATTCTACCAAAACTACTATTTTGTTGGAATTAATTTTATGAAGATTAGCAATCGAACACCAACATTGATGCACAAATATACATACATACATAAAGAGGGGGAGAGAGAGAGGTATAGACTAGAATGTCCTCAAGTGTTCTTCACTTAAAACTAATCAGATCATGATTAGATGATGGAGATCCAATATCAATGTTTTGAGCCGTTGGATATGATCTACTATTTTTAAACCATTTACACATCAAAAATCTTATATTTTGGAGACCCTTAGCCTATGCACCGAGTAGTCGAAAAAAAATTTTAAGATCAAATTCTATGTAGAAGAGATAGGAAAAAAACAAAGAAGAAGACAAAAGAACTTGTAAGCAAAAGGGAGAGATTGATTCTTGTCCCCTATTCTTTTTGTTGGAGCGAAAAATAATGAAAAGAAATCAAGGAATCATAGATAATTGGGAAAAAATAAAAAAAAATATACACATAGCCGAGCAAAAGATCCATGTTTTGTGATCGGAATTCGCAATTGGAATTTGAGAAGAAAGTAGTTTTTTTCCTATTTTTCAGAGAAAAATAGGAATTATGTTGATGACATGAATTTCAGAAGAAAGGAGATGATGAGGAATGGGTGACATGAAGAGCGGTGTGGACTAACGGATGGGCTCTGACAGATTCCTTAATTATGAGGTGGCAAAAATTTGGGATAGCAGAGAAAAGAGGAAAAACAAATACATCGGTGTTTTATGATCTAAATTCATGATTGGAGTTTGAGAAGAATTTTTTTCTTTTTTTTATAGAGAAAAATAAGGATTATTTTAATGACTTGTGTTTGGGAAGAAACCATATAATAAGGGACAACAAGAAAGAGATGTGTGAGCTAATATATGAGAATTATGGGGTGGCATTCTGATAGAAAGCTAAATTGAATCAAAGACCAGTCTAACAGGAAGCTGGACTTAATCTTCTTCTCATCATATTGCTTATTGTTTTATGTACTTTTTCTCACTGGTTGTTATTTATTCCCCTCCTACCTTCGTATTGTACATTCCATCCGTATCCTTTGTCTCTCATGTATATATTTCTGTCATATATTCAATAAATTGGGGGGCTCATTCTCCCTTTCTCTCAAAAAAAGAATTATGGGATGGCAGGAATTTAAGATAGTAGAGAAAAGAGGAAAAAAAAAAGATACATGTCCGAGCAAGAGTGATGTTTTTTGATCGACATTCATGATTGTTTGAGAAGAAAGTGGGTTTCCTTTTTTTGTTTAATAGAAAAATAGGGATTATTTTGATGCTAGGGGCATTAAGTATGCTTGGGTAAGCCCTCTATGGAAGCTCCTGAAGGTTGAATACTTCCTCTCGCTATGCTGGAAGAAGAAACATACCAGAGAAAATCATGGAAAAAACTTAGAATACATCTCTTGCAGGTTCCACCATTTGGAAGGCAATATGCTTCTCTGTGGAACAGCTTCACCGAGCATCTTTGTTTGGATTGGAGGAGTAGAAACTTCCAAAAACAATCTCAGCCCATATCTTGTGTATGTTGGAGAGAAAGGAACTGTAGGATCGTCTTAAGCAAGCAGTCATCCATGTCTTCTGCTGCATTTTCAAGAAGGAAGGTGTACGTGAGCTAACGGGAGGGCTCTGTTGGATTTCTTAATTATGAGGTAGCATAAATCTAGGTATGAAATGGAATATCATTACTTTCTTTGTAATGTAGAGGATCCGAACCCAAATTGCCACCCACAGCTCGCATAAAAATGTTATTCCAGGAAGATGACTGGTATCCTAAATGCAGTTGAAAATGATAAAAATCTTTGCATGAAAGGAAAACAGACATAAGAATAATTTGGCAAAATGGTTGGAACCTTTTAGAGTATTAATAATAAAACGGTGCCATTTGTAGTGCATAAGCAGTCAAAGGCTCTCAGTGGCGGCTTCGAGTGCCTGTAGTACGTTCCATGGTCAAGTTTCGATTCTTCTTTTTATTATTTTTTCGTTCGTCTTGCCCTTTTACGGCTACGTTCGAGCACCAGGAATGAGTGCCGACGGTTTTTGAAGCCGGCGATTTTGATCCTGAGCCACCAACCCCATGGAATCCTTACGTTTGACTGCGCCAATAACATCAAATCTTTCAAAAACGTGGACTTCTCCCTCCCGCGTCCCTTTACGACTCCAGCACCACCACCACCCTTCCGTCCCACTTCAGATATTTCAGCACCATGACGCAGCGTCCGTTTACCATTCCGCCGCCACCACCCTTCCATCCCACTCATATTTTTCATTTGGATGGTGCAATATTTCACTACCGCAGGTAACGGGTCTAACAATAACTGGTATAACAACTCAAAAGCTCATCCAAAATGGCTAGGCAGAAAATATTATTTGAATTTCTTGATTCTATATAAATACTCAAAATTTATTCAGTGAATAATTAATATGGAGCTAAATATATTTTATCAGTTTAAAGATTCAAATTCATTCAAATATAATCACAAATTTTACGATTGCTTCGTGGTCAGCTATAATGGATTTATGTTAAAGTATTCTGTAGTCCACATAAATTATGAAATGGGTTTGCTCTGATACTATTTATAACAATTCAGAATCTCATCCCAAATAGTTAGCTGGAAGATATTATTGAGTTACTTAATGTTGTGTAAGCACCCAAAATCTACCCAGCGAATAACTAATGTAGAATAAAATATATACTTATATGGATTCTCGTAACTAAAAATAGTTGTCAGTAAAATTGATTTTGTTCATTCAAGCTACTATTTATTAAAAAAAATTTCTATTACCGAAAAGGTGAACAAACGATAGCTGGGGTGTTGCCACAATTCGATCCCATGTGAGAAATTTTTCCACCCATGAAGCACGCGGAGATTGGTATGACTCATGAAAGTTGACGAATAGAAGGAGCACTCCAAATTTTGTGTCACGAACAAGTATTTTAAACATTACAATTGTATCATTAATACAACTACTAATACAAAATAATACCAGTTAGATAATAATATCCGATTTGTTTGCTATCGAAATATTAGCATGCAGATAAGCATTATTTGTAGCAAGCGGTCAAAGTTTGGATTTTCTGCGGCGTAGAAAATTATGCAGCTATGGATGGCCACGGTCACCATGTCATCCTATCGTAAAGACGGACGCTATCAAATAAAATTAGTTAAAGCGTCTTTGTCCTCTTGTTTGTTTAAAGTCCATTCGTTGCCCGGGGATCTGTCTCCCGCCCGTCGATCATTCTCTACGAGAAGTTCATCGCATGGACGCTTCTCGCTCAGCGAGTTCAGTGGGTGGCAGAGCCCTGGAGTTCCCTACCTCGCTCTCTTCCTTCCGATGCGGCGTTTGCCTGTGAGCTTCTTTCCTTCTAATTTCCCTTCATTCATCCTCAGAACCTCTCTCCTTGCATGTTCCTCTCTCATTTCTTTTGACGTTATCTTATTTAGATGGAGCTCGATGAAGACGCTCTTTCTTTTTCTTTTTTCCTTTTCAAAAAGGAGATTTTGATTGGGATTCCTGTCTGGAACTTGCATCGAAGGATCAAAGGTTCGAATTTCGTTACCATTGGAAGCATGGATCTGTGAAGATGAACAAGCCAAAATTGTTTTTCAGCATTGTTCTGGTTTAAAGCTGAAATCTTTTTCATTTTGCTAAACATAAGTTGGAATCAAAGTAGAACATTTGGGTGCGAGGTTTTAGCTCATTTGGATTCTTCGGCATTATCTGGAATTCTAAGGACATGTTGGAATATAGGTAATTTAGGGATGTAATACCCTTGCCTTGCTGACAAATATTAAATAGGAGATGTTCTTGATAACGCTGATGATTCCGGTGTCTTGTTTTCGTCTGTCGTGCTATGGCAATGGCACGGCTCTGATAGCTAATTTTTCAACTGAGTTTGGGAGACCATCTCTAATGTTGTATTCTTACACTTTTTTCACAACTTCTTTTTCAAAGAACACAATAGTTTAATTGTTGTTTGACCAGTCATTTATCCCCAAATAATACGAGATTTATATACACATGATGAATTATTTATCTATTTCTGGTTTTTCTGATGTCACAGGGACCTTCTCTATAAGCCTGTTGTTCTGGGTAAGGTTTTTTTTCTTTTTTCTTTTTGGATATAAGGGATCAAGCCACGTAATTTGATAAAAGAAACTATTGCTTGCAGTATAACTAATAATATCACTTTCTTGAGACGTTTGTCTTCATTGAATATCTTTTCTTGCAGCTTGCGGCCATATTTCTTGCTTCTGGTGCATATACAAGGCCATGCATGGAGCGCGAGCATCCAACTGCGCTATATGCAGGCAGCAGTATAATTATTTTCCTAGTATCTGTCAGTTGCTTCACCATCTGCTCCGGAAAATGGAACCTGAGGCCTACAATTTAAGGGAAAAGGAAGTTCTTGGTGAGTTTTTATATTCAGTAGATGTCAAGCTGATGGAGTATATATTCTGTTTTAAGAAAACATAATGCTTTTTGTTTCTTAATATGCCAGTCATATGCATGTCAAGATTGCATCTGTATTTGACAAGTCGTAGATCGGTGTTTCTCAAAAAGTAGACTTGATTGATCCATGCTGTTTGCCGGTTACCACTTTCTTGCTCTTATTTCACTACTAGGGCTCGTTTGGTTCGCGGGAACAGAAGAGGGGAAAGTGTGGTCAACGGGAAAGTAATGAGATGCCTCTTGTTTAGTTGGAGTTTTCAAAGGAGAGAGACTAGAAAGTTGTATTTCCATGGGAATATGATTCACACATTTTATGGAAAAGTCTTTCCCATGAGAAACATAGGAAAGTTACTTTCCTATGAGTCAGTAATCACTCAATTTTTATTTTTTTTTCAAAAAAGTCCTTCACCATTTAAGATGCATTAAAGACCTAATTTTTATTAAGGGTATAATAGAAATTATACATAACTTTTCCAAAAAAGTGGATGGTCAACCAAACAAAAACGAGCCCAAGTGAGCCTAAAAGGCAGTAAACCACAAATTTGAATTATTAATTTCACGGAAAGCAACGTCTTAACTATAAAGAAATATACATATTAGAAATATAAGATAGTTGGCCTTCAGCACTCTGAAAATCTGTCATTTTTTCATGGTCAACCAAACATACCAAAAATACTTTCCCAGACATCCTCTTCCTAAGAATCTGCTTCCCAGAAATCATATTCCTAGGAGGAAAAATACTTTCTGCAAACCAAACGAGCCCTAAAAATACTAGAAGTTCTCCATTCTAACTTTTATTTTATGTATGTATATCATTTTGTGTAGATAGCGGATTGGGTAATAATTAAAGGACCTGATTTGGCTCTTTGTAGTTTATTTGAAGTGCATGCCAATACTGTTGCCATGTCGTGATCATCTACTTTTACTAACATTCTATTATGCTATTGTCCCAGAGGAAGAAAAGATTCTGGATCGCTTCTCGCCTCAGTGGGTAGATCACGCTGGTAACTAATCAGCCGCAGCTGCATTGCTTATTCTTCTCTTACTTGTTTCCTCTTTGTTAACTAGTGCTCTGCCACCTCTTTTACAGACAAAAACAACCCTCCTATCCTGGATGAGACTGAAAATTCTGTCAGTAATCTCAAAGCCGATCATAAAGTATTCATAGAAGGAGGTCACTTAATAGAAGATGATCAAATGAATGAAACTTGCAAGCAGGTTTCTGTAAGTGATGTGCAATGTGCTGGGTGCAAAGAATTGCTGTTTCAACCTTCAGTTCTCAATTGTGGTCATGGTGAGTTGTTGAGTCCTGAACCATTGATAGTATGTACGTATGTGGTCGGTCACAGAGGTTTTCTATGTGCACATAGTCACAGAGGCTTTCAAGACTTGATGGTTTTCAGTTCATATACAGTATTTTGTCACTCCTGTATGGCTGGGATAGCGAATGGACCCCCTAAATGTCAAGTTTGTCGGAGCGTGCACCCTGGGCAGTTTCCAAAAGTTTGCTTGCAGCTGGATCATTTCTTGAAAGAGCTATTCCCAAAAGAATATGCTATTAGGCAAGAGAAAGTGTGGTCTAACAACTTGGATGAAAAATCATTAAATAGTGAGTTTTATTTGCTAGTTTTATTTCCAAATTATTGTTCTAATTGTTTTTAAAGGCTTCTAGACTCAGTTAAACCATCTAGCATTTGATTGTATATCCTGCTATAAATGCAAAAAGAGAACTGTGACTGTCCTACAAATTGAATCATTGTGTTAAAATTCTCTTTATGTTGTTTCCCAGGACTTTAGCATATCATTCTTCATATCCAACTTTCTAAGGTGGAAAATATTCTTCCTTGTTTATGTGGAAATTCATTCAGCTTTGCTTCTTTGATCGGAGTCTGCTGTTGCCATCTGGTATCAGATTTTCATATTTGATTTGGCCTTTTCTTTTGCTTCAGTGATTGCTTTATATGAATAGTCGAAACAAATTAGAAGAAAAAAATTTAGTTTGAACTTATTTCAGAGATATGGAGGTTTAGTGCCTCCATGCAAGTAATTTGATCACCTCCCTTTCATCTCTAGTTGCCATTACTAGCTCAGGTACCGTCAGTTGTAATAGCAGGGGTTTAACTCTGAGTTAGCCTTCCAACAAAACTCTGCTGATGCCACTGCTGGCTTTAGTATATATTAATTATTTAGATTGGGTGTCTTAGGAAAGTTGGCCAACTTGCTTCTTTTCTCTTTTTTTAAAAACTTCTTGGTAATAACCTTGTCTACTTGAAGTTCTTTCTAAGCCTCATCTTTAATTGCATGGATGTACCAGCCAGTTTAGACCGTGTTTTCCTTATGGACTTATTCATATGTTTTGTTGCTTCCTTTCTGAAATTATTATAACTAAACATCTGTTTATTAGAAAAACTTGTGCTTGCATTTGAATTAAGCTGATATATCTTCTCAGGTGCTTTCGAAACTCAGAATCCAAATGCCAAACCTTGTCATTCCAAGGATGATAAATTACAGATAAACAATGCAGACTTTTCAAAAGCTCATGTTGGAGTTGGTTGTGATTCATGTGGGGTAAGTTCATATGCTGACAACATTTCTTCTTCACTAGCATGAAACTTGTGACTGAACCTGCAAGGCACCTCCTTTTTTACTCCGAAATTCTTGTCAAAAGAAATCAGAAAGAGAAAATCTATAGATAATACACAATGATGTAGATGTAGAGACAGAATTTTTAGACAAACGGTAAGTAATCTGGCTGTTAACATCTAAAAGTATTCAAATAATTGCCAAAAGCTTCAAATATTCAAAACTCTTGTTTTCTGCCTGTTAAAGACGAAAATTTTCAAATGCTCAATAGCATGTCTTTCAGCATTTACTTTTGAGGTGTCCCAGATCCGAAGCTTATCTTTTCTTTAGTATGACATTTACAATCTTTTGTTCTTCGAGATACAGGTTGAACTTAACTTACCAAGTATGATTTTGTCTGCGCAGATGTATCCCATAGTTGGAGAAAGGTACAAATGTAAAGACTGCAAAGAGAAGGTGGGCAAAACCTGTGTGGAGCATGCTACAGTAGCAACTCCACACTGCCTGGCAGATTCAATCAACAGCACAGACCTGAACATAGGCTTGAAAGTGATGATTCAAGGATGTTATGCAAGATATGGATGCTTGAGATCTTGCAACCAGAAGTACCGCCTGTGGATCTCGTTGGTGGTCCTCTGGAGGACCATTGAAACCTTGATTCTGTACCGTTAATTGGAAGTAGAAATGGAGACGCCGGGAAGGAAGAGAAAAGATCTATTTGAGTTATTGCAAGCTTTTATCAACTGTGTATGGGGTCCTAGTCGATCATTCGTCTGGCTTGAGAAATCAGTGCAAAAATGCAAATAGACCACATCAAAAAACTCTTGATGAATATTTTGATTCCCAGGAGACAGTAAATAGGCTACTAACAAAGGTTGGTGCATGTGAAAGGAATGATGATTTGTGAAAGGCAATGGACATGTTAAAAGGTGCCATGCGTGTATTTGTTACGATACCACAATTTCTTACGGATTTGTTTGTTGACTCTTTGAATCCTAAGTCGCCGTTGTATCATTTCCAAATCTCCCACTCATCTAAGCAAATGCTCCTGTTCTAGCTCTCGTTTCACTTAATATTATTCTATTGGATGGGATTGTTTTATAGATTTGTATCGAATCTGTTTAGTATCCCGAGACTCTACGTGCGTGCATGGGGATCCACTCAGAATTAATTCCATGCAACATATGAGCTAAGACCTTGGTCCACTCACAGGGAAGGCCATTTTGAAGTATAATTACATATTTACATTGTCCCAAGAACAACCACAAGTAAATGAAATTTGGCAGTATCTGCGATCTTGTTTTGATTTTTAACCTTGTCCTTGCGTGGTATTCCTTTGAGAAATCCCTGCTGCTTGTCAAGCGTCCACCGAACGATGGAGACCGAAATGCAGAAGGTACCGAGGAAACTTAGTTGGCCCAATGTATTTGGAGGCCCAAGACCGTTTTGTTTTTGAGGCATTCTCTACAATGAATCGGCTTAACACAAACTTATAGGAAAGCTTTTTTCCATTCCATTTTGTCCTTCAGGCCTTTCCTGCGGTGGGTCTTTTTTTGGATCGGAGTCTTAAGCGACCGCCTAAGTTGCCTAAGGATTGGGCCGGTCTTGTACAGTAACAATCCAGAACTTTATCCAAAATGGCTAGCCGGAATGTATTATTTAAATTTTTTGATCCTACATAAGTATCCAAGATCTATCCAGCAAATCACCGATGTGAGACTAAACACACTCCCGTACGGTTCCTTGCATACTCTTTCTATTTAAGCTCTAACAATCTTGTCGGGCTAAGGGTTCAAATCCATTCAAATCTAATCACAAACACCACGATCGGCCTGTGGTCAGCTCCAATGGATTCGTGCTGCAGTGTCCTCTTGTCCACATAGGTTATGAGCCGGATCCGCTCTGATACGATTAGTAACAACCTAGGACTTCATCCCAAAAATACTAACTAGAAGCTATTATTTGTGTTCTTTGATCCTTTATAAGTATCCAAGATCTACCTAGCAAATAACCGATGTAGAACTAAACAAACGTCTGCACGGATTGTTACAAGTATGGAGGAAACTTGTTGAAGGAGGGGCAAGATATATATTATAGGGTTCTTCTTTTCTTGAAAACAAAAAAAGAGTGCAATTTACAATAGAAAAACAAAAACGTTTTAAACCAACAATAATTGGTCGAATAGAAACTCCGGTTGAGCTTTAATTTTAATGTATACCAACTTGAATCCTATCTTAATAATCGTTTAGATCCCGGCAAAGGGCTCGAGAAATCTATTCCAGTTTGGTGCCTGCAATATTGTTTGCATATAATATATGATGTCCTACGTTCTCGTCCATCATACATGCATCAAGGTTCTAACCATGCCCCTAATATCCTCTAATATTTCTCTTTTTCATTCTTTTCTACACTTTCTCTAAGATCGTTTTCTATCATTGCAGTGGAAATGATGGTTGCCATTTACCCACTCTAGCTTTTTTTACTAGGTTATTAAGAAAAATATCACTATCGTTAGCAAGATTGTTGTTTTCTATTGTAATAGAAACTAATCAACAATGATAGAAAAATAACTTGGTTACTTCATTACCTCCCCGTGACTGATTACCTTAAGATAAATTAATAACAACCATAGTTCTTACTACGCATGCAATAGCTTTGTTTAGGTCTCCACCACATATATGTGCATAACACAATGTTGGACCAAGAAAATCGCTCCAACATAATGTTGAAATTCGAACCATGACTCGCACCTCACATGGAAGATGGGAATGATGGACACAGGAATGGTGGTTTTTCCAGGCTTGATGAAAATAGCATCAGAAACATGGGAATAATAATCATTTGATTCTTCATTTTGACACAATAATCATGGTCATTACTTATTTGCATGACAAATATAATTTTTAGAATTTTTTATATGAATACCCTCCTAAATATTAGATTTTGCATGAATATTCTTTAAAAATTGATATTTGTGTGTATATTCTCGTAAAATACTTGTTTTGCTATTATATTCTATTTTTATTTTTGTTTTTGCATATGTATCCATGCTATTTAACGACGCTAAAAAATTAACGATTTTAAATTAAAATGACTAAAATACCCTTAATGGGCAGACATACAAATAGATCACGATCCCGATAGTAGACAAAAAGATAGGAACAATAGCATAATTTTAAAATTTTATTTTTTAATTAATATAAATATAATTTTTTTTAACACCGTTGAATAACCGTTATATTAAGGGCATTTGTACAATAACAAAGTTTGATGAAGGTATACATGTAAATATCAATTTTGTAAGAATATTCATGCAAAAAAAAATCTAACTTTTATGGTGTTATAAGCGCTCCCTATGAGAGTAAATTGCTATAGTGGTCTTTAGCAATTATTTAGCACTACACCTACGTAATTGTCTCAAATAAATTGATACTGAAGCAGAGAGGTACAAATTACCATCGCTTGGATCAAGCGGGTGTGGACTATGCAAAGCATAGGGCATGACCCATCAGGTTACAAGCAATTCTTCTTTTTATTTATCTCTCTCTCTCTCTCTCTCTCTCTCTCTCTCTCTCTCTCTTTTTGAACTGCATTGAGCCACGCAACCATCGTGAACGGCTAAACGCTATGCGACATAAAATGCTTAAAATTATTTTTAGGCTACGTGATTTCTTGGTTTAAAGCAAGGCTTGAAATAATTTATCGTAATGCCTCTCACAAGGTCCTCCTCTTGTTGGTTAAGAGATAGAACAGAAGCAAATTAGGAACTTTGTGTCAAGGTAGGCTAGTAATGAGCTAAGCTAGGATGGGGCTACCAAAGCCTCACGAGCCATTGCATTGCATATTACAAAAATTTGTGACCCAAATTATTACTACAAAACTGTCTAAAATTATGATAGAGAACAAATGCACTTGGAAGGCTCCTTTGTGGCTTTCTTCGCGGCTTGCCACTCGAAAGGTTTTACTTAGGCAGACCATGAGTTCATGCCAGAGTCCTTACGTAGTATTTTGCTTTCTGATTTTGTTGGTCGCACTCATACAAGCCATCAAGGTACAAAAATAAATAAATAAATGTACCTTGATAGTTTTTCTTTTATTTGAATAATAATGAAAAAAAAAGAGTACCTTAATAGTTGCATATTTTGTTCATAAATTGGGTTCAATCATCATTTTTCTACTTGAACCAATTAATTTATGCCAGATTCAAATTAGTTCATGCAAATTGGCCCACCAAGCACTCGAATGTGTTGGACCCCGTGTTCTCACGGGATTAGATTGTTCTAAGCCTTGAGAGGAGATGCGACCCCAAGGTTGCCGTGATTTTGGCGGGAAACGGAAGAGCCGTTGTCGGACCGCGTCAAACTTGGCGGCGGGGTTCTGCCCGTTGGGAGGATACCTATCTGAGCGAATTTTGGCGGGAATGCCTTGCAAGTGGTATAAGAGGCTTTTTCAGGAGAAATAAGGGATTGGCCCCCGCTAATCTTGTTATTATAACCCATATTTCTCTTTGTAACAAATTATATATTCTTTTCCTCCCTCACTTATTTTACAAAAATTATATTCTACATGGCGTGCGACTATGCATGTTGACGTTCGTTCCTTCAGCAGTGCATCAAAATAAATATTTAATAAATTAAATTTATAGAAACGAGTCATTGTAATTAGCGGCACATACAACAATTTGCTGCATGTAGTATAAAATATAATTCTCTCTTATTTTGAATCAAAGTTTTGATTATTGCATCTAACCCTGATTCTTGAGTAGTTCGGCATTAGGGAGGATTGAAAGTAGACAATTTTTATTTTTCCATGCACACAATTAGACATAGGATCATATACACTGACCGCATTTAATTGTTGGGGATATTCCAAGACTTAAAGAAGAAATGGCCACCGCCCCAAACCTAGTAGGGCAACTATTGTCATAATTGCTGGAATTGGACTATAAACATTTTTAAAAATAGTTTCAACATTTTTCTCTTCTTTGGAACTAGGGTTTGCAATCATGCCAACAATTCAGCCAAGATAATCATAATATTTTTCCAATTGTTAGAAATAACTAATTATTTGCAAAATTTGAATGATACTCATAAATCCAACTGTTTCAGCTCATGCATTCTTGTAACATGCTGAAGCCTCCTTTTATATATATATATATATATATATATATATATATATATATATATATAGTTTGTAGGATAGCTGCGGAACTACTAAATATTAAAATTATTTTTCCTGCAATTGAGACCTTAAGTCTTTTTCGTGTGTCTGCTTGTTGTTTATGATTCACGCTTGGAATCTTCTAATATGCTATAATTTTCTTTTGAGCATCTGATTTCTAAGTAAGTTAATGCATTTCAGTGCAATGACTCTAACCTCTATAATTTGTCAAGGGAATGATGAAAAAAGAAGATTGAGCAATAATACAACAAAATAGAATCCGTTGGGTAGAAGTAATAATCACTATGTTGCTATCTAGGCCATTTATTACTGGAGATGGACACCCTAGCTACATTAATAGCTCATGGTAGCTCTCTTTATCTGTTGGAGCTCCAAACGCTAAGATGGAGACATGTTAGATTTATAATGACATAACCAATGTGAGTTTCCAAACGAGTGGGACAAGCAATGTAATAAACAGGATACATTGATGTAGACTTGATGCTTTTGATGGATCAAATTATAATCTAAGAGTAGGATCACTCTATGACCGATGTCGCATGAAATGTATAAGCACATGAACTCTTGTAGATCATAATATACTTGTAAATATTTGATGAGAGGCTCAAAAAGCATAGACATAACAACATCACTCCAAGTGAAAGCATGCGAGCCAAATATCAGAAAATTACATATTGAAAATCACAAGCAAGGCTTCTGTTGAATTGGAAATCATAGATAATTGAGCTTTATATAGTATTAATATCATATAGTATAAAGTAATTATCTTTTAAAATTAAGGTTGCATGATATATTAATATTTTTTTCAATTATTGTATTTATAAAGTAAAAAAAATTCAATAGCATGCACTCCATTGCCAAAGATTTGACAAACGAAAAATTATACACAATTAGCAATTTTAAAAACTCTCGCACCTTGTTGTTAGTATGATTCATTCCGCAAAATAGCTGGCTTTTGGAGATGAATTTCCGATTGATAGTATTGAAAAAATAAAAAAATAGTAAGAAAAATTTATATTGCATCTACATGCCACCACATTTCAATGTTTCCAAGAATAATATTTTAATTCCGAGCAAAAAAATAATATTTTAAAAAAAATAAATTTTTTTTCCTTATAAATGTGAATTTACCATCCAGTCCCTGGTTTCCAAAATATCGTTCGGATGCGGAAAGTACATCCATCCTTCCGCCCCAATGTCCTTACCCACCTGCACATAAAACCACCATCTTCCTCTCTCTTACATAAGATTTCTCTCTCCTCTCTCTGTCTCTCTCTCCTTTCTCTCTCCCCCCCCCCCTCCCGAGGGGCCTCTTTCTTCCCCCCCTCCACCCTCGTGTGGGTGTCGCTCTTGTTCTCTCTCTCTCTCTCCCTCCCCCCATCTCCTTATCTCTCCTCCCTTGGGACTTTATTTCTCCTGCTTGGTCCAAAATCTTTTTTTTTTCCTGCTTCATTTCTTGTCCAAGATTGCTTCCTTTGGTTCCTTTTCTGGTGCTGTTCCGTCTCCAACATCAAATCTTTCCTGTCTTTCTCCACCATTGTTCCCGCTGTATGAGATCATCTCAGGAGGAGAGGAGTAGATTGGGTGATGGGGAAGTACATGAAGAAGGACAAGATCACAGGGGAGGTGGCGGTGATGGAGGTCCCCCACCAATCCTCCCACGGAGTCCGCACCCGGGCCAAAACCCTAGCGCTCCAGCGCCTCCAGAAGCCCAACCCAGACCCTGCCTCCTATCTCGAGCTCCGAAGCCGCCGCCTCGAGAAGCCCTTCGTCGCCGCCACCGCTAGGGCTAAGGAGGCCTGCAAGGAGAAATCGAGACCTGGCCCGAAGACCAGTTCCAACGTTAGCTCTATGGGGA
Source organism: Phoenix dactylifera (assembly GCF_009389715.1). Taxonomy (NCBI): domain Eukaryota; kingdom Viridiplantae; phylum Streptophyta; class Magnoliopsida; order Arecales; family Arecaceae; genus Phoenix; species Phoenix dactylifera. The sequence continues at coordinate 10,628,660 of NC_052408.1, read as the reverse complement.
GCACCAGCCCTGGCGGCCGGCCGGCGGAGGGCCCAGTGAATTCGGGCTCGGTGGGTTCGGTGTCGGCGACGAACCGCTGGTCGAAGAGGGGAGATGCCTCGATGGAGATCGAGGTGTCCTCTGGGTTGAATGTTATCGAGCCCGAATCTGGCAGGTGCGCTTTGGTCTAATCCTTCCAAATTCATGGTTTCCTTCTTTGCCGTTCTCCCGCTAGGATATGCTCTTGGCTCTAATTTTATTTTTTTTCTTTTTATTTGGTCGCTTCTGTGAGATAACTCTGATTCAAAATCGTATTTTTAGGGCATCATGGGTTTCTCGTTTTCTTAGCGGGGAAGCCAGATGCTGGAAAACATGACTTTCTGTTTATTCTGTCCCTTTTTTTTAAGTCATTGTTTAGGGATTTTAAATTTCACTTGCATTGATTGAGGGTTATATTAGATGTGCAAATTTTATTTTTTCCTGTGTGTTTTCTCTGTTTGATTTTCAGGATATTATGAAAAAAAATCTTTATTAAATCACTATTTGGTTCTCCGAAAAAGACCCTTTTCTTTGTTACTTTACTTTTTTCTTTTTTTTAAAAAAAGAAAAAACCCCTTTTCCCCGCGCCCGTTTCTTTGTTCTACCGAAAACCGCTCGCATGAGAGTTCCTTCCGCGACTCTGTTAATGTCAAAAAGGAACTCCTTTCTAAAATCAAAGCTTACTAGTTACTATTATTTTTCTCTTGTGTTATTGGCTTCTGATTTCTAGGCTATCTTTTTTTATTTCTTTCTGGTAACATAAGACTGCTCTGTTACTGTTGGAAATCAGGCTCCTCGGAGACTACAGAGTTCTTTGTAAACGTTTCAACTATTACTTTTTGCTTCATTCGTTGTTATTTGACTCATCTGGATTGCTTCTCCACCATGGATACTACACATATTGTTTCTTTATTGCCACTATTATCTTCAGAATTTTTTTTGAGCATTCATTAATAGATAAATTTATAATAAAATGTGAGAGATTTTCTGCTAGTTTTGTGAAATGGGTATTGAAGGGACCTCTTTCTTTGAGTTGCCATGTGGGCTTACCATATTCGACAATACCTGAATTGAATGCCCTTTTTCTTTCCCAACTTGATGCTAGCCATTTATATCAATTCATTGTTCTTGCGCTTTTGAGATGTATGCCAGTTACTCTGGATATATATGTATAAGTATATGTATATATGTATGTGTATATATGTTTATGTATACTTTTATACATATATATTATGTCCTGGATTTGTATAGACATGTACTCATCTTGGTTAAGTGGTACGGTTGTTTTCTGCTTCGTGGACAAGCTTTAGTGATTTTATTTGGTTTCCACTGACTTGAGATTCCTTATAAATATTAATTAATGTCTGAATTTGGTTAAAGCATGACGTGGGTCATGGGTAACCGCTTTTGGTGGTGGGTGTCACTCTGCCATATTTTGTTTCATATTTTTTCTCTTATTTCTCGACATAAGTAGGTTGCTTGAAGTTTGTTAGTATTTCAAAGTATGCAAAGCTGAAGGTAATGTGCATTTTGTTTATTTTTTTGTGCACCTTTTGGGTTCCTATATTTTTCCTTTATAAAAAAGGTGATCTAGGGACCATTTTCAGGCCACAAACCTGTGTGGATTCTGCGTATATATTATGGTAAAGGATCTAGAGAAGTGTGACGAGAATTGGATGATCATCATGGAAACCTCGCTGAGTGCTGGAGCTACTTTTAAATTACTGATACTCTTTTGAATGTTGCTGATAATGATAGTTATTAGTGTCTGTTGCTCAACCATTTTTTTCTTGGCGTTTGTGGTTCATTTTCTTTCTTTTTTCTTTGGTGGGGCTATATGATGTTGTTGCTGAGCTATCAGGTGCCAGCAACATCCATTATTATTATTATTATTATTTGGATTCTTCTAGGACTCGTCTGATTATGATCACAGGGCTGTCAAGTGGGACATTCAGATCTGGTAGACAGCCATTTGTCGGGATGACCTGCCAGTAGATGTTGGGTCCATATGTTGTTGTCTGTTGTGGTTAGATATACAAATAATCAGTGTATGCTTTTATGCTGTGCAATTGATGTGACCATGTCCCTTATTAGGATTGAATGAGAAAGGAGATTGCATGACATCAACCTCATACGGTTGCACTATAGGGATTAGCTCCTCTCCTCCTCACATCTTAACAAAAAATTATTGATTGTGCATTTTTTTATCTACGAGATCGATCTAGCTAAGAACATGTGATTATTACCTGGCGGTTTTTCAGCTTTCCGAGTGAACAAGGGAAAATTTTCAGAAAAGAATGTTTCTCTACTGTAGCAAAAATTTGAATTTTTTTCTTTTTTCCTTTTTGGAATAATAAATTGTTGAAGTTTATTTCTTTCTGGTATATTTTATCAAATCCAATTCTTCATGCCTCTTATAAGTCTCTCTGTTTGTGCTGTTTTCCAAATTTTAGGTGACTTTTAGGACATGCTTATGTAAATATTATTTCAAAATTCTTACAAGTTATTCTGAAAGAAATTTTTTAAAAAGAAAAAATGCAGAGGATTTTATCTGCTAATGCTTGGCTGCTGGAATGCCAGAGAGACAACACCTTGCAGTTTGATAAGGAATCCTGAATCTATGGAGACCCCCAGCTCCACAAACAAACCAACTGAATCAACCGCCATCAGCAGGAGGCTGCGGAAATCAGTACATGGAAACATCCCGACCGCCCTTGAAATGGAAGAATTTTTTGCTGGAGCTGAGCAACCCCAACAGAGATTATTTAAAGAGAAGTATATAATTCCTCAATCTTTTCTCCTTTTAAAATGTTAAATTACAAATCATATAACTCCAGTTCTCATGTTTGTCATCTTTAAGGAGACAACAGAACTGTGAAAAAGAGCAGATTGATGAGTTGAGCTCATTTGGTTGGATATATTTGACCAAATCTAGTAAGATTTAGTTTTCTAATACAGTAAAATGACTCTCACTTAAATATTGAACAAAGCATGTCAACATGGAAGACAATATTGTTGGATAATAAGAAGAGGATGGTGATCTCAGGCTTGCAAGCTAATATGATTCATTAAGTTGGTTTCCAGTTGGTTAATTTCACTTAACTGTTGTTTTTGTTTCTAATGTTGTCAGTTACAATTTTGATCCTGTAACCGATCAACCACTTCCTGGCCGATATGAATGGATGAAACTGGACTGATAGACATGGAAGCTGATCCTGTGTCTGCCTGCATCTTCTCCATTCATCTCTGACCAGGACTGTCAAATGCAGATGCAAAGAAGAAACCAAGTGCAACAAGACCCGGTGCTTAGTTTATTTTCTGTAACATATAGAACCTATCAGTTCGAAGTGAAAGGGGACCAAAATGGAAAAAGTAGTCATAAATCCAAAACCTTTCTAACATAACATTTAGGGGCTGACAGGGGTCCATCAACTTTTCAGTTTTCTGATAACACCAGATATGTATCAGACTTTTGTGGCTTTGTGGGGTATATAGGGAGTTGTACTTCAATTTGTATCTTGTGCATACAGGAACTGATGAAACTGGATGTCTCTTTGGGAATAAATTTGGCCCCATTTGCACCTTGTCTTCTATCTCAGAAACATCTCCACTGTCTAATGTGTTGTTTGCCATTTTTCAAAAAGTTCTCTTTATCTTTCCAATAGGTTCAAGTGGATGTGATGAGCCCATGTGTTGCTTGTTGGGTTTCTGCAGTGATATCTGACTCTCCTGTGGTCAGATTTGCTATATTACTATGTTGGCATAGTATTTGAGTATCTGATCTAAGAGTTCTTTTTCTGTTTTTTTTTACTTACGGTAACTCTTATTGTTTATGTAGTTGAAGAGCTTGTAGTTGAAGAGCTTGGATGGCAGCTATGAGGTGGTAAAAGCTTTTCTATCTGTGCCAACTCTTTGTGGTTTCTTAGAGGGCTTGAATTGAAGGTAGTCTGAGCTTCTTTATATATATATATATATATATATATATATATATATATATATATATATTGGGAAATATGGACTTCTTTGTATTAGAGGGACTTGACACATCCAATGAGATAAATTCTCTCAGTAGAAATATTTGATGATGGCTGTGAACTCATCTATAATTTAAAAATCTAACTTAGTACTTTGAAATTTTCAATCATATAAATAGTTAAGCTTTGGTTTCTTCCTTAATAAAAAAACTATATATTGGCTTCTCTATTCCTATCTAGAGAAGCAAGAGGAGCTTTGCAAGGTGGAACTCAAACTAGACCCCACATTTGATCTTGAAGGCGCATTGAGCTTTTTGCATCATCTATTTCATGCTGCAAATTAGTGATTTTAAATTTCATATACTCTTCATTAGATTCTCTCAATTAATCGTTTAGCAAAAAAGCTCTTAATGTTTTTTTTTAATAAAATCACTACTTTTTTCTGCAAAGCCTAGCAAAAATATTTTTTTCCAACTAATAGGTGAATATTTCTCATTTATAGACAAATAAGATAAATAATAATTATCTCTATTTATGTTTGCTGCATGTTCTTTTAGCTACTCTTTTTCAGCGTGCCTTAACCTTTTTTTTTTTTTGGTACGAGTGAATGACTTGTTGGCTGGTACATACGGGTGCAACTAGATTTGTAGAAGCTGTTTGCGTCCTTCCAAGTTCTCCGGTCATCTCTATCCAGCATTAAAGGAGGAGTGTTTGCAAAAACTAGTTCTGAGGATGCTATTTGTAACATAACAAGCTTGTCAGTTAATCCTAAAAAGAATAACAAAGAAAGAATGAAAAAAAGAAGAAAAGGAAAACAGCAATATCAAATAAAGAGAAATCTTATTTAAATCTTGCATAGTTAAGATTGGATACAAGCTAGAGTGATAGACTTCTGAGATTTTCAACATAAATAAATGTATCAAGCGTTTAGATCACGCCATACATGATAGGAAGTATGTATGTCCGTTATAATTTGTAAACCAAGAGGCCGGTACAAATGAAAGGCGGCAGGTCCATGGCAGTGGAGATATAACCCATGAGTACTACACTATCAGGTGATGGTTTTTAGAAACTCAGGTGTAATATAATGCTGAATCTTAGTGCAATAGTTTTTAGCGCCTTTATGCGAGTTTAGTTATAGGACAAATGAAAAAAAAAAGGAGTCATTTACGAGTTTTTGTTCTCTCGAGCATTTCGTCGAATAGATGATGTGCTTCGCTATCCTACTACTCTTCGCAACGTCTTCCTCCCTCTCAAGTCAGCGATAGGCAAGGAGAACAGCGACGAGGACGGAGTGGGGGGGGGGGTTCGCCGGAGCTCCGGCAGCCAGAGGAGCAGAAACGCGGACGCAGACCAGTTCTCTAACCGTCCGGCATAGGGGACCCTGTTTCTCATATAAAATTACGGTACGGACATCTGCGTATATAATTCTATGCGGATTTGCTTCCGCATAACATTTATATGGGACCTTTGTACATTCGTACGCTACATAAAACCTTGTGTGCGAATCGCCGCATATATAGGTTTATGCCGCTTTACCCCACATAAAACGTTTATGCGCTTGCTCGTGGATGAAATTTGTATTGTCGGTTTCATCATTCATGGTAGGCAAACAGTAAACTCCCGTACCTGTTGTGGATACAGGGGCAAATGTCCGCGTACATTTTTCTATGCCGATTTATTTCCATATAAGAATTCCGTGTGCTCGTCCGTACGAGATCATTGTATAAATGTTATTTTTTGACGTGCATCCGCGTAAGATGCAATTTTTTTTTTTTTTATATAAAACACTACAAAGAGTCAAATATTAAATTAAATTTTAATAATTTAATAATTTTGTAATAATAAATACCCTCCGTAAAGCTTGTGAAGACATCACAATTACTTGTAAATTTGAGAATCCCAAAGGAAGAGCAGATGGAGGATTTCACTCCCACATTACATTTGGTTTGGGCTATTCATACCACAAATATGTCTCTACAAAAGCTTTTTTTTTTTTTTTTTTTGGTAAATCGGCTGCTCATATTAATCTCATATGAGCACAGCCAGCTAAATCACTAGAAAGTAGACAGCACAATAGCGGGAGAACATAAGTATGCCCAGTGGAGAAGATCTTTTTTGAATGGTAGGCAGCAAAAGAGGTGATATAATTAGTAGTCCTATTCGCCCGTATATGGCCTGGAAGGCACAACACTCTCTGCAAAGACTTCTTCAAAATCGAGATAGGTGGGCCACTTAATTCAATAAGTCGTTGGGGTCGGTGGTGGGCTTCTCCCCTTGGATTCCTTCCAGGATGCCCCCGCAAGGCAAGAAAGAGGCCTGTTGGCCTCCATGTGATTCTGACACAACTTGGAAGTTTGTATCGACAGGTAAACCTCCAGTCACCGTCCGCTGCTTTAAGAGACGTGTATGCGAGAGAGAAGCATTACCAAATACTCAGCAAATTATAGTTTAGTTTCAAATTTTATGGATCGAACTAGTTGGTCAATGAAATCTAGCTACGTGTATCCTCCTCTCTTTTTAATTTGTGCTCTCTTTGGTGGCATGTCATTGTACATGGCTACATGCCATTCATCAGTCGCTTGTTCTTTACATTTTAAATTTTATGGGCAAGATACATGTTTGAACTGACAATATTGTTAATCTATTGAGTTGGTGGAAGAGCCAAAATGAAAACAAAATTTAAAAGCACATCACTCTGCTCTGCAATATATGCAATTCTAAAATCGGTTTCTGATATGTTCTTATAGCTGTTGCTGCCATCCATGCATGCATGTCTATGGGACTTACTTTTATGCTTTGGTGTAAATGGTATCGGTATTCTATCATGAATGCTTTTCTTCTAAGTTTGATGACATTAAGTTTTGGTATCATTAGAACTTCACTCATCATACCAATTCCAAGTTATAATAATGAATGAAGGAAATGAACGTCACTCCTTGCACATCATTACTACCCAACTGTCTTCTACACTCCAGCAATAAATTTATCGCACTCATACCACCTACATCAGGGAAAAATTTGGAAGCAAAGAGATGGGTTGCCATTACAAAAATTCCATATCTTATTCATCACAGCTTATAACCTATTTAAATAATATATTTTTTTGTACATTGGCTGCTTATGCTAATTCGTATAAGCACTGCCATCAGAGTCAAAGAAAAGAAAACGACACAACGGTGGAGGAACCTATGCAAACCGAATTCAAAAAGTGTCTCTCGGACATGATAACTTTGGCAACTATAACCATAGCATGCACAGAGGAAAGACAATTATACAATGATCTAAGTGTCTAGACTAGTAACCTTAAATAATAAAATATTCTGGTGCCATATTCTTCTACCCTAATCAAGGTATATGCGTTCCCTGTACGGCTACTCTGGCCATTTTAAGCTGAGTCACGCTTTTTAAAAGAAAAAAAGGGGGGAAAAAAGTCGCTACCATCCTCATAAAATTCCCTGGGGGATTCTTGCAACAAGACCTAGACCTAGGCCATTTTGGTGCTAGAGTCGGTTTGACCAAATCCAGGGAGCGTCAAAATAATCTCCGACCTCAGCCGACAAGTTAACTCCGTAAGTCAACGGACCAACCATAGCCATGAGTGATTTGGTCTTTGTACACAATTCGCATGGGAGCACCGACAATATAAATTATTGTTCGAATGTTAAGACATACATACCTGATGATGATACATCCCCATTCGAACACATATAAACACCTCCGAACGCCTCTTTCTTTCTCCTCTCTCCGCGGGCCTCGATTTTGGTGTCCTAAACCCTCGTGGTTTCGATCGGAGAGAAGGGTTTTGGCGACGATGGAGGGAGAGAGGAGAGCGGAAGCGGGGAGTTCCTCCGCCTCGAGAACTCTCAGGGACGTCCTTGCGACTGCGACGGGGAGCGGTGATGATGCCTTGGTTGATGAGAAGAACGCCGAGCTCGATGAGGAGGAAGTCGAAGGAGAGGAGGACGAGGAGGGCGCCGCCGATGGATTCGTTCCCGGGCCTTTGATCCCTCTCAAGGAACAGCTGGAGAAAGATAAGGTCTTGATTTCAGTCTCTTCTTTTACCTCTTGTTCTTGACATTTTTTCCTTCTTTTTCAAGATTCGGGATGTGGTTTACTGCCAAAGATGCGATCTTTTTTCCAGATCAATTTGATATATGCTGTACTTTGGATCTTTGTTTTTGATCTTTTTAGTTTTCTTGGATTCTTGGTCGGTTTTGACGTTGTGTGTTGTGAGGTGGTGGGTTATTTTGGTTTGGTTTCGTTCTAGGAGATGTCTGTTATCTGATTGATCCTGTGGGTTTCAATCTCTTTGTCTATTTCTAAGAATTTTTCTTTTAGGTCCTTTTTCCATGTTTGTCTTAAAATTTGCGGCTTCTCCACAATCTGTGGTTCATATTGTGGTTATTATAAAATGTGTTATCGAGTATAAATTGATTTGAGCTGGGGGCTCTATTGCAATTTGCTGCACTGCTCTTTGATCTGTTGCAATGTATAATTTCTACATTCCAGATAGAAAATGCTAGATGTTGAAAGGCCCCTTCTCTCTTGAATGGGTTCCTTGTGGTCGTTAATAACCTAGTCTTTATTTATCAATATCTTAGTCTCTTCTCTAGCTAATGACTTAGCATATATTCAGCAGTACTGGTTTTATATTACTTAGCTTTGATGCTTGTGTCATTGCTTTTTTAATGCACTGCAGATTTTAATGCCTTGAGTTGTCGAAGGTAGATTTTTTGTCTGAGTTTTGCTTGATAGAGTCTAAATCTATTTAAAGAGGGTACAATAATACAAGTTGACTGATTCCAATCACTAGATCACATTTGCCGGTGAACAAACTATAGTAGGAAGGAAAGGCCAGATTCCTACTTGGCCAGCCCACAAAAGGACATAATCATTGATAAAAGTAAAAAAATAGCGATGGAAATTTCTGATATCTCCTGTCGCTGTAACATTGTGCTGACCAGATGGTGCTTCTCTTCCTAGGAGTTTATGTCTGGTTGGTGTAGAAGGGTCTTAATGATCGGTCACATTGTTTGTCAAGATCCCATATGTCACTTCTTTATTGTTCTTCCTTTACTCAGTCATTGTAAATCCATAATGAACTAATGTGTTGTGGTATGATCATAATATTTGAGATGCTCTTCCCTCAACCTTCCTGCCTCGCTTAATGATTCTAAATGAATTTTTAAATAATAAAGAGAAATGCCTACAGGAATTTATCTTACTTTTGTGCAATAACATTTAGTGCTTTATGCTATTTTATTGCCTACCAAAAAAACTGATTTAATTTAAAAACATACCTTTTTTTTCTTATCAGCTAATTTCTTTTTTCTCCGCAAACATCATCAAGCTTCAAGAAGGAAGCAGCTCGAAAAAGAGCCAGCATCGAGGAATAGAAGGGAGAACCCCCAGCTTACGTACAACCTCCTTGATAAATAAGTAGTAGCTTTTGACCATCATTCTCTCTCATACCACCTCTCCTTCTAGGGTTCTTGATAGCATAATTCTTCAGATGATGCCATTTTGTGCATTGTTGAAATTGTTCTATTCTTTCCTTAAAAACACATAATGAACCAATCAGTATAATTATCTTTCCTAACATTGCGAAGATGACCTTGGAAGATTCTTCTTTAACTACTTGTTGATCTTGAATGTGACCATAACTATGAAGGTGCTTCCAATCAGCTGATATGTTTTACCACATTTGATGATCCATATCACTCTAATAACTCCACTTGTTGTTAAAGTAACATCTCTTGATATCTGATGCATTGGTTGATATTTGTTTTTCTAGGACATATTCACCCTAGTTGGGGTGAAGTTGAATTGTTGTGTATGTAATGCAACTGTTTTGGCCAATACATACCGCACTGGCCTTGTGCTGATATCATTGGGGCCGGTATGCACCAATATTGGGTGAACGAGGCCCGTAATACCCATATTGAGCCATCTAGGCTCTGTCCTGCTTTGTACACTTTTTTCTTTCTGCTCATTCGTATTGACACATAATCGAGGTGTATCGAGGCTCACCATCCCATATCAAGGATCATAGAGTAGCAGCTATTCATCAATATGTGTCTGATCCTTTAGATTTGAATTCTCGGTCAGAGTACACAGAGTTCTGACGGATCTGCTCATTTATTTGTCCGCACATGATGATAAGTTGAATTAATATGTACTGGCATGATAATGATTACCAAATCTGGAAGCTGTATATGATCATAAATATTAAATGTTGCTTTCGTCTTTACATTTGGAAGCCATGGCCCGAAAATGTCGCTTATAGTAAGAAAAAAAGCAGGGCAACAACTATCAATTTAAAAAATGAGATCAAATGGCAGACAATTAGGGGGGACAGGATCTTTCTTAGAGAAATCCTCTGTGATGTTTATTGAACAGTTCAATAACTGCTGGCTGGGTTTTATCCGGATCACTTTACTGGGCAAAATGCGACTTTTGGTAGGTCAGCTTTGTTTTTAAACACATCTTAATAAACTGTTTATAGATTTTTGTTCTTATAGAAGGTGCTATAGTTAAGTGTCCCGCTCCAAATATGGTAGATTTAGTTGCTCAGTAGGCTTTAACATCCGGGTAGGGGCTGGCGTTCGGGCGGGGCCCTAGTCAAGGGCTGTGACAGTTTCATGTTTCGATATGGCTGAAAATTAATGTGCGTAATAATATTCTTGTTTACCAGGTGTATCCCGTAAACTCTAATAATCCAATTCTACATTAGGTTTGAGGTTCGCCTTTAATTAATAACTAGAGCATCTTTCCCATTGCCCTGATTCATCCAAATGTCAAATCAACAACCCGATTTATCTCTTTCTAGATCCGAGTCAAAATTGCATTGACATTACAAACTATGTGAGTAGAGAATCATCAACCTTTGCCAGCAATTATGCTACCAAGATACACATCAAAATAGCAAGATGGACATGCAATATCTGGAATATCCTCATAGTGGAACAACTAAATCTGATCCAAGATTTTCTGGATTGGATTGAAGTATGAGTAATCTAGAGGGCAAAATTGTTACACACATATTCCTCTTGAATATCTAGAGATCTGTGCCCTATAATTCCAAACTGTCGAAACTTGCAGGAGGAGCATCCTGAAGATGTAGAAGTAACAACCAAGGTTCTTAAAGATCCTCAGTGATTGCTAGAGGAATTTATGAAAAGCAAAGCAACCATCAAAATACCCGAATCTTGAAGAAGTGGCATGGTCAGCTATCAGATTTTCATCAATTTCCCCCTAATTTGATAAATACACTGGATTAGTTTGCTTGTTTCTCTAGTGATCAATAGAGGAAGATACTTTGATGACACAAACTAACTGATTTGGCAATCCAGCAATCAATCATGAGGCACTGTATGATAAGTCATAGTCACTTGCAAAAATCATGATGATGGTGATAGAATTTAGGCTGATACAGATGGATCTTGAGTGTGAGAATGGTGCGGCATAGGCAAGAGTTTCTGCAAGAATTAGATTTGTAGCATGATGTTTTTCTTTTTCCTAAATAGGGAGGATTCAATAGCTATAAACAATAATTGTATGATTTACATAACTACCTGAATCCCCACATCTCAATTTAGTAAGGTTGGAGACTTGGAGGCAGTGAGATGTAGGCCACTTGGGTTAGGGTTGTGTACAAGCAGTGGCAGGCAAAAAAGATTAAGATTTCTTATTCTTCGAAAGTTCTGGATGCTTGCTGTCCGGGACTGAGAAAAAGGCAGATCTGAAATACATTCCAGTTTTAGTGGGGAAAGAGAGTTCGTGTATTAATCCCTAAGGTTTTGGGAGGTCTCAAAACATAGGCAAGAGTTTCTTGGGTTAGAAAAAATATCAAACTCGGTAAACTCAATATCAAGACTGGTTCAAGGAGATTAGAAGAAGTGAAAACTATGTTTTTTGTATCAGATCAAGATCGAGCGCAGCAGAAATCTGATCATGCTATGCGATAATTCAGTAGTCAAGTAACTTGACAACGGAATTGAGAATGATGAAATTCTAATAGATCAGATTTTAATAACATGAAAGGATCAATCTAAATAGTTCAGCAAAGAAGAAGAATAGGAGCAGAAATATATAAGACAGAGAGAATAGCAGAAAATGGAAGAAACAAGACAAGAGCAGAAAAAGCAACCGTTCCAGGCCTCCCCTTAAATTTTTCAATCAAAATTCCATGTACAATCTGTTGGACACCTAATGCAGTCCATATTATAAAGCCAACTATTGTTCCTTCCTATTTTGGAGTTTTAGACTCCTAAAATATTAGGACTCTAATGAACTATGCTGATAAGGGAAATAAAAGAACTTCTGTTGGCATCACTCTTCGTGGTAATGTACCATAAATAGTTCCAAAGAGTAACCTTTTTATTTAACATAAAACTAACTAAAAATAAAAGATGAAATCCATAAACAAACTAAGAAGCAATCAAATAATACCGTTGGATGAAGTTGCGGTGACCTCTTGTCTCATGGTTGTTCACGGTAGCAGGATGGGGCACTGAAATGACTTGATAGCCATCTGATCATGCAACTCAGCCCTTTGTTGCTCATAACAGTGATAAGGGTGCTTATATACTGAGATTTGTACCCATTGCATCCACCTTTAGGCCATAAAAGCCTCTCTTCAATAGCAATTGCATCATAATAACTATAAAGGGAAGAAAGAGATATCACGAGCACAAACAGAAGGTGAAGGAAAAAAAAAAAACAGGCAACCACCTCAGTTTTTATATTCCTTTTCTTTTAGGGAGTCATGAACAGCATGCGGTTTTGTAAAGGTTGAATATGGTCTGATTTTGTTCCATATTGGAAAGCAAGGTATCTTTGGCTTGTTAATAGGTTTTAAAAGGTGATTGCTAAAATTCAGTTTGCTACAATGATGTTGCTGGAATGTTCTTTCTTACATTTTAGCTTAAAATTTTTATTAGTTTCATATAACTCTAGTATCAATTCTTCATCATTGATGGCGTATATCATGTAACCCACCAAAAAAGCCTACCATATTAACACTGCCTATTCAGACCCTCCCACTCATTATCATCAATTTTTGTTATTTTTCTTGGATACTTTCTTGATTACCTTGCATGGTCTGTGGAATACCAAAGGTCAAGGTTGTGTTGTCTGTCAAGCCCTCCATCTTTGGACCATCTGGCAGTTTTTGGCACTTTGCCTAATATCTCAATCCATAGTTGCCTAAAATTCAAAGAACAGTATTTGTTTGTGTTCCATGGTCTTAGAACCCTACTCTTGATCCCTTGGGTTGCAAATGAAGGGATGTATATCTACTCAAACAAATAACTAAAAAAGAAAAAAAAATCTGGAAAATCTTAAATATACATAGTACAATAGCATGCTTATATTTGATGGAGAAACAAAATTTTTTTAGTGTTAGATCCCCTAGTTGCCCAAAACCCTGATAGTAGTAATTGTTTGTGTTCTACAGTCTAGAATGTCGATTCTGTCCATGGATCCATCAGGTTGCAACTCAAGGGATATCTACATGTTCAAATAATCATTCTACACAAAGACTTTTTGAAAGAAACAATAAACAATTCCATAAAAGGTATCTAATAGATCTATCCAAATATCCAATGGGAACCAAATATTTTTACTATTCAAATCACAAAAGAATTCATATGCCAGATTATATATTGAAGACAATAAATTAATAAATAAAATAAGCTGGCTGCCTATTATACAACTCAGGCTCCGCAAACCCTTTCAAGCTTCTAACAAGCTTCTTTTGCAACATATCCATCATCACCTAGGAAAACTGCACCAACAGTGCATTTTAAGAGAGTTTGCAAGTGGAAGATGTTTTGAGAGAGGGCCATGTGAGGGTTCTCTCCTTCCTTTGGTCTCCAATATCTCCCCTTCTTCTTCTTCTTCTTCTTCTTCTTCTCTCTCTCTCTCTGTCCTACTTTCTCTTCCTCTCTTTCTTTTCCCTCTCATCTATCTCAGCACATGATGGTTGTTTTGATGAGACCCTTGACATACGGTTCATGTTTAGAGCCATGTGGAGCTAAATCTTCCTAAAATAGACTTTATAATTGATGCCTGCATTTTGATATTAACACTATTATCTAGATAGTTTGATGTACTCGCTAACATATATGCATTGAAAATTGGATTCATGAAGCAACTTCCTCCTCTTTCTAGACTATAGGAAAATCTTACTACATATGGGTAGTGTGTCACTAGGGAGCAAGGTCTGCAGAGCCGGTATTGAAAATTGTACTAATATCTATTGGTTTAGTATGGCACGGTCGGCTCAGTATGGTATGGTATGGCATGCACGTTGTACTGAGATAGGTTTCTAACACTTTTTTCTCACTCCTAGTCATGATACAACCTGAAACTAGGTGGTATAGGTTGGTACTGAGTCGTTCTACTCTATTTGGACCATTGTGAACCGATTTGACTCATATACCGAATCAAACTTCAGTACCGTATCGTTACCTAGCGAGTATGATACAGCATGGTTGGTGCAGGGCGGGACGGGTCGGTATGGTAGACCTTGCTGGGGAGGAATAAAATTACTTACTAATAGTTAATGCATCTCTTACATTTGTTTTCCTCCTTTATGAAGTGGACTTTCGCATTTACAGGACAAATTTAAGTGTCATCTTATCTTCAATTAAAATCCTGTGTCCTGCAGGATGACGAAAGTTTGAGGAGGTGGAAAGAGAAGCTGCTTGGTTGTCTTGAGGGAGAATTTAATGGTCAGTCTTACCGTTTTTCTTACTCGCTAATTTAAATTTTTGCCATGGTCTTGCTTTTAAAACCTGTCACCTTTTTGCAGGCCAAATGGAACCTGAAGTTGCATTCCACTCCATAGGAATTGTTTCTGAGAGCTGTGCTGAAACTATTACACCCTTACCGGTGGCAGAGAATCAAAGCCGTGTCCTATTTATTCTCAAGGAGGGATCACAATATCGTCTCAAGCTGACTTTCAGTGTTAAACATAACATTGTATCTGGCTTAACTTACTCGAACACAGTCTGGAAGAAAGGCCTCCAAGGTATGTTTTGTTACATTGACTTTTGGATGAGAAAAACCAAACCGATGACAGAACCCTAGAATTTCCTGCTCCATAGTTATAACAAGCTTGACATTCATATCCATTTAGTTGAAAATGCATGCCATCATAAAGTGAATACTTGATGAAATCTAGCTTTTGGAGAATTAAGGAAATGCAACAAACATCAGAAATAAAGAATAAGTCCGACATTTGATGTGATCTGCTAACTTAGAGGACTTTCTTGTGCTTGTTTCTTAAATAATTTAATGAGAATTATGAATTGTGATGAATCAGTCAAATATTAGTTGTATGTCACTGGCTTCACATTGTTTCTTCTCATTGGGGTAAATTTGTCGAGCCCTCCTCTTTAACATTGCTTTTATTTTATCTGTTTTCTGTGCCCACTTTTATATCTCGGATCAGTTTTGACCATCCAATTATAGGGCCATACATCGTATCAGTTTTCCTATAGTAGCTCTATGCTTGGAGCGTGGAACTATGACCCAAATTTAAGGTCCCAAAGGAAGATTTCCAGGATTCCCTTGTTATCATGTTTTCAGAAACGAGCGGTGAATGGAAGAGTTTTCCACTCTTTAGATAGCATCACGACTACTTCCTCCAATGAGTTACAGGTAGGACGTGAGTGGTTCATGGCAAGAATGTATTTGAAGATACCAAAACCTTCACTCTCCAAGTAATAGGTGCGGAAAAACAACTCGCTTCTATGGTTGAGCACCCTAATTTCATTTAGCAACTTACTGTTTCCCGACTAGTTTTTGACTTATCAGAAGAAATATAAACTCAGCTGATTTTCTCTATGCATATACCAGGTATTCTCTAATCAGAACCTGATGAAGGTGGTAATTGCAAAGTTTAAGCTTGACTAACAACCAACAGGCTGCAGATTAGTTTATTACCTAGTTCATTCTGTTCTATGCTTAAGTCATGGAGAATTAATAATTCATGACGATCCATTTGACATTTTAGTTTGCCTTTTCATTTTCCTTTTAGGGAGATCTAACAAATCATCCATAAAAAAAAAAATAAATCAATTCAATTAGGTGAATGATGTTTTCGTGTCTTTCAGTAAAGAATGAAAGAATAAGGACTGCATGATAATCCTTCTACATTTTGTGGGTAGTTTAACTGGTGATTTCCTGCAGCAATAGTTGTATACTGTTCGTTTCCAATTATGCACCCTTATGCATGGCGATATGATCGTAGTCTGGTTAAGAATAT
This sequence comes from Phoenix dactylifera, assembly GCF_009389715.1. NCBI lineage: Eukaryota > Viridiplantae > Streptophyta > Magnoliopsida > Arecales > Arecaceae > Phoenix > Phoenix dactylifera. Next base: position 10,612,391 of record NC_052408.1, on the reverse strand, counting down.
CGCTATATCTGCTTTCTGTCATAACTGGTTGAGCATTACAATTGAAACCTGAAAATCTTGAGAATTAATAGCAAACGAAGAAGCAAACACAAATATTCGGTCCATGGTCTCTCTGTTGGTGATATTGTGTTTGCAACTGATAGTTATGATTTCCATATATCTTTGACATTAATTTATCTTAGCCAGAGAATGGTTGCATGTGCTTCATGAATTTATCTCTGCGCATGGTTAGTCTAGGCTAACTGGAGTCTCTTTTCTCATCTTTAATAACTTTTAATTGGGCTTTGCCCAATTATTTTTTCACAAAAATTAATGAATTATACTTCTACCTTCCTTTTTTTACCCTCTCAAAATTTCAGTCGATCAAAGGAAGGGAATGCTCGGTACTTTTGCTCCTCAGCGCGGTCCCTATGAACATTTGCTCGAAGAAGAGACTACTCCATCCGGTTCGCTCGCTCGTGGAATCTACTCAGCAAAACTTAAGGTACATACGATCAAATGGGTATCCGGATGCAAGCTCCCAAATTATCAACTTGGTTTCTGGCTACCATTTTTCAGTCCTTGTTTTTTTTGTCAGTTATCTGGAATCTTATATCTGGTAACTGAAAACAAAATATATCCTGCATGGTACTACTGATTTTGGTTTCTCCGGCTGATTGCAGTTTGAAGATGATGACAAGAGATGCCACCTGGAACTCGACTACTGCTTTGAAATCAAGAAGCGCTGATCATATATTTCTCAAAATCAAACAAAACTAAAACTGAATGAAAGCAGCTGTGCAATGCAAATATACTCTTCTTCGAGCTCCAGAATGTTTTTTAACAGTGGCAAAAAAAAAAAAGAAAACTGGTTTTTAAAGAGACTATACCTTAGTGCATCAGTTCCAACATCTCCGCTCCAATCCAATCCCAGAAAAGCCGATGAGGAATTAGACCAGGGCCTGTCTATGTTGTTTCCGTTATGCTTATCTTATGCTGTTATATTCTTTCCGTTTTACTAAATTCTCAATTGCAATCAGAATATCATTGTGAGAAATAATAAATTCGGTGCCTTGGCAAAACCAAACAGAAAACCAACAGCCTGTAGATTTTGGAACATGGTTTACGTGGGGTCAAAAAGCTTAATAAGATAGGACAAGATTAAAATTGAGATGAAATCCATGCTGAGACAAGACCGGGGCTGAAAGAAGTGATCGCTGGGAGAAAAAAAAAAATCATATGGCACCGGTTGCTTTGGTGGGAGTATTCACCTTCAGCAGCATATATATTACAACATTTGTGGCTTGGAAAAGAATATAGATCATGTTCTTATAGCAACATCAACTTGGAAATATGAGGACCTTTCAGTTGATATCAACTTTGATTCCATAGACTCTCTACCGGGATATGCGGCGGATGCTTGTCTTACTAAATTTAAATCTATTATATCTTACTATGGATGGATGCTGTGGAACTCGAGAAATGCTAGGCTTTTTCAAAACTCAAATTTCTAAACTTAGGTAGCTAGCTTTATTGGCAGTCAATCGGGCATTAAAATTGTACCAGTCATCGAAAGTGAGACAAACTAGCCTGCAAATTGGCTTGCTATTTGGAACATTTTCAAATATGATTTTCATTAGCAATTCTTTTTTCCCATCTTGATTTCTCCCCATTGTTACAGTATGACATCATGCGTATAAGCTATTTTTGTTCCTTGTAAAAACTCTCAAAGCTTTTGACCTCCTGATTATTTTTTTTTCAAGGAGAAAATCTCACTGTTTTTTTTTTTTTTAAAATTTTCCAGACCCAAGTAGAATCAATTGCTGCCATATCAGCTCGATGGCATTATTATCCACCAACAAAATTAGTTTTACAGTGATGTTTGTAAAAATAAAATAGATTTCCTAAAATAAGAGCTCTTCATCGAGAATAAAGAATTTTTGTAAATAAAAAATAATTAAGAATAAATAGGAAGGAAGGAAAGAAAGGAAAGAAAGGAAAAAAAAGAGGAGGGCCTCTTCCATCATTATGGTCACCGTGCCACCACGGAATGGGATTAGCCATCAGTCCAGCTCAAGATCAGGCGGGTTCATCATGAGCCATGCCATCATCGCTTCGGCTTCCGCCGACCGATTGATGGACCTTGTCACCGCCCAGAAGATCCCCACGCAGGCGGCGGCGATCCCCACGGCGTTGCCGGCGAAGAGCAAGTCCAAGAGCGCTACCCCCCTCAACCGGTCCTCCTCCAGCTCGCACTCCAGGCCGGCGGCGGCGCGGAGGCACCCGCGGGGCGGCAGGGCGAAGAGCGCCAGCCCGGCCTGCAGCGCCCAGGACCCCTTGAACGCGATTCCGAGCGAAAGGGCGACGTCGGCTGCGATCGCAGCCGGGCGGGCGGCGAGGGCGAGGCAGGCGGCGGCACAGACGAGGGTTGGCAGGGAGGAGAGGTCGCGGGCGCGGGCGTCTAGGGCGGGAGCGGAGGGTGAGATGGGGGAGAGGGCGAGGTCGGCGAGGAAGGCGAGGGCTGCGAGGAGGAAGGCGAGCTCGTCGGGGAGGGGGAGGCGGGGGGCGAGGGGGAGAAGGATGAGGAGGAGCCAGAAGAGGGCGGCGGCGGCGGCGCGGAGAGGGGCGGCGACGAGGAGGTTGGCGATGGCGGCGACGGGGAGGGCGAGGAGGAGAGCGTAGAGGTCGGCGTTGCGGAGGTTGTGGTCCGGCGAGAGGTACCACGGCCGTGACCGGAACGATGGTGGCGGGGATCGCGCGTGGAGGCTGAGGGACGACCACAGCCGTCGGATCCCGATCGGGAACAGGAAGACGAACGCCCAGTTGTGGCCCGCCAGCGACCCCATGACTCGGTCCCTTCTCTGTTTTTTTTCACCCCCGGTCTAGAGAGAGAAAGAACGCGTCTAGAACGAGAGAGAATGAGAAGAAGGGAGGAGTGAGAAGTAAATCGGATCGATTAATTGATCGTTCGATTTTGGTTAATTTTGTTTTTTTTTTTTTGAATTGACCACTTCAAAAAGAAATATGATGTAAATATTATGTATTAAATTGATTTTAATTGGAAATAGATGGTGTATGTACTTGTATTTTATTGTACATGAAGCTCTGCGCCTCCCTGTGTTTTCATGTTTGATGATGTTGCATATCAAAGCAACTATGTTTGCGAAATATATGTTTGTTGATATGCAATTGTGGAATGACCGTTTCATCGAGGTTACGGCTAAAATAGTTTAGAGTTTTTGGACTATGTATTTTGATTGCTCATTTTGCTTATTTTATGAGTGCGTGGAAACAAAGTTGAGGGGTGAATATAATCGAAATTTATTTCAATTCACACCAAGCATATTTATTGAGATATGCTGTCATAGATGCAATAGTTAAGTGAAATTACGAATACAAAATGATAGGTGTTTACATTACAATATAAAAATTTATAAATTTTAATATATTTTGACAAAGTTAATATATTTTTAAGAAAAAAATAGAAATATATTTAAAACAATATAAGAGCTTAAATAGAATAGTATACATTACAATGCTGTTTCATCTTCGAAATTAACCAAAATTTTGGCAATGTGGCACATTAAAAAAAAAAAAGGCAATTGTTGACTTTTGGGTCTATATTGATGGATATTGACAAAATTATAATTTTGTGACCAATAAAAAAATTTGTCAACTGCCAGTATGTAGCCATGGTTAAATTCTCGAAACTAGACTTTGAAAATAGAAAAAAGCGAAAAAGCCTTGCTTATTTTAATACTATGAGTGAAATAGCTTAAGTAAATTTAAATTAACTAAATTAACCAAAATCTCACGTAAGCTGCAAGTGAATTGTACCAAATGAAAAACGAGCAATCAAAATAAAGCAAGGTAAGTGCGAGTGCTCATTCCTAAGCATGATTTTATTAATTCCAATCCTCTTTCACATAAATTATTTGTCAAAATTATTTAACCATACTAAAGAAAAAAAAAACATATAAAAAAGAGCAGGGCATGTATCACTGAATAAAATAGACTACTCTGAACCGAAAAGGACTTTTTTGTATCCATTATTGGTTTCGCAGAATAGCCAACGATAGCCACGGATTCACTTGGTCCAAGTTCTTTAAGTTATATGAACACTAACCTGCTCGAAACAAAACAAAGGAACCTATTGGGAGGTTTTGACAATGGAAGCCATTATTTTTTATACGCAGTCTTTCAGAAAAGAAGCAAAAACTGGCTCGTCAAATCTCCAACCACCAATAATTTGTTATCGTGAAGGTATGACTTGTCATGTCCGTATTTGTCCACGATAATACGCGGATTCTCCTGTCACAATCCCCCCTTAGCTCTATGAACGGAGCCGCCCTCTCTCCGACCGGGTCGTATCTTTCGCGCAAAAGAATGATTAACCTTCCTTCGCGCGAAATCACCGTTGGAACACCTACCGAACAGATCTCAAAGCACTCGGAACCCGTCAATCATCCGTCGGCACATCTCTCAAAGCAGGAAGCTGATGATCCTACGGTGATTTCGCGCGAAGGAAGGCTTATCATTCTGCTCCCCCTTCTCTCTCTCAAACCCAGGATACCACCTTCCCTGGACGGCAATTGCGGTAAAACCGTGAGTGAGATCCAGAGCGGATCCAAATAGCCGTTGTCGCACGAAATAATTGCCTGCTTGGGCAAATTGTAGGGTCAGCCATTTGGGCAAAATCAATTGAAGGCATGAAAAGAGGTCAACATCTGCCTGTGAATTCTTTCTCAATCCGATCACAGTTTTGCAATCCGGATTACCAAGAATTTACTAATAATGAAAAAAATTAAATTCTATTTAAAAATTTGCTAATTCGAATATAACCCCTAAAAAAAAAAGGAGCACAATCATGTAAAACAACCATATGATAATTTATATATGCAATATGTCCAAAATGCTTTTAACAAGAGCAGTTCATTGGACAATTCAATAAATAATTTGGAAATAATCACAACCAATTCATCCAATTTTTGCAAGGCACAAAGATTCATGAATAATAAAATTTAATAATTTTATTAAATACTGCTACAATTGCTTGCTATTGATCATCACTCAATTCATCCGAGATATGGTAATCAGGTTTTGGTGCCGAACACCGTGAGGTCGGTAATCTTAGCGGTCACTCATTTGTGCGTAATCGGTCACCAACTTGCACATCCTTTGTAATCTTAGCGGTGATCACTAGCAGGTGATCTATAACTTTTTTTCAATTTTATTTGGATGTTGGATGAAAGCACAATAAATGGATCTTGACAATGTTTGGATCAAGCCTGTTCCTTTGTTCTTAAGGTTATTGGGCTTGTTTAATTTCCTTGCACCCTTGCTCCGGCGGATACTAGTGCATCTATCTCGACGGAATCTGATGGTTCGGAATGCGAAGTGCAGCGTAAGCCAGGGTGTACAAGGGCGCACGTTAGCGACGCCCACCGGATTTCAACTGCTGCTTCCAACGAGCGTGCGCGTCCGTCTTATTTGCAGCCGCTTCTCGCCTTCTTCCTTCCTCCTCCCGCCTCTCTCTGTAACCTACTCGGTCTCTTCTTCTATTTTTAACGAATGGAAACCCTTTGATTGCTTTTTAGACTGTCTTCTTGTCTTCGATCTATTCCTTCTCCAAGGCCCTCTTTTTCGTTTCTTCATTTTTCTGGTTTTCTAGCGATTTTTTTGAGCAGTTTCTATTCTAAAAATTCGGCTTTGTTTATTTTTTTTTGGGTTTATTCAATCCTCAATTCGTCTCCGTTATTGATGTTTTGACTCCGGATTGATGGAGTAGAATTAGTCTGCAGTCTTTCAACCAAGAGATTAGAATCAAAGTTCGGGAAGGATTTCAAAGTGAGAGACTCGTGAGATTGTTCTTGAATTAGGGTTTTTTGAATACTTTAAAGAAAATGATTTATTTGCGGGGTTTTCCTGGTCTTGGTGGTTAGATTAGGGCATTCGGGAGTTTATAGGCTGTCCTGTTAGAGTTAGATGGATTCGGGTGGAGTTGAAGTTAATAACTGCCATGGGACCAAGCCTTCTGTTTTCGTGGATTCTAAAAAGGAGGGGGTTGATAAGGGGGAGGAGGAGGACGGGGATACCAATTTCCTTCTGCGACCCTCCTCGAATGGAGGGTTGGCGGGGAAGAGGCAGAAGAGTTCGAGGAGGAAAGTCCAGTGGAACGATCGCAACGGCAACAACCTAGTGGAGGTGTTGGAATTCCAGCCAAGGTCAAATCTTGCTACACTTTTCCGTTCAAATTTTTTTTTTCATCTTTGTCTTTATAGATAGTCTTTGTAATGAAAAGTTCGAGTTGTGCTGTGGATGCAATCCACTAAAAATTATCAAAATTTGAAATGAATCTGATATAGGTTTTCACGCAGTTTAAATATGTTAGCTGTAAGATGTGGAGCTGTGTTTTCTTGCTATACCTTCTTGCCAATTGCTGCGGAGAAAGAAAGCAATTTTCTCTCTTTTCTTCTACATTTTTGTTCAATGCCACCTCCTGTCCATATTGATGTTTAATTTACTCTTGCCACTACCCTGGCTTATACAGATATAGCTTTTATGTATTAGGCAAGTATTGGCAGGCGGTAGCCAGAAAAATGTTCTTGACTTTCGTCGCTATATCTGGATATGCATGTCTTATAAATTAGTTGCCCTGTAAACAATGCATCTTTTCCTATGAGACAGGGCGTGGTTTGTCCTTCATGCGTACAATTTCACTTCTTTCTTGAATGCTTCACAAACTTGTGTGTTTCTTTTGTACGAGGACCTGATAGTAACTGTATCTATTGTGTGCTGATCTGTGCCATTTGGACTATTCCATTTGGAAAAAGGTGCAGGGTACTACTTTATCCCGACACAAATAGGGGTCTTGCAGGATTCTCCAAAACAATTCTAATTCCACAGAACAAATATTAGAATCATAGTCTATTGTATTGCCATATGCCGTCCGGTACGAAATTAAACTTCAAGTCGGTACAAGTCCCATACTGCCTGTGCCAAGGTGTACCGCCTGTACCAAGATGTGTACCGGTCCATATCAAGGCGTATCGAGATAAAAATTGAGAAAATTGATTAGAGAGCTATTTTGATATAGAGTTGTATCGTATTGTACTGCTCCAAATTGATAAGGTATTGATACGGTATCCGATTTCGAGATTGCGGACCTTGGTTAGAATTCTACTTATGTACCAAATGTTAGAGTATTTGGTATTCTTGCCTATTTTCTTTGATGTCTAAAGTTTAAACCACTATACTACTAAAGCGTATTCCTTATCCTCGTCCAAGCCCTTACCCCATCTAAAATGTGGTCAGCTAGGAAGCACAATTTTCGGGCTTTGAAGGTTGTCTGGAAAGCTTGAGTAGTGATGGTTGTCGATATAACAATCAAATTCTCTAAAGAAAATTGGAACTAAGTCCCCTAGAAAGGAAACTTTAGGCCACAGAGGGAAGGAAAATACATATGGTAAGACATATGAACTAAGTCGTAGACCGAAGAGTGCCAAAGCAGTCAAATTGAAATATAGTTTCATACACTAAGGCATTTAAGAAATGCCAAATTTGAAGGAAAACTAGGTCATTGACAAGAAATTTATGCGACTTTGTCAGTGTTACCTAGACATTCGCATCTGGATCCAAATACCTGTATTGGCTATGCATTTGAATCGGATATGCCTCATATACTTGGACCCTTAAGAAATTCTTTGTTTGAAGTTTTTCAAGATTGGCGGACAGCTGAACTCTACCGGCAATGAGTTCAATCTCCATTTTGATGTTAGTAGCGAGCATTTATTTTTTTGTAAAGATTGGTTAATGGTGTAGATATTAAAATAAACTCGTGAAATGTTATTTTTCTCATCTTTTTGGTTAATCGGGCAGCTAGGATGAGAAACATGTGTATTGAAAGGCCTTACAAGAATTAATCTTTGTATATCTTCCATTATACAAGGTTTGAAGGTATAAACATATGTATATTTAGTTAGAATTATATTCTATCCTACATATGTAACATATCCTCGTCTATCTATATTATCCTCTTGCCAAGTCAGACACTTGTACATGTCAGAATCCGATTCTCGTGTTCATGCCAATAAATACTGGTTTTTGTTAACCATATCATTCTCTGTCATAGGCAGCAATCTTGCTTGAATTGTTTAAGTGGTCATGCATGATTTGTTTCTTGATATTCATCATTCTGCGATGGAAGCTATCAATGCTTAACTAACTTGAGATTTTGTTAGGAACTAAAATCGCACACTTACATTCACTTATAACATCCCAATAAATACAATCATGTCATTGGATCCTATTTTTGGAGAATAAAAACACAATGCTTAAAGAACGGAGCAGGAATATTAGCAAAAAAGAGAACAGAATTTGATGAAGAGTAAGATGAATTACTGTTGCTTGTGATTCCAACTGGTTCGAGGAAAAGGAGTGGGAGGGTAGTAGGAGTGCTGATTGGGAATGAGTTTGTTATCATATTAAGCTTTCCTCGCTATCAAATTCTGACATTTATACCAATTTTCAACTTGAATCAACACTTTATTTTTTTGCATGGCTAACTAATAAAATAAGGGTTTCTTTAGGTACAATTGATTGTCCTCTCTCATGTATCAAAGATTAATATGCCAGAAAATTTGTTACCTTATCCCTGAAACCCACTAGACTACTATTTGGATGAGAATAAGTTCGTTTTTCTTCTCTTATTATTTTCCTTGTTTCTTGAATTTCTCCTGTTTTTTTCTTCTTTAAATATGCTTGGCCTAAATTGGAGTGAGCTGGTTGGCTCTTTTGATTCCAATGCCTGTTTGGCGATATCATGCCAACTTAGCTAGTTTTTCCTCATTTATACAAATTGGCCTATTTTTGTATGTATGCCTAGATAGTACTAGTTAGGGTATGCTCAGCATGTAACGGCTAGTTTCAGACTGCTTCGAATAGCTTATAAATAATATGGTACATGTCAACTTCACCAATTTTCTTGCCCAAGTGTCGTTAATTTTTTTTTATGAACTAATTTGTAATTGTGACCCATCATCCTTCCTTACAATATACTCTCAGACAGACATTCTTGTTACCACCGAGTTGGTCATGTTGCTATAACTAGATGGTCAATTTCATGTTGCAATGCTTATTTCTTAATATGGCAGCATTTAAATCCTTATTATGACTTGTTATTCATGGGTGTCTAATTATTGAATATCTATCCATATTAGAATAAAAGAGGACAGGCTGCGGGCCTTGGTGTAATGGTAAAGTTGCTCTACGGGTTCGAAAAATGGAAAAGCCTCTCCGTACATGGGGTTAAGGCTGTGTATATATGACCCTTCCCAGACCTTGCAGCGGCAAGAACCTTTGTGCATTAGGACACCCTTTTGATCCATAGTAGAATAAAAGATTGAAGGCAGGGATCTACATTAGTTCACAAAGATATAAATCATGGTCTGCCATACGGGTCCGTATGGGCTGGTACGAGCCGGTACGTACCGGTCCGGCCTGGGACCGGTACCGGATCAGCGTGGAATCCGGTACCGGTAATTTATTGTTGAAAAATCGGTACGGGACCGGTGCGGACCGGTACGCCACCGGTACGGACCGGTACGGGACCGGTTTCGTACCGGTCCGGGCCGCCACCGGTACGCCGACCGGTATCGGTACGGCGGACCTTGATATAAATAGTTTGTAGACATGGTTGCATGGAGCAACTATTTCATTAAAGGAGATGGTGAGGCTACCAATTATTTATTAAGTTGTACATATTTTAAATCAAAGAAGTTATTCCCATTTCATCTAACTTGCCAACCACGTGATATGCTTCTAACATGCCTTTTCATCATGTGAACTCTTCAATTTATTCTTTTACTTCATAAATGCATAGGCTGCCTCCTGAAATTTTAATTTTGCTTGAATGTTTAGAGCTCAAACAGATGAATGATGTCAGTTGACTGTAGTCACAATTCCATATGGAAGAATTTAGAATAATGCCTTCTAACCTATTTATATTTAATCAGTCCATGAATACTACCACTTTTCTGCAGGCATAGATTCTTCTCATCCGCTCTCGACATGAAATTAATTCATAAGAAAGTTTGCTTTACCATATAACTGCATTAAAAGACTCTCTTGCCTTTATGTTTACTTAAAAGTTATTCCGGAGTCTTGAATGTTGAACGGCCTTTCTTATGCATTATGCGCAAACTTTTGACTTGTTTTAGCAGCCAAAAGTTAGACCTGCAACCTTTTAAATGTTTTAGAGGATTCAAAGAAACTAGATTCAAAATATGATTGTCCTAATTGGAAATTGAAATAAAATGAGAAAAAAATTTATATATCCTATTATCGAGCTGATGAGGTGTGTTTTGCTAATTAAGATGATGGTTGATATAACAGTTTGCGATATAACTATTGTTGAAAGATCTTTTATTTGATTCCAGACTAATTTAGCATGCTTCAATTCAGATCATGTGATAAGCATACATAGTCAAAAAGTTGTTTTATGTTTTTTTCTTGTTTTTTTGGTTTTGCTGTCAGATATAAGTATTATGTCTTTTCTAAAAGTGCATATAGTTATGTTTATGCCTTTTTTTTGTTTTTTATTGTCATGTGTTTACTGACATTATAGTGTGACTTTATTAACATTATGAAACCTTTATTCAGTGATGCATATACATTAGAGAAAACAAATAGTAAAATCATAAGTATTAATATTTCATAAGAGGATAATAATTGAGAGATGCTATAACCTGTTCTATAGATGTATTCACTGGATATGCAGGTACATCTCCTTTTTGAAACTGTGAAGGAAAGAATACATCATTATGCAGTTTGTGAAGAATGCGAGTATCATTATTTGTTCTCTGTATGGAGTTTAGAGACAGAAACTTTATTATTATCACTAGTATCTTATGTACCTCTGTATCTTACTTGAAGAGACAAATGCAGTAAAAAGGAAACAGTAGAAGTTCTAGAGTAACATTACATCATGGTAAAAGTTGTCAACAAATGGAATTGACCTTAGGAGGTTGGATTTATGTTTATGAATTATACCCTTTTAGGATGCCTTTCCAGTTGATGTCATCAGTTAGGGTGCCTTGGTTTGTGAGCTAGGTTCCCTTCTTTGCTTTGCACTACACCTGCTGTTTTGCCTTTTGTGGGGTTGGGCCATCTTAGGTTCCTTGATCCTTGTAGTGGAGGAAAGTTTCTTATGTACTCTTTTATTTATATGCTGAATTTTATAGATCAGTAAAGTCATAGTTGCTATGTTCTGCCTTCCTTAAGAGCAGCTTTTTTATCGAGGCAATGAAGTGGGTCACAAGCTTCAGATGATGCAGCTGGGATGACAGATGGCAAAGTTTACTTCTAGAATTCCAAAGGCCTTTTGTGTCATAGTGAGGGAAAATGGTCTTAGCAGGTCTACGTGTATACATAATAAGCTGATGGCAACATCAGTGAGTGGGTGGTGTTTTTAAGTCCATGGTTCGGAAAGGAGGAATTGGATTTAATGAGAAGGAATATGATGGTAAAATATTTAAGGCGAATGTGTTTTGGATTATCTTTGCATGAATAGTAATCAATAGCCCAGTAGGAGCTGTAAAGCAGACATAAAATAAATGGAACAAGGCTTTACATAGTACATACCACTCTTACATAATTTTGTTTTAAATCATGAAGGTAATATTGTTAAGGCTCATGATGATAATACATTAAAAAAAACATGGCATTAATCTAGATCACTGAATACTTAGTAGTTAACTAGAACATGACAATAAGTTTGCTTAATGTACTGACATCTAAAATTGCTAGTCTGTTGATCAACACGGTTTCGAAGTACTTTGGAAAGGAAAATTTATTCTTTGCTCTAATCACCTATTTTCCTTCTCTTTGTTTTGGACCATGTGAATGCTTGATAAAGTAAAGCTTATCCAATTCTGAAAGCTGTGATGTGAATGATCTCTCTCATTCACTAGGAAAATCTGCCAGAAAATATTAACTTAAGAATATTTTGATCTTGGAAAAAACAAGAAATTCGTAGTTCAGTGTCTTACCTGATAATAATTTCACTGGTTTATTCACTAAATAATGATGATAGGTGGATGTCAAGTATAATTGTTAAATGCATTTTGTTCAAGGAACAAATTCTCTCTCTCTCTCTCTCTCTCTCTCTCAGACACCCATGGGCCACATGTCTCATGGGTCACCAATTTGTTGTGCTAGCACATGATGCAAAGCCTGCTGACTTTTGGAGGTGCCTACCAGTACAGAGACAGAAAAAAGGTGTTATATGGTGGATGGGCATATGAACATATGAGAGGCATGTCATAATCTTTTGATTGGGTTCATCTAATATTAATATGGAAATGCTCTTCTTTTAGTTATATCTCCAGTGATGTACTTTTCTATTGCCCTGCACCACATGTACGTGGAAATGGAAAGCAGGAAGAGGGGGAGAATGGGTGGGGGTGATGAAAAATGCATGCCCGAATCACATTAGAATTATTTAATTTTATTGTTTCACTGTATTATTTTTCTTGTCATTGGAGGGATGTGATAGAAGTATTCTTAAGTCTTGATCACTGTTCTTTTTTCTTTTTTTGATTTGTCATGATTTACTTTTTCATTTTTATTGCTGAACTAATGCATGAAATATTCTTCTGCCATCATAACATGATAACTTGTGTAAGAGGGCATTGTAATCCTCAAGCATGCTTTCATGCTTTTCACTTAAAACATATTTTGATTTAATCATGGATAGCATTTTTTCAAGCTGGATGCCATCTATGCAAGTCGAGGCTCTCCCTTCTTTCATAACACTGTCGACACCTGGAAAAAGAAATCATACTTATCTAGCCTTATCAATGCTTTGCGAGAAAGCATGCAGGAAAAAACCCTTTGAGTAGTCTGCTAAAACTTTTAACAACTTAACAAAATATGCTGTTTCTGTATATGTTCTGCAAATGGCAAAGAAAAGCCGCAGCTATTCCAATGGACCAAAAAAAAAAACTATGATATTTTCGAAATTCATATTTTGCGGGATAGCTTCCTTTAGCTGGGTTATGAAATTTGCCATCCATCCAAGATTTATCAATTTAATTTCAGAAATAATGTTCATCTCCTTATTATTTTCTCAACTATTTTGCTTTCTTGCTTGTCTACAGTGATTCAAGTGACTCCGAGGACGAGTATGGAGATTCTTGTATCTGTGCTGTAATGTAGATCTCTTGCATATATACATCATAATAACTGGTCGCCTACTGTTGTCACAGCTCCAGCCATGGGACCTCGATTTGGGAGCATGCAATTGTTGGTTGCGCTCAAGTTTTCTGTTGCCTGGGTTTCCCATGGTCTCGCTCATAAAAAGCGACACAATGTTGCTTATCATGGTGATTCATTTTTCATTTACAGACTGAGAGCATTAGAGCTTTTAAATCACAGCATCAGATTAGCAAATGATCTGAGTTTGATATTTGGTTCAAAGAAAATGCTTGCATTGCTGGCTTGACTTGGATGAAAGATTTAATGTGCTCCCCTCTGTATATGATTCAAATACCGAGTATTGATGATTTTTTTAACAAGCTTTTCTCCTTTCAAAAATACATCGGAACTATATTGATGGTCCAGGGGGGCTTCACTGGTTTCATTTTAAGAGTCTGTAATTAAGCTTACTGATCAAAAAAGGAACAAAAATATCATCAGTGGCAATTCTTCTGCACATAAATTTCAAGCAAATTTGTGAAAATCATGATAATTCCTTACATGTTTCTCTGAAAAATAATGGTTTATAATTTACAAAGTTAGATCTAATTATGGTATAACTACATACTTTGTGTTGAAAAGTATTTTGTCTATAAAAACTGTGGTATCTTTATTTTATAAAAGTATTAGAAATAAATAATACAGTAGAAAAATTAGAAGATTGAAAAGAGTTTGCCTGAATCGAGGCGTGTGATATACATTATCTTAAGAACGTGTTTTATTTTTTACTTGCAGGTTTGAGGTGATTTCGTCTGTAAAGTACAACAATTCGGTTCAGCCCGATTTTTCTCTAATGAGCATGATTGTTGGAGAAGCTTGATCCGACCGACTTCTTCTGATGTTTAGATTAAAAGGAAAACTTGAAAGATGTTTGGAAGAAGAGAAAAAAATAAGATAAGAATTCTTTGTTTCGTCTCAGAAAGCAGAGAAGTAGTAATTTGGATTGAGCTATCCAAAACATTGAACCTAGAGCCTATTTATAGACTCTATCTGGTGATCGATATGGTGCACCATTTTCAAAGATGTGATGTTTTAAAAACATCGCATCTTTATGGAAATTGGAACCAACGTTTTTTTTAGAAGAGTCACAATTTTTCTGGAAGAAGCATCTGAAGAAAAGAATAAGAGTTTTAAAGTTTTTTTTAACATCTAAAATTTAGAAAAAATTATTTTTTAAAATTAATTTTGTTAAGTTAAAACTCCAACAATTTTTTATAAAAAATTTAAATTTAGAAAAATTATATAAAAGAAAATTTGGATAACTTATACTATGCAATGGGTGAGGTGTTCCTTAGACTTGAACCTCACTTAGCGTTAATAGTATTTGTCTGAAGGAACTACAGTGGATTAGATTTTGATCTAAGTCCTTTGATTCAGACTTCTACTTATTATACACACAGTACAGATTAATTGGGTCTTTATGTGGTTGTGCCATTTAAAGATTTTGCATTTGGTACCTTGATTTTTGTATGAGAATTTTATTAGGATTAGCCCAAGCCTCTAGTCGTGGCCTATATGACAATTTTTACATAGGTAAGTCATCTAAAAATATTTGTGACCTAATATCTTGCAGATTTTCTATATTGGACTCATTAAGAGCATAGCTCAACTTTTTCGGTATATATTTTTGACACTGATAAGAGCACTCATTATAAGGATGGAAGGAGATATATCATAAAAATTAAAAGATTGAAAAGAGTTTGCCTAGATCAACATGTGTGATATACACTGCCGTAAGAACTTGTTTCGCTCCTTACGTGTAGGTTTGCAATGATCTTATCTTTAAGGTACAATAATTTATCTCAGTCTGATCCTTCTCTAACGAGCATGATCGTTAGGAAGGTTTGATCCGACCGACTCCTTAGTTTAAAAGAAAAAAAAAAGAATTCTTTATTTTGTCTCAGAAAGTAGAAAAGTAGTAATTTAGATTGAGTTATCCAAAGTATTGGATCTAGGGCCTATATGTAAATTTTATTCATTGACTAATACATTGCAGCGTTTTCGAAGATGCGATATTTTAGAAATGTCGTATTTTTATGAAAATCGAAACCAACAATTTTTTTTTAAGAACCGCAACTTTTTAAAAAAAAAAGCATTTGAAAAAAAAAAATAAAAGTTTTAAATTTTTTAAAAATTTAAAATTTAAAAAATAAAACTGATATATTTATTTTTTAAAATTATTATTTTTTAAAGTTAAAACCCCAACTTTTTATGTCTTCTGACGCTGCGGAGCCCGGGAGAGGTTGAAGTTGCATACAGCTGTCAGAGTCTTTAGAGCCTTTAACGCGACCATGGCGGCCCACCCCCCGGCCTGCCTCTTACGTACAGCCGATTATTTTTTTTTTTATTTTTACCTCGCCCTAATGACCTGCGAAGAATTAGCCAAAAAGAGAAATTTAACTATTTTACGGAAATGTTCTCGCATTGGTGTGGCTGCCTAGATTTCATGCATTCTATAATGAGCTGCCAGTTTTAACCGGGCAAGGATATGGGCCGTCCAGCGGAGCCAGAATCCCTTGACCTGAAAGCTGAAAGCTGCGGAAGGCCAGAATTAAATGCTCTGCATAAAGTAGTCAACTTTCTTTGGCCGGGGGGTAAAAAAAGTAGCCAACCATTGCTGTGAGCCACAGGATTTCAAGGTCATTCTCATGTACCCACAGAGAGAGTGAGAGAAAAAAAAAAAAAAAGGCCCCTGCTCAGTGCTCACCTTTCCCCGTTCGCTCTCTGGCCCCAAGGTTACATGGTGGCAAGTAGTTGTCGTAAGCACGAATTCACGGCTCTCTTTTCGTTGAGAAATCGAGCTTTCATGACTTTATTTACAGAACCGAAGATAAGAATGGGGGGCAGCATTAATGCTCACCAACTCCCTTTAAATATTACCAACTCCTTTTTTAATTCTTGATCTAAGATACCAGTTTGGAGAGCTCGGCATTGCTGCAGCCAGGCCAATGAATGATAGGTTGTCTCGGTCCTCCGCTGCCAAACTATGTCATCATGTTCAAACCACGCGGTCTCAACATTAATTGCTATGGCAGATGGGATGGCCCATGGCATGCCATGTATCCCAAAAGTAAATCCGTCGAACCAATGTCAATTCAGAAAATTTATTTGCAGCTGTCATGTCATATTACTTTTTTTTTCTTTTTTGGAGGGGGGATAACATGTCATGTCGCATTACTCAGAATGGATAGGAAAGTGCGACATTTACTTATTTTTTTGGTTGGATTGCGACATTTGTTTTCCACAATAGCGCTCTTTAGATCCTGCTCGTGCAAAGCTTTTTGGGTAAATTTTGTGCAAAGTTTTGAAATAAAAATTGATCATACTCGACCTAGGTCGGCGCGCCATAACATATAAAAAGAGCTCGTGTTGGTTAGACATAACAATTGGCGACTGAGCTTGCCAACCCTTGCCGTTTGCTGTTATGGGAAGCCACTAGTGTTATTAACAAGGCGCTGGATTCTCGAAGAGCTAGCTGGGTTTGTCGAGATAGTAGCACGGTGAAAATGAAGCTATAATTTCACTAGGATGGTCTAAATTCAAAATATACGGACATCGGTTAAATACGGTGATCGGATATCTTCCGCCTAATTTATTTTATGGAATCGCTATCTAGCCTGCCGGTTACTTAAGGGATGCTAGTGTGATGTACTCACACATGAAAAGATTGCCACATTGGTGGGGATCCTCACAGATGGAGAGAGTATGAGTAAAAAAAGATTCTACCCGCATTGAACATTCTCCGGCGGGAAGGGGCCCAATGGGGGTTGCTACATGGGTGAGGTTCTCCTCACCCCCTCTTTCCATTTTTTTAGCAAAAAAAAAAAAAAAACTAGTTGGGTTTGCAGGAATATATATATATATATATATATATATATATATATATATATATAGCCATCAGAAAATGAGGCAATGTTTTATATTTTGTTAAAATTTAAAAAAAAGAAAAGCAGGCTTTTTTCATAAAAATAATTTTTTATATTTTATAAAAAAATCTATATAGAATATGAAAATATTTAATTTTCGCCGGCTGAAAATTAGAATTTTTTAAAAAAATTATTTTTAAGTTTTTAAATAGAATGAGATAAAAATATTTTTTTGGTTAAAACATAACATATATTTTACATATTTTTTTCAAAAAAAATAGATGCTCAATTAAATTTAAATTATTTTGAAATATGCCACATTTATATAGTCAACCAAATATATAAAAAATATTTTTTCAGATTTCGTATATCTAAATATTAATTTTCTAAAAAAATATTTTAAATAGAAGAATTTTCTCTTATGAGCCAATGATTTTTTTTTTTAAAAAAAGAATGACTTGAATTATGCAGCAGGCTCCTTTAACATGCTTGGTAAACTGCCTGTGCATGTGCTTTGTGTCCATGCGCTGCCTGGTAGTTCTAATCCGCAGATTTTTGACTCTGTTCCTTGGCTCAAATTAAGCCAGTTACTCTGTGGTCGATCAGGAAAAATTTATGGAATAATTCACTAGCTCAAACCCACGCTGTAGATTTTCTTTGTTTGTTTTGTGCTTTTAACTGATAAGTTGGAATTTCGGTAGTTAATTGAAGCGATGTCGCCCATCACCTACAACTTACATATTGGATTAATTAGTCCAACGTCAACCGGGCCAAAAATGTGTCACAGGCCTCGCACGTGGAACATATGAATGTGCCACGAGACCATTGGCGAGGGAGGGGGCACCGTAGGCGTGGAGTATATCATCCGTGACCATACTACCAGATCGATAGCAGCTGAGGGTCGGCAGATTTTTGACACGTCCATGGTATATGCTAAGCTACAAGCCACATGAGAAGGGGTCACCTATGCGAAGCATATGGTGGGGGCAAATCGCATTATCTTGGAGGAAGACTTGGCTACGATCATCGATTGGATCTAAAGCCAGAGTCGAAGAGATGGCTCTAGTTCGTCTCTCTACGATATTCGTAAGCTTTCTGACAAGGATGCTCTTCTGAGGACATCACACGTCTATAAGGAGACAAACAATACTGTTAATAGGGTGGTGGCCTTCTTCGTGATCCATCACTCTGTGGACTTCATTTGCGTACACTATGGATCGATTTTTATTATTATTTTTTAATTTTATAGGATGCATTCACGAGGGCACTCTTTCTTTAGCTATCTTGAAAAAACGTGTACTTATAATCATACACGTACCACCAGCAATATATCATCCCACTTTATCTCGCGAGTGACTGCGATACTGCTTTTGCGAAGCAGAGCATGACTGTAGGATTTGGAAAGAGCGACGGATACCGGAGGAGCAGGGTTCTGCTGCATTACGTGGGTTGCATCGCAAAGTTGCACATAGTGCTCGAAGGCCATAGCTTTATTAATTCTCTATGATACATATAATTTATACCATAGAGTTCAGTACAGTGCCTGATGGCTATTTTGCTTTGGACTATGCTGTATAAAAAGCACTGCAGGAGGTCATGGGTCCTACCAGAGGGCCAGAGGGCTTTAGTTATGTGCAGACAAACCCCCGAACAGTTCTTTTACCATGTAGTATCATGGACTTTGTTGCCATACACCAAGCATGTATCCACCAACTTTCGAGTGCCCGCGATGGACGTCCCAAACCATCTTCCTTTTAGAAATACTATTTTACATAAAATAGCTCGCGAGAAGATCAAAAGAAATTCGGCCGGAGCGTCTCGCCTGCTCCATTGCTCCATTACGCCTATAAATACTACTCAGAAAGCTCGAAGTACCGATCCGAGAGCAAAGCCATTGGAGAGAGAAAGAAGCAGAATGGCCTCCCAACCAGGTCCCCTCACTCAATGGCCATGGCAGAGGCTAGGAAACTTCAAGGTATTCTGCAATCTATCTTTGACTAATTATATGACTTGACTTCTCCACCTTCTCCCTCTCCCGCCACCCTACTTCTTTTCTGCACTGCGTTGGATACTCACCATAACTTCTCCTTCCTACTGTTTCTCTGCTTTGTGTGATGGAAGTACGTACTACTAGCTCCATGGGTGGCACATAGCATGCACAAGTTCATGGCAGACAGCGGGGAGCAGAGGGATATGACTAACTTTCTCATCTTCCCCATTCTATTGCTAAGGCTGCTGTACTCTCAGCTGTGGATCACCTTCTCTCGCTTCCAAACAGCAAAAAGCAAGCACAGGATAGTCGACAAAAGCTTGGACTTTGATCAGGTGGACAGAGAAAGGAACTGGTATGAAAAAATAAAGAACAACGCACTCTGTTTCCAGCGTTGCCTCTAGGCTTCAGTATTAGATTCCTTTTTTTAGTGTTAGAGATGTGTTGTAGAAAGTGATGGAGGACTGGATGGCAGGGATGACCAGATCATTTTGACCGCATTGTTCATGTACATGGCTAACATGGTGGTTCCAGGGGCTTCACATTTGCCCTGGTGGGAGACCAGGGGAGTGGTTCTTATCATTCTCCTCCACATGGGTCCTGTGGAGTTCATCTACTATTGGCTTCATAGAGCCTTGCACCACCATTTCCTCTACTCGCGTTACCACTCTCACCATCATGCCTCCGTTGTCACCGAGCCCATCACATGTAAGGGCTCCTCTCTCTCTCTCTCTCTCACACACACAGTCTACTTAAGGGACAACCTTTGTCTCATGTTGGAAAGCTAATTTATCGAAAGGATAAAATATGAATGATAATCTCATGAAGTTGGGTGATCGGCATTTTTAAACAAGAGAGTTGCTCATGGAAATGACGGATATATATTAGTTGTAGAATATAAAAATCAGCTAATTTTGAGCGCAAGAAATATAAAACTATTGAAAACGAACATGACCCAGGCCGCTTCTTTGTTCGAATTTGTTTGCAATGTTATTTACGGGACGAAGTCTAACCTATCATCTTTCGTCCTCTCTATTTAATGTTATGATTTTCCTTTCTAGCTCGTGTTCCCATGTACTCTATCATTAATTATGAACCTTTAGGTTCTAATAGCATGAGATGTTTGGTGGCCTCCATAAATGTATTTCTATTCTCTGATAAAGAATAACCTATTTTCTGGTAATTATTTTTTTCAGCACGATGGTTCTTGCTTGCTTGCTTTCGTTCTGTTTACATAGACTCTTTTTATTAATATGAACATTTTTTTGATTAATTACAAGGCTCGATCGAGCTTTAACAATGTGAACTTTTTAATATGGTGTGTCAAAAATACGGTCTGTCGATCATTTTCTTATTAGTTGTATTTTAATTTAAATGTTTATCTGCATGATAATTCTTACCTGTTCCTTCCTGACGGTGGCAGCTGTTATCCATCCATTTGCTGAAGAGTTGTCCTACTTCGTACTCTTCGCAATTCCTCCGATGACCGGGGTATTAACTGGAACGGCGTCCATCGCTGCAGTTGTGGGGTATCCCATGTATATCGACTTCATGAACTACATGGGCCACTGCAATTTTGAGCTAGTCCCCAAATGGCTCTTCGATGTCTTCCCCCCGCTTAAATACCTGATGTATACTCCCTCGTAAGTGTATATCATCCGAGCATTGGAACTATAAAGATTAGTTTTAGGTCCAGGACTCTCTGATCGCATATAAAAAATTGATCCATAGAGGAATATGGTGCAAAGGCTTGCTGAGATCTATATACAGGCTCCATGTCTTGATGCTGACATTTTAATGAGATGATGGTTTTCTGCAGGTTCCATTCCCTTCACCATACACAGTTTCGAACAAATTACTCCTTGTTCATGCCATTCTATGACTACGTATACGGTACCATCGACAAGTCTTCAGATGAACAATACGAAAGATCTCTCAAGGGAAAGGAGGAGAGGCCTCATGTCGTTCACCTGACCCACTTGACTAACTTGCAATCCATCTACCATCTACGCTTCGGGTTCTCCTCATTAGCATCCAAACCGTATACTCCCAAATATTACATGTGGATTATGTGGCCATTGACGCTTGCATCGATGCTGCTGACATGGATTTATGGGACCGCCTTCACTGCGGAGAGGAATAGATTCAAGAAACTCATTATGGAAACAAGGGTGGTGCCAAGGTACATCTTCCAGGTAAGAACTGTAATAAAGTAGGCTTATTTGAAGGTTGTGATCTGGGAAAAATTTGGATTTGATGGGTGTTCTTTGTGCAGTACAAATCATCGTCTGAGAGAGACGCAATCAACACTCTGATTGAGAAAGCAATATTGCAGTCAGAAGAAGAGGGAGCCAAAGTCATTAGTCTTGGCCTCCTTAACCAAGTAAGTTGGCATGGATTTAAGGACGTAAGTAAAACACTGCGCATTGCTGCAGTCATTATTGTTACCTTTCAGAATCGCTTTCTTATAGATAAAAATAAATATATAGCTATGGGCATATAGAAACATGCTTCATTTTGCTGTTTGATGATCTTCTAACTACGGACAGGGAAGTGCACTGAATGGATATGGTGAGCTCTATCTTAAAAGGAACTCCTTACTGAAGACAAAAATTGTGGATGGAACCAGCTTGGCAGTTGCAGTGGTTCTAAACAGTGTTCCCCAAGGAATCAACAGTATTCTGCTCGTAGGCAATCTTTCTAAGATGGCTTATTTCTTGTCTTTAACCTTATGTAAAAGGGGAGTCCAGGTAGATCAATTAGTCACAGCACCCCCTCCTCTCTTTTAGAGAATGAACATTGATTAAACATAGAAGTTATACTGCCGAACCTACAAACAGCAAATTAACTTTATTGTCCAACAGGTAGAGACGGTTCAGAAGGACAAATACGAGCTCTTGAAACTACAGTTGCCGCCTGAATTGCATGGTCATTTGGTGCTCTCTGATAGTTACGCTAGTGAGGTAAACTTTGATGCACCTTTCGGTTTTCTTATTATAAACGAATTTATCTAAACAATCCCGGTGATATTTTACAAAATTATGTCAATGTATTCTAACTACAGATGACTTTTTTGATTGATCAGATGGTAAACTAGGGCTGAGAATTTAGTAGAAAAACTTTATCAAATCAGTAAATTACTTCTACTCGAGCAACTTCTCCGTAGCAATCATGTTTGATGTCTGAAAATAAAGCTTCCTGCAAAAGCTAGCGAATGTAATGGCATGCTTTCATAATGTCGAAACTAGTAAACAACGCAATGAAGACCTACAATTCATCTCCTCTGGAGCAGATTTAAACATGAAATTGAATGACATGCAAATCATTCTTCCTTGTATGAACTATCTGTTTGCAACATTTATGGGTAAATATGGAGCAGTAATTATAAGCTTCTGATTTAAAGAGGATCCATGGTAACATGTTTCTTAATGGATTCAGGTATGGTTAGTTGGAGATGGAGTGACGGATCAAGAACAACTGAGGGCCAGCAAAGGCATTCGTTTTATTCCATTTACCCAATTCCCTCCCAAGCTGGTTCGCAAAGATTGCATTTATCACTGTACTCCGGCAATGGTGGTTCCTAAGACCTATGAAAATTTACATACATGTGAGGTACATTTAAACATCATACATGCATGAGCTAGTCATGTTATACATGCACAAGATTTTTCACTCTTCAACAGCTAAATAGTTTATATGGAATATTGGAAATTATATGAGCTTAGAGCTGCCTAACATAGTGAAATAAGATAAAAATCTATAGATATAATATAAGATCCGAGATAAGTAGCATGAAAGGTTGATTTTCTTCTTGATCGATGTGATGGTTGCGACTTTGACAAATGAGATCTTATAATAAAGAAATTATTCTCAAAAAGAATATTGGACTCCAAATTGGTGTCCAACTTAAGATCTACGAAAAGAGAATATCCAAATATGACATAATAGAGCTAAATCTTTTCTGAACATCTTATCATGTTTCATGTGTGAAATACATCTAATTTCTCCATTTCTTACAAATGTCTGTACGTGTTTTTTGCACGGCACTAAAAGAATTGGCTGCCTAGGAGGGTGATGAGTGCATGGCGTGTAGCTGGAATAGTTCATGCATTGGAAGAATGGAATGGACATGAATGTGGAGACACTGTTACCGGCGTCGAGAAAGCTTGGCATGCGGCTCTTGCGCATGGGTTCCTTCCATTTGAGGGCTGCAAACTTGGTTAATATTAGAAAAATATGTTCACTATTAAGTATATTTCCATAGCAAATACTATGTAAGATGTCATGTATATCCTGAATGGGGCTTGCTCGATTATATCTAAATAAACGAGCTGTTCTTCATTGTGGCAGGGTTTGCCTATGTAAACTTGTGTTACTGTTGGAATCTACGCTTGTCTTGGTCTAAATCTTTCTTTAGATACTGTGCAACGAGAGGTTTTATTCCCTTAGAAGCCGGAAGTAGTACGACCACTACTAGAACTACTCTACAAGAGGGAGTAGTTCAAGACGTAGTATTTAATAAATTCTGACAATGTTATTCCACACAAGTGTATGTTAGCTTGACTGATGCGTGGATTTTTACAGTGGTTGTGGGACGACCTAATATTACATTCTGCTAATTATAGAAGAACTATTAGTTTTTACTAGTCGGTCATGCATGTTAAAGGCACTCGGGGTGCAGGGTCTGGTTCAAACTACAAAAAGTTGTGTGTGTAATTATTATGTTAGATAAAGGGTTATGTTTTAAAAGGACCTAATGTTAAACATGTTGCCATATTAGACTGTTGCCATATTAGACTGTTGCATATAGCCCCGTGTAATCCTATATAAATAGATACTGCTTTCAAGTTCCCCCCTACATGGCTTTAGCTAAAGTTTGTTTCTGATCATAAAATGTCGGAACCAAACAAATGGAGTAGAATATCACAAGAAGTATCAAATCTATGCAGGGTTGCTTCCTGAATTCTTTTTGAAAACTATAATGACAAATATCATAATAGGTTTGGTATTTCGAATTTTACAGCAAAACTCTTTCCAGTAATAGGTGGAACCTAATTCCAACTTGATCATGACCCGGATGCTCCTTTACTGGAACCATCGACATGGCCCTTTATTTCCCTTTTCATATATTTTGTAATTTGTTCAACAAAATCCGGCATGGAATCAAATCATCATGAATCTTAAGTCCAGTTTATCTATCTACAAAATGGTCATTAGTTCAATCTTCTGTGGAGTATCCTAAAGAGCATAACGTTTGTTTATGCTAATATTACTTTTATAACATTTTTTTTAGAACAAATTATTAGAATCTCATGTTGAATTCTCGTTCACCAGTACCAATACTTGGTCTCCTCGCTCCAACTCAAAATTATGGACAGCAGCTAAAAGTTTGCATAAGTAAAGGATCTAAAAACTATTGTTAAGCAATTAAGCCGCAGATTCTCCATACCCCAATACTGGAATATTACGCAAGGCTTACTTCATGTCGGATGGTAGCTATTCTTGCAGTTACCATCCAAAATTTAACTCAAATTCAGAAGTACTTTTCTTTTTCTGAGTAAAATAAGACGTGTATATTTTGGCATTGTCCTGTTCCTGGTCCTTAAAAACGAAAGCCATCCTCGGCCATTTCACGTATCCTTTTTCGGTTTGGAGTTTACTTAGACAGGCTAGTTTTTTCGTTTCGAACATCATATCCGGATTTCCCTGGTAGGTTTTTTTTTTTTTGACCCGGACGTGACCGAAATATTTGGTGAAGAAAGATTTGGAACTTAGAGTTAATTTATACTCGTAGTGATATTAGCTCAAAGACTTCTAACCCATTGAATTTGGAGTAAATCCTTTTCGAAGGAAGATCGATCTAGACTGTCTAATAAAAGTTCTAAGAGAATCCAAGCTTAACCTATTTTAAATTAAACATAAATATTTTAGATTCTAAAAAGGTTGTGGAAATCATGCAGTAACCTTAAACTTGACTAATAGCTTGAGGGTTAGTTATGGTAAGTATACTTTACATAAATTGAGGATAAAAAGATCTAGAGGTTCTGTTCTAGTTCTACTTGAAAATTTGAAAATTGGATTTTTTTAGTCCCAATGCAAAGAGATATTTTAGTCAGAAATTATTTAGCGGTCTTAGAATATTTGATGGGTTAGATCAGAGTGTGTAACGAAAGTCTGGTGGCTTGAGTTATTTTGAAATTTATTAAAAACAATAATACTTTGATCCAAAAGGTATTATGATAGAAGACTTGAATTAGTTTTCTAGTATAGAAGAATGTTGTTGATTCTATGAATAATCTGGAGGTAGCTATGTAATTTTCACTAATGGGTTATTCTACTGTTGACAATTCTTGGAAGAATCTTGAGCATCTTAAATTTAACATTAACGGATTGATGATTCCTTGGTTGGGCTTAGATTTGGAATGTTTTAATATAGATCTCTTACTCCTAGCTCTAATATTGTTAATCTATCTATTTGAAAGGGTTTAAGATTTTTCTAGGACAAAGGTTGATAATTAGATCATGGGCGAAGTTAAGAGAAGAAAAAGGATTATAGATTATGAAGAGCATTTGATGCTAAAGCTTTCTCCTATTTCTATTAAGCGAGGGCAATTAATTTTTGAGCAAAGAATTATGGCATTTAAATCCAAAGTTGGGACGTTGGCGTTCTTTTGAAATAGATCAAGAGAACCTGTTATGAATTATAGATGAAAAGGATCAAGTTTTGAGATGCCAAGACTTTGTATGTCATAATTTTTTTTGTCAAAATCTTGCGAACAAGCACTTTGAGAGGAAGACTATTTGAAAGATCAAGGATGACATGATGGTTGGGTACTTTCAAAGTCTGTGCCATAAGTAAGTTAATTTTGAGGACCAAATTATTTTAAGGGAGGAGTATGTAATAACCTGATTCTTTTTTGGGCTCGTGGGTAGGCCCGAAGTAGCCAGGCCCAGCCTGACCCCAACTAGCCTAGTCAATGGGCTTGTGGGCCGGCCCAAATAGGTCGGGCTTGAACTTGATCCATGCTCAGCATGTTGGGGATCGGGGAAGAAGACCCGGCTAAGAGTCTTCTTCCTTCCGATTTCGGCAGAAGCAGTGATTCCCCGAGGGCAATCCTAGTTTGATTCAAACTCAAGGATCTTCACTATTTAGTTCTCCTTCGCCTTTGATTTTCTCCACCCAAATCGTCGAGAATCATTGCGATTCAAGCTCTTCTTCTCCAAGCCTTCTCCTTCGATTCGTCACCGAAAAGTGCCATCGAAACCCCGCTAGACTGAGATGAGTGTCGTCTGCCTTCCTCTCCTTCTTTTTCTATGTTTATAGCCATCTTTGCTTGGGTTTGGGTTGGTTAATCACCGAAATTTAATCCGTAACAGGGGTGCCCTATTTTGGGGCCTCTTCCTTTTGTTTTCGCCACCATGGGCCACCAAAAAAAGGCCGAGCCTTGCCGCCCTTGAGGATATGGATGGTTTATGAATTAGTTAGAAGTTCTTATTTGGAGTTATATTCACATTATTTTGATTTATTTGTATAAATTAAGTATATATTTATTAAAAAATAGATTTAAAATCATATTTTTATCTTTGTTATTTTCTAAAAAAATCTTCTATCTTTTTTTATTTTTTAAAAAATATAAATATAATTATAATATTATAATTATATTTTGCCGATGTGATTGTCCCGACCAATCCATCCATCTAGTACAATACAGCTTGCAGCTTGCATATGCTTAATTTAAAGTTAATATTGCATAGTAAAGAGCAAGCAATGAGACAATCAGACCCCTCTGATTGGCTTGATTCCCTCTTCCAATCACGAGAAGCGGTTGATCGCCACTGAAAAGCATTCGGTTCGCTAGATGGGGAATCTTTCTGGCTGATGATGGTAGAACCCACTCGGAAAACTCAGACATGGGAGGACGTCCAAATGACTGACCAGCGCTAGATGGATGTTCCCTAGGGTCACGCGCAGAGGATGCAAAATCAAAACCTTTTTTTTTGTTTGGAGGGCGTAGTCATGGCCTGACCTTTTCTGTACAAAAGAGGAAATCTCCTAAAGTCAAGCCAGAGAAATTTCGAATCCAGGCCACAGGGAGAGCAGTACAGTAAGTTCTTCTATGCACTGATCCTCTTCCGTTCACTTTCAGGAGAACAAGAACATCATTTCCTTCTTTCTATAAAAGACAACTAAACCAGGATAAAAAACCAAAAACTACACATTCTCAACCCCTTCTGAGCCGCTCTCACTTATCGACGCATTAGTCTTTCCAGATGAACTGGCATTGAAGCAACTCTGAAAATGGAGTTCACGAAGGATTGACTCGATTTTTTTCAGCGAAAGGATATTAGAATCCTCCGGGCGAGGCAGTGCTATGACACCTTGTTCGTAAAAGCGAGCATAACGATAGGGATAAGAAGAAACAAACCATCGATCAAAATCATCCAATACAAAAAACAAAAGCACTGATGTAATGAGGTTTGCTAATAATATAATAAATAAAATATTATATAATATATAATATATATATATATAATATTAATATATTAATATATTATATATAAAATATTAATATAATATATTAATGATATATTGATATACTATTTTTTTTTGGTTGTACCTAGGAATAATTTTATTCTTTAACTTTCAACCCCAGGTCAGTGTCTTGGGTGACCTTAAATTTCCAACCATAAAAACACTGGTTTGAAGGGCGGAGATGGTTTAGGACCACTCTATATAACGTAAATTTGTTATGGTGTAATTAAATATAGTGATCACGTTTTTTTTTTTTTGCCTATATGATTTAATTTTGAGATGATTACACTTTGCCAAACACCCTTTACGCCCATCCTTTTTTTGAGTTAGGCGGGTAGTTGGCACAGTATTGCAGGTAGCTGGAACGCTGTCTTTACGGCAGCAGCTGGCACGTTGCATTTTCCATTGGCGGACCCGAATTAGATCGACGAAGTCGTACTCCATGCATTCACTATTTCGTCCATACGATGACAAGCGATAGTGTCATATTTTGGCCGGTGCCTGCTGAGGTCAGGCCTTTGACTGATGAGGTGTATGTGTTTTTTGTGTTTTTTTTTTTGGATTTAGCATTTTGTGAATTAATATTTTAAAGCTGCAACGTAACTTTGACTACTGACCACTGAGTACTGTTTCTTGCTTTAGAAATTATGTATTTTTTTATTGATAATATATATGTCCTACATGCGAAACCTTTTCTCTTCGCATAAAAATATCTCTATTCGTACAACGAAGGCCCTCCAACGTACGGTTTTCTTGCAGTATCCGGTGGCTGCACTGGAAATCTGGAATATAGGAGAATTGTTTGAGTGCACTAATAACTCTTCTTAACAACCCAAAGGGGGACCAAAAGCGATAGCTGGTCCAAATGCCGCCCTTATTCCATCCCGGCCTTAGATCGAGTGGCCTTGTAGCAGCTCTTGAGTGTCCGTCATGCTTCAATCAAGTTAGCAGTTCCATCAATATAAAATACTAGGACTTCTATGGCTATAAGGGAAAGCTACATGTTTGAAATCAGGCAAAGTTCAAGACGATACAATTGATGCCTTAGCCCCTTTCCCACCTTATTTATGATGAAACATTAAGTAACTATGAATCCACGTACAAAGGGGTGGCTAGGCTAAGAGATTACATAGAAACTCTCCAGTAATTTGTTGGATTGCATTGTCACGTTTCTTTCTCCGGTGGTTAGTAGTTAGAGCATTTTTGTGTCTTGAGCTTATACTAAATACGATTAATTTAAATCTCATAATATTTTCTAATTTATTTGTTGATAGGTCTTACAGCGCCTTGCGAGTGCTATTCCAAAACCAACTCAACTCATAGAATATAGAAAAAGGAAATTGATACATTTACGACCAATTCATTATTTCTGCATTATCTCTGAATCAATCAAGGCTGAGTACTATTTCTTGTTTGGAAATTATGTATTTTTTTATTGATGATGTATATGTCCTACATGCGAAACCTTTTCTCTTCTCATAAAAATATTTCTATTTGTACAATGAAGGCGCTCCAACGTACAGTTTTCTCGCTGTATCCGGTCGCTGCACTGAAATATAAGAGAATTGTTTGGGTGCACTAATAACTCTTCTTAACAACTCAAAGAGGGACCAAAAACGATAACTAGTCCAAATGCCGCCCTTATTCCATCCTGGCCTTAGATCGAGTGGCCTTGTGGCAGCTCTTGAGTATCCGTCATGCTTCAATCAAGTTAGTAGTTCCATCAATATAAAATACTAGGACTTCTATGGCCATAAGGGAAAGCTACATGTTTGAAATCATACAAAGTTCAAGACGATACAATTGATGCCTTAGCCCCTTTCTTGGAATATTCTCCACCTTATTTATGATGAAACATTAAGTAACTATGAAACCACGTACAAAGGGGTGGCTAGGTTAAGAGAATACATAGAAACTCTCCAGTAATTTGTTGGATTGCATTGTCACGTTTCTTTCTCCGATGGTTAGTAGTTAGAGCATTTTTGTGTCTTGAGCTTATACTAAAGGCGATTAATCTAAATCTCATAATATTTTCTGATTTATTTGTTGATAGGTCTTACAGCGCCTTGTGAGTGCTATTCCAAAACCAACTCAACTCATAGAATATAGAAGAAGGAAATTGATACATTTAGGACCAATTCATTATTTCTGCATTATCTCTAAATCAATCAAGGCTAGAGTGATAATTTTTTTTAAAAAAAATCAATATATCCTAACATGATGAAGTTCTTTGAGGGCCTTGGGGTCGACGTGGAGACTGCCGACATGTCATTCTCTGTAAGCTTGGACAAGGGCAAAGGTTGTAAGTGGGGACATCGCAATGGATTGGCTAGCTTGTTTGCCCAAAAAAGTAATGCGATCAATCCCTACTTCTGGCAAATGCTTCGAGAAATTGTCAAGTTCAAACATGACATTTTGAAGTAAGTAAATCCCTACTTCTAGCTTTTCATAGATAATTAAAATATAGTTTAGGATATGAATACCACATCAGTGCTCTTATAGTGCCTGCATGCAATATAAGCGGTCATGATATCAAAGAAACCCGTTTTAACAAGGAAAAAAAAAAGAACAAACAAATCATGCATTAAGTCTTGCTTTCGCTGTAACTGTTGTTCCTTTCTCCTCCCCTTCTTAACATATATCCAGATTGACTAAGGCTATATTTGGAAGCCTAAGGCTATTTGGAAGTCTAAGGCTATTTTATCTTTGAGGCCTTCTTTATAGTGGGCCGGCTTAAGGCGAACTCACAGGAAGACATTTTTTCTTTCCATTTTGTCTTTAAGGGCTCGTTTGGTTCGCGGAAAGTATTTTCCCTCCTAGGAATATGATTCCTGGGAATCAGATTCCTAGGAAGAGGATACCTAGGAAAGTATTTTTGGCATGTTTGGTTAACCATGGGAAAGTGACAAATTTCCAAAGTACTTATGTTTGGTTAACCATCCACTTTCCTAGGAAAGTTATGTATAATTTCTATTATGTCCTTAATAAAAATTAGGTCTTTAATGCCTCTTTAATGCTTCTTTGATGCTGAAGGGTCTTTTTGGGAAAAAATAAAAAAGGAGTGATTCCCACCTCATGGGAAAGTAACTTTTCCATGTTTCTCATGGAAAAGACTTTTCCATGAAATGTAGGAATCATATTCCCATGGGAATACAACTTTCCCATCTCTCTCCTTTGAAAACTCCAACCAAACAAGAGGCATTTCATTACTTTCCCGTTGACCACACTTTCCCTCCTCTTTTTCCTGCGAACCAAACGAGCCCTGAGGCTTTTCTTACAATGGGCGCCGGAGCCTTAGACAACCACCTCAGTCGTCTAAAAGTTGGGTCGATCTTGGTCTTAGGCAACATTGCCAGTGGTCACAAAGATAATGGTGAGATGCAGCTAGAGGCATGGTAAAGAATGTTAATTAGAGGGAGGATATTTTCATCATTTGATGTAGACTGTTGGTAATGGTATATAAGAGATGATCATGGCTGCCATCAAAAGATAAATAATTGCTAAACAAAATATTTTTATGTGTCATATATTATATCTTGTTTTCAGACTGTCCATTTTCTGGTGGCTATTTGCAGGGGACCGTGCGGTATAAACGGCACACTGCAGAGGATCTTGGGTCCTACCAGAACAGTTCCCCCGAACAGGTCCTTTACGATGGAGTATCATGGACTTTAATTTGTTGCCATACACGAAGCATCGCCAAATCAGTATTTTGAGATGCGACCAACTTTCGGAGGTGCACATAATCGACGGCCCAAACCATCTTCCTCTTAGAAATATTATTTTATATAAAATACCTCGTGAGAAGATCAAAAGAAATTCGGCTGAACCGTCTCGCCTGTACCATTGCGCCTATAAATACTACTCAGAAAGCTAGAAGTACCGACACGAGAGCAAAGCCATAGGAGAAAGAAAGAAGAAGAATGGCCTCCCAACCAGGTCCCCTCACTCGATGGCCATGGCATAGGCTAGGAAACTTCAAGGTATTCTAAAATCTATCTTTAACTAATTATATGACTTGACTTCTCCACCTTCTCCCTCTCCCACCACCCTACTTCTTTTCTACACTGCGTTTGGATACTCACCATAGCTTCTCCTTCCTACTGTTTCTCTGGTTTGTGCGATGGAAGTACGTACTACTAGCTCCATGGGTGGCACATAGCATGCACAAGTTCATGGCAGACAGTGGGGAGCAGCTGAGGGATATGTCTAACTTTCTCATCTTCCCCATGCTATTGCTAAGGCTGCTGCACTCTCAGCTGTGGATCACCTTCTCTCGCTTCCAAACAGCAAAAAGCAAGCACAGGATAGTCGACAAAAGCTTGGACTTTGATCAGGTGGACAGAGAAAGGAACTGGTATGAAAAAATAAAGAACAACGCACACTGTTTTCAGCGTTGCCTCTAGGCTTCAGTATTAGATTCCTTTTTTTTAGTGTTAGAGATGTCGTAGAGAGTGATGGAGGACTCTGGATGGCAGGGATGACCAGATCATTTTGACCGCATTGTTCCTGTACATGGTTAACATGGTGGTTCCAGGGGGTTCACATTTGCCCTGGTGGGAGACCAGGGGAGTGGTTCTTATCATTCTCCTCCACATGGGTCCTGTGGAGTTCATCTACTACTGGCTTCATAGAGCCTTGCATCACCATTTCCTCTACTTGCGTTACCACTCTCACCATCATGCCTCCATTGTCACTGAGCCCATCACATGTAAGGGCTGCTCTCTCTCTCTCTCTCTCTCTCTCTCTCTGTGTGTGTGTGTGTGTGTGTGTGTGTGTGGAAGTCTAATTAAGGGACGACCTTTGTCACACGTTGGAAGGCTAATTTATGGAAAGGATAAAATATGAATGATAATCTCATGAAGTTGGGTGATCGGCATTTTTAAACAAGAGAGTTGCTCATGGAAATGACAGATATAT
This sequence comes from Phoenix dactylifera, assembly GCF_009389715.1. Taxonomy (NCBI): domain Eukaryota; kingdom Viridiplantae; phylum Streptophyta; class Magnoliopsida; order Arecales; family Arecaceae; genus Phoenix; species Phoenix dactylifera. The sequence continues at coordinate 10,579,849 of NC_052408.1, read as the reverse complement.
ATTAGTTGTAGAATATAAAAATCAGATAATTTTGAGCGCAAGAAATATAAAACCATTGAAAACGAACATGACCCAGACCGCTTCTTTGAACGCATTTATTTGCTATGTTATTACGGGACCAAGTCTAACCTAACATCTTTGCTCCTCTGTATTTAATGTTTTGATTTTTCTTTCTAGCTCGTGTTCCCATGTACTCTATCATTAATTATGAACGTTTAAGTTCTAATAGCATGAGATGTTTGGTGGCCTCCATATATGTATTTCTATTCTCTGATAAAGAATAACCTATTTTCTGGTAATTATTTTTTTCAGTCTATGATCATATGTGTGTGTGTATACATATATACATATATATATATATATATATATATATATATATATATATATATATATATATATATATATATATATATATAGGATAGTTCTTGCTTGCTGTCGTTCTGTTTACATGGACTCTTTTTATTAAATATGAACATTTTTTTGATTAATTACAAGGCTCGATCGAGCTTTAACAATGTGAACTTTTTAATATGGTGTGTCAAAAGTTTGGTCTGTCGATCATTTTCTTATTAGTTCTCTTATAATTGAAATGTTTATCTGCATGATAATTCTTACCTGTTCCTTCCGGACGGTGGCAGCTGTTATCCATCCATTTGCTGAAGAGTTGTCCTACTTCGTACTCTTCGCATTTCCTCTGGTGACCGCGGCATTAACTGGAACGCTGTCCATCGCTGCAGTTGTGGGGTATCCCATGTATGTCGACTTCATGAACTACATGGGCCACTGCAATTTTGAGCTAGTCCCCAAATGGCTCTTCGATGTCTTCCCCCCGCTTAAATACCTGATGTATACTCCCTCGTAAGTGTATATCATCCGAGCATTGGAACTATAAAGATTAGTTTCAGGTCCAGGACTCTCTGATCGCATATAAAAAATTGATCCATAGAGGAATATGGTGCAAAGGCTTGCTGAGATCTATATACAGGCTCCATGTCTTGATGCTGACATTTTAATGAGATGATGGTTTCTGCAGGTTCCATTCCCTTCACCATACACAGTTTCGAACAAATTACTCCTTGTTCATGCCATTCTATGACTACGTATACGGTACCATCGACAAGTCTTCAGATGAACAATACGAAAGATCTCTCAAGGGAAAGGAGGAGAGGCCTCATGTCGTTCACCTGACCCACTTGACTAACTTGCAATCTATCTACCATCTACGCTTCGGGTTCTCCTCATTAGCATCCAAACCGTATACTCCCAAATATTACATGTGGATTATGTGGCCATTGACGCTTGCATCGATGCTGCTGACATGGATTTATGGGACCGCCTTCACTGCGGAGAGGAATAGATTCAAGAAACTCATCATGGAAACAAGGGTGGTGCCAAGGTACATCTTCCAGGTAAGAACTGTAATAAAGTAGGCTTATTTGAAGGCTGTGATCTGGGAAAAATTTGGATTTGATGGGTGTTCTTTGTGCAGTACAAATCATCGTCTGAGAGAGACGCAATCAACACTCTGATTGAGAAAGCAATATTGCAGTCAGAAGAAGAGGGAGCCAAAGTCATTAGTCTTGGCCTCCTTAACCAAGTAAGTTGGCATGGATTTAAGGACGTAAGTAAAACACTGTGCATTGCTGCGGTGATTATTGTTACCTTTCAGAATCGCTTTCTTATAGATAAAAATAAATAAATAGCTATTGGCATATAGAAATATGCTTCATTTTGATGATCTTCTAACTACGGACAGGGAAGTGCGCTGAATGGATATGGTGAGCTCTATCTTAAAAGGAACTCCTTACTGAAGACAAAAATTGTGGATGGAACCAGCTTGGCAGTTGCAGGGGTTCTAAACAGTGTTCCCAAAGGAACTAACAGTATTCTGCTCGTAGGCAACCTTTCTAAGATGGCTTATTTCTTATCTTTAACCTTATGTAAAAGGGGAGTCCAGGTAGATCAATTAGTCACGGCACACCCTCCTCTCTTTTAGAGATTAATGAACATTGATTAAACATAGAAGTTATACTGCCGACCTACAAACAGCAAATTAACTTTGTTGTCCAACAGGTAGAGATGGTTCAGAAGGACAAATACGAGCTCTTGAAACTACAGTTGCCACCAGAATTGCATGGCCATTTGGTGCTCTCTGATAGTTACGCTAGTGAGGTAAAGTTTGATGCACCTTTCGGTTTTCTTATTATAAACGAATTTATGTAAACAATTCCGGTGATATTTTACAAAATTATGTCAATGTATTCTAACTACAGATGACTTTATTGATTGATCAGATGGTATAAAGTAGGGCTGAGAATTTAGTAGAAAAACCTTATCAAATCGGTAAATTACTTCTACTCGAGCAACTTCCCCGTAGCAACCATGTTTGATGTCTGAAAAATAAAGCTTTCCTGCGAAAGCTGAGCGAATCTAATGGCATGCTTTGAAAATGTTGAAACTAGTAAACAACGCAATGAAGACCCACAATTCATCTCCTCTGGAGTACATCTAAACATGAAATTGAATGACAAATCATTCTTCCTTGTATAAACTATCTGTCATTCTTCCTTGTATAAACTATCTGTTTGCAACATTTATGGGTAAAAATGGCGCAGTAATTAATTATAAGCTTCTGATTTAAGGAGGATCCATGGTAACATGTTTCTTAATGGATTCAGGTATGGTTAGTTGGAGATGGAGTGACGGATCAAGAACAACTGAGGGCCAGCAAAGGCATTCGTTTTATTCCATTTACCCAATTCCCTCCCAAGCTGGTTCGCAAAGATTGCATTTATCACTGTACTCCGGCAATGGTGGTTCCTAGGACCTATGAAAATTTACATACATGTGAGGTACATTTAAACATCATACATGCATGAGCTAGTCATGTTATACATGCACAAGATTTTTCACTCTTCAACAGCTAAATAATTTATATGGAATATTGGAAATTATATGAGCTTAGAGCTGCCTAACATAGTGAAATAAGATAAAAATCTATAGATATAATATAAGATCCGAGATAAGTAACGTGAAAGGTTGATTTTCTTCTTGATCGATGTGATGGTTGCGACTTTGACAAATGAGATCTTATAATAAAGAAATTATTCTCAAAAAGAATATTGGACTCCAAATTGGTGTCCAACTTAAGATCTACGAAAAGAGAATATCCAAATATGACATAATAGAGCTAAATCTTTTCTAAACATCTTATCATGTTTCATGTGTGAAATACATCTAATTTCTCCATTTCTTACAAATGTCTGTACGTGTTTTTTGCACGGCACTACCAGAATTGGCTGCCTAGGAGCGTGATGAGTGCATGGCGTGTAGCTGGAATAGTTCATGCATTGGAAGAATGGAATGGACATGAATGTGGTGACACTGTTACCGGCGTTGAGAAAGCCTGGCATGCGGCTCTTGCGCATGGGTTCCTTCCATTTCAGGGCTGCAAACTAGGTTAATATTAGAAAAATATGTTCACTATTGAGTATATTTCCATAGCAAATACTATGTAAGATGTCATGTATATCCTGAATGGGGCTTGCTCGATTATATCTAAATAAACGAGCTGTTCTTCATTGTGGCAGGGTTTGCCTATGTAAACTTGTGTTACTGTTGGAATCTAAGCTTGTCTTGGTCTAAATCTTTCTTTAGATACTGTACGTTCAACGAGAGGTTTTATTCCCTTAGAAGCCGGAAGTAGTACGACCACTACTAGAACTACTCTACAAGAGGGATAGTAGTTCAAGACGTAGTATTTAATAAATTCTAACAATTTTATTCCACACAAGTGTCTGTTAGCTTGACTGATGACAGTGGTTGTGGGACGACCTAATATTATATTCTGCTAATTATAGAAGAACTATCAGTTTTTACTAGTCGGTCATGTATGGGAAAGGCACTCGGGGTGCAGGGTCTGGTTCAAACTCAAAAAAGTTGTGTGTGTAATTATTATGTTAGATAAAGGGTTATGTTTTAAAAGGACTTAATGTTAAACATGTTACCATATTAGACTGTTGCATATAGCCCCCTGTAATCCTGTATAAATAGATACTGCTAATTATAGAAGAACTATTAGTTTTCACTAGTGGGTCATGAATGTAAAACGCGCTCGGGGTGCAGGGCCTGGTTCAAACTCAAAAAAGTTATCTCTGTAATTATTATGTTAGATAAAGGGTTATGTTTTAAAAGAACCTAATGTTAAAAATGTTGCCATATTAGACTGTTGCATATAGGCCCCTGTAATCCTGTATAAATAGATACTGCTTTCAAGTTCCGCCCTACATGGCTTTAGCTCGCGTTTGTTTCTTATCATAAAACATGAGAACCAAACAAATGGACTAGAATATAACAAGAAATATCATATCTATGCAGGGTTGCTTCCTGAATTCTTCGTTGAAATCTGTAATAGCAAATATCATAACAGATTTGGTATTTCGAATTCTAATAGGTAGAACCTAATTCCAACTTGATGATGACTTGGATGCTCCTTTACTGGAACCATCGAGATGGCCCTTTATTTCCCTTTTTATTTGTTTTGTAATTTCCTCAACAAAATCCGGCATAGAAGCAAATCATCATGAACCTATGTCCAGTTTATCTATCTACAAAATGATCATTAGTTCTTTGCTTAAGTCAAAACACTTTTTCATTCTCCTATCGAGTATCCTAAAGAGCATAACATCTGTTTATGCTAATATTACCTTTATAACATTTTTTTTTTAAAAAAAAAAAATAGAATCTCATATTGAATTCTCGTTCGCCAGGACCAATACTTGGTCTTCTTCCTCCAACTCAAAATTATGGACAACAGCTAAAAGTTTGCATAAGTAGAGGATCTAAAAACTATTGTTAAGCAATTAAGCCGCAGATTCTCCATACCCAAATTCTGGAATATTACGCAAGGCTTATCTTCATGTCAGATGGTAGCTGTTTTGCAGTTACCATCCAAATTAAATTCAGCTCAAATTCAGGAGTACTTTTTTTTTTTGCCTTTTTCTGAGTAAAATAAGAGGTATATATTTTGGCAGTGCCCTGTCCTGGGCCATAAAAACGAAAGCCATCCTCGGCCATCGCACGTATCCTTTTTCCGTTTGGAGTTGAGCTTGGCGGGCTCGTTTTTTAGTTACGAGCAGCCTCTCTGGATTTTCCTGGTGGGGGGTTTTTTTTGACCCGGACCTGACCGAAAATTTAGAGGCATTGTTACAAAAAAGAAAGTATTTAGACCGGTGGGTTGGATAATCACCACCAGCCGAAGTCTGCAAGGCGTGTCCCGAACCGGCCCATCGGACCGGCAGCCCCTCGCAGTGATGAGGCATCAACCGTCTCCAAGCGTTCCAGCTCAATGAACCCACCAGAACGAGCGGGGAATCCCGCTGGCATCCTCCTCACCGTCTCCCTGTCTCTCTCTCCTTACCTCCAACGTCCAATTTCTTTATAGTTATGGGGACTATAGGGGATGGGTCCCATCCCTCCCTCCCCGACTCCCTCTTCCTCCTGTTTCCACGCACGCGCGCGGCGACCACCACCATTATTACCGCCACGCCGGGGCGCTGGGCGACCACCGGCGCCGCTGGAATGGCCCCCCCGATGGGCCGCCGCCTCCTCTCCTCGGCGTCCTTCGGGGAGGTGCGCTCGGAGGCCGACGGCTGCGAGCTCGACTGGCCCTTCGGGGGGCTCGACGCCGTCGACCGCGACGAGCTCCGCGAGACTGCCTACGAGATCTTCTTCACCTCCTGCCGATCCGCTCCCGGCTTCGCCGGCCGCTCCGCCCTGAACCTCTCCCCGGCCGACGAGGGGGCGGCGTCCAAGCCGGAGAAGGCGGCGCCTGGTGGAGGAGGGACCCAGATGGTGGTCAAAAGCCGGATCAAGCGCTCGCTGGGGCTCCGGACGAGGCGGGTGAGGGCCATGACCCAGATGGGCTCCGCGGCGGCAGGCGGAGGAGGAGGGGGGACCGCCTCGCCGGTCAAGGTCAAGCGCCCCATGACGTCGGCCGAGATCATGCGCCAGCAAATGGGCGTCACCGAGCAAAGCGACAATCGCCTCCGGAAAACCCTGACGCGAAGCCTCGTCGGTCAGGTTGGTCAAAATCTTCCTCTTTTCTAGCATAGAAAAAGGATGAGATCTTGATGCTCCTTTTGCGAGAAAGATCGAATATATCTCGATGCTGTATAATTTGTTGGGAGAAAACATGATGAAGAAATTTGCGTTCGATCTCCTTCTGTTTTCTTTCATCAGATGAACAAAAAAGTGGAGACGATCATCCTTCCTCTGGAGCTCCTCCGCCATCTCAAACCCTCGGAATTCAATGATGCGCATGAATACCACCAGTGGCAGCGCCGGCAGCTCAATATCTTGGAAGCAGGCCTCCTCTCGCACCCCTCGGTGCCTCTGGACCAAAAGAATGCCGCAGCAGTACGTCTCCGAGAGATCGTCCGATCGACCACGGTCAAGCCCGTCGACACGAGCAAGAACTCCGAGGCCATGCGAGCCTTGAACAACTGCGTCGGCACCTTAGCTTGGCGCAATCCTAATAGTTCTCCCATGGAAGCATGCCATTGGGCTGATGGCTACCCCCTCAACATTCACATCTATCTGTCCCTCCTCCGGTCCATCTTCGATCTCCGGGATGAAACCGTGGTCTTGGACGAAGTCGACGAGCTCGTCGAGCTGATGAAGAAGACGTGGACCACCTTGGGGATCAATAGGATGATCCACAATGTGTGCCTCACTTGGGTCCTCTTCGAGCAGTACGTCATGACCGGGCAAGTCGAACCGGACCTGATAACTGCAACACTGGCGATGCTGGTCGAGGTGGCCAATGACGCAAAGAGGCCCGATCGGGAGCCTGGCTATGTCAGGGTCTTGTCTGCCGCATTGGCTTCCATGCAGGGATGGGCGGAGAGGAAGCTTTTGGACTATCACCAAGGGTTCGAGGATGGTGCCGTGGGGATGATGGAGAATGTGCTATGCTTGGCTCTCTCCACCGCAAAGATGAGAACCGAAGACATTTCGTGCAATGAAAGCTCACCGATGCTGGTCGAGCGTCGCAATAAAGCTCCCAATAACTCATTCTCAGGGAATCGGGTTGATCGCTACATAAAGTCTTCTATCAAGAACGCTTTTACTAGGGTGAGTGGTCTCTCAAGATAGTATAGCTTCAAGTAATAACTAAATAATACTTTGATGAGGTTGCTCCTGCTGTCTTTAAATATATTGAATTCTTAACAATGCCTAAACCTAAAGCTCCGAATAGCATTAAATTTTAAAGTGTGATTAATAGTGCAGAATATGGCAGGTATAGTTGAGCTCTTATCAAGTTTTATTATATGCCGGTCGGTTCATGATATCATGCTTCATTCATCGAGCCGTATAAACCATGAATCTTGGAGCAACGCAGGGTAGATGCGCACAGATATATGTACCTACATATACATAAAAAATATATGCCCGAATGGATGCTATTTTTACATGCATGGTAGAACAATTTTAGGAGGTTGCCAGTCCCACGAGAATCCTTTGTTGTCAGTTGAATTGTGAATCACATAATGTTTGCTTGTGATGGCAGATATTTGAGAATGGCGATGGGAGAGTCGACAGCATGGTTGTAGAAGTAGAAGAGGATCCGAGCGAGATTCTGATGCAGCTCATCAGAGAAACTGAGAACTTGGCCATGGTGGAGAAAGAGACCTACAGCCCCATACTGAAGAAGTGGTATCCAGTTCCAACCGCTGTTGCACTGGTGACCCTCCACAACTGCTTCGGCATCGTGCTGAAGCAGTACATCTCGAGGATCACTGGCCTGACCAACGAGTTGGTTCGGGTCCTTCAGACCGCCACAAAACTAGAAAAGGTGTTGGTTCAGATGGTTGTGGAGGACGCTGCGGATTGCGATGATGGTGGGAAGGGGATTATCAAGGAGATGGCTTCCTATGAAGTGGATACCATTATCTTGAATCTTATGAGGGCTTGGATAGATGAGAGGTTGAAGATTGGGAAGCAGTGCGTTAGCAGAGCTAAAGATAACGAGGTGAGTCCACATGAATCACTGGTGTTCATAGGAATCCTCGAATTGGGATAGCATTTGGACTGACTAATTTACTGTCTGATGAATGATGATCTTGGTGGTGGTTTTGTAGAATTGGAACCCGAAGTCCAAGGCAGAGCCATATGCACAGTCTGCCGTTGATTTGATGAAGCTGGCGAAGGTGACTGTGGATGAGTTCTTCGAGATCCAAGTTGGGGCACGCGATGAATTGGTCCAGGTCCTTGCCGATGGTTTGGAAGCCCTGGTCCAGGAGTACACTTCATTCGTTGCTTCATGTGGTAAGTGACTGATGATCCCAGTAGTTAAGCTACTACAACAAATTTCTGGATGGGTTCGTATCTCACGAAAATACAATAGGCTTGCGGGTTTCGCATGGCAAATCCTATGACAGAACAAGACTAGCACCACTACTCTGGGGTTCAGCTTTCTGGTTTATACTTAGAGACAAGGTCTTTAGATGTCAAGTTTATCTAATCCGTTCTTGCACTTAGCAATGGAGAAAGGATAGATGTTTATTTTTTCGTTCGACCCATTAAAATTTAATAAAACTAAATTCAGGCTTGAACTAATAAATTTGCGTACAAGGACTCCCTGGTGTAGGATTTACCGATCTGTTCAATTTGGTTTTGATTATCTGGTACAAATTTATGTTAATTATGATTCAAATGCTGATATGAATAAATCAAAGTGGATTTGGATCCAATGTTGCATGAAACTATTCCAATTCTAAATGGACATGTTGCAGGCACAAAGCAAACCTACGTGCCGGCGCTGCCCCCACTGACTCGATGCAACCAGGACTCCATGCTCCTCCAGTTGTGGAAGAAGGCCGCCGCCCCCTGCCAAGCCGGCATGGACCCCTGCACCGTCCCCGTCAAGGCGGTTGGCGGCGGCGGCGGCGGCGGCGGCGGCGGCGGCGGCGGCGGCGGCGACCAACCCAACAAGCCCCGCTCGTCCACAAGCCGCGGCACCCAGCGGCTCTACGTCCGACTCAACACCCTCCACTACATCCTCGCCCTCCTCCACTCCATCGACAAGTCCCTCTCCTTCTTCTCCCGCGCCGGCCACTCCCCCTCACCCCGCAGAACTCCCCTCGGCAACCACCAGTGCCGACGCCGTATCATCGCCCCCACCCACTTCGACCTTGCCCGCACCGCCATCCATGCTGCCATCCTCCAAGTCTCCGAGGTCGCCGCCTACCGCCTCATCTTCGCCGACTCCGCCTCCTCCTTCTACAACTCGATCTACGCCCACTCCGTCGCCGAATCTCGCATCCAGCCCACCCTCCGAGCGCTGAAACAAAACCTGAGCCTCCTCGTGGCCGTGCTCACCGACCGGGCGCAGCCGGGGGCCATGCGAGAGGTCATGAAGGCCTCCTTCGAGTGCTTCTTGACTGTTCTATTAGCTGGCGGGCCTGCTCGTGCGTTCACGAGGTCAGACTACGAGATGGTGGTGGAGGACTTCGGGAGCTTGAAACGGGTCTTCTGCTCGTCGGGGGAGGGCCTGGTGGCGGAGGAGGTGGTGGAGAAGGAGGCGGCACCGGTGGAGGGGGTGGTGGCACTCATGGGGCTGCCGACGGAGCAGCTGGTGGAGGATTTTAGCATGATGGCATGCAAAGCGGGCGTGGGGGGCGCAGGAGGCCAAAGGATACTGCCGATGCCGCCGACTACTAGGAAATGGAACCGCTCGGATCCGAACACGGTGCTGAGGGTGCTGTGCCACCGGAACGACGATGCGGCCAACCGCTTCTTGAAGAAGACGTTCCAGTTGCCCAAGAGGAGGTGAACAAATATATGTCCATGTTGTTGCACCAGCGCTGATCCTTCCGGAGATTGGTCTGTGGATTCTCTGACTCCAGCTCGAAGCTAGAGCTAATGGATGTCTTTTCTGTGTAACGAAGTAGAATGGAAGGAGGGAAATGGGTTGAGGGTGCTTTGTCACGTTGGTGTTCCTCTGGGATGCTTGATCCTAATTCGGTGATACTCTTATGATCGGATTTTTTTCTCTTTCAGCAAAAAGAAAATGAAAGCGTATATTACAGAGCAATGCTTTAAAATTCGTGCATTGCAGAGCATGTAGCTCATAGGGATTTCTTCTTCAGCAACACCCTCGATTCGAACCCGGACCTTTTCCCTGGGTGCCAACCAACTCACCAAACAGTTAGAGCAACACAGGAAGCAGTGGAGGACCTTTAGGATAGTTCTCCACAATCCGAGATGAACAAAGAGCTGAAATTAATTCTGTTCGGCGTCAACTGTATGCCCGTTTAAATTTGTGGCTACTCTTTTTTTTGAATTGTGGAGCATTTATTCTATCCTTGCCCGTTTAAATTTGGGAAGCTCTTTGTTGCAGGTATGGCATACAGTCTACTTAAAAGAGACAGTAGACTCCGAACTTTCCAATTTCTAAATTAGTTTGTCAGGCAATGAGGAGAGGCTGAACCTGCTAAGAATATCAAGGAGTCTAGTTTGCTCCAACCTCGCCTCAGAGGGAATAGAAGTGGGACAACTGAAGTTCCAAGAGAGGGCTCTGGGTTTAAAAAAGTCAACCATAACTCCATGTTTCTTTCTGGAGAAACGATATAAGATGGGAAAGAGCATGCAGAAGTAGAATCTGTTAACCAACAGTCCTTCCAGAAAAGCATAATTGGATATGTTTCATAAGAGACGAAAAGCAGATGAGATAGCGCGCCAAATGAAAGGGCGCTTCTTTTTGGCTTTCTTCAAGAAAAAAGTCTCAAACTTTTTTCTTACAGTAGAGCCAAGAAAGTCGGTTCTTCCAAACACCAGCTTCATTATTAAGGAACCTCCAGGTCCTCCACTCCCACTTAGCAAGCAAGGCCAAAGATTGAAAGTATTCAAATTTTTGATACCGAGGCCATCTTCTTCTTTTTCTGTTTTTTAAGACAAACCTCGCTGCAGTTTACATTACAAGAGATGCCATGCGCCGAATTGCAGCCTTAATTTCCAGAGAAAAGCTCTGCACAGCATATCAATTCTTTTGATAACCAAAATCGAAGCTTGAAACGAGACATAGATATGCATAGTATTTATTAAAATATAGGAATACATAGAATTTATTCAAATTTTTATATATTTTTAGTAATAAAAAATTAAAATGATATAAAGAGTACTTTTGCATTTTTATCAAGGAGAAAATGATTTTTATAAATATAATGATCAAAAATATAAAATATCTCACACACACACACACGCATATATATATATAAGATATTTATTTAATGACCTAATATATTGTAAATAAGTAAAATATGCCACCTATATAAAGTAGAACCTTCTATTGCAGCTTGGTGGTTGAGTGCCTGAGATTTAAGTGGAAGTCACTGGTTTAATCTTAGGTTCATTGAGTTCCTTTTCTGTTCCTACTTGACTCATTCCCTCTGCTTAAAAAGATTCAGTCTTTCCAACAAAAAAAATAATTGGACCGCTAGCCTATCCGTTTTGCTTCAAAAGATATTTTAAAAATAGTCAAAACTTGGTCGAATCCAAGAGAATTAGGCAAATTGGTCAGACTAGTCGTTCTAGCCTAGCTCTCACAATTTTGGCTTTTTTTAAACTTAAATTTCTGTAAGCTCGGTCTAGAACATTTGACCCAAATCAAGTTAAATTGTTGAGCCCGATAAAAAAAAAAATAATCAGCTCAACATTTTCTGATCTATTTTTCCATCCTTCCCTATCTCTCAATTTCTCCATCACTGGGCATTCATCGTCTCAAACGGTCAAATCCATGGCAGCTCTCCCTGTTTTAGCCAAACCCATGGCAGGCCGTTATTATATTGAATTTGAACATCGTGTGTAGACTTTGTTGATGTGACGTACTTGTATGTGAATTTGAACCTTATAAGAGGACTTTGTTAGGGCCATGGTTTATGAATTAGTTAGAAGTTTTTATTTTGAGTTAGATTCATATTATTTTAATTTATTTGTATAATTTAGTATACATTTATTGAAAAATAGGTTTAAAATTGTATTTTTATCTTTGTTATTTGTATTCTAATTTTTTTCTTTTTTTAAACAAATATAAATAATATTATAATATTATCTGTTGATGTGACTGTTCTGACTACACAGCATCTTGCAGGTTCACCATCCAATTCAATTTTAAAATATCGGTAAAAAGGTAATTGTGATAATGGCACCCTCAAAGCTAAGGCGGGCACAATGGCCTTGGCAATAATGGTGAGACTTCTCATCTATTCTAAGATTTTTTTTAATTTGACATTCTGGCTTGGGATTATATGGTTATTTGATGACCGTTGGATCAAGTAATTTTAAACCACCACTCCGTTTTTGACAAGATGCCACGTTGGAATTGCCCGTATCTGGAATGAATTGAGACGGTATAAATACGTAATTATTTTGCATACATCATTTATTTCTTTATTTTTTGATATGGAGATAGATGGAGATTTCATCACGGAAAGGTTAGATTCAATTCATTCTTTATCCGGCAATAGGAGATGGGCGGTTTACCCAACTTAGTTCGGGACATTTTCATCAGCGGTATTAACCTATATAAGACCTTACATCTAACTACCGTGAAGGTAGCCCATCTGCAGAACAGTGAAGATGTCGCAACATGATACTGTTGTAGAGTCATGCAGCTAGAAACTATGGTATAATTGTATGTCCTTGTGATTGAATGGCAAAGATGCTCATCTATTATTTTTTGAAACAATGTTAGGGCTCCGCTGTCCTGTCGCATGATGAAAATTGCCAAAATTGGTAGAACGAATAAAAGACATGATGGATAATAAATCACAGAGCATCGCATGCGTCCAGAAAATTTTGTATTATCATATTTGCTTCTTCTTTTTTTTTGAGTAGAAGAGAGGGAAGAATACCACCTGTCCTTTATTGCAGATTGAAAAAAGCTTTACAGAGATAGGATGTGATTATAATGGTAGTTTAAAAAAGCTTTTAATTACAGGGGTAGATGAAGTTTATCCGCAACAAGGTAGTAGTAGGCAAAATAAGGCAGCTATGAGGACAAACAGAAATAGAGTACAATAATGTATAAATATATAAATATTTTTATTATATAAATATAGAATATAATAATGCATTTCTACTTAATTTAAAGTTAATATTGAATAATAATATGACAATAATATGATTAATAATATATTATAAATATAAAATATAATATCAATATAATATAATATTATATATAAAATATTAATATAAAAATTAAAGATATATTGATATATCATTTTTTTTTGCTGAATTAAGGAGGTTTTTTTTTGGTACAACGGTGGCTTATATACAACGGGTATGAGTGGAGCCAACAAAACCAGAAAAAAAAGAGATCGCACAAGGGATCAAGCATGGACACGTGGTTTGCCCAAATAAAGCCTCCGAAATGGTGAGCCGCAAAGAAGGCAACCCAATTAGCAGCGTTGTTCGCTTTTCTGTAGACATGCATGACCTGAGAGGAGCCACACTCTTTCGGAAGTCTGTAGATATCATAGAGCAGCAGTCTTCCACCAGTAGCACATAAGGAGTATTTTTATTCTTAACTTTCAGTCCTAAATTACTGTCTTGAGGTGATCTTGAATTTCCGACCTAGAAACGATGTTTGAGGGGTGGAGATGATTTAGGACCACTCAAATATAGCATAAGTTTATTATGGTGTAATTAAATATAGTGATCTCATTACTTTTGTCTATATCATTTTTAATTTTGAGATGATTACACTATACCAAACACGCTTTAAGCCCATCCTTTTTTGAGTTAAACTATTGATAACCACCTGTGGTCACGCAGGTAGCTGGCATGTTGCACCTTTACAGCAGGTAGTTGGAACGCAGGTAGCGAACAGTTCCTTTACGATGTAGTATCATGGACTTTAATTTGTTGCCATACACGAAGCATCGCCAAATCAGTATTTTGAGATGCGACCAACTTTCGGAGGTGCATATAATCGACGGCCCAAACCATCTTCCTTTTAGAAATATTATTTTACATAAAATAGCTCGTGAGAAGATCAAAAGAAATTCGGCTGAACCGCCTCGCCTGTTCCATTGCGCCTATAAATAAAGTACCGATACGAGAACAAAGCCATAGGAGAAAGAAAGAAGAAGAATGGCCTCCCAACCAGGTCCCCTCACTCGATGGCCATGGCATAGGCTAGGAAACTTCAAGGTATTCTACAATCTATCTTTAACTAATTATATGACTTGACTTCTCCACCTTCTCCCTCTCCCACCACCCTACTTCTTTTCTACACTGCGTTTGGATACTCACCATAGCTTCTCCTTCCTACTGTTGCTCTGCCTTGTGCGATGGAAGTACGTACTACTAGCTCCATGGGTGGCGCATAGCATGCACAAGTTCATGGCAGACAGTGGGGAGCAGAGGGATATGTTTAACTTTCTCATCTTCCCCATTCTATTGCTAAGGCTGCTGCACTCTCAGCTGTGGATCACCTTCTCTCGCTTCCAAACAGCAAAAGGCAAGCACAGGATAGTCGACAAAAGCTTGGACTTTGATCAGGTGGACAGAGAAAGGAAGTGGTATGAAAAAATAAAGAACAACGCACTCTGTTTCCAGCGTTGCCTCTAGGCTTCAGTATTAGATTCCTTTTTTTTAGTGTTAGAGATGTCGTAGAGAGTGATGGAGGACTCTGGATGGCAGGGATGACCAGATCATTTTGACCGCATTGTTCATGTACATGGTTAACATGGTGGTTCCAGGGGCTTCACATTTGCCCTGGTGGGAGAGCAGGGGAGTGGTTCTTATCATTCTCCTCCACATGGGTCCTGTGGAGTTCATCTACTACTGGCTTCATAGAGCCTTGCATCACCATTTCCTCTACTCGCGTTACCACTCTCACCATCATGCCTCCATTGCCACTGAGCCCATCACATGTAAGGGCTGCTCTCTCTCTCTCTCTCTGTGTGTGTGTGTGTGTGGAAGTCTAATTTAAGGGACGACCTTTGTCACACGTTGGAAGGCTAATTTATGGAAAGGATAAAATATGAATGATAATCTCATGAAGTTGGGTGATCGGCATTTTTAAACAAGAGAGTTGCTCATGGAAATGACAGATATATATTAGTTGTAGAATATAAAAACTTATATTTAACCGAAATATTTGGTGAAGAAAGATTTGGAACTTAGAGTTAATTTATACTCGTAGTGATATTAGCTCAAAGGCTTTTAACCTATTGAATTTGGAGTAAATCCTTTTCGAAGGAAGATCGATCTAGATTGTCTAATCAAAGTGCGAGAATCTAGCTTAACCTATTTTAAATTAAACCTAAATATTTTAGATTCTAAAAAAGTTGTGGAGATCATGCAGTAACCTTGAACTTGACTAATAGCTTAGGGGTTAGTTATGGTAAGTACACTCTACATAAATTGAAGATAGGGAGATCTAGAGATTCTGCTCTAGTTTTACTTGAAAATTTGAATTTTGAATTTTTTTAGTCCCAATGCAAAGAGATATATATTTTAGTCAGAAATTATTTAGCGGTCTTAGAATATTTGATAGGTTAGATCAGAGTGCGTAGCGAAAGTCTGGTGGTTTGAGTTATTTTGAAATTCATTAAAAATAATAATACTTTGACCCAAAAAGTATTATGATCGAAGACTTGAGTTAGTTTTCTAGTAGAGAAGAATGTTGTTGATTCTATGGATAATTTGGAGGTAGCTATGTAATTTTCACTAGTGGATTATTCTATTGTTGACAATTCTTAGGAGAATCTTGAGCATTTTAAATTTAGCGTTAACGGATTGATGATTCTTTGGTTGGGCTTAGATTTGGAATGTTTTAATATGAATCTCCTACTCCTAGCTCTAATATTGTTAATCTATCTATTTGAAAGGGTTTAAGATTTTTCTAGGACAAAGGTTGATAATTAGATCATGGGCGAAGTTAAGAGAAAAAAAAGAATTATAGATTATGAAGAGCATTTGATGCTAAAGCCTTCTCCTATTTCTATTAAGCAAGAGCAATTAATTTTTGGGCAAAGAATTATGGCATTTAAATCCAAAGTTGGGAGGTTGGTGTTCTTTTGAAACAGATCAAGAGAACTTGTTATGAATTATAGATGAAAAGGATCGAGTTTTAAGATGCCAAGACTTTGTATGTCATAATTTTTTATATCAAAATCTTGTGAACAGGCACTTCGAGAGGGAGACTATTTGAGAGATCAAGGATGACATGACGGTTGGGTACTTTCAAAGTCTGTGCCTTAAGTAAGTTAATTTTGAGGACGAAATTATTTTAAGGAAGGAGTATGTAATAACATGATTATTTTTTGGGCTTGTGGGTAGGCCCGGAGTGGCCAGGCCCAGCCTGAACCCAACTAGCCTAGCCAGTGGGCTTGTGGGCCGGCCCAAATAGGTCGGGCTTGAACTTGACCCATGCTCGGCATGTTGGGGATCGGGGAAGAGGACCTAGCTAAAAGTCTTCTTCCTTCCGATTTCGGCGGAAGCAGTGACTCCTCGAGGGAAATTTGAGTTTGATTCAAACTCAAGGATCTTGACTATTTAATTCTCCTCCTCCTTTAATTTTCTCCATCCAAATCGTCGAGAATCGCTGTGATTCAACCTCTTCTTCTCCTTTGATTTGTCGCCGGAAAGTGCCAATGAAACCTCGCCAGATTGAGATGAGTGTCGTCTGCCTTCCTCTCCTTCTTTTTCTATGTTTATAGCCATCTTTGTTTGGGTTTGGGTTTGGGTTTGGGTTTGGGTTTGGGTTGGCTAATCGCCGAAATTTAATCTGAAACAGGGGTGCCCTATTTCGGAGCCTCTTTCTTTTGTTTTCGCCGCCATGGGCCACCGAAAAAAGGGTGAGCCTTGCCGCCCTTGGGGACATGGATGGTCTATGAATTAGTTAGAAGTTCTTATTGGAGTTAGATTCACATTATTTTGATTTATTTGTATAAATTAAGTATATATTTATTGAAAAATAGATTTAAAATTATATTTTTATCTTTGTTATTTTTTTAAAAATCTTCTTTCTTTTTATTTTTTAAGAAATATAAATATAATTATAATATTATAATAATATTTTGCCGATGTGATTGTTCCGACCAATCCATCCATCTAGTACAAAACAGCTTGCAGCTTGCATCTACTTAATTTAAAGTTAATATCGAATAGTAATATGACAATAATATAATTAATAAAATATTATAATATAATATATATATAATATTAATATACTATTATATCATATATAAAAATATTAATATAATACATTAATGGTATATTAATATACTAATTTTTTGTTGGACCGAGGAGCATTTTTATTCTTAACTTTCAACCCCAAATCACTATCTTTGGTGATCTTGTTTTTCATAATTCTAAAAAATAAGTAAAAATTTAAAAATTAGTCAAGAATATAAGGCTGACAAGTTCAAAAACTAGTAATGAGTATAAGATTTACTTACCTTTTTCGTCTTAGACCGTCAAACTTCACTAGGCAATTCAGTTACTTATTAGAAATATTAAAAGTACAATTAATTTCTATTTGATAATTTTAATTGTATAATAAGAAACAAGGATGATTAGCCGAATGACAGCGTTCGACGATTCCAAATGGGACAGGCCTGAGCGATTCGATCAATAAATCATAGGGCATAGACTCAATCAGGGCCAAGGTCGTTTAATGTAATTCATCATTAGTGGGTTCTACGGACACTTGACAAGGTCGAGTGATCGGTTCAATAGGCGATCCGAAAATCAGGGTAGTTTAGGGCTTCTTTTCATAGATCAACTCGGGTTCGTAGATTAGATCGATATGACCCAATTCTGGTATTCTTGGATCTTCAAGAGAGAGAAAGTAGAGAGAGGAGAGAGAAGGTAGAGAGAAATAAAGAGAAGAGAGAGGAAATAAGAGAGAGAAAGAGAGGGGATGGTTCTCTCTCCTCCTCCTCCTCTTCTTTTCTTCTTTCTTCTTTTTTGGAAAAACAAAGGAAGAAGGAGGCAGCTGGTGGCTATGGTCACGGTAGTCCGGCAAGGTGGCAGTTGGCAGTGGTGGCCGGCCGACGAGAAAATCCAAGAAAAATGCCCGCAAAATAGGAGAATCGGACCTTTTCTTAATTTTTGGCCATTAGACACTCACCGGCAGCCACGATTCCATTGTGGAGGAGAGTAGGGAGGCTGTGGGACTCAATCAGAGGTCCAGCGCCAAGAGGCAACATCGCTGGTGGCCGAAAAGAGGAAGAAAAACTCGACCAAAATAGGAAAAAAAATAGGGTCTTCTTTTGCTGGTCGATTTTCGGCCAATTTCTCGGCCGACGACCGCATTTCCTAGTCATGGGAAGAAGAGCAAGAAAAGGAGAAGAAGTCTAAGGCCTTACCTCGACTTCGGCGACGTCTGACAATTCTGTTTTTCGGCGAGCATGGTGATAGGATGCTATGACTTTGAAGGGAGAAAAGAGGAGGAAAGAGGAGCGGTGGCACTCGATGGGTGTGGGGGCTCTTTTTAGTAGAGGAGCTCGGCTCAATGGTGGAAGGATTAGGACTCCTTCTGTCGTCTCCTTCCGACGGAATCGGGGAAGAAGAGGATTTCTATTCGGAGTCCGACTTCTCCCTCTCCCACACACGGGCCGTGTGAGCCGTTGCTCACATGGGCTTGTGGGCCATTTCATGTGTGGACCGGTCAATGGACCGGGCCTCACACAATCTGCTTCAAAAGATATTTTAAAAACACTCAAAACTTGATCAAATCTAGAAGAATTAGGCAAATCGATTGGACTAGGTGGTCTAGACTGGTACTCACAATTTTGACTTTTTTTAACTCAAAATTCTTTAAGTTTGGTCTAGAACATTTGACCCAGATCATGTTAAAATGTTGAGCTCGATAAAAAATTCCATGAGCTCAACAGCGAGAATCCTAATGATATTTAAGCAAGCAAAAAAGAAAAGAGAAATAAAGTTTCAAACAAAATAACACATCAGACGGTCTTTCTCGCCTCGAATTCTTCTCTTTCTCAGCTTTTTCTGATCTATTTTTCCATCCTTCCCTATCTCTCTATTTCTCCATCTTTGGGCATTCATCATCTCAAACGGTCAAATCCATGGTAGCTGTTTGGTGTGATTCATCAAGCTGGAAATTTGGGCAAGGAGTTCGTTGAAATATTAAATATTTAAAAAATATGCACATCTTAAACTGCAAAATACTGCATAATTTTTTATATTTATATGTGATAGTCATCGAGTGTTGTACAGCACTCTGCAGTGTAAATTGTATACAGTAAAAAACTGAACTTGATTGTAGTTATCAAGGCCAGAGTTTTTGGTGGTGGCAGTAATGTTGATGGCTGCTAGTGCTAGAATCAAACTGAGCTGAGTCTAGCTTGATACAAAATTTATCTATTTCCATGTATATAAAATTCTAGATTTAAATTAAGCTATTCACTTATCAAGTATTTGGGCACGGATGGTATCGGTCGGTCAGAAACATTTTGATACAGCTTTGATTGTCTAATTATATACATGAATTTGCATGAGGATATTCTCGTCCTTGGACACTAAAGCACCTGCAAAATGGTGTTTTAATTTATAAAGGCAGTATTCAGTTGACGTAGGCAAGACAAGATTAATGTCAAAAACCCACTCACTTCTAGTTGTATGATGGAAGAATGGATTTGTCATGCTACCTCTTCTGCCAAAATTCATGGTGTCACGCGTAGTTTGAAGACTTCATGGTAGGTAGGAGGTTATCTACCTCATTTCTGGGATGCAGGACCGGTTCTTGGGTCAAAGGGCATGGAAAAAGTTAGGATTAGCCTGACAACCCAGCCTGGATTAAAGTAAAACTAAGTAGTGCTACAGTAGAATAGATCAATCTAAGAACACCGCGCGGCAACAACGACATATTTGCACCGACTCGCATATCAGTCGTATAACTATTTTGTGTGAGACTTATGTTAGCATTGGCGCAAGACCCAATAAACTGGACCGGTCCACTAGATCGGCACAGTCATTGTGGCCCAAACAAAAAATATATATATATTATCAGACGTGCTGTGCAGGCTATGGCCGGAGCTCTAATTATCGGGATGCATTGAATCAATGATTTAAGGGGTCGCTTGTTGGCCTGCCATGGGATGCACCACCACGGCCACCCTTTTTCTCTGCTTTCTTCTTTCTTGGTTAAAGAGAGATTCTGTTGTCTCCTATGCGAGGCGGGTATTAGGTGCGGGTCGCATCCTTCTCGAGAGGGACTCGACTGCGGTAATGGGGTGCTCAGTTGAGGACCGGCCGTTGCTCCATGATATTCATAGGGCATTGGGGAAGGCTGACTCCTACCAGGCCACGCACGTATATCGGAAGGCGAACGGTGCTGCAAATTGGGTTGCTTCCTTTGCTGCTCATCACTCGGAAGGCTTTTTCTGGATAGACCATGTGGTTGTGCCTATGCCTTTGCGCAGCATTTTGTTTTCTGATTTTGTTGGCCCTCTTCACACTCGTCAGGTGTGAGCCACCGATGTACCAAAAAAAAAGAAAGAGACTCTGTTCTCTCTTCCTCTCTTCTTTCTGTCTCTTTCCTATTTTTTCTCTCTACTGAATTTTCTCTCTACTCTTTCTAGAGATGATAGATCCCATAATATTTTCTGAACTATTGTTATATTGATTAGATTATGATATATATGTTATTTTGTAAAAAGAACTTTGATATGTATCATATTTGAACTCTCAACCTGATTATGTTCTAAACCCTATCAATTGGAAGTTATGCATTGGCACTTTGATTATTATTGAGCTCATTGATTCTATTTCTAGCCCTATCATAAGGTATAAATATGATTTTTTGGCCCACTCCGCAAAATATGTATGCAGTATTCTAGCCCACTCTGCTGGGCATAAATACGGTTCTATTCTAGCCTAGCTACATGGTATAAGTGTGGCCATAGTTTAAGCCTATTGAGTTGAATGTGATTTGTTTCAAATCGAATTTATGACGAATATTTCAAAGATATGGATTTTAATGGATTTGTATTTTGAAATGGAATTAATTGTCTTTATACTGATTCATTTTAATTTGTATTTATATTTTATATTATTACATGAATATTTTAGTTAAGATATTCATTACTTACCAGACTATTTAGCTTATCATACGATTTGTTACTGTTTTTACAGATCTGAAAAACTAGCATGACCGAAGTTTAATATGGAAAAACAACTAGCAGAACTTTGGTACAAAATTATTTTAGATTAGAGTTTATTTAAATTGATATATTATCTTAAAATATTGTTAAAATTATGCAATATTTAAATTTTGAGTTAATTACTGAAATAAAGTTGCATATTATCAATTAAAGTTATTCCGTTGCATGTTTATGATATCATGATAAGATGCCTTGCCTACTTGTGGAGTTACTTCCTGCCTAACACACTGAAATAACTACACGCTGAAATAAGTACATGCAAAGAAAAGGAGGCAGTGGAAAAAGCAACCATTGGTACAACAAACAAGCTTTGGAAAGTCCAATGAGCACATACATTGCAAGAAAATTACAGGGAATGAAAGGCTTCATGCAACTCAAGCAATAAGCGGGATCTAGGATAGCTGCTGAAGTGTTTGACAGCATATACTACTCGATTTTGATACTGCTACTGTATATTTTCAATTCCAGTCTACCATCACCCAAACCTCACCTCTCAATTTTGAAAATGCGAGGCTTGGAAATTGCATGACATAAAACAAGTGACTGGTTTCAAAATTTCAGGACTAGTTTACCTTGCACAGTATTGAAGATGGGTATCTCAGGAACACACTCAAAACTTTTGGATGCCTGTAAATTTATTCCAGAAATTGAGGACGGGCCGCGGTAACTCAAAGATGACAGAAATTAATGCAAGTCCATCTTGTGACAGTAAATAACTCAACACCTGATACTAAGAAGAAAGACCTGAAAAGGTAATGGCTTGCGAGATATTCAACAGTTAACCACAATCCTCTGAAACTCAAGCGCAGTACCACTACGGGAAGTTCCTAAAACAATAAATAATGCAGATACAAAATTTTTGACTTTCCATGCATTCACTATTTCGTCCATACGATAGCAAGCGATAGTGTCATATTTTGGTCGGTGCCTGAGGTCAGGCCTTTGACCGATGAGGTGTAGGTGTTTTTTGTGATTTTTTTTTGATTTAGCATTTTGTGAATTAATATTTTAAAGCTGCAGATTTGACTACTACTGAGTATTTCTTGCTTTGGAAATTATGTATTTTTTTTATTGATGATATATATGTCCTACATGCGAAACCTTTTCTCTTCTCATAAAAATATTTCTATTCGTGCAACGAAGGCGCTCCAACGTACGGTTTTCTCCCTGTATCCGGTCCCTGCACTGAAATAAATTTTAGGTTTTTAGCCTGGATTATAGGAGAATTGTTTGGGTACACTAATAACTCTTCTTAACAGCTTAAAGAGGGACCAAAAGCAATACCCATCTTCCATGCTCAATGGCACAAATGATGGACCTGACGTGTATGACTTGTCAATTGTATACGTCCAAATGCCGCCCTTAGATCGAGTGGCCTTGTGGCAGCTCTTGAGTGTCCGTTACGCTTCAATCAAGTTAGCAGTTCCATCAATATAAAATACTAGGACTTCTATGGCCATAAGGAAAAGCTACATGTTTGAAATCAGACAAAGTTCAAGACGATACAATTGATGCCCTAGCCCCTTTCTTGGAATATTCTCCACCTTATTTATGATGAAACATTAAGTAACCATGAATCCACGTACAAAGCGGTGGCTAGGTTAAGAGATTACATAGAAACTCTACAGTAACTTGTTGGACTGCATTGTCACGTTTCTTTCTCCAGTGGTTAGTAGTTTGAGCATTTTTACGTCTTGAGCTTATACTAAATGCGGATAATCTAAATCTCATAATATTTTCTGATTTATTTGTTGATAGGTCTTACAGCGCCTTGCGAGTGCTATTCCAAAACCAACCCAACTCATAGAATATAGAAGAAGGAAATTGATACATTTAGGACCAATTCATTATTTTTGTATTATCTCTGAATCAATCAAGGCTAGAGTGATAATTTTTTTTAAAAAAATCAATATATCCTAACATGATGAAGTTCTTTGAGGGCCTTGGGGTCGACGTGGAGAATGCCGACATGTCATTCTCTGTAAGCTTGGACAAGGGCAAAGGTTGTGAGTGGGGACATCGCAATGGATTAGCTAGCTTGTTTGCGCAAAAAAGTAATGCGATCAATCCCTACTTCTGGCAGATGCTTGAGGAAATTGTGAAGTTCAAACATGACGTTATGAAGTAAGTAAATCCCTACTTCTAGCTTTTCATAGATAATTAAAATATAGTTTAGGATATGAATACCAACCACATCAGTGCTCTTATAGTGCCTGCATGCAATATAAGCAGTCATGATATCAAAGAAACCCATTTTAACAAGGAAAAAAGAAAAGAACGAACAATTCCTTTCCCCCCCTTCTTAACATATATCCAGATCGACTATGCTCATCGCTCTTGCTTCTTATATCACCTATACGTATTACAATGGGTCCTGTTTGATCCAAGGTTTGGTATAAAATAAAATAAAAAAAATCAGATTTTGTCTAAGTTTTCTTACCAAATGTCATTTCTCATGGGGAAAAAAAAATGATAGCCCCACTTTTCCTTGGCCAGTTTGAATAATTCAAACTAAAACTACTATTTCATAGAAATAGCATAATTTTGTTTTAAAATTAAAATGAACTAGCAATAATTTATTCGACACTCGTCCTCTTATAGTTTCACAACCAAATAGATTGGCTAGTTATTGCTGTTAGGTTATACGGCTTTCACTGATTTCTAATTACTAAAAATATTGTTCGGACAGTTACAATTAATTTGACCACTTCAATTTTGCTCCAATTACAAAATGCCTCCTTCCTTTTAGAAATTTAGGTCCCTAAAATTGTACTTTGAAAGCAACGCGATCATTCTTTCATTGTCAACTCGGTTTTAAGGAATTGCATCCAATGACCATCTCTTTGGGAACTCTCGTGCCAATGCCCGTGGGTGTGAAAAGACTACTCTAGCCTCACTATTCAATCTACAGAGAGAGAGAGGACGGTCTTCTCTCTCTCTCACACACACACACACACGCACGCACACACACACAATAAAGAATAGGGTCTTGTAGGCAAGAATGATACGAATGTGGACAATGAGCATGAGAAGGATGGAGTTGCCAACCACTCCGAGGACCACCTCTAGGTGGAAGAGGCGGAGTTGCCTAGTGGTCTTTGGAATATCTTGCTTTTTGACTTTTTTGGCTGTATTCATACACATTATGTATGATACTCTCGTTTTTAGTATAAAAAATTTTAAAAAAAAAGTATGAGCAACATCACTAGCTAGTAGCAACGAGGGTAAAAGGGCTGTTAGCTCCTCAACTTCATAGGCAATATCTCTTATGCTAATGAAGGTAAGAAGGATGTCGACTTGCAGTGTCTTAGGCTGGAACGGCCCAATATATTTGGAAGCCTAAGGCTATTTTATATTTGAGGCCTTCGTTACAGTGGGCCAGCTTAAGGCGAACTCACATGAAGGCATTTTTTTCTTTCCATTTTGTCATTGAGGTTTTTCTTACAATAGGCCTTCTTTAGGCCGGAGCCTCAGACAACCGTTTCAGTCGCTTAAAAGTTGGGCCGGAGTATCATGGACTTTAATTTGTTGCCATACACGAAGCATCGCAAATCAGTATTTTGAGATGCGACCAACTTTCGGAGGTGCACATAATCGACGGCCCAAACCATCTTCCTTTTAGAAATATTATTTTGCATAAAATAGCTCGTGAGAAGATCAAAAGAAATTCGGCTGAACCGTCTCGCCTGTTCCATTGCGCCTATAAATAAAGTACCGATACGAGAACAAAGCCATAGGAGAAAGAAAGAAGAAGAATGGCCTCCCAACCAGGTCCCCTCACTCGATGGCCATGGCAGAGGCTAGGAAACTTCAAGGTATTCTACAATCTATCTTTAACTAATTATATGACTTGACTTCTCCACCTTCTCCCTCTCCCACCACCCTACTTCTTTTCTACACTGCGTTGGATACTCACCATAGCTTCTCCTTCCTACTGTTTCTCTGCTTTGTGCGATGGAAGTACGTACTGCTAGCTCCATGGGTGGCGCATAGCATGCACAAGTTCATGGCGGTCGACAGTGGGGAGCAGAGGGATATGTTTAATTTTCTCGTCTTCCCCACTCTATTGCTAAGGCTGCTGCACTCTCAGCTGTGGATCACCTTCTCTCGCTTCCAAACAGCAAAAGGCAAGCACAGGATAGTCGACAAAAGCTTGGACTTTGATCAGGTGGACAGAGAAAGGAACTGGTATGAAAAAATAAAGAACAACGCACTCTGTTTCCAGCGTTGCCTCTAGGCTTCAGTATTAGATTCCTTTTTTTTAGTGTTAGAGATGTCGTAGAGAGTGATGGAGGACTCTGGATGGCAGGGATGACCAGATCATTTTGACCGCATTGTTCCTGTACATGGTTAACATGGTGGTTCCAGGGGGTTCACATTTGCCCTGGTGGGAGACCAGGGGAGTGGTTCTTATCATTCTCCTCCACATGGGTCCTGTGGAGTTCATCTACTACTGGCTTCATAGAGCCTTGCATCACCATTTCCTCTACTTGCGTTACCACTCTCACCATCATGCCTCCATTGTCACTGAGCCCATCACATGTAAGGGCTGCTCTCTCTCTCTCTCTCTCTCTCTCTCTCTCTCTCTCTCTGTGTGTGTGTGTGTGTGTGTGTGTGTGGAAGTCTAATTAAGGGACGACCTTTGTCACACGTTGGAAGGCTAATTTATGGAAAGGATAAAATATGAATGATAATCTCATGAAGTTGGGTGATCGGCATTTTTAAACAAGAGAGTTGCTCATGGAAATGACAGATATATATTAGTTGTAGAATATAAAAATCAGCTCATTTTGAGCGCAAGAAATATAAAACCATTGAAAACGAACATGACCCAGACCGCTTCTTTGAACGCATTTGTTTGCTATGTTATTACGGGACCAAGTCTAACCTAACATCTTTGCTCCTCTGTATTTAATGTTTTGATTTTTCTTTCTAGCTCGTGTTCCCATGTACTCTATCATTAATTATGAACGTTTAAGTTCTAATAGCATGAGATGTTTGGTGGCCTCCATAAATGTATTTCTATTCTCCGATAAAGAATAACCTATTTTCTGGTAATTATTTTTTTCAGTCTATGATCATATGTGTGTATATGCATATATATAGAGGATAGTTCTTGCTTGCTGTCGTTCTGTTTACATGGACTCTTTTTATTAAATATGAACATTTTTTTGATTAATTACAAGGCTCGATCGAGCTTTAACAATGTGAACTTTTTAACATGGTGTGTCAAAAGTATGGTCTGTCGATCATTTTCTTATTAGTTCTCTTTTAATTGAAATGTTTATCTGCATGATAATTCTTACCTGTTCCTTCCTGACGGTGGCAGCTGTTATCCATCCATTTGCTGAAGAGTTGTCCTACTTCGTACTCTTCGCAATTCCTCCGATGACCGGGATATTAACTGGAACGGCGTCCATCGCTGCAGTTGTGGGGTATCCCATGTATGTCGACTTCATGAACTACATGGGCCACTGCAATTTTGAGCTAGTCCCCAAATGGCTCTTCGATGTCTTCCCCCCGCTTAAATACCTGATGTATACTCCCTCGTAAGTGTATATCATCCGAGCATTGGAACTATAAAGATTAGTTTCAGGTCCAGGACTCTCTGATCGCATATAAAAAATTGATCCATAGAGGAATATGGTGCAAAGGCTTGCTGAGATCTATATACAGGCTTCATGTCTTGGTGCTGACATTTTAATGAGATGATGGCTTCTGCAGGTTCCATTCCCTTCACCATACACAGTTTCGAACAAATTACTCCTTGTTCATGCCATTCTACGACTACGTTTACGGTACCATCGACAAGTCTTCAGATGAACAATACGAAAGATCTCGCAAGGGAAAGGAGGAGAGGCCTCATGTCGTTCACCTGACCCACTTGACTAACTTGCAATCCATCTACCATCTACGCTTCGGGTTCTCCTCATTAGCATCCAAACCATATACTCCCAAATATTACATGTGGATTATGTGGCCATTGACACTTGCATCGATGCTGCTGACATGGATTTATGGGACCGCCTTCACTGCGGAGAGGAATAGATTCAAGAAACTCATTATGGAAACAAGGGTGGTGCCAAGGTACATCTTCCAGGTAAGAACTGTAATAAATTAGGCTTATTTGAAGGCTGTGATCTGGGAAGCATTTGGATTTGATGGGTGTTCTTTGTGCAGTACAAATCATCGTCTGAGAGTGACCCAATCAACACTCTGATTGAGAAAGCAATATTGCAGTCAGAAGAAGAGGGAGCCAAAGTCATTAGTCTTGGCCTCCTTAACCAAGTAAGTTGGCATGGATTTAAGGACGTAAGTAAAACACTGTGCATTGCTGCAGTGATTATTGTTACCTTTCAGAATCGCTTTCTTATAGATAAAAATAAATAAATAGCTATTGGCGTATAGAAATATGCTTCATTTTGATGATCTTCTAACTACGGACAGGGAAGTGCGCTGAATGGATATGGTGAGCTCTATCTTAAAAGGAACTCCTTACTGAAGACAAAAATTGTCGATGGAACCAGCTTGGCAGTTGCAGGGGTTCTAAACAGTGTTCCCAAAGGAACTAACAGTATTCTGCTTGTAGGCAACCTTTCTAAGATGGCTTATTTCTTATCTTTAACCTTATGTAAAAGGGGAGTCCAGGTAGATCAATTAGTCACAGCACCCCCTCCTCTCTTTTAGAGAATGAACATTGATTAAACATAGAAGTTATACTGCCGACCTACGTACAAACAGCAAATTAACTTTGTTGTCCAACAGGTAGAGATGGTTCAGAAGGACAAATACGAGCTCTTGAAACTACAGTTGCCACCAGAATTGCATGGTCATTTGGTGCTCTCTGATAGTTACGCTAGTGAGGTAAAGTTTGATGCACCTTTCGGTTTTCTTATTATAAACGAATTTATGTAAACAATTCCGGTGATATTTTACAAAATTATGTCAATGTATTCTAACTACAGATGACTTTATTGATTGATCAGATGGTATAAAGTAGGGCTGAGAATTTAGTAGAAAAACCTTATCAAATCGGTAAATTACTTCTACTCGAGCAACTTCCCCGTAGCAACCATGTTTGATGTCTGAAAAATAAAGCTTTCCTGCGAAAGCTGAGCGAATCTAATGGCATGCTTTGAAAATGTTGAAACTAGTAAACAACGCAATGAAGACCCACAATTCATCTCCTCTGGAGTACATCTAAACATGAAATTGAATGACAAATCATTCTTCCTTGTATAAACTATCTGTCATTCTTCCTTGTATAAACTATCTGTTTGCAACATTTATGGGTAAAAATGGCGCAGTAATTAATTATAAGCTTCTGATTTAAGGAGGATCCATGGTAACATGTTTCTTAATGGATTCAGGTATGGTTAGTTGGAGATGGAGTGACGGATCAAGAACAACTGAGGGCCAGCAAAGGCATTCGTTTTATTCCATTTACCCAATTCCCTCCCAAGCTGGTTCGCAAAGATTGCATTTATCACTGTACTCCGGCAATGGTGGTTCCTAGGACCTATGAAAATTTACATACATGTGAGGTACATTTAAACATCATACATGCATGAGCTAGTCATGTTATACATGCACAAGATTTTTCACTCTTCAACAGCTAAATAGTTTATATGGAATATTGGAAATTATATGAGCTTAGAGCTGCCTAACATAGTGAAATAAGATAAAAATCTATAGATATAATATAAGATCCGAGATAAGTAGCATGAAAGGTTGATTTTCTTCTTGATCGATGTGATGGTTGCGACTTTGACAAATGAGATCTTATAATAAAGAAGTTATTCTCAAAAAGAATATCGGACTCCAAATTGGTGTCCAACTTAAGATCTACGAAAAGAGAATATCCAAATATGACATAATAGAGCTAAATCTTTTCTGAACATCTTATCATGTTTCATGTGTGAAATACATCTAATTTCTCCATTTCTTACAAATGTCTGTACGTGTTTTTTTGCACGGCACTAAAAGAATTGGCTGCCTAGGAGGGTGATGAGTGCATGGCGTGTAGCTGGAATAGTTCATGCATTGGAAGAATGGAATGGACATGAATGTGGTGACACTGTTACCGGCGTCGAGAAAGCTTGGCATGCGGCTCTTGCGCATGGGTTCCTTCCATTTGAGGGCTGCAAACTAGGTTAATATTTGAAAACATGTTCACTATTAAGTATATTTCCATAGCAAATACTATGTAAGATGTCGTGTATATCCTGAATGGGGTTTGCTCGATTATATCTAAATAAACGAGCTGTTCTTCATTGTGGCAGGGTTTGCCTATGTAAACTTGTGTTACTCTTGAAATATAAGCTTGTCTTGATCTAAATCTTTCTTTAGTTACTGTGCAACAAGAGGTTTTATTTTCTTAGAAATATAGTTACGAAATAGCAAACAGCTTTTTATAAAAGCTCTACTTCCAACAGCTCTACTTCCAAAAGCTCTATTGCCAACAACCCTTCAAATAGGGTCTTAAGTAGAAGTCACTAGTTTAATCTTAGGTTCATTGAGTTCCTTCATTAAAGCTAAAGGAATTGATGTTAAGTTCCTACTTGATTCATTCCCTCTGCCTAAAAAAATTCAGTCTTTCCAACAAAAAAAAAGATTGGACCGCTAGCCTATTCGTTTTGCTTCAAAAGTTATTTTAAAAATAGTCAAAACTTGATCGAATCTAAGAGAATTAGGCAAATCGATCGGACAAGCAGGTCTAGCTTGGTTCTCATAATTTTGACTTTTTTTTAACTCAAATTTCTGTAAGTTTGATCTAGAACATTTGACACAAGTTAAATTGTTGAGCCCGATAAAATTAAAAAAAAAACAATCAGCTCAACAACGAGGATCCTAATGATATTTAAGCAAGCAACAAAAAAAAAGAGAAATAAAGTTACAAACAAAATAACGCAGACGATCTGTCTCAGCTCGAATTTTTTACTTTCTCAGTTTTTTCTGATCTATTTTTCCACCCTTCCCTATCTCTCTATTTCTCCGTAACTGGGCACTCATCATCTCAAACGGTCAAATCCAGGGCAGGTCTCCCTGTTTTAGCCAAACCCATGGCAGGCCGTTATTATATTGAATTTGAATTTGAACATCATATGTAGACTTTGTTGAGGTGACATACTTGTATGTGAATTTGAACCTTATAAGAGGGCTTTGTTAGGGCCATGGTTTATGAATTAGTTTGAAGTTTTTATTTTGAGTTAGATTCATATTATTTTAATTATATTTTTATCTTTGTTATTTGTATTCTAAAACTTTTTTTTATTTTTTATTTTTAACAAATATAAATAATATTATAATATTATTTTGTTGATGTGACTGTTTTGGCCAATCTGTCCATCTAGTACAAAGCGTCTTGCGGGTTCATCATCCAATTCAATTTTAAAAGTATTGGTAAAATGGTAATTGTGATAATGGCCCCCTCAAAGATAAGGCGAGCAAAATGGCGTTGTGAATGGCAATAATGGTGAGATTTCTCATCCATTTTAAGCTCTTTTTAATTTGACATTCTGGCTTGGGATTATATGGTTATTTGATGACTGTTGGATGAAGTAGTTTTAAACCACCATTCCCTTCTTGACAAGATGCCAAGATTGGAACTGCACATATCCAGGATAAATTGAATGGTATTTTATAAATATGCAATTATTTTGAATATATCATCTATTTTTTTATTTTCCAATCTGGAGATAGATGGAGATTCCATCACGGAAAGGCTAGATTCGATCCATTCTTTATCTGGCAGTAGGAATTGAGCAGTTTACCCAGCTTTGTTCAGAACACTTTCATTAGCGGTCTACATAAGATCTTACATCTAATTGCCGTGAAGGTAGCCCATCTGCAGAACGGCGAAGATATCACAACATGATACTGTTGTAGAGTAATACAACTAAAAACTATGGTATAATTGTATGTAGAGGTGGTAAAATATGACCTAACCCGCCAATCCGATCCGTGTTCGACCCATCATAAACAGGTTTGAGTTTGGCCTAAATAGGTTCGGGTCATAAACTGATTGACCCGTTTAATCTGCTTATTAATTGGGTCGGATACACATTTTAGATGTCTGACCCGTTTAATCTGTTTAATATATGGGTCAGGTTGGATCAGATAATCGTTTACCCGATGATTAGGATTAGGATTTCCCCCTGAGTGACCTCTTTCCTCCTCAAAGATCTAAGGTCCGAGGGCAGGGGAGGAGAGGCCGCGGGAGAGGCGGGAGAGGGCGAGGGCAAGAGAGTGGTTGACGGGGAGGGGAAGGGGCCGGAGCTCGTCGAGGAGGTTCACGAAAAGAGGGTAGGAGACTTCGGGGGAAAACCAAGGTGTTGGGGCTCGGGGACGGCGGAGATGAAAGACATGAGGTCGGCACGGCCGAAGAATTTGGCAACGAAGACAGTGGCATGCCCCTGGGCCTCTGGACTCTCAATCCACCGGAGAATGCAGGCCTCGTTGCACCCCTTCCGAAGAATTCGGCAGCCATTGCAGCTCATCCTCCCCTCCTCTCTCGGCGGCAAGATTTCATCAACCGGCCTTCCGGCCTCCAAAGACGCAACAAAACCCTAAGCCTAGATCATCGAAGATTTTTCCTACACAGGTCAGAGCTATTTCTCCTATCTCTCTCTCTCTCTCTTAACTGTTTTGTGGAAAAAAATATATTTTTCCTTCTAGTTATTTGGATAGCAAGGAATAACGATAGAAAGGGAGGAGGAGGAGGAGGAGGGACAGGGAAGAAGCGGGGGGCTGGGGGGATATATAAGAGTCACCGGGGTTAGCCTAACTCGATCCTGGTGTTGAGGCTAAGGAGAGGCCGTAGAGAGAGCACACCTTTTTCAGAATTGAGATAGACTCAGGCGAGCAGCGAGGAGAGGCACTGAAACTGTGATCGAATCTCCCTATTAGATGTAGTAAGAGCTCTAATTAAAATCACCACTTATCCCAAAAGCTTAAGCTCATAGTATGAGGTAGATTTATTTATATATTTTATATTTTCTTACACTTCTCCTCACATGTGGGTGGAACTTTTCTTTAATGGGTAAGCTCAACATATGAAATTTTTAATAATAGGGTTAAAGAGTGAGGAGACAGAGTTCGAACTCAAAACTTCTGCTCTGATACCATGTTGAAATTACCATTTATTCCAAAAGCTTAAGCTCATATGATAAAGTAGATTTATTTATATATTATATATTTTTTTTAAAAAAACAACAACTGACCTATTCTTTTTGGGGCTTAACGAGTAAAAATAGAGAAAAACATATTGGAGCGGCGCATCACAAATCCAACTATCCCTCCCCCCCAAAAAAAGAGAGAGGGTATTTTGCCTATTTCTGATATAAAATGTACTTCATTCCACAAGGCTCATCCTCGCACTATGCTGTTAGCTTACGTGGAGAACCTGCCGTGCTCGAAAATCACATGAAAGGTAAGAGATTTCGAATCATTAATATCGCTCTTGTCTTATGATAAAAATAATTAATTATTGTAATTCAAATAGTAGTTACACGTTCAATCTCGCAAATAATGTTTGAGCAAGTCGTCTGTTGCAGCATTTATTTTTCATTATGACTTATAATGACGCTAGTGGTAATTAAGGCCGGCTCATCCTCGCAAGATTCAAAATTTTAATAAATTATTAATCATGATAGTTATTGTTTAAGATGATCTATGATATCAAAAAATAAATATTTAATTAAAAAAAAAAAGCCAGTGTCCTCGAGAACTTTGGTTAGTATTATGCATCGCATGATCCATTCGTCTTGGCAAAAAAAAAAAAAATCATGTGTGATCGGAATGGTTCCGCGTTCACGCTGTATACGTGCCAACTCAAATGCCTCAGCTTTATAGGCATAAAGCTTACTGACAAATAAGAAGAATATCAATTTCAAAGAACAGAGGACTTCAAGAAATGCGTATTAGTAATCTAGATGTGAGGCATTGACATTGTCCAAAATTCATCCCTTGTGACCATTTCTCTTGGTGATCTTAGAAACAGTCGAGAGAAGAAAACTATAGAGAAAGTTTCTGACTCTGCTAGCAGCCAGCTTATCTGATCGGAGAAAAGTAAGATTTTCTTTGATGATTCACCACTTACATTGAGGTATATGGCCCTTATTTATAATACTAGTGAGGTTTTCTTTTTACAATTTGGGTTGGATTCCTCTTATAGTTTGAATAGAACTATATATCCTAAAATAAATATGATTAATAAAAATATTCTTGAAAAAAAATAAAATTTAGAAATATTTTATAAAAAAACTAAAATTCTTGAGGAGGTATGTAGATCTTCATTTCTACATCAACTCTGCCTTCTATCGCTCTGTTTGATTCTTCTTAAATAGAGAGCTATGCCCGATCAAAGTCTTACCTGAAAAGTAAACTTTCGATTTGACTAGGCCATTTTGGGGTCTAAACGATAAAAATTCGGCCTGATTCAACTTTCTAGGAGGTTGGCTTAAAGTTGTAGAACTCAAAAAGATACTCAATTTTTTAAAAAAATAATAAGATCATCTTAATCGGGCATCGTATAACCAAGTTATGCCTCTAGAAGTTTGGCATGCGATTCGGCTTTTCGATTGGTGGATCTAGCTTCTGAACCCTATCCAACCGTGCTCGTAGTTGCCAAAGTATTCTATATTGAGTTTAGTGATCCTCCTGAATATCCATAGTGGCTAAAATATTCGACATCAAATTTGGTGATTTTCTTGAATATTCATAGTAGCCAAAGTGATTCTTATCAAGCTTGGTGATCCTTCTGAATACTCGTTTCAAGTTGATAGCAGGGACCGATCTTCATTCTAAACTCGGCAACAGATCTGAAGTGAGTACAGATAACTGTAATGTCCACCCCAAAACCAACTAGATTATATATAAGCCTTAATAATTATGATGAGTATAATAATAATTGTTGCGGGGACGGCGTTTCGCCGGAGCCTCGCGCAACAGCATAGTCCCCATCGGTCCTGGACAGAGAAAGCGACCGCATCCCTCCCGAGGTTTTATCCGCTTTGGGGTTCAACGCGCCCCGCATGGCTTTGCCCTTTAAAAGGCACCTCGGGAGGAAAGATTTTGTTCTCCCCATATAAGGGCACAGACTTTTCCGCTATCCGACGATGTGGGACTAAATTCGGGTGCCTCCGCACAACAATAATAATAGAGAAGAAAGTATGGTGATCAATCATGAGAATGATTAATCATGTGGAAGGCTACAAGATTCATCCATAGTTGTTTATTTTTTAATTGATTATTTTGCTTAGATCAAAGTATATTTAACATCCTAAAGAATGATATTTCTACTTGTTCCTACTATTGTTGAAAATTTGGGACAAGTACGGATAATAGCCTGTTCTCGAATCAGACTAACTTTATACGTCTAATTTCTCTCTACACTAGTTAATTACCATGCAAAGGACGGTTTGGAATCGTTTATAACATGACATGTATTGAAACCATGATCGACCGAAAGAGCTAAACTCCTCAAATAAGACAAGGTACTTCGCGCGCTCACCTAACTAATAAGTTTTCCCTTCTCGTTTCTTCCTTTTTGAAAGGACAAGAAGGCTCTTGGATGGACGCTACATTTGATTGGTTCCACCCGGAGCCGAGATGACATTTCAACCGTAGAACACATTATGTTCACGCTGAGACGATACCCAGCATGACACCCTCCAAATGCCATCCAGGGCCCACATGCAGGTGAAAGGCTAGCCGCTCACGTGCAAGTACAAAAGTGCACGTGAGAAGATTTGTAGCCAAGCATTCCACGCGCCCTAAAACTCACCACGAATAATCCATCCAGATTTCCATCGTGTATGTCTTGTATGATCCATCCGTCTTAGCGTAAAAAAAAGAAAAAAAAAAGAAGGCATCATGTGTGGTCGGAATGGTTCCACGTTCACGCTGTGTACCTGCCAAAACTGGGACAGCTGCTTGTGGAGCCCGGCCCTGCCACGCTGTCCTCTTCTTTGTTCTACCTTAAAAGCTTGGTAGGTGTGGTGTACGTGATCGAGAAAGAGAGAACGGAAATGCGGGTGGCCGTAGTGGGAGCCGGGATCAGTGGGTTGGCGTCGGCCTACGTGCTGGCCAAGGCCGGGGTGGACGTGGTGCTCTATGAGAAGGAGGACTGCTTGGGCGGTCATGCCAAGACCGTAAACTTCGATGGCGTCAACCTGGATCTGGGCTTCATGGTCTTCAACGGAGTAAAACCCCCTCCCCTCTCTCCAGCTAACATTTTCTCTAATTTGAATATATAAGTGACAGGTCACGATAGAGCTAACAAGCCAGAAAAAACCTCTTCATAAACTTTTATTTCTTCTGTTTTTCTCTTGGATGCCACTCAACTCGGGAACCCAGGAAAGAAAAGTTTGGAGTCGAGCTACTTTTTTCTTTGGGTCGTTTCTGAGAGGCTAGAGGTACACATGAAAAAATATCCTTAAAGGGATATTTTGTTTACCGAAAAGATTAAAAGGATATTTCTCCAAGTAGCAGTTTTCTTTTGTTTTATTTTTTTTCGTGATAGTCTCTAAATTAATCTCGATCTCCTCAAGGCTTTTTTACTTTCTAGTTTGACGCTGCCGGTTGTCGTAATTTATCACTGCTCGTGGATGCTCACACATCGAAGACTCGTTTGGTTTGCGGAAAAATGAAGAAAAGTATGGTCAATTAAAAAAATAAAAATAACTTTTGTTTAGTTGGAGTTTTTAAAGTAGAGAGATAGAAAAATAGCATTTTCTAAAAATTCTCTTAAGTTATCACATTCTATAGACAACGTCTTTTTCTCTATTAAGGGTGTAATAGATATTTCATATATTTTTTAAAAAAATATATATAAATATTCAATCAAATATAAGCTCCTTTGAATGTGTCTTTTTTTTATGGTCAACTAAATATACTAAAATTATCTTTTTAAAACATTATATTCTCAAAAATTATAGTTTTTTAAAAAATATTAGTAAAAAAAAATCTGCGAACGAGACGAGTCCTAAATATTTTTTGAAGTGGGTGGATTTTGCTCCATGGTTCCTCTCACATGTTCTAGTTTCCTTTAGACCCTTTCTTTTTCGATTGAGTTTAATAGTTAGCTGGCACGTTATCTTCAGGCAGGTAGTTGGCCCGTTGCATCTTCCATCCGCTAAGTCCTGTTCTATGCAGTATGAGAACGAGCGATGGTGACATCTTTTGGCTGCCAAGCCTAGGCCCTCATCGATGAGGTGTATGCCTTTTGTGAAGTTTCGTTTTTGATTTCGTGTTTTGTGAATTAATATTTTAAAGCTGCAAATTTGACCATGTACTCTTTCATTCTTTAGAAAATTCTGTTTTTTTTTATTGATGATATATATATATATATATATATATATATATATCATCAATAAAATATTTCTCTTCTCGTAAAAATATTTCTATTCATGCACCGATGGCGCTCCAACGTACGGTTTTCTCCCCGTATCCGGTCCCTGCAGTTAAATAAATTTTCTTAAAAACTCAAAGAAGGACTAAGAGGGACAACCATTGGCTATGTAAAAACGTAGAGGGGGAGATGAGAAGAATTTTGGAAATATTTCTATATATTTCAAAGAGTACAACGGTACAAAAAAGCCTACCTGTTTATAATTGACGGTGGCCATACAATAATGATAAACAATTAATTGATGGTGCCATTGAAGTTTGGTAAACAGTTAATTGATGGTGTCAATTAATGGCTCATATACACCAACTTCCTTTCTCAAATTCAAGATGACAATAAAGATGCCAACTTGAGTTTGCTAACCAACTCACGATGACATTCCGATGGACGAGCCTTCATAAAATATCCGCAAGCTATCCGCAGAAGCAGTATATATCAATTGAATAGTGCCCGGCCGATATGATGCCGAATAAAGTGACAAACTATCTCAATATGCTTCGTTCGCTCATTAAACATATCATTATGAGCAATTTGCATGGCGCTGATATTATTACAGTGAAGAAAGGAATTACTAGTTAAAGTTACACTAATGTCATGTAGTAGCCATCAAAGCCATAAAAACTTAGAGATAGTATCTGCCAGTGCATGATACTCAACCTCCCTATAGATCGTCATTCTACCATCGGTACTATGTAAAAACATAGAAGGAAAGAAGAGAAGAATTTTGGGAATATTTTTATGTATTTCGACGAGTACAAGAGAGCCCATCTATTATGATTGATGGTGGCCATATAAGAATGGCAAATAATCAATTGGCGGTGGCCATACAAGAATTAATGATAAATAGTCTCATATACACCAACTGGCTCAAATGATGGGCAATGTCTCGCCTCTATAGTTTATGACTCGTCAATTGTATATACGTCCAAATGCTGCCCTTGTTCCATCCCGGCCTTAGATCGAGTGGTCCTACGGCAAGCAGCTCTTGAGTATCCGTCATGCTCCTATCAACTTAGCCGTTCTACTGAACTTATATAAAATATCAAGACTTCCATGGCCCTAAGCGAAAGCTACAGGCTTGAAATCAGACAAAGTTCAAGACGATACACTTGATCTCCTCCTGTCTTGGAATATTCGCCCCCTTATTTATGATGAAACGTGAGGTAACTAGGATCCATGTACAAAAGGGGCGGTAAAGTTAAGATATTAAATAGGAACTCTACAGTAATTTGTCAGACTGCATTTGTGACCTTTCTTTCTCTTCTAGAGTGATAATTTTTAGGAAAAAAAATCAATATAAAATTTTTAAATTCTTTTCCAGGTCACTTATCCTAACATGATGGAGTTCTTTGAGAGCCTTGGGGTCGACATGGAGATATCCGACATGTCATTCGCCGTGAGCTTGGACGAAGGCAAAGGTTGTGAGTGGGGAAGTCGCAATGGATTGGCTAGCTTGTTTGCCCAAAAAAGCAATGCGATCAATCCCTACTTTTGGCAAATGCTCCAAGAAATTGTCAAGTTCAAACACGACGTTATACGGTAAGTAACGGAGCATGCTTCAATCCCTACTTCCAGCTTTTCATAAATTAAATATGGTTTAAGACGCGAATGCCACAGTGGTGCAGTATAAGTGGTCATGATAACGGATCATACATGAAGTCTTGCTTTCACTGCAATTGTTGTTCCTTTCCCCCTTCTTAGCATATATCCAGATCAACTACGCTCATCGCTCTTGCTTCTTATATCACTTATACCTACCACGTTGGGCCCCGTTCGATGAAAGGTTTGGTATATGATAAAATGTAACAATCTGGTATTGTCTAAGTTTTCTCACCAAATGCCATTTCTCATGGGCTAGGTATTTTAAAAAAATTGATAGCCCTGCTTTTCCCCAGCCAATTTGAATAATTCAAACTAAAACTACTATGTCATAGAAAAAGCATAATTTTGTTTTAAAATTAGAATGAATTAGAAATAATTTATTCTACGCTAGTCCTTTTATAGTTTCACAGCCAAATAGATCGACTAGTTATTGATGTTAGGTTATACGACTTTCACTAGTTTCTAATGTATTATAGATATTGTTCGAAAAATTATAATCCGATCATGTCGATTTTGCTGGAGTTACAAAATGCTTCCTTCCTTTTCAAATTCTTTAGGTCCCTAAAATTGTAGGGCTCGTTTGGTTCGCAGGAAAAGGAGGGGGGAATGTGTGGTCAACGGGAAAGTAATGAAATGCCTCTTGTTTGGTTGGAGTTTTCAAAGGAGAGAGATGGGAAAGTTGTATTCTCATGGGAATATGATTCCCACATTTCATGGGAAAGTCTTTCCCATGAGAAACATGGGAAAGTTACTTTCCCATGAGGTGGGAATCACTTCTTTTTTATTTTTTCCCAAAAAGACCCTTCAGCATTAAAGAAGCATTAAAGAGGCATTAAAGACCTAATTTTTATTAAGGGCATAATAGGAATTATACATAACTTTCCTAAGAAAGTGGATGGTCAACCAAACATAAGCACTTTGGAAATTTGTCACTTTCCCATGGTTAACCAAACAGGCCAAAAGTACTTTCCTAGGTATCCTCTTCCTAGGAATCTGATTCCCAGGAATCATATTCCTAGGAGGAAAAATACTTCCCGCGAACCAAACGAGCCCGTACTTCGAAAGCAGTGTGATCATTCTATCGCTGTTAACTTGGTTTTAAGGAATTGCATCCTGCGACCATCTCTTTGGAAGCCTCATGCCTATGCCTGTGGGTGTGAAAAGACTCTGGCCTCCTCCTAACTCTCTTCAAATCTAGAGAGGAAAAGGAAAAATGGTCTTCTATATATTTTTTATGTTAATATTTTTTAATTGAAAGTATGGTATGCTGTCCCAGCGAACAATATGAGTTATATCGTATTATACCGATTTGGTATCTATATTTGGTATAGATGACGAATCGATATTCGAAAATTTTCGTACTATATTAGTGCTAGTATAGTAATGGTATGGAGTTCAATACTGAAATGGAGAATTTTTATTGCAAATAAGGCCCATTGATGGCCATTGTGAGCGTCATTTCAGATGAGTTGGCCAATTATTTTTTTTTGAGAAAAAATAAAAGTAATGTTCGGAGGAACTCATCCTCCTGATCCAAAGTTTGTTAGGAGCAAGCGGTATGGACCCTAACAAATCTCATGTCATCAAATCACATCGCACTCCCATCGAACACTGCGTCCGGCGGTGAGGTGTATGCCATGTGGGCAGCCTATTGTAATCCAACGGTATGCATTGATCACAAGCTATCGCGCACGTCGCGAGGCACCAATACCCTTTCCACTCCCATGGATGGAAGTAGAACGGGGCCTACTCTTCTCCCGCTCGTCATTTCCATCACCTTCCGTTCCCTCCCTTTCTTGGTTTCGAAGCGATGGGAACGGAAACGGAGATTTTCTCCGTGATCTCATCGTCTTCGCGTCAAGATTCCGTCCGCCGCCGCCGCCGCCAGGTGGAAGGAGACAGCCATCTCGCTCTTTCCCGGCAAAGGGCCGGCGATCGATGTCGGAGACGGAGATCGGCATGGGAGGGAGGAAGGGAGGGAGGCGGGGAAGATTCCGCTCCGGACGCTGAGGAGGATTCTATGGAGATTTCAAGAATCTCCCTTCCTCCCATCTTCCTCTTCTTCTTCCATGGGAGATCATGCAAGGAGGCGGCCGAATCGAGAATTAGATACGCTCTGACGCCATCGTGTGGTGTACTAGGGTTTGAGATCGAGGTAAATTACCCAGCTATCTTAGAGTTTCTTGTTTTGTTTTATTCGGTTCTTGAACTCTTTTTGTCTATTAGTTTTGGGTTGATATATGTCTTATGATTTCGTTTGAATTTACCTTGCCTGTTGATTTCTTGAAATCTCTGGCCTCTCTTTTCGGATTAGATAAGTTTATCTTGTTTCATGTTAGATTATGTGTGATAATTTTGTTCTTGAAGTCTTCCTTCAATCTTAGAATCAGCTGAGATTAATCGCCAGAACTTGTTGTTCGCCAAGAACTTCACTTGTTGATTTATTGAACTTTCAGGCTTTTTTGTTTTTGGTTAGATCAGT
This sequence comes from Phoenix dactylifera, assembly GCF_009389715.1. Classification (NCBI taxonomy): domain Eukaryota; kingdom Viridiplantae; phylum Streptophyta; class Magnoliopsida; order Arecales; family Arecaceae; genus Phoenix; species Phoenix dactylifera. The sequence goes on along the minus strand of NC_052408.1, from coordinate 10,539,156 downwards.
CTCTCTTGTTTCATGATAGATTATGTCCGACAATGCAGTCTCAAGATCTTGCTTCTATCTCAGAACCATCTTGGAAAACTGCCAGAGGACATCAAGAACTTCGCTTCTTGGTTTTTGAATCAGGAACATCAACCATCAATTTTGTGATCTAGACCCTTCTTTTCCGCCACATTACCTCTTGTGGCTAGCCAATCAAGAAACAATGACTCCAAGATTGCCCAGAATGCTTAGCGGGATCTATAATAGTATACTTCTCACAACGAATCTGTAAAGAAAAATCCTCAATGCCATTCCAAGCAGCCTTACGTTGGTTGTGAACCTGTTCTCAACCACTTTATTTAGTCCTTCTATGGGCAGAACATGACATTCACAAACTGTTCTCTTTGTTGTCAAGTTCTCTGCAAGAATTCAAATGTCAACATGAAGACCTGTGTTGCCTTTTGCTCCATGTTTAATTTTCAGAGTACCTTAATGAATCTAGTTTACATCCTTATATTGTAAAATTTTAAACTTTAATACGATAATTTCAAGGCGGAGTATATTCGCATAGTTTAGGTCCAGTGAAATGATAATACACTTCATCAATATTGGATGATATGGAGCAAATTCTTCTTGAGGACTTTAGGGAGACTTGGAACTCATTATATCATACATTTATGCTACTAAAATTACTGCATATGCACAAAATTGATGTTCTGAAGCTAATTCACTAAAACATAGGTACTGAACACGCCACAATCTTTTTGCATGAGAACTCAAAATGACCAGTACATAATATTATTCTTATAGAAAGTTACGATCATTAGTTTGGTATGGTGGATTTAAAAACCAGCTAATACCAATACAATGATCATAGGTTTAGCAAAAAAAAACTGGAAAATGAAAATATGTCATTTTTTGCTCCAGATAAAAGATTGAAAAGGAAAGAAATTAAAAAGAGAAACTATTAGATTGAAATTGTGTGGATTCTCACTTCTTTTCCTGAGCTTTTTATGGGGGAAAACTTAGGTGCTTTATATGTCAAAATATGTTTGTGATGAAAGCAACATCATGTCATATATATCCGAATTGTGTGTCTAAACATTTCTGCATTTGATAGATGTTCCATTTGGGTGTATATGCTCTTTTAATTTAAGAATCCTTGATAAATGGTTATTTGATTGGCAAACCCAGACAAATAACCTCATGTTCATCTTGCATAAGTTATTAACCATATTTGGACTTAAGACGACACTGGCATGACCAGGATCTTTTTTTTTAATAACTTGTGTCAAATATAATTATTAGCTTAACGATAAGGAAGAAAAATAAAAAAGACTGTGAAGGTTCTTTCCATGGCATTTCCATGTTGTTATAGCTGATAAATATATTTAACTCCAGAGTTCAGTGTGGTGTTTTTTTTTTCCTGACATCTTTTATTTACCGCATACTGTGCTGAACCTGGGGGAAAGTATTAACTTTCCTTGCGATGGCAAAATTTCGGACCAGAATAAGTTCTTTTGTTGAATGGCCATGTAAAGTCTTGTCATGTTATATTAGGCTTTAACTTTAATAGTAGAATCACTTTCATTAATTTCATTTTTTCTTGTTTTTTAATCATTTCTCCATCTCTGCATGAGAAACTAACATATCAATCTTGTTTTGGAAGGTACCTTGAGAAGTATGAAAACAACCCTGATCTGGACCGTAATGAAACATTGGGGCATTTCATTAAGTCACATGGATACTCTCAGTTATTTCAGAAGGCTTATCTTGTGAGACTGCTCATGCATTTGTTCAAAATGACATTCTTATTTCTCTAAAATAACTGTTGGAGTAGAAACTAATGTTCCTGGTTAAACTATCTGTTCTTTGTTGGTCTATTAAATGCATTCAATTCTGCAGGTTCCGATCTGTGCTTGTATCTGGTCGTGCCCTTCAGAAGGTGTAATGAGCTTCTCTGCATTTTCTGTGCTTGCATTTTGCCGTAATCATCATCTTCTTCAGGTTAAGATCCCTTTGGTTTCTTTTGGGTACTATCCTGAAATATTGTTATGATTTCCTTTAGATTTTTGAAAACTACTTTGTACTATTGGTAATTTAATCTGTTGTGCAAAAAGCTATACAGCTGTAAGGGCGTGTGGTGAATGAGCAGTAGTGCAACCTCTGAAGACCAGAATAAGAAACTGACAAAAGCACCCTAACATCTAGATACCTTCTTTTGGAGCACTCTGACTGTGTTACCAGGAAAATAAAAATTAAAGGTGTTATAAGAGTCAAGAACAAGCAATTTAAATGATCATGTTCACCTCTATCTAAGTAAAACAATTGTTTTTTGTATACAGAAATCTGGATTAAAGTTTTTTTACCTGTCTCTTCTACTTTCTGTGCACTTTGGTATGATATGGTCTCTATAAAAAGCTTATATTGTTTGACTCAACCTAATAACTCCACTACAACATTGGTTAATACCAAGGTCTTATGTCTCGATGTCCTGTACCGGCACCTTACCTGTACAGTATTGTATGAGACCATATCGTTGCAAGGTAAAGGTACTCAGTCACACACTACCCAGTGTTGGCATTATAATGTATCTAGCTCCTATGAGTACTGTTTCGCAACCAATATGATATGGTATGCTTGGATGGTTTGATATGTAAAACCTAGGTTAATACACTAGATGCTTTAGATATATATTCTTCCATTAAATTGTAAATAAATATTTCATTGAATTAAAAAAAAACCTGAAGGTTGGTGCTAGTTTACATCCCTTCCATGCATATATTCATATTTTCTATCTGCTAAGCCTATTCAAATCAACATGCATAGAGGTGTTTTCTTTTATACTACTTCTATGTATATCTTTGTCAAGCAGAGCTGTGTCACTTGCACATTACATTTTAAACACATAGGTCGGTTGTATAATGTGGTCTGAGTCATCACTATAATTTTATAGCAACATTGATCAACATGTTTAACAATGTCATGCTGATTGTTAACAAGGAATTACAAGAGCAAACTTCGTAAAATTTTTCTCATGATGATTTGTTGTCTGACATATAGTTCTACACTACATTATGTTATGTACCATTTGGCTCCAATCTGATGTGTGAAAGTCTCTAGAGCTTGAGATATTTATTTTGTATGTTGGAATATCATGTTAGATATGCATAAGATAAATCTACATGATATCATTCTCATTTTAAGCTGGATCTTTTACTCCTTGTATAGCCTACATTAATACGTAAATATTGACTATTTGATCTTATTTTCGCTCCAGCTGTTTGGCCGCCCACAATGGCTTACTGTCAAGCAGCGATCTCATTGCTATGTTAGAAAGGTTGGACATTTACATCATCTAAATTCATACCATCAAGTAGCAGTGATTTTACTTGGTTAATACAATGAGGATATGCCTCTTCTTGATGATGTTACATTTCAATTGAATTTATAGCTAACCTAAAAGTACTAGCAGGTAAGAGGAGAACTAGAGAGCAGGTGTTGTCAAATTAGAACAGGGTGTGCAGTGAAATCTGTCTTAAATATTGATGGAGGTAAATGGACTTTTCTGGCAGATGGTTATCTATTGGTTCTCATTAGTGATGTTGAATTATGCTTTTATTGTTGTTTAAAAAACTTGACAGTGCGGTAATATCAGACTATTCAAAAGGTTAACTTTCTCTTTGTTAACAATTCAAATGAAAAAAATCATTTTTGTTAAATTGACTGAAAAATACATCACGATGAAAAAATTAACAGTAAAAGAATTTAAAAGATATTGTTTTATCTAAACTAAACTTTAGGAGCACCGGTGCACTGGTAGGTATGGAGAAAATTTATAATGTTTTGACAGGGTTCGGCAAGGATAACAGCATTATTTTTTGGTGAAAACAACATTTCTTTTTTCTTGCTGCATCTGGCGAAAGATATGCTGTTAATTATCAATGATTGTTGGAATTGGAAGTTTGTTGGATAGGTTGGGAACTGATGTTAAGGAACAATAGGCATGGCCCAGCTCGGACGCCAGATGGTCATTGTCATGCCTTCATTATTTAGATGTCACTTTGCTCTTTTGGATTTTATACTTTCTTGCTGCTCTCTTTCATCTTTGGACCATTAACCTGTTTATGCAAACATTGTTGGAAAGTTTTTTTTAAGATAATCCTATGATTGTTTTACTTCCAAATGTAACAGGAGAGGCTGACTTGGTTGTATGAAAGTCCCATTTGGGCCTGAAGAAGATTGTTTTGAAAAATGAAGGAATGTGATGGAAAGGTGGTGCCGTAAATAGACATGATCAAATGATGCATCAATTTAATCTAATGAATGTTTACAAAGAGAGGTGGTAATATATGATTAAAACTTATACAATAGAGTTAGCATGAAAGCATATTCTTGTGTTGGATGCAATTCCTACAGTGGTTGGCATGGAGACTATTTAATATGATATAGAATGTTAATCGTGTAAGCGGAATTGTGGATATGGAGAATTCTAAAACACAGTACAAGTGCTATGTAAAGATCGCAGATGTCCTAGTCTTAAGAGGTTTAATACAGGAAATGTACAGTTCTAGTCTGTTACATAGAAAGATTGCATCTAGAAGATAGCTAGCACATGACAATGTATGACAGAACATGATGATGGTAAGTATATGATGTGCTATATAACTTTGTGGATTTACTATTTTTAGTAAATCATTTCAGTTCCCTATATCATTTTTTTCATTTGAAAAAAGATAGGTTCATTGAGTTTGAAGATGCCAACCTTGATGAGAGGTATCATTTCAAATGGATGCAAGGGAAGGATGCATCCATCAATTTCAAGTCAGTACAGTTGGTTAATCGACATGAGGAGAGCAGGAAATGCTTTTTCTAGGATATGATTCTTACACTTCCAGTGCTAAGAGCAATGGTTGTGGTATAGGTAGTGTTGCATGGATATGGATATGAGGATTGGATTCAAGTGTATATCCAAGTATTTGAATCAGCAAGAGGGAGTTATGGGGATGCATAGGATAAACTATAATTTTGACTAAATTATATATTTACATATTTAAATATCATTTGTCAATTCTTTTAATATACATGATTCTCTTTCAAATCTCCTAATTAACTTAGGGGTATAAGAAAAATAATATTTTTGTAAAGTTATTTTAATACGTACATCCTTGGTCAGTATCTAAAAAGAGCAAATACCTCACTCCTAATATCAAAATGGAAGGTCAAACTCATTGTTCGAACTTCGAAAGAGTTTAACTCTTTGCCAATCTTTAGAAGTGGCAATTAAAGAACGTCGTAAGTGGCAATTAAGTCTTAAGATGTCAACCTTGATGTTAGGTATCATTTCAAATGGATGTGCAGAAAGGATGGATCCAAGGTCCGCCGAACCGGTACTGGGACCTGTACCAGTCGGCGGCTGATTTGGTACCAATTCGGTACCGTACCGACACCCCGTACCGGTAGGGCGTGTCGATTCTGTACCGGCATGACTAATTTTTTTTGGTGGAATATTTCAAGTTGATTTAATTGGTAATCACTTTTTTTGAACTTTTTCAATAATTTTAAGTCTAAATTGATGTTTTCTAATCTTGGTTTAACCTAAATAATGTATTTTATTGTTTTAAAATGATACATATCATAAAATGAATAGTTAGATGTTGCATGCTATAAGGAGCAACATGAAATATCCTTAAATCAAGTAGTGAGGTAAAAATTATAAAATAATACAATCAATTATATACATTTAAATTACAACATACATGCTAATATCTAAAATCGGATCGAGTGACGATGCCTCTCATAGATATCTGAATCATCGGCATAGTCACGAGCATGGACTGCCGAGCCGGGCCAAACTGCTTGGTTTGGCTCGTACCGAGCGACATGGTGCGAAATCGGATCGGTTCAGCCTCCATTTTCAGTTCCGGCACCGAACCGGGCGAAACCAGTACCGAACCGATCCAGAATCGGCCGAACAAGGTCCGAACTAGGCCTTACCAGTGCGAACCGGCCGGTTCTATCCGAACTCAGTGCGAATCGATCGGTTTGTAATGAGTTGACCCGGTTCTGAATCGGGCCCCTCCCTTTTTCTTTGTGTAATATTATGATGTAGTTGGGAAGGCCCGAGAAGGCTTTCCCAACAACATTAGTAAGCGGGGAACCAAGGTTCCGTCTTTCTCTTTTTCCACCAGGTCAAAAATCACATCGATTCAACACTTCAAAAGGAAGATCTAAGTCTAAATAAGATGTATTTTCTCTCCTTTATCTCATTTTCTTATTTTTTTGGCTTGAAAGAATAGCTCAAAAATTGCAAAATAAGAAGAGATCATACAAAAATTTTTGATTTCGGCTCGATTTTATTATATATTGCAGATCTATGGATGGTCTAAATGATGACATAAAAATTTTTAAATTTTGAATTATATATATATTTAAAAAATTTAAAATATATTTTTGGATTAAAAATAGAAAAAATAAAAAATATATAAAATCAGAAGCATATTTAGGGGTATGCTAGCTACTCTTTAGCAAAATTTAGTATCCATTCATATATGTTTTGATGCGATAATGCGCATAGTGGCCTAGGTCTAATTTTGAATTTTTTTTCTGAAGTAGAAAATATATTTTTTCTGAATTTACGATATTTAAACATATTTTTAAATTTAAAAATATTAAAAAATATATAAATAAATAAATAATATTAAAAATTAGTATTATATATTAGATAAATCAGATGTATTTTCCGACATAAAAAAAATATCTTTATCGTAAGTTAATTTTGCTATTTTTAAAGAATTGATAAACTGACGTAGTTGATAAATCTGTAAGAATAAAGCCATCAAGAAAAAAGGAGTCAAAGCGTGACATTGGTTGGGATCATGGGCAAATGCTCTTGGGTCGACACCATTGGAAGTGCAACTGGTGCAACACAAAGTTTAGGAAAGGAGGAGTAACTAGGTTGAAGCAACACTTAGCTAGTGGTTATTTTAACATATCTATGTGCCGAAAATGCCCATAGAAGGTTCGACAATTGATGAAGAAATACTTTGCTAATCAAAGGTCTCGAGATAATCGATGCCATAGGTTTGTAGAGTGGCGAAGGAGAGGATTTTCAAAAAGAAGACGTAGGTGGACTACCGAGCGGTAAAGCCACCTTATTACTCCGGTGTCCGCTCCAGATAATGAGGCACAGATTCAGGTTGTCATGCAGGTGAGCCTGAATGATCAATGGCAGCAAGATGAAGTGGCCAAGTATAAAGCTCGATTTGGGCCTTCGTACTACGAGTTGGATTCTAATTCTGCGAGCAATTGGGCAGATCCAGTGATCAGGAGGACCTCAGTCAGAAAGGTCATTAGCAGAGGCGGGGGCTGTATTGCATCTATGTCGGAGGATTTTAGTAGTAAAAAGAAGTCATCTAGAGAGATTCCATCAGGAGCAGCAATCCATGATTTAGATCCACTTGCCTTCTCTAGCAGATATTCGAAGCAGCAAAGGGTGGACTCAATGCTGAAGAAGGATAAGAAAAATGATATGTGGCGAGCTATTAGATCCTGGTTCCACTTCAGTCATATCCCAGCGAATGTGGCAGATAATATGTACTATAGGTCTGCCATTTTCGCCACACAAGCTGCCAGTCCCGATGTAGATCCTTCAAGTCTGAAGGACATTTACGGTGAGCTTCTTGGCAATAATGAGCTAGAGAAATAGATTGCCTCATACAAAAGCAAGTGGCCTGTATATGGACTGACAATGATGTGTGATGGTTGGACCGGCCCTACCAGACGGAGCATTATCAATAGGGCTGTCAACGGGTCGAGCTGCTCGAGCTTGGCTCGGGCCCGGCTCGGTAAAAGCCCGGCTCGAGCTTGACTCGTTAGTTAAACGAGCCCAAGCCCGAGCCCAAAATGAGGCCTGTTTAAATCCGAGCCTGAGCAGCTCACGAGCTCAAATGAGGGCTCAATCCAATTAACAATTTAATTGGGTCCCAATTAAACTTGGACTCAACCCAATTAAATTTTATTTAGCTTAATCAATTTAAATCCCAATCTGATTGAACCCAGTTAGATTTAGTTCAGACCCAACCTGAGCTAACCCAAATCCATTTAATTTCTTTAAATCAAATTGGATTGGTTCAGGTTCGGACCCAACCTGTTAACCCGAACCAACCCGTTAACCCATTCCTCCCTCCTCTTTCTTTTCCTTTTCTTCTCCTTCTCGGTTTCTCCAGAATCTTCCCAACCCCACCTCCATGGCTCCACCCCCGCCTCCACGGCTCCGTTCTCCTCGCCCCAAGCCAAAGCCGATGCCCCCCTCCCCGCCCTCCTCTCCGACAACGGCTACGATGACGAGGACGACGACGATGCCGTACACTCGATCCCAGCTCTCCGAGAAGCTCCGCCGCCTCCGCAAGAAGTTCTGCATTATGTCCGGCCGGGCACCCTTCCTACGTCTCCTCCTCTCCCTTCTCCGCCCCCGATGCCGCCACCCCCGGCGGGGGAGGCGACAAGCGTCGCCGCCCCAACCCCCGCGCCCCATCCGGCCGTTCCCGCGCCGAGGCTCCCCCTACGGCCCTACCCTCCAGCTTTCACTCCCCCACGGCCGAGCCCGCGGCCGACGCCTGTGCCGGTAGTGCTTGCGGCCGCCCCCTTCTTTCTCCTCTTCTTTTCTTTCTTTCTTTTTTTCTTTCTTTCCTTCGTTCTCTCCTCCGATGAACCGCCGATGGGGATCGGGATCGGGATGGGACGGGCTCGGGCTTGGACAAACGAGCCTTACGAGCTCAAGCTCGAGCCGGGCTGTGCCAAGTAGGCTCGAGCCCAATACAGGGCTCGGTATCGAGCCCGAGCCTGGAATTTTATCAACCGAGCCGAGCCCGAGGGGCTCGGGCTCGGCTCGGCTTGGCTCGTTAACAACCCTAATTATCAACTTCATGACATATTGTGATACGAAGACTTTCTTTCACAAGTCGGTTGATACTTATGATTAGTCGTACGATGCCACGTACATCCTCAAACTGATTGTAATAACCCCAAAATATTTTTTTTTATATATAAAAAAAGGATAGAATAGTCCTTTAAAATTGATATAAGGGGTAAAATTGGAAAGAATCAAAAGATAATGGCATAGTTGTAGATGCGTTGAAGTGGTAAGGGTAAAATGGGAAGGAATCAAAAGTTAATGGCATAATGGTAGATATGTTGAAGTGTTAGAGGTAAAATGGGAATTTAATAATATTAAACAAAGGATGAATAGTGCCTTGATGTGATTTAATTGGAGGGTTTGAGCTGGCTTTTGGAATGAAACCGAGAGACAGAGAGGGGAGTCTCAGGCGTGAAACAGAGAGGAAAGAAAGAAAGAAAAAGAGAAGAAGAAGAAGAAGAAAGAAGAAGAGGAAGGGGATTTGAGGAGGAAAGAAATTCCGGTTGCACTGCCAGCTGAAGGGAAAAGTGTAGATCTCCTTCTTCTCTACGCAAGGACCTCGATTTCCAAAAAAAAAAGGGTAAATATCCATCTCTATCTAGTCTTTTGATGATATTAGGCTATACAAAGGGTGGATGTAGTCTAGAGGGGTCGGATAAGGATTGTAGAGGTGGTTAAAAGAGGAAGAATCGGATTTCGACAAATTTTTCCGGCACTACGGAAAAACTGTGTCGAAGTCCCAACTTTGGAAAATTATTTCGGGGGTCAATCAGCCTCCGATGGTGATGCATGTTACCTTTTTGGAATCCCCTATGAGTGTAGAATGTTAGGTAAAAATTTCATCAAATTTGGAGTCTGAAAAGTGGATCAAACCCGGGATGAAGTAACCGGCTGTCAGTCCGAGTTACTGTTCATCCGAGTGGAAAATAAGGGATTTCATGCTATAATAGAGTATTAAGCCTAGATCAAGCTAAAAGGGACCTTGTACTCATGCAAAGGAGTCCCTAATACACATAAATGGTGAGTTAATTTATTAAAAAGAAAAAGAAGAAAGAAAAGAAAAGATTTAGGGAATGAGGGAGTTGAATCAATTAAAGTTCCCTATATTATAATTGGCACGTAAATTATGGCTCTTGATACAAGACTAAATGTATTGTAAATGCATGTCATAGTTGGGCAAGAAGCTAGGGAACAAGAGGAAGAAGTTCCCCACTGCCTGCTGTAGATTTTTGGAGGCGTATCAGGGCTGTGCCGGATTGACAGGTGAGTGGGAGCTTGTACTTTGCACCATGAGCACATTCCTTATTCATTTTCATGAATGTTGCCAAGTGTGATTTGATTCCACCTGAGCTTATTGATTAATTGTTGTAGTAGATTCCTCTATAATCTTGATTCTCTATGCTTGATTATTTTGTACATGCATTTGAGGGAACATTGAGAGGAATTACGAGGGGTTGATGAGTAACCAAATTGATTCCGAATTGTGAAATAACTTCTTTTGTAAATTGATTTCATTTTCTCTATTTCAAAGACTTGTAGAGCCCTTCTTATGGTATATTGAGTTGCATTGTACTCCCGTGATTCCTCACTCCCAACCCTGATGTTAGTTATAATTGGGTCGTGGCCGAGTGAGTGGCAGTCTTGATTATGCTCCTTTTTAGTAGAGTATTGGGAGGGTGCATTATGGCATTTATGCATGGCTTGGCAGTATCTGCAGGACGCCTATAGTCGATGGGGTTGAACATCGGCCTTTGTGCACATAGTAGCCTTCTGGGTGGGCGGAGCCCAGTCCCTTCCTAGGGGGGACACGGCCCTATGCGTAGGATCGGCCGGTCCTACGACTTATATTCTGCTTGCCGCCGGGCATAGTAAGACCCCGCGAGGTGCAGTATGGCTTTCCGCGGATGTAGAATTTCCGCGAGGTGCCGTTTAGTATGTAGATGTGAGATGAATTTCTGTTCTGGATACTGGCCGGCATTTACATGATTAGTGTGGTGTTTTATCCTGCATATGCATGTGACAGTAGGGAGTTGTTGCTGGTTCGCCTGGGGCGTAAAACCCACCTTCCGACAGCTGTCTAGTATTTACATTATCGATATGGTGTCTTATCCTGCATATGCATGTGACAGTAGGGAGTTGTTGCTGGTTCGCCTGGGGCGTAAAACCCACCTCCCGACAGCTGTCTAGTGATGATTTCAGCATATTGACACTTGATTTGTATGTTCCAGCATTATGATCTGTTGAGCATATTCATGAGTAGCATATATGTTTACTTGATTATTCCATATATGCTTCAGATGAGTTGATATTGATTGTGGTGATATTGATGATTTACTCCATATTCTCTATGTTGAGATCATGTTCATCTTGTTATTGCTCTTGAGATTTCACCTCGAGCCATGATTATATCTTGTCTCATGTGCATAGTACTCTCTACTCCACTCACTGAGTATTTATATACTCACTTCCCAGTTTGGTGTTTTTGATTGCAGGGCAGGTATTGTATAGAGAAGAGCAGGGTTAGAGATTGCCTACTAGCTGTGCCGCTCCATAGTATAGTATAGTATAATGTAGATAAAGGTTTATCCCCTTTTGGTGTATTATAAACCTTCTGTTGTATTTAGTGTATAGTTACAGTCATAAATCCTGTTGTGGATATGGGTTTGTCCATGGATGGAATGGGAACCAGATTTTTATACAGATGAGTTATATGCCTGAGATAATGTATTGATATATATTGTCCAGGTTCATTATGTGACGGATTATGTGATTGCTGCTCTGACAGGTAGTGTGCTGTATGTATTGAGATAATCCTGACAGGTCACTATAGGAAAAGTGATCATTTTGTGCATATATAATGCCAAATTTTTTAAGATTTATTGATGATTGATAGGTAGTAGGGTTCTACGCGGTGGCTGGTGGCCTTATGCCTACCCGCACCCTAGGACCGTCACGGCGGCCCACCGGGAACAGGGCGGGGGTCGTGACACTGATGGAAAAGATGATTTATCAGGTAGGAGAGGAGAATGTCGTACAGGTTATCAATGATAATGAGCCACAATATAAAGTCGTCGGAGAGATCTTGATGGAGCGGCGACCACATATTTTCTGGACCTCATATGCTGCACATTGTATCGACCTCATGTTGATGGACATTGTGAAGATTCGTAGGATGCAAAAGACAGTGAAGACAGTCCAAACCATCACCAGATATATTTATAATCCTACGTGAATCCTTTTACTTATGAGGAGGTATGTAGAGAGAGAGATCTCGAGGCCAGGAGTCACACGGTTTGCTACCAACTACGTTGCACTAGATAGTCTTTTTGAGAAAAAAAAACCCTATGTCAGATTTGTTAGTTCTAAGTGGTAGAAAAATAGATATGTGGGGGTCGACACTGAAGGGAGCATAGTCGAAGACTTATGACAAGGCAGACATTCTGGTAGCGGGCCACTCTCAGCAGCTGTCGTAAGAAAAGTATGAATATAGGTATTTTCTTACCTACGACTATTGAAATTTACGAGACTCCAAAGTTGTCGGTGCTCTCTCTAAATATTTTGATCCATGAAAAAGAACCATGTTCTACTATGTTGATAATTGAAGATACCAGTTAACTTAGACATGTCACTTAAGTTAACTTATCCCTTCTAAACGTAGGGCCGCGACTTCTGGATCAGGCTCCATCTTGTAAATTATTTCGTCATCTATATCGATTCCAGCTACGGTATACTGAAACCGAGGATTCATATAGTATGCTGCAGATAGAGTTCGTTATTGTCTTAGCAAAATTATACAAGTATAGGAGCCATCTAACTTTCAATGTTCTTGCTTATCTGCTTGATGCAAGTCCCTACGTATTTAGTAGTCCCACTGCCGCTTAATGATGTTGATGTACTTGTGGGCATATGTTGGATCTGCCTCCATAATTTGAATCTTTGCCCTCTCCATCATGTGATACAGGAAGCCCATCTGGGGGTATCTCTCGCTGTTTACGGCTCGAAGCATTTCATACAATGGTTTGATAGCCTTTACTATCGTGTGGCCTGCTGTTAGAATGTCTGCCTCGTCACCAAATCTTTGACTATGCTCCCTTTAGCATCGGCCCTCGCATATCTATTTTTCTACCACTCGGGGCTGATAAACATTCGACGTAGGGCTGCTTTCTTCTCAAGAAGGCTATCAAGTGCAACGTAGTTGGTAGCAAATCATGCGACTTCTGGCCTCAAGATTTCTCTCTGCATACCTCCTTATCAGTAAAAAGACCCACGTATGGTTATAAATGTGTGGTGATCGTTTGGGCTGTTTCCACTGTTTGTTGCACCCTACGAATCTTCACAATGTCCATCAATATGAGGTCGATACAATGTGCAGCATATGAGGTCTAGAAAATGTGGTCACTGCTCCATCAAGATCTCTCCGACGACCTTATATTGTGGCCCATTATCAGTGATGATCTGTACGACATTCTCCTCTCCTACCCGATCAATCACCTCCTTCATCAATTTGAGGATGTACATGGCACCGTGCACTTGATCAGAAGCATCAACCGACTTGTGGAAAAAAGTCTTCGCATTGCAATATGTTATGAAGTTGATAATGCTCCGTCTGGTAGGACTGGTCTAACCATCACAACACTGTCAGTCCATATGTGGGCCACTTGCTCTTGTATGAGGCAATCTATTTCTCTAGCTTATTACTACCAAAAAGCTCACCGTAGATGTTCTTTAGGCCTGAAAAATCTACACCGGGACCGACAATCTGTATGGCAGAAATGGTAGACCTATAATACGTGTTATCTGCCACATTCGCTGGGATATGATTGAAGTGAAACCAGGATCCAATAGCTCGTCACCTATCCTTCTTCAGCATTGAGTCAATCCTTTGCTGCTTCGATTCTCTGCGGGGGAAGGTATGTTGATCTAAATCATGGATTGTTGCTCATGATGGAATCTCTCTAGATGACTTTTTTTTGCTACCAAAATCCTCCAGCATAGATGCAATACAGCCACCGTCTCTGCTAATGGCCTTCTTTTCTGAGAAGGTCCTTCCGAACTCTGGATCTATTCTGCTCCTCACAGAATTGGAGCCCGACTCGTAGTACGAAGGCCCAAATTGAGCCCTATGCCTGGCCACCTTATCCTGCTGCCACTGATCATCCAGACTCGCCTGCATGGCAGCCTGAATTTGTGCCTCGTTATCTAGAGTGGATGCCTTCTTTGACTCTTTGGAGTAATAGAAAGATGGCTCTGCCGCTCGGTGGTCCACCTTTGCCTTCTTTTTGGAAATCCTCTCCTTTATTGTTATGAAATCAACGAAGTGCTTTTTCATCAGTTGTCGAGCCTTCTATGAGCATTTTCGGCGCATAGATACGTCGGGATAACTACTAGCTAAGTGATGCTTCAACCTGGTTACCCCTCCTTTTCTAAACTTTGTGTTGCACCAGTTGTACTTTCGATGGTGCCGACCCGAGAGCATTTGTCTATGATCCCAACCAATGTCACGCTCTGACTTCTTTTTTCTTGATGGCTCCATTCCTATAGGTTTATCAACTATGTCAGTTTATCAATTTCTTAAAAATAGCAAAATTAACTTACGATGAAGATAATTTTTTTATGCCAGAAAATACGTCTAATTTATCTAATACATAATATTAATTTTTAATATTATTTATATATATATATATTTTTAATAATTTTTAAATTTAAAAATATGTTTAAATATCATAAATTCAGAAAAATATGTTTTTCTAAATTATGTAATACATACGACTAATTTTTTATAATTTTTCTCCCACAGCTCTGAAGAAGAGGCAGGCTCCGGCTCAGCAGCCGGGGGGAGGTTGAGATCGGAGGAATTGGTCGACTCATCAGGCTCATGACCTGAAGACTGCAGGTTCGAGCCCTGGCTTGAAAGCACCTCTTCTTTCTTCCTCTCTTGGCGGTGAGATTCGATGTGGCTTTTGAGAGACTCATTAAGGGGGAAGAGCTTCCTGGTCCAGCCTCACAACCCTTCGCGGGTTGGTCAGACGGAATTGGACAAAGAAAAGAGAGTGCTCGGACAACCGACGGTTCTTCGATTCCTTGGCCCTCTGTTGGTTCTGCTACCCGGACTACATCGACCCAGCTGCAATAGCTGAACGATCTTTGTTGAAGATTCAGGGGGACATGAAGATCTACCAACCGAGATTCAATATCAAAAATATTCTATCGTTCATATTGACTGAAGGCGAGACTGTTCAATACCAAAAATTACTTCTAAATTATGTAATACATACGACTAATTTTTTATAATTTTTGGTATTACTTATATATATTTTAATTATTTTTCGAATTTAAATTTTTTTTAAATATTAATATTTAAAAAAATTTATTTCAGCTCATATCTATATAGAACCCCACAATGAATGCTACATATATTTTTTTAGGCCCTTGGGCATGCATCTAAGGCTACTTAATTCTCAATTTTTTTCAAAATTAGGCCTAGGCCACTATGCGCATGATCGTATCAAAACATGAATGAATGGACACTAAATTATGCTGGAGAGTGGCTAGCATGACCCTAAATATGCTTCTGATTTTATATTTTTATATTTTTTATTTTTTAATCCAAAAATATATTTTTAATCTTTTAAAATTATGTATAATCCGAAAATTAAAAGTTTTGTCATCGTGTAGATCATCCATAAATCTACAAGACAAAATCGAAAATTTTGGCATGATTTCTCTTTATTTTGTAATTTTTGAACTATTTTTTCAAGCCCCCAAAAAATGAGGGAATGAGATAAGGAAGAGGAATCACACCTTATTTAGGCTTGAATATTTCTTTTGAAGTGTTGAATCAGTGTGATTTTTGACCCGGTGGGAAGAGAGAAAGGCGGAACGTTAGTTCTCCGCTTATTGATGTTGTTGGGAAGGCTTTCTTGGGCCTTCCCAACAACATTATAGTAGCACACAAAGGGAAAGGGAGGGGCCCGGTTCAAAATCGGGTTGACTCCATGCGGAACTGGCCAATTGCAGGCCAGTTCGCACTCTGTTCGGACCTTTTCCGGTATGTTCCAGTCGGTTTGGGACCAGTTCCAACTAGTTTAAAGCCGGAACCGAAAATGGAGGCCGAACCGACCCGAGCGGTTCGGCAGTCCATGGATGGATCCATCAATCTCAAATCAGTAATATTGGTCACTCACATGAGGAGCGAGGGAAACATTTTTTTTCTAGGATATGATTCTTACACTCATAAATTCATTTCTAAGAACACTTGTGATGTAGGATGCTTGGTGGTCTGGAGATCGTCTGGTATGGTATATAACATGTCAGCTTTGTGCATAAGAGCACAAATATGAAGAATGTCTGGATGCAAGTCCTTTTCTTGCATATGTGTAGGGGAAACTGCATGCTATCAGTCTTGAATATAAGCTTTAATGTGGGAGCCAAGTAATTTTATTTCTGTTAACTTGATCCTAGCCCTTAATGTTGTATTTTTGATCTAGATATGCCATTAGTTGTAAGATAATAAGAAGAAAAAAACCCACTGTTTTATGTAGGCTTATTTAAGATGAGGAGAGTTTGGTTCAACTATCATACAAATAAGATTTCATGGTCAAAGATGAACATAGGGTGAATCCTTGAGGGCCAACACTATCTTACAAGCAAGACATGGCAATTTACCAAGCACCTTTTTCAAAAAAAAAAAAAAAGTCAGAAGTCTCATCCCTTTTCTATACCTTGACTGCAGCTGAACTTATTTTCTAGTTGGGATGGGACACTTTTTGACCCTAAACTCCATTTAATGCTTACAATTACAACTTTCCTATATATTCCAAACTATTGTTATTAACTGATTAACTAATTGCAATAAAAGAAATATAAACCTAATGCCCATTTGAAGGCCTTGATCACTGTCATTGCCATTTCTTTATATCCGAATACATATAGATCCCTATGCATATTGGTCTTATTTCTTATTAGAATTTACTACATTTTTAACGGTATATGAGTTTTATCAAGACTGCAATATCTTCAAAGTTCTAAAAACAAAAATTTCTTCATAAACAATTAGAAATTTATTCTTTTTCACTTTGCATGTGAATATGATGTGATTATATGTATCTTGCTGATTGGCTTAGAAAAGCTACATTCAGTGCATTCTTAATTTTCTCTGTGGTACATTTTGGTGTTGATGACTATACATAAAAAAGTATTACATCAGACCTATGAATTTTAAGGTCAAAGATTTTTAACAAGAAAACAAATGAAAAACCACAATGATGCAATCATTTAAGCTGGTGTTGCAAGTTGTGAGTGGATGCCCTGTGAAAAGAACTTAAGGGCTGCTTGTTTGCCTATAATTCAAGAGCATGCAATTCAAATACAAGCTGCAATCCAAAATGCTGCAATTGGAACTATAGTTGCAAAAATTATTGCTGTTTGGTTTTATGATTCTGAAAGAGATATGATAACCTTGCAAATAATCTAGTAAGCTTGCCTTTAGAAACAATGAACTGTTTATTTTTACTCTTATAATATAATAATTATCATATTATTATAATTACAATAAAAACATTATTAAGTAATTGTTGGACTATTATGACAATAATTACTATAGTAATTACATCACTATAAGATAATTTGAATTATAATAATTAGGTATATTATTGTAATCATAAATATATATTTATAATATGTATAACTATAATAACTAATAAATATTATACAATAGAAACCATTTTTTATTATAATAATAAACTTTCTTATTATATTATATGTGCATTATAATAAGAATCCTCATTATAATAATTAAATAGGTATATTATGATTCTAATAATAATAGTTTAGTACTAAATGATTATTATAACATCATAAAAAGAATTATTATTGCGATATACTCTTTCAATTATAGTATAAATAATTATAATATTACTTTAATAATTTTAATAGAAAAGCAGTATTATTGTTTAGTTACTAATGGACTATTTTTATAATAATTATAATGATATTTATATAATATAAAAAAATCACATTATAATAGTTAGATGTTTTATTGTGTTCATAAGTATATATTTAGAATATGTGTTATTATACTAAATAATAATTATTATATAATAGAATTTATTATATAATTATGATTATTATATTATATAATAAGAATCATTGTGATAGCAACAATACTAATTAAATTAGTATATTATGGTCATAACAATAATAGTTATAATGTTAAGATACTAATAATAATAATTCTAATATAATATTATAATTTTTATTTGATATTATAATATTCATGTATGATTATAATAATAACTTATATTTGTAATATATTTATTAAAATAATTAATGTATTTAACACATTAAATTATACAATATTAATTTCAATGGTATGGATATTGGCGAGGGGACTCATTTAAGGGTTGCTTCCAATTGCAACAAATCTTATAATTGGAACTGTGGCCAATTTTGCTTGTAGTTCCAAGTACTAGGTTTAGGTTTGCATTTCAAATGGAACTTGCAATTGCAGTTACAGGCGTCCAAACTGTTGTTTTGGATGCTTGCAGTTCACTTGCAGTGTTTGCAAATGTAATATGTAACATGTCTAATTGTCACCTAACTTGCAATTCATTAGTGATACTCCCTCAGTGGTGGTCCAAAATGGTGGCATATTCTCACAACAAAAGCCCTTGAAAATTATGTTATTAATATTAATCTAATTAGAAAACCCAGTATTGGTAATAAAAATATACTTAATGCTTCATGCTTGTGTTATTTAGGTCATGTTACAGTAACATGACTAACTTTTCTTTTGCAATTATTTGGTTAATGCAATGATACTGATAAGTGTATGAGAAGGCCACCATAAAGCATAATCATTATAATGCAAACACCAAGTTCCTGTTTGATGACCGAGCTGGGATTACCTTCTGCTGAAATAGTCAATGTGGAGCAGGTTGCCATGTAGTAGGAGAAGACCAGTCAGAGGAAACATATGATGGATGCATAATTAGCACACATGCACCAGATGCTTTGAAAATTTTAGGGACACAAGCAACATATGAGGAATCAAGGCTACTTGGCGCTTATCAGTACGTATACAGGTAAGCTAATTGCTTTTTCCTGTCAGTGCTTAGATTTCTCCTGATCTTGTGTTATACAACTGATGCCACTTTTAATAAACTATGGAATCATAGCCCAACAGCATGCTTGCTTGTAGTTGAATATAGTGCTATATCGTACTAATGCCAAGTAATCTAATATAAATACTGGAAAAATTAATGTATTGTACAACAAGCATTGAAATGGCTAGAATAAACATATAGAGCATTCATAACATACTAGTGTTTGGCATGTGCCTGGCATGTTCTGTAACCATTAACCGTCTTAGCTGAGCCCCATCAATGCGCTCTGGAGTTTGCATTCTACAGTATAGTATATATAAAAGGTGTTTGGAACTTTTCTTCCAATCATTTTTAGGTTATAGCATTATGGACCAATTCATAGCTCATTCTGGGTACATTATATCTAAGGTATGGTAATATTTTTTGTGTTCCTCATGTTAGATATCGCATGTAACTTGTTCAACCTCAGGGCAACCACTCATGTTGATCAAAGCCAAAAATTTGCTTTAGGATGTGCTACCAGTATTTTGATTAGACTTTAGGGTGTGCAGGAGAATAACTATCAATGATATATGAAATTCTTTTGTGGAAGTATTGCTTTTGTTATATGACCAAAATATTTCCTTTCTTGAACATTTTGACCAACAGTTAGAGCAACTCTTACCAACCGAGCAATAAGGCCATCTGATGAGTAATCCACCAATCTGAATTTTCAGAGAGTTTTTTTTTGTACAAAAACTCTTCAGCTCTGAAAAGCAATGAAATGTCTTTAATTAGATTGGTACTTGGACTTTAGAAAATAAATTGTGCTTTTACTCTGTCATCGTTAGGATACAGGTGCCTCCTGAGTTGTATTCCAAATGTTTTAAGTGTCCCATAGTGATTCTTTCTATCCCTTTTTGTGGAATTCTCGCATATGCAAAGAGGTTGTCAAATTTACTAGAAATGATAGATTATGTCTTTGTTGTTAGCCATCATCTCGCCTGATCTATTTCTTCTGTGGCAAGGTTGTTCATTATACATATTTCTCTTTATCGTCTTTGTTTCACCTAATTGTGACAACATAATCAGTGTTCAGCCTGGTCGATCTATGAAAGATTGTTTTTAGTTCTTGAAAACTAAAATTGAGGACCATAAGATTAATGAAAGTTGTTTAGAACCTTCTTATGCATTTGTCTTGATCATAAAAAAACCTTTCTTGTCTAACAAAAGTTGTCAAAATACAGCTGAAATTTTAAAAGCAAGTACTTCAAAAAATATTGGAAACTGCACACTCCTACTTGAATTTGGTTTGTTCATCAGAACTTAATCCTTGGACTTTTGGTTTGTTGTTGGGTTCAGCAGTCTGGGCCAAAAGTCAGGCAAAAGTCATTTATGTAGCTACACGTTACATGATAAAATTATATTCAACCTGGAGGGAATTTGTTCTAGTTAGGAGTTAGGCTGGGCATGCATAATTGGTTGGAAGACAGTTTTGCTTTCTGCTTTGCAAAAACCAGTTACTACTTTTCTTAATATTTAAACATTATGAGTTGATAGTTCAGTGAAACTCTTATTTTGGCTCAGTGACATATATCTTCACCACGACAAAAGTCTGATGCCCCAAAACCCATCAGCATGGAGTGCCTGGAATTTTCTTGGGACCACAAACAATGGTGTATGTGTTACATATTGGCTCAACGTGCTTCAGGTGGGTAACGTATTTATCTGGAAATCTTGCCATATATCATTGGTTTCACAATAAAAAATATTTGGCGAAATCTCTTTGATTCTTTATTCTCACTTGAAGTCTTCTTCTTGTTGTGACGACATTGCAGAATCTTGGTTCTACCAATCTGCCTTTTCTTGTGACTCTAAATCCTCGTTTTGTTCCTAAACATACCTTGCTTAAATGGTCCACTAGCCATCCCATTCCATCAGTTGCTGCCTCAAAAGCTTCTCTTGAGATAGGGAAAATTCAGGGAAAAAGAAGAATTTGGTTTTGTGGAGCATATCAGGGTAATTGAACACTTTAACTTTCTCTTAGCAATTGAATAGAAACAACCCATGTTTCTTCTGTAAAATCATTAAATAATTGTTGCAAAGTCAATATGATAAAAGCTAGGCTACTTGTTTCAGAGGAACATCAAAGGAGAGGTAAGTACCAAGTCATGTGTCTGATTGTACAGTATGTTATAATCAAGTACTGGATGTTGCAACTCTTAAGATTATTCATATTCATATTGATAAATGATGACAAATACTGGGATTTGTAGATGATACAGGACTGCTGGAGAGCAGTAAATTGTCATTTATTTAATGATAAGAGTCAAGAAGATGTCTTGAAACCAAAAATACTGTCAAAAATGTCTCCCATAACATTAAATAAAGCTTCTATTATTTGATAAGAATATAAGATGCTAATTTGAAACGCACTGATTTTCTTCTGAGCATCATGGACTTACCTATAATCGGTTCAACAAGTGACATAGTGACCTGATTTTCTGCATTATCAGGAAATTTGAAATATTTGAAATTTTATATTTTGTTATTGTTATTCATTTCCAGTTTCTGTCCTTTTTTTTTCATCCCACTTTATACTAATTTTCTCTTATTATATTATGAGCAATTCCTATTTTTGATTGTTTAAATATATTTGTAATGAGTGCATGGCTAGTAACAATTTTCTCTTTATTATTTAATAAAATCTTTATATATATATATATATATGTATGTATGTATGTATGTATCTTAATTAGCTTATAGTGCTTCACATTACCCTTGAATAATTAGATTATTCTTGAATGTTGTAAACTGTTCATGAATTGTTCACAACTTATTCATCATACGGTTGAACTTATATGCTGACTATGATTTCCGTCACTCATGGTAGTGGTGGTGGTGGTGCTGCTTTTGTTTGTTGTTATTGCCTTCTCTATGCTTGTATTGGTGTACGCACATGCATATGCATATATATACATAAATGAGTTAGACTATATACCAAATGTTAAATCTTTGGTAAACATATATAAATGAATTAGACTATGTACTGAATGTGAAATCTTTGTTAAAAGATTTGACAATTCCAATATCACATTTTGGCCTCCGAAATTAAAGATCCGCACAGTTGATTTTGATTTATATCTCTGAAAATGACTAGAAACACAAAATGATATAAAAGTGTATCTATATGTATGTACATTATGTTTTTCTTTTTTTCTTTCCAATTTTTGTCTTCTGTTTTTTTCCCCAATATCTTGGTGAAATCACTGGATTTCTCTCGAACTTTGGAACATCCCCTAGCCCAAGCATTCACAAATGCTGAACTTGTGATATGTCACCAACAATTGGTGTTATATGAGCATATGCAGTAGTAGATGTAAAGTAACAGGGATAATAGCTGTGAGAATGGGTTTTTGCAGTGCAATAGATGTAACCTATGATAGAAATTACTGGTTTGAAGTATTCAAAAAGCTAATCCATGAAGTTGGTTAAACCTAGATGACGAAGCTTATGGTTACCTGCAGTTGCTATGTTATATCTCTTTTGTGCTTACTGCTCACATGCCCTCTCTGCACCACTGAAGTCAACTTGTATCATTCTATAATGTCCTTCAACATAAACTGTGATTTTATGTGCCTGACATAGATTTTCATTTGATATGTGATTATAGAAAAAGACATGTTTATTATTTTGTTCCCATGTAACAGTAAGTTGCCTTTATATCAACTTGATCGGTAGGAAACTGAGAAATTACATGGTAGAATTTCTGGTAAATATCAGCTTTGGTCAACTAGTCACATGAAAATCAGTTTTTGGATTGAAGGTAATTGGTAGTGCTGTGCAATTTTTTCTAGACTTTTGACGGGTGATAACCTACACGTAAAAGCATTTGTCTAGTAAAATATCAAACTGCGTGGTATAGGCACATTTCTTATGTAATACTTGTATCAGATAAAATATCTAATGACTCGACAGGAGCCTTCCACCTTATCAATAGCGGTAGCACCAGGGCTCAATTGCTATACAATTTTAATTAATTTGAAAAATATCAGTTAGTTTTTCATCTCTGATATGAAAGAAATTCCTTTCTTTGACTATTTTCAGGTTTTGGGTTCCATGAGGATGGACTAAAGGTAGTACTATAACTTCTTGAGCTTATATATGTCAGCAAATATCTAAACATAACTTATAAAAGTAGAATACTGCTTTTACAAGATTCTCATTAATAATAGTTTATCTTGAAACACCTAAAATGATCTACAACACAGCATGCGGCATGAATCTTGGGATGTTTTGCAGGCTGGAATAGTTGCCGCCAACAGTGTGCTTGGAATGGACTGTGTTCTTTTGAGAAACCCAAGACAGATGGTACCTTCATTGGTGGAAACTGGAGCACGACTTATAGTTACTAGATTTCTTGAAAAATATATCTCAACTGGTTGTTTAACGTAAGTTTATGGATTCTTACTGTAGCTTAACTGATTCTGTGTTTTTTAAGTAATAGTGGACTAGGTAGCTCTCTTACTGCTGCTTATACGTATAGTTTGGCAAGTGTGACTGGTTTTATGATTCAGAAGTCTCTGGATCTTTCTTTCATTTTAATCATGATAGCACTATGTAAATCTGCAGAAGCTTATTCATGTCATTCTAGTGTCTTGTTGCAAAAACTTCCAATTGACAGGTTGAACTGGTGATGTTAATGAGAAATTGTAGAACATTATCCAAAACAATGTCTAACTTGCCATTTATAACATGTAAATGATCCAATCATGAAAAAGCAACCAAAAAGCGCATCCTTTAAAATTTCACTGTTGAGTGCCAGATCTTGAATGACTATGGTTGTTGAATTGAGAGAGTTGGATATTTTTAACTGGAAAACTGAATGTATGTATACCTTTCTGCTACTCATTAGATTCTCTTCTACAATTCTATAAATTATAGAAATTAAATTAGATGTTAAAAATATATTGCAGAACATAAACAGGGGAATTGAGCCACATCGGAAATAGCTAAAATAATGTTTGCTTTGGATGATACTTGTTAACTTTTGGAAAATATCTAACTGACAGATAATCTAAAAAGAGTTATAAGATGCAGTATTTTTATCTTCCTCAGATATGAGAATTTCCTAGATTTAGTTACAAATGACTCTGGTATGTCCATTTCTTTGGTCCGCCTTGGTCAACGCTTATTTCAAGAGTTTGTTGAACTTCTCAGTTGACTGAGTGAGCTCTGAATCATTTGGATCAGTTTCTTTATAGTCTTTTTGCACTTTTTTTTTCTTCACAGAATTGCTGCTGAGTTAATAAACTTTATCAACCTTTCCAGGCAATCATTTGAACTTGATGCTGCTACCTTTATTGTTTGAAGTATCAACAATTAACTGATATTGTGTAAAATGTACTAATTTCATTTGTACTTGGTGTTTTCATTTTCGTCCCACCCTATGAAACTCATCTGCACAAATGAATTTGTACAATACAGATAATTTGGCATGCGATTATTGCAGATTGCTAGAAGAAGGTGGCACTATTTTTGTTTTTGAAGGAACCAACAAGAAAAGTTGTATAAAATCTATTCTGAAAATTCATGATCCCCTGTTCTACTGGAAGGTCCAGTTCTTCTCTTTTAATTTGGCCTTACTTTATATAATCTTCTATGTATTGGTTCGTGGGGCATTAGTTAGCAGCTTCTATATATATGACATATGATGTTTAGAATATGGCCGTTTATAATATTGGCATTGATATTTGTTTTGCAGGTTGCTACAGAAGCTGATTTAGGCCTTGCAGATGCATATATAAATAGGTACTTTTCCTTTGTTGATGAGCAAGAAGGTCTCCTGAATCTTTTTATGGTAAGTAGAAATTTCTTATTCTGAAATATTAATGAAGTTGGTTAGTTATCTTTAATCTGCATTTCACTTCTTCCTGCAGATTCTAATTGTTAACAGGGATCAGAATTCTTCCAGCAAAAGTAAAACTACAAGGTTTTTCTATGCAGTTTCTGTTTATTGCAATCATTATATACAGATACAGATTCCTAATATTTACTCTTTTATTTTCCTTGATTTTTCTAACTCGGCAACTTGCGTAGGGGCTGGTGGACACCTATACTTTTTACAGCTGGTCTTCAATCTGCTAGATACTTTTTACGCCACATTTCAAGGCAAAATACTGTAGCCCAAGCTCCCAAGAACATCTCTCATCATTATGATCTGGTCAGTTTTTAAATTGTCATTTTTAAAATGAATTTAATTTTCTGTTTGTTGCATCATTATCCTTTCGAGTTATCTTCTCTTCTACTTTCTTGTTCTTTGATACATGATTTGACAAATTCGCTTTTCTGTGTATATAGAGTAATGAATTCTTCTCTCTATTTTTGGATGAGACAATGACATACTCTGGTGCAATTTTTAAGGTACATAGCTTTTCCTTAACCTGAATTAACAATTCATAACCATTTACTATAATTTCTAATTGCCATGATTATAATTTAATCTTTCTGCACTAAATCATTCGCTAGATGGAAAATGAAGACTTAAAAGTTGCTCAGTTACACAAAATCTCTCTTTTGATTGAAAAGGTATTCTCCACTTAGTCTTAATTTTTTGCATATCTATCCATCTTTCTGCATGCCCTTCTAACATTATTCTAATTTTAAATCATCAAGGCTCGAATCGAGGCCAAGCATGAAATTCTTGAGATTGGTTGTGGTTGGGGGAGTCTGGCAATAGAAGTCGTGAAGCAAACTGGTTGCAAGTATACAGGAATCACGTTGTCTGAAGAACAACTTAAGTTTGCCAAAAGAAGAGCAAAAGAGGCTTGTTTGGAGGTTTTATTTCCATGGATCATTGATTTGAAAAATAAAATCACATAAAATCCCTTTCTTCTGGAATTTAGGCTGCAGTAATGGGGTTTGCTTCCTAAGTTCAAAAGTGGTTTTTGAATAAACCTAGCAGTTAAATTTTGCATTTAGTATCAGAATGAAAATGCTTCATAGTAACATAGTGGCAAAGAGAAACTATACACTTTGTTGTCGTTTTTATTTCGAGAATTTTAACTTATAGATTATATGTTTAGAATATGGTGCTATGCCTTGTTAAGGAAATTTACTTTCAGGACCGTATTACTTTCCTGCTGTGTGATTACCGCCAACTACCATGTTACCGAAAATACGACAGGATTATATCTTGGTACTGATTGCTGCCATTTTTTTTGTATGCATGTAGCTATAGAAATATAGAATAATATATTAACAAAACTGTATTGCAGTGAGATGATTGAAGGAGTTGGTCATGAATACATGGAAGAGTTTTTTGGCTGTTGTGAATCACTTCTGGCTGAAGATGGCTTATTTGTCTTACAGGTGAACATTTATCAGTTTATAGACTTAGTTGCGGCAAACTTTCTTGCATAAGTTAGAATAATCTAATTACTTTTTATGTTATTGGACTTTTCTTATATTTTAATAAAAGATCAAGATATTCATATAATAGCTTTATATTATTATAATTTTTCAACTTGCGATGTTCGTACAGATCAGTTGCAGAATATGGCAATTTTACACATGTAGATAGCTAAAGTACCAACTGCTATAGTTTATCTTTCCATTTTGGGATGGCTTTCGGTGTCCCTTTCATTTCCTTTTCCAATGTCAGACAGTGTTGTGCAGTCCATTAGTGCAAAATCATGGAGAATGTTGGACAGGTTATGTGGTTTGTACAATGTGCATACAGACATCTCGTGGCCACAAATTCTTGGAACTTCTGCTTTTAATAGTTTGGCACGGAAAAGTTTGGCTTATTCTATTGTTGGGGAATGTTTTCAGTATATTCACTGGCAAAAACATTGCAATAAGACAACATATTTGACATTTAAATGTCTCTCAACATCAAGCATTATCTTAATTTAATCATGTGTGTGTCATTTGTTTTATTAATTATGTTTATTTGAGATTCAAATTCTCATGAAATTATGTACTTTTGAACGTACACTGGGCACAAGACTAATTCTTTGACGCTTTATTGTGATGTCTTGCTCTATAAAAATTGTAATACACACAGTAAGCTTTATGTTACTGTCACTTATATTGAACCAAACAACATATTGCATAGTTATGAGTTTGTCATTTAGAGCACGTGGCATCTGATCATGAGGAAACAACTACTCTCATCACTGAGCTTTTATGTTCATATGCCTCTCCAGTGAGCCAATATGCTTCAGTTTCCCTGCTGATTATATTTACTTCATTAGGACCCTTCAGCTGTTTTGCCATATTCCTTACTTCAAAACACTTTTTAGTTCTTCCAGACCACATATTTTCCTTTTTAATGTCCTATTGGCCGCAGCACTCTCTGGAGAAATCCTCAACATAAGTTGATAATTTCTAGTACTAAGTGAAATTTTCGGATTCTTATCTCTAAATAAAAGCTTTTCATGATCTTTTCTTTATGTTGTCTAATTTCTGATCATCAGCCCACGACATCCCATGGTTAAGGAAACTATACCATGCTACTTTACAAGAAAATAATCTTTATTTCAAGCCCTGACACATACCAAATCAACCTAGCTATTGCAACTCTATCATTAGTTCTATTGCATCGTTGCCCTTGAATTTGCAGCCATATCTAGCCCAAATTCATATAGCAAAAATGCTTTAGGACAGCGGTTGTATCTTTCGCACGAAAGGGTTCACCTTCATGCGAACCACCGCTGGATTGCGCAATAGCTGCTTTGAGATTTGTACAGGTGGATGAATGGAGTTCGGAGTGCTTTGAGATCTGTGCAGGGCGCGATCCAACGGTTGACATCATGCAAGAAGATCAATCATTCTAAAAACAGTATGGATATTTTATCAATTAAAAATAAGGGTTAAGCAGTGGAAATGACATCAATTAAAAATAGGGATGGAAGTTTATTTAACAAAGCATATATGCTTACATGGACTGCAACCCTCTTATCTTAACTTATGTTGTATAATTGACATCTTTTAAATTTTATAATCATTAAGTATCATAGATTATTTAATATCGTCAGTATAAGCACTGTAGATTACGCTTATGGTTATGCTGACATTGGTCGCTGAAACAATACCGAACACAATCTATATTGTCAAAATTTTCTGCATAAAAGATGCTATTTTATTGGCCATTGATATGCGGGAGGCTTGCCTACTTGGCCCTGCATATGTCTGATCTGAATTTCGAATGTGCATTTTCTGCTAATAAAATTTCTTGTCCTGAGTTAGGTCTCTTGATTTTGAGGGCAATTATACCCTCTAACAAGTGAACGGTGTTTGTTTTTACCATTTTTAAATTGAATGCTGGTTAAATCATAAAACTAGATCATACTTGCAGAGCATTGTAATTTTGTAGGCAAAGCCAGTTTTAGAGCAATTTATTGTGGTTTTCATTTCTCATGAATTATCTTTTCAAGTTATGTTCTGTCACTTTTAATAAAGCACTATAATGCATGGTAGTGTCTGTGATGGTTTGCTTCTCAGTGTGTTTAAGATGGTTGAATGTTGGTTATCATTCAGTTCATCTCCATCCCAGACGAACGGTATGATGAATACAGGAGAAGCTCTGACTTCATAAGGGAATACATTTTTCCTGGAGGATGCCTTCCTTCTTTGAGTAGAATAACTTCTGCTATGGCTGCCGCATCGAGATTTTGGTAAAAAATAATCTCATTTCTATTATATTTTACATGTATAAATTTTGAATTTACATTCATATCATTAAATTCTTGCTCTTTTGGAAGTTCATGATAGTTTTCTCATATAATGCAGTGTAGAGCACTTGGAAAATATTGGCATCCATTATGATCAAACATTGAGATACTGGAGGAATAACTTCATGCAAAATAAATGGTATACCCCATCTCTTTTTGCATATATCACAATCATTTTGTCGATCTGCATTATGCATTTGTTGTGGTTGAGTCATAAAAGACAGCAGTCAACTAGCATGCATGTCTATGTTAAATGCGGGAGTATCAATGGAGGAACTTGTATAGTGTGCATAGCTTTTACCTATAGGCCATAACAAGCCGTTAATTTTCTAATAGATTCTTCAGTTTGAGATTCCAACTGGTTTTCTGTGGCTGATTCCAATCATTTTATAAAATGCTAAAAAATGATTTCCTAATGTGGACTGAGTCTGAATTCTTAGGAGGTCTTCAATAATTGGCTTGACATGATGATATAAATAGAGTGTGACTGTAACGGCATGTATGCCATATTAATACAAGGATTTCTTTATTACTGTAGCATGCAATGATATAAAAAGCATATATGTGATAATTTGGCATTATATCTTTGGTTTTCAGTAAAATTCTTGCCTTGGGATTTGATGAGAAGTTCATACGCACATGGGAATATTATTTCATATATTGTGCAGCTGGTTTTAGATCACGTACACTTGGAAACTATCAGGTATATATCTGAACTAGCATACTTATTTTTGATGTTCTTTTCAAGGTTTTAGGATATCACTAACAAGATTTTTTTTTTTTTTAAAAAAAACATATCTCTCATGATTGTTATCATTAAGTTTGTTGGTAAGATGCAGCTTAAGCATGCCTTCAGTGTGCCCCTACCAGAAACCTCCCAGTACCTCATGACTAGCAGCAATGATATATTCCTGCAAGGGCTATCTTTGCAAGAGTGTTGAGAAAATCTTTTTGAATTAGTTATCTGCCATGGCCCATGGTTAGACTAAGGCGGAATTTGGTTGTAGAATAATCCAGATTGGCTTGGTTAAGTTGGAATAAGTTGGAGTGGATGAAGGATGGTTAAATTGGAATAAATTATTCCACCTTGTTATTGGAGTAAGTTTTTTCTAGGTTAAGTAGAATAAATGGGTTAGGAGACAAAGTAAAGAATTACAGCGTGCTGAATTTTCTGAAATGCCCATTCTGTCCTTTTTAAAAAGTGGTCTACCCATACGCTCAAATGAGTGCCTGATTCAAAAGTATTCCTTTTTGTTCTCCAACAAAACATAGTCTAAGTTCAAAATAGGATGCAGTTATAAAATGTCAATAATTATATGGCTGGCAATATCACCCCGACTAGTTTTTGATTGCAATGGATTTATGAATACTCGTGAAGAGACATTTTCTATTAGGAGTATTAAAAAACTTTTGCATGCCCTTTTGTACAAATAAAATACTTGAAGAAAATCACTAGCTGCTACGTTATATTACACTAAAAGGGTTCTATGCTACCCCTGTATTTCTGATCAACTTAAAATCTCCAGCTACTTGCTATTTCTCCTCGCACTATCTCGAACCCAGAGTTGAAATGACTGATAACCCGATCATCATTACCCCTCCTAAGATCAACCTAACAATATGGAACAAATGACCCTGCATGCAAGTCTTGATGCAACATCAAGACATGGCAAGACAGTTTCCTATATTTAAGCCCTGAATATTTGCCTTTATAATTTGTTTAGGCCTTGTTGGGTATGGTTAACGAGTAGAATGCTAGCCCAAGAAAGCATTACAAGCTTGTTCGGATTTTTATGATTAATAAATTTCAGCTATAGGCAAATGAAAAATGATTTCATATTGATACTTGGGTATGGTTTATAAGGTTCTGCACCCTTAGCCTGTCAAATGTCATGAGGAAATTGGTGATTTTTATTGCTGTTATCCCACTGTGCACGTTGACCCCCATGAACTCCACCAATCCTTGGGTGTGGCTTGCTAGCTGATAGAGCATTTTTTGGTTCCACGAGTTTAGGCTGGTGCATTACTTGGTCACAAAAAAAAAATGCCATACTTGGTCCATTTTGTATCTAACAAATTCATTTGTTTCACTTCATTTCTTTTGATATGCCAGCTAGGTTTTCCTGTTTGATTTTTCAGCATTTAAATCACTATGTTGATCTTCTGGTTATGGCAAGGATTGGTGCAATAATTATTTCTATCATTTAATGCTGCAGATGGTATTTTCCCGTCCTGGTAACTCGACAGCTTTCAGTAACCCGTACGATGGTGTTCCATCAGCCTGCTGATTTGTCCGCTGATCTCCTTCGTCCTGACCGGTAAGGGTCAATTTTCTTTTAGCTTCCGACTTAGATTCGATGATCAAATCAAGCTTAAAGGACTTTCCTTTCTGATTGTTTATAGCGAATGCAAGTATTTGGTCGTGAGATCGCCTCCCCCCCCGGCGTCAGTTCATTAGGTTCACTGCTTGGTAATAAGCTAATGCAGCTCCGGAGGAAACTGAGGTTCAGCGATCATAGGCCCTTGGATTAACAACATGGACGAAGAAGCATATAACATTGTGGAAGGGTATTTGTTAAAATTCAAACCTTTAAACTCTCTTTTACTTCCCAACTGGAATAATCTAAAATTCAATTGTTTAAAAGGGAAAAATATGCAGTGGCTCCACATTAATGCACATGGAGAATGAATATTTGACACGCTAGCCCCACGTTGGTTGTCAATAAATTCTTAAAATGCGATGATATTGTAATGTTTCCGATTTCCAAACTACTCTGCATTTAGACTTCAAAGGCCTCCCTCCAAGATTGCCACACAAGTGCATGCATGGATGGATACCCCTGTGCACATCTCGTGTTTGTTTGGGTGCATCTCTTTCCATTTTAGGGCCAATTTATTTGGGGATACTTTGGTATGGGAAAAAATAAATCTCATGTTAAATTACTATACTTGGTAAGATGGTAAAAATAAATCGTAGGTTTGGTAATTATTTTTCTGATATAGAATGTAAAACAATACCATAAAGAAGGTTGGATTATCAAGGTAATCTAAAATTGCCGTTTCTTAAAAGAAATGCCCTTATACTATATTCATATTATCTTAGTATATTATAAATATATTAATATATTGATTAATAATAATTATTTAATATATTTATATATTTATAAAAATAAAAAATATTTATTAATTATCAATGAATCTAACATAAGATTTATTAATAATTGGTATATTGATTTATATACTAAAAATAAACTATATCTTCTAATATATGTATTAATTTAAAAATATTTATTAACTCAAATATATTTGCATTGAAATGTCATGTATAAGATTGCTCACATCCCAGACATCAACATATGGCTAGAAGAAGATGGAGAAGAAAGCAGCAAGCCATCATCTACCTTTGCAATGAAATTTTTAGGTTAGTTTGGTTGTGCACGCTATAACATTAGTGGAAGGGTATTGGATATTGTAATGTTTCCTATTTCCAAACTACTCAGCATATATATTATTGAAATTGTTTATTTAAGAATATTGTTGAAAATTTGACACTATTTTTTAATACTATTTTTTAGAGTAATTTTTCTACCAACCAAATATAATAAAATGTGTGGGCGTGAGCGTGTAAAGAGAGACTACTATTAAGTGTTTTTTGGAAATAGACTCAAAGGTCAAGCAGTGCTTTTTGAAAGACCAAGAGCTCTTATTATTATTTGGATATGTATATTCAAAATTTTGAAACAGCTTTTTAGCTTTTCTAAAATTCAAAATAGATAATTAAAAATTAAAAATATTTTGTAGTATCAGCTTTGATAGCACAAACAAATAGATAATTAAAATTACCATATAATATTTTTTATTATTATAATATAAGGGTATTTTCTCAATTTGGATATAAAATAAATATTAATGTTTTACAATACTTCGGAGATGTAGTTACCAAATAATAAATAGCTTTTTATTAAAAAATTTATCAGTGAAAGCTCTACAGGCAAAAATTCAACTGCGGCAACAATGCCAAACAGATCCTAATCCTCAAATAATAATTACCTGTCAATCTGGAGTGCAACCACCTTATTGCATAAGTGAGATTTTCTTGACTGGTCGAAGTTCATCTGAACAGATTTGCATGGAAAATCTTACCAAGCCTTGTGTATTTAGCATCCGACACAGTTGCCTCAACTAAGAGGAAGGTAACAGATCTGCTGAGCCACCGATAGCGCCATCACTTATACAATCAATTGCATGTGACCTGCAGAAAAAGATCAAGTTTCTCCTCAGCTGGTAAAACCTTGGCAAAATAACTTCACGAGTACCTCTCTGTTAACCGTTCCACATCCTTCACAGTTCTAGTCAATGCCCCTGGGTGAGGAAAGGTAACACCCTCACAATTTTTGCAAGAGAAAGATAGAACTGATGCACATGGCAGGTCCAACACAATCTCACTAGAACTGTAATGTTGGGAAGGGGCACTGCATGAACCATGAAAGATTCTCCTTAACAGTTCTCTACAAATTCAAGCACAGGCATGCTTTTGCATCAATTCATGTTTGATTTTAGTTTGCTGATAATATCATACAGTCAAAAGCAGCAATAACTTCCAAAAGACGCTTCTATTGGTACAAGAAGCCCTACTATGAAAAAGCAATCTTTCTACCAATCCAACCGGGGAAAAAAAACCACAACCATATATGACCAGGAAATCCTCGCATCCAGCATGTAACTGTTGGTGGCCACTTCAGAACTAAAACTGGAAAGGATGGCATCAAAAAAATGGGGAGGCATCAAGGCTTTCAACCATAATGGACTTGTTCATCAGACAAGTTTCAAATCACATCATATCAATTTTTTCAGATTCTACTAGATATTTATAAGAAATTAATTCAATCTCAGTAAAAGCAAAGGAAATTGATATCCAAGCTGAGGTATTGCAGATGAGATTTATTGGTTCACTCATATCATTAGCCATCATATGCATGCTCGTCACCATTGATTCAAAGTGACGACATGAAATCCAGCTAGCATTGTCTAGGAAGAAAATGAAGTTTGTGAGATAAACAAACAATGATTGGGGTGTCCTGGCCTCATCTAAACACCATTCTCTGTTGAAAGCTTTGGTGATTGGTGAAGAGCGAGGGCACTATAGGAGAGCTGCATTCCCTGTACAGAAGGTAAAATACAGAAGGGAAGAAACGATTATGCCACTGACAAGTATCACAACAACTACTATGACGGGCATTTTCCCTACTGAACATTTTATTCGAACCTTTATAAGTACAGTCTCCATTGCCCTCTACGTCTCTACTCCCATCTCACTAGAAAGCTACTGATGCTGATGCAACAAAGTTCACATCTCTACCACCACTTCCAGCAATTAGGGAAGCTACAGGAAAATCATAAGTCTTGCCAAAATAGAAAATCCGCAAGCAGTAATAACTATCGAAAAACATATTCAGTACTATCCATTCACAATATTAATGCCAGTACCAGAATTGTAAACTATAGCATCCAACAACATAACAAAAGGTCTAATCTAAGCTACTCTAGCTTTTAAATAGAGGCAAAATCAGGGAAGGAACTCTAACTTATATAGTTGAGAAAGAAGCACACCAAACTTAAAACAGCCAGAAATTTTGAAGGAAACTACACAGAACATCTAGTCTACTGATTATATACTGGGCAAAGTAGAGAACTGCAGCCAAATTACCGGGATCCAAGCATTCCAATTCGGCTCAAAATCTGCTTTCTTTGAAAGGATTGATCCTCACAACAGGCAAGAAACAAACTTTAACCAGGAATCTGCTCCAAACAAACAAAGAAACCGTCAAACATGAATACCCAGTTGGAACTGAAATCCTTCCTCCTAATCACTGCTGCTGGGCTTGCCTACCCTGAGCACCACGATAACCAGCAGACCCACCAGGAGGTCCACTCACTTGAGAAGCTCCATAACGGAACTGAAATCCTTCCTCCTAATCACTGCTGCTGGGCTTGCCTACCATGAGCACCACGATAACCAGCAGATCCACCAGGAGGTCCACTCACTTGAGAAGCCCCATAAGACCCTCCCGGTGAAGGGTCAGACCTCCAAGCAATTGGATAACCTGAGATCCATTAGGATCACCATAGCCACCACCCATGTAACCAGAACCCACCCCTTGTTCTCCTGTATCACTGCTTGGGTTGTTAGTTGGATCACTACTAGCACGTCCGCTAACCACCCCATAGCCACCCTGACTACCATAAGGTCCTTCTGTCCCATCATACCCCCAATAATCATATCCCGGATTCCCATATCTTGTGGTCTCGCTAGGTGACTGACAAGTTGGTGCAGTAATGGCTCCACAACCTGCAGGAGCATTACATGTCGAAGCAGCTCCACAAGCTGTATTTCCATCATAACCAGCAGAGCCATAACCAGTTGGAGCTTGATTGTTGCAGGGGTTCCTCAGACCACCTGGAGGGTCACTTACATAACCAGCTGGAGGAGCATTTGGATTTCCATAGTAGCCACCAGCAGGTCCCCTATACTCAGCCGCAGCACTTCCATAGACCCCAAGCCCATAACCACCATAGCCAACGCCATTGTTTGCTGCTCCATACCCATTGCTTGGTGCACCATAGCCTGACCAACCATATGATAGATACCCACCCCCTGCTACTGGTGGTTGCATGTACCTATGAGCTTCCATTCTACCATCACAAAAACTAGTGTTCGCACCAGAACCACCATAGGCTTGATAGCTTCCGCCACCCATTGACTGAGCACCACCGCTGCTGGGGTTTGCATCTTTTGGGAGGGCATGCTTTTTGGGAGGGCATGCTTGACCTCCACAAGTTTGTCATTCAGCTCATGAAAGGTCTTTTGCAGCACTTGATCAACAGCATCCACTGAATCAAAAGTGAGAAATCCAAAGCCTCAAGGGTGATGGGTGGTTTGGTCATACATCACAACTACATCAGTAACTATTCCATAATCCTGAAAGTAGTGACTCAATGCTTCTTTTGTTAGAGTGGGAGGCAACCCTCCAACAAATATCTTACTGGTCCTTACATTTGCGCCAGACCCTCCTCCTCCACTTGTTCTCCCTGAAAGAGTAGATGCCCTACAAGCCAATCGCAATATGTATTGCGAAAGGTTTTTTCTTTTGATTTGTCCAAATCATGTACATGACATTTAAATATGAATAAAGGCGTTATGTTTTATCATATGCTGTTGATTATATTTATGATAAACTCCTTAGATTAGGGCAATGTTTTTAAGACTATGATGAGATCATACTAGTGAGACTTAAAATCCTAAAATCCTAATCTTAAATATTCCCAGTCATTGGTACATTGAGTCGGGGATCAATGATTACCGGAAAGACTGGCATGTCTTATGTATGCTCGATGCAGAGGATGATTGATCTCACAATCATTTGTGTGGAGACACTAATACAAAGATGTGGGTGCTCATTAGAGGAATGAGTTCACTGAATTGACCTACAAAGAGAAATCTTATGAAGTCTTACTTACATGTCAAAAGATGATTCTCTTAGTGGGAGTTGTGCAACTGATCCTATGACCTGAGATCACCATGGTATCTTGTACACATGAACCCATATTTTGGTTTACACTCATTCATGACAATAAGTTATGTACGAGGTCTTCTGGATATGGTGAATTGTGTACGAAGATTATGAGTAGGTCAACAAAGAATTAATCACTTCTAGTAAGAGAAGATAGCATCCTATTTATTCTAATCATATGATAATTCAGGAAGCCTTTGATCAAAGCAGAATGAAAATTAGAAAGAGTTTCTAATGTTTCATTATTTGAATTATCATTAAAAGATTGAGAAAAATATGAATATGAAATTGAGTTTGACATATATTCATACTCATATACATATTTGGGATGCAGTTTAATTAAAGGATTGAATTGCATGGTAACTTGCCACTGAAGGGTATTTTTGGTATTTCCACCAAATTTCATATTTTTCGGGTAGACATGACACGTTGCTAGACGTCAATCTTGTTTTATAGGTTTGATCAAATTAAAGAGTTTAATTCGATCACCAATTAGAAAGGATTCTAATTGTTAAGTTCGGGTTCGCGCAGTTTGGACTTAAATCGATTAGAAGAGTTCTAATCAAGTTGGGTCAACTCGCACTCACACCTATTGCTGGCTAAGTATGGAACCCAATGGGTCACACACAAGAAAACTTATCAAGGGTCTAATTAGATTAGATCATGTTTGCAAGATAAACATCCTAGCAGGTGTTGCAAACCTTAGCTCCTGATTCGAATTGGATTCGAATCTGATTCGAATTGGATTCGAATCTGATTCGAATTGGATTCGAATCTGATTCGAATTGGATTCGAATCTGATTCGAATTGGATTCGAATCTGATTCGAATTGATCTAATTTGATTAGATCATATTCTAATATGGGTTAGCCAAGAGTTGGCACCTAATTGGCTTGGTTTGAGTCTAATTGGATTAGATTTAATAAATCATTCAATCTAGACCGTTAGATCTTGATCTACCGTTGGATGAAGACATAATGGAGAGTTGGTTTAACCCAATTGGATTGGGTTAGAGGATGGCTACCATAATTGACCATTGGATCTTAATCCCACCATTGGATGAAGACATAATGGGTCAAGTGAATGGCGCCTTGCATTGGAGCCCTTGGATCATCATCATGAAAGATCAAGAGGTGAGGCGTGATGGACATGTGATTAGCATGTGATGTTGACTTGGTCAAAATATGGCACCACATGAAAGGACATATTATTTGATGCACCTCCTCACTTGATCTGCACCTCCTCTTATTTGATATGGCCCTTTAGATGATGCCCTTTCATGAGAGGATGTGTGGATGGGATGCATCCCTTGGAGATGCATCCCTACACCTATTATAAATAGGTTAGCACTTCATGGGTTTCATCATTCCAACTCCACCCCACTCCTCTCTTTTTTCTTTCTTACATTAGTTTCTTTCTTTCTAGCATTGCTTCTAGTGTGTCCTAAGCCAAGACAAGGTGGTCTTCTTTAGGACAAAAGGATTAGAAGTGATTTTAGAAGGTTAAAGAAAAATAGAAAGAAAGGAAAGCAAGCCATTAGAGTTCTTTAAGAATTCTGCATTAAGGATCAAAGTCTTTGGAGCTAAAGTCTTGATTAAGTTTTCGTGTGGATCACCATTGGAGGGCGGACACTTGGACACCTCGTGGAGATTGTACACTTTGGATTAGCGTTTGAGGTATTCTACTAATTCTGCATTTATTTTATATCATTTGATTGTAATCATTAAGGTGATCTAGGCTTAAAAGGGTTTCATGCATAAGGACTTTATTAAGAAATTTTTAAAATCCCTAGCTTCCGCTGCGCATTATAACATGCTAAAACCCTTCAGTGGTATCAGAGCCATCCTTAATTGGTTCAATCAAATAATTATGTATGATGTATGATTATTAATTTACTATGAGATAGTAATGTCATATGCTTAGAGAAATGCTGAAATGTATGATTAATATATGATATGTTATGTAATAAAATATCATGATATAAAATTTTCCATATGAAAATATGTTGAAGCATGTTAATTAATTGCTTATGATTTATACATGCTATGAGATAGCCATGATGCATAATAGTTTATTTTAGACATGTTAAATGTATGTTACAATTAAAGAATGTGCTAGAGACTAGTAAGCCCTCAATAAAAATTATATTAAGTCATAGTGTTGAAAAACTTTGAGCTAACCCATTCTAGAACAATTAATCTAATTGGTGTCTAAGGAAAGCACTAAAGGTGGTTACTTAATTAGGACCTTACTCTCTGAGTAAGGGGAGCCTCCCACCTGCTTACCTGGCCAATTGTTTGATTGCCTATTATGGATAAGCTTAATATTGATTTAACACTATTGATAGCCTTCCTTCATGCCTCGATATTATTATGTCAAGATCCATGCTAGTTTGTTGTGCTAACACAAGACTTGCAATGGGCACTGATGTTATACTGTCTTGGTGCATTAAGATGCTTATGGCATATTTTAATATATTGCCTTGTTGTGCAACCACAAGGGCAATATTATTCGAATATGACTATATGGAAATGAAGGGTTTGACTTAACTAAAATATTATTGTTTGTTGTGCTAACACAAGGCAATAAGTATTTTAAGAGGACAAGATAAAGTTGAGAATTGCATGAGATGCAATTGGAAAGAGTTTCCTACCTTTGAACTCATAAGAGTTTGTTGTGTAAACACAAGGCTTTTTATGATGAATTAGGATCTCAACCCTACTAAGAAAAATTATATTTTCACGTTTATCATAGGAGAGGGCTATGATATTCGATAAAAATAGTAGGAGACAAATTAGATTAAAGTCCTTATCTAGTTGTAAACATGTCATCATGATTGGTCTGCTTATATTAGTTTTGTTCTTGCATATGTAGAATTATTAAATGGCTTCTTCACTTTCACCAAGAGGCATCTTAGATGCCAACAAGTTGACCGGACCAAACTATGTGGACTGGTTGAGGAATTTAAAGATAGTACTCACTCAGGAGAAAATTTCCTATATACTTGAAACCCCAGATCTTGGAGATCTAGGGGATGATGCTACAGAAGAGGAGGTTGCCACACATAAGATGTGGAAAAATGACAGTGTGACTGTCAAATGTATCATACTTACCTCTATGAACAATGAATTACAGAGGCAACATGAAGGCATGGACACTCAATCCATACTTCTCAATTTAAAAGAGTTGTATGGAGAATAAAGCAGGACTGCTAGGTATGAGATATCTAAGCAGTTGTTTCGTGCTAGAATGAATGAAGGAACTCCAGTGCAAAACCATGTTCTTATGGTTATAGACTTGATCACCAGATTAAGTCAATTAGGTTTTGCTATGGATAGTGAGCTCAGTCAGGATTTGATCCTGCAATCACTGCCTGATTCATTCTCTCAGTTTGTTGTGAACTTTCACATGAACAAGCTGAACACCTCCCTGCCCGAGCTGTTAAATATGCTTAAAACAGCTGAAGGGCATATTAAGAAGGATAAAGGTCCACTCCTTCTTATAAACAGCACCTCTATGAGGAAATCGGGAAATAAGGGTTCTAAGAAACGATTGAACCCCAAGAGTAGCATCAAAAAGAAAAAAGAAAAGAAAAACTCCGGATCAAGTACCTGTTTTCATTGCGGCAAAGCTGGCCACTGGAAAAGGAATTGCAAGAGTTTTCTTGCAAGTATGAAGACCGATGCAAGAGTTGCATCAAAAGGTATGTTTATGTTACATGCCAACTTGTCATTAAGTTCTTCAAATTCAAATTCATGGGTATTGGATACCGGCTGTGGTTTTCACATTTGCAAATCTTTGCATGGACTACAGAAAATTAAAATTTTGAAGAAAGGTGACTTCGAGCTGTATGGCGCTGGAGGAGAGTCCATCCAGGCTGAAGCTGTTGGAACCTACAACTTGGAATTGCCTTCGGGAAAGCTCCTACAATTAGAAGATTGTTATTATATGCCCAAAATTATTAGAAATGTAATTTCCATTCCTTTGTTGTTAAAGAAAGGTTTTGAAATTAATAGAAAGGGCAATGGTTGCTCTATTTATTTTTCTAATAAGCATCTTTGCAATGGCATTATGGAAAATGGTCTTCTAGTTTTATTACTTAATGACAATATCTTTCATATTAATAAAAGCAATAAAAGAAAGAGAGAGGAAGTGAATAATACCCTCTTTTGGCATTGCCGACTTGGTCACATAAGTGAATCAAGAATCAACAAGTTATACAAAGAAGAGTTCTTTGATCCTTATGATTATGAATCATTAGGAACTTGTGAATCTTGTCTTATGGGAAAAATGACCAAGTCTCCATTCACTGGACATGGAGAAAGGGCAAGTGAGTTATTAGGACTTATACATACAGATGTATGTGGTCCTATGACAACTCCAGCTAGAGGTGGATACTCTTACTTCATCACATTCACTGATGATTTATCAAGGCTCGGATTTGTGTATCTTATGAAACATAAATACGAAGCCTTTGATAAGTTTAAAGAGTATCAAAGTATGGTTGAAAAACAAACCGGAAAGTGTATTAAAATCCTTCGATCTGATCGAGAAGGTGAATACCTTTCTAGTAAATTTTTAAATCATCTTAAAGAAAAGGGCATTCTCTCTGAATGGACATCTCCGTATACGCCACAACTAAATGGTGTAGCTGAACGGAGGAATCGTACTCTATTAGATATGGTAAGGTCCATGATGTGCTTTACAGATCTTCCTATTTCCTTCTGGGGTTATGCCTTAGAAACTGCTACATATGTGCTAAACAGGATACCTTCAAAATCTGTATCTAGTACTCCATATGAGATATGGAGAGGTAGAAAGCCCAATCTTAAATATTTTAAAATATGGGGCTGCCAAGCATATGTCAAAAGAAATTTTGGACATAAGCTAAGTGCTAGATCAGATAAATGTACATTTATAGGTTATTCCAAAGAAAGTATTGGATATCTCTTCTATCACCCTACTGAACAAAAGATATTTGTTAGTAGGCATGCCACTTTCTTAGAAAAAGAGTTTATCTTAGAAAAGGGCAGTGAAAGAAGAATTGAACTTAATGAAGTTCAAGACCTACAAATAGAAACACAAGAAATTCTTCAACCAGATGTACCCATTGATGAAGTACAACCACAACACACATCTCCTCTCCAAAGGTCAAATAGAGTGCGAAATGCACCTAAGAGGTATGGGTTTATCATTGAGAATGATGAAGCCCACATCGTCGAAAATGATGATCCTCTGACCTATTCGGAAGCTATCATGAGTAATGACTCTAACAAATGGTTAGAAGCTATGAAATCCGAAATAGACTCTATGTATACCAACCAAGTATGGACTTTGGTTGATGCACCAGAAGGTGTAAACCCTATAGGTTGCAAATGGGTCTATAAAAAGAAGATTGGAGCAGATGGCCAAGTAGAAACCTACAAGGCTAGATTGGTGGCAAAAGGTTTCAGGCAAAAGCAAGGAATTGACTATGATGAAACTTTTTCACCAGTTGCCATGCTTAAATCTATTCGGATTTTGCTTGCAATAGCTGCATACTATGATTATGAAATTTGGCAGATGGATGTCAAAACCGCCTTCCTTAATGGTTATCTTGAGGAAGAGGTTTACATGGCACAGCCAGAAGGATTTGTCTCAAGTGGGAGAGCAAATCAAGTATGCAAGCTTAAGAGATCCATTTATGGATTAAAGCAAGCATCGAGGAGTTGGAACATCCGTTTTGATACAACAGTCAAAGAGTTTGGTTTTATCAAAAATGTGGATGAACCATGTGTGTACAAGAAGACTAGTGGGAGTGTCGTTGTCTTCTTAATATTGTATGTAAATGACATACTAATCATTGGAAATGATATTCCAATGTTACAATCGGTCAAGACTTGGCTATCAAAAAGCTTTTCCATGAAAGACTTGGGAGAAGCATCCTATATACTTGGTATAAAGATCTATAGGGATAGATCTAAAAGGATGCTAGGCTTGTCCCAATCTAAGTACATAGATCGTGTGCTGAAAAGATTCAGCATGGAAGAAAGTAAAAGAGGTTACTTACCTATGAGTCATGGCATACGTCTCTCTAAGAAGATGTCTCCTAAGATATCTGAAGAGAGGAATAGAATGAATTCTATTCCCTATGCTTCGGCAGTAGGATCAATTATGTATGCTATGCTATGTACTAGGCCTGATGTTGCTTATGCCTTAGGCATAACAAGCAGATTCCAGGCTGATCCAGGAGAAAATCATTGGATAGCTGTGAAAAATATTCTTAAGTACTTAAGAAGGACTAAAGATATTTTTCTAGTTTATGGAGGATCTGAGTTGAAACTAGAAGGATTTTCCGATTCTAGTTTTCAATCAGATCCAGATGATAGCAAGTCCACTTCAGGGTATGTCTTTACCCTAAATGGTGGTGCAGTGAGCTGGAAGAGTTCCAAGCAGCAAACTGTAGCTGACTCAACTACTGAGGCAGAATACATCGCTGTAAGTGAAGCCGCTAAGGAAGCTGTCTGGATGAAGAAGTTCATCGCTGAGTTGGGAGTAGTTCCTGAGATTGCTGGACCAGTTTTAGTTTATTGTGACAACACTGGAGCTGTTGCTCAAGCAAAGGAACCAAGATCTCATCACAAATCCAAGCACATTCTAAGACGCTTCCACCTCGTTCGAGAGATCGTCGAGAGACAAGACATAGTCATTGAACGAGTAGACACAAAGAACAACTTAGCAGACCCGTTCACTAAAGCTCTACCACAACAGCAGTTCGATCGCCACCTCGATTGTATGGGGATAAAATATAAGAGCGATTGGCTTTAGTGCAAGTGGGAGATTGAAAAAGTAGATGCCCTACAAGCCAATCGCAATATGTATTGCGAAAGATTTTTTCTTTTGATTTGTCCAAATCATGTACATGACATTTAAATATGAATAAAGGCGTTATGTTTTATCATATGCTGTTGATTATATTTATGATAAACTCCTTAGATTAGGGCAATGTTTTTAAGACTATGATGAGATCATACTAGTGAGACTTAAAATCCTAAAATCCTAATCTTAAATATTTCCAGTCATTGGTACATTGAGTCGGGGATCAATGATTACCGGAAAGACTGGCATGTCTTATGTATGCTCGATGCAGAGGATGATTGATCTCACAATCATTTGTGTGGAGACACTAATACAAAGATGTGGGTGCTCATTAGAGGAATGAGTTCACTGAATTGACCTACAAAGAGAAATCTTATGAAGTCTTACTTACATGTCAAAAGATGATTCTCTTAGTGGGAGTTGTGCAACTGATCCTATGACCTGAGATCACCATGGTATCTTGTACACATGAACCCATATTTTGGTTTACACTCATTCATGACAATAAGTTATGTACGAGGTCTTCTGGATATGGTGAATTGTGTACGAAGATTATGAGTAGGTCAACAAGGAATTAATCACTTCTAGTAAGAGAAGATAGCATCCTATTTATTCTAATCATATGATAATTCAGGAAGCCTTTGATCAAAGCAGAATGAAAATTAGAAAGAGTTTCTAATGTTTCATTATTTGAATTATCATTAAAAGATTGAGAAAAATATGAATATGAAATTAAGTTTGACATATATTCATACTCATATACATATTTGGGATGCAGTTTGATTAAAGGATTGAATTGCATGGTAACTTGCCACTGAAGGGTATTTTTGGTATTTCCACCAAATTTCATATTTTTCGGGTAGACATGACACGTTGCTAGACGTCAATCTTGTTTTATAGGTTTGATCAAATTAAAGAATTTAATACGATCACCAATTAGAAAGGATTCTAATTGTTAAGTTCGGGTTCGCGCAGTTTGGACTTAAATCGATTAGAAGAGTTCTAATCAAGTTGGGTCAACTCGCACTCACACCTATTGCTGGCTAAGTATGGAACCCAATGGATCACACACAAGAAAACTTATCAAGGGTCTAATTAGATTAGATCATGTTTGCAAGATAAACATCCTAGCAGGTGTTGCAAACCTTAGCTCCTGATTCGAATTGGATTCGAATCTGATTCGAATTGGATTCGAATCTGATTCGAATTGGATTCGAATCTGATTCGAATTGGATTCGAATCTGATTCGAATTGGATTCGAATCTGATTCGAATTGGATTCGAATCTGATTCGAATTGGATTCGAATCTGATTCGAATTGGATTCGAATCTGATTCGAATTGGATTCGAATCTGATTCGAATTGGATTCGAATCTGATTCGAATTGGATTCGAATCTAATTCTTAATTGATCTAATTTGATTAGATCATATTCTAATATGGGTTAGCCAAGAGTTGGCACCTAATTGGCTTGGTTTGAGTCTAATTGGATTAGATTTAATAAATCATTCAATCTAGACCGTTAGATCTTGATCTACCGTTGGATGAAGACATAATGGAGAGTTGGTTTAACCCAATTGGATTGGGTTAGAGGATGGCTACCA
Organism: Phoenix dactylifera; assembly: GCF_009389715.1. Taxonomy (NCBI): domain Eukaryota; kingdom Viridiplantae; phylum Streptophyta; class Magnoliopsida; order Arecales; family Arecaceae; genus Phoenix; species Phoenix dactylifera. The sequence goes on along the minus strand of NC_052408.1, from coordinate 10,494,411 downwards.
TAATTGACCATTGGATCTTAATCCCACCATTGGATGAAGACATAATGGGTCAAGTGAATGGCGCCTTGCATTGGAGCCCTTGGATCATCATCATGAAAGATCAAGAGGTGAGGCGTGATGGACATGTGATTAGCATGTGATGTTGACTTGGTCAAAATATGGCACCACATGAAAGGACATATTATTTGATGCACCTCCTCACTTGATCTGCACCTCCTCTTATTTGATATGGCCCTTTAGATGATGCCCTTTCATGAGAGGATGTGTGGATGGGATGCATCCCTTGGAGATGCATCCCTACACCTATTATAAATAGGTTAGCACTTCATGGGTTTCATCATTCCAACTCCACCCCACTCCTCTCTTCTTTCTTTCTTACATTAGTTTCTTTCTTTCTAGCATTGCTTCTAGTGTGTCCTAAGCCAAGACAAGGTGGTCTTCTTTAGGACAAAAGGATTAGAAGTGATTTTAGAAGGTTAAAGAAAAATAGAAAGAAAGGAAAGCAAGCCATTAGAGTTCTTTAAGAATTCTGCATTAAGGATCAAAGTCTTTGGAGCTAAAGTCTTGATTAAGTTTTCGTGTGGATCACCATTGGAGGGCGGACACTTGGACGCCTCGTGGAGATTGTACACTTTGGATTAGCGTTTGAGGTATTCTACTAATTCTGCATTTATTTTATATCATTTGATTGTAATCATTAAGGTGATCTAGGCTTAAAAGGGTTTCATGCATAAGGACTTTATTAAGAAATTTTTAAAATCCCTAGCTTCCGCTGCGCATTATAACATGCTAAAACCCTTCACTCCCTGCACTGGAGTTTCCAGATCTGGCACAGGCTTGTTGTTCTTCTCTTGAGAGAGCCCTTCTAGCTTCCACCTGGATAATCACATAAAGAATTACAGCATTGGAAGAAGAGACCATTTATCTAGATCAGACTCATGCAAAATATTAATGATATATCTCAACGAAAACACTAAAATTAATCATATATATGATCCTTCCACTAAATGTTTTGGCAACATGACTCTCTAAATCATGATAAAAAGAAATGTGCCAATGCATTAGCAAAACATCACATGACATGTACATGAAAACATGCAAGCCATCAACCACTAAACAAGCCATCAGGAGCTTAACAAAGCATGCTTAACAGGTGACACAAAAAAGGCATATGAATAAAGAAAACAAAATGTTTAGCACTTCATACTAATTTTCCTAATTCAAAACAAAAATGCAGACCATAGTAAATTCCATCTGCAGATGGAGCAAACCTTCACTGCACGTAGTATGCTAGTGCAGAGCAAGTCAAATATGTAAACATCTGTAAATAGGATCATAAACAGAACCATGAAGGATAGCGTACCTGGATCCATGGATTTTCTGAATGATCAACACTTCTTTTTCTCCCTCTTGACCCCTGTTCAAACACCCAGTGATGGAGACCGATTTTGTGTTCTCGTTATAGGCAGAGGGTGAGACCCATTCGAATATCCTACCATCAAGGATATTATGCTTCCACTTCTCTAGGAGTCAGTTACGATAATCATCTTGTAACTGACCACGTTATGGTCATGTGGGTCAAAACCCAACATCCTCCCACTTGGCCCATATGACCATACTTTGGTTAGAATGATATAAACATTAGGCGCGCATCATTCCAATCCACAATCAGTTAGGTTATCATAATACCATAATTAAATAACTTACTAATGCGAGTCAAGGCGGTTCCATATCAACATAATGACATAGTTCCTTCTAAGTACCCAATACTAGCAAATTATTTAACCACAGTCCATAAATGAGAAGTGTCTTTAATGGTCAAACATTATGTCTTTGTTAGAGACAATTCCTATAATCATACATTCAAACCCATACATGTACATATATTTGAAGAACAGGAAAATCAGAAACATTATCAATTATATCTAAGTGTCAAAGAAATAAACATAATACAATCCTCAATTAATATCATGGATTACAACTAAGACCCATTCTTTCAACATGCTCTTTATAAGTCTTCGGTTGTAAACCTTTTGTTAAAGGATCTGCAATCATGAGCTCTGTCCTCATATTTTCTATAGACACATTTTGTTTTTGAACTTCCTCCTTGACAACAAAATATTTAAGCTCAATGTGCTTGGCACCATTAGAATATTTGTCGTTTCTGAAGAAATGGACGGCTGCAGTATTGTCACAAAAGATTCTCAACGGCCTGGCAATAGAGTCGACAATCCCAAGCCCCGATATGAAGTTACGCAACCACAAACTATGAACCGTGACCTCAAAGCATGCCACAAATTCTGCTTCCATGGTGGATGAAGCAGTGCTTGTTTGTTTGGCACTTTTCCATGAGATTGCTCCTCCAGCTAATAGGAACAAATAGCCAGATGTTGACTTTCTACTATTCACACATCTAGCAAAGTCTGAATCCGAATAGCCAATCACCTCAAGGCTATCTGACTTTCTATATGTAAACATGTAATTCTTTGTTCCTTGTAAATATCTCATCACCTTCTTTGCAGCTTTCCAGTGATCCATCCCTGGATTACTTTGGTATCTGCCTAGCATTCCAACTGCAAAACTGATGTCTGGTACAGGTCTGAGCATACATCAAGCTACCAACTGCAGAAGCATAAGGTATATTTTCCATCTGCTTATGTTCGAATTCATTTTGTGGGCATTGCATGAGACTAAATTTAACTCCTTTCTGAATTGGAACAATACTGGCTGAACAGTTCTCCATACCAAATTTCTCTAGAACTCTGTCTATATATGCCTTTTGAGACAACCCTAACAATCCACGTGATCAATCACGAAATATTTCAATGCCTATCACGTAGGTTGCCTCATTCATATCTTTCATTTCAAAATTCTTTGAAAGAAAAACTTTAGTTTCATACAATAAGCCAAGATCACTACTGGAAGCAATATATCATCAACATATAGGACCAGAAAGATAAACTTGCTCCCACTGACCTTCAGGTATATACACCGATCAACAGTGTTTTTCTTAAAACCAAAGGAAGTGATGGTATCATTGAACTTGCGATACCATTGTCGGGAAGCTTGTTTAAGATCATATATTGACTTCTTTAATTTGCAAACTACGTGTTCTTTTTCCTTTAATGGAAAACCTTCGGGCTGGTCCATATAAACTTCTTCATCTAAACTCCCATTTAGAAAAGCAATTTTTATATCCATTTGGTGCAACTCTAAATCATAATGTGCAACCAAAGCCATAATGATTCTAAATGAGTCCTTTTTAGATACAGAAGAAAAGGTCTCTTTATAATCAATGCCTCCTTTCTGAGTGAAACCTTTAGCCACTAGTCTAGCTTTATGTCATTCAACATTACCCTTTGAGTCGAGCTTGGTCTTAAAGGCCCACTTACACCCAATTGTCTTACAACCTTCGGGCAAATCAATGACATCCCAGACTTCATTCTGATCCATTGATTTCAACTCATCTTTCATGACATCAATCCATTTAGTAGAATCAACACTTTCTATGGCTTGTTTAAAAGAAACCGGATCTTTTTTTATCCCTATATCAAAATCAAATTCATGTAGATAAACCATATAATCATTTGGAATGGCAGAACTTCTTTCTCTTTGAGATCTCCTTAATGTCATTCCTTGTGATTCTTCTACAACTTGTTCAGTGTGAACTTTATTATGGAGTGTTTGATCATTAATTTGTTGTTCATTGTTATTAAACTGTGTGACAACTGTAGGAACAACAATTTTCTTAGAAGTCATGGGTAAAGGGACTTGCATCCTAACTTCTTGAATTTTCACATTTTGTGGTTTATCACTCCCACTGGTTTCACCATTCTCAATGAGTTTGACATTACCGGTCTCTATAATTCTCGTACTATGGTTAGGACAGTAAATCCTATACCCTTTAGATTTTTCGGGATAACCTATAAAGTATCCGCTAACCATTCTAAAATCCAATTTCTTTTCATGTGGATTATAAATTCTGGCCTTCGCTGGACAACCCAAAACATGCAGGTGTCTTAAACTCGATTTCCTTCCTGTCCATAACTCAAAGGGAGTTTTTGGAACTGTCTTACTAGGAACCCGGTTTAATATGTATACAGTGGTCTTAAGGGCTTCCATCCACAACGATATGGGTAACGGAAAATTACTTAACATACTCCTAACCATATCCATAAGTGTACGATTACGCCTTTCAGCTACTCCATTCTGTTGTGGTGTTCCCGGCATAGTGTATTGGGCACGTATGCTATGCTTTTCTAAGAGTTTAGCAAATGGGCTAGGGTGTTGTCCTGTTTCATCATACCTACCATAATATTCACCACCGCTATCAGACCTGACAATTTTTACCTTTCTATCTAATTGTCTTTCAACCTCAGTAATGTATACCTCTAGGACATCCACTGCCAGAGATTTTTCATGCAACAAATAGACATAACCATAACGTAAAAAATCATCAATAAAAGTGATAAAATACTTCTCTCCACCAAATAATGGGGAGTCAAAAGGCCCACAAATGTCTGTATGGATAATTTCAAGAAGTTTTTCACTTCTTGTGGCAACTTTCTTTGTGTGTTTGGTTTGCTTTCTCTTAATGCAGTCCACACACATACCGAGATCAGTAAACTCTAAGTTTGACAAAATTTCATCCTTCACTAATCTCTCTAACCTTTCTTTGGATATATGACCCAATCTTTTATTCCACAAGTTAGAAGATCTTTCATTTATTAGGTTTCGTTTAATTCCAACATTACGATGCAAGGTCATAAGAGTTTCAGCAAAGTGATTATCAAGATTTACTTTATATAAACCATCACACAAGACACCAGAACCAAGGAAGACATTGTCTTTGAAAAGATGCAAACTACCATTCCCAATTTTAAAAAAATATCCTTCAACATCAAGTTTAGAAACAGAAATTAAATTTCTAGAAATAGAAGGAACATAAAGAGTCTGAAGCAAATCTAAATGACAACCAGTATTTAAAAACAAACGATAGGTTCCAACAGCTGTTACAGGAACTTTAACCCCATTCCCCAAAACGATAAAACTCTCATTTGGATCTTGCATCTGGGTTGTAAGGAATCCCTGCATCGTAGTGAAAACATGAACATTAGAACCTGAGTCAAACCACCAAGTATTAGAAGGAACTTCAGTAAGGTTTGATTCAAAACATACATAAGCCAAAGGCTTGCCTTTCTTTTCAAACCATGCCTTGCGTTTATGGCAGTCCGTCTGATAGTATCCCAATTTCTTGCAAAAATGACATCTATCTTTGTTTTGTTTCTTCTTATGAACCTCGGTATCATGATGAGGCTCTTTACCCTTGGATGGTCCACTCTTCATGCCCTTTCTTGTCTTCTTCCATTTCTTCTTGGTTTCATGACTTACAAGATTGACAGAATGATGTCCTTGTTGCTTAAGTCTTATCTCCTCTTGAACAAGCATACTGGTCATTCATTCACATTCCACTTATCTTTAATAGTGTTATAGTGAATTTGAAATGATCCAAATTGAGGAGGCAAGGAGTTCAAAATAAATTGAACTAAAAAGGATTCATTCACATCCATCCCAAGAGCCTTCAGTTTAGCAGCTATATTTGTCATTTCAAGAATATGCTCTTGCATCCCACGAGTACCATCAAATTTTATGGTGGTAAGCTTAGCCATTAATGTCCCAGCCAGAGACTTATCAGCAGATCGGAAACGTTCTTCCATAGTTTTCAATAATGCTTGAGCACTGTCACATTCAGGAAGCGTTGACTTGATATTGTTCGCTATACTCATCCGCATAAACATAATGCTCAATCTGTTCGACCTTTCCCAAGTCTTATAAAAAGATCTTTCTTCCGAGCTGCTCAAATCAATAATGTCAGCCGGTTTCTCAGATCGGAGTGCTAAATCAAGATCCAGAACACCTAGGTGAAACTGGACTTGTTCATTCCACTCGGAGAAATTAGTTCCATTAAAGATCGTACAGATGAAGCTTGCGAATGAAGCGAAACAGGAATAGATACTGCAATAAGAAAATCGACAATAAAAAAATGCTTACAACATTAATACTTTGAGTTAGCAATAATGATGAATAACATAAACAGTGTTACCATAATACACCTTTGGGTAGTAATTATGAAACACTAAATTACTATTATGGTGATTCCCAATTCACCTAGGAATAATTAATGATATAGGTCCAAAATTCAAATAGGTTTGTTGCCTTTGAGCATCCAATACCTATTAAATCAAGGATACTCATTAATTATCCTAACTTAGCAAATCAATCATTTGAAAGTGGTGCACCTTTGGGCCAATCCATAATATCTCATGATTGAAAAACTGTAAGTCAATATTTGCAAAATCACTATCCTAATACCTGGGATTAGAGTATTTGATGACTTGATATCTATTAAACATTCTAGTTGGGTTACTTTGGCAACTACCAAACTATTTCATAATATAGACATCAAATTAAAATAATGACATTGCATATAATTGACAATTCATAATATGACAAATTAAAATAAAACTTGTATTTAATATTTTACTAATCTACACAATCAGTACATGTGTCACATTATGCTATCAAGTATACTAAAATGTAAAATAAATGATAGAAAATTTTATCACATCACCCTACAAGAACCTCTGCATAAATAATATGTTTTACAGGGACTAAATTAACATATTTTAAGGACCTTTGCATAAATAATATGCTTTATAGGGACTAAATTAAAATATTTTGATTCTTATAGCCCTGGAAGGATGTCAGCATAAATAAAATGTTTCACAGGGGCTTAACAGAAACAATTTCATCCCTCTAAGGACTTCAGTATAAATAAAATATTTCACAGGAACTTAACAGAAATATTTTCATCTTTTAACAGCCCTCTAAGACTTCAGTATAAATAGAATGTTTCATAGGGACTTATCAGAAACATTTCCTTCCTTTAACAACCCTGAAAGGGCATAAATAAAAGGTTTCATAGGGGCTTAACTAAAAATTTTCCTTTTATTGGCCAAACGAATTCGAGTTTCGGATTGAAACCCAAAAACCCGAACCCGTTATGCCCTTTTTTTTAAATGTAAACGGGTTACTGATTCCTGGTTCGGGTCGAAACCCAAAACCCGAAACCCGTTTTGCCTTAAATTATTTTTTTGTTTAAATGGGAAGAGGAGACGGGTCGGCCCGAACCGTCTTCTTCCTCTTTTAGCGGCGGGCTAGGGTTCCGCCGAACCCAGCCCGCCTGCCTCCGATCACCGGGCGGCGAGTGCGCCGCCTGCCTCCGGTGGACTCGCCGCCCGATGGCGAGCCCACCAGCGGTCGCACGCCACCAGGGGCAACGCCGACGGGTTGGGGTTCCGCTGAACCAAACCCGTCGGCCCTTAGGAGCGGCGATCGGCGTTCATGCCGCCTGCCGCCGGATGCAACGCTGCCCGACGGCGACTACCCGAGCGATCGAGCCACCCGCAGGAATCCACCGCCCGACGGCGATCATCCTGTAAGAGTTTTTTTTATATATAATCTATGAAGTGTGTGATGGAGGCCATGGACGGCGGCTACGCCGGATCCTTTGATGGCTCTCGGCGCCATATGCCGGCCAAATCCGGCATTGGGATGGGATGGAAGCCATGGCCGAGAGTCGATGCCGGATCCCGTATCGGCTCTCGGTGGCATATGCCGTCCAGATTCGGCATTGGGATGGTCCAACCCTGTGACGGCCGGCCAAGCAACCATTGCCTTGTCCCTGCTGCCGTGGAGGACTGTCCATGGCTTGATGGATTGTCAAATAATAGGCCTTTTACCGTGATCTAGTTCTACCCTTTTACCATGATCTAGTTCTAGAATGAACCATGCTCTGATACCACGTGTAAACATCTGTAAATAGGATCATAAACAGAACCATGAAGGATAGCGTACCTGAATCCATGGATTTTCTGAACGATCAACACTTCTTTTTCTCCCTCTTGACCCCTGTTCAAACACCCGGTGATGGAGACCGATTTTGTGTTCTCGTTATAGGCAGAGGGTGAGACCCATTCGAATATCCTACCATCAAGGATATTATGCTTCCACTTCTCTAGGAGTTAGTTACGATAATCATCCTGTAACTGACCACGTTATAGTCATGTGGGTCAAAACCCAACAATATATCTCAAAGTGACTCAAACAAGTTATTATAGAAAATAGTTCAGCAGGTTAAAGAACATTGAAATACAAACATGGCATGCCAGAAAAGAAAAATACGTGCAATATACTAGTGTAGAGTAAATCAGATATCTCAAAATGACTCAATCAAGATATTATAGTAAATAGTTCAGCAGATTAAAGAACATTGAAACACAAACAAGGCATGCCAAAACAAAAAAAGTTAAAAGGCACAAACTGCAGCAGATCTGACATTGATATTTGCAACTATTGTTAAACAAAGAATTCTGAACAAAATACAATAATAAATGCCCAGCTCACTGAAAACAGTTGACAGACAGCCGATATCAAGAACAGTCATGCAGACTGTTCTGTTCACATGTTTGAATTGGACAACTAATCAATCAAATTTACCACATTCTCATCCCTTTTAACTGCATTGCAAACAAATGGCAGCAACATATCAAATACGAGTATTTGCAATGCTATGCAACTGCTAAAAAGTAATAAAAAGAATAATAGGATTCAACAAGAGCATAATCAATTGCAACATATGCCATTTAAAGCAAATGAAATAACTCTTCGCAGAAAGCCGATCTACTTCCCACATAATCTCTCAATATACACGATGAACAGCAAGGTCCAAACTCACCAATCTAAAATCACAAAACCCAGCACCAGAAACCATGAGTTTTTCTTTCTCTTTTTCCTTAAAAGACTTCTGTGACACAGAAATCCAAGAAACTCCAAAACTCAAACGTCAAGAACCCACGACCTCACATCAGAATTGACAGAATAGCACAAAATCCCTAGCGGTTCATAGAAAAACTCACAAGATTCGAGCGACTAGCAAAGAACCCGAAACCCCGAAACAGGGAATCCCATCCAAAGCCCAAGAAAAGTTTCGAGATGCTATTATTCCGGACAAATGTGCATATAAAGAAGAAAGATGAAGTATCCCACAAAAGACCTTAAGACTAAAACCCCCAAAAACAGAAACATTAGGATTTCAAAAGACAACAATGATCCCATACAGCAACGCCGATGATTCAAATATCGATCGAAACAAGGAAAACGCCACGATTTCCCTACCGATCTCTAAAAGACCAGCATATTCAAGAAATTAGCAAAGAAACCCACCCAAAACCATAGAAGAAAATAACGAACTAACAAGCTCATCAAGAAGAGAATCCTAAAAGAAAAAGAAAGAAGAAGAACCCTAGAATCAAGAAAGGAACTCCAAGAGCAACAAAAACAAGAAAAGGGATCGATCAAATAAATCAGCGAAGGAAGAGAGAGAGAGAAACCGATCGGATCGGAGAGAAAAAGAAAGAAGAAAAGGCATCGATTCGATCGAGGAACTAACGGTGCGACCGTCGATGGTGTGCTTGTCCTGCAGGACGCGGTAAAGGAAGGAGAGGTCGGCGAAGACGACGAATCCGAACCCCCGGGGGCGCCCCGTCACCCTGTCCCTCATGATCACCGTCTGCAGAACCTCGCCGTACTTGCCGAAATACTCCTTGAGCCGTTCCTCCGTCGCGTCCCAAGCTATCCCCCGACGAACAGCTTCCCCTGCTCCGATTCCATTCTCTCCTCGCCTCTCGCTCCGGCTGGCCCCCCAGTCCCACCCACCAAAACTCTCCGCTCTCCTCCTCTTCCTCCTAAACTCCTCTCTCTCTCTCTCTCTCTCTAAACCTAAAGAAAGAAAGATCGGAGAGCGTAGGTAGAGGACCGACCCCTCCCGCGGTGGACAAAATAACTCTCTGCGGGGAGGGGTAGAACGGGAAGGAGGCAGATGGGGGGAGCGTTCCATTATCATTTGGAGGGCGGGAAAGGATGGATCAGACGGTTGGGATGGAGGGCCCGATCGAGTTAGGGAATGAACGGTTGGTACTTGTTTGAAGGTGGATAATGAATGGACCCAGGGTTCTTGCCGTTTTTGGTTGGTCCCCTTTTCCTTTTTCTTTTCTTAGGCTTTTCCTGCCCGTAGTATAAAAAAATATAAAATATATAAATAAATCTATTTTATTCTATAAACTTAAGTTTTTAGGATAAATGATGATTTCAACATGGTATCAGACAGATATTCTAAAATTATTAAAAATTTCACATGTTGGGCTCACTCATTAAAAAAAAAATCTTCCCTATATGAGAAAAAGTATAAGAAAATATAAAATATATAAATAAATCTATCTTATTCTCTGAGCTTAAGCTTTTAGGACAAGTGGTGACTTCAACCTATAACCTTCTCGAAATGAGAGTTTAGCATGGTCCGCTACTCTAGCTGTCGTAGTAGATGTTGGAAAGATGGTAGGTGCTCATCATACCATGTTGAAATGCTTCCATCTAGACTTCTATGTTTTCATGCAGCCAATCGGGTGAAATAAAAAGGACGCAATGCTGATATGGAACAGAGTAAGTTAATTAATATCAAACACTGCTTGCCACTAAAGCCTTTTGGCAATGCTGTTGTTCGTTTGATTGATTCATAACATACATAAATACCACCAAACAACCGAAAATTACATATAATAGTTTGTCTTTCACCCCCAAGCCTGTTTGGGCTAAAATTTTGCTGCATTTCGATAAACTGCAAGCCGTGGATCTAGGTGTCTGTTTCTTCCTGGGCATCCGCTGCATGATGTTCCTCCGTTGATTCTTTGTTCAACTTAAATGCCTCAGCTTTATAGACATAAGGCTTACCGACAAATAAGAAGAATATCAAATTCAAGAAACCGAGGAATGCAAGAAATGCGTAGTAGTAATCTAGATGCGAGGCATTGACATTATCCAAAATCCATCCCCCGGACCATTTCTATGGGTGATCTTAGAAACAGTCGAAAGGAGAAAATTGTTGAGAAAGTTTCCTGACTCTGTTAGTAGCCAGCTGATGCGATTGGGGAAAAGTAAAAATTTCTTCAATATATTCAACTCGAATCTTTTTTAAAAAATAGACGAAGATAAAGAAATTTTGAAAGTAGATTTTTAAGTTTTTTTTCTTTCTTTGATGATTCACCACTTACATTGAGGTACATGGCCCTCATTTATAATACTAGTGAGGTTCTACTTCTTACAATTTGGGTTGGATTCCTCTTATAGTTCGAATATATCCTAAAATAAATATGATTAATAAAAATATTATAAAAAAGTTAAAATTTAGAAATAATCTAAAAAAACTAAAATTTGTATATAAAGAAAACAAAATTACAATTTTACCCATCTCAATCCGTCTTAACTTGGCTCATCTAACTTTATCTGTCCTGTTCCAAGACAAGTATGGATATGTGGTTCTCAATTATAGGATAAGTGCGGATAATAGCCTATTCGTTCTATACACACCCAATTGCCATCAAATCAGACTAATTTTATATGTTCCGTCTAACTTTATACGTCTAATTTCTCTCTACACTAGTTAATTACCATGCAAAGGACGGTATGGAATCGTTTATAACATAACATGTATTGAAACCATGATCGATTGAAAGAGCTAAACTCCTCAAATAAGACAAGGTACTTCGCGCGCTCACCTAACTAATAAGTTTTCCCTTCTCATTTCTTCCTTTTTGAAAGGACAAGAAGGCTCTTGCAGCAGAGCGATCCACGCTATATTTGATTGGTATCACCCAGAGCCGAGATGACATTTCAACCGTAGAGCACACTATGTTCACGCATATGACACGGTACCCAGCATGACACCCTCCAAATGCCATCCAGGGCCCACATGCAGGTGAAAGGCTAGCCGCTCACGTGCAAGTACAAAAGTGCACGTGAGAAGATTCGTAGCCAAGCATTCCGCGCGCCCTAAAACTCACCACGAATGATCCATCCAGATTTCCATCGTGTGGCTTCTAAACCGAAGGCTCCAATTGCGTCCTACTTCCCACCTCTCTTCCCCTCTACCCTCCCCTGCATCTCTTTCTTCAATTAAACCTGCGCTGCTCTCCCTGCTTCATGGCTGCCTCTATATCGGCCGCAGGGCTCAAAGCCCTGCCCTCCGCCGTCCATGGAAGCTGGACAACTTCGCTTGCCGGCGACGACCGAGCAGCGCTGACCAAGTCAGTGCCGTCATATGTTCGCGTTGCTCGGCCTCCAAGGTCTCGGCCTAGGATGGGCAACGTCAACGAAGGCAAAGGTCTCTTCGCACCGTTGGTCGTTCTCACCCGCAACATCCTCGGCAGGAAGCGGTTCAATCAGCTGCGAGGCAAGGCCATAGCTCTCCATTCACAGGTATTAGCACATAGAGTGGCTACGTAAAGGAAAGAATAGAGATTCTGATGGTATGCGGTATGTTGTGTGCAGGTGATTACAGAGTTCTGCAAGACTATAGGTGCTGATAATAAGCAAAGGCAAGGGCTGATCCGCCTGGCCAAGAAGAATGGAGAAAAGCTTGGTTTTCTTGCATAAGATGAATTTTGTCAGCAGCTTGGTTTTCTTCTTCTTCTTCTTCTTCTTCTTCTTCTTTTCAAGAAAAGGGAACATGGTGTAAGTGAGATTACTATGTGAGATTTTGCATAACTTGTCAAAGCTTTCAAATCAAAAAATCTCTTTCCCTGGATCTAAGTGAGATTGAAGCAGTTTTTTATGGTGTCGGATTTAGTCACCACAGTGCCTCCAGTTGATAACAGAAGAATTAGTGCAAGAAAGAACAGAGAAGAAACATCAACCAGGAAGTGCAGAGAAATCAAGCACCAGAATGCTCCAAGGGATTGTTAATATTAGATCTTTATTGAGCTCGACGATGATGGACTCAGGACCGGAGTAAAAAGGAACTCAAATGTCACGTTTACTCTTATAAGGGGTTTCCTGAGAAAATTTATTTCATCACTTGTTCATAATTGACATCATGAGATTTTTTGAAATAACCACTCGTGAAGTGTGGAAGTGGTGATATCATACTAAAGTTTCTAAAGTTCCAAGAGATGGTTTTTTCGCCCTACCAAAAAAAAAAAAAACAGAACTACTCCCAACAACCAGGTGATGAAGGATATTTCTAATAACCTCCTGAGACATGTCACAATTACATTTGAGTTTCTAAACGTCCATTATAAAAATTCTGAACTAGTATTTGGATTTCGAATGCCCAAATTAATGCAAATCTTTTTAACACAAACCAAGGTTTAGTTCCTTGGAAAGAAGCAATCGTATTGTATAAACCAAGCTTCAATAACAGCACCATTCTTATTATAATCCATTTCTTCTAAAATTGTTACCGACCACTATAGTTGCCGTTATACATCAATCCCAATATAAGTGGTTCTGAATTATTTTTGGTCATTTAACGATGCTATAATAGAAATGATGGTTAGTAACATAAGAATGCATTATTATTGAAAATATTCTTCATTCAGTTAAAAAATGTCTTTGAAGAAATTTATTTTCAAAAACGTTGGTTTCCTTTGATGTAAAAGTACAAATGTATCAAACAAGCATGAATACTCTCCTCAATATCGAATTTTACATAAATATCCTCCAAAAATTGATATTTATATGTATACCCTCGCAAAACACTTGTTTTGCTATTCTATTTTTTTTTAATCTTTATTTTTGGATATGTACCCAAATCATCTAACACCGTTAAAAAATTAATGGTTTCAAATTAAAATAATTAAAATATTCTTAATGGATAGATGTGCAAACAGAAATATTTATAAGATGATCACGATGGAAACAAAAAAAGTAATTTCAAAATTTTATTTTATTTTTAATTAAAATAAATATTGTTTTTATTAACAGTGTTAGAAGAACTTTTATGTTAGAAGCAATTGTGCAAAAATAATATTTTATGAAGGTACAAAAATAAGTATAAATTTTAAAAAAGTATTTATATGAATTTAATTTTTTAGAAGAGTATTTATGTAAAAACAAATATAAAAAAAGAATAATGGACAGCCTACGGCGTTAATTTTGAACACCCGCTATTGCGACGTATCCCGTGTTCGCCCGGCCCGGCCCGGCCCAACCCAGGATTGTCGTGTGGCCGTCGAGGAATCGGTGTACGTGGCGCGGTCTCCATCGGGCAAACCTGCCCCACTTCGTACCCCACCAGCCGATCCATTCCCCATAATATCGGAGCCTTCTCCCCTCGCCCACTGACCCCAGCTGTTCCGATCCTCCTTCGATCCATCTTAAAAACCCTAGCTATTACCCGGCTCTCTCCCCGATCGGTTCCAAGGCGCGTGAAAGCCACGATCCTTCTCGCTCGCTCTCGATCTTTCTCAGGTAGATCGAAGCATACTGTGTCTGTTCACCCCGACCCCCCTACTTATATATTTATCGATTTGATTCACTCCAACAAGCTCGCACAATCCTATTTCTTGTTCGGATTTATCTTTTTCCTCCGATTTTTTATACTGTCGAGATGTGCTCGAAATGCCATTAGAGTCATTTTTGAGATCAGTGGCTATAAATGACTTTTTTTTTTCTTTACTATTTCCTTTACGGCACTTTATCATGGCTGATTCAAGTTGGAATAGTTTTATTTTTTATTTAATTAATTGAGCTTTTATTGTTGGCTGATCATAATTAATTGAGAAGTGCTAATTCGTATAAATTTTATTGCACTGTTGGCCTCCCATCTGAGAAAAATAGTTTGTTGTATTTGGAGAAAAAGTCGGCTGATTGACTTGCTTCATTTTTCATTCCCTATTGCCTATGAGCAAGTCTTCGAGATTGTCCCTTCCTGTCATATCTCAGATGTAAGGATTTATTTAATGAAGAAAGCACTGGTTTATTGTCTTTCATCAATTTGAGAGTGAAAAATATATTGTTGAAATGCCCTATTGGCATTCTTTTGCTGAGATATTGGTGTCCGAATGGATGCAAAGGGGCTAAAGGTTTAGATTGATGGATTAATCAAGTTGATATTTAGATACAGGGTTGCAGTCAAAAAATATATATATTTACATATAGGGTTGAATGAGTCAGAATTTAGGTTTTCTAGATAGAACACCAAAGTGGAGTTTTTTGCACCATTAAGAAACAGCAGGGCATGTATCATCCTGGCTGGTCCATTATGATATGGAGAAATTGTTGATCTTGTTAACACATATCAATATGTGGACAATTATAAAGTGAGTTCTACCCAATTTGAAAGTATGACATGCAGACTCTTCTGGCCCTATATTGAAACTCACTGTGAAAAGTGGGAACTTGTCTGTACTGTGCTTATTCCGTGGTTAGTCCATGGATGATCTGTTCTGGTGGACCTAGCCCCAACCCAAATGCAAACAATCAACAAAACTGAACATACTTCATTTCTGAAGCTTCAGTCCAAAGCCATTGTTCAGTGGTCTGTGATATCAAATCAATGGAGTGCTTGAAACAGATCATATCTACTTTGGTGATTATTTTCTGGAAAGTGGTATCCTTCTATGATAATTGCTAAGAGTATTAATTCAATGAATACTAACACATATTGGCAGAATGATATTCAAACATAAAAGTAACTTTTCAGCATGCAATATTTGATGGACTTGTAAATGTAAATGGGATGAAAAACAAGACTTCTTGGATTATAAACTAGCTGATAGATATAAAGTTTAAATGGACACCAATGCACATATTGTAGCATCCTAATAGAGAGTAATATCTGTCAGCACACTCTGCCTTGGAAAATTCAAATCTTTTCCATATTGTATTTTTGTATTTATTTTCGGAGATTAATGTATGTAGAATTGTTTTCTCCTCTTTGTGCACTGTTCCAAAGGCGACAACTTGAACATACCTCGATGAAATTTCACATGCCTTTTGTTGTCTGCTCTCTTATTGCATATGCAGAGCTGCTTGATCTTCACTCTTCAAAGAGTTCACAAAAATGGTTGCAGGAAGAGCCATCCACCAGCTTTTGAGGAGGAGACCTCAATTTCAATCATCTGTAAGCATCCCCCCCCCAACATTTGCTTCCTTCACCCATATACTTGATCTTCATTTCGCAAATAGATGAAGCTTGTTTTGGAGCAGTTGGAGAAGAACAAAAATTACTGATGGGCTTTTCAATTATTATATTCTTTTGGTTCAAAGGAGTTATATGTTCTAGCATTTGTGACATTCTCTGGTCAACTTGCATTGCATTGTATTATTTCCATTCTTAGTGCATTTAACCATCTATCATTTTTGTGCAGGCCCCACTTTTGCTTCCATCTTTTGTGTTTAAGCAAGATCAAGAAAGTATTGGATCTGCTAGTGTGAAGTCACTAAGAGCATTGGCATTCCTTGGAGCAGGTGTTTCTGGTATATTGAGCTTTGCTACTATAGCATCTGCTGATGAAGCTGAGCATGGCCTATCATGTCCTAGTTATCCTTGGCCTCACAAAGGCATTCTTAGTTCCTATGACCATGCATCGTAAGTGGAACACTATCTGTATGTTTACTAAAACTTCTCTTGCTTCTGTAAAAAAATTTATTTCACCGTACCAATTTAATTCAACTACCTGATTCTGAATGACTTCATACTTTGAGATGGTGCATAAACTTTGAAAGGATCCCTTCTGTTAACATTAAATGACTAACCTGAGTAGCTTAGTAGCATAGCCACAAAAAAAATTCTGTCCATTTCAGGTAACCAACAATTTGTTCATCTACACAATGAAAACGTGTATAATAATTTTAGATAACCAAGCTGTATAACAATTTTAATGTGGATGTATAATGACTGCTATACTAATTATAATTAACTTGAGCAGAATTCGGCGTGGTCACCAAGTTTACCAACAAGTTTGTGCTTCTTGCCATTCAATGTCTCTGATTTCATATCGAGATCTTGTTGGTGTGGCATACACTGAAGAAGAGACAAAGGCTATGGCTGCTGAAATTGAGGTGGTTGATGGGCAAATGATGAAGGTGAAATGTTTACACGTCCTGGTAAATTAAGTGATCGTTTCCCTCAGCCATATCCAAATGAACAAGCAGCAAGGTTTGCCAATGGAGGAGCATATCCTCCAGACTTAAGCCTTATCACTAAGGTAGTATTACTGAAAATCTGGAGTTCCTTTTCCATCAATATATTTGTGTACTTTTTTACTAATGTTGGTTTCTATATTCCTTCAGGCACGACACAGTGGACAAAACTATGTCTTTGCCCTACTCACAGGTTACCGTGATCCTCCTGCAGGTGTTTCGGTAATGTTTTTCACTTTTTCCTTTGTTTTATAAGTATTAACTGCAACATTTTTTCCATGTTCATCATAATTCATGTTACAATTTGCCTATGTTGAATTTTACAGCCTTTAGATGATAATTGCTAGCACTTCTGATTAGCTATATGGACGTATCTATTAAAAAATAATTTTTCCTTGCATATTTAGTGTTAGATTCCATGGGACTGTGTTTCAATCGGCCCTTTGGCTTAAAATATATGCCATATGAGGAGAACCATTTTCCCTATGCCAAACATTGCCATTCTCCTTTTCATCTAAACTCATTCCGAGTCTAAGGAAATGTTGGAGAATTGCTCCCTAGTTGGTTGAGCTTAAATTGCCACCACTAAACTTGGTCTATTTTCCCAACAATTAGGCTTCTAGGTTTCATCATTGGCCCTTCTCATGTCTCAAGTTGCCTTGACTAAGAATATCACAATTTTTTTAAAGGATTGGTGCAAGGTTAACACCTGGAGTAAAAATTTCCACATTCTTTCAATGAGCCTTCTTGGCTTTTGTGCTTTATGGTGAATCCTATTTTGATGGAAAAAAAAAATGCTTGGATGATGATTTTATTTCCTAACTTTGACCTTTGTTTTCTTCTAAAATGCTTGAGCTGCAGTTTCGTGTTTTGGGATTTTAACATGTATGGCTGCATATGGATCGAATATGGATTGGATATCAGTATATATTCATATTCATATTTATTTATATTTGACAAATATGGATGTGGATACTGGTATTAATCAGATTTTAAAATTCATATTCATATTTGTTTTAAACTATATGAATACATAGAAGATACTGAAAGTACGGATATAGGTATGGATATAAATCAGATAGTTAAACTTTATAACCGTAAAATCAAAGTTATCACTTAATATAAGGTAAATTAAATCAGTTCCATTTATTTCACTTGAAAGTTCACAACTGCTATATAAGATTACATAGGATCACAAATAGAACCTGATATTTGAATATGGGTTGGATAGTTGCCTATCCATATGCATATTAGTTTTTTTTGGATGGATATGGATACATATTCGGATATTAGTTGGATGCTTAAATTTGTACCTATATTCGGATAGATACAGATAAGAAAATGGGTCCGGTTGAATACCATCCGGTCCACTTTCACCCCTATTACCATGATAATGAGTTTTATTTGTGAAGATTTGTGGTGAACTTGCTTAGAATGCTTAGTTTTTTAAACAAGCATTTCTCTCTCTCCTGAACAATATCATTTCTGTTATTATCATATTTATACATATGTGTTCTTATGGATAGTGAAGAGATGTTCACTTTTGCACTTTACCATATGCAGCAAAGGTCCAAAATCCAAATGTTATAATGAATGCTGCAGTGTCTGTCAATTGAGTGAATATGCTAACCAACTTATCTGGGACTTTCAGATTCGAGATGGTCTGTACTACAACCCTTACTTCCCTGGTGGTGCAATTGCAATGCCCAAAATGCTTATCGACGGTGCAGTCGAGTATGAAGATGGTACCCCAGCAACTGAATCACAGGCAATATTCCTAACTTTTCATGTTTATGTTTCTTTTTATTTGCCTTTCTGAAATGTATTTATGCTGCAACTTCACATTACTTCTATTACTTAATTTTTTCCATTGTCATCGCAGATGGGGAAGGATGTTGTTACTTTCTTATCATGGGCAGCAGAACCTGAAATGGAAGAGAGGAAACTGGTAATTAGGTTTTGTTGTAGTGTCTTTTACGTTTCTAGTGTTCATTTTCGATCACTCCTTCATGATTAGTATTGTGCTGTTTTTTTTTCTTTTTCATGTAGATGGGGTTCAAATGGATCTTCTTGTTGTCACTTGCTCTTCTCCAAGCTGCATACTATCGGCGACTGAGGTGGTCAGTTCTGAAGTCAAGGAAGTTGATTGTTGATGTTGTCAACTAATTGAATTTTTGGTTTATTTTAGAATTTATCAATGTGGAAGGGGAGAGGTCAATAATGAGTTCTTGTGATATATATTGCTGTGAATTGAAAACAGTTTAGGCAAGGGCAATGATGGATGTCTGTAACAATTCTTTTGTGAGTTTAATCTACTCCAAAAACTTGATGCATTATTTCTCAATTGGCAACAGTTCATGTTTTCTAACTTTTACAGAGAATATTTATGAAACTATGACAGTTGGTGAATAAATTCTATTTAGCTTGTGCTATGCCTATTTGGGTGGCTGATTTATGTGGAGAGACCTTCTGCTAACTGGAATTGTTCAGAGAGAGCTTTTTAGGGTTAACTACAATATTTGATCTATATACAGGCTCATGTATCATCATTCTTATGAAATTCAGATTTCAGATCCCTAACAGCCGCCTGGCCAAGGAGATCATTTTAAACCCCTCAGTTACAACTGAAGCGCTTGCTGTGGAAACTTCCACAATTATGAAACGAGAAATATGGAAAGTTGTGGTGAGGGCATCTTCACATTCTCTGGATGCAAGGGGGGCTTTACGTTTATTGAGAAAAGGGTCCTGTGACATTTTTTTCAAAAAAAGTTTCAAACATCTCAACCGAAAATTCAAACTACATGCATGCCAACATCTGATCTTGGTCTCTTGCCAATCCAATTTCGAGGCATACACTACAAGTGCAACAACAAAATCCAATTTTGAGGCATACACTACAAGTGCAACCAACAAAGAACATATGCAACAAGATCACTTTTAAGTCCACATTCTGAGAAACAGATAGTTGCAACCCATTCTACTTCCCCAGGAGATGAAATTCATCATTTCCCAACTGCCCATGGACTTGCAACCAGGAAGACTGCTTCAATCCAACAACTTTGCCAGCCGAAGACTGCCATTCGATAAATTCTTACTACAACTAATAAAAAATTATTAGATAAGAAACTGAAACAAAGAGGGAAACAGTAAAATGAAAGAGAGGAGATGCAGTCTGAATTTGATGGTGTAAGATCACAGACCGAGCGACAACCCCTTGACAACAATGCTGCAAGTCGGTGAAAACTAAGCTAGTTAAAATAAACAAGCACATAAGTACGAATGCGGCCTTGTAAGGGATCCATACTATCAAAGTAACCTTCTCAGAGGAAATTTGACAGAGTAAGTCAGCGGTTCATACAATAAATCTCTCTTTCAAGTAACAGCATTTCTGCCTTAAAAAACTTGCTCCCAAAAGCTATTCATTGCTTCAACAGATCTGAAACATGAAATTTTAGATAGTAAACTCAAGCTTTAAATCCTAGCCCTTGTTATTTATCAAAATATGAAGAAAGCACTTCATCAACAATCACTGGTACAGGTCAACTTCTGCAAGTCAAGTCATCTTGAAATCCTGATTGTACTAAACTTGCTTTATTCACAAGACATCAGAGCATGATTTCGTTAGTAAAATGCTGATGTAGCGGATGACACATCTGCATCATGGCTCCTCGCACGCTTGTGAGGTGAGGAATGAGACCTAATCGTATTTGATCTCATATCAGCATCAGGTTCAACGATCTTCTGCTTGTCCCCTACCTGTCGCGAACATTCTTCTAGGATACTTGCACCAGAAGGGCCATTTTCTGTTTCAGCTCGATCTTTTTCTGATATCCCATCTTTGGTGACATTATGTGATAGGTCAGAATATTGGGAGGAGGGATCTTCTTCATTTGATGGTGCCTTGAGCTTGTCACTGCCTGCCTTGCCTTGCTTCTCGAACATCATCTGAAGGTACTTTCCTTGTTCTTCAATTTGCAACTGCAGTTTCCTTTGAATCTGTCGAGGAAGAGCATTGTGAAAAATGTTGATGTTACCCTAATTTATACAGATCGCCTAAAAACTATATTTTATTTAATAATTTATTTAACATAAAATGCTTAAAAATAAAAATTGACCTAAGTTTTTAGTCATGATCTACCTTTATTTATTGAGTCCATAAAATGTTTACATAATCCACATGTTAAGCTACTTTTTTTTGAAAAAAAAGGTAATTCTAACGCAAAAATGTAGTTTTTTTTTATTAAAAAAAATTTCCACAAAAAAGGATAGCAATTTCAATTCCCGATGTTAAAATATCTACTTACATTATATTTATGAACTTATAGATTTCATGAGCTAACTGCAAGCATGGTCACCCATGGTGGGAAAAAGGTTAGATTTAGGCATGTTCATTCGTAAGGCACCGACTTTTTAAGCAACCTGGCCTGACACCCAACATGCACTGGGACTACATAGGCGTTGCATTGTAGCAACTCATCAATATTTGACAGAGAAAAGAACTTGGATCAACAGCAGATAGCATAAAATTTGTGCAGTAGCACCCAGAAGCCATTCATTATGAAAAGGATGAAGCCTGTTGAATTCCTCAACTACAGCGACCTCAAGGAAGACAGAGCCGTTAGAAATGCAAAGATCAACCCAAGCAACGCATATTACCAAGCATTGCCATCTAGAGTCAGCATCAGAAAAAGACCATGTATGTAAAAGACATACATGGATCGTTTGTAAAAAAGGATAATGATGTCCCGCTTCTGATTTCTTAAGAGGCTAGCCACACACAAAGGTATTCAGCTAGATATCAATGTACTTCAGAATCAATTAAATAACTTAAACACCAAATATATTCATATATAACATTGAAAGTTTTCAATGCCACATCCAATTCAACCATTATTGAATACCTCAAGTTGTTCATGAAGTCGTTTCTGGACTTCCATCTGGAGCCGCAATGCTTTAGTGATTTCAATTCCACTGTCAATAGAAGATGGACAGGATTAGCCCTAAAAGCAGTATTACAAACTACATTTTCTTTGAGAATTACTGGAAGCGATCAAATGCTGCTGTTTCCACGCCAATATTAACAATCAAGTAGATTTTAAAGTAAATTATCCAGAAAAAGAACCAGAAAATGTAAGAAAATAAAAAAGGGAGGACATTGTGGAATAGAGAGTCAAAGGTAATATTAAGGCCATTCACATTTTACAAAAAGAGGTTAACAAAAAGCATAATAATCTGTGAAGTTTATGAAGTTTTTCTTTAGTTACTTTTCATGAAATCAGGCAGTTCATATAACCTGAAAACACTTTTTATGGATGCATAGGAACCATAAACTTTTCTTAAAAACCCCCAAATCAGATTTTTTTTTCCGTATGTTTATTTAAAATTTGCGGCCAACCAAAAAGCCATAAAGGGCCAAAATAAAATAAGATATCAAGGAAGTGTGGAGCTAGCACTATTCACACCAGTGTCAAGCCACAAAGAATTCAGACAATAAATTTTGGACTTAAGTTTATGAGAATTACAACATTTGCTAATTTAAATTTGTTATAGTTTTGAATTTTCATCACTGCACTTAAATTGCTTTTTTAAGATGACAAACTGTGGAATTACTTGGAAAAATAGCACTATATAACAGGTGGGCTACACCAAAATTAGCAAGCACAGTTACATCGCGAGTGATGGTCAACTCACGTCTTCAAATCTAGAGACGGCATTTCTTCAAGTGGAGTGATCTTCTTTGCTGATGTTCCTGCCACACAAGTGCAAGCAAAAAATAAAAAAAATTCAGAAAAATGCTGCCGATCTTCCATAAGATACTTGTGAATACAGAGAGGCTGCCACATTATGATCATGGCTACAAACAAAATAAATGAATTCTGAGTTTTTTAAGTGTAACATAGCAAAGCTTTTTAACATATTAGTAGACATGCAGACTCTGAATAAGCAAATGGGAGGATTAGGTGGCTTTTAATATGGTTAGTTCAAGATAGAAAGTTTCTAGAAGCTTTAACAATGTTATTCAATGAAAGTTTGATATTAAGTAAACTATTGAAAAACCTTCAGATGATTCTGGCCTGTATCTAGCAGTTCTGTATTTCTGCACCACAATATAAAGATCTATCACATATCATCAAATGTTATAACTAATCAAGTATACACATATATAAAAGAATACCCAAGCACCGACCTGCAGGTGGCTTTTGACATGGTATATGGTCAAGCCCTCAACATTCATTAGCTTCAGCACACCTTTAGGGGTTGCTTCTGTAAGAAAAAGCTACAACATATCAAGATAAAGAACTTAAATAGTCACCTAAGATATCACTATTTTTCTTCCTTAGATACAGGAACAGCAGTTACCTACTTTCACTACCACCAAGCTTGTTAACAGCTTCTACAAAGCATTCATGGAGTTCTGGGGTCCACCGCATGCGTTGCTTGGCTGGAGCAGCATTGGCAGAAGAAGAGAGACTACCGACAGCACATTGCTCACCAGAATGAGAATGAACTGATTCATAGATCTGTGAATGGTAAGCTGAAGAATCTGTAGATGCCTGTGCTGCTGGATATACAACCTGCACAACAAGAAAATATAGATAAAATTGCAGTATATAATCAAAATCAATAAAACAATAGATATTATTTATAAATAACCCAAAGTAACAACATATTAGCCACAATAAATTTCTCCTCTCAAATCACAAGATGCCCTTGCAACAAAAATGCCATTTTATTAATGAAACTCGAGTGAACTCAACCACTGAATTATTGACTGGGAAGTCAATACCATGTTTTGTTACATGGATAGCTCTCTCTCATTATCAGAGACAGGTTATGTACCATATATTTTATTTTATAATACAAATTATTGAGTACGATTTTCATTTGGTAATTATCTTTATCCCATAAACCAATCAGGAGGTTGGATTGACAATCCACAGGTTTCCCAGATAGCAGTATCATTTCTAGAATTATATCTGTAACATAAAATTAAATAAAATATCCCCTCCTTACATGCAAGTCAGATGCCTTTGGCTGAGGTTCAGTTGCATCTCTGTTATCCAGGAACTCCCCCCAATCACCATTCATTAAATCTGTCAGATCTGGCCATTCATTTTGCTTTATAAGGTTGTCAGACGTCATAACACAGTTGCTTTGGATTTGATCATTCACAGTATTGACATTATCAGAATAATCAAGAACTCCCTGAAGTGAATCCGAATACCAGGTAATTTCAGCAGACTCTTTGGGATAATTACTCATGGAAGGTTGACATGTTCCTGAATATGAGGAATATGTTGAAGACAAAGACAAAGCACTGCTTGATGGTTGAGAAATATACGAAGCAGAAACAGGCTGCCTCTCATAGGGTGGAACGGAAGTGCAATGAACATCCAAAGAGAACCCTGAAGCTGTTGAGAAAAAAGGTTCGGCAACCCCATTGTTTTTTACATATGGAGTATGAAGCGGTGCCATTGGATCACTTCTCAGTTCCCTTTCCATTGTAACCTGTTGAGAATCCAGCAGTTTGAGATACTTCTCTTCCAGAGAAATGGGCAGAACAGGTAAAGATGAGGACACGATTCCAGAAATTCCTGTATTATAAAGTTGTTTCATATTTCATTTGAGCAGAAATAAAATTTTTTGGAGCCTCAATCCCTTTCCACATTCAGAAGAAGGCACTATCAGGCCATCAGTAATCACCCCTGTTAAATTTTAGGGGAAAAAAATCACAGACTATATGCCTAAGACAAAGAAGAAGTCAGAAAAACTAGAAATGAAAAATGCTAAGTTCTTTGGAATTTTTACAACATTATACACAACAGGAACATTAAAATATACTTTCATGTAATGACTTTATTGGATATGCATCAATCGGAGCTAACTGTCGATCTCTATTACTAAGTAAAAGAAAATAAAATTAATAAAGAAAAAATTAACACCCAGTCCATTCTTAGATTGCCATCTTATATCCAGTCCTTCATGCTACGTGTTCGACACTGCGTGCTCACAATTATATGCATCAATATTACTTTGATATTTCTTGTACTAATTGAGATGATAAGACCTATGCAACTTACTGGAAAAAGTGCATCATTATGAGAAGTGGAAAAGATATAAAGAGCATAAATCAAATATATCAAAAATATGCCAAACAAGGCTAATCATGAGTTATTAGAACAAAGAGTTTAAGACTATTGACCAAAGCATGTTCATGATTATCAATATTGCAACCACTACTAGTTTCAGCAGGAGAAGTAATTAAAAAAGAAAGGTTCAAACAAGCTATATTTTGTTACAAGAGTATATTTCATAACTTGAAAAAAGAACTTAGTTATATTCAAAGAAGAAAAAGAAGAGATGGTTCTATAGTGACTGAGAAAATAACAAAAAATATATTGACATTAGAAATCTAAATAGAAATATAAAGGCAAGAAAAGGAGAAAGTAATGGAAGACATTGATCAAAATCTTGCCTTCCATAGCTTCTAAAATTGACCAGCATAAATATAACAGATCAAAGCTTATTTATTATGCCTGTGATACAAGTGGAAGCAACTGGAGCATGATGTTATTCATGTCAATGGTCTACATATATTAACAGTGATGAGTATTAGTTTATGATGGCCACAACTCAGACACTGCCTCTTTTCAGTCTGTAACAGGTCAGACACAGTCAAAGAAGAGATAGAATGCATGTGTTTGGGCTTGACCATGATGAAGCCAACCTCTGATTCACTTTTATTCAATCTTTCAAAGCCTTAACACTGGAATTCCACTAGTTTTTAACGTTCTTCTCAATTTTCCTATCATTTCTACTGAAAATACAACCACACATGCATAGCTTTCTCAATAGCAAGGAGAAAAATGTAATTCATGAGTGCTGCAAAGACAAGCATGGTTCCATATTGCTTACTATTTATTGATTGCCCAACTCGCAGATACGTTTGTGCAAACTATAGTTTCAGGTCTTCAGTCTCAATTACATAGGAAGAGCCTCCGCAGATCACTATTACTTCCTGAGTCTGGCAATGCATTAAACTAGCAAGTACCTTGGCATCACTTGCACAAAACATCTTAAAAATATTTTCTTCAAGGGAGAGATGACTAAGCTGCAGAGGAACTCTCTTGAGCAGCTGAGCGCAATCTACGAGAGCAATTGATCCTCTCTGGCATATTGCATCCCATAAATGTAGCATTCGAGGACAAAACCATGCTAGTTCAGTATCATCACTCGAACCTTTGTGGTTTGTTCTTGTTGGCCGTCAACGAGGGTTTTCCATTAACCGAGTTTCTTCTCCTATGTAGGCTATGTTCTAACCTATAACGCAATCATTTACGTACTAACACCTTGTATTAAATTCTAGTTATTAGAATTACAAAGATGATCATACGAGCTGCCAAAAGATACGGCCTGCCACTATATTATAGCAAGAGGAATCCAAGAAACAGTAATCTGATTTCCGTCTTGGTTCCCCAAAATGATATATACTTTATTAAAGACTGGTGACCCTTTCCTGTTTCGCGCGAAACTTGGCATCAGCACCGAACACCATGTCACCAACAAGGATGTGGTGCTAGATTATTCAGATTTCCATAGAACCAGATAGAAACAGGCAACTACTCTATGGGAAGACATGAAAACGCACCAATTTTTTTCCCTAAAAAACAAAAACTTGTATACAGTTGGTCAACTTTCATCTATTCGACCAAAAGAAATACACCACGTAATCTTCTTGATAGGAATTCACTTCACGAATCTTTATCCATTGGTTACGAACAAAGAAAATATTAGTACTAGAAAAAAAAAGGCAGAACAGAATCGAGATATCCAAAAGAGAAATTAAAAAAACCGAAAGAACTCTTCGAGGTGGTGATGGAGTCCGCCCGAAAGAAAACGAAAAACAAGCGAAAGGAGCGCAGAGAGACAGAGAGAGCGCTCAAGTCTCGGTGGGTTCTTCAGAATTCTTACCTCGCCCGGGACCGAAAGCAGGAAGCCTAGAAGAAGAAGAAGAAGAAGAAGAAAGCGGAAAGTAGGAAGCTTCTTTTATTTTTTCGCTGCTGTCGGACGGCAGATGGCATCCTCGAGGAGCAGGAGGAGAAGGGAAGGAAATACGCCGAGTCCAGTGGGGCACGGAAGAATTCCATCTCGCTGCCACCTCAGTGGGCTTCCAACCAAATAGCTCTAAGTTTGAAATGCCCTGAGGTCGATTAAATTATTAAATTATGTGACCGAATGCTTTTTACTTAGATATGAAGTTTGAAAGAGCTTATTGGTCCACTAATAGCTTCGATAGTGCCAAGTATGGCGTACTTATACAAAAAATTTATGTTGGAGCCCATAGGAATAATCGAGCCGGATCTACGGATAGAAGGATAGAAGTAAAACCGGCTGGGATACCCAATATACGGTCATTTCTGCTCGCATCGAATATTCTCCTAGCGGAATGGGGGCCTAGTGAGGACTGCTACGCAGGGATGAGTTTCTTCCTTCCTTCCCCCCTTCTCTCTTTTTTCTAGCAAAAAAAAAAAAAAGGAATTCCATCTCAGCTTCCCCAAAAAAAAAGACAGCCAGCCCTCCCATAGGCCAATCCCCACCATTTGATAATTCATAAAATCTTTTAATTTAGATCTAACCTAATGACAGAGCCAACGTGTCAACCGCATGGCTTATACATGTTCCTGACCCAAACCCAAATCGATATCCAATTTGTAATGCCGCTTGCATCTGAATGAAGAAAAAAATGTTAGATTAATATAAAGCTTTATTGAGCCGGACTACATATTTTGTTTTTCTTTCAGATTTTAATTTTTTTAAAAAATACTTGGATATTAAGGAGAGAAATATAAACTAATTATCATTAGTCTTGCTGCATAATTGTATTATTAAAATGTTTTATGTATATGCAGCAACATAATGAGAGGCCTCCAAGATAAGGCAATTGCTGTCCTGTATTTGCTGCTATGTTAAGGTGTCTTATCTCCAAGCTTTTCATAGTTGCTCCAAATAATGGCCTCCAAGCTTTTAAGGTGAACACCCAAAAAAAATAAAAGGAAAAAGGAAATCAATCAGTGCCTATTAACGCCCATCTTGCTTTTAATAGCTGTAAATCTTAAAGCAGAAATTACTGAAAAAAACCTCATGGGCTCAAGGAGCTGGGTCTGTTAGGTTTATAGGTTAAAAAAAATGACGAAAAGGTTGGGCTGTGAGGACTTGTATGGGTGGTTCCATGTCGATTATTCGCTGAGTAGATCTTATCAAGAAATCCAAATAATACCTTTCAGCTAGCCTTTTTAGGTATGATCCTGAATTATTATATTACTGTTTCTTCTTCCTATTCCAGCCACCTCCAGTTTCACACCATGAAGATATGGCAAGTATATAAGACTGTATTTGATATGGAGGTTCTCCCTTCACATGGCTATCAGCATCAGCAGCAGCAGTTACAAGGATCCAAGATGCCCTTTCCCTCTCTTTCTTGAAAGGTCTAGAGCATGAGGCAGGTTCTCAACTCGCAATGCCTTCATGCTGGAGGATTAACAGAATAATACCATGATGACCAGCAGATCGGAAAGAATAAGTCTTCCATGTTCAAGATAACTTCTAGATTATTTTTTTTTTTTTGTTGGTTTGATGGAAAGCTAACCTTTAGAGTTGGTGAGAACAAATGTGACGGATGAAAGCATATTTACACCTGTTGATGATACTAAGCATGAAATCGAATCTGTCCAGCACTAGCTTAGTATTCTTGCACTATGCCTCGCACTAGGACAGTATATTTCATGGGGAAAACTACTTGAGACATTTACAACTACAGATTGGTTGGATACGCAGTCATTTCAGAAGGTTATCCAAAACGAAACTGAAAGCAGGAATAGAGAATGGAATCAGAGGCACCTCAAAAGTGTGATCTTGAAATGCCACTGTATCTAATAGAATAAATCATATCCCAAAGTTTTTTTTTTTGTTGTTGTTGTTGGAAAAGATCACAGCCAAGGATCATAATCAAAAGTATAAGTGTAAATTCCAATTCGACAGTCCAATTTTTATTCAAATCCAAATGGGGCAAAATTAAGAGGACCGTTCAATTTTCTAAACCAACAATAATTTAGATAAATTCATGGAGCAAATATTAGCATATGTATAAGAATTTAAAAGCTTGGAAATATCCAATCACACACTTGTATAAAGAGCTGGTGTGACACCTGTCACGCCCCGAACCCGAACCTAGGCCCGGGACGCGCCAGACGCCGCACACCCGCACGGCGGACCGCACGGGCGTGCAAGGCTGAATAATCAGACACTCAAGTCACAACATCAGATCACAATATCAATACTAAAAATCTATCATTTATGATAATCAAATCAATAATTCAATTACAAATGTCTCAAATAAAGTTGGTAACATTTATTTACAAGATCAATTACTTATGACAAAATGAATCTAAATCTATCTATGTCCAATGTCATAAGTCCTCTCCTCCCGAATCCCCCATCAATCATCTCCTGCAATTATGTCAAAAACAGATATGAGCTACAACAGCTCAGTAGGTAACAACATGCATAAAGTCACGATAACATGTATTAAAGCATATGCAATATAACTACAGGTCATGTGCACAAATAAATATGATGATCCGCAAACCAATCCGATACTCAAGTAATATATATATATATACCATCTTAGTCTATCATATCACGCATAACATAATCCACATATCTACCGCATGACTACGGCCACATCACCCAGTGGCATGGTCACACCGAAGTGTCAACACTCTGCTCCAAATGGAGCCCTGCACCGCAGTGCTGCACCCCAGGGTGCCCCAATCTCTGCTCCTCAGAGCATGCTCCGCAGAGCCAAAACACCCCATAGTGCCGGAACTAGCTCCTCATACAAGTCGACAGGGCCAACGTTTCCACCCCATTGGCGGGAATCCTAGACAATAGTCACGCGGTCTCCAAAATCACATCCACAAATTCCAACAATCAAACTTAATATAAACATAAGTTTTCAAAACCAATATATATGCATAATAGATTTTCAGATGATCGATTTACAGTCAAAAACATGCTTCTAAATGATAATACTGCCAAGAATATAAAACATATCAATATGCTGGAAATAATCACACATATGCATAGTACATGTAAATCATACTTTAAGCAAGGTTACCTACCTGGGCTCGCTTAAAAATCCCTGCCACAGATATCACGAACCCCTGATTAAACATAAATATTAATTATTTAATTAATTAAGAAACATAATTTAAACTAATTCCAATCCCCTAAACTCCTAAGTTCATAGATCCAAGAATAAGTAAACTAGATCCCAAAAATCAGAATTCTTTAGACCCAAACCCATTGTGGCCCAACACAGATTAGGCCCAAATGAACCAAACCAGATTACAGGTCCAAATCAGATCTCGGGCCTAAACCAAACCAGCCCACAGATCCAATGAGGTTCAACTCAGCCCAACACAGATTCCCCAACCCAACCCAAACCAGATTTGATCAGACCAGATTAGATCAAATCCTGATGAATCAGTTTATACTCACACCAGGCTAACCCAAATTCCTGACTCAGGTTCAGACCCTAACCAAAACCCATTCACTCCAACTCGGATCAAACCCTATTCACAGCATAGGTGAAACCGGTTCACAGTTTGAACCCGGTCCAAGATCTGGTTCACAAATCAAGCACGGAAATCGATGCAAGGAAAAACACCCAGCCGGAAGAAGAAGAAGAAGAAGAAAAAGAAGGAGAAGAGGAAGAAGAAGGAGAAGAAGAAGAAGAAAGAAAAAGGGGGGGTGGCTGGTGGCTCCGGTCGGCCCTCGGCGGTCGACCGTGGTCCTCGGCGGCGGCGCTCGGCCAGCCGCCGCCGGCCACTCTGCTGTCACAGGCGGCGGAAGGAGATGAAGAGAAGAAAGAGAGGAGAAGGAGAGGAAGAAAAAGGAGGAAAGAGAGGGAGACCGGGGCTGGAAGCCCGGCCCCCGTTCACCCATCTCCGGCCGAACTCGTTTCGGCCGGATTGACCCCGGCCGGCCGCCGTCGGCCGGCCGAATCTCACAAAGGAAATTCCCCGAAATAGGGGAAATAAAACCTACTGATTCCCCATCGTTTCTCTCGCCCTTAAATCCAAAAAAATAGATCTATGTTGTCTTGCTCACCTCCGGTCGTCGATGAGTGGTTCCCCGGCGACGATGGCGGCTCCGGCGACGCCTACGGCTCCGGCGACCATCTCTAGAAGAGGGAAAAATGAAGAGGAAGGGATGGGCTCTCAGAGAAAAGAGAAAGGGAGAGAGAGAGAGAGAGAGAGAGGGAGAGAGGGGGAGAGGGAAGAGGGGGGGCTTGCGGAGATCACGCTGGCCGTTCGGCCGGCGTGTTCATCGTGGGAAGACCACGATGAACAGACTGAAGTCGGCATCCATTGCCGACTTCAGTTCATTGGGCCCAAGAATGGGCCCAAATTTCAGGTCCTTACACTCTAACCAACTAAAAAAAAATTTCGTCCTCGAAATTAAAACATACCTCAATCCGAGAACAAGGCAGGAAACTTCTCTTTCATCTCCTCCTCCAGCTCCCAAGTAGCTTCTCTCTCACTGTGATTGCTCCACTGCACCTTTACATAAGGAATCGTGCGCCTCCTCAAAACTTGGTCCTTCCTATCCACTATACGGATAGGCTGCTCAACATAAGAAAGATCTGCGCGGAGCTGCAAAGGTGCCACTTCAATCACATGACTGGGATCAGCAATGTACCTCCTCAACATAGAGACATGAAAAATAGAATGAACTCCCGATAGAGCAGGTGGAAGTGCCAGTCTATAAGCAACAGATCCAACTCTCTCGAGAATCTCGAAGGGTCCCACATATCTCGGACTGAGCTTGCCTCGAACTCCAAACCGCATGATCCCTTTAGAAGGGGATACTCTGAGGAACACATGATCTCCGACCTGAAATTCCAATTCCCGCCTCCTGATATCAGCATAACTCTTCTGTCTGCTCTGAGCTGCCCGAAGTCGTTCTCTGATCAGCTGAACCTTCTCCACTGTCTACTGAATAATCTCTGGACCCAGAATTTTCCTCTCCCCTACATCATCCCAACAAATAAGAGATCCATAGAATCAACAACATTCTCCTGAAACTAACTCAAGTATTTCATCATAATGCCTTTTAGATCAAATATTAATGATCTTAACCAGTTTCAAAATAAGTCAAACCACCAGACTTCCGCTGCACACTCTGATTTAATTCATTTAATTCTCTAAAGTCACAAATGATTTCTGACTAAAGTATCACTTTGCATTAAGACTAAAAAAACTCCAAATTTCAAATTTCCAAGTAGAACTAGAGCAAAACCTCTAGATCTTTTTGTCCTCAATTTATATAGAGTATACTTACCATAACTAACCCCCAATCCTTTAGTCAAGTTTAAGGTCACTATGTGATCTCCACAACCTTCTTAGAATCCAAAAATATCTAGGTTTAATTTAAAGGGGTAATTCTTGTATTCCTTTAGCAATTTAATTAGAAAATCTACATTGATTTTCCTTCCAACAGAATTTACTTCAAATTCAATGGGTTAGAACTGTTGAGCCAATATCACTATGAGTAGGAATTAACCCTATCAACCTCCAAATTCTTTTTCACCAAAATTCTTAATGTCTATGATCAATGCTACACATAATAACTCACATAAGCATCTCAAAATCAAAATTTCTACTCAATTTTGTATTTTACAATGACAAAAATTTCTAGTTTGATCATAAACCGAGACTTGAGTTCAAATTAACACATCCAATAGTCTCCAACAATTATAAGAAAAATTCAGTAGCCCAATCTGAATATACAAATTCAAGTAATTAGAATTCTCCACCAATTTGCTTACTAGCCCTAAAAATTTAACCCACCAATAGAAATACATCTATTTAAAATATCCAAACATGTCAATACCAAATATAATTTCATATACAGATTTAACCTCGAAGAACAATTTGCTTTAATATTATGAAAAATCGTTCTTAGCTCACTCCAATGCTATAATAGATCCATGCACAAACTCTACTCTAATAATTACCAACAAAACCAAAAGTACTATTACATCTGCACCCATATCATGTTTGAACTTTCAGATCACTTACACAACATCTAAACATGATATAACTAATATGCCAAGGCTAACCTTCCTATACATGCCTTAGGTCTACCCTCTCTTATCATGATCAAAGACAATTTATACTTTCCTTCCACACTCATCGAAAACCAAATCCGATGCATACATTTTATCACAATGCCCAGTGATCTCACACCTTAAGCACTGAATTTAATTATCATGTCCCAAATGATCATAACCTTAAGCTATGATATATTTCTGTCACGATCCCTAGTGATCTTAAACATATGCTCAGATTCCAACTGGTCACATTTTCCAATAAGCTTAAACCTCAAACTTTAATGCCACTAAGGCCACAGTCCCTAGTGGTCTTAAACCTTAGATTATAATATCATTCTTGTTACAATCTCAAGTGATTATAAACCAAATCTCTGATAGTTTTTCTATCATAATTCTCCACTGATACTCACCTGAACATAAACCCTAGGATACCTTAACCTTAAGCTCTGATACCAATAAATCTGTCACGCCCCGAACCCGAACCTAGGCCCGGGACGCGCCAGACGCCGCACACCCGCACGGCGGACCGCACGGGCGTGCAAGGCTGAATAATCAGACACTCAAGTCACAACATCAGATCACAATATCAATACTAAAAATCTATCATTTATGATAATCAAATCAATAATTCAATTACAAATGTCTCAAATAAAGTTGGTAACATTTATTTACAAGATCAATTACTTATGACAAAATGAATCTAAATCTATCTATGTCCAATGTCATAAGTCCTCTCCTCCCGAATCCCCCATCAATCATCTCCTGCAATTATGTCAAAAACAGGTATGAGCTACAACAGCTCAGTAGGTAACAACATGCATAAAGTCACGATAACATGTATTAAAGCATATGCAATATAACTACAGGTCATGTGCACAAATAAATATGATGATCCGCAAACCAATCCGATACTCAAGTAATATATATATATATACCATCTTAGTCTATCATATCACGCATAACATAATCCACATATCTACCGCATGACTACGGCCACATCACCCAGTGGCATGGTCACACCGAAGTGTCAACACTCTGCTCCAAATGGAGCCCTGCACCGCAGTGCTGCACCCCAGGGTGCCCCAATCTCTGCTCCTCAGAGCATGCTCCGCAGAGCCAAAACACCCCATAGTGCCGGAACTAGCTCCTCATACAAGTCGACAGGGCCAACGTTTCCACCCCATTGGCGGGAATCCTAGACAATAGTCACGCGGTCTCCAAAATCACATCCACAAATTCCAACAATCAAACTTAATATAAACATAAGTTTTCAAAACCAATATATATGCATAATAGATTTTCAGATGATCGATTTACAGTCAAAAACATGCTTCTAAATGATAATACTGCCAAGAATATAAAACATATCAATATGCTGGAAATAATCACACATATGCATAGTACATGTAAATCATACTTTAAGCAAGGTTACCTACCTGGGCTCGCTTAAAAATCCCTGCCACAGATATCACGAACCCCTGATTAAACATAAATATTAATTATTTAATTAATTAAGAAACATAATTTAAACTAATTCCAATCCCCTAAACTCCTAAGTTCATAGATCCAAGAATAAGTAAACTAGATCCCAAAAATCAGAATTCTTTAGACCCAAACCCATTGTGGCCCAACACAGATTAGGCCCAAATGAACCAAACCAGATTACAGGTCCAAATCAGATCTCGGGCCTAAACCAAACCAGCCCACAGATCCAATGAGGTTCAACTCAGCCCAACACAGATTCCCCAACCCAACCCAAACCAGATTTGATCAGACCAGATTAGATCAAATCCTGATGAATCAGTTTATACTCACACCAGGCTAACCCAAATTCCTGACTCAGGTTCAGACCCTAACCAAAACCCATTCACTCCAACTCGGATCAAACCCTATTCACAGCATAGGTGAAACCGGTTCATAGTTTGAACCCGGTCCAAGATCTGGTTCACAAATCAAGCACGGAAATCGATGCAAGGAAAAACACCCAGCCGGAAGAAGAAGAAGAAGAAGAAAAAGAAGGAGAAGAGGAAGAAGAAGGAGAAGAAGAAGAAGAAAGAAAAAGGGGGGGTGGCTGGTGGCTCCGGTCGGCCCTCGGCGGTCGACCGTGGTCCTCGGCGGCGGCGCTCGGCCAGCCGCCGCCGGCCACTCTGCTGTCACAGGCGGCGGAAGGAGATGAAGAGAAGAAAGAGAGGAGAAGGAGAGGAAGAAAAAGGAGGAAAGAGAGGGAGACCGGGGCTGGAAGCCCGGCCCCCGTTCACCCATCTCCGGCCGAACTCGTTTCGGCCGGATTGACCCCGGCCGGCCGCCGTCGGCCGGCCAAATCTCACAAAGGAAATTCCCCGAAATAGGGGAAATAAAACCTACTGATTCCCCATCGTTTCTCTCGCCCTTAAATCCAAAAAAATAGATCTATGTTGTCTTGCTCACCTCCGGTCGTCGATGAGTGGTTCCCCGGCGACGATGGCGGCTCCGGCGACGCCTACGGCTCCGGCGACCATCTCTAGAAGAGGGAAAAATGAAGAGGAAGGGATGGGCTCTCAGAGAAAAGAGAAAGGGAGAGAGAGAGAGAGAGAGAGGGAGAGAGGGGGAGAGGGAAGAGGGGGGGGCTTGCGGAGATCACGCGGGCCGTTCGGCCGGCGTGTTCATCGTGGGAAGACCACGATGAACAGACTGAAGTCGGCATCCATTGCCGACTTCAGTTCATTGGGCCCAAGAATGGGCCCAAATTTCAGGTCCTTACAACACCCATGATAGAAGGTTCCACCAAGCATGCTCCAATTTGGTCCCTTGCATTTGGGAATCGGAGCAATTCTTAGGCAGAGCATGAAAGTATTATTTTTTCAAATGTTTTCATATCGACACTCCAGTTAACCTAGCTGAGTGATGAATTTGAGCTTCCAACGGGAACCCTAAAACCTCCAACCATGGACTGAAGGAGAATTTATTTGCAGAGAACACAAAATAAATGAAGTAATCCATGCTCTTATTGTTCTGCAGACGTGCCAAGAGCCTCGGCGGCGCCCGACGCAACCAACACCGAGGGCTCGAGGGACCATGACCACTGCCAAATGAGTGTTCTTCAGCGACATGCTGTCTTCTTTGATTGGCATGGTGATGGCATCATCTATCAATGGGAGACTTATTCAGGTGATGCAATTGTAGCTACCTAATGCGCTGATCATATGCAGAATTTGAGTTGGTGCAAACCAAAAATGATTCACAATAATTTGCAGTCTAGCACAGGGACTTATTCAAATAAACGTATTTGTGCCAACCGTCCTTGTCTTTGTCCTTCTAATTCCTCTCTAGAATTAATTCCATATTCCTTATATTATTTATCTTTATGACAGCGTTTTATGAGCAAGGTTTCTATACATCAGAATAAATTTTGATATGAACATTATATGAATTAATGAAATGAATTATATCATTCTATCCCGAGAAATCGAGCTAATGAACTTGCAGGGATAGATGCAGACATATAATGCGAAACATCCCCCATTGCTAAGATTCAGAAGTACACTATCGTTTTATGGTGAAACAGGAAGGATATCGGAAGGAACTATTCTCTCAGAAAAGACATCGTCAGGTATCCTACCTTCAAATGTGGAAATTGTCGATAGAATCCATCAAATAGTACATTAATTGGACAATAAGAATCATCATCATCTGAGCCAGAGAGCAGCAGCAGCAGCATTGCTTGTGGTAAAACAATCAAAACTTCTGAGCCACCGACCAAGATCTCTCACGTGTGAAAGTTAATATGTGTGCCAACCAAAATCCGGCGAGAATATATTCACTTGGAATTAAACATTTCTTAATCACTTGGAATCTTACTTGATCTTTGGTGCCTTTAGGTTTGTTCGGTTCGACCTTGAGAATGTACTCAGTAAATTTGCATAAACAGAGCCGGATAAGCTATAACCCTTAAAGATTCCTGTATATTTGCTTATATTGTGGCCTTGAAAAGAGAGGAAAAAAATGTAAATTTTCCTAATTCATTGGTTAAAATTTCTGGCATAATGGATCTAAATCAGCTCACCCAACTTCTCCTCATAATCTTTGAGAATGAACAGATAATTTAACATGTCAAATATTTTTACACATAATTAGTTTCAAAAAGAAGCTCCAATACTGCTAGTTTGACATTATCTGAGTTATGAATAATTAGATAACAATGTGTTCCACTTTCACCTTTTCCTCTGGGGACAAAGATTATGCAAAGTCACTCACTTGCATATGGTCCTATTATGACCATCATTCTCATTGTCTACAAGCCTTTTGAAATGTGATTGTAATTAATTCAGGATAAACTGAATGCAGGAAACTGGCCAATAGTAGATGCAAGTGATGAGGAGGGTTTCCTGTCTAAAGAAACCACCAGGCGTTGTTTTGATGGAAGCTTGTTTGACTACTGTGCTAGACTACAGAGAGTTGTGAAAAAGTCAAGAGTAGATGCAAGTCCACTTGATGCACTCTCTCTTCATGGTTATTTGTTTGTAGTTGTAAGCTATTTCAACTTGTTTTTTGATCTAACATATGGTGTATATGCGTGAGAAGTTTTCTGCAGCATGGTACTTTCTTGTGCAAGCGTATGTTGAGTGTGTATTTCAAGAGAGGAGTGATGTGAAGGGCTTCCAAAGTCTCTGAAGTAGATTACTTGTAGCAAGGCCAATACAAAGGTAAGATTAATCTTTCATCCATCATATATTGCTGAAGGGGCGGATTATTTATTCATGGAATGGGAAGAGGGAAAATCCAAAAGAAAGAAGGAAAGAAAGAAAGAAAGAAAGAAAGAAATCTCAAGCGTCGTAGTACATGGGATTTGGGAGTTTGAATGTTCTCTCGGCACTGGGGTGGCCTACAAGACTGCTCCATTGGTCTCCCATAATCCCCCACAAGCGGTAGCCTTGGTCCATCAACCTTCGCATTTGCTCGGCCTTATAACTCGCTACCGCATCGTAGCTGTCTTCTGAGCACCTGAATCATATAAAAAATGACGGTCACTAGTTGCAGATTCGACGACCGTAATAAATAGAATAAAAGATGTTCGCTGGCTCCGAGAACAGAGTCGAGGAGCTCAAAAGTTTGTATTTAACCCGGAAACTATATGGAAAAATTGGTCATGAATGTATCCATGATCCACAAATGGATGGGCTTGATGGGGCCTTCCAATATGACATCAATCCTATGATGTATCATCATTGTAACTTCTCGTAATTAAACATTTTTTTTTTTTGCCCTCTAGCTCTTAGTGCTGAAGCATGACTGAAAACTAAGTAAAGAAGAAATCAGAACATACGGCATCAAAATATGAAGATTGTAGGAGATAGGAACTACAAACCTTAAGATCAACTCGGCCCAACCGAGGTACCCAACCTTGACAAGGTTGTCGATGGTGGCGTCCCTCAGATGCTCCCGTCTGGAAGAAATGAGGAAGACCTTCAAACCTCGTGCTCTGATCTCATGGTATAGATTCAGCATATGCTTCACGGCAGGCGCACTCCGCTCCTCCATCCATTGCTCCATGGAAGTTCTGTTTGTCGTAGCTCCCCTGCACCGCAAAACAGCCCTTCCACACAATGACATTTACACGACTCCATGAACATCAAAAACTAGCATTAGTAGCATCTAATCATCATCACATACGAACAGGGCGTGCAAGTGGGATTGCTGATAGCCAGCATATTCCTAGTAAAACTAAGAATAACTACCAATAGTTGGTACCTGAGATTTAGAGGGCACATGCCAAGGATCACAACCTTGTCATCTCAAAATGAGTGCAACTATGTTGCACCTAAATCTCAGACAAATCAAGACTTAAACATTTTACAGAGGCACAAACACACACACATAGAGACAGAGGGAGGGAGGGAGCAACAAATAGTCTACCCAAATTGGTGCTTCTTGAAGTATGGCACAGTGGAGAGGAGGGTGTCATCAATGTCGAAGACCCAGGCATCCTTGCCATCGCCACCCAGAAGAAAGCTGTTTGTGAGGAAGAGTGTGGCCTCCTCGGCAGCCCGCTGCACGTCCACCTTGTACTGCGTGGAGGTCATGTACTTGCCGATGTAGCCGACGCACTCGCCAGGCACCACGTCGAAACACCGAATGTTGTTCAGCTCCGCATTCATCCGCCAGCTCTCGCAGTAGTTTTTTAGGCTGATTCCCACTTGATGATGATCTCTTTTCTTGGCCATGTAGCTGAGGATGTTCCAGTCCCCGGCCACAACGGCTATGGAGAAGATAAAGAAGAGTAGGAGGGTTTCTGCTCTCCTTTTCTCCATTCCCTCTCTCTCTCTCTCTCTCTCTCTCTCTCTTCAAACAAGGGTATGGCTATGAGAGCTGGGATGTGGAAGACGAAGTTATGGGCTTTGGGGAGGTAGCGGCGGTGGCCGTATTTAAGATTGGATTGGACTTGGATCCTCTCCAATGCTGTCTTCAAGTCATGGTTGGCATGTCGGGAATGGATGGGGCCAGTCTTTTCTTGCTTTTTTTCCTTTTTTTATTGGGTTAGATCCGAATAGATCACGATAAATCTATATTATTATTTTGAGCTTAGTTCTTCTGAACATCATTTTTGGTGAAGAATGGGTAATCAGAAGTCATCTTTGATTCAGCATCATCCAACATTATGAAATATTAAACAGAATTTTTCCTTGAAAGAATTAATTAGTAGACCACTTTTAGGAAAATATTTATCAAGTGGACTTCAGTTACTTTAGTGGTAATGAAATACAATCACTCATTGCCCATGTTTCAACTCTTGGAAATCAGAGACAGATTTATTGTACAGGAGACAGCAATGTGAAAGGTGGAAGGTCATAAGAACTGCGTGGTTGTTGTAGGACACAGGCATCGCACGGTCCATCAAGAAAGTGGGCAGCTCTCGCTGCTTCCGTATTCCAAATATTTTTTATGCAGTGTTAGAATGGAATACTTAGTACCAGCGTGATGACAATTATCGCTTCTACTTTCAAGTGATAATCTATTTTAGTCTCTGATTAAATGGATCTCTTTCTGAAAAAAAAAAAATATTGAAACAGATGATCATCAGACTGTATTATATTTGATTAAAAATATAATTTTTTTAGAATTATAATGGGTATGACAGTGGTGATTGTATAGGATCAACCTCTTTGCTTTTTCTCTCTTTTTTTTAAATAGATGGATCTATAAATTTATATTATAATTCTGATCTCATGTCTCCTGAACATTGTTCTTGGTGATGAATGAGTAATCAGAAGTAACTTTTTAGTAATTTATGATTCATATTAAGGAGAATTTTTTTCTAAAATTAATTAGTATATCATATTCATGACAAGTTTGCCAAGTGGACCTCCGTTGCACCACGTAATAATGATTGCAAGCATTCATTGCACATTTGGGAGTCCTTTCAAGTCAGAGACAACTCAATTGCATAGGAAACAACGAAATTGAGAGGTGGAAGGGTCATGTGAACCGTAGCAGTTGTAGGACATGCACGCTGCACGCTCCACCGCAAAAGAGGGCAGCTGTGGCTCCTCTAGAATGCCAAATGTTTTCATACGATACTAACGATAATATATTTTATTCTCTGATTCTTGCTCAACGGATATCTTTTGGGGAGACAGCGCAGTCTATGGCCACCAATGCTGAAATTAGGTAATCCTCAGACTGTATTCCATTTATTTAAAAAATTAAATTCCCTTCTGTTGTGGTTCATATCTGGCCCGAGGGTGGCCACGCCGGAAGAGCCGGAGAAGCCGCCGAAGTACGAAGAAAAAGGATGAAAGCCATCTTCTGCGCGATGTACCTGCATAAAGCATAATCGGTATTTTCAGTGAGGATCATCTGATGATCAAGTTAGAGGAAAGTCTATTTGGTCCAGCCAAAAGTTCCTTAGGTGTTATCTATTGGAGTTCTTTATAGTCCCGGTAGGAGCGCTTAGATGGCGGAGGTATAGCCCGTTCCATCATAAGTGGGAGTGGCATGCAGCCAGAGCTTACTTGTGGCGCGCAGTGGAGTCCATTCTTGAGAACAGTAAGGCGTTGACAACCGTAGCAAGATATAGCCTATTCCCATCATGAGAGGGAGTGGCATGCAACCAGAGCTTGCTTGTGGTGCGCGGTGGAGTCCATTCTTGGAAACGGTAAGGCGTTGACAGCCGTGGCAGGGCATGGCCGGAGTAACGTAGCGTGGTGGCGTCGCAATGTACGGCCATGCACATGGGTGGGGCCGCTGGTGAGGCCAAGCTCGTCGAGATGTCGCATCAGGCATTTGGTGAAGTCGGCTAGGCAGGTGCTAAGACCAACCTAGCATCCCGAATTTCGAGGTATGCTCGACGGAGCGCTCTGAGCTCAATCGGGACGAGTTGGTGAATACAGAAAGAGCCACGAACTTAATCGGGCGAGTCGGCGAATGCAGGAGGCGTCCCGAACTTGGTCGGGCAAGTCGGCGAAAAGAGGAGGCACCCCGAACTTAGTCGGGAGATTGAAGGAGCTTTCGGTGGAGTTCAAGGTCGGGCTGATTCTGGGCCAGACTGAGGAAACGTCTAATCGGTGTTGGTGTTTATTGGGCCGAAATTGAATGGCCCTTTTGTTGTGGGCGTGACAATATATTTCGCCCCCCGTCACCTCCAATTATGAGTGGGATTATAATTTTTTTTAATTAAATGGAATACAGTCTGAGGATTATCTAATTCCAGCATCAAAAATGGACAAATACGTTCAACGCTTTTACTGAATATATTAATTAATAAGGATATTCTTGCATAAATATATTTTCTTTTTAATGAATACTTAATTTTTGTAATTGCTCCTCTACATGTTGTTTAAGATGAAAATTGAGGTGGTAGGTATTATGGAATGTAGATTTTAGTGACGGCAAAGCAAAGGAATGGGAAGCTGTGTGGTCTCTTAGCCATATGAGAGTGCTCGGCAAGTCTAGTGCATGAAAGAGAACACATTGATGATTGTATAATCATACAAGAGAAGAAATTAATAATTGCGATCTCTAGTTAAGCTCTCATTCTAGCTAGCACACTCCTGTTTCTCTCCATTAGCAAGTGCTAAAGTAATTCGGACGCATTTTTATTATAAAAAGAGGCGTTGATGAAAAAGGAGAAAACTAAAGAACCAGCTAATTGTGCATTTGCACTGCAACAAAGTGGATTAATGGGAAATTTGTTGAGCTTCATTTGTTAATATAGAATTGCCGTTCTTCAATCAAACGTGTATATGCTAAAGGGAACATCGTGAGAGCTATAAGGATCAACCTTACATGGGGACTTGAGGAATATTTCTATCCTACCTTGTATAATTTCTCAAGGTGTAACATCTTCAGATGGACGTAGTTTTGCGTTACCCCCTAACGTCACGGTTCCTTGAGCACGTTCACTTAAGACTCTAAACAAGAGGACAACCTTACAGAATTGTGGGAAGCATAGAATAGAAGACCTGGTAACATAAGCTCGTCGCAGAAAATAACTAGCAAACAAATACCAAATTCCAAGAGAAAAAAAAGGGTGCTCTCTTCCGTGTTCTTATCCTCCCCCACTGAAAATTGAGGAACCCAGAAGCACTCTTGATGATGAAATTCTAATGAACCACAAACATACTTACAACATCAAAATTTCGCATAACATCCTTGCCGCCAATATATACATACATATAAAGGAAAGCACACGTCCAAGAAGCCGGGGAACCTTTTTCTCAGAGTAAAAAACAAGGAAAAGAATGGACCCCTTGAAAAGTTTATAGCTTAGCTGAGGGAGCAAGGTGGGAAATAATCGTGGAGGAAACCATCATCAAAGTTCTGAGAGTAGCTCTTGGGATCGTACCCAAATCTCATCCCATTCCTCCTTGAAGATCTCATCGCATGCCTCCAACGGGACCTGAGCTTCCACACCATTTGCCTCACAGATGCCGACCTCCTCCACCACTCCGCCGACGCCGCACTTCCCTGGGCCTTCTCAGGAGCGATCCCATCTCCTCCTCTCCCAAATCTCTTTACCCAATTCATGGCATGAATCTTCTTGCTTCCAAGGCTCAAAATTATCATAGTGGATTCTTCGCCTTGCTCCTTCAATGCCATGCCACCGTCTAGCTAGAAGCTTTGCTTATATAGCTACTCTAAGGCAGCCACGGATGACATAAATACAACTCTCTTTAGATTCTTTACCGGCCGGCTGACAATGATGAACGTGTCATTCCCTCTATCGCTAAAGGAGACTTGACACAAAGGACCCTTTTCTAGTCAGAGCATCATCAAAAGTTGGGTGACATGATGCGGTGGAATTCTTTTTA
This sequence comes from Phoenix dactylifera, assembly GCF_009389715.1. Lineage (NCBI taxonomy): Eukaryota > Viridiplantae > Streptophyta > Magnoliopsida > Arecales > Arecaceae > Phoenix > Phoenix dactylifera. Next base: position 10,450,908 of record NC_052408.1, on the reverse strand, counting down.
CTTTAATAAAAGGAGTCACAAAGCAAATGGATTACGTTTTGGAAAGAATGGCCGATGAAGTTTGATGGGTTTGTATCTTTTTCAGAGCATCCTCGTGGGCCAAGACCATTGCTTTCGGCGGCCATCTTAGTGCCTTGTGAGCTAATGCTTCCATCATTCATTCCCTTAATCTGCAGCCCCTCACCACCATCTAAGGACGCGCAGCATTAGTTGTGGCTGAAGAGGCGCTAGAACCTTACTACATACGAGAAAGGTCAGTTAGGATCATGGGTGCACAGAAGCTGTTAGGTTTGAATTCCAGCCATCGATTTTCATGTTGACTAATGACTTATAATAACGTAAATTATACCATCATTCATTGAATCAGCTTGGAAAGCAACAACCGGTGCTGACATATTAATCTTCTCCTTCTTCTTCTTTCTTTTTTGATGAAGCTGAACTCTAGTCACATGCCAAATATCCATGCACTGTTACGTAGAAAATGCTGACTTGCTGCTCATCTTTATGACGTGGAGCTAGCTTTGCCTGTCTTTACTAAGGCTCATGACCATAACGGAGACCAATTCGCACTTGGATTCTCCTAAATAAAAAACTAAAAAACACTTGGAACTTTTGGATTTATTCTGCTTGTGCTTGTCTGAGCTCAACCCATATGAAATGCAGCCATAGACCACATATTGAAGCCGTGTCTGTTACTTGACAACCAGGACCCAGAGAGACTATCGGCACTAGTCCGAAACTTTGCTGGGAAGCAGGTACAAGGAAAGATGCCAAAATAAAATAAAATAAAAGAATGAAAGTGTTGCATGAAGATGCTAGATTGCTGGTAAGAGGAATGTTGGAAATGGTCACCATAACTGGTCCAACAGGATATGCCACAATCTAACTCCGATTTGGCCGTGCCGCAACCAACAAAAGATTAACGAGCTTGTCCCTGACCTTCATATGACATAATAAACCATATGGTTCTTGACTTATCTTTCCATTCATTCTTCTTCAAACTGTCCAGAAGCATGGCAATCAAGCATTCAATAATACCCAAGACAACGACTATATGAGCCATTGTCATACTGCAAGATGACCTGTTACAAACAGAATTAGGGTTGTAAGGCCCTCTGTGACTCATCAGCATAAATGCCTGATCTGAAGTGTATCTATATCACATGAAAAAATATTGCTGTTCCAAGAGCATGAAAACAGCTCAAATATATCTACCTATAAAATGAAGAAAAACTTCTATCATGTGAATAAATGGAACTTCCAAGCGCCATGCAACTGTTATAGATCTTGCAGTTAATGTCTGCATGCCAGTTGCAAAATTTAATGTGATTCTGATTCAACTCCAACTGCTCAATCAGTAAATACCAGCGTCCCAAGAGACGAGCCAGGATGGTAATAATTAGAGAGACATGTAAAAGGCGAGACAAGAAATAAAAGAAAGCAAAGCAGGATACTGGTGAAAAATTACAGGCTTTTCTTACTCAATTTAATAGTTAAAGTTGCCCCAGTCAGGTGATCACATAAAGATAATCAAAATCTCATCCTCCTCCAAGACATTTCAGATCATTTTTAGGTTCAGCTATCGAAGAGAACTAAAAGTTGAGAAGGGTCCATGAAAGGATTGAGCAAATTTTACAGCTGTCAACTTGACATCAGCCCTTTTAAATTGGTGCAAGTTCCCAGCCAAGACAAATTTAGGCAAGGGAAGGGCTCGTCAAAAAACCTCTATGGTCAATCGATGGATAGGGAGATCCACCTTATTTGCTGCAGTTTAAGCCCATGCAACGAAGGAGCAACAGTCTGAAATTACCCGGACTTTCAAAGAGTCTAGAGGAAGGTCAAGGTGATAATCTTCAACATCTATAACTGCAAAAATGTAAGTGCAGACAAAAGTACACTGCTAAACTCCTAATATTATAGCCATAAATAAAAAGAGATCTGATGGTTATAGACATCAGCCCCCTAAAACTGGTGTGAGTTCAAAGCCAAGACAAATTGAGGCAAGGAAAGGGCTTGTCATGAAAATTCTATGGTCAGTCGATGGATACGGAGATCCTTCAAATTATTCGCAGTTTAACCCCATGCAACCAAGCAGCAGCCATCTAAAATACCCCGGACTTTCAAAGAGTCTAGAGGAAGGTCGAGGTGATAATTTTCGATATCTATAACTACAACTCGTGCAGACAAAAGTACACTGCTAAACTTCTAATATCATCGCCATCCAAATAAAAAGAGATCTGATGGTTATACATAAGAATGTTAAACCATGGCAAAGAAAATTATGGCATAATTTCTTTGTCAATAGCCTAACTCTTGATGAGTTAAAAGAACAAGAAGATGAGAGCACTGTGAAGGGACAACCATCAAGAAAGGGGAGAGATGGAAGACAAAAAGGAGAATAACCAACATAGGTCAAGGGATAACTGTGCAAGAAACTTAAAAGTTATGGTAACATATTCATAGAAGTGCAAAAACCTTCTCAATAGTGCAATTAATGGTTTATATTGTGAACTAGAAATTTAAGTTTTAACTATAATGGGATTTGCATGTGCATGTCTCTACTTTGTGAACAAAGTGAAGCAAGCACTAGATGTGATGGACGCAATGTAAGGGTGCATTTCCTTCTAGGCAGGAAATATCCATAACACACTGATCAGCTTAGAAAGGTGTCGACACTAAGGAAATCTTAAAGTTTCCGTTAAAAACAAAGTTGGAACCAGTTTGAATTAGCCTAACCCATTTGGCTTGCTTTTGGAGGGCCAAAAGCCCTTTTGGGTGGCTTTGAGGTGTTTACTAGAAGTTTTGTAACAGCTTTCTACTTCCTCCAAAACTGAAAAAAAGAAAAATTGTATGGAGAAAAGCTCTAATCCGAAGCTTCCAAGCAAAAGACTACTTGAGACGCATTATGAAACTACTTACATTTAATAAAAATTCCACAAAAATGGAAAGACCCATGATAATATAATAACACGATAGCATAGTAATATGATGATATAATAATATGATTATAATAATACAATATTATTATTATTATATTATGTTATAATATAAAATAATAAGTGTTAAAAATATTATAATATTAGTAATGTACTGATATTATTATACTACAATATATTATAATAATTTATTGTATTATATTTCATTGTACAGCTATATATTACTATATTATATTATTTACTGTAATAATATATTATAAATATAATATTATAATTTATGGACATTTTAAAAATATTATATTTTTATATTATTTAGATTAAAATATCAAATAAATATTTTATAAATTAAGAATACTTTATAATAGTAGTTTTTGATACTAAGAATAATTAGATAATTGAAAGCATTATGCGATGTCCTTTATTTTCATTTCTTGATACTAAAAGTACTTTCCCATTTTAATTACCAATCAAATGTTAAAGTTTCACAGCATTTCAAAAATATAGTTACATAGAGCCTTAATCATCTCAAATCAAATTGTAGTAGCTCTTAACTAGACTGAAGTGGATAATTAATAGACAATAATTAATAATCCATACAGTTAAATAGCTATTCAAGAATTACATATTTGGCATGATATCAAGGTAATGGAACTCGAGAAAGAAAAAGGCAAAACCTTACATGACCAGTCTTAAACCACGGATTAGGATCAAGCACTAAAATCATCAGACAACAGATGAGAACTTTGAATATGAACAACGTAGAGACATCGAATCCTTTCAGCAACTTCACCTGTAACATAGCAGAAGATGTATTATACATACATTCTGGGTAGAAATAACACTGTATATACATGCAGGTGTGGTTTGAAAAGTTAGGTATGATTTCGACAAGCTCAGCACGCATTTGATCGAATACTATCTGGACTACAAATAACTAACTATGGAGTTACCAGAGGAATGGAATCTAACTAAGCTAAATTGCATTTGTCATGTTAGTACAAGTTTATGGTTATACAAGGACTGTATTTCTAAGAGTAGCATTTGGGTTTCTCATGTTATCACCAATCAGTAGTTTGTAACATTTTACAGGAACAAGAAATAATAGTCATTTCTTCATCAGATGTCACTATTCATGTTAAGCTCGGAATTAGTTCATGGTCAAAGAGATGGGGGGATATCTTCAGGATACATGCAAAAGATAACCAAGGATGGGGACTGCAGGGGGCTTAGAAATGAGTAAAATATGCAGAAAAAAGATATTTAACATAGTATTATAGATATTCTGGAAAGAAGAAAAGATCCTCAAAAAAACAACAAAGTCTATTAAGTAGTTGTGCAGGTTTCTTTCTTTGTTTTTAACAGGTCTCAGTTGCCTAAACAGGAAAGTAAATCTCAGACCATGCAATGCTTATTTTGTTTGTGTGCTTCTAAGCCTGTTGCACAAGTATCTTGTTGACACCAGTTGTCTGATTTTTTTTATAGTATGCCAACAATCTGAAAAACATTGGCCACCTAATATAGCTGTCCGTGACCCTAGGAATTGTCCCCCCCTCCCCCCCATCAGTCAATTCATGGACCTGTATATTGCCTCAAAACCATTGGCAGTACTGCAAAGAGATATAACATCGGGAGCAATTACTAACAATTTGTTGGATTTTATGGAGAATTTGTAAAAGCAAGTGTATACGTCTGGGGAAAATAGCCTGGAAGATTAGCAACATTCAAGCTACTTTGGCTGTGTCTTGCCATGGTCAGCTGCATATTACCTGGGAATCTGACGGTTAGCTTTAAAGATAATTTGGAACTTGTTGCTTTTGATATATCAGAAGGCCTTGCAATTGGCAGAATTACCTTTTTTTCCTTGTAGATATAAGGATGTTATGCAGACATCTATGCGCACATTTTTAATATTTTATAGTATAGCTAATTTCACCCACTCTCTTGTCAAGGACAAATGAAATCTAAAGCCGTTTCAACTTTCTAGGTATCACGATGTAAAAAATGTATCAAATTCTTATTGTTGTTGGAGACAGAGAACAAGACAGGTAGAGCTCAGGTCTTTTTAAAAGTCAAGTTATATCAAATGAGAAAATTGGTGCTCATCCGATCAGAGCCGGTTTTTCCACAAAACAAAAAGATAGCAGAGATCAGAAACCGCAATCTACTATACTAGAAGCTTGACATAATGATTGAGTAGAATTAAGCGTCCGGTAAAGCAGATAATGTTACAGATTAATAATAGTAAAAATGTTGAGAATGGATTTGGCAAACTCGCAGAAAATCCAATCACTATCAGATTATTGTCAGAGATTCAGGTGTATATTTGAGGGCAACAATTAAACATTTTGTACATTGTCCAGCATATGTCATGCCTCCAACAGTCATCAAACGATGCCTAGAAATCAGTTTTTTTTAAGAAGAAAAATTTCAGTAATGATCTTTATTTTCTGAAAGTAATTTTTTATCATCTTTAAATATCCATGTTTCTGTGTGTAGTTAAACTTACAGACTCGGTGCTCCTTTCCCTTTTGATTGCAACCACAGTATCTACAGGAGACAGTAAGATTAAATGATTAGAACAGTCACAGTGTTACAAAAGTATCATGTACATTGAATAGCTCTGACATAATAAGGAGGCAAGACCTGATCTGAGAACAAGCTCCAGAAAACTGTTTTTCTATTTCATTCAAGTAAATCCTGAACAAGATTGACCTGAAAAACCACTTCGAAATTATCAAATCCCTATAATATAAGAGAATATTTTTTTCTTGAGAACATTATATAAAAGATTCTCCGAAAGTAATTTTACAATATCGAGTTATCTGTTATTAACTAAAACTAAGGTTGGCAGTATCAACGTACCATACCGCACCGATGCCAACCAATACTTGGTACAAGAGCATACCGAGTGTCGGTACATCGAACCAACCCTCTACCGGGCGTATCGACATTGTACCAACATGATACTGGTAAGGGTCTAATACCGAGATAACAAATCTTGACCAAAATACTAAAAATTTCCAGCTAAAATAGTTTTAGTGCCCCTGCAGCCTACACAGTTTGAAGGACTACCTAAAGATTGTTCCAGAAATTTACAACCTGGATATGAATCAGGTCAGGTTGCCCATAATCGCCGGTTGCAGTACTCTTTCAATATATGTAAGGAGAAACTAAAATCATATGGTACTTTCTCTTCCTGTTTATTACTCAAAATATTCTTTCCGCCAACTAGGAACAAGGGCATTCTGTAAAATTCTAAAATATAGTACAATATTTCCTTGCCTGTTAGCTTCTGTTTTTTTCAGAAAATGCCTATTCCAACGACCACCAATCTTATCCCCACAATACAGGTTAACATGAACCATGCAATCGACAATTGAGTCTAGAGCAATAAAATGGTAGAGTAGGTAGTTTAGTTGTAAGCAATAGGTATCTTTGTGAATTTTAGAGTGGATTTGGGCTGCCCTTATAAATGAGTCATTTACCATGCTGTTGCTAGTAGACATGGAGTAACAGATTCATAAATAATACAACAAAATCATGAAATCAACATTTGACATTTTTTTTTGAAGAATAGCTGTTGTCAAACAAGAATAAAATTACCAGGAAGGAATTGCTGCAGCTGCAAGGACTGGAGGCAGTAGCCATAGTTTATGAGGTTGACTGCTTAATAATGGTGCCACATACTCAAGAATATCTCTTTCCTGTTCCACATCAAAAATTGAGGTGAGATGATGATTAAAAAATTAAAAAGGGGATTGTGAACAACAGCAAGAGGAAAAGGTAAAAGACTAAAATGTAGGCACAAATTTACATCAGATTATTTATGAAGCAAGTTAAACATCAAGACCTCCTATCTACATAATACTGGTTCATGGAAAATTTTTTCCATATGTTGTGATATACAAGAAGAGAAAACCTTATGATTTTTATTTAAAAGGATAATTAATTATATTATACCATATGAGAAACTTTATATTAGAGATTAGATATCTTGGCCCTCAGATAGCATTTCTTATCCCATAAAAGTGTGCAGCCTTAGAGATGAAAAAGGAATGATGACTCCACCATAATACATCTTTCAACCATTTGTTCCAGTAGCTTTTTCACAACATTTGTTCCAATAGCTTTTGCCCTAGCAGCCTAGCCAAGGTTCAGATAGGTATTGTGCATCCTACCAGCCTTGACAGAGACACGGAACCAAGGTCCACCGTACCGGGTCCGGTAGGCGTACCGGTTGCCTACCGGACCGGTACGGGCCGGTTCGTACCGTGCTCCGGGCGGTACGAACCGGGAAGCTCTTCCCCGTCGGAACCGGGGAAGAAGAAGAGAACCAGAGAGAGCGCGGGGAAGAGAGGGAGAGAGCCCACCTTCGGCCGCCATCGGAGAGCCGCGGAGGGGCGTCGGAGGCCGGTGGGGGCGGCGGAGCCCGCGGGGGCGCTGCGGAGCGAAACAGGGGACGCGGCCGCGTTTTTTAATTTGGGAATTTTAAGTGAAGTCGGCACATCGGTTGCCGACTTCACTTAAAATCCCCAAATTAAAAAACGCAGCCGCGTCCCCTGTTTCTTTCGAAACAGTGACGCGGCCGCGGCCGCGGCCTCCGCAGCACCCCCGCGGGCTCCCCCGTCCCCCGCCAAGCACCGCCGCCCCCCACCGGCCTCCGACGCCCCTCCGCGGCTCTCCGATGGCGGCCGAAGGTGGGCTCCCTCCCTCTCTTCCCCGCGCTCCTTCTTTTTCTCCTCGTCTTCTTCGTCTCCGGCAAGGAACCGGCCTGTACCGGTTTCCACGGCTCCGCCGTACCGGTAGCTGGCCGGACCGGTTTATACCGGCCCGTACCGGCCGGTACGGGCCGGTTCGGCATACGCTGCACGGAACCATACAGTTAGTGGACAGTACATCAACTAGTAGACCATAAACCATGAATTGGATCTAAGCTTACCGAATTTAAAATAAATTACGGAAAGAAGAGAATTAAGAAATTTGAGGTTACAAAATCGGAATATCAATGTTTGGGAACATATAAAAACTTTAATGTTTCAGATGTTTTCTAACTATATCTAGAGCAACAGACTCTAAAGCAAAATTACTAATAGTTAAGAAAACAGAAAACCCTAGGAAAAATAAGAAAAGTTAATGGGCAAAAGCTGCAGGGCAACAATGAGATTATCATATCAATATTGAGCAAAGTATTGAAATGACCCACTGAGCTTTTCAAAATGTTTAGGACTAACATTCAACAAATTGTGCAACCAAACCTTTTTTCCCAACTTCAGAAGCAAAAATCATGCTAAACCAATATTCCAGTTGACAATGCCTCTATATCAAAGCATGAATCTGCATAAACCAAGCTGGCAAGTGTATACACCTTCAAGGATGATGAATCGAGATCGGTTTATTGATTCACAAATCTTAGTTGACAAATTGTCCCAGAAACCCATTAGATCTAAACTTAAGCTCTAGCAATTGGTCGAGATAAACTGCTATAAAAAAAACGATTTTCCTAAGGTTTTCAACAACTATAGCTGCTCAGCAACTTTATAGCAACTAAATAACAAGTAAACAAATTTAGAACAATCATGCAGTAAAATAGCTGAATATGAAAGGACAGATGAATTGACTAGTATAATGATTTTCAGCAAATTGCTAGCATTCAACCAGCTTCCAAAAGAACTTCATATTCAGAAGCAATCACAAAAACTGCTTCATTTTCCTCTTGGAACTTCAACTCAGCCTGAAGTAGTGATCTAATTCAATTAAGTATTTGCTTCAGTACCTTGGAGTTCATAGCTTCCTTTTTAGAATGTGCACAGAGAGAATTTCCTTGAAGCAAGTATTGAAGATCAGAGTATTGCTTAGATATGGGAAGGAAATTATAAGTCTGTGAAATGAAGCATTCAATCAGAGAATTCCATCTGCTTGAGATAAAGCCTAACAATGATATTTCCTGTTGTACCATGAACATGAATAAGTCAGAACCTTGAAATTTATGATAACAATGACCAATTATCTAATTTAAGTGTATGTAATTGCAAATCAAAATGCGTCATTAGGAGTCAGCTCAGCAGGTTCAATATGAAAATCTTAATTTATGTCCCAGGGGTTAACTTCTTTTTTTTTTAATCGCTTCAGGACAACATATTGTTTCATCAATATAAATCATTTACATTATCGGCAATGTTTCATATCTTTCTTTATAAACAACTATACTGGAAGTATTTTAATCTATTGTAAGCCAAAAATGGAACAAAAAACTATAATCATGCATGGATAATGAAACCAGGAAAATCACAAAAAATCTGATACTAGTAAGAATTACCATAATTTCAAGAAGATTGTCATAATTAACATCCAATGAAACTTTAAGTGGCTCAAAGACCCGAATCCATTGAACCTTAGAGGCACTGAAAATCAAGTTGGCACCAGAGAGCATTGTAATAGTTCTTTTGTCCAGTAGATATGACAGACACCTTGATCTCCACTGGTCCCACAAAGAAAACTCACTCAACATTTCTGCGCTCCTTATTCAAAGAACCAAAAATACGTATTAGTTCTGCACACTTGAAAATGATATCAATTTTATTTTGAATCAAGTAAACAAACAGAACAATGTAAAATATTTGACAGATGGAAAAGACTTACCTCCCACTCCACTTACCGCTCAGCACCCTGGTCCTATGTGGAAGCAGTGATTGGCTGAACAGTACTCCGGGCCCCAACTGAAACCCATGTACCCAACATGTCCTGCACCAATCCCTGATTACCACAGAGGACCAAGGAGCTAAGCGGGGAGCAGAGTGGGAAGGGATAGCAGTAATCTAAATAGATAAAGCAGAAGGTAGTAAGAATATATATATATATATATATATATATATATATATATATATATATATATATATATATATATATATATATATATATATATAATTTGAATCCAGTTACTGCATCACTACATCCTAATGGAACTTCATGTTCTCTTTTTTCTTCCTTAGTTTTATTACAATAAAAAAATAGCACCATGTGCGATAGACAATAGAAGTCACAGTAAAGCTACAACAAGATAATTATAAACAATAAATCATGTATATATATATATATATATATTTTTTGAAAAAGAACTGTGAATACAAATAAGTAACATTGAGACAAGACCACTCCCATCAGAACCAAACTTCATTGCATCCCCCTATAGTACTGCCTAGCATGTTAAAACAGCCTAAAAGTTCTACCTATGATCATGTAAGTGCGAAAAAAAGGTTCCTGAAGATGTCCAATGAAAAAATCATATACATCACATAAATGTATTTAAAAATACAAATTATTTCCATCTTTGAGAAATTTATCCAGTAGTACCCAACATCATCCCCAAAGGAAAAACAGCATGTTGTACCCCAAAAGAAGAAGAAGAAGAAAAACAGCATAATAAAAGCAAATTAACAAAAGCAAACACATACATAATAATGGATTAAGGTGTGAGATATTGCAGTTCATTCAGTAACGTAAAATGTTATACATACCAAAATGTACCTTCACTATAACATCACAATGAACGCATGGATTGACATGCATTGGCCAAAATCTTTAAACATTACACCAGTGTAAGTAGTAAAACAGGTAAACAAAGATAGCATTTAAGCAACCAAATCTATCCAAGTGTTCTTATATCATCCTAGATTCCTGGTAGGTCTAAAACAAAGTCACTTTTTTTTCCACAAAATTAACTTAGTCATTTTTCTGCAATACGAAGTGGATAGAGTCGGTTTTCGATGAAATGCATCAAATCCAACATAACTCTAACATTGGAGTCTTTATTCAAAAAAAAAAAAAAAACTCTAAGATTGGAGTCCCAGGTATAAACTGGTGCAGTTGGTAAAATTGCTAGGAGTTGTTACCAGTGACGTGAGTTGGCGTCCCGCCTAAACCAGTTCAAATTTTATTACCTCAATAATTTGGATGGGGAGAAGAAACCCCATCCTGTTCTCTATCTCTCTCTCTCTCTCTCTCTCTGAAAAAAAAGATTGGAGTCCATAACATTTGGTAGCATGCATGCTTTGCCTTCAGATATATGACAAATCATGTCAGGTCATAAATGAAAAGATTTTTGTGATATGAAAACTTCTACCATACATGTTTTAAGGATGAAAAGATTTTTGTGATATGAAATCTTCTACTATACATGTTTTAAGGAACTATACAATAGATCAGACGCAGCAAACCATAAGACGATCTCCAAATGGTATCACATGGAATCAAGCAACTAAGAAACAAAACTAGGTGAAAAAATGTAGAACTTAAGATGCCCATAGCATCTAAATAACCAACTCCCTTACTTCAAAGAAATATCATTGGACAGTGGCTCTTCCAGTGCTTTATTTTCAGATCTAACTATGTTGTCCCTTGTGACAATCTTTAAAAAAGTATCTAGGCCTCTCTCAGCTGAAGATACACGTGAAATTGAAGCTTGCCTCTTTAAGAGTTCTTGGATGAGAAAGTATGAATGATCAGTAAAATTGCATTCCTCTGATTCAATGTAGCATTTTCTTGGAGATCCAGCATTGCAAACATTATCAGAAATCTTCAAACCCGTTGCTGGTAATGAAGCGAAAGATTTCTTGAACATGTCCTGTCGTACTGAAATCAAATTATGTGATTCCAAATGCAACATCAACCTGTCCATATACATATTTGGCCCATCATTATCCGTGTCAGTAAGGTTGTCAATATCCAGCTCAACAATTGCCGTCAAAAGAGAAGTAATATGTGCAGCTTCTAATGGGTGAGTTTGAACTAAATGTTCTAAAATCAAGTCTCTTGCTTTTGAAAGAGTTGCAGAAGACATGTGTGCGAGGCCCTGCATTTTAAAATCAAGGAAAAAGGACTGGTTTTATATCTTCCCTAACAATTCCATCAACCAATAGACAATAATTAATAACAGACAACCAAGAACATACTTTAAATTCTTGATTTCATACTACCCATGGTAAAATGTTATAACCTGAGGGAAATTTGGACTGGAGGTCAGATGAAGCAAAGCTGCATCAAGTTCCTTAATGGAATCTTCATAATCAACAGAGTCATGTAGATGTCTAAGCACCTATATTATACAAGAGTAACTTGTTATTGCAGTTAAATTATGAAGCCAACCTTGCACGATGGCAAGTAAGGACAGAAAAAGCCAAAACAGTTCAATTTCTTGAGCAAGTCTAGATAAAGGTAATGTGATCATGACATGCAACATACAATTATAAAGAATGGAAGGATGGAGTATCAATGCTTACACTATCTCATAAGTTACCAACAACTCCAACTTAGGAGCCTCGACATCTTCTCTCTCCTTCTTTACAAAGCCAACAAACAGGAGTTGGATAAACTAACAATCAAAAGTTGCTGAAGCACGTGGGTACAACACATGTATTTCAGGAGAAGAAATGAAAAGTAAGATACTTATTGTTACCCAGCTAGTCAATTATTTAAAAACCATTCGGCATTCACAAAATACAATAACATAATGCATTTATTATTTAACAAATTCAGATCCCAGAAACATATTGATACTTCAGGTTAGATTAAATTCAATAAAACGACATTGCTTAGGGCAAGCCCAGTCTATCTTATTCAACAAAATATCACTGAGGAGTAAGCAGGCTTAAAATCATGAGAAATAAAATTCAATTTTTCATCAGAGGTAGAATGTCTATCAATCCTTCTCTCCTCTTGATGTTCACTAAATAAGCCACCATCCTTTTTGAGACAGGATAATATAAATCAACTAATAAGCGGTCATGGAAAATTGCCAAGGAAAAAACAAAAGAAGAACCAACAACCAACTTAAAGAAAACTTTCTTATGTTCCAGGGCACTATCGAATTGCTTCAAACGTTAATTTTGTGAAATCGGTACAGCTGACAAACAATATCAGCTAAACTTAAGTACATAAGAAATGAAAGAGGGTTCTCACATCTTCGAAGAAGATGCCCCATCTGACGGCTTTCTTGATGTTCTCCACGTCCCAGGAGGCAGAAAGGCCGGAAGACTGATACCCGGACGCAAGAATTAGTATATCTACGAATCCCTTGATCAGGACCAAGAGATCGTCCAAAGAAATATCCGGATGAGACCAACCCATCTCCCCAAGAATGAGAGATTCCTATTTGCAATGCCTACGCTTCTACCACAATTCACACACCAAGAAAACGATTCGAACCATCCAATCGACTCCACTCCGTCGGAAACTATGCCGCCGGAACAAATGAAGAACTCCCAACTTCTAAAATTGCAAGCCTCACCCGACCAATGGGATGTTTTCAACGAGCGCTCGCCAAATTGTATGGGAGATGCAGCTATGCAAAGATCGCGCCTTTTTGCTGCCCCTACCGGAGCGTTCTGCGGAGCGAGGTCCCAACCGAACTAGGGTTTCGAGAGGAGATTTGGCATTCTAGAGGAGGTCCTTCTCGACCTACCGCTGTATATTGCGAAGGTAGGTGTTGTGAGGGGATTAGGGTTTGTTTAGTTCGAGGGATAGCGGTCGGAGAGTGGAATTTTTTGAGAAAGGTCGAGGACTTCGATTTGGGGAGATTGGCGGTGCCCAAGGATTCGAGGCGGCGAAGGGGACGAAATAAGGAAGTTTTCATCATCTACGGATCCAGGAATCACCGAACAATGGAGGATATCCGCCCCACGTATCAAAAGCATCAAATGGAGTTAATCATGCGGAAAACTTATAGTCTTCCCTTGCTATTTTGTTCATAAATAATGCTATTGGTTCTGAAACATATGAACAAGAACACAAATGTCTTTCTTACCATTGCTGCAGGTGAAGACATGGAAGGCTAAAACAGCCTCTCATTTCTAGCATTCCAAATCAGCCATCTGTCACCTCGGTTTCGGTACTGAGCTGCGAGCTGCCTAGGTAGATCTTTACCATGCACGATGTGCCCTGTAGGCCAGTTCGATCATACTAGAGGATGACTCGACCATAATGATCGGATGGATCCAGAATGGCCCGAGCGGTATGGAGAGGACCATCTCTTGATTCGAGATATCTAGGCGATGAGCCAAAGTGGGAATGATTTTCAGGCTAAGCACGTATTCAGAAAGACCAACGAAGCCGCGAATTAGGTAGCTGCTTGCATGGCTTACCATTCTAGTGGTACCGTGCGGATCCGAGAGGGGAAGCTACTTAAGGCACTTCGTTATATTTTGTTTGCTAATTTTATTGGATGTGTCCGTACCCATGTAGCAGCACTTACCTGTCCTAAGAAAAAAAAAAAGCAAGTAACTGCTACATGTTCACAATCCTCAATATCAGCATCTTCCAGAGTAATACCACGGCTTGCTGAAACAACTTTGCAAGGGACTTTTAAATTCACCGGTTTCCACCAAAAGATTTCTACCCTTTTCCAAACTTGTAAGCCCCATGGCCATTTAAGATTAATTGAGTTACCTGGTGGAGATAATAAAGCATAAAAATCTTGCTAGGAAGTGTGATTGAGCCTGCTGGTGCCTCAATTGAGCTAATTAGACCAATTTCCAAGCGGCAAGGGGATATTAAGTATGTTGGACATCATGTCGGCCGGAATGCAGAGGCTAATTCCATGAACCTATAGGAGAACATCCATTCCCATTTGATACAAGTAGGCCATAAAGAAAGAGTAATAGTGCTGCCTTTGCCAACGTTCCATATGAATTGATGTTGTACCATCTATTTGCAAGTTTCATAAAAAGATTATTTATTTGCAATCTTCATACGAAATGTGCCAACGAGAAAATATTTACGAGTCTTGAGTGGGTTACTAATTATTTTAACGCCTATGTTTAAGTTCCAAAAAAAGATTGAGAAAACATGATTCTTTCATCTTTCTGGATGAATTATTTATTATTTGTTCGAATTTTAAAATATCTTTATAAAGTTCTATGCGAACCTTTAGCAAAAAAAAAAAAATAGCTATTACTCCACCAAAACTTTTGAAATCATTATTTTAAGCAATATGGCTATTGCTCCGCAGAGACTTTTGTTGAATTTTTAACCGAAGAAGGCCCATTATCTTTTAACTTGGTCTTCATGTCGAACCTGTCTAGAGAAAAGGTTGGTTGATATTGAACAAAAAAATAGTGATAGATAATTGACAACGACAAAGTGAATTTTAGGACAAAATCACATGCACGGAATTTGCATTGAATTCGGAGGCTGAATTGGAGGTCTCGAATAGATGGGTTCAGAGGCATATACGGAACAAGATTAAGATATATCACGATGTATTGTACTAAAGTTTGACTATGGTGAAGGATTGCATTGGATAGGCTACTATCTATACCCATTTTATTTTTATTTCGGAGTGAAGCAAAATAGATAGATTTTTTAAAAAATTAAATTTTTTTATAATTTTTTATCATAAAAATAAACATTAGTATTTTATATGACATCATATTAAATAAAATAAGGGTTGAAATCATAGTAATTTTTGTAAGTTAGATAAAATTATCCAATCAACAAATAAAATTTTCATCAATAATAAAAATACTATTTTAAAAAGTTAAATGTTTTTAAATAAAAAATATTTAATAAAAAAATAAATAAGTATTATAATATTGAATTTTTTATTTTTTTTAGATATGGAGCAACTATGGTAAAGATTAAGAAGAAAATTTGTAAAAAATTATATATCTAGATTGGATTTTATAATTATTTGTGCCCGGTTCCGATCCGTTGAGCGGGCTTTTACCATTGCCCGGCCCCTACCAGGGCTGCTGGAATGGGGATACACGGCAAGGTGAAAATTGTAATTTTGGAGCCGAACCAGAAAAACCCTAGAAAACTTTCTATAAAACCTCACACCACCTCCTTCAGCATGCGGCGTCGCAGATCCTGTTCCCTCCAAGATGTCGAAGCGAGGTAAGGCCTCTCTCCCGACCTTCCACCCGGCTAAGTTTTTTATCTCCTTTTCTTCCATCTTTTGCGATCTGTTCAGGGTTTCACGATCCGATTCTTTTAGCCACATGAATCGGCGATCAGATCTTGTTTGTCTGGTCAAAGATGACTACAGAACAAGTCTGATATTTGCGGGACAAATGTGTCCAATTTGGGGCTATTGTAAGGCTCGATCCTTCGTCGAATCAATCTATTCTATGTTTTTTTCGCTCAAATTTTGATCTGTTGCATTCCACCTTTCTCGTGAAAAGTTTTTGTTTGGCTTGATTTTTTAGATATTATCTTATCCAGTTGAAAGTCCTAGAATCGTTTCTTATTAGAAAGATTAATTTTTTCAGATTTTACTATGTTATTTGGATCCTCATGGGAGGTTAGTTACCGTCAAGACTGTTAGGTTTCTATTGGTTTATGATTTGTTGGATGGATATTAGCATTCTACGCAGTGAAAGCTGTAATCTTGTATTTTCTAATTCCGTTTTCAAGTTTCTATTAAGCCAAAAGGATTTATTTTTGAATATATCCGTTTTATATTCATGAATTGCAATTGTTTATTTTTGGTGTATGTTTTATGTTAGAATTCAGTTATTGTTGTATTTCTCCGATTTATCTTTGCTGTTGCAATTCATAGGACGAGGAGGTTCTGCCGGAAATAAATTCCGGATGTCACTGGGTCTCCCAGTGGCAGCGACGGTCAACTGTGCAGACAACACAGGCGCGAAGAACCTCTATATAATCTCTGTTAAGGGAATTAAGGGCCGCCTCAACCGTCTTCCCTCTGCTTGTGTTGGGGACATGGTGATGGCCACTGTCAAGAAAGGGAAGCCTGATCTCAGAAAAAAGGTCATGCCTGCTGTCATTGTGAGGCAGCGGAAGCCATGGCGCAGAAAGGATGGCGTCTATATGTACTTTGAAGGTATCTCTTTCATTGTCAACTCTGCTTGTATCAACTCTGATTGTATTCTTTTGATGATGATACTCTAATAATTGTATCTAGTAATGCTTTTTCCCCCCTCACTGCATCTGTTATCATTAGCACCCCATGGATCTGATAGTCGATACTGTAGTTTTGGTGGCATGCAATTTTCTTGTTAAGAAAACTCATCTAGTTCACTAAAAGTTGCTTTGATTGTGTCAATATTACCAGAAATTAGTGGTGAGCAATGCTATCGCACAACTGCTATTGGAACTCTTTCAGTTGTTTTGATAGACATGACTGTCTGTTATTTATTTCAAGTATGCTACCACCTATGTGTTTGTATTCGGCACAATACAATTTTATATTGGCCTTGTGTTATTTAACAGAAATCGTGAATGCTTGTAGCTGATACTATCAAATCATTTATTGTTTTGGTGTTTGAGAATGTGAATGTTTCCCGCATATTGTTGAATCATTTGTTATTTCCATCAAAGCATTAGAGAGTTTTTTTCCTTTTTTGTACTACATCCTTTTGCTTTCTGCTATTACAAGAGAGTTTTGATCAATGTAATGGTGACGGAGAGATTTTTCTGGGTGAAAATCTCCTCAACTTGGTGGGAGCAAACCAATCATGTTTGTATATTCCTAAGTAAACGTCACATAGAAAGTCCTTGGGTGTTGATGGTTCTTCTTGAAAGTTCAATCCTTCCAGGAAAGCTCCTCCACCTGAAGGCGGTCTCATATTCCAACTCCTGTAGGAGCAGCATTGCTGCCATGACCTTTTGGGATTGGCCATGAGACAGACATACACATTTTTCTTTCGGCCTTTTTATTTAAACTTAGCATCAGGGTAAAACTGTGTTGTTTCAAACCCAACTGTCTCTTTCCACAATGAATGTGTAATGTCAAGTTTGACGAAGGGGATTTCTCTGGGTGGAAGTCTCCTTAACTTGCTGGAGCAAACCAATCATATATTTGTATATTCCCAAGTAAACGTCATACAGAAAGTCCGCGGGTGTTGATGGTTCTTCGTGAAAGTTCAAATCCTTCCAAGAAGATCTTCCACCTGAAGGTAGTCTCATATTCCATCGCCTGGAGTAGCAGCGTTGTTGCAATTACCTTTTGGGACTGGCCATGAGACAAACATACACTTTTTTTCTTTTGGTTTTTTTATTTAAACTAATCATCAGTGTAGATGTATCTTGTACTTTACCTGGTGGCCTCTTTCCACGAGGAATGGGTAATGTCAAGTGCGATGAAAGTGATTCTTCTAGGTGAAGATCTCCTAAACTTGAAGGAGCAAACCGATCATGTTTGAATATTTCTTAGTAAATACTAGACAGGAAGTCCTTGGGTGTTGATGGTTCCTCTTGGAAGTTTCGATCCTTCCAGGAAGTTCTTCCGCTTGAAGGCACTTTCATATTCATTGCCTGGAGGAGCATTGTTTGCTGCCATTACCTTTGGGGACTGGCCATGTAACACACATGCACCTTTTTCTTTTGGTTTTTTAATTAAAGAAAAATATGAGACAGTTTTTTAATCAAGACGCCTTTTCCCCCTATCCTTTTTACTTGCCTCATGCTATGGAGAATGTTTAATGTCACAGGTAACTGATGATTTTTTTTGGTTAATAGTCTGCTTAACTTGTTGGAGCAAACCAATAATGTCTGTGTATCCTATGTAGCTTTATATACAAGGTTGTTGGGCATTGATGGTTCTTCCTGTCTGGCAATAGTCTCATTCCTCTCCTGGAATTGCCTTTCTGGACTTGCCATGAAAATCCCATACTTTTTCTGTCCTTCGATCATAGAAAAATTATTTGCAAATTACATAGTTCTTTTCTATCTTGCTGTGCATGTAAGATTATTAATGGCAGTGGGTGTAGATAGCTTTGTTGCGTCAGGCTAAGTATGTTATGGTCATACAACTAGGAATGATTGTTCAGGTTAATGGGCACTCAAACATCTTTGATGCATGGTGTTCCATTGGTGTTTACAGTGTTTGGTTGCCTGTTCTCCGTAGTGCCACAAATGCTTGTGATTATCATTAATATTTCAGGAATCGGAAGTGCATATTGCATTTCTTTGCTTTTCCATTGTGTTAGTGGATAAATCTGATGTAGTTTATTTTAAACTTTTCGTTTCCCTTTGATGATCGTTCTCTAGTCTCTATACTCCATCTGCAGTCTGTTTTTGTTATTGTGCATTTGTTATCTAACATGAACCCAACCCTACACAGCATTTCACTTCAGTGATCTTTTTCAATTATCAGCAAAATCTCCTTTAAGAGTCACTTTCTCTCTATCAAAAAAAAACAGGAACTTGTATAGCAATATGAGTAGCGTCACTGGTATTTTATTTTTTTTTCCCACGCACTATGTCATAACAGCATTCAAAATCTTGCCTATCGCCTGCAGTAAGAGTTTGTCTTGTAGGTGATCACATTCTGCAACTGCTTCCCATAACAATTTTGAAGTTGCTTCTCATACTGGAAGAGTGGCATCCATCGGGTCATTTCTTGATGAGAAGCACACATTTAACTTGGCCGGTATTAAACAGCATGATGCTTTTTATTGTTGCATTTTGTTATCTGTCTCCTGGTAAATGTTGAATTAAAGAAGCATGCATATGCTGGCTGTTTTACTTGACTGGTACCGAGCACTTTGAAGATTTCATGCTTGTATGTTGTGTCCGCTGCTGCACACATATGCCCATTAGCTAGATATTGTGATATCCATCATGATAGTTGCTTTTAGTTGCATCACTTGAGAACTAACCACATTAGATTATCAATCGTCAATCTGTCACCCATAGGAGAATTGTGGTTATGTAGTTACAGCTACTTTTAATCATATTGCTCTAATTGTGGCTATTCTTGTTTTTTAATGTTATTGGATACTGTTCAGAATGAATCTCTTGCACCATTTGTGTTAGATGCTCTTGTGCATCAAAGCAATCAAATTTCTAATATTTTGTTTGATTGCCAATCATGTAGATAACGCTGGAGTAATTGTTAATCCAAAGGGGGAAATGAAAGGTACAAAAATTCATCTAATATAATTATGTTGTTCTCTCCCTCTGTCTCTCTGTCTCTCTCTCTCTCTTTAGGATGTTGTTCTAACCACTGACCTGATTCCTGTTGATGCCACCGTACTGTGTAGACTCTGCAATATCGTTATCCTCACAATTATATTTAGCTGAAAAGTTATTATTGTTGTTGTGGATTTGCAGGTTCTGCCATCACAGGACCTATTGGGAAGGAATGTGCTGATCTGTGGCCCAGGATTGCCAGTGCAGCCAATGCTATTGTGTAGCGCTGAGGCTAGCTATATTAATTATGTAGTTCTTTGGCTTGATTGTTATGAAAAGAATTTAAGTTGGCCGTCCCGACTGCTCCTAGAGGGAATTTCTTTTACTACCGTTGCTTTGACCAAGGGACGGCTTGTCTTAACTGAGACTCTGCGTTCTGTGTTCCCATCGGAATCGCCCGTTATAGATAAGTTGGCATTACAGGATAATGGGCTTGTGATTGGGTGAATGATATGTTTGTTGATCCTCTAACAAGTAATCTCCGATTCATTCCAGGATAATGGGCTTGTGTTTGGTTGAATGATATGTTTGTTGATCCTCTAACAAGTTATCTCCGATTCTGATTACATGAATGATATGTTTTGAGTTGCTTTTAAATGGATGGAATGCAAGTGCCCTAATTTTTTATATTCTCGCAAAAGCTTGAACGGATCGTAAATCTCGAATTTTTTCCCCATTCGTTTGGCGGAATCTTTCTCTTTTTATTTAAAAAAGAAAAGAATAATAAGAATGAGACGACCGCTTCCCTTTGGGGCGGTGGAAGCCTCATCATCATGTGGACATCAGCGTGCTCTCTCTTCCTCGGAACGACGCTCCCTCTGCACCGCGGCTCTCGCGGGATTCCCGAAGGCCGCGCGCTCCCCCGCGCTAGGATGTCTTCTTCATCCTCCGCCGCCACGGATCCCCTCGCCGCCGTCGGCCGCCTCCTCTGGGGACGTTCCCTCCCGCCGGGGCCCCTCGTCTCCACCGTCCGATTCACCTGGTCCGCCGCCTGGCACCTCATGATGCGCCAGCTCGCCCCCTCCGACCCCGCTGGATCCTACTCCCGCCCCCCCGGTGCCTTTGGCTCCGTCCCCGACCGCTACCGCCGGAACCCTAGCACCGCCCGCCTCCACCTTTACGTCGCCCTCCCCTGCCCTTGGGCCCACCGCACCCTCATCGTCCGCGCCCTCAGAAACCTCGAGCCCCAAATCCCCGTGTCCGTCGCCGCCCCCGGCTTCGACGGCTCCTGGGAGTTTCCCGGCGGTGGGGGGATCGACGGCCGAGATCTGATCCCGGGGCCGGACCGGGCGAACGGGCGGCGGACGCTGAGGGAGGTCTACGGGATGAGGAGAGGGGGGTACGATGGGAGGGCGACCGTGCCGATGCTGTGGGATGTGGAGAGTAGGGAGGTGGTCTGCAACG
Source organism: Phoenix dactylifera (assembly GCF_009389715.1). NCBI lineage: Eukaryota > Viridiplantae > Streptophyta > Magnoliopsida > Arecales > Arecaceae > Phoenix > Phoenix dactylifera. The sequence goes on along the minus strand of NC_052408.1, from coordinate 10,429,639 downwards.
AGAGCTACGACATCATCGACTTCTTCAATTCCGCCGCGTTCGATGGCTCCTCCAGCTTGGACCTGTCGCCGCCGGAGCTCAAGAGAGAGATCGAAGAATGGAATCGGGTTATTTACTCCAATGTCAACAATGGAGTCTATAGGTAAATCTTCTCTCTCTCTGCGGATGGTCTGTTAATCATCTTACGCTTTATAATCTAATAATTTTCTCGAGGACGCTAGCGGACTGACGTTTTTTCTTTTTTTTTTTTCTTCGTGAATTTCTAGAATAGCAGCTCGTATCAAATTATAGGTTGCTACATATGAAATGCACGTTTCATTATGGAAATGCCTATAACTCTTTGGGAAAGAATGATGTAGCTGTCCATACAAAAAAAGAATGATGAAAAGAACTCTTGAATTTAGACGACAATAAAGTAGCAAGGGTAGACATAATTTGGTAAAACTGGTTAGATGCTTGCTGTATATATTAACACGCTGGCCATTCTGAGGGAAAGTTGATGTCAAATTGGCTGTGATCACCTAATGCTGCTCGAACTTTAAAAATCACGTGAAGGGGGTTTCACTGGTGCAGATTGATATTCAGATGTCAAGGACTGAATGCTACAAAATGAAAGTTTACCTCCGATATATGAGATTGAAAGCCACGAACTATACTTGACCTCTCTTTTGCAGATGTGGATTCGCGCAGAGCCAAGAGGCCTATGATGTTGCAGTCAATGAGTTATTCACGACACTGGATATGCTCGAATCTCATTTGTCAGCTTCTCGTTACCTTTGTGGAGATGTATTGACTTTAGCTGATGTCTGCCTTTTTACTACTTTGATACGTTTTGACCTCGTGTATAATGTTCTCTTCAAATGCACCAAGAAGAAGCTGCTTGAATACCACAATCTTCATGGTTATACACGCGACATCTATCAGATTCCAAAGGTGGCAGAAACTTGCAATTTAGAGGCTATAATGGAGGGATACTATCAGACATTATTCCCGCTAAATCCTGGTAACATTCGGCCTGTCATGCCTTCTGCTTGCGAGAATCAGTCCCTGTCTGAACCGCATGATAGAGAATCATTGTCTTCGAATGGCAAACATAGGCAGATCCATGTTTCAGAATAATTGCATGCCTTACAGTGGAAACATTTTGGTTAGGTAAGCCCACTAACTATCAATTTAAGCTGATGTTCCAATTGCCTGATTAGCAGAAGTAATGAAATTTGTTTTTGCAGCATCATTTCCTACAGCTAAGCTTCAGCTGACTGGTGGACACAAGCAAAACCATTCCAACTGATCAAACACATTTGTGTGATCTAAGCTGAAGGCAACAAGTTAATGAGAGATGAATATGGCAGTCTTTCTTCATCATTGCTTCATCAAAACCTCACTTGGATGCTCACCTTTTTGTTTATTTACAACAGGTGACTTGGCCTGTCTTTCTATATTCATTTGCTGGGCATCCAAGGCTCAGAACTTCACCGCAGAAATTATTGGACTGCTAGCACGCCCTGATAGATGCCTGGTGGTGAGAATGGAAGTGCCTGTAGGCGGACCATAGTAGTTTCGCTGAGCCAAGTAACAGTTTTATTACATTAAACTTAGTTTTGTATCAACTTATATGAGTTCCAACAGTGAAAGGGATGCTACTCTTCAAATAAATAACAGGTGCAAAAATGCAAAATAAGTATCATGAATCGAGTTCCAAGCAAGTATGCTCGTCACCAATTTACTTCAGTATGCTGTGAAAGCCGTGAAAAGTGTTCCCACAGCCAAGGTGGTTTGCAAATTCTTGCTACTAATCTAGCAGGTTTGAGTTCTTTCTAGAAATATGATCATCTATTCCCCTTGTAATATTCTTGATGACCATGTTTCACATATATGGCCGAGTAACTATAAAAACTGCAACAAAGAAAGCTGCGCACAATCAAGATTCAATTTTGAATCTCCACCCACACTGACATCCATGTTTTTTGTTTGTTTTTTAGAGATAACTGGATAGGGTCTGGAGTTCTCATTTAATCTGTTGATTTAATAAATTTTAAATCAATATAAGCCAACTATCCAAATCTCGGTGACTTTACCGACTGAACTTGGCAGCAACATTCTTGGGCACAACTTTTGTTTGAGTTACCTCCTTACCATGAACCATTTTATGGTCTGATTGGCTGCAATAAAACGAAGAGTAGACAGTTATTTTCTTCTCAGGAAAAGTAAATTAATTTTCCTTTTAATCTTCTATCTGCTTGGTTTGCTAGAGAATTCGACAATTTAATTGAGCAAAAGATCACCACCTATACTTTGAAGAAGCTATATTCTTATATTAAATAGGAAAACTTATTTTTTTGCTTGGCTTAATAGAAAACTTGCTAAGCAAAGAGCGAATATTTATCCCTTTGAAAATATTAAACTTTTTTTCTATTTTTTTGACACTTCATCTGAAAAAAAATAAAAAGTGACATTTTTTAAGCACGACTTTTTTTTTTCCGGCAAAGCAATCAGAAAGCCTTTTTTTTTTTTTTTTGAAGGTGGAATCAAGTTTTTTACCTGCTGCCATCAGCAACAGAATAGACCATTGCCCTTTCAACCCATCCTGTCCCTCCCCTTTTAAACCGGCATGCAGAGCTCGTTCCTCAAACTTTTCCTGTCCAAAGCCCGTGTGGCACGAGTACTACGTCTTGAGTAGCCCCGAGAACAAAAGTTTCTCGTGCTAAAATAAATCAACTTGGAACCTAACGTCGACTGATAGAAGTCAGGACCAAAACAGTCGTCCTATGTCTCATCGCAGAACAAGAACTGGTGCTTCTCATCTTGCAAAAAGCCTTTGTAGGACTAGGAAACTCATCAAAGATGCCATGAAAATCATTGCAGCTATTTCAGAGCAGGTAGCACACCTCCTATGTCTGCCTACCACCTCACTGTCAACCAGAACTCACCCATGGTAACCATAATCAGCGCCTGCTTCCTAAGACAAATATAATCTGCACCTGCTCTTTGGCTATTGTTGGTAGAGGAAGGATATTGGTTGATACATGAATGTGTTTTTTTTTTTTTATGAGATGATTATGATATTTGTTATTGCATAAAACATAACACACATAAATGCAGCATGCACTAATGTGTTTTTCACATCTTAATAGCCGCTGCACTGATGTTGACACGTTGGGGCAATCCCTGTATCATATGAACATTAACTCACCTATTTGGTTACCCATCCAAAATTTGGGGAAAACATATAAGTTGTTTTGAAATGGTGCCTCATAATCCATAAAAAAGCAGTCTGGTAAAGCGTCCAGAACTTTTAAATACAAACCTTGTGAACACATGCCATCTACAAGAGGTAACCAATCATTTTTGACCAGGTAACAAGTGAAAATCCTCAAGATTACCTGTGCAGCTTCATAAAGCAACTTCTAGCTGGCAGTCTTCCTCCACCTGAAATTCTCTGGAAGATCATTTCGAGACTAATGCTCTAGCTCTGGTTTCTGAGACAATACATGATAGTTTAGCACGAAGCAAGATTTGTAAAAAGTGAAATTCAAGGAGGTCATGTCCAGCCATTATGTCTTAAGAAGTCAGAGATCTTTTAGTGGTTCTAGGAAGAAAGAAACACATACTGGTGCGCTTCATGTCTCGGCACAACCTACTTCCACATCGACATTGAAATGCCTTGATTGGGTGGTCATGATCATCAAAATCAATACCGTAATCCTGCAACCAAACCATGCCAAATGAACAACTTCTAGTAAAGTGGAACACATATTGTTGAATATGGCAAAAGACAACCCTGGGACACCACTCCCACCTCATAGATTAATCTGTGCCGAAGTTAATGTGTACACTTACAGAACATAACCACGTCTTGTATTTTAATCAGTTATGATTCCAAATATCTTGTGCTTAATGGTTAAAATTCCACACAGGAGTGAATGGAGTTGCTTACAGAAACAAATTCTACAACTTTTAGACTCAAATAAGCACTTCCTTATGATGAAAAGAAAATAAGTATTTGTAATTGCTCCACATAAAGCGCCTCTCATGTAAGTCAAAAGGCTGCTTTTAGGATAATTTACAGAAACTAGTTTAGGACTTAAGCTTAAATGAAGCAACCACTTTAAAAAACAGAAACGAAAAGACGCAGAGTTTGCATCATTTAATAACCGACAAACCGGATGTCCAAATGTCTTAGGTAAACTTGAATTTAGTCTGCTCATCATAGACTCAATCCGAAGTTAAATATGATTTTGTGGGTCTTTTGGTAGTCCATAATTTAGATGAATCTCAACAAAGTTGGGATTGAGTCTCCCAAAACTAGCAGGCTGCCAACTGGTTGAGTTGTAAAGTCCGATGTTGGATACCAGTCACCCAGGTTTCATCCTGCCCTAACCCCAGTTTTGGGTGGGCTTCCTTCAGCACTATTTCTTAAATAGGAAAAAAAAAGAGAAAGAAACAAACAAAAAAGAAAGAGAGAGATACCAACAACGTTAGATCCAACCCCACTAAATCACAAAGAATTAGAATGTGCTACCACATTAATGGTTACCGCATATCAAAAAATTAAACAAGGGCCTTCCTTTAAACCAATTCCACTGAAAGTTCTAAATTAGAAGTCATTTTGAAGAAGCGGAAGCAATATTGCACATGCCACGGACACCAACTGAACATGGTAATGACTACTACTCAAAAACCTGAGCTACTGCATCAAACGCAAAATCACAAGATAATTTGCTGAACAATGGGGTCATTTTGAAATAATGCAATAGGTTCACCTTCTTATCACAATTGTCTCCAAAACACGCTTTTAGCCATCAATTCTGAAAGGGCCCTCATATTCAATTCCATTCCAAATGTTGCACATTCTGCTTTCTCTATTCTACTTGTACTAATTATGATATAAGAAAAATGCAAAAGGTTCTACATAAGAATGAATAGACACATGCTCATTGTAGATGACCATGATTGGCCAAGACTAAGCGAGTTTCAACTGATACAATCTGATAAATTCTACCCCATTGAGTCCAAATAGAGTCGGCCCAGTTAAATTTAAGTTGACTTCCTGGGTTGTATTTATCAACTTCTTCAGACCAAGTGAATAAGCAAGTCCAGAAAGTCAGCATATTACTTCCATCCACCATAGGAGGGGGCAAACACGCACAACTACTTTACCAAAAGTTAGCAGAAAATGAGAAAAAAAAAAGATCACATTATAAGATGCATTGACATGCTTGATGCGTTCATGTAATACAGATAAGATTCCGTTAAAAAACATGACAATGAAGCATGGTGTAGTTGCAAATAAACAATGAACCAAAGCTCAAAAATCCTGCACTTCATATATTAGATGGAAAACAACATTTGCCATATCACTAATATGAGCATCAGTCACAGCAAGGGCGCTTACCCATGTCAGTTCCTCTAAAGCTTCTATTTTCCTAGTTGTGAAAAAGGCAAGCTGCACATCACAATAAACAGGAAGATATGAGTCCAATATGCACAACACTTTGGTGCTACTTCAGAATATAAAAGCACACACATAAATTCTGCTTTAGTTTATGTTGCGCACATGATAATAGTGATGGTCTGGCGTCTCCACTTCAACCGGAACTTCAACCAAATTTGCATCAAAGCATCTAGAATGAAACAAAGAATTCTAGATGATTAAATTCCAAAACTTTGTAGCAGTTGCAATATAGGGTGCATAGGCCAAAACTTTACAGATGTGTGAAGAATGCGTGGAACCAATTATATCTACATGGCATAACCATGACCATACTCCAATGGTTTGCAAGAAACATGAGAAATTATAACATAATGAAAAAAACAACGGAGACAACATTGGAGAACTCTTGGCAACAGATAAAGCAGGTACATCAAAGGTCACTTTGTGTCAAATGGACTTCAAAGAATATAAAGGGAGTAGATAAAAAGTTCATTTCTCCTACCATAAGATGAACCAGTGAATATTCCCATGAGGAAAGGTTGTAGATGAGTCACTCAGACACACACACACACGGAGTCAGGAAAAGTGGTTCTAAATATTTTGATGAAATTCATGAAAAGCTTTTATAGTGAACTTGGCCATTAAGAACTTTTACCTTAATCATTGATATAGTTTTCACAGCAAAGGAAACCCTTTTGTCCCAGGTGCAAGTGCATAGATCTTTCGGAGTGTCCACATGGTATGCCAAAAGTCGGGTGACAAACATACCAAGACACTCTCAGGTCTCACCATCCAAAGCTTCAACACACTACGAACCTCATTTTCAGTAAGTTGTGGTTCAGAAAGTTCCAAGTGGTTATTTCTCTAGATTTAGTTACAAAATCTAAGCTCAACACATAACTTTCATATCTAAAGCCAACGCACACATGTAAAATTAATGCACAATCGACAACTTCAAAAACCAATTGACATCATGTTTGGATTTATACCAAAATGCATTATTTTTGAATGTGAAATTAGTGCATGATCAACAACTCCAAGGACTTGAAAAAAAATCGACATCATGCAGATCTACCTACAGGTAAATACATTATCCTAATAATACAAATTAATACAAGTGTTGCTGGTCATAAGAGCCTTTTTCTTTTAGACCATTCGAACCGCCAATGCTTCCTAGCAACCTAGAGACCAATAAGCCATAAAGCTTCAAGACAGTGAAGAAGCAAGAGTCAAATATAAAAGGCCATCCTAGTGTGCGAGGCTCTTGCCATTGCAGGAGGTCTAGAGGGTTTGATGGACGCAGCCTTACCAAACAATTTTCGTAGCAGGAGTCAAAATACACTATAATAAGACTTTTTCCATGATAACTGGTGGTGATATAGGGTCAGGATATATTGGTGTTTTAATTATAATATATATTATAATTAAAGCAACAACATATCATGATCATATATCACCACGAGATATCAAGAAAAAATTCTTTTAAAGTACATTACCTATGGTTAATAAACCGTGCAACATTCCCATAAAATGTTGCATCCAAACACAGGGCTTCTTCATCCTTCAAGACCCCTTCTGAACCCCAATCAGCATCAAGTAGCACTGGGTAGGTATGCTTCGCATTGCCCGTTGTTTGCATTGTGCGATCATATAGTTCCATGTTTGTCAAAATCTCCCCAACATATTCACACACAAAAGCACCTCTAGGTAATTCGTCAAGCGTGCGCAATCCCCACCCCTTTCCTTCGGCAGTAAAAAACACCTGGAACACAAACACACCACAACAAAAAAAATAGCTGCAATTTAGAGAAGATAGAGTAGTTTCATAGGATGTAGGCATACTAAAACATGAAAAAATTCTATGGTATCTGCAAACTCCAAAATCACTATAATATTATTCACTCACATAAGGGAGGGGACTGACCTGCAAATTGCTTGTTATGCCTCGCTGCACCACACGATTTCCACATTGCTTACTGCACCCACATTTACTCCAGCACTCCTTGACAAATTTTCTGACCAGATGACCCTTGCATGGATCAGGCATAACTTCATTCTTGGACCTTTCAATGGGACAATGTTTACAAATAAAATGGTGATGCTTTTGTGGATCACGGTTCATCGAAATACACTCATCCAGAAATTTCTTCTTAAGCAAGCCATCTGATGTATAGGCAAATTCGCCTCCAGTTTCTCGTGCACAGGCACAAGGTATTGCTGCAGCCACACAATCACCAAAACAATCTGCACAACAGTCTTCATCACCAATTCTAGCAAGCGAAACATCAACAAATGCATTCTGGTAAACAATATTCCTTGGTATGTACTGAAAAGATGATGGGTACTTCTCACTGCTGAATTCATTTACTACTGAGATTCTTACTCTTTCTTCACCTTTTGTTATGTCATTGACATCATGAAGTGGCCTAATATCACCAAGCGCAAGTTGTGGCTGCCGAACAACCACCAGGCTGTGAGGCATGATATCTGAAGCTTCTGGAACTTTGTGCCGCTCTATTTTCTTGCTTCTCCCACTTTCATTATTTTCACAAAGGTTCTGATTTGGACAAATACCATTCATGGTTGGGAACCCTGAACCCTCTGGTGTCATCATATTCGGCGAAGCACTAGAAGAGCATGGCATGCCACCAAATATGTCCTGCACACCAGATTTTTTCAATGATTCCAGTGCAGGAGTAATCTTTACAAAGTTTTCCTGTTTATCTTCAGCAGATTCAGAACCCAACTCCAAAGCACATTGACACACTTCTTTCATGACATTCATAAGAGAAAAGTCAGGTTGTAGAATCTTATAGGACTTTAGACATCTATCCTCTACCATTTTAAAAATAGCTTCTAGGCTTGGCATGTGGAAATCTTGACGATCAGGACTGCAGCTCAATGAAAGTTTCACTTCTCCTGAGGCTGAGGAAGCTATATCAATGCTGGGAGAAGATGCTTCCTGAACACTTACAAGCTCAGATGTTTTCCCATTTTCAGGTGCAGCAACTGGAAGTCGTTCTTTTCCATGACCCCTATCATCATGCTGTACTGCAGGGGCTTCAGCCACATTTGCTTGCGAAATAGGGGCATTCATCATAGAATCTTCTTGGCTAGTCTCATCTTGATCAGTTAAAAAAAGGCCAATCAAACTCAATTAGAAATGAGTCAGTGATGAAGAATAATCAATGCAATAGTAAGATGCATAGTTCTCCTATGATCCTGAATCAGCAAATATAAATAGAACTTCTGATCAGCTAAAGAAAGGTAATCCGATCTGAAACTTCATTGGTAAAAATCCCATTGAAAAGCATTTTCACTGGTTGTGACAAACCACACGAGCTGAAAAATACATATGAAACACTAACACTGCCATTGCCTTTAATATCTTGCATAGGGAGGGTGTATCAACATATTGTTAACCCCCTGCATGGACTAGCAAAAAAGCAAAATCAAGTCACAGGGCGTTTCATGTCAGCTTGTGCAGTCAGGTCAGCTAATCCGCCTGGATCATATAATTCAATAATGAAAAAAATGTCATTATGTAACCCAACCACACATTTTGGACTTATGGTAGTCGCTGAGTCCTATTTTATTCTTTAGGGAAAAAAACTTTTGAACAAGAAACAGCCCATCTCAAGAGTTGCACTTGCAAGTGCACAAACTTACAAGTATATCAGTAAAAAACAACCTCCAGATCTGCATAAATTTGAATTAATATATAAAAAAACACCAAGAAGAAAGATATACCTTCGTTTTCAGCAGGAATTGGGTTCGAAATTGGGGGAGAGGGATATATCATTGCAATAGGAGTCTCAAACCCTACAGAATCATCATCATATGGCTCATCTTTCGGCCTGATAAAAGCAATACAATGGTCAGCCGTGTCATTCTTCTGCAGAACCTCAGTGCCCGGTTCAATCTTTGGTTCTTTGAAATGGACAGCATTTCCTGGATTATCATGTGCTGGCTGTCTACCTAATCGATAGGTCTTCACAGGTGAACCGGAATCAGCTTGCACGGGACCAGCTTGATGACCTTGAGAGGACACTCTTGTTTCTCTGCAATTTATTTGAGGTGAAATTGGTCCACCTCTTTCAGACGTATAAGAAGGTTGAGATGATATGTCCTCAGTCACTTCCTGTCTTAAAGAAGGTTGAGGTGATATAGGTTGAACTGGCTTGCTTCTAAGATTACTTTGAGAAGAACAAAGCTCTGCTCTTCTCCGTTCAGGATGTATTTCTGGCGAAGCATATGCTTCTAACTTTTGTCTTTTCAGCGAACTTTCACCGGTCACATCGGAATGATATATAGGTGGTGATAGCTGGTCATCCTCTTGTCTAATCCTTAGATTCGTTCTGTAAGGCTCAGGCTCATCACTTGCCAAAACATCATTGTTCCTACCACTTAAGTCCTGATTCAATTCAACATTACTTTTTAACATTACATATCATGATAAAAACTAAGTCGACACAAAAGCAAAAGAAGGGCCATACATCGTCAATCATTTTGTTCTTCGGAGCAGCATCCTGAAAAGATAAAATCAATTTAAAAACGCCATCAAAAAAACAAGACAGAACCCACTACATCAGAGTTGAAACTCATGCAGATAATAAAATATGCACCTTAGATTCCTGAGCATCAAGTATGGCATCCGCAAGAACTCTATAATTTTCGGCTTCAATGTATTCCCAGTTGTTATCATACACCTTGAGAAGATTTTTCAGCACAGGCTTCGCTATATGCATCGGAAACCCAATGGCTTTCATTGCCTTCAATGCTGCGAGTGCTCTTTCAGGAATCGGGGCCATTTTTAAATCAGCGCTATCAGAACCTCAAACAAGAAGCCCAAATTTGGCAATGCCGCAACGTAATCCACCAACAGGAAACATATTCAAGAAGGAGATCAGAAATCATAGCTTCTACGAGATTAAACCATGCAGATGCAAGATTCGACTTCAAAGACGCGATAAATCAAGATAAAAGTAAAAATTCTTCGATCGGACCATAGAGATATGGGATAAGGGGATACAGATACAAGAAAAGAAGCAGGAACCCTAGCGGGAGACCTGAAGCATGTAATAACTTAGCGAGGAAAAGGGAATCGAGATCTGGGGACGTCTGCAATTTACCTCGAGCGATTCGAACCGGGAACAAAGAAGAGCCTGCGATTCTTGAAGCGATTTCGCTCGAGAAACCCTAGGGCGAGCTCGAAACGGTCTCCTTAACCTCGATCCCAAGGGAATCTTTTCCGCATTTGCATCCTATTCAGAGATCGATCGAGGGTTAGGGTTTAGGAGAAGAGGGCTCCAAGCCCCCCTCAACCGCGCGGCCGTGTTCTCTCTCTGCACCCTGGGGGAGAGGGAGAGTGTCGCGAACGAGGGAGGGAAAAAGAGGACGAGTTACGTGTCGCCCTTCGATTCTATTGCCTCGCGGGTTTGGTTTAAGTAGCTGCTTCGCGGCTCCAGATTCCGGAACATTCTCGAGGTTTATTAGTTATTTTCTCTACCTTTAATTGTTCCTCAAGAGCATCAGAACCGCTCCCGCAACCACGCTGACTTCCGGACGCTTGCATAAAAGATTCCCATGCGGGGACTATTTTGCTGCTAATATTGCCTCTGAAAAGCCCCAACAACAAGCATTAGAAAAAAAAAAAAAATTCTTCATTAGCTTCCAAAGATAGAATTGTCCTCAAAAGTTGGAGTTTGGAGAACCTATCAGACTGTTTCTTTTTCCACGCACGGAGAGAGAAGTGAAATTTATGTTGGAAAAACACACAAGCATATAAATTACAGAGCAACAATTACATAAGAATTTCCTTCAAGACATTCCCAACACTCATATTTTGCCACGTAAGTGCCATCTTCAATCAAAAGGATCTGTGTGCATCAACATGAATAAATGGGGTCGACGATGCTTGCTTTGGCCACCAATTAAGAGAACCCGAGTTCGACACAAATGCAACAAGCAACATTGAGGGAAGCCAATTGATAACAACTCCAAAACTGAAGCACATACTGATGATAGACTCGCTCTTAACAATGTATGCTCCAATTTACCTCTAGAATGGGTTCATCTCATTCAAGAATAGCGCACAAGCTCAGGAATAAACATATACGGCTCCAACAGCAGAACACAGTGCACATGCGTCAAAATTACTCGAAGGCACTTACTGTATGCAGATGAGCCTGTCTCTATTTACTAAATAAGATGAAAAAATTTGTACGAGACATCCAAGCAAGGGACAACAGATTAATCCCTGTATATATCAAATATATAGCAACCGCTATTTAAAAAAAGAAAAAGAAAAGAAAAGAAAAGAAAAAGAAGAATGAAGAATAGTATGCATGTATATTGAAGTATAGGTATTGTAGATTTTCTTCATTTAGTATAGTAACAGCTAAACCAAAAGATTAGATGGGCAAATATGGATAAACCTCAGCCAAGATGATGTTTACAGTTGTTGATAGAGAGCAGGTATCTGAGAGTGGATGATTGACAATGCAATGGAGAAAGACTGCAAAGCCAAAAGACTAGACTGGAAATAGACAAAGTACCGGCCATCGTTCATATCCACCATCTTCAAAACTGGTTTTCTATGTCTTGTGCCCTGAAAATTTACAAGCAGATCTTTAGTAACATTAGTACTGGTTCAGTCTGATGCAGCACATTAGTCCACATCTCGAAGACACTATTTCATTTGTTTTCATTGTGTGAAATTATAATAACTGAGAAAAGAAAGGCAAAATGTCTCCATATCACCAAACATGGACTCCCCGCTATAATTGTTTCTTAGTTCATTCTTAGAATAAAGTCCAAGGTGTAGGTGCGTTGCAAAGTTTAACGTGAAGTCTGGGGCATCATGCTGTATCGCCATTTGAGTTCAGAAGGTGAAGATATAATGTTTCTCATGACTACATACTCCACATCATCTCTTTATCCCTTTTGCCAAAGATTGTACAAATACATATAATTGTTTATTTATGCATTGGTGGAGATACCCAGTCTGCATATCTGCCATTATGAGATATTTCCACTAGAGTGCCTTTCGCATATCAACTGACTCACACTAGAACCTTAAGATGTGGCTTTCTAAAGGCATGGATTAATTTTCCCAAAAACAAGTATCAAGTAACTGTATATGTGAAAACATGAGACATGTGATGGGAAGTGAACTTGCTCAAGGTCATGAACTCTTAATTATCTCCTAAGGTCATTCAGAGGCACCCTTTGATCCATTACATTTCACATCAGATGACAGGATCCGACAGAGAGTAAAGATTTGTTGAGATTATTTCACTTCATCCACTAATGGAAATGAGACTGAACAACAACCTATATGATTGCTGTATGACTATTAGCGTATCTGCCTTTGGTCAGGGAAGTGCTACTTTTATCATTCAAAAGAAATGGTAAGTGTTTCTTCAATTTATGATATAAGCTATTATTTTCTTTAAGAGGCAATATAGCGAACGGCACATCAAATAAGTTGAGAAAATCAAAGTAGTGCCTGAAAATTTTGAGCAATTCTCTATGATATTGGGACAAAAAGTGATCAGAAGTACCAGTAAGATGCATCATCTTGAACCTACCACTACTGGTCTAATCATTACCGGGTGACCTTCCAATTATCCATTAGTTAGCAAATAGGAGGGATTAGCAGAAAAAGGGCATAGAAATATCTGAGATACAACATAACATGATTCAACATTAACTTGTTATCTCTATAAAAAAAGAATAAACATATTCAATCAATCTCAGTTAGATATTATGACAAAATCTTAGATTTCACAGATGCATGCATTAGAGCATTAGTTAGGTTCAGATTCAAGATTGTTGTGTATAACAATGAGAAAGGTGCAAGAAAAGAACAGCAGCAGAACCATTCTCTTCATCATAATAATCAATTAGAATAAGTGTGTGTAAGGTGAAAGTTAAATTGCAAACATAATCTTCGTTATTTATTAAACATCACACTCCTTTGCCTAGCAACCAGATGTTCTGGTTTCAATTCTTGGGTGATGCATCCCAAAAATCTGAACCTGGGAAGTCTGAGTTCCAGGTGGGTCATCCTCCTTTTCTCACAATAAAGATTTCCATAGCGAATCAAAATGAAATAAAGCAGACAAAGGGAGAACAGCATGTGCAGCCTTTTCTTTTAAACAATCCTCTAAGATTGCCCTGGGCTTAGCAACAGTACAAGCTAAAATGCTACAAAGCCTTTCCACATTCAACACATCAAGAATCTGACAGGATGAGAAATATTCAGTTTGCAAGAGTGAGCTGGTAAAAAAAATATGATGTTTGTGCAATCATTTTTGTCATTGAATCAATCTGTCGAGGAAGAAAGACAACCTTTATGTTGCCCAAGGTGACAATCCAAGAGGGGGGGTGAATTGGTTTCTTCTAAATTTTAGTGCTTTTAGAAACTTTCGTAATTAAGTGCGGTGGATGCTTTCTTAGGTTATTTGAGTGAGTTAAGTTAATACAAGAATAGAAGATAAAGCAAGGGAAAATGAAATCACAAACACAATGCAAACACACCAATATATAGTGGTTCGGTGCTCTCCTTAGCACCTACGTCCACTCCCCAAGCGTACCCTTGGGAATTCACTATAATCTCACGGATTACAGTTGGATTGTTTTCCGGGCTCACAATCCAAAAACCTTGTTGGTTTTACGGGCTCACCAACGAACCTATACAACTTTGGTTTTCCGGGTTCACCAAAAACCTTGTTGGTTTTGCGGGCTCACCAACGAACCTATACAACTTTGGTTTTCCGGGTTTACCAAAAACCTTTGTTGGTTTTGCGGGCTTACCAACGAACCTTTACAAAGTATTTAAAACAAATGAAAAGAAAAGATTTAAACTCCTAAATGAGCATATAAAGCAATATGAACTACAAAGAAGAGTTAGAAAGAAATTATCGCTTTGAAGTCGCTTTGCTCTTCTTTGTCAAGGAAGCTTCACTCTTCAAGGGGGGAAGGAGCTCTTGATGCCTCTTTGAATGTGCTCAATCCCTTTCTTTGATTCTTGAATGAAGCTCTTGATGAAGGAGATTAGGGCTCTTTTGTTTTCTTGTGTTTTCTTTGATATCCCACTCAAAAGTTGTTTATTCTGATGAATAGTGCCCCTTTAAATAGTTTTCAACCTTCCTTGGACAAGCCCCATTCGTCAGATTTGAAAAACTAGCCGTTACATGCCTTGGGAAGGACAAAAAGTACATCTGCAGAACTAGCCGTTACTGTTCAGCCCGTGTTTGGGTCGGCTCAACCTGTCCTTGGGTCGACCCAACTTTGCCTTGGGTCGACTCAACCATTTCTTGGGTCGACCCTCTCAGTAACCACAGAAACCTCAATTTCAGCCTTCCTTCCCATGGGTCGACCCAACCATTCTTTGGGTCGACTCAAAGTTCACTTGGGTCGACTCAACTTCTTCTTGGGTCGACCCTCTCAGTAATTCCAGAGAACCATTTTCTGTCTGTCTTTCTGTCTTGCCTTTGGGTCGACCCTCTCAGGGTTTGGGTCGACTCAAGCTTGGGTCGACTCAACCACTGTGTGGGTCGACCCTCTCAGTGAATCCAGAGAGCATTCTTCCTTTGCGTTTTGAGGTTCTTTGGAGGTTGGGTCGACTCATGCTTACCTTGGGTCGACCCAACTCACTGTTCATTTGTGCTGTTTTTGCAGGAGTGTGCCAGATGATTCCTAGATGTGCTGGGGTCGACCCAATCAACCTATGGGTCGACTCAATCCACACTTTGCTGCATTCTCAAGGTTAGATTCATCAAAATGAACAAGACCATATATATATTTTCAATTAAACAAATGTACTGAGAGTAATGAACTTATAAATGAAGTATCAATTTAACTTATAGCATGCTCTAGATAATTACTTGTTAATCATCAAAATAACACTATCATCCTCAATCTCCCCCTTTTTGATGATTACAAAATAAAGAGTATAAGCCTATTGATACTTGTCTTTAAAATCAGTTTATAAAAGGGATTGAATTTCAGAATTTCAGCTTTTCATATATACTTGTGAAATCTCCCCCTATATTATTCAAAATTTGCCAATTTGACTTTTTGAATGGCTCCCCCTTTCATTTATAATTCATTAAAGATGAAACTCCAAAAATTTGAGATAAAACATGAGTTTCAGATTATGTATCGAGGTGTGAAAGGTGCGTGCCAAATTCTGAAATTATGTGTGCCAAATTCTGAAATTTGATATAAATTTTTTGATCTGATGATTTTCATTGTTACAAATTGCTCCCCCTTAGATATATAAGCTTTCTTATATGATTTTCAATTTGTTTGCCCATTTATTTCTCTTTTCGTTTCATAACTTCTTTACTCACTCTTTCTCACAAAGTTAATACTCTTTCTTTAAACACTATCTTTACATATTCTAAACACTATCTTTACTCTTTCCAAAATTAATACTCTTTCTTAACTTCTCAAATGAAATACTCTTTCTTTTCTTAAAGTGAATATTCTATCTTTTCTTCTCCCCCTTTATATATTCTAAAGTGAATATTCTATCTTTTCTTCTTTTCTCCTTTATATACTCTTTCCTTCTCTTCTCCCCCTTTTTGTTATCATCAAAAACATATATATGGGAAAAGATGCAATTAAGAACAAACTTCAGACTTCATTGATCACAATAGGAACATTTTCATACATTAATGCCCAAAATAAAGATAAGTACAATGTTCCTCAATCAAGATTTAAAGATATAAGGGAAAAGCAAGATACATATGAGAAAAAGCAAGATACATATGAGAACTAGATTTCTAGCCTAGTCTCTAAACAAGATCGTGAGACTCTCCCGGATCGCTTGGCTACGGCTCTCTCGGGTCCCATTTCTCCAAGATCTTGAAGTAATCTACTGTTTGGAGATGATTGGAGAAGATTTGAGAGTGGAAAATAAGGTTTTCGGAAGAGGACAAAGGGTAAACAGTGCCCTAGATAGCTCACGGGTCCCCCTTTTAATAGTGGGATCCCGACATTGGGTCGACTCAAGAAACTTCTTGGGTCGACTCAACGTTGGGTCGACCCTATTCTGGGTTGGGTTGACCCAAGTGCAGAATTTTTCTTTTCTCTTCCTTTTTGCTTCTAAAAATTTTCCTTGCTTCCAATCCTTATAAATTCTTTCTGGGACAATGATACATGAGTAAGGAATCTATAGATAACAAGTTTGACTCATGTTTCATGGATTTTTAGAAATTGGAGGAATGTATCATGAGACTACTTGCTCCCTTTTATATTTCTTCAATAAAAAGGATCACATATACCTAATTCTCTCCTTAGCGTGCAGAATCTATCTTCACTCAAGGGTTTTGTGAATATGTCGGCTAATTGTTTTTCAGTGCATATATGCTCAATACATATGTTTCCATTTTGCACATGATCCCTAATAAAATCATATCTTATTTCTATGTGTTTGGCTTTAGGAATGAGATATTTAGGATATAAGCCAGAAGTGATCTCTAAATGTAGATTCCAAAGATAGTTTTGAAATCAAGTGTAGATGGAATCTTTTTCAAGTTATTTCAAGGAGTATCTAGAATAATATTCAAAGAAAGCACGAATGAAACTTCAATACCCTTTTTTTTTTTAATATATTAAGTATATAGCAACATGAGAGCAATCTAATTAATTTTTAGAGTATAGTATAAGAGCAGATAAAGATCAAAACTTATATACTCGAAAAAACATAAGATTATGTTGAATCCTTAATTCTTAATGACTTCAAAGTTCTTTCATGATATAAAAGTATTGGGGCATATATACCAAAACATGAATTTATGCAGTGTAGGATATAAAATTCAAGGCTTTGAAAGTTCTTTTAGAGCTCTCTTAAAAACTTTCTTTTACTCCTTTAAAGATCATAGCATCAAAATCAATTAAAATGAATTGGCTCAGGATTGAAACACCAAAGTGCAAGCCAATAAGAACTCATAAGTAGATTCCAAGATAAATTTTCAAAACTGAGACAGATGGAATCCTTTTCAATTAAATTTTCAGAAATAAATGATTTACCGATGAATACAGATGGAAATCCAACTTTCAAAAGATATTCAATGAAGCACAAAGTTTAATACCACTTTACATTTAGTATTCTTTGTCTCATCTTTAGATGCGAATTTATACGATTAAGTTCTATATGATCTCTCACTCTGAAATTTTCTTTCTCCCCCTTAATTAATCATTCCATTTGAGAGTTTAGAGTTTGAAGATAATTTTCAATAAAGAGATTGAGTATTTAAAGCTCCTCCTCAAAAGATGCATTTTCTTTCAAACCTTTTTTTTGTTCTTCTATAATATCAAGAATGTAGAGTGATCTAGAATTTTTCAAAATTTATATCAATCACTCTTTTTAATCTTTCAAGAATAAATTATATTTCCCCTTTTTTTTGAATATGTATGAAAATATTAATCAGAAAATAATTCTTTTGAAGCTCAAATTTCTTTCAAAAGTAATTACATTTTCTTTCCTATAAGAATTATTGAAGTGAGTTGAAATATTCTAAGCTTTAGGATCATTAACTCTCTTCTTAAAAATAGCTTTTCTTTTTAATGATAGAAGCATTTAATTATGTAGGAGTGTATATTCAAAATATTAATTTCTTAGTCATAGTTTTTCAGCAATGTATATATGAAGCACCATAAATCTTTTTAATATCAAAATAATATCATATGTTTAGAACCATTCATTTGCAATCAAGATCATTGAAAAACGCATCATTTAGACTAATTTTAATAAACTTATAAGATAGAAAATGATATGTTTCAGATGCGTATCGGAGCAAACAATCAAGGCATCAAAATTAATTCTATTTTTCTTAGACCGTAGTTTTCATCTAGGAATCATATTGAGTTATTCCTCAAAATGATGCAATCATTGAAGCATATAATGAAAGTTACAAAAATGCAATGATAGAAGCATTTTTTTAAATTAAGTTTAAGCTTTTATACAAAATCAGATTCTGAATTTCATAAAAATTTTCAAGGAGGCTTTCAGGATTATAATTTGAGATATGCATCTTCTACATTGTAGCTCATCTTAAATTATTAAGATTGAAAACACATATTTCAAGAACATTAGAGCACATCCAGAATCTTTGTAATTCATATTGAATTTTGGTACGAATTGGAGGACATTATGTACTAATGTTAGACAAGATAAAAGATAAATCAGAATCAATTCATTTTGCCTAATTTGCAAATTCAAATTATTCTTTTCTTTTATTTTTCAAAATATATTCATGAAAACAAAATGATGTTGTTGTTGGTAATAACATGTTTCAATCAGATTTTATAGGCATGAAGCATTACAAGTTATATTTAGGAAAGATCTTTGTTATTTGAATATTGAAAACACATAATTCATAACATCATGTTACATGCAAAACATAATATGCATTAAGTCATAACATCATGTATTAAAACATTAAGAGCAAACATGTCAAGGATCAAAATTTATTCTTTTTAAATAAACTCTCCCTATTTATATATAATTCTACATTGATTTTATCCTAAAGGTGTGTTTTCAAGTGATTAAAAATTTGACTTGATTCTTCTTATATACTTTCATTTTTACCTTCTTATGCTCTATACTCTATTTGCTCCCTATCCGGTGGAGTTGGAAGGGGCACGAGGTACTACCACTAGCCTCCCTCTTGTGCCGTCCCTAATATACCCTACACCGAATAGTTGGGTCAAATAGTGCCGGGTACTACCACTAGCCTCCCCATTAGCACCATCCCTATGATGAGCAATATAGAAGGGTTAAAATGTTCACTTCAAACTTTTTATGTAATTAATTACAGATTTTATCTCTTCCAAAAGGAATGTTCATATTAGTCTCACAAATGTGCCAAATATATTATGCTTGTTTTGCTTTTCCTAAAGATTGGAGTATTCCCTTGAATAATTGTTCATTTTCTTTTCTTTATCTCTCTTTCTTTTTATTATTTCAAGTAATTACATGAAAGAGCAGAATAAAAAATTAATCTAATATGCTGCATATAAATATATACCATGCAAAACAGCATTTTCATTATGCCCAATGATTCATAGCTTATCACAAGTTATTTTGAATTAGAGGTTTGAGGCATAAGCTTGTGTATTTCATGGTTATGCATTATATAGAAAAAGGTAGTTTAATCACACCATGAAACAATTATTACTAGCATGAGAATGAAGCATGATATCAAGATGATCAACAATTAAAAGTTTAATCATGCAACCATATAATTTCACACTATTGATTTTGCTCAACTAACTCGCAAGAGAAGAGTTTAGATTACCAGTGCATTTAGCATTCTTCAAGCTAAATACCTTTTAGATTCTTTACACCCTTGGCTGAAGAAAATCTCTCTCTTTTTTTTTTTTTTGCAAGGGAATGTTTATTGTATCTTTCATCGATGTGTCCTTCAAGTTGAAATTTCTTGCTCATAAATTCTGTATCATTAGCAAAATCTTTTTCTTTTCTTGAAGGCAATTCATTAGGTTCTCTAGGATACAAAAACATTCATACAACATATTTCTTAACTAGATGACTCAACATGAGACATGACAATAATTGAATTTGAGTCACTTTACTCAAGAGATTGCCTAAGTATAAGCAAGCACAAGTCACTTGAACTAAAGAGATAACTTCATTAAGTAAAATGGTTCAAGGACAAGCATGTGAGGCAATAGAAAGATTCATTAAAGTTAAATCAAATTTTTTTTGTTTTCAGAATCAATTTAACTTAGATTCTATTTGCATAAGATAATTATCAATAAGACGTGCTAGCTAAGTTTTAATCAAATTATCTTAAACAGTTGTTTCTATCAAAATTCAGATTGTTACATAGAATCAAAATGATAAACTATATTCTCAATAAAGGATCTAGTTTTAATAAGAATAGTATGAATTGATATTTCTACAACTAGTATCTTTTCATTGAATTTTCAATATACATTGCTTGAAGAGTGATATCCAAAGAAATATTTGTTTTATCAGATTTGACATTATTTTCATAAGAACATATCAAGCATGACATGTATGACTGAAAAATATAAAAGATATACAATATATCATTTTCTATTTTTCAGAAGATCAAAAGGAGTTTTCTAATAGAAACCATATGTATGACAAGCAATGATGATAACCTTTAACAGAAATCATTTAAGTAGATGACTATCATACAACATTGTCTTTTTCATTTCTTCAAGGATTCTATCAACCCTATTTTATTTATGGTGTTCTTGGTGTAGAAACAATTGTATTCAATATTATTTTCTGTGCACAACTTAATAAGAAATTGGTTTTCAAAACTATGCCATGATACAATTTTATTTTCATAGTTTGCAAACCTTTTTCATTTGAAACCTTTTGTAAGTTTGTGCCAAAGCAGAAAATATTTCAATTTAAGTGCCAAGAATAAAACCAACATTAGCTTTGAGAAATCATCCATAATTACAAAATTAGAGAGCTTATCTCCTAGGTTCACAATCCTAGAGATCCAAATAAGTTCTTATGGAGAATTTCCAACGGCTAAAAGGTGGAAACAATATTTTCAAATTTAGAAACGATTCTAGTTTATTTTTCTAGATGACATACATAGCAAACTTTGACCTTGCAAAAATTAATCTAAGTGAACCAATGACAAGGTCTTTTGAGATTAAGTCCATACTAGTATGAGTTGATTTTATATGCCAAAACTAGACTCTTTAATCTTGGTATTCTTAATGCATATATAAAAAAAATATACCAAGTAGACATTCAATAGAAGATAATGCCATGGATAAGAACTCTCAATCAAGCATATAGAGAATTCAAAGAGTTATTCTAAGAGTATTGATTAAGCAAATTATCCATCAATAACTGAAGCATAACATAGAAAGATGGAGTGATTTAGATATATTTTCTTTTCATACCAAAAGTATCACTTATATCACAGAAATGATTAATACTAGCTACAATTTCAATATGAGAGGATGCAAGGATTACTAATTTCATTATTTCTTCCATTTTAGTCACTCTTCTTAATTATATTTTAAGTCTCATTCTTTAATATATGTCTAGAGCACCCAATGTCTAAATTAACATCTTTTGTTGGAGCCTTGAGTGCTAGACACACCTGCAGAAAACATTCAGATTTTCAACTTAGGAACCCAAGCTCTTTTGGGTCCTTGTAGGTTAGCTATTATTGTTCCTTTTGGAACCCATATTTTCTTAATAGCTATTTTGTCTCTTAGTTTGCAGGTTTTAGGATTACAAGTAATATACTTCTGCATACTCTTGCTAGATTTAAACAACATAGATTTAGCAAAAACAGATAATGAATTTTCAGTTTTCTGTTTCTGTTTATTAGTTTCACCAGATTTGTGAAAAATTGTTTTAGGATGAATAGTGGAGGATTTAAGAAATATATTCTCGAAAGATTTTTGAGTGTACCAAGGTTGATATCCCAATCTAACTTTGTCATATACAGCTCTTAAATTTTCTATCATTAAATTCAGTTTTTCAGAGCTGAGAGTGAATCTTTCAACAGTAGGTTTCAAATTATCAACTTCTTTAGTTAATTTTTCATTATCTTCTGAAAGCAATTCATTGTTTTTCTTAAGTTTATCATGGCTTTCAGTGAGAAGTTGATTTCTCTGATTTAGTTCTTTATTTTCTTTAATTAAGATTTCAATTTCATTAGTCAGTTTTAGTTTTTCATCTATTAGGATTTGATTTTCATTCTTCAAGTTCTTGTTCCTACAAATAAGTTTCTTATGTTCTAAATACAAATCAGAAAAAACATCATGAAGTTCATCAAATGTAAAATCAGATTGAGCTTCAGTATGTACTTGATTTTTGAATGAGAAATCACTTTGTGTTCGAGTACATACCTCATCTTCATGTGCTCCAAAGCATAGATTTTCAGTTTCAGTTTGATGCTCTTCTTCTTCGGAACTAGTTTCAGATTCACTAGAAACGTTAGTGCATTCATATTTAACTTCAAGCATATTCCATATTTCCTTAGCAGTTATGCAAAAAGATATGCTATTAAGTTCACTATCATCCAATGCACAATATAGAATATTCATGGCTTTTGCATTTTGCTGAGCCCTTTCTTTATCATGATTAGTGTTTGTGTGTAGCCCATTGACTATGATACTCCATAAATCGTAGTCATGTGCTTGAATGAAAATGCGCATGCGTGCTTTCCAATATGTGTAGTTTATACCATCAAATAGTGGAGGTCTATCAATTAATTGTCCCTCACTCATAGAATATCCCACTTGGGTTGTCATGATCTTTAACTCTTGATTGTTAGATCAATGAGCACTATTAGAGCACCTCGCTCTGATACCACTTGTTGCCCAAGGTGACAATCCAAGAGGGGGGGTGAATTGGTTTCTTCTAAATTTTAGTGCTTTTAGAAACTTTCGTAATTAAGTGCGGTGGATGCTTTCTTAGGTTATTTGAGTGAGTTAAGTTAATACAAGAATAGAAGATAAAGCAAGGAAAAATGAAATCACAAACACAATGCAAACACACCAATATATAGTGGTTCGGTGCTCTCCTTAGCACCTACGTCCACTCCCCAAGCGTACCCTTGGGAATTCACTATAATCTCACGGATTACAGTTGGATTGTTTTCCGGGCTCACAATCCAAAAACCTTGTTGGTTTTACGGGCTCACCAACGAACCTATACAACTTTGATTTTCCGGGTTCACCAAAAACCTTGTTGGTTTTGCGGGCTTACCAACGAACCTATACAACTTTGGTTTTCCGGGTTTACCAAAAACCTTTGTTGGTTTTGCGGGCTTACCAACGAACCTTTACAAAGTATTTAAAACAAATGAAAAAAAAAAGATTTAAACTCCTAAATGAGCATATAAAGCAATATGAACTACAAAGAAGAGTTAGAAAGAAATTATCGCTTTGAAGTCGCTTTGCTCTTCTTTGTCAAGGAAGCTTCACTCTTCAAGGGGGGAAGGAGCTCTTGATGCCTCTTTGAATGTGCTCAATCCCTTTCTTTGATTCTTGAATGAAGCTCTTGATGAAGGAGATTAGGGCTCTTTTGTTTTCTTGTGTTTTCTTTGATATCCCACTCAAAAGTTGTTTATTCTGATGAATAGTGCCCCTTTAAATAGTTTTCAACCTTCCTTGGACAAGCCCCATTCGTCAGATTTGAAAAACTAGCCGTTACATGCCTTGGGAAGGACAAAAAGTACATCTGCAGAACTAGCCGTTACTGTTCAGTCCGTGTTTGGGTCGGCTCAACCTGTCCTTGGGTCGACCCAACTTTGCCTTGGGTCGACTCAACCATTTCTTGGGTCGACCCTCTCAGTAACCACAGAAACCTCAATTTCAGCCTTCCTTCCCATGGGTCGACCCAACCATTCTTTGGGTCGACTCAAAGTTCACTTGGGTCGACTCAACTTCTTCTTGGGTCGACCCTCTCAGTAATTCCAGAGAACCATTTTCTGTCTGTCTTTCTGTCTTGCCTTTGGGTCGACCCTCTCAGGGTTTGGGTCGACTCAAGCTTGGGTCGACTCAACCACTGTGTGGGTCGACCCTCTCAGTGAATCCAGAGAGCATTCTTCCTTTGCGTTTTGAGGTTCTTTGGAGGTTGGGTCGACTCATGCTTACCTTGGGTCGACCCAACTCACTGTTCATTTGTGCTGTTTTTGCAGGAGTGTGCCAGATGATTCCTAGATGTGCCGGGGTCGACCCAATCAACCTATGGGTCGACTCAATCCACACTTTGCTGCATTCTCAAGGTTAGATTCATCCAAATGAACAAGACCATATATATATTTTCAATTAAACAAATGTACTGAGAGTAATGAACTTATAAATGAAGTATCAATTTAACTTATAGCATGCTCTAGATAATTACTTGTTAATCATCAAAATAACACTATCATCCTCACTTTAAAGTCAGGAACCAAAAGGAAAAAACTAGAAGGTTTAAAATCACCTCTATGAATAGATTGACTGACTTGCAGTCCTCGCGTTGCTCCTCCAGGGGCAAAGAGTTCAAATGGATGGAGTTGTTGTTGTTGTTGTTAAGTACTGTGAGAGGGCAGCCAATATCCCACCCACCACAATCACACAGCCCGCCTGATCTCCATCTTTCAATAAGACTAGATGGACCACCAATTCTGGTGATCGGACCACCATGGAAACCCGCTGGGACTAGAACATTCAAACGTTTTGCAGGTTCCCCTCCATTCCTGCCATGGTTTTCTTCACTGCTTTCAGATGAAAGTGAGGGCTCCAGAGATGAATCAGCATGACTAACTGTAGTCTTCTCAAGAAATTTAAGGCCCCACCCACCAATTGCAGTCTCTATACTGCTATCATGCTGATAATCTTTTATGATAATTGCAGCCAACTCAAGATTAGGTGTGCAGTTACTTTCGAGGCGATTGACCAGATCTGATGGGTTATAATTGCTGACTTTGTTAAGACATAGTTCCCCTGAAAAGCTCTCAAACTGAGGCCTGATTTTTTCATTAGTTTTGCAAGTAGATTTATGTTTGGGTGAATGGCTTGGTCTAAATATGCCTCCTGCCTTCTTAGACAACCCCTTGTTCTTCATGAGAACAGAAGTTGAATTTTGCATTTCTCTAGAATGGTCGCTGTTGGCAGCAAACAAAACAAACTTTGTCTCCATGATTTTAGAGCGATTTGCATTAATAATTAGAGAGCTTGATACTTTCATCTTACCAATAAAATCTGATGCATTAGCCCCACAATTTCTGAATTCAGTTTTGCTACCTGCCATTGAATGAAACAAGTAGATGTAATCCAAGGCCTCGCCAACAGAAGATTTTATCTTATGAGGATCGGCCACATATATCTCGCAGCAATCATCACCCACTGTGAATACAAAATGAGGAGTCCCATTCTTCCATTTACATTGAAGTTGTGCTTTGGAACCAAAACACTTGTCAGCTGAAGTACACTCGTTGGAACATGTCGGCTTTGTATGTGAGCAAGAAACAAGCATTTTATCAGAATTTTTGAACTCAGAGTTCCATTTTTCAAGGTGTATTATATTGGTTTCAGGCTCTTCAGCTAAATTTCTACAGAGACCAGAAGGAGAGCTAGTCAACTCTGAGGAATTGGTCTGTGCGAGATTGAATGAAATTGCTCTGCCTGAGCTTGTGCTACAAACAGTAGCACCCACCAAATGGGAAACAAGTGAGCTTTTCATTAGGGACCCTGTCTCGGCAGTCCTCTCCATTGAATCAAATACCCATTGCCCCAAAGGATTAAGGATTAGATTTCCTGTCCCAGCTTCTAATGTGCATTCTACCGTATAATTTGTACTTTTTATCCTTCTATGGCGTTTTAAGCTTTTCATGAAAAACTCTATGGACCTCAGGTTAACAGGGATCTTGAAAAAGGATGCTGTTCTATGGAAAATATTTGGTGAATCAGAGGCTTCATACTCGGTGACGCCACAATATTGGGCAAGGTCCTTACCAAGACTAGAAAAACTGATATGATCTAGAATGGTCGGTTCGTCGCTGCATGGACGCGTATTTTGGCTGCATCTTTGACTATTATCTGGCCTTTTTACATCAAGAATTAAAGAATGCTTACCGGCCACCTTCTCAAACTCCGTATGTTCTGATGCTGCAGTATCTGAACGATTTTCTTTGAGTCCAATATCATTATTTGAGTTAACAGGTACAGCTTTTTCATCTTGAAGCACATCTTGATCGTCCATATATATCTGGCCCATTGCCGCATTCCAATGGGGTACCCTCAATTGTAATCCGCATGCGATGAACTTCTTCCCTTCCCTTTCATCTCATGTCATGAATCTGCATAGGATCACATGGAAACCAAGTATCCATCACGACATAATCAAGAAACTTAACATCTAGCACGTGTGCATTGTGTACAACATCAAGCTACAAGCCATTATATTCAAAAAAAATAAAATCAGAATTTCATCGGCATTTGATATATCTTTGAAGAACTTCAAAGTAAAGAAATCTAGGATTTCAACCAGGCAAATGCTTCCGAAACTCAAATTTCATAAACTTATTTATTTGAGAATAGTATCGAGGCTAGCAAGCATACCTAAATGACGATTCATGAGGCGCATGCCCTACCAACCAGACCCTATAGGACTGTCTATAGAGAATATGAAACAAGGCTTGAAAGCATGCATAGGGCCATTTAACAGGGAATATAATACTAAAGAAAACAAAAATCTTCATCACCACAGAATAAAGAAGATGACCTTGCCCATGCTAGTTGGCCTTATTTTATGCTTTCCAATCAACATGGAACACTGGTCGGTCCGGTGGTCCGCAGAGAAAAATTCTCTTTATATCAAATAGCACATAGGAGCAAATTTTGGTTCATTGATTCCAACCACCTTCCCATTCAGCATGTGTATCCATTAACAATGATGGAAAAACATTATGACTTTTCTCTAGTTAAATGCATGTATACCCAACATCAAACTTGGAGCCCCTTTGGGTAATCAAAGCATGAAATTATTGCACTGCACCTCCTCTTAGGCTGGCACTAACTTAAAATTGAACAAATAAGGTACGGTATGTCATTGCTATCATGTTTCGGCGGTCCATCCCTTCCATTAACCCAATATGGATTATTCTGTTACCATATGTGTATTGCCCTAGAATTTAACTTAAATAATAGCAATTTTTTTCAAAATAATTTGGAGATAATTTAGTCGTTAGGCAACCAAAAAAAAAAAAAAAAAACTAAAAAGTCAAGAAATTCAGGCTACATGCATATCAATTATTCTTCTTGCCAATTCCACTACCATTGCTTCCCTTGAAACTGGAAAAGGAGATATGACATAGCCAAAAAGAAAAAAGACGAAAAAAAATAGCATGAGACTTCAATATAACAAGATATGGTCCCTACTAAAATTACCAAAATGTGAAATCCTGCTGCAAAATTGGATAATTAAGAGTTTTTTTTTATTATTTCTCTATTTAGTAGAAGAAGAAGAAAGCAGGAGAGAAGTTTAAGCATTCGCACTCTCTGAAAACTTTGTTAAAGAAAAAGGGGGGGACAGATTAAAAGAAGAATTAAAACAAAAGAAACCATACTCCTCACCTCCGATCCAAAGCTCCCCCAAATCTGCAACCATCCGACAGAGAGGTCACACGAGTTCCAGGTATTAGGAAGGAACCGTCTTGGACCCTTATCTCGCCTAACTTCGACAACACCGACGACCGAGAGAGCCAGAACAGAGGAAAAGCGATGAAAAAAAGAAGAGATCTTTTCCTTCTAAATCGACAGGGAAGACGGAGGAAGGGAAGATTCAGAAGGGAGAAGCTCTTTGCCTCTTCTTTCTTGGTTGTTCTTCCTTCTTGTTTTATTTCAAAACGGTGGGCAGGAACAGGAGATTAAACACTAGACGAAAGGAAAGGCGATATCTTTCCTCTTCTTCCTTCGCTGTTACAAGGAAAGACGGGCCCTTTCCTATTCCTTCTCCGCCGTTCCCCGATGCTTCTCGCTCGGGCTTCTCGCAGAAGCGCGACCGGAGCTGCCTTTAGGCATTCCAACAAAAGACGTCGTCTCACTCCCACTGTTGCCAGTGGCAGCAGCAGAAGAAGAGGATGGAAGAGAGGAGAGAAGCCAACAAACGAAACCGCGTCGTATTACATGTGCTCGTCGCCCATGTGAATCGAAGAACAGAGGAGAGAGAGTGTGTGTGTGTTTGTGTTCGGCAATCGAAAAGCGACACCCTTGATTTCTCTTTGTTACTGAAAAAATTTAAAGAGGAAAGAAAAGAAGGGGAGTGGGTCTCCCTGCCATTCCGCTATCTTTTCTCTTTGAGTTTTCGTCCTTACCTGCACCTCGGTGCCGTCTCTTCGGGAGAGAGATTGGTGGTGGGGGAGGGAGGCGGGCTCCACGCTTTATTCCATCCGCTTGTGGTCAAAATCTTGGGCTCGTCGAACCACCCAACACGGAAACGAGGGGGGAAAAGTCTTGCAAGGTCCCTCCGGCTCTGCCAGTTGACCCGAGCTGGTTGTATTCCATTTGAACACCAACTTCTAGCACTTGTGGGGGAAAACCAGCATGCATGATGACCGCTTCCAACATGGGTGTGCAAGCGATTAAAATACTTCTTGGAGACATCCAATCCGATCAGTACGTCCAAGTTTTGAGGATCGTCCGTTCA
The DNA here is from genome assembly GCF_009389715.1 of Phoenix dactylifera. Classification (NCBI taxonomy): domain Eukaryota; kingdom Viridiplantae; phylum Streptophyta; class Magnoliopsida; order Arecales; family Arecaceae; genus Phoenix; species Phoenix dactylifera. The sequence continues at coordinate 10,401,023 of NC_052408.1, read as the reverse complement.
TCCAGTCGTGGTCTCTACCCCATGATTTATGACCCAATAGGTTGCATGAAGGAGAATTTGCTGCTCTTGTCAGAGATTATATTATTATTGTACTAACGAACGGGAATTGTATATATGGTGTGTATATCCAATCAGTATTCCATGATTTTATTATAGATTTGAAAAGTTATTCAACGTATATTGTATAAGTGTGCAGGCTTTTGTGGTGGTGGTCCTTTGCTGATACAGTGAACATTTGACAACCTAATTGAGAAAATTGTTCTCAGTATTGTTTGAAATATTTTATCTTAATAATAGCAGAAGTGCTAATTTAATCCAGCTGAGTAATAGAAAAAATGTCATATATCTTATTGAAGGCCCTTTAAGGATAGTTATGCTTGTGACAACAATCTAAGTAATGGTTATGCCAACTCGGTTTTAATTGAAGAATTAAAATGGTTATCATCACTTGTGACGTAGAAAGTCATTATCGTGTATATTATGCATATTGTAAATTTTGGTAACGAATTGCAGACTCTATTTTAGGAAAAATTGAGGGACCCTCAGATTGATGATTCTATCAGCTCTAAATTCTCTTATTCTCTTCCACTATTTCTTAGAGTTCGATTGATTTTTGTCGGAGAGTTCTCCACCAGAAAAACTTCGGCAAGAGAACTATATTTTTAGATTGTTCTAACATCCTGAAAGTTGGTCAAGCTCGTCACTAATATCTCATTTGTCAATGTCTGACGTTTTATTCATCAGCCCCAACATTTCAACTTGGAGTGGAGCCGACCTCAACATTCATCTTGAATTCTAGCGGCAACAATAGACATTGGCTGCAGAACGAAAGGGACTTCAAAGCATTCTACTGATCATTGTGATTGCTTATGTTATGTTGATAAATCCAGAATCCAAGCAGCCAAAGGATTCCCATCCTTTGGATATCTATGTTTACAAGAAATCAATTGATGGACTGGCTAGCAAATTAGACAACATCCTATCAAAAAGTCGTCCATATCATTGACTTTCGTCCGCTATTTGCTCGCTCGTGCCCTGATGAACGTTGAAGGTTGCACCCCGAAAGGGATAAAGGTTAATTGTTTATATAGAACAGTGCAATGATCACGTCACAACTTGATACAGGCGTCTACCATGGCTTCTTCTTGCCTATCGCTACTCCCATCCACTCCATTTTTGTTCACGTGGAGTCCAAAGTTTCCAAGCATAAAGATATCTTGAAGCTATCATAAAGACAGGCATTTGGTGTTGCTTTGCCAGCTAGTGGAACAGTGGAAAGCGAAAATAAATAAAAATTCCACTAACCTATTTATCTAATTTTTTCCCTTCATCTAAGATCATATGAATTAGTAGATCTCACACTCTTGCTAGGAACATTACAAAATAGAAGTCACTTTTTTTGTCCCTTAATTCCACATTGACAATTTTCGCATCTATATTCATCATAACATACTGGCCTAAACAATTTGGTTGAAGCCATTAGTTACTAAAGGATGAAATAGCCAGTATGTTTGCTGCTCAAGTTGGCTCCATGGTATGTCTATCCATTATTTGTTGTCATTTTAATATGGCAGTCATTGAAAAGCAAAAACTTGGTGGTTACATATCATCAAAAAGTGAGATAGATGTCTAGCATGAAAGTGTCAGGGACAATTCCTAGCTGTAAATATGCTAATTTTATTACCCAATCAATAATTACATAAAAAAAGACTTTTGATCACTCAAAATCATGGTACGCTGTATCGGCCCGTACCAGCCGATTCAGCACATACCATATCGGTTCGGGCCCTGACCGGTACGGAGGAGCAATGGAAATCGGTACAGGGCTTGTAGATGCTGAATCCAGTCGGGGTCGAGGAAGAAGGAGAGAGTGAGCAGAGGAGGGAGGGAGAAAGAGAGGCAACCGCCAGTTACGGAAGACCGCGAGAGGCTGGCGGAGGCTGAGGAAAGGCAGTGGAGCCCGCGGGGGCGCGGCGAAGGCCAAGGTTGTGGCTCCTGTTTCTTTCGAAATAGGCGACGCGACCACGATTTTTTAATTTGGAGATTTTTTTCCTCGACCGCGTCCCCTTTTTCGAAAGAAATAGGGGCCGCGGCTTCGGCCTTTGCTGCGCCCCCTTGCAGGCTCCGCCGCTCACCCTCGGCCTCCGCCGCTCTCTCTCCCCCTCCCCTCCACGGCCGCCCTCCGTGGGTGGCGGAGACCTCTCCTCCCTCCCTCGCTTCCCCACTCGCTCTCTCCTTCTCTTCATCTTTTTATTCGGTTCCGGCGGGACGCATCCGCTTATGCGGAAAAGAGCTGGCCAGTTCAGTACTGATTTAAATCAGTCCAAACTGGAATTGTATCACTTTGGTAGACGATCGGTATGCTTATTGATACCGATACAACGTACCTTACTCAAGGTACTTATTATTATTTTTTTTAGAGTTAGTTGTGTTATTTTATTATCATGCGAAGGTTGTGTTAATATTGCAAGAGAATCATTGTTATTGGTCCAATTTGTTCCGTGTAAGATCATTGTGAATGATTCTCATTTACGATATTTATTTTATTTTTATATGAAAAGCTGCATATGGGAGGAGGTAAACACGTCAGAAAAAGCATGGATGCATACAAGTTGCTATGATTTTATTTTTTTTGTAGATCGTATAAGCCTGATATATACTTTCACTTTTTCCTTCTATTTTCTCATAATATTTAAAGATGGAGTGTTCGTAGAAATGGGGTTGTTAACTATCTTCGCCTCGTAGGAAATTTGAGCCGGTACCCTGAGTAAGCCCCAGAGAGTTAAATGCAAATACTAACTTATAAAACGTTTTGTACCTAAAGATTCTAATTATAAAAATCCGCCACGCGGCATGACGGGATTGGAGAACTATTTTTCACGGAACCTGTCGTCGGCGGACGAGTTCTTAGCTTTGAGAAAACTCCACTCGGTCGTCGATCTCTGTTCCGTGGCCAAGCGCGTCCTCTGGCGATGCCCGCCGGAGCTCCTGGCGCCTCCGTCCGCTTCTTCATGAACATCCGGGATCTCGAAGGCGACTCCGCTGGCCCTCCGCCCCGCCCCCCCCCCCCCCCCCCCCACCCCCCGGCGCGATCCCACGAACCCCTATTCGCCCTCAACAACTCCAGCACCGTAAACCCCAGTTTCGACTTTCGAGATGCTCGTGGTCTGGGTTAGGGTTAGGGTTTACGGCTAGTGGTAATAAGTTTTAGAGAAATTTCTTGGTAGTTTGAGAGGATTTGTTAGGGATTCGGTGGGATTCCGCACTCTGGATCGGCCTTGATGTGTTAATTTTTTTGGTTAAGGCTGTGATCGTATTGAGAGAGAGAGAGAGAGAGAGAGAGAGAGAGCTAAGGCGTCCGACTGCGAGCAGAGGTTGGAAAAGAGGCCTCTTTGGTCGAGGTTTTACTTATGCCGTTAATTCGAGGTATGGAGTTTCTTTGCATTTCCCCTTTACTCTTGACAAAAGAATGTTTGAAAAATCTAAGAGTTTTTTGGATTTCTTTCTCTTTTTTTTTGATATTGCTATAGGTGAACAGCCATTGGAGACTGTTAGACTAGATTAATTTTCTTGTCTTAACTCTCCGCTCGAAGAAGTTTCGTTATATCCATCTGTAGTATTTATAGTTCTATATGATCGTTGGCTGTTTCTAGATGTAAAAAATGGAATAGTGGTATAGTATGGCCGGTGGCATTGAGTTCATGTACTAAATATCAATGGTGATGGGAGGTCCGTTGTTTTAAAGGTATATTCATTTGCATTTTGAATTCGTATAGCTCTGCTATTTGTTAAATATGAACCCAGCATACCCTTTAGTAGCGACCAGGGGCGGCCCAATGCATTTGGGGGCCTAAGGCGAACTTTCTAAGAGAGGCCTTTTTTTTAAATAATAATAATAATAATAATAAATTTTAATAAGTGCAAAATACTTTAAAAATTTATTTAAAAATAATCCGTCTAGCTTTTTGAGATGCAAAATTGCTAATCAAACTTTTGTACTCAAGATTCATTAAAATACTATTTTCAATCGATAATATAGCTAATCCATTTAATCTTTCTTGTGACATAGTTGACCGCAAATAAGATTTTATCAACTTTAATTTTGAAAAACTTCTTTCAGCAGAAGCAACTGTTACAGGTATTGTTAACAATATTCTGTAAGCAATGCATGCATTTGGAAAAGAATCTGTTTTTTTAATAAAACTTAAAGTATCAATAGGGGTACAAGTTTCTATTTGTAAAATTTCTTTTAAAACGTTTAACTCTGAAAATAGATCAAGACCATCAATATCAGAATATTCACCATGCTTTAAATAGTTTTCAAGATTAAGACAACACCTTTTCAAATTCTCTTCATTCAAAGATTTTAACTTTCTAAAATTAAACAAAAAACCAAAAAAATCTTCATATATGGTGAATTGTTCAAACCTACTTTGAATTGAAGAAATAGCTTGATCTACTACATATAAAAAGTAATCAATTCTAAAAGATTCTTCAGCTGATCTTATTGTCTCATCATCAGTATTTTCATCAAATTGTTTTTTTCTACGGATCACACGTTTTTCACGAAATGTAGGTTCTATTTTCATTTCATTTGCAATTTCTTTAGATGAATTCAAAGCATTCATAAATCCATTTTCTCTATAACTTTTTAAATAAGAAAGAAGACCTTTTAATTGATCTATAGCAACATCAATATGCATGTCTTTAGATTGTAAATTCTTACTAACTGAGTTAACAGCAAACAATATATCGTACCAAATATTCATGCCTAATAAGAATTCAAAATTTTCAATCTCATATGTAGCTAAACATATGGCTTCACTCTTTATTTTAGGATCTTCACTAGTTTCCGCTAATTGAATTAAGGCATCTCTTATTTTAGGAGCTTGATGTTTAATTGCTTTGACACTTTCAATACGACTTTCCCAACGTGTTTGTGATAAAGGTTTAAGAGTTAATGTAGATACATTATCTTGTAAAATTTTCCATCGTTTTGTAGAAGAAGAAAATAAGGTATAAATTCGTTGTATTACTCCAAAAAAAGATATAGCCTTAGGACATGAGTTAGCAGTATCACATAATACTAAATTCAAGTTATGACATCCACATGGTGTGTAAAATGCTCTAGGATTTATATCTAATAATCTTTTTTGTACACCTTGATGTTTTCCTTTCATATTAGATCCATTGTCATACCCTTGTCCTCTTATATCATTAACCTCAAGTTTATATTTTTCTATTATATTCATAAGTTCATTAAAAAGGCCCTTTCCAGAGGTATCATCTACTTCTAAAAATTCTAAAAAATATTCTTCTACTTTTACTGGACTTGTTGAAGTATCTACACATCTTAAAACTAGGGTCATTTGTTCCTGATGGCTTGCATCAGGAGTGCAATCAAGTATTACAGAAAAGTATTTTGCTTCTTTAATCTTTTTAATTATTATAGCTTTAATTTCAGACGCTAATATTTGAATCAATTCATTTTGAATATTATGACCTAAATAATGATTGTGAATTTCACCATGTTGAATGCGTCGAACATGTTCTTGCATTACTGGATCAAATTCTGCAATCGTTTCAATAAAACTTAGAAAATTTCCGTTATTGCTTTGATAGATCTTTTCATTCTTTCCTCGAAATGCTAAATTATTTTTTGCAAGATTTTTTACAACAGCAATAATTCTCAATAAAACTTTTTTCCAATGATCCTTCTCTTGGTTTATTTGTTCTTGGAGACTTTTATCAATTGTCTTATTTTTTATCAATCTCACTTCTATATCAATCCACCTATTCATGCTAATGATATGCTCATTAGTTGTTTCATGACTTTTAAGCTTGATACCTAGATTTTTCCAATCCCTACTTCCTTCATTGACTAATTGACTCGTGCTAGACTTTGAATCAAATAATTTACAACAAAAACAATATACCCTATCCAAATCCTTTGAATACACTAACCATCTTCTATCATATTTTTCGTCATTAGGTAACTTACGAATGTAATGTATGGTAGAAAAGTGTCTATTATTTTCATCCCTAGGAAAATGAAGATCATAATCTCTAATTGGACCTCTTTCTACTAATAGATCTCTCAACTTTGTATCAATATTTTTTCATTGACCAGGATCATATATATTTATAGAAATAGAACTAGTTTCATTAAACTCTACACTATCCTTATTTATCCTATCTTCATCTAATTTCTTATTGTGTTCTTCACTAGATATTGTTTGGTTGTCAATCTCATTTTGTTTCGTTCTTTTTATATCATCTTCTAACTCTATTTCGTTTTGAGTTGAACTTGATGTAGTGTTTTGTTTATTTGTGACAATAAATCTATCTAAAGCACCTTTTTGAGATTGAATGAGTTTTTCGATTTTTCTTTTCTTTTTGAGTTTTTCATACCCACATTCAAATTTTCTATTAGACATTTGAATCCAAAAATAATATTATCAAACCAAACAATTAAGACAATCACTACAAACAAATCAAAATAGAATAGAGTTGAAAATGATAAAACCCGAAATGCCAATAGAAGCGGTGCCGGACTCGACGACGAACTCAAGTCCCAACAAGCGGTGCCAGACTCGACGACGAACTCAAATCCCAAGTCCCAACAAGCGGTGCCGAACTCAATTTTAATGGAGACCCTAGACATGAAAAACTATTATCAATTTTTAAGAATAGACATAAAATTTATTTTAAAGAATCCGACAATAAAAATTTTGATAGCATTGAAATATAAATAGTAAAGTGGAAATGGGTGCCGGCACAGTTCCGGCAGCCGGCACATTCTGCCCAAAAAATAAATCTCCCGTTCCCCAGACCCAGACACCCAGGGGCGGAGCCGCGGAAACAAAGGGGAAAACAAATAAGAAACAGGGGCGGAGCCGCGGAAACAGGGGCGGAGCCGCGGAAACAGGGGCGGAGCTGGAGAAGCCAGAAGGAGAACTCACCTGACACCTAGTCGAGGACGGACTGCGGAGCCGCGGAGGGCCGAGAACGAGAAGGAGACCTGGAGAAGAGACGCCGACGTCAAGTCTCAAGAACCGAGTTATCGAGATTCGAGGAATGGGAAGCCGGGAAGGAAGAGGAAGAACTGTTGAGTGACTTGAGTCAAGATTCAAGAACCGAAGAAGAGCTGAGCTGCTGTCTGCTGAAGGAAGAACTCAAGGATGAAGAAGAAGACGCCGTCCACTTTGGTTATTTGGGATTATGGTGTCGGACCGATCGGCTGACATTTAAGAAGTAAGAAGACGATGGCGTGCCAGGCGGATGGTTGGATGGAGAAGACGGGCTAGTTGGCTACGCTAGGGCTTGGGCAGCTGGAGAAGACGCGCTACGGACGGGGGATGGGCGGATCCGCGGATGGCTAAGATGTCTTGTCCCGTTGCCGTTGGCCTGGATGCCGGTTGCGGACCGTTGGTCGCTCATCGCTGCCTGTTGGTCGCTGCCCGCTGGTCGCTGGAGCCTGGAGGAGGAGCTCTCCCAGAGGCGGAGGCCGGAGGCCTTCCTTTGGTCCGAGGCCCTAAGCGACCGCCTCGATCGCCTAGGGCTCGGGCCGGCACTGGTAGCGACACAATATGTTGTACTTGGAACTCTGCAAGATGCATATAGGTACCACATTCTACTTGCAAATATATCAAACCAGACAAACTTGTTTACTGTGTTGGACCAAGACACAATTGGAGAGATGCTCAGAAAGGGTAGAGGAATGGGTGAGAGAGACATTTGATGAGCTCAGTATAATTTTAAGCCGATCATTTGCATCTTGTGTCTTCTACAAGGTTACTGAATTCCATAGCGGTAAGCACTAAGCAACCATCGAAGAGGAGGTCCGGATCCTTCAATGCATCCAAGAAAAAGAACATCGACAACAATAATGTGTGCACATATGATTATCACTTCTGGAGGTTATGTAGGTTTAGAAACCTTTTTGCATAGGTTTTTTCTGAAACTGTAATTGTTATAGCTATCACATATTGTAACACTTGTAGCTATTTCCTTAATATGTAATTTTCGTAGACCTTCTTGGATAAGTTCTGCACCTATGACATTCTAGTGTACATGTTAATTCATGAATCATAAGTCATATTTTTTAAGATTTTCCTGCTTAATTCTTTTGGTATCCTTTACATTGCATAGCTACATTTGAGTTAATTTCTGTTTGATCAAATTAGTTATCTGTTAAAAGTTAATCAGGCAATGAACCTCTGCACTAGAAAAGTAGAATCTCTTTGGCTTCGTCAACATTGGTATTTCCTGCTACTCTGTACCAAATTTTCACCTTGGGCTTTGGACTCTGCCGCTGTTTAAGAGAACTGGTATGTTGAACTCATGATAAACTTAAATTTAGGTATCAAGTTGCCTGTCAGGAAAATGTTCGATACTTGTATTCCATATATTAAGCAACTTCATTGGAATGTATAGTTTTCTTTGTACCATCCCATCTCATCGCCATTCTTTTAAAAAGGCTGGCTGCATTTGATAACGTTCCCAAAACATCAACTGTTTGATCAAGCTATATGTAAATTCCATATTCACCATTCTTTGGAGAAGTTCAGATGCATTTGATAATTTTCCAAAACATCAAGTGTTTGATAAAATTATATGTAAATTAAAATACATGTGCATTGGATAAAATTGAAAAGTACACTACGTATTTGCTGGATATATTTTTTTAGTGTTCTTAACCTTGCCATCATTCTTACTATAATCTCCCCTACAGTTTTACATTGCTCAATAAGATGTCTAAATCTGCTGGAGGGACTTGGTTCAAATACGAAGAAAAAGAGAAGTAAAAAAAACAACTAAATCATCAGTTCCAAAATATATAATATGCACGACATCGAAAAAAAATTGACATTCGACTTGTCAGATGTGTCAGTGGTCACATCTTTTAGTGAATGACCTCGCAAAAAAATTTTACACTGACTTTAAATTATCACAAAGATGGTCATATCCATGACTCCATAGTGTAGTTGTATTGAAAGGAATTAACACCACTGATATTTGCAATAATATCTGAGGGGTCAAATGTGTCCTCGTCCTTCACCGTTACCTGCAAATAAGAGTAGCCAGATAATATAAAATGTATGATATAGGCATACCATATTCATATATTGTAAATGTACACAAACAATGCGAACTGTAGGTTTTATTAATTAATTTTGCTCTTAAACTGGCGAACCATTTTCATATTCTGGTACTATCAGTTCTTTCTCTTGGATGCAACAAATCATAATCTTTTGGCAAGAACCATATGGTCCAGGAGAAAGCAGCAAATAAGTGACGCTAGTGATGATCCTGAAAGTGGATGGTTTTGACCATTGAGAGGAACTTGCCATTTGTTTGTCTGCTTGCTATCATGGCTTAATCTCACACTGTGTGCTACAAGTCAAACTTGATCAGCGTCAAACCTCTCCCTTAACTGGATTAAGGTATCAATGCCACTGTATGCACTAATCATGGAGAAAGCAAAAATTAAAAGAGGGAAATGATGAATGACTAGCTATGCAACAATTCTTTTTTCTTTTTGTTTTTAATGATTATGAAAATTAAATGAAGAACAGTTCATGGATCATTGTTATATGCAGCACCCATCTGACCTAGGCAGCTACTTCAAAATTATGGGAATATGGCGTTGTGATTTTCTGTGATTATTGATCGATCATGATAAATTGCAGCAGTTGCAACTATCCAAGTGCAGAACAGGTCAAAGAACTAGATCTATATATGCGTGATTCATTTTGAGCTTGCCAACCTGATATAATTTTCTGGACTCAGTTTTTATCATGTCGGATATGGTTTTGTTGATTCTCTGTCCGCTTGAATCTCAGGATACATCAAATGTGCAAAACAGGTGAATATTGATTAAATTTGGCAACTTTTTTCTTTGTTGGTTCTAAGTTTTATTTGCCCTCATCTGAAAGATCATTAACTGTATTTTATGTTATTTCTGGTTGTTTGTTTTCTCTCCATCTCTAAAATGTCTTTGCATTTTATGCAGTAAAACATCGCTGAGTTCGGACTGCAAGCATATTAAATTAAGGGACAAGGAAAGAGCAGAGTCAAGGAATTCACTTCTTCATGGTCATCATATTCCTGATTGGTGGAGCTACTGGGTCTTCCTGCCTCTCCAAACTCATCATTCTTTGCAAATCTTCCTCGGACCCGAGGTCGGTTATCTGCCAGTGTCTTCCGGCATGCGTACTGCATTATTTGTTCGTCGATACTACTATTAGCATAAGCAATTTGTAAAAGTGTAATAAACACATCAAAGATGATTTATCAAATGGATTACTTCTCTTTTTTTTTCTGAGAGAGAGAGAGAGAAATATCAAATGGTTACTTTTGCTACGAGGTTACAGAAAAATTAGACCCCCGCCCTCCCCAATCTTCCCCCTTCCATGGGAGAGAGGCGGCTACAGTCTACAGAGAAGGGTTCTTACCTTGATCTTCTTACTGAAGTTTCTCTCGTTCCTTTTCTTCATGTATCTGTGGATCTTTTCCTTTCTTTCCTCGACAGAGAGGCGGCCTACTTTGTAGCTGGAATCGTCCCATGCTGATACGTCAGAAGCCACCAGTGGCTTGGGGCTGCCACAACCGCCCACCAGATGTTGGTGGCTATCTCCGAGCACCTTGACAGAGAACAAGACACAAATAATCAAATCAAGGAGCTTCTGCAATCAAATTTCTTTTCCATTTTGCTTGCCGAAGAATTTATCATAAAAATCTATATAGTTCAGTCTCCTCTCACATTGTGATGACTCCATACAGTAGCAATAAATTTCTCACTGTTATTTTGAGCGTATGATGTTGCATGACAGTATCAAGAAATCGGTATTTTCAGAGGAAGTTGGTGGCAATCTGTAGAGATTCATAAAACTAGGATTTATCATGTTGTTGAATAGGAGGCAATAAATTTATCAAACTATGATGGCACATGCTCCATCGCTGGGAGACAGATACATGGAAGAGCTAATGGTGTGGTTTTTTTATGATTGCGATTGCATGGAATCTGTCCGCATGAGCGTCTTCTGATAATAAATTCACTAGTGGTGCCAGTAATTGCAAGATACCTGGAGATCAGTGGAGCTGTAGTACTGTCCGTAGAACTCTATGCTTCTCCCGCCCGCGACCATGTCCATTGGAGCCATCCCCGTCTCCTGCGGCCCCAGCTTCATCCCTCCTTGATACCAGCTCTGCTGAGCCTCCAAAACACTCATACCTCCTCCCAAGTAAAGCCCGCCGCCGCCACCTACAATGCCGGCATCCATAAATGGTGGCGGGTCCAACCCCACATAGGCCGACACCGTTGACATGTATGACGGCAAGCATTCCTCCTCGTACACCGATGGCGGCGGCGGCGGCAGCAGCGGCCCCGCCAGAAGCTGGACAGCGGAGTTTGGCGAGTAGTCGGTGTACCTGTCGGCGATCGCATCTGCGAGCGCGGACTTGTCGCATCGGTCAGGGTGGCCTGAGAGGTTTGTCGGCGGCACAGGGAGCGGTGGAGGGGGTGGGTAGCTGGAGATGACGGCGGCAAAATCGTCAGGTGGTGGCTGGGAGGAGTCGAGCAGGGCAGAGAAGGCGGAAGGATCCATGGAAGAAGGAAGAGGGGAGAAGGCGGAGGGGGGAATGAATGAGTTGTCGTCGTAGCAGGGGGATGGGTCGATGCCACCGCCACCGCCGGAGCAGGAAGAGACTTCAGAGGTCCTGAGGGTGTCGGGAAACAGGTCTTTGATGTCGTCGCAGAAGTCGAGGATTTGGGAGGCAATGGGGCTGGAGAGTTCCTCCTGTAAGTTTGGAAATGGAACGATACTTCATGAGAATTTACAGAAGCAGCTGTATGGTTTTTATAAATAGGACACAACAAGCTTATTATTATATGTGTGTGTATATATATATATAGCCTAGTTTGAGAAAGTGAGGTGGATGCATGAAGGGGTGGAACCGTGGAAGGGTCCACGGTGTTTGGGCGCGTTGACCTGTGACACTTAAAAAGTCAACTACTGGATTGACGTTATCTTCTGTGATCTGAGGATGGTGGTCGGTGGTCGGTGGTGGGATTGTGGGATCCAGCCGAAATGGGATCCAGTTAAACCTCCCATACGCTGTCGACAATATGGTTGCTAATTTTTCAAATTTGAGTAAAACTACTTTATATCCGAGAATAAAAGAATTCTTCAGTAAAATAAAGTTAACATCATAAATATTTTTTTTTCTTCAAATTTTAGGGTAGATATATGGCAAACATAAGGCTAAGGTCTGACATTGATCTGATGGCAGGTGAAACTTATAAAAATTCGGTAGAACTTATTTTTTTTAATAATAGAAAATGAAACAAGTTGGTATTTCTATGAATCAACTCAGAAATGATGAGCATGAGAGAAGTCCGGCTTGAAAGGGAAGCAAGGTGAAATGTCCTGTATCACTTCTTTTCTCAAAGATGTCTTGTCTGATTCTTGGAGGAATCGTTTGGCTCCCATCAGCATGCATATTTAGATGTACAGAGTGGATGTGGACATGCTTTGTGTATGAATACGTAGTTGAGCTCGTTGAATTCTCACATCGTGGACCATGTTGAGCTGTCGAGAGACTACTGGGAAAATATTAACATAGAAATTATATTCTCATGAGAAAAAAAAGAAAATTTGTTTTTATGAATTACTTTTTGTGTACATCATATCCATGAGTGGAGAACGACAGGAAATTGGGAAGGAAAAAAAAAATCTATTAAATGCGCATGATGCTGGTGGAAGAAATCTCTTCGTTAAGGATTTTGGGTAGTAAGAACTAACTGAAAAATAAAATGGTTATAATGCCCAAGAAAGATGTTTAAAAATAAATAATGACATTCTGGGATTAGTAAATTTTTAGGAACATAGTCGTTGAACCGATCAAAAGTAGAAAAATAGGTTTCCCATACTGAAATTTAATGAATTCTGACGAATGCTCTATTTTGCTAAAAGAAAAGTATATGAATATATAATGTTAAAACTGCAGGTGGTTGGTGAACTTGAGGCATGGATCATGTTTTTTAAAAAAAGCCGGTGCATCCTAACAAAACCTTGCTCTTCCCTCCATAACTTTGAACAAGCTTCCAGGGAGTAGTAGTTCATGCTTCATAGAACTAATATAAAGCAGAGACTTTTTCATCAAAACTATCAAAGAATGCGGTTAATCTAAGCTTTAAAATTAAGATAATTCTAAAGGAAAATATTTTGTGGGAGAACTTCCCTCACATTGCAGAACGAAGTAAGTTCTAAATGCATGATGATAAAGAATTAAAGACATAAAAGTAAGCTTAGAGAAAAGAGATTCAGAGGATTACCATTGCAAGCTCTTCCTGCGGTTGGATCATTTCCTGCAGCATCTCTTTCTTCAAGCTCTGAATTCGAAACAAATCTAAATTCAGATGGGAAAGAAGACAAATCTAATTTTCTAAACACCACTCTATAATTGTCCTGCCAAAAAGATTAAGGAGAAACAGATTCACCAATCCAAGCCAAAGGCAGAGAAATTATTAGGAAAAAAAAAGGTCTCAAAAGCCTCGGGAAGAAAGCTGTCAAGTGTTGGACTCCTATATATAGCCCTTCTGGTTCGGGGAGAGAAGATAGTAAACAGTTGTTGTCCGTCCAACAAACGGAACCTCGCCGTCAGCTGTTAAGCCCCCCGTGGTTGACGGGGGGCCGCTCAATCCAAATCCAGCTCGGCGTGCGGGTCCCACAACCATTTGCCACGTGTCATCTATCCAACGTGGCAGAGGCGATCTTTCTCGCGCTACGCTTCCGAATGCTAGAAATGCCCATGGGAGGGCCGGCGGACGGAGCGTTTCTCGCGCCGTTTCGCGGCATCGTTCTTTTTTTGGACGGGAGTTTGTTTCTAACGGCCGCGCGGCGCCGGCGTTGGGGCGACCGGGCAACGACGGGTTTTCCTCGGCCGAAATACTCGCGACTTATGAACGCCCGTACGGGGCGCCGAATGACTGTTTTGCCCTTCCCACTAGACACGACCTGGGATAGCGTATCCGGGATCGGGTCTACCATTGGTCGTGGGCTTGACTTGACCACAAGTGCATCGATTCTGGCTAGTCGTCCACGTGCCCGACGCTGATTCGCCAACATAAAGCATTTTTGGTTCAATATTGCAAGTTGAAAATTAGGATGCAGAATTGCTATCTTCAAACCTTAAACCAAGGCTGGACCATAATGATAGCGACATTCCATTCAATTAATTCTTACATCATGTACCTAGATTCCGAGGAATATGGAGACTTTCTATAATTGGGAATCTAGAACATTGGTACTTATTGATATTAGCATAACAAAATGAAGAACTTAATCTGCTTGATTGAATAGTTATGCGACATTTTGTTTTCTGTGTGAGTTTTATTTTATGACGATTATTTAACCATGCAAACTTTGGGATGTCTGTGAATGAACAGTTATAAGGTGATGTCTTCTGTGTATCAGTGTATGTAAAAAAAAAATCTTCCGTTCGAACATACGGCGGACACAACCACATATTTTTAGTCCACTAAGAAACCAAAAATATCTTTTCCAGACACATCAAATCTCTAATTATTCCACTAATATTTTTAGTCCGACCATGCATGGACGACTTTTTTTTCTTTCTTCTTCTTCTTCTTTTTTTCCTCCTCTCTCCTGAGTGCAAGAAGATTCTCAGTGGGCTAATCTTGTGACAGCATAGAGCACCTCGCAAGAGTAGCAGCATGGTCATGCTAAAACCTTATTGAGGCAAGAAAATCTATTGAACTTCTAATGCATAAAACCTTATGCAACAAGGTAAAACTTTTAAAGGCCAGATGGTGGCAGAGCATACCAAGAATGCCCTTATTCTTATCTAAAGCTGACCTTTTTATGCTTTTGGAAAGCCCTTGCACCGAACCCCAGGTCCAGAAGCCCAAACGCAAGTCTATGCAGCTCCCACATAAGGAACCAATGCCCATCAATCTCTAGAAAGGACCTTATATCCTGGCCTTTGTCTTCACAACTTGACCATCAACAAACGATGATTAGAATCTGATCATATGGCTGCTATTTCTGTGCGATCCAAAACATGTGACCCCCCAATACCCAAAAAAAAAGGCAAAAGTGGAACGCAACAAAAATCTTCTCCGCCTTGTCTTGCCGCCTAATGGTGCGCCAAAGAAATCCTGGATGCTCTCTGCGCCTACAAAAATAACATCTTTAAATTTAGGAACCTTGGATATGTTCTCAGATGGGGACATATTCGATCAGGATGACGTGGCATCGGATCGGGACAAAGTTTTCTTGACTTCTTGCGGGATTACTTCACACGCTTGGCATCAATGCCGAATTGAGATCACCCAGAGGACAATTGCAGGACTGTAAGGTGTACGTAGGTTGTCAGGGTCTCAAGCTGGCAATGATCAAAATGCAAATCAAAATTTGTAGTTTGGTAGACCAGAAGCACTTTCTTCTCGGCATCCTTTAGAAAGATTGGGACACAAGCAGCTCACATACCAACTCTGAGATTCCACGAGTCGACATGGACTCACAAGATAAGTTTCAATACCACATACCAATTTATCCTTTCCCATGCAAGAGCAACTCGAATTACCCTATTCCACTCAAAATATCGCCCCACCCGTTAGTCTGGCATGCAGAAATTCGGCTTGAAGTTTCTGACAAAGTTTTGTACAGATGAAATCTTTCGATAATAATGAGCTATAAATGGAGTTTCAACATGATCCAACTTTAGCATATAGTTCAATGTTATTTTATGGCGGGATCAAACTAGCTGTTCGAACAAAACTAAGGGTGGTTCTATATACACCCCCCCTATTGCTCAGGACACCCCCCAAAAATTAAAAAAAAATTAAATACTCTCTACACCCCCCCATTTGCTAAGGACACCCCTAAAAAATTAAAAATTCCTAAATTACCCCCCACCCTCCCCACCCCCTCACCTAAATTGCTCTCTACACCCCCCAAACCCCCCCCCACCCCGCTCTTCCCCTCCAAAACACCTCGCCAACGCCCAAAACCCCCCGTTCCCCCTTCTCCCTCTCGTCGCCGGCATTCTCCCGATCTCCGACCACCTCACCGGCTTCTCCCGGAACCACCTCGCCGGCTTCTCCCGAAATTTTTTTTTTCACGGTTCGTGCTCCGTTCGGCACTGGATCGCCGAACAAAAGGCTTCTGTTCGGCTGAACAGTGCCGGACAGAAGCCTTCTGTTCGGCACTGTGCAGCCGAACAGATCTGTTCGGTTGAGGGTTGCCGAACAGAAGGCTTCTGTTCGGCACTGTTCAGCCGAACAGAAGCCTTTTGTTCGGCGATCCAGTGCCGAACGGAGCACGAACCGTGAAAAAAAAAAATTCGGGAGAAGCCGGCGAGGTGGTTCCGGGAGAAGCCGGCGAGGTGGTCGGAGATCGGGAGAATGCCGGCGACGAGAGGGAGAAGGGGGAACGGGGGAGGAGGGGTTTAAGGGAGGTTTGAGGGGTGTTTTTTTTTTTTCTTTTCAAAACGAAACGGAGGAGGAGGAAGGGGGGTGTATGAGAAAATTTCAAGGGCAATATGGTAATTACACTAAAGGTTAGTTTGGGTATTTTTTTTTTGGTTTTTGGGGGGTGTCCTGAGCAATAGGGGGGGTGTATATAGAACTACCCCAAAACTAACCAAGGAACTTAATACTTCTTTTACTTTGTTCCTTCTCCTTTTCTATCGGCCAGACATTGAGTTTCAACATGAAGCAGCTGAACCATATAAACTAACAATAGAATTTAATAATTTTCTTTTATTAATAATATAAAATGACCTTAGTTCACTTAGTTACAGCATTGTGTTAATAATTGAAAGAATGCATGCCAAAATATTGATATCTCTTTTTTTAATTTTGTTTTTAATAGGAAAAAACATTTTTTGGCTGTCTTAGAACATCCCACTTTTTTAATCATCCGCGGTTCAAAAATAGTAGATAACCAATGGCTCAAATTATTAGTGGCTGCCCCCGTCATCCATTCATGGCAACACAAAGCTCATATCTACACTTACAAATGAAAATACTCACTAAATTCTATACCACCGGTAGAACGGAACGACAGAATGTATCCAGATGCTGGAAACACTACTTTTTTCCACAGTTTGCCTTTTTAATAAAATTTAACCTTTTTTTTTGACTGAAAGGAAGGGGATAAACCCCACTTAATGTTGCAGTATTTAAATTAAATTTTACCATTTAATCACCACATCTTGACACTATAGATAACCCACTTAATTGACCCTCCTGCCTTTTAGTGCCCATGCTATAGAATGAAATTGCTGTCTTCAGGGATGGGATGAAAGATTGCAAAGTGCAATGGCTTTTGAGGTTGCTTGGATCATGCTTCATCTGACAGCAACTACACACATAAAATGCACAATGAACTCCATAAATAATATTATTTTGAGAAGCCGGTCATCATTCGAATCATGTCGATCTAACAGCATCAATCATCGTTTGATTTCAGGTAGAGTTTCTGATCCTTGATGTAGTCAATGACTTCATCGGGAGTCAGATATTTAATTGACAACCCCCTCCTTATGCACTCCCTGAAATATAAAGCATGACAAAAGGCTTAGTCTTAAGTTATGGATTAGAGAAAACAGGACAAAGCAAGGCTGTCAAGTAGCCAGGAACTTATAGCTTACAATCACTCCACACCAACCTCTGAATGTGTCAGGTAAATGTCAAGACTATGAACAAAAGCTGTTCGTTTTCATGCTTTCTCTTGTTCAAGATAGTCATCAGGCCAACAGTGTGGTCTGATTGGCTCAGCTTACATAAGCACGTGATGTGATTAACATCATCCGAGATTTCTTACCTCATCTTAAATGCATTTGACATCTTCTGGGGTTTCATGGAAAAGATTTTCCAAATAAAATTTGCATCATATTTATTGGGAATGCTGCCGCACTATCATCATGATATCTTGTCATGATAATTGAATGAAAAGGATATGTTTACCATATTACAGTGATATCATGGTGATAACTTGATTATTTGAATTTTTTAGATAGCTCACCAACACTTTTCACATTCCCCCTATACCTCATCTAACAATCCTTCATTTCTCCTTCATTTGCAACTAAAAGAGTTGAAAGGCAAAGATTTATAAAATCTTCAAGAACATTTGCTGATCAAAACCTGAAGTGTTTTGGTATTCTGGTGGTTAACTGGTTATCAAGACAACATAGGCAAAGACTAAAAACAACTGACTCTCATATGAGCTCTTACATATGGGCTCCAGCATTAAAGGGGGCAGCGTGGGTCATCAGGTCACGTGAAATGTACACTAGGGGCGAAATGGAATGAACATATTGACCCCTCAACTCAAAAGGGCCACGCCACTTGGGAGGGAATATACCAAAATCATTACCTCACTCTTGTTGCACTGATCTGGTTTGGTACTATCTCATCCACTGAGATGATATTACTCTGCAAAAATTAAACAGTATTAAGAAGATAATTTTTTTAATGTTTTATATTTACAAGAACTGATAAACCAAGTAAAATAATAAGCACAGCCAGTATGGATATTTTGAATAGCTAGATACCATATTTTCGTTTAATATTTCATTGCTGGATATTATTTTCTCAATGTCCCTTCCTTCTCTGCGTATGCAGACGACACCAAAATCTCTACATATTGTCCTGACCTGGAAAGTAATATTAAGTATCATTAGTATTTTTCTCTTTTTGTAAACTATGATCAAACGAGCATTAGCAAGAACATCAGTAGGTGGAGTTTCCTTTCAAAAACTGACAAAAATGCATGTAAATAAACTCATATCTTTGTAGCAAAAACTAAGTTCTCTAGCTGTCCATGCTTCAATAAGCTTTCCAACTTCAACAGAGAAAAACTAAAGAGACAAAATTTTGTTCCGGAATAGTTGAAGCCAACTTTAGAATTGCTCTGTTGCTGTCTATCAAAGAGAGCAGACAATCAAAATTTGACATTTCAGTCTACTGCAAATATTCCTTACATAACAATGCCTCACAGTCTTAGAGCATACGACTCTCTCCTTTTCATGTTATATGCAGGACGTCTGTAACCTCAACTTTACTGACTCCTTTAAGTACATAATGTTTTACACTAAAGAAATGGAGAACAAGAATCGCACTTCCATGATGTGTCTCAAAGGTAATTCTCTGCATGGATAGCATGGTACCACAAGAGCCTGCTTCATTTACTAATTTCCAATTTAAAAGTAGAACTGAAACTTATTTATCTATTGAAAGTTATTTGCTTAGGAAGGGTCCACGTTAAGCAAGTAACGAGACCTTTACCTCAGCTGTTTTAAGTGCTAAACATAAATGGCTAAAAGTATCAAGAAATTTCTAACGAAGTGCCACCTATTTTCTTCATTTTTCTGGCGTTATACGACATGGCAGGTAATTTTTGACAAGAAGTGTTATTCAATAGTCAACTCATTCTGAAAAACCATGCATTTTGACGTATTAGTGTATTAGATTTCTATGAAGCTGTACCATGTGGAAATGTCCAAGTGGGAGGTTTATCTGTCAGATGCTCTGGAATATCAGGCTATTCAACACCCATGCGCACTAGTCATTAGTGGGGACACCTAATAATTCAGGAATTTCCATTCTCGAATTTAGAACTCCCAGCCATGGTAGTTACACCATCCTTGTGGCACATAACTTTTGCTATCTTGTCTTTTAAACAAGTCCAATGGTTGTCCGTTCTTCCTCTACATCATAACCAGTATTTCATAATCATATCCTTCATAGAAGCCAAATGTTCTCATGGTTAAGCACATCATGAATAAGCCCGATTGAACAATAATGAAGATAATCTGCTGTAATTCCCTACCTGATCAAGCATCCAGAATCCAGGAATGCTGAAAGATTCAAGCAGATCAGAACCGCATAAAAGCATTATTTTGAGTGATTCTACATTAAAAAAAAAAAGAAGAAAAGTTACTAAAGTTCTCTTCAAAAAGAGAAACAATGGTGAAAAATAATAACACATAATTCATGTACAGAAAAAATGGTCTCAACATAAATATCCATTAAACTATATAAATGCATAATGACAAAGCTAAACATGCACATAAGATATAATTTTGAACTTTTAAGTTGGACTTACCAGCATGATTTTACAAATCAGGAATTGCAGATGATAAATAGACGACTATAAAGTTGTACAGCAGTGAAAAAGACAAACTTTGATTAACTTACCACTAAACTCTAAAATCCAGCACTATGGTTCATTTGAAAACAGAAATCTGAACATGAAATTCAGAAAACACCCTAAACTATAAAAAAACTGTGCAAGGAAAGAGTTTCCATTATTTACCTTCACTAGCCAATCCAGTCTTGCACAAGGAGCTCTTAATTCTAGACAAAACAGTTAGTGTACGCTGGTAGCCGTATTGCTTTGCCTACAGTAAGAGCTCGACAAAATTAATCGATCATCAAATGCCTTAAAGAGATAAAGATAAGCAGATACAAGTGAATAAAGATTATCTAAGATGCACCAAATGGACAAAAACAGAATCTTAGGAAATCACTGCAGAGTGAAGATTTGAATTTATTCCCAACAAACAGGTGAAGAGACAAAGAATTTTAGCAGCAAGGAGCAGCACTCAATATTGTCATATATGCACATGTGTACATCCATCCATCCATCCATCCATACATACATATGTACGTACATACATAATATATATGCATATATATATATGTGTGTGTGTGTGTGTGTGTGTGTGTGTGTGTGTGTACATATTTCTCTTTTCAATTGCTCAAAGTGATGTTCAATACATTGTTCAATAATGAAGTATAATGGTTGCTTCTATCAACTTCAAAGACGTAATTGATACAGAGTAAGGAGGAATTTGAGTCACATGTTGGATAAAGACTTCCCAAAACATTACTATAAATGAGCATCTATTGTATAATTTTCACATACCCATGTAACTTGCCAAGGATGAGCAAACAACATCAAAATTTTTGAAATGATTTGCTCCATAGTTAGCTAAAGGAACAAAGATGAAAAATGCTCTTCGATAATTTTCAACTTGATTCATAATCCAAAATGGGGGATGACTTAAAGTATATTTAGTACTCCAACTCATGTTAACTACTGGAATTTCTATGTCCTAGGATCTGGATCCAGCTAGGTGTTGGAGTTTTAAGGAAGAGAAGTACATCTTTTCAACCATCAAATACCTAATGCAGCATATATGCTGTCCATTGACATTGTCAGCGTGAAAACATACTGCCTATCATCTCCATATCAAAAACCACTTCATATATTTCGGTACTATCTCATGATCCAATGTGATTTGTGTCATTCCCTGTCATAGAACTTAATAGTGCATCCTTACCAAGAACATCTACAGGCACTACTCAGTAGCTACTAATACCATGAAGGCATACAGCAGAGCTTCATATCATGTACATGATGCACAAGGCTAGCCATAAAAAAAGTAAATGAAGCTTATAATCATCAATCAACAATAACTTTTACCCATACATGGAGATTATGTTGATCCATCAAAGCAAGGTGTAAGACACTAATTATAGGTTTACTAACAGCAGAGATATTACTAAACTTTTGGCATTTGGGTGAGAATTTGGTTTTCCTTATTGGGGTATTAATCATCTCTCATGACCATGAGAAAATGCTTCTGAATTTGAGTGAAACAGGGTCCAGTATGAACTCTCTGGTTACATTCTAGCTAGTAATGTAACTTAGATACCAGAAGTCGAAATGCAGACCACCCCACAATAATGTAGATAATACAAAAACATCATTGCGTACAAATGAATCCTGAAGAGCTTAGTAGTCTCGAGTCCAGAAAATAGAAATTTCAAAAATTCCAAACATTCAAATTTCAAAGTAAATTGCTCAAAGTGATTTGGCAAGAGCAAGCATACATGAAGGGGAGCACTAATTGTATTAAGAATTTATTATAACTGACGGCAACTAGAATTTGGCTATAACTGCAAACCAGCATACTAGTCAAGAAGGATATCTTTGAAGAATGTTCCATATTGAATTGTCACACCTTCACTTATACATCTTTATTTACTGGTTCATTGTGTACTTTTAATAAAACTAGTATAGGGAAAGCTTGACATGTCTGGTCTATGCGACACACAAAATTCTCTATTGTTACGAATTTTATTTACTAACAGAAAATAAGACATGGATAATGTTTAAAATAATAAGACCATCAAGTGTGGCAAATAAAAAAGAAAAAAAAGAAGACATCAGATAAAATAAACAAAATGCAGGAGTCTACATTTCAATTTGAATTACCTCCCATGGATCTACCATCACGAAGGAAGAGCTTTTGCAAGCTAGCTCACACAACTGGACTCGATGGGTGGCGGACAAAAGGTCCTAGGAAAAAGATGACATGCTATGATTACTCTTGTACAACACCAAAATCATACAAACACTGAGATATGTGACAATCATCCACAACAACTTGGCTACTATTAAAATGGTAACTATTTGATAGGTAACCATTACTTTATTACTCTTGAATATAATATAAGGATTAAAGAACTATTTTTTGCTAGAAGAAAAGCTTGTTTATGCATTAGCGTATGGAGATAATGCACTTGTGATGAAAGGATACAAGTATAACAATATTAAGCTTTAATAAAAAATTCCTTTATGTAACCTAAATATAAGAGTTGTCTACATGAACACTATATACATATTAAAGCATAAATCACTGAATTCTGTGGTGCACACAAGCCAAAAAACCTTCACAAGACAAACAAATACAAATCAATTTGACACAGCTGCCAAAAGAGTTGTATATGTTAATAAAAGACTAGTGAATAAAAGGATTTTCTCAATATTATGTGGTAGCCCATTATTTCTACACAGCAGCTGTACCTAGTTTGGATCTTGCTAAATCAACATTGTTGAAACTTATTTCTTACTAGGGATAAACAGTTACTAATCTCTAGCTTTTTGTCGAAAATTGCATGTCATTCTTAGAGCAATCAAGTCTTGGTTATTAAGCATATAAGAAAATACATATACATACATAGGGAAAAGATGTCCCTAATCAATTTCTAGTTCACCTGGAAGTATGTCCACTTCCCGTAGTTCTCTGTCAAAAATATATATAAATAAACTCGGGAAGGATTTATTAAACCTTGAGTACTATTTTTGATTTAAAATGAAATTTGTGTTGCTATGAATTCGAACAATCAATTATTTTCACCAATTATAGCTTTTTGTCTAAAATAGCATGTCATTCTTAGAGCAATCAAGTCTTGGTTATTAAGCATATGGGAAAATACGTATACATACATAGGGAAAGATGCCCCTAATCAATTTCTAGTTCACCTTGAAGTATGTCCACTTCCTGTAATTCTCTGTTGAAACTATATATAAGTAAACTCAGGAAGAATTCATTAAATGTTGAGTACTATTTTTGATTTAAAATGAAATTTGTGTTGCCATGAATTCGAACAATCAATTATTTTCACCATCTATATGTGCTAATGAGATACTGCAAAAGGCTACATACCTTTTTCCTGTATGCATCATTCGCAGGCGACATGTAGCCTCCTATAACAGAATAGCCTTGCGCCTTCAATGCATCTTTTGCTAGCTCTTATATATGATCAAATTTCACTATTTGTTAGTTGGAACTTGCAAATTTTAACAAACATACGTATCTTTCATTTATCGTATATATGCCAATGAACTTACCATCAAAATTAATATTGAAGATTGTACATCATAACAAAAAGCATACAATCCACATTATTTATCATGTTTATATACTTTTGTATTACTTGTCATGATAAACCAACAGGAAACACCTGTTATGCCATATAAAAGTAAAAGGAAATGGTATAATCTTGGGCCAGAATCAAAAGGAAGGCACCTAATCAGAATCTCCACTGTTTCTCATCCATACCCAAATACGTTGATTCACATACAAATATAAAACTCGCTAGTACACCAAGATATTTCTTCAGCTTTTAACTAGAGAGACCTACGGGAAAAATGGTCATCAATTGTTTGATCTGCATCACAAGCAGATATCTTGTATGAGAGGAACTCGGAAGTATGAACATACAATAACAAAATCAGTTATGTCCTGCAATTCAGATGTAAAGCTTCTCTACTTTCATTTTATATAACTAGTCAAGTATAGCCATGACACTATAGCTCAGTACCATTCTCATGTTCTTAAAACTATTAATGATAGTGAAGGATGTTTAAATGCCCAAGGTGCATTTGATCCATGAGATAATTCTGTGTAAAATTATAAGAAGTCACAAACATAATCAAATAGAGTTCCAATAACTATAGAAATGGACACAATAACATGGTATGGAAACATACCAAACATGCGTAAGTGCATATAAGTTGGAGGATTGAAGCTTCCTGTTGATACCAGAACGACAAAACTCTGATTCCTGAAAGTAGCATAGAAATATATATAGAGAGAGATTAGAACTAAGTAGTGCAAACTCCAAAACATGAACAACACTTACACATATACAAAATAAAGCAGTATAATTTCCACTACTATATTTGAGTTTAACATGGCGTGAAAAAGATTCTCCAAAAACCCTCTTTATTGATGATAACATATGTAGTAAATACTATAACAAGTCCAGTATATGTAGTCCTGGATGTCAAACAACAGTGACAAAACGGCAATGAGTAATCTCACAGTCTAACATGTACCCATGTTCCAGGTGGAGCTCACTTATGTGTATATTATGCAGGTCACTTTGAATTAGGAGCACATCAGATAGTGACTAACAAATCCCGTGATCCTAAAGCAAAACAATTACCAATTTTTTTAACCGATGATCCATTTTTTATATAATTTAGACAGATGGAAGACATTAACCCCCCCAAAAAAGTGGGTTTTGAAATTCTTTTCCAGATACGGAGGACCTGATTTACACAATTTGATTATTGGGGTTTACATGTTTTCTTTTAAATAAAAATAATCTGGTGAGAGAATTGAAGACATGAACCCATTGCTAACAAGGAATTTAGAGGAGTACGCATATTCCTGAAAAGATAATAACCTTAGATGGGATAGAAAACAGGGGCCTTTTCTGAAATCCTGACGCATTTAAAAAAATAATATCAAGACATTCTTGATTGCAAAGCAATAACAATCTGTTCGGGGCGTACTTGTTTACGGCTTCGGAGCCGCCGGCTTCACCTAAAGCCCCCAACGAAAGCTTATCCATGGGAAGAGGAACATCGACGAACGAATCCATGCCCAGATCCTGGTACCAAAGACAAGATCACGGCATTGGCGCTCTAATATCCAGTTCGAAACCCCAGTATGAGAGGTTCTGGATCAATAAAGCGTACCTTCTTGGATTGATCGGAGAAACTTCCCTTCCCAATAAAGATGAAAGCTGTCGATGTCTTCGTCTTCTTTCTTGCTAGTCCTCGATCAAGGCGGGCGAGGCTGGAGCTTAACTGGGCTCTTGGACCGATCTGGTGAAATAGGTGGGCGAGAGAATAGAGATGAGAAGGAAGAGGCGGAAGCATACAAAGGGAATCGGCGCAGAAAGGCAGGGGTCGGAAAAAGAGGGTTTGTTATGGTGCTTCGGAAATCAACTGATCATCCTAGCCGTTCATTGTTAAAGGGTAATACTGGGAAACACAGTGGCAACCGGTCGAGCTCTAGTGCACTACGCCTCCTTCTTCCCTTCCCACAAGCTCGGCCAGGGCGGCTTTGGCCCCGGTAGTACTCCGATGGTGGGGCGGCGGCGGGTTGGCCGGATGTCGGAGGCGGGAGGAGGACCGGAGAGAGAGCGGCGGCGCCCACAGCCGGCGCCTGTTGAAGGACTCCACGGTGCTCCTCAGGCTGCTGGACGTCGGCCGCTGCGGCGGCGGAAGATCGGGCGGCGAGGCTAAATTATGGGGGTGGTGGAGGAAGGGGAATCCGGCAACGGCGGCAGCAACGGTGGAGGAGGGGATGGCGGACCCGTGGCCGAGGGGGAAGTTGGTCTTGGCCTCGGGGCCGCGGAGGGAGCAGGGCGGCGGCACCGTAGGCGCGGGCGCCATCCTCAGCGGAGTCGAAGGTGCCGAGGCCAGACGCGGGTCTTCTTCGAGGGATTCCTGATCTCCGCTGCGGACCGCCCCCACGGCCGCTTCCTCCTACCGCGGAACCGCGCCTCTTTCACCTATCGGCCGCCACCGCCATCGCTGCCGCCCGCTCCTTTCTCATCGCCGATCGAGATTCTAAGGACGGAAGCCGATATAGATGAGGGAAGGGAGAGCACTGATGGAGGTGCGTGGTGTTTGGTTAGGATGTCGGTCTTGGATCATTGCCCAACTCATGTCATTTCGCCCTCTAAATGCACACGGTTTCGAGTAATATAACGTCCGGGTTGTTGCTTCCGCTGCCGCCTGGGTAGCAAACTGCGTTAATTTGGGACAAGCATCAAGAAGGATTTGTTTTTGTTTGCGATATCTAAATTATAGGTTTGCAAGTTAGGTCTTTTAGTGGCTGTTTTCTTTTTGTTTGCTACTTCAGAAAGTTTATCTTAAGACGATTAGCAAAGCTCTCTAATATCAAGTGGCCAAGAGTTCAGGCATATGGTGGTCCCTTTATGCTTGAAATATCAGTATGGTCTTTTATATGCCCATGATTTCATCAATAATAGGGGTCACTACCAATTACTTTGTATTGGCTTGGGTGACATAGTGGATCCTTAGGGAATTGCAATTTGGAACAAAACAATATGTATTGGAATGTATGAGTGTTTATATCATGTCCCCTGAAGAGCTGCAGCACCAGCCCCTACTTTTTTTTTTCCAGCAGACTAACAAATAAGTTAACACCACAAATGTTGGTTGGCATCGGCGTGCGCATTGTGTTGGTTATATGCTTGTTTTGATTGTTACTCAAACACAATTCCAGATTTCAGATCAATTTCCCCACCCAACTTCAGTTAAAAGATGATATCTTCCTCTCAGATACCGGACCGCATTTTAGTAATCTTGACTAAGAGAATGCCAGAACAGCAAGTAGCAGATTGTAATTACATGTGATATACAAGGCCTTTTTTTACTAATTTCAGGATAGGAAATTATGGAGGCCAACCTCTGAGACTTTTGGTGGAGCAAGAGAATATGCTCTCTTATCAAAGAAAATTACAAGGAGCTAATTAACTGAATCCAGACCAGCGCCTAGCAAACTAAAAAAAAGCATTGTGGGAGTTCAAACACTCATATGATTGTGAAATAACTACTAGGGTGTAGAGCACATCTATGATATCAGGCTCCAGATATGCCGTGTTCGATTATCCTCTTCTAATAGTTGATCTCTGCTTCAGTGCATCTACCTCAGGACCAAGCTTCCTTTCCTTTATAAGACGATTGTCACCAGATTCCTTGGAGACTTTTCTTGTGCTAAGGGGACCTGCAACTCTAGCATTCCTGTGACTGAGCTTTCCTTGCGCTTGAATGTTTTGATACAGGCTCTGCCTTTTCAGTAGTGTATGTCTCTCTTTAATCAGCCGATTCTGGTTTCCAATTATATCATCATTATCTGAAAGCAAATACATGACCATTTCATATTAGCTCAAGCTGTAATTCTTAAAGGAAGATCATATTAGCTCAAGCTGTAATTCTTAAAGGAAGAATTCAGCTCCACAATTCAAGCTATAGTGCATTCAGTGAGATGATCTCCAACGAAAACTCATCTGAAGAGATTCTTCTTATCATGTACATTAGCTTACTCAAAGCTGCTCTGTAACCAGTAATATTTACAGGGACACAGAGCTCATAGAACCTTTTTATATACTGAACTACGCTAAAATGCTGTAGGATTGGCCATGATTAGTCTTAGAGTAGTAGGGTATTCGATTGATGAATCATAAATAAGACTTTGTTAGTTACTTGTAGTTATCGTTATTATTTATGGCCCCCAGCTTCTTAGCATAATGGCTGAGGCATATATTGAGGCTCCCTTGTGAAAAGCAGATGAAATTCAATTTTCTGCAAGGTGCTGCAGATATTGTTGGAAAGCCGGTGAACCCAAACATACAAAGGCACGCATATACACAAGCTTGTTAACATAAAACAAAGTTCAAAAATAAATATAAACCTCTGTCTAGTCTAGTGTATGAAAGCATTTTTTTAATTATTTTTCTCTGCACTCACTTTGATAACGTCACTTGTTTACTGAGTGTACTTGAGTGCACAAGGTTTTCATGGTTTTTTGTTTAATGTGTTTTGTTTTCCAAAAATGGCAATTCAAATGAGGATGATACATGTTATGACATGGACAAAGACATGAAAATCATGTTTGATGCTTTTTTGAAATGCAAGGTTCCACATGCAACAGGAGAGGGGGGAAAGGCTTCACAGTGTTGCCATCGCAGTAGTGAAACTACCCATATGATCTCTTGCCAAAGCCAATACGAGGAGATAGAACAGAGGGTTTAGTCTCAAATGTTTGAAGTATACCGAATGGGTTTGAACAGCTGCGATGGTTCTTAAATAAATGAAACCATTGATACAAAGACATGGTGACAAGTTGAATTTAAGATGTTCTTCATGGAATCTTGCCCATAGAAAAAAAAAACAATTCAATAGATTCTATATTCCTATTATTCTTTGGTAAATAATTGATATCTATAATAATCTGTGTGAGAGCTTTCGAAAGCTTTAATACATATCAGTAGAACTCTACTATCAGCATAATATGGAAATGACCAATCAACTTGCTCATACCACAAGAAACCAAGCAGCTTGCAGGACTGACCCATATAGCAAGAACAAAGTATATGAACTTTAAAATAAACAAATAAATATAACAGATAAAATAGACACCTGGACTTGACAAGACTGCTCGAGGCCGTGGAACAGAACTAGCTCTAATGTTCGTCCTATTATCCTCATCGGTACTTTGGCTGTTCTTCCCTGTAGTGTAAACTTATCTTGTATATGACTAAAATTTGCTATAATAATGCAAATATTGTAACCTGAGCAAACTTGAAAAATACTATCTAACCTTTGGATGTATAACTAGAAGATGCTAGCAAATTCTTAGGATGAGACGAGTAAATCTTTGCATCTGATGAAGGAGGATCATTCTCAGACATTTTTCCTGAAAGATAATATTTTTTGGTGAGGGGAGAAAATATTCCAATAAGAGAATTTAGATGATACCTGATTATAAAATTCATGACAGTAGCAAAACTTGATAGGGAAGATCCATAGAGATTTAAGAGTTGTAGAGGAAAAAAGCAGATCTTCAAAGTCATCATTTGGTGGAGACAAGATCTACATGAGCATTTGTAGTAATGAAACTCCATGTTTGGCTATCAAAGCTAAACATAAATATCTAAAAATAATAATTTTTGAAGTCTTGACTCTATGCTTTTGCAACATAAAGGAATTGCAGGATTGAGCTTACATGATATCTTGTTGACCAACGTTAAGTACGGATATTTGGTAAAAATACTGCTTATAGAAGGAACTTTTGCACAAACCTGTGATGCAGTAGCAGATAGGTGACCTATAAACTTTGCAATTCCATCACCGATCAAATTGAGCTCCAAAAAGTGGTAATGAAGTTATGTTATCACTGTGCATGCAAAAATAGGAGACCTAGGTAAAACCCAAGTTTAAGGGCTTTTTCTTGAGACAACCAGGTCTATATAGCATGGCACAGTTCCCTTTTGGTGTGCCTCAAAAAGATCTTGAAGTGTGGACCGGAACCATATTGGATTGCCAAAAATCTCACATCAC
Organism: Phoenix dactylifera; assembly: GCF_009389715.1. NCBI lineage: Eukaryota > Viridiplantae > Streptophyta > Magnoliopsida > Arecales > Arecaceae > Phoenix > Phoenix dactylifera. Next base: position 10,371,249 of record NC_052408.1, on the reverse strand, counting down.
ATTAATATATACCAGTCATGGTCTGCCGTACCGGTCCGGCCTGGGACCGGTACCGGATCAGCGTGAAATCCGGTACCGGTAATTTATTGTTGAAGAACCGGTACAGGACCGGTACGCCACCGGTATGGGACCGGTTCGGACCGGTACGCCACCGGTTCGGACCGGTACGCCACCGGTACGGGACCAGTTTCGTACCGGTCCGGGACGCCACCGGTACGCCGACCGGTACCGGTACGGCGGACCTTGATACCAGTGTTTACTGTGATAACTTCACTTGTTTTTAGATGTTTATTGTTCATTTAGCATATTACTGCTTTCTTTTGGCGTAATCAGCAAGAAGAGTGGAGCGAAACCCATTCTTAGCATAGTTATTGGACCCAAGAATCTCACATCACTTTACTTTGTATTATTGTTTTTTTTTTTCTATAAGAGAATTTGTTTTCTTTTTGGGATTTTTGTTGCTCCTGTTGAGTCGATAATCCAGTCTTCAAATTGCTTCCAAGTTTAGAGAATACTACGAATAACAAGGTTTTCTTGATTATTGAGTAAAATTCTTCTTCAAAATTAGTCTTGTTCTGATGGTCAGACAAGATAGCTTTGTCAGTGCTTATGCATTTCCATTAAGGCACTTTTCAAGGAAAAGGACGAGGTCAAATCTTTTGAAAGAACAGAGGTTTGACATCTATATTTTTCCTTTTATGCAAGCCTTCTTTTGCCATACAAAACTAATAAGAAATTGCCTTTGTCATATAATGGTCTTTTAGGTACTTAGGTACGCTTTCCCCTTTCTCGTTCTGCTCTACATATTCTGATTTGTCAGAACTTGTTAAAGAAACATAGGAAGATAATACACATGAACAACTTTGACTCAAACCTAGCAAACATGTCATCCAAAAATACAAACAATATAAACTTCCAGTGTTCAAGTTTTCAATTTCTAAGAAATTGCAGTATCTAGAACATGAAAATATTATTTTCATTTTTCATATTGTTGCGGGATTTTCACCCCGGCAACAGCCTTAGTCCCAACCGAGCCGAGCAGAAAGAGACCGCGTCCCCCACGAGGTATTGTCCGCTTTGGGCGCTCCGGTCCGCGCGTCCAGCGCTGACGGAGGGAGACGTTTCCGGCCCGCGCGTCCAGCGCTGACGGGGGGATTGCCCTCACGGTTTTGTCCCACAAAAGGGCCCTCGTGAGGAAAAGGCTTCGCCCTCCTCATTATAAGGCACGGAACCTTTCCGCTCTAGCCGATGTGGGACTAAATTCAAGGCCCCCTCCCCCCCCACAACATAGCCCCCCCAGCGGGAAGGTTCCGGCCAGGTTTTACCCCAACGGGCCCCCACAGTCCTGGAGGGTAGTCAATGGAGAGAGGAGGCTGGCCCTTCCTCTAGCGCCATCTGTTGCTGGATTTTCACCCCGGCAACAGCCTTAGTCCCAACCGAGCCGAGCAGAAAGAGACCGCGTCCCCTACGAGGTATTGTCCGCTTTGGGCGCTCCGGTCCGCGCGTCCAGCGCTGACGGAGGGAGACGTTTCCGGCCCGCGCGTCCAGCGCTGACGGGGGGATTGCCCTCACGGTTTTGTCCCACAAAAGGGCCCTCGTGAGGAAAAGGCTTCGCCCTCCTCATTATAAGGCACGGAACCTTTCCGCTCTAGCCGATGTGGGACTAAATTCAAGGCCCCCTCCCCCCCCCACAACACATATCATGATAGACTAATAGAGACTCTTTAATGATCCACAAGAATTCACAAATCAAAGATGAGAATTGTTCAGAACTTACATTCATCTGAGAATAAACTTGTAAATGGATGCAGTGCGTAGTTCAATTTTATGAAAAATGATGTTTGGATTTTCGATAACCTAAAGTCTATCTAAACAAGCATTACAAGTTTCAGACAAATTTTCACTTCTCCGGAGATGCATTGGTTTCTTCAAGAGCCCAAACTGCTACATTAATTTTTTTGTGATCACTTCCCTGAAATTTGGACCCCAGGTTAAGTGGAATGGGCTCCAGAGCCGTGAACATTACTAGAGGAAATGCCCTTGTATAGGAGCAAATAGTTCAAGTCGACATGAAAATGTTGTCCAAGATATTTAACATGCTACAAGAAAAACCTTTTTATTTAGGGTTAAAGGAGGATACAAACCCATCAAAAATAATTTTATTGCTAAAAGGAAAACTTTAAGTTGCATTTGCAATTTACGTGACTAAAATCCACTCAGTGGTAGTGGCCTTAAGAAATTGATGTCACTTCAAGGTTGTATATTTCTGTAGGGAGCATTTTTCTCTTGCTTGTGCCAAGATGATTTCCGTATGTTCCATAAACAAAACAGAAGTGCAAGATGAATTTTGAAGGACCTCAACTCAGAAGAAATTCTTGTTCAACGGAACCCAAGTGATGCAAGAGCAGATATTCCTGATTAGTATAGATAGATGGTTATTAATCCTGAGCATCAAAAGAGTAGATCTTCCAACTCATTGAACAATACCTAAAAGCTCACCCCTGACATATGACATATGGCAACCATTTAGATTATGAGGGATGCAACTCAAGCTTCTCCAACAGTAAGGACACAAATACTGATTAGGGCATCCAATGCAACATGATAATATACTTGTATATAGCACAAAAGTTTATTTCTCAATGGTTGCTTTATATTATATAATATCTCTTTTATAATTAATACATGCATAGGCCGAACCAATAGATGCACAAGTTTCCTTTGAAAAAGTAGAGCACATAAAAATGAATCTGCTAAATAATATCTACAAAGTGTCGGTACTGATATCAAGTGTCTGGGTGAAGACATTAAACATGTACAAGTATCCAGGTATGGATCTCATGAGCATATGCTAGAAATAAAAAGATAGTGCTGATAAAGTGCTTAATCATTAATGCAGTCAATCCAAACAAATAGTTTTACCATGATTTGAAGTCGGATCTCCAGACGAAGAATGGACTTCTACAGAAAGAGATTCCATAATTCTTGGTGGATATGATGTTGCCTCTTCTTGCGTCATATTTGTATCTTCTTGCTCTCTCACTTTTAACTGAGGGTACACTTTTGATCATAAAACAAAAAATGAATCATTACATAAACATAAAGTCTACTTTGCCTTTTGAATTACGTTACACTTTATAACCTAAATTAGACAACATTAAGACCATAACAAGTCTTCTTCATGAATCTTATCCAGATAATGCTCATCTAATTGTATGACCATAGATGCACATATCCCACAAATCTATTGTAAAAGTAAAATAATTCTTATGCCTAACACTTACCATTTGTCAGGCTTATAGCAATCATGAATATGTTGTCATTAACATGCAACAGATAAAAGAGAGAAAAAAATCCCATGTAGCATGTATATCCTATCACGCATGACTTTGCAATCCATGCTTTGCAATTTGCATGTAATGATCAATTATAATTTAGCAAACATATTGCTTTCCTCTGATAAGTTTCATCCAAGAGAAACCAGTTTAATTCAAAATTACAAAATGAATAAAAGCTGGAGATGTCCCAAACTTGGAGTTTTGAGGAATGCTTATAATAAATAAAAACGAACTTTTAACTTTTAGAACTTAAAACAACTGTGTCTGTTGTTCTGCTTGCCTTAGACATTCTTGGTACTCTGTATCATTCCTATACTATTTAGTAACAGTTCTCTAGAAACAACTCCAGAATACAAACTTGCAATTTCTGAATAAAATTTCGTAGCAAATAATAGTTTTACAAAGAGTACATGACCAAAGGAGTAGTCAGTGGGAGTCAGATGATTAGTGATTAGAATTTAGGCTTAACAATTGGTTGAAACCTTTTTGATTTAAAATTAGTAAAGAAGCATCAGAAAACTCATAATGGCTGCAAGATTTTTTTTACTTTTTTTATTTTTTTATTTTAGGGGGGCTTCGCTAAGATTTTCTGTGTATGGTGGAGATTTATCAAACTAAAAGAAAAACTAGTCTGCTTTCAGTCGACAAAATTCCATTGACTTTGATTCGTAAAAATTCCAACAAAATATACACAAAAAGAAACCTAGCCTTATGACCATATGCAACATTTTTTTTTAGGAAAAAAAAAACTTTCCATGAAAGAATAACTTCTAACTGTTTCATCAGCTACCGCCTGCCAATATGCAAACCTTTACACACGTTCAGAACCCAAAAGATTAAAACGGGATTGAGAGATCCCAATCAAAAACAATCCATGAATCCACCAAACCTAAATCGAAAACAAGCCACAACAATTTCGACCATAAAAAGGTCACGAAAAAACACTTGAAAAACCATCAAAAGAGGACCCAACATCCGATTCTATTGAGATAAAGAGAGGAGGGGATTAAAGGATACTGTTTGAAGCGATGCAGAGCTCGTTCGCGACCTCCTTTCTTGGTCTCTTTCGAGGACACGGCGGGCACGTCCGTGTTCCAAAGTCAAATATATGGAAAGAAGGAAGAATCGAATGGGAAGCAACAAAGAAATACGGCCGATGGATTTCGATCGCTCTTGGAGTCAAACCCAAGCCAAGGGATCGCACCACAGTGGAACAGAGAAGAGGATCGAATCGAATGCACTCATCCTGCTTTCTTGTCTTCAACACAAAGGGAAAAAAAACGGTCTTTTTTTTCTCTCTCTTGCCGTGCCGCCTCGGCTTTTCTTTGGTGTTCTCGGTGAAGATTTTTGATAAACGGCGTTCTATAATGAGACAGAACATAGGAGAGGACAGCTGGAGCATTCAAGAGCACCTCGTGGTTGGGAACTGGTTAAGAGATGAGGTCGGAAGAAACAGTTGAAACGACCTCTTTTTTGAATGGGTTCGTGCTGGGGCCGGAGATCGGGACACCGTCCATAGTGCTCAGAGGCCGAACTCGGTTGCTGATTTGCCGATGTTGAGTTAGCCAGACAAAATTAGGATTGCTCAGCATATCGTGCCTTAAATAGCCAGACAAAATCATAGGCATGTTTGAGCGACTCACAGATGTACTAGATTTGTCTTAGAGAATACGCCTTGAATTGGAATGATTGTCTCCTTAGTTCGGGGTACGCCTCCCACCAGAAGAAAACAAAGAAAAAAACAAAAAGGAAAGGTGGGTGGGGGGAAGTTTAAACCAGATTTTCACCCTGGTGTTCAATTGAATATTGATTATTTAACATCAACGCTTCGTAGCAAAAAAAAAAAAAAAAGAAGACATCTTTCTACTAGTGAAATTATTCTTAAACCAGCTCGACTCCACATTTGCCTTTTTTACCTCCTGCTGTATGTATGCGTATCTTTTTCTCTTTTGCATTTTTTTGGCGCGAGAGGGTTAAAAACCCATTACAGCTCAGGGAAATTACAACCACAAACGTTGGCGTTAGAAGCAGAGCAGAAAGAAAGTTCGAACGAGGATGGCCTTTTCTTAATAGATTGGTGCATATCCTCTAGGGCCATATCATATTCTCTTAGTTTATCTCGTCAATTTGGAAAACAGTACATTGCCTTGATCAAACGAAGAAGAAGAAGAGAATATGTACAAGGTTGGGAGCAGGCGGCATGTGCGGCTACTGCATGGAGCTTTTCATGGTACAGGCAGTAATCTTTCAACGTGGTCCGCTCTTCCTAAAGTAAAACCTTATATATGAAACAAAAAAAACGAGCCTCTACCCTTTCAACGTCTGAGAGCATGCAAAGCCAAACCCATCAAAAGAACGGACCATTAACCCATCCATCATAACCATCGCTTCTCCTCCCCTTCCTCGCTTGCTATTGGTCGTCATCATTGTTATGCCCACTTGGTGGTTCCACCGCAAAAGCAGGACAGGCTCCGGAAGCCGCCCGTCCCCTTTCGCCGCCTCTTCCTCCGGCCGCCGAGGGACCGGTCGCCGATATCGTAGTAATCCGGCGACAGCTCCGACTTCCACAACTCCAGCTTCGACTCCAGCGCCTCCTGCTCCTTCTCCCCTATCCAGCTCTCCACCGATCCGCTTTTCTCCACCATCCACTCTTCGGCTCCGCCGCCGCCGACAAACATCGAAGCTGCCGAACGCCTCGGGCTGCTTTCCTCCCCTGCCCTGCGCTCCATGGAGAGGGCCTCGAGGTCCTTGTAGGCGAAGGCGTAGGGCTCGCCGATGTCGTCGTGGAGGGGGACCATCCGGTCGACGTAGGCGAGGCCGTCGAGGAGGGCGATGCCGACGTTGAGGATGCCCTGGGGGCGGAGCGAGTTCGGGCGTCGGACCTGGAGGGCGGCGAAGCGGCGGGAGCCGGGTTCGGGGCGGAAGGCGGAGAGGAGGACGCGGACGGTGCCGAGGTGGGGGTCTCGGAGGCGGGGGCTGAGGCGGCGGCGTGCAGCGAAGATGTCGACGGTGACGGCGGAGGTGACGGAGAGGAGGAAGGCGGCGTCCACGCGGAAGACGAGCTTGTCGTTCCAGGTGGGGTCGGTACGGCCGGCACGGTCCGTCCGCGTCAACAGCTTCCTGTCCGGGTGGACCCAGGCCGTCGCGTAGGCCCGCATGGACCGGGCCGTCGCGGGGAACAGGTCCTGGGCCGAGATCACCGTCAGCTCAAGGAGGTGGCACGGGACGGCCGAGGCGGAGGGTTCCTCGTCCACCTCGGAGCTGCCGCCCCACGGCATGGGGGCTGTGGGGGGGCGGACACAGAGCGAGACGAAGAGGAGGAGATATTATTCGAGGGCTTGGGCGCAGAGCAGAGGGATTTTACAGCCAAGGATCTGGAGCAGGGATTTTCCCTCTTAAATTCACCATCCAAATCATGGGCTATATTTGGTCGGACAGGTGGGATGGCCGTTCCCCTCCCCGTTGAGTGGTCCATAATTTTCTTTCGGTTCATGCTTTGCGTTAACATAATTGAACAATCGCAAACGTGGTTAGGAGGCTGTTGTCGTTTGGGATCCCCGCTGACAACCCAATGACTCTTGAGATGCCTTAAAAATCGTTTCCTTTTTCGTTTTAAATACAAGAAATGTTCTGCGAAACACAAATCTCAACAAGACGATAGAAATGTGACGAAGGATGAGCAACTCCTGGTAGCACGAAGACTACGAGCACCTGCACATTTTTAGGCACATCAACTAGATGTCTAAGACTAAGCTCTGTTTGACAAAGCTGTTGGAAATAAAAATTTTAGAAATAAGTAGAGTTTTTATAAAAAATTATTTGTTGTTTAATAATTATATTTATAAAGCACCTTTTAGTAAACAAACTTATAAAATACTTATAGTATAACAAAATGACCGTAAAAAATATTACATAATATTATGCAACAGAATATAATAAAATATAATATATATTAATACTAGTATAATATTACTATAATATAACATAATATTATTATAATATAAGTAATATAATATTATATACTATAGTATAATAATATAACATAATTTAATATTATATAATGTAAAATATTAATGTATTACAATATAATATAACGAAAAAACCATTTCTTGTTTCCTTTTTTAAAGCTCTTGCAAATTTCTATAATATAAAAAAATATTTTTTTAAGTAAAATATTTTATCATGAATATTTTGATCTAAAAAAAATAATAAATCAAAACAGCTTCCCAACTAATGCTAAAAGTATTTTTTTTCAAAAAAATCCTCATTTTGGAACTTCTCTCAAAAAATATTTTAACTTTCTAACAAAGCGAAAACAACTTTTTGAAGGGTCAAAAAGTTACTTTCTCAAAAACTCGACCAAACGAGACCTAAACCATAATTATCAGCTTGAATGGGTACATAAAAGCGGAGAAATTATATGCACAGGCTGCACCATATGATCATTTTTTACCTAGCTCCGAAACTTACACCAGCAGGGCAGAAGCCACCCAGGAAGTCGTTCCACCGAATGTCCTCTAGGTTCACTAGTTCCCAATCCGGGAGAAGGAATTGTTATAAAAGCATGATTATAGATATCAGATGCAAAAGATGATGAGCTAAAAGGATTTATGTAGAAACAGATAATACTGATCATTGTAAAAACAAATGAATCTCGAAAATTTTTCCACTCAATCAAACAGAACATTATGCATCAAGAAGGCATCAATAAACTAAAGTAACCAAAGGTATCTCTTGTATATCTTTCAAAAACCTTTCAACAAATTAAAGGAACATCTCAAAGTCAAAATCTAAACCATATATTTCCAACTTCACTGGGGCCTTTTGCAGCTTAGTAAATGTGATACGAAAATTGAGGATCACATTTCCCAAGCTAAGGACAACCACGAGCATGCTGGGAAAAGGGGCCATGCTTCAACACCCTTACAAGTACCTACGAACTCCCGATACCTAAGCTGCAGCTACTGATGAGTGCTGCTGCCCATTCCTCGTATCTTGACTTCCCAATATGCCCCTTTCTTGGCGTGGGCCTCGCTGATGGAACCCATTTCCCCTCGGCCTACCAATGTAGTCCCTGTCATTGTTCTCTGCTCCGCCCTTCCTCCCCAAGCTCCTACCACCGAAGCGTCCCCTTGGGACACCTGACTGGTATCCACCCCTACCTCTACCTCTTCCTGCCCAAAAAGAGACAAATAACAGCAAAGGAACCACCAATCTAAGTCGATCATAATTGATATACGGGAATTTAAAAGCATCCTATTTATGCATATACAAAATGCTCTCTAGAATTTTAATGGCATAAAATACTTCTTGCATGATACAGAAAATATAGAACATTTATCAGTAATCAGCAGTAGGTAAACTAGAATCCCACGTATTTGCAGTTCATGCGACAAAGTTTTTGACGCTTGCACTGTCTTGCTCATTTCAACATCTTGATCTACACAGCTTCACAAAATATACTTTATCATGATAAAACAAATTTTTTGGTGAAACAAAACCTTAAGAAGTTATTTCCTAGTATTTCCAATCAAGTGGGATTCCAGAAAAAATTGTGGAAAATTCGAAAAGGATTAAAGGGAGGGTATTCCATCACATAAAAGTGCATTTTGGTGAAGACAGATATCGAACTTGATGTCTCGGAACTTAAATAATTTCTATTATAAAACCCTGCGAGATGGCACTAACAATGATAGTCTCAGATTTTTTAAGCAGCGATAGATAAGAAGTAACTTACTTCCCCGTGATATTCCACTGTTGGGTCTCCGCTCCTCCACATATATTTGCCGCCCATTTAACTGTATTGGAGATGCCTGGATAAAGAGATAGCGATGTCAAAAGATAATGAATATGGCCCTTTAAGCTGTAGACAAATCTAAAACAGATGAAGGTATACAATGGAATTCTAGATTCTCCTGACACAAATATGCCAAAAAAAATGTTGAAACATCATTATCTTAGCTACATATTTAAGGAAAAATCATACATGGATGCCCATTATTTCAAACAAACAATAATAAAGTTTTAAAAATATAAAAGAAAACATAGAGAAAGTCCATTCAGTACAACGTCCAAGTATTTATATCAGACTCCTAGTACACAACAACCAACATGCAGTAGTATTACCCAACTGTCGGAATCTTCACAAAGGCAACGATGTCAAGTACAGAATATTTCCAGTAACCTTTCAATTAACTTGATTGTTTTAAAAAATAACCATTTTTAGGTCATGCATGGAATAGAGCAAATGTCTGCAAGGCTTTCCATGGGGAATTAATCTATGTGTCTCCAATCCCATTAAAAATACATGCGACCAACCTTAAGTGCATTCTGAACAGCAGCAGCATCCTCAAATTCAACAAAGGCATAGTGACCACCAGAATCCTGTAATCTCCCATAAATGCAGTCAACTTGATGTTAGATTCCTTTCTAGGTAAGTAGAAGAAATAAAGCAATCATCAAGGACCTTGCGGCTCCTGACGGCAACACCATCAGGCTTGAGTCTACCGAAGTTCTTGAATTCATTCTCAAGATCAGATGCAGATACAGAAGAGGGCAGATTTCCGACATAAACGGACTTCTCTTCACCTGTGATGAACAAGGACAAACCTAACGTATCAAAATTTATTACCACTGTACACGTGTTTTGTATGTAAATAGGAGTGTTTAGGGGAAATAGAACCATCACCTTCTGGTGTAATAGCTTCATCCACCATTTCTGCACTGGACTTCTCAGGTACCGTTAACAATGAAGGATAGGACTCTTGGGGAGTTGCTTGGGGTGCTTGAAGCCACTCGGAAGCCACCAAAGCAGGCTTGCCTAAAGAAGCCCGGTGTGATGCAGAGTTGCTAGGTTGGTGTTTCGAAATTCGCAGCTGCCAAAGTCACAGCATTATAAATGCTAAACAATAAAGAGATGAAAGAAAAATCAACCCTGACAAATAACATAGAAATAACAATAGTATGATAAGAGGAGAACTAAGTACAATAGAAGCATAGGTATGCTTTCGTGGTTCTCCCACGTGCTCCACTGCAGGGGCAGGAGATGGGTCCTGCACAATGTTGATTGCATTTGAAAATGAAATAACAGGATCTTCTGCAGGCGTATCGTCTACTCGGTCATCAGGCTCGCCAACTTGGTGCTGTGAATCAATGATGCTGTAGTTATCAACAATATCAGTTTCTCCTGCCTGAACTGGAGCCACATATTCCTTGCTTTGAATTTCTCCTCCCAATATGTAGTCAGAAACTGCCAAAGCCATCATTTTCTAGTGTCTGAGAGACTGAATTGCAAATGAAATGTTAAAGACAACAAATTGAGCGATGTGTAATAGCTGCAGAAAGCAATCTCATGAATTTAAGTTGGAGAAGATTCTGAATGTCTCACCAATATTGAAATAATTAAAGATTCAATTTTCTAGTAGCATGAATTTTGAGTGCCACACATTTAAGTAACAGTGGGCAAGGCATGGCATGGCGCAGCTTGCATAATACATACCAGGCCAATGCCTTGTTGGCATATGGCAATGCCACGATATTGGCTGTAAAGAAGTGCTTGGTATGTTCCCATGCCAGTGAGGACGAAGCAGAGGCATGGCATGGTTTGTACCATGCCAATGCCAGGTCCAGCACCATCAACAAGTGACACCTAAATTCTTGTTTATTGCATGCCAAGACTATTTCACTATCAGGCCTTTGCACTGATTACTGACCCTTCAGTATTTTAGGAACTTATAGGTTCTTAGGTTCAAAGCAATTTATAAGCAATTCTGCAACAGAATAATGTCATCAGCGGAGGACGCCTAGAAAATTACCAGTTGATCAGGAAAGCCCAAACTGAAATAACATCCAGGCAACTACAGAAACCTTATAGTTAGTTAAAAGTGTGGGGCATTTGCATGTAAACGAAAATCTTATACAATTCATAGATAATATATTTACGGTCTTGACCTGCAAAAACTTTGATGGTGTTGATAGCAAAGAGACTTAAAACAGTGCTAACCTGGACTACAAATAAAAATGCATAAAGTCAAAACTGATTCCTCTTTGAAGATATTCCGAGTCAAATTATGAATCATTGAAGTGAATAAATAAACAAAACCTATTGATGTATCAAATAAATGGTACAGAAAATATCTAAAAATTAAGTACAAAAAAATGTTGCAGTTCAATCCAAAGAATGATTGAGAAGCATGACCCTCAAGCTTTACACTAAAGAAACAGGAGAGAACAAAGTAACAACCCCTTGAAGTAAACAGTCATATACTTTTATAGGTACAGGTTGCAAGTCAATTGTTAATTTTCAGTTGAATACAGGTTGTATTAATTATGCCTCCACTGTCATATAGCAAACTGAAATAAGATAGATCCAAAATTAAACAATGAGAACATGTTCGATCATGGAACCATACCTGCCTCAGGAACTGAACTGGACATATTTGAATTGTTCTCATAATTGTTATGGGCTAATATGGCCGATGGATGCTGATGCAATTGTTCCTCATCGAGGAAGTGAAAGATGTCATTCAGAACAAAATATCCTTTCTCCTGTGGAGCAAGGAAGAATGTCTGAACGAATTCCCTTCTAGCATTATAGGCCCCAGTTTGTACAAAACCAGAAACCATCAAGAGGACACCTCCATTCCAAGAATTCAGAGAATGGGCAGTCTTGATCTCAATCCCAGTAAAATTCAAGGACATGATTAGAGAATGGATTTGCTGCAAAAGATAATGTCACATTACACAAATCAGTCATGCAAATGCAAATACTGCAGGGTGAAACTTTAACATATACACCTATATACATATGAATGAACATATATACATAATTTTACAGATACATGTATGTACATGCATGTGCCTGTGTGAAGACACCATTAATTAAAATAAACTCACATTAACCTCGCTTTAAGGTTAAACTTTGGAGGAAATTACCCACACATATTGCAGGAGAAAAAAAATCAGATTCTGCTGACAGACAGATGGATAGTTACATACAAGCCCATATAATGTTGATGTTACAGATGTTGCTAACATAATAAATGCTAAAAAATATTCTAACATACATTTAAAAATAAAAAGAAAAAAAACAAACCAATGCCGATGCTATCAATTAACTATTAGTGCAATCAAGAACATAAAGATTTACACCACCAAGCTAATGCCCTAGTCTGCAACATAGAACATTATTAACTAGAGCAGACAAGAAAGAATGCACATAAGAAGATTTCCTGAAGTCATAGAACACCAAAATTGATTCTGGAAATAGCAAGACACCTCCAAGTAGTATTTGTAGGCATATGCAGCTCAGAGAATATGACCATTTTTTGTAAAATTGCTTTTCCAGATCTTTAATAAAAAAATGTCCAAACGATACACTCTGCTCTCATGAACACCCAATTCAATTTTCTTCTCCTCAAAGAATCAATCTCAAACTCGGACTTTCAGCACCGAGGCACCTCATAAGATAAGATCTAAGCAGCGTTTAACCCAATCATATTGAATGATTATCCTATCCAAGAATCTCTTGCTCTCGGAGATTATTTAAGAACAAAGCAGTGCACCGATATTGATTTAGCACCTGTTATCTAACTTTTATATGTTCCACCAAAAGTGAGCATACATTTTGCATAAAGCCAATCATATTTCTGCAACCTAGTAGCCCATTTAAAATTCTACATTAATAGGTGACAAATCAATAATAGAGTAGGAAGCATCTGAGTAATACCCATAATCAGTCTGGTTTTTCTAGCCTTGCACTTTTCGCAACAGTTAAATAATGGTTGCATTTCAGAAAGTTTTGGCCAAGAAAATTAAGTAATATAATCGCCTTGGTCCTTGGGATGTCCTATATAAGCATTGTCAGAAGGATGTTGCTGTTTTCTGCCTACAATTTTCTTTTACTTGTCATTCTGGAGTATCTGAACCAGCAATAGCTATCCCACAGACCAATGATCAGCTTAGGATATATTCTAATGCCAAAACCATCAAGGCAATGTAACCTTAACAAACAAGTTAGCAAGTTATCCAGAAATTTCAAATCAGTGACCCATTGACCAGGATCTAGAAAACCAGAAGCTCATAGTCATCATCTTCTATTGTGCTGAACTAGTTAATCATTTCTTCTACCGGGATGTTCAGTTCAACTATTCAAACACAGTGGCACCATACAATTCCTTTACCTTCCAGAACAGAGGAAGAAGATGAATTCTTGACATATCTCAATATCTCCACAAGCCCACTGGGCATCCCTATAAATTGATCCAACTTCTTGGTTTTGTCAGTGGCATCTCTTCGCATCTCATAATTGTGCTGTCAATGCTTAGCTATCGCTGTTCCTTGAGTTGGAGATAAACCTTCTAGTCACAATAAAAACTATGAAAACCATATTAACGAAGATATCTGGACCAGAGCCTCAGCAAGCAGATATGATATTGTGACACCTATTTAACGTCAAAAAAAAATAGCATATCAGGTTTTGGTGATTTAGATGCTTACCAAATTTGTGCAACACCTATAATTCTAACATAATCAACCTCAATTTTCTTATACCTAGCAGATGTATGCTATATGTGTTTGCACATTTTTGTTACAAAAGAAAAAAAAATCTGATCGATACAGTTGCAACTCTAATTATTAAAATATCTAACATGGTCCTTACTGTTTTGTATACGACAGAACCTTCCATATATCCATACAATTTCCTTCCATATATCCATACACTTTCAGAGCAGATCAGAAGCTCTTAACAAGTATTGAACTTAAAAGAGATCATATTTTGAAGCTGTGAGCATTTAAGACTGTTTTCAACTATAGAAGCCAATAGCCTAAGTTTCAAGCTTTCTTATTAAATAACAACATAAGGATTTCAGAAACTCTAATAAAGAGCATGTGCCTTCAATTCTTTAATGAGAAAGTGAAGTATCATAAAGATATATTACTAGTTACCACCTCTACATCAACAACTTAAAAATTTCCTTGTGTTCCATTAGATTACTAATTTTAAAACTCAACCAAAGATCATTTCTAGAGAGGCAAGCTCAGTGAGGGAACTAGGTTTAATCATTTTCCTAATCCAATTATAAATCCATCTCGAACTAAGGCTCCATTCTGCATGGCTGCCAGATTCCAATTTTCAGTTTCTTTTCCTAAAACATAGAAACCAAGGCAGAACAGGTGTTTGGTAACCTAGATTCCATTTTTAGTTTTTCGAAACCAGCAACAACTTTCTCAAAATTGTTGAAACCAGAAAATATGGTTTTAACTTCTTGAAAACTAGCAACAGCCTACCACCACCCCCACCACCCACCACCGCCATCGCTGGATGCCACCTATGCTTGCCACTGCTGCAAGACATCGCTTGCCACCACTCTCCGCACATCACTGCCGCCCGCCAACCACAGCCACCGGCACCAATCGCCGCCAACCAACACCACTGCCTGCCTCCTAGCACCACCAATTGCCACACAACCACCATCTCCACCACTATCACCATATCACCAGTCGAGTTTTTGGCTTTCAGAGAAAAAGAGAAACTTGTTTCAATTTTTAATAAATTGAAAAATGAAAAATGGCAGCCATGCCAATACCGCTTAAGTTTACTAATTTTTTATTTAAATTTTATTCGAACACATATAATATATGTGGGCATGTCTTGCTTATCCAAGTTTCAAAGTTTACAACACTTTGGTTTGCATTTGATGTGATTCAAAGGACGAGAAAATTGAACTCTATAACTAAAACCTCATTTGATGTCAGACCTGATGTATATGGAAGAAGTAAACATTAGCAATAGCTGACACCCTAGACAACATACGGAGAGTTTATGACGTTGACTCTCGTCAAGCTTAAGTACAGTTACATGCAACGCAAGGAAAAAATCCTAAAGATTTTCCACCTCCATCTTTCCATTTATAATAAACCACATAGACCGCATAAGGAAACACCCAAACAACTTCAAAAACATAAAACATTAAAATAAAATAAAAATCCCTAACTTAGCCTGTGACAATATTTGACATGCTGGACCATATGCTCATAACTGACTCTTGATGACCATAAACTCTAGTATTAGATAATAACTTTCATAAATTACCAAATTATAAAGCATTAATTTAGTTTCTAATTTCACAAGTTTTCCTAAAATACACAAATAGCTGTAGGCATGCCAATGAGCTGAGCCGAGCTACCTCAAGTACTGAACTACTTAGGCCTGGTTCGGTATAGAAGAGAGCTATTCAAGCTTCACTCAAGCTCGAGCAAAACTAAAAATCAGCAATTCAAACTAGCCTCATATAAGCCAAGCTTCTTGCCAAGCCAAGCCAAGCTTCTCGATATTATTTTGCAAGCCGCAAATTTTCAACCTTTGCTCATTTATGAGCCTAGCTCTAAGCTCTGTCCAAGATCGACTAATTTCTTAGCTAGGACAAGTAAGCCCATTACTGAGCTCATCTCGAGATATTCACAAATAGTTTGAATCGTTTATGTTCCTATGTAGTTACTAGGATAGGTTCCCCAGTTTAGTAAGAGTTTCCTGAGAACTAGAATTGGTAAACCAATGTACTTCTTTCGAAAAACTTGCTCCAAAATCTGAACTGTGAAAGAAAGAAAATTTGTACGAACTAGGCTCCAGCTGAAAGTTGAAGATGGACATAGCAAGAGAGGGGCACAGAGAGGAGACTTGAGGAGAAAAATCTTAATTAAAGATTCTCCCTATAGTCCTAATAGGACCACCTCCCTTTTGTGGCAACGTAAACTTTTATTTGCGTTATTCTAGGAAAATAGTTAATTAAATAGCTTGCAAAAAATGAAAAGAAGGTTGGCTTGGCTCAATAGACATTCATGTCAAAACTTTTACGAGCGAGCTTGCACAACTTGTGCGAATCTCATCTTGAGCTTGAACCAAGCTTGAGCATCCTTTTTACATAGCAGGCAAAGCCCAAGCTCAAACCAAGCTTGAGCATCCTTTTTACATAGCAGGCAAAGCCCAAGCAGCCTCATATTTGGCTCGGCTCATTTTCACCCCTACTCCTAGGTGGGCTTATCTTGATTGTCTGGACAAGCCGCCTAGGCACTGGCCTTAACATTTTGTAGCATGTTTAAGTAACAAGGATAAGAATGACTTATATAAATTAATACTGAAAGTTGTTGATTGATAGTTTCTAACGACTTACCAAACATTATGTTCCATTTGTTGGAATATAAATGCATTTTATTTTTCTTTTTATTCATTATTTTGTTTAAAAACAATTGATCGTAGGGCCACCTTGACCTCTAGGCAAACACCTAGGCATTGGTTGGTCTCTCGATCATTCATTTGTCACTTACAAGCTTTTGAAACATTTGTGTTGGCTCACAAATTTGCCCCATTGTAATCCAAGTTGATTGCACACACAAATGATCAATCTTTGCTTGCAGCACGCAAACGATCAATCTATAATTAATTTATTGGTACACTAATACTACCTCCGTAAGTGAATAGGATGGAAAAGATAGCAGGGTGACGGTTCAAATACTATATGAGATGTGAGGTAAACTCTCAGAACACGTATTTCTATTCCTATACCTCTATTTGTTTATTTTAAACTTGGGAATGTTTGGCCGCCTAGAAGTGGGCACCTTGAAGTAGGTTTTCCCCTGAAGCCATAACTTCGGGCTCGTTTGGCTCGTGGGAAGTATTTTTCCTCCTAGAAATTTAATTTCTGGAAAGCAGATTCCTAGAAAGAGGATGCCTGAAAAAGTACTTTTGGCATGTTTGGTTGACCATGGGAAGGTGACAGATTTTCAGAATGCTTATGTTTGGTTGACCATCCACTTTTCTGAAAAAGTTATAGATAATTTTTATTATACCCTCAATAAAACTTAGGTCTTTAATGCTTCTTTAATGTTGAAGGGCCTTTTTGAAAAAAAAAATAAAAGTAGAGTGATTTCCGACTCATGGAAAAGTAACTTTTTCATGTTTCTCATGAGAAAGACTTTTCCATAAGGGGCTTGTTTGGTTCGCGGAAAAAGAAGGGGTGAAAATGTGGTCAACGAAAAAGTAATGAGATGCCTTTTGTTTGGTTGGAGTTTTCAAAGAAGAGAGACGGAAAAGTTGTATTCCCATACGAATATGATTCACACGTTTTATGAGAAAATCTCTTCCATGAAAAACATGAAAAAGTTACTTTTTCATGAGCCGAAAATCACTCCATTCTTATTTTTTTCCAAAAAGGCCCTTTAGCATTAAAGAGGCATTAAAGACCTAATTTTTATTAAGGGTATAATAGAAATTACATAACTTTTTCTAAAAAGTGGATGGCCAACCAAATATAAGCACTTTGAAAATCTGTCACTTTCCCACTGTCAACCAAACATACCAAAAATACTTTTCTATGCATCCTCTTTCCAGGAATCTGCTTTTCAGAAATCATATTTCTAGAAGAAAAAATGCTTCCCGCGAACCAAACGAGCTCGAAATGTGGGAATCATATTTCCATGGAAATACAACTTTTCTGTCTCTCTCCTTTGAAAACTTCAACCAAACAAGAGGCATCTCATTACTTTCCCGTTAACCACACTTTCCCTCCTTTTCCCGCGAACCAAACGAGCCCTTCATGTTGTTTGGTTGCTTAAAGTGACGGTTGCAGTGCAGTTTGGCATGTTTGAGAATTCACCCTCTTTCAATAAATTGTAATTATAAACCCACTACAATGACTTTACAGGGAGGGGCCGAAATCACCCCACGTGGGTCACTTCAACTTCCGCCACTTTCCCCCAACCAAACATACCCCTGGCAGAGATGATGTAGATACAATCTTAGTTCAGTCATCATCATTGGATGGAGCACAGGTGATCATGCCATCAAAACAATGGCCTTCAATTAGGTTCCTTGCTCGATTGACAAGGATCTTGGATGTTGTAAGAACTTCGTCTAGAAAACTTTTCGGATCTTATAAAGCAATTTCAAGATCAACCTTTGTAATAAACTACATGTTAAAGAAACAAATCATTTATTTCATTCTCCACCTTGGCCTATTCTCAATCTTTGTCACAAGCAAATAGTACTTTCATAAAATTATGAATAAGCATTTGTTACGTTAAACATTTATAGTTGGCAAAAATTTTCCTTATTTGCAAGACTCGTAGAGCTTGTGCTAGAAAGATTCACATTAAATGGTTTTATTTCATTAAAAAGTATTAGGATAAGTACCATAACTAGTTCAATCATTTTCCCCCTTGCAAGCCATGGACATGCTCTTATTAAGTTGTAGACCTACATTAGTCAAGGAGCAAAACTAGGAAGTCATGCCTAGTTTTGCCACTTCTCCTCGTTCCTTGCGATAGGTCGATATCTGCATGAAAGTTGGAAGAGCTTGAGACGGCACTAGCTATTCCAACTCCTAGGCACCAAAACAATATTATTCCGAATATACCTAGAGTAAAACTAGGAAGCAACATCTAGTTTTGCCACTCCTCCCCATGCCTTGTGCTAGGTGGATATCCTCGCAAAAGTTGGGTAAGATTGAGTTGAAACCAATAACTCCAACTTCGAGGCAATAAAACAATATTATTCAAAATACATCCACCCAATATCCAACCAATGCCCCTCGCTCATCTTTTCTCTCCCACCATTTATATCTCTTAAAACACTAGATAGATGTGAGCTCTAATTCTCTCCCACTTCCTTCACTGTTTTTCCATGTCTCGAGTCCCCAGCCCCTTTAACACATCCATTTTATACTTAACTTTTCAAAATCTCAACCTTCATTATCCTGTGATCTCCTTATCCTCTCCTATTTTTTGTTTCTCCCTGTTCAACCACAGCAACCTAGACTCAGCCCCCACTCCCATTCTACTCTCACATTGCTTCCCTTGCCAAGAACCCATCCTTCCTATTCTTATATCTACATCCCATATCTCTTCATCCTCACATAAAATGATAAAACTTAGTCTCCCTTAATTAGAAAAGGTTTGACAGAATGGTAGGAATTGGTTGTTACAAGTCCGAAAGAGTTAGCAGAGGAAAGGGGAAAAATTACAGAAAGAACAAAGGAGGATTTAGTGATAAAAAGCAAAACGGGGTTAGGAGATAAACAGCAAGAGAGGGAAGGGGTAGAGATTAGCTGTGGCCCATTTGCCCAATGAACAAACAAAGGGATTCATGGGAGAGGACAAGCAAAGGAATCCAGCCATCAACATTGGTTCTAGAGAGCAAGCAGTTGTGAGATATCGAATCACTACATTTTAGGAACTGAAACAAGTGGATTTCGATGCATGGTAACCCATATGGAAAGCTTGGTACGGCTTCTTACCTTTCCTCTTAATCAAGTGACCGTGTTTTAGACCATATAAATGCGACATATGATGATTCCAACATAAATAAATCAGTTATGTCAAGAAAGTAAAAACAGATAAAGGAAAAAAAAAAAAAAAAAAAAAAAAAAAAAAAAAAAAAAACGTTTCCCACCTCTGACTTAATCTAAATAGCTCTTCCTAATAGTGCAACACATGCATGTATATACAAATTGGAGATGAGGGTTTCAGAATGAGGTCGCAGAGGGCTTAGTAGTTCAAATTTTGAACTGCTTAAAGAAAACAGTTATACAAAAGACAATGGATCACCAACTTAAAAACCTCAACTAGATAAGGAAATCTTATGGATTGCAGCAGATTCTTTTTAGAACAACTCTAATAAGTGACCCAGATATCATAAATGGCGGCAGATTATTTCTGGAACAACCAAATATATGTTGTCTTATCCAATGTGCTACATGTTGACCAAGACACTCAGCGTGTGACAAATACTGACTGACTATAATCCGGACCCCCCCCCCCCCCAACCCCAAACATATGTTCTCTAATCACCTCCCAGACCACAGCAGAACAGAAAGTTCGATACGAGGACTTATGTGGCCTATAATAGTAATCACTACATAAAAATCAAACACACTGATAAAATTTAGGTTTCTTTTATAAATCATGAACAAAGACAAGGTGAATCACCAGCTTTTCCCTCAGAAAAACCAAAAACTGAAAATACAAATATATTAGCATCAGTAGTGATAATGCCCACTCAACCACTTCCGTTAGCCATTTTTCTTAGGATCTGAATGGTACCAGTAAGAAAGCTAAAAAGAGACAAACCCGATAGGCATTATTACCACACAAACATTCAGCTAACCACAGCTGTTTGAGAGAGGAAAAAAACAAACATTTGTTACCTACAATTCCAAATCACCATCTGAGACAAAGAAAACCTCAAGAATGACTATCAAGAACATTTGATTAATTTAGACGTTAATTGAAACTACCATCATTGTCGTGGCAGTCTCAGTTCTGTCACCATCGACCCGCATCACAGTGCTCGCATCATTATAGAACTGGTAGACAAGATTTGGCTGCTGCTGCAGAATATGATAGTACTGCCCCACGAAAAAGGACCCAACCTGCAACAAAGAAAACAAAAATCTAAGATAAAATGATGAAAAACATAGTTAGTTCCACCGAGCCATAGAAAGGGTCCAAACCTGCAATAAAGGAAAGAAAAATAAGACAAAAATCAAGGTAAGAATGGAGATAAACAAAGCTAATTAGAACGAAAGCTTCTAACGCCCTTCATTTCTGTTATCGATTAGATTACCTGGATGGCACTGACTTGACCCGGAAACGCGGCCGCCATTGCTGGTCTCAACAAGCACACAGCCTCTACGTTTCCAAAACCTCAACCCTAGAAAACCTCGCCGCGAAACCCTAGATCTGCAGAGACCGAGGATCGGCGAGAAACAGAAAGAAGGGCAAGGGTGAAACCTCGAGATCAAGAACCAGGATCCGTCGAGGGACTCGCCGCTCGACTTTTGATCTTGGATTTCAAGGAGAGAAGGAGATCGAGATACAGGAACTGCCAGTCCTGAAGAAACCTAGAATCCTTCCAAAAGATCTCTCCCCCGGGTCCTTCCCTTTCCGTTCTCCCATCCGGCTTTTAAAGCGCTCCCTTTCCTATCCATCCCCTCTCTCTCTCTCCCTGTTTCTCTCTGCGCCTAGAGCTCAGCGGGGTTTAAAAAGAAAGACCCCGATGGAGTGCTGAAAAGCGATCTCCACCGTCTGATTGATGCGATCCTCGCGATGCGCGACGCGTCACCCACTTTGAAAGGCTCGCGTGGCTTGAGATATCGGGGGCGGAGGACGGCGGAGCTTTCGTCGCGAGACTGAGATAAGTGGGAGACAAAAGGTCGAGGAATCTGGACCGTCCGTCTTAATGAGCTTGTGTGGGTGGGTACGGTTAGGCAGTGGGTCGAGCTGTACTAGGCTCCGTTCTTCGTTTCGTTGATTTCGGAGGAGGTCAGACATATATGGTCTGGATCCCGGACAGCGCCTTCAGATCAAAAAAATCCCAAGGTAACACCCAGAGCTGTCCTTTTAAGTGATTTTCTTTTTCAATGCCGAATGGACCCCAGCGTTATCAGACAACGTGGAGAAATCTTGTAGCCTGCCCCCTGCGAGGAATTTATTGGCCCATTGATTACCTTGCTAAAAATAAGATTCATGCCTCCCAAAGTATAATTGTAGTCGATTTAATCGCACGTTATAAAATAATCAATTCTTATGACCTTATCATGGTCGCAGTCGTTTAATGACACATTTATCAATTTTCATATCGGATAAGTTCTCTAAAGAAAAATAAAATGATATTCTTCTCGAGCAAATTCCTGAACAGTAAATTTTGATGGGAAATCTCAACCTTGTTTTTAAGTATCACCATTCACCGGGTGGGGTATGTGCAAATTCTCATTATTAAAAACAGGATGGTATTTTATCTTGAATCCATAATAAAAGACATAAACAAAGGAACATGTCGCTTAACTAGGGACAACTACAAAGACGTGGCACGCAATAGACCTTGTTGGCTCTTAAATTTATTGCAATCGATTTTCACATAAGGAAATGGTTTTTTTTTCCCGGTACTTAATGAGCCAAATGCAACCTATTCCATGGTGGCCTGAAAAAATATCCTGCTCGAAGGTACCACATCAAACAAAAGAAAAACTAGATCAATTCACGGACCGGAGTGGACTGGGTTAGGGCTGAGCTCAACTAAAAATATAGTTTAATTAATTCAGATTTAGATTTATGTTGGTCCGGTTTAGATTTATTTTCGGATCTATTATATATATATAGATCGATAGATAAATAGACGCACGCATCGAACAACATGCATGAATTAGGAATCATCTTTTAATGTTGAGCTTAAAGGTTTTAGAAGTTCTGAAGATGCCAGTATGCATGTTTCAGGAAGCGAGGTTTAAATGCTAAACGCGTCACTCGGAAAATGCGCACTAAAATTATGTTTCCGTTCGTGAGGATATTCTAAATGGTATCGGTACTAACCACGGACGTCATTTAAAGCACTCCGATGGTTGAAATGCACGCTATTGTATTCAGTAATTTGGTTTTTTCTATACATACAGATAGCTAGGCCCAATTAATTGGACATGTTTTCAGGTACTTGATGACAGGGACACTGGAAGAATTCAAGAATTAGCTTTTGCAACCGTGAGCTCTGTTGACGATTGTGAAAGAAGTCATTCAGAGTCTGGATGGAAGCGTAAGGACTCCCCCCCTCTCTCTCTCTCTCTCTCTGAAACACAGACAGACACGGACACATTTTGAGGTAAGAGATACGGTGCATTTCCAAATATCGTATTTATGTTTGCGTTGTTTTACATGAAAAAGTAAGAGTAAGAGTTAGTCCCTTATGGAATTAGCTCTTGCAATGAATGATAAACACTTGGCTTTTGTGATCCATCTTTGTCTTACAAAATAAATTCCTTTGACAGCTATATTGTTGGCGATGGCGATGGCGATCGGCGAGGATGAAGTAGAACCGTATTTATTTTTAATTAAACTTCGGGTCATGCCTATATAAAATTTAATATTTTTTATACTTAAGTCCAGCCTTAGGTTAAATTTTTTACACAAATCCAAGCCTAAAGAGCCCTTGTACCCTGGAAGTGACTACAAGCTCCATGTAGGTAATCTATCTTGGTCGGTTACATTTGAAAACCTTACCCAAGTGTTTCAGAGATCTGGTGATGTGGTAAGAGTCGGGTTCTTTATTACGGTGACATTGTCAACCTTGTGGTTATGACTTTGTATGCTACTCAATCGAGGAAAAGATGAATGCTGTTCAATAAGACCTTGATGGAGTAGTATATGTCGATGCTAGGATCCGGCCTGATCTAGGCGCCAAGTTAACGAGGTTGCTGGAAATCTCAACTCGTCTACCAATC
This sequence comes from Phoenix dactylifera, assembly GCF_009389715.1. Taxonomy (NCBI): domain Eukaryota; kingdom Viridiplantae; phylum Streptophyta; class Magnoliopsida; order Arecales; family Arecaceae; genus Phoenix; species Phoenix dactylifera. The sequence goes on along the minus strand of NC_052408.1, from coordinate 10,347,644 downwards.
ATTTTAGAGAAATTAGATGGGGTCGCCATGCATCTCCGCAATGAAAGTACAGTAGCCATTGCACTTGATCGACGATGATCTCGATGCCGAGCACCCATGAGTTTTCTTTAGATGACAAGGAACGGCTTCGGCCAATACTCTAACGCCGATTCCAATTTGAAATAGATAAAGCAAAGTAGTCTACCTATTGGAGCGTGTCCGACAGAAAATTCTCCGATGCCTAACATGGCTTTCGAAGAATAGGAGGCATGAGAGAGGCAAAGAGGCAGCTAAGAGAATCAAAAAATAGGGTCGGAGCCTGCCGTCGAGTAATTCGGGGTTATACGCTAGTTGATAAGGTAATAAACTATGTATCTCGCCCATGCTTCTCGGTTACAGAGAAAATTTGAAATGTAAAGGACTTTTCGTGCGTCTTTTGGATTGAACACATAGTGAACTTTGAATGATTAGCTTGCAACCAGGCAACAAACTTTCATCGATCGGTCTATCTCATCAGCAAAGATCGGTTCCAAAATATATTAGTATGTGTTTTGATGTTTCTTACTAGCACATAACTCTATATTGATAAGTTACTGGAAAAACATTCTTTTACCATTTAGGTACGCATGATGCAAAATGGACATATATATTCACAGATCATTGGCTTCTTTATGATCTAGCTATGATCCAAGAGAGAATTATTTTGGTATGTGTTTTAATGCTTGGTGCTGGATTTTTATTCACTAATTTGCAGGAGTAAGGAGGCTGAGTAATGGGAATTAGCTTGGCTCTAGGCAAGAAATCTCAGAAGGAGAGCTTGGGTCGAAGATATATGAAACAAGCTTCCAACACTCACATGCATGGAAGGTTGGATTTGCTCGAAAGCATTGAGAGGGAGATCCTTTTCTTTTCAAAATTACACTTACGTCATTTATTTGCCAAATCCCACTAGATTGTAGGGAGCTTAACAATAACATTAATATGCGGCAATAGCTATATTGCCTGTATGGAATGAGAATTACCCTGAAATATATTCATGTTGACAATCTGGGATTGGACTAGTTTGATTCAAACATGCTATGGCTCTAGGAAAAACTTGCTTCTTAATGTCATGGTGTTTAATTTTCCGTAATACTGGGAAGAAATGATTGCACGAATAAAAATCTGTCACAATAGAAGAGATGATCCTGGTTTGATAGAATCAGGGAAGATAAGAGAAAATGAAGTAGAGGCTTTCTTTCTATTAGAAAATCTCCAAATATTGGATCGATTTTCCACAACCATCTCCATCTCTCTTTTATACAACTCACAAAAGAGCAGCACCAGCAAAACGGTATCTCTGGACCCCGTTTCACATCGCTCAAATAGCCCTTCCTCAAGTAGCAGCACTCCATAACCAAAGAGAACGTTGCCGGCAATGAGAAAGCCGATATGCCTTCTCTCTATCCCTCCCTCTCCTCCTTCATCGCCAAGCGCGAAACCGTAACCCTAAGCATCTCCGCCGCGCTCCTCCGCTCCTACTCCTCCTCGGCGAAACCCTCCGCTGCCGCAGGCGAAACCTGCGTCTCCCTCTACTTCCGCCGCGCCCGCCTCATCGACACGATCCGCCTCCGCCTCCGCTCCCACGACCCCTCCGCCCCTTCCCCCTCCCCTCCTCGCCCTCCCTCGACCCCTTCGTCGCCGCCAACGCCCTCCGCGCCGCCCCCTCCCCCGACCACGCCCTCGTTCTCTTCCACTCCCTCCGCTCCCACCCCACAATCGCCCGCCGCCCCGCCCCCGCCCTCCACGCCCTCGCCAAGCGCCTCGCGCTCGCACGCCGCCTCCCCGACCTCCACCAACTCCTCGCCGACCTCGATGCTGGCGCCTTCCCCTCCGCCCTCCCCCCTTCCCCCATGGACCGCCTCCGCTGGCTGGCCGCCGCCGGCGACGTCCCATCGGCCCTCCACGCTTGGTCCTCCCTCCGCTCCTCCTCCGCCTCCTCCGCCCGCCGCGGCCGGAGCCACCCCTGCACCGAAGCCTACAACCTCGTCATGAACCTCTACGCCGCCGCCGGCGACCACTCCGCCGCCGTCACCACCTTCGACCAGATGATCCAAGAAGGTGCGAATCCCAACTCCCGTACTTACACCATCATCATAGACCACCTCATTCGATCCGGAAATCTCGAGCAGGCCATTGAGGTCTTCCATCTACTCCCTTCCATGAGGATTCGCCGAACATCAAAGCAGTACAATGTGCTTGCCGATGCCCTCTCGTCGTCCGGACGGTTCGTTGACCTGGAGAAGCTAATCAAGGCAATGAATTATGATGGAATTCTCCCCGGACGATCGATGAGGGAGGCGATATCAAGAATGAGGGAGGCTGGGCACACCACAGGGACCGAGGAGTTCGTGAAGATATTATCCCCCGATGATCGAATTGGGTTCGCTGTCGAGGAAGAAGAGAATGAGGAGGAGGAGGAGGAGGAAGCCCCTGACGATAACCAAAAGAATGACGGCAGTGGTCAGATCAAATTGAAGCCATGGCTGGACCCAATCGCTCTGGCCAGAGCTTTGGAGGACTGGGATCCGACAGAGGTATCTGAATTGGAGGCGGCGAAGCTTGTGTGGACCTCCCGGCTGGTGTGCAAACTCCTGAGGGCCTTCAAGAAGGCCAAGACGGCGTGGGAGTTCTTCTGCTGGGTGGCGTACCAACCTGGAGGGTTCGCCCATGACCGCGACACAGTTGCGAGGATGATCGCCATCCTCGCTCGGAACGGGCATGTTGAATTGGTCGAACGCCTTCTCTCCAAGGTGAAGTCCGAGGGGATTCTGCTCCCCTTTGACACCGTTCGATTGGTTGTCGACTTCTACGGTCTCTCGAAGAAAGCCGATGCCGCCATGAAGGTCTTTCGCGATGCCAATTTGATATGCGGCTCGCTGTCGGCATCCAACCGCTTGCTGCTATGCTCTTCTTTGCTGAGGACGATGGCTAAGTGCAGGAGGGGAAATGAGGCTATGGAGCTACTGGAAGAGATGATGTTAGAGGGAGTGCTTCCTGATACACAAACATTTACAGGTTTGATGCAGTATTTTGCCGGCAATGGGGATTTGAAGAGCGTCCATAGGCTGTTTGGGATGGTGAGGCAGTGCAGGCTCGAGCCCGATTCTTATATGTATCGGGTGTTGATTCGGGCGTACTGCAAACAGGAGAGGGCGGCGCTTGCGCTGAGGGTGTTCGAGGAAATGAGGAGCTCGCGTATGTTGCCGGATGGCCACACCAAAGCTTTGCTTGTCAAGAGCTTGTGGAAGGAAGGGAAGCTTCGGGAGGCGGCATTAGTGGAGGAGAGGTGCGAGGGGGTTGAAGCGGGGCTTCCATTGGCATCGCCGGGTCATGTCTGGACTGCGAGTGCAGTAGATTTTAAGCGGATTTATGACATTTATTCTGGTCGTTTTGCTTAGAGAGATGGCCAGGCCTGAAGACCTCATGGTGTTTGTATCTGTGCCTTTCTTGAGGCGGAAAACGTGACGATTGAGTAGTTTCGCGATAAGTTTATCAGGCAGTAATTCCTAGCAAGATCACATAAGCAGTTACAGTATAATAACATTCTTTCATATTGTTATCAGAGTTTTCTGGATCTTTTCATATGCTTGCAGGAGATCTAGAAGAAGGTGCATCGAAGATACAAGCTCAAGAGAACTAGCGTTGGCTGGAGGGGGAGAACGCATCAGCGAACCAATGGCGTGAATTAAGTACGGTTAGAAATCCCCTAATCCCAGGCTGATGTGATAAGGCATAATGCTGTATTAGTTAATATTTCATAAATGCCAAAGAACTGAGTTTAACTTGTTTTGTAAACCACACTAGATTTATCCATGATATGCCTTTATCGACCATGGAAAGAAGTGGTAATTCCAAGATGTGTTCGATTTTTCAAGTAGAGTATTAGAAATTTGTTTAATGGCGTGAGAAACAGAGTTAGAAATGTTGTATGGGCGAATCTCTTGCGGCTGCAACCTCATTTGGCAAAGCTTTTAGAAGGTCGAAAAGCACTTTCTGGCTCCAGAAAAATACTTTTTGGCTTCGTCAGAAAGCTATTTTGAGTTATAATTTTTTAAACCAAAATATTTATAATAAAATAAAATAATTATAAATAATAATAATATTTATATATAATTATTATTATTATATTATATATTTTTATTATTATATTATACTGTAAATATAATATTATATTACACTATATCATAATACATTGATATATTATGTTATATAATATTGTTATTGTTGTGGGAATAAAGGGGCCTGGACTTAGTCCCACATCGACTAAATAGCGGAGAGGTCTGTTCCTTAAATGGAGGGGGGCTATCCTTTTCTCTTCAGAGGCGCCCTCTGAGGAGGGACAAAGTTGTGAGGGGAAAATTGTCGTATACAAACCACGCATAGTGTTAAGTACGTGTGTGCTCCCTCAAAGCGGGGACGAGCTCTACCGACTGAGCTAATAGGCCAGCACGTATCTCTGACTGTAGAGGCGTCTTTTATAGGGCAAAACCGTGCGTTGGGAAGAGATTGTGAAACCTCCCTCAAAGCGGACAATACCTCTGAGGAGAAGCAGTCGCTTCCACTGTTTAGACTGGTGGGGGCGAGATCAGAGGATGGTAGATCCCCCTGTAGCGCTGGACGTACAGGCCGGAGGCCGATCTCCCTTGACCTCATCACTAGTGGCCCATGCAGATCCCCTTGACCTCGGCATAGACCTCCCCACTGGGGGGGCTATATTGTGGGAATAAAGGGGCCTGGACTTAATCCCACATCGACTAAATAGCGGAGAGATCTGTTCCTTAAATGAAGGGGGCTATCCCTTTCTCATTAGAGGCGCCCTCCGAGGAGGGATAAAGCCGTGAGGGAGAAATTGCCGTATACGAATGTGCGTGCTCCCCTAAAGCGGACAATACCAAAGCGGGGACGAGCTCTACTGACCGAGCTAATAGGCCAGCGTGTATCTCTAACTGTAGATGCGCCTTTTGTGGGGCATAATCGTGCGTTGGGAAGAGACTATGAAACCCCCTTCAAAGTGGACAATACCTATGAGGAGAAGCAGTCGCTTCCGCTGTTTAGACCGGTGGGGGCGAGGTCGGAGGGTGGCAGATCCCCCCGTAGCGCTGGACGCGCGGGCCGGAGGCGATCTTCCTTGACCTCATTAATTATTATACTATAGTATAATATGAAATTATTATTATGCTATAGCAACATCTTTGAACCAAATTGAAATAACCTTACAAAGGAGTTGAAACATATCAGATTTTGAAGACTCTCGCTTTTGTAGAAGACAAATGTGAATCCTAAGTCACGTGAGGGGATAACTGAGATCTGCCCCTGGATTGATTGTGTCTGCACATTTTATTTCTATTAAAATTTTATATTTAATTTTTGATTTTCTATGGTCCTGGTTATGGTTACCTGACACCACAATGAGGAGGTGAGGGTATATCCGTCAACCGGTGTCGATTATTTTTTGCGACCGTAATCCGATTACGACCACAAACCAAACTCTCCCGACATGGCCTCGTCTCCGACCTCGCTCCTCCACCCCCTCCCCCGCGCCCCTCGCCCTGCCGCCGCCCGCTGCCTCGCCGGCCCCGCCTCATCGCCGCGGCCCGTCGCCGGCCGTCGGCAGTGCGTCCTCCTCCTCCTCCTCTCCTCGCCCGCCCCCCTTCTGGCCGGAGCCGCCTCCGCGAGGGCGCAGGACATCCCGCTCTTCGGGCTGCGGAAGAAGTTGAAGAAGATCGAGGAGGAGGCGGAGGAGATCGTGAAGGAGGGGGAGAAGGCGGTGGAGGAGGGCTTCGTTGCGGCGGAGAAGGAGATCCAGGCGGCGGAGGAGGGGATCGCCGCGGAGGCCGAGGTCGGGGTCGCCGGGGATATTCTCCAGGCCGGGGCGGTGGCGGGGGCGGAGGCCGTCGGAGTTCTGGTCGGCGTCTCCGTCGTCAATGGAATTCTTGGGCCCGAGCGCCGGAAACCCTAGTATTTCAATCTATGACCTCATATTATGCTCAACTAATCTATCATTTATTTTCTACTCTAAATTGTAGATTTCTTTTTCGGGTGCTATTTTTTTGGTATGATTTAGGTGTATCATCTGGTAGGGTGCTGCGTTACTCTTTTGCAATCTGAAATTGCTATATTGATCAAGAATTCCATTGTTGGGGTTTGCAATTTATAAGCTATCATGTTCCCCAGTCCGAGATTATTCACAGGGGTTAATTCTAACCAACAAATTGAGAATAACTTGGGGAATCCCTGGCTTCATTTATATCTACTTGGCACAAGAAAAAAAGGATATTGAATAAGTCAAGAATGGCATTGTAGTCAAAATACAAAAAAAAAGTTTTCTTTCATGCAAAGAAGGCCAAAAAAATTGTGAAAGAGAATAATAAAATTCATTAAAAAAATGCATTAGATGCATGTCTATAGAAACCAAAACAAGGTTTAAATTGAAGGTGCAGTTTTGCTTAGGATTGGCCTTGGTTATAACTTTAATTGATGTTCACAAGTTGTGGTTTAACAGTCCTTGTGAATTGCATGACAAATTGCGCACAATGAAGAAATGTGCAATTTAGCGAGGATCATGGTTTGATTGGAGGACTGTAGGATCAATAATTCTTGTACAATTTATGAGATAATGCATTCTTCTTTTTTTTGGTAAATATGAGCAGATGCATGCAAGGGTTGTGAGATATGTAAACTGACATGTATACATGATATCTAAAATTACAATTGTTCATAGCTTTCATAGTTAAAATTATTGGATGGATTAAGGAAATTCTATCTTCTCTCTTTTTCTCCACTTCTCAAAACATCATCGGTTGACACTTGCATATGTAGATGTAGATACAGAACATATATTATAATTATTTGCATCTAAAACTGTGATCTGGAAAATGATATGTCACTCGCAAAAGCTCCTGCAAAATTGGCATTATGCTCCAGAATTAGCACCCTAATTGGCCATTGGCCAGTTTTGAACCTTTTCCGGGGACACTTTTATTTTCATCTTCTCCAACTCACACAACTTTTAAAATTTTTTGGCTATACACTTTTATTTTCATCTTCTCCAGTGAAAAGATGATATAGTTATCTATATACTTTTATCTTCTCTCTGCTTCTACTTCCTGAAGCATACTATTGCTATATTTTCTACTCTCAATTTACGGTAAAGAAGTCAGCCACGGTGCCATCTTTTTTTTGGACTAGTTGGGAGAAGAGAGGGAAAGAGCCATCCGGTTTTCCTGGGCCTTATTATACCCTCGGCTTGTAGGGCCTAAATGAACTCCATTATAGAAGGCCGGTAGAGAGTCGACCACATCTTTTCAAAAACCAGAATATCTTCTTAACGATTTCCAACATGTAGAAAGCTTCATTTTTTGGTGGTACGCAAACTCAATTTACCTTCTCCACATGCCTGAGTCTCTTCAGATGAGTCTCCATCCCCATTTAGCCAGGAGAGCACTGTTGAATTGAGCAAGGTCTTTCACTCCAAGGTCACCTTCATTCTTTCTACAAGCAAATAATTTTTCAGTTGACTTTCTTTTTTGGTACATCGGTAGCTCGCACTAGTCTCGCATGAGCATTGCTATTTGAGTCAAGAAACAAAATACTTCACGAATATGGAGGAATGGGTACAAAACGGGTTCACAGAAGTTCTCCAGAATGGTGAGCAGCAAAGGAAGCAATCCAGTCAGCAACTCTGTTCGTCTTTCAGAAAACATGCATAACCTGAAAGACTTCACACTCCCTCAGCAACCTCCGAATGTCATAAAATTCCATAAGATTCCACATGCTAAATAGGATCCACTCCATAAAAAAGCTCTACTGTATTTGTCAATCCCACTGATAACCCAGCTTGGCTGCTTGAAGGCAACCGCATTAGACCAGGCAGATAAAGTTTGACTTTAATAAACGATACTTAGGCCCTGTTTGGTAGAGTTGCTGGCAGTAGAGCTTTTAGAAGTAGAGCTTTTTGAAGTAGAGCCTTTTGAAGTAGAGCTTTTATAACAAACTATTTGGTGTCCAACATCAATTTCTAACTTAGTGTTGTGAACGCCAAGGTGGATTTCCTACACTAAATGATCAGCAATACTATAGAAACTTTAATATGTATTTTTTTTTTGCTTTGGAAACTTTAATATGTATCTGGTAAACAAACTGAGAAAAGATTTTTAGTATGATAAAATGACCATAAAGAATATTACATAATATTATACAAAAAGCATAATAAAATATAATATATATTAATACATAAATATATAATATAGTATAATATTATTATAATGTAGTAATATAATATTGTATACTATAGCATAATAATATAACATAATTTGGTATTATATAACATAACATATCAATGTATTATGATATAATGTAATATAATATTATATTTATAGTATAATACAATAATAAAGATATAAAATATTATAATAATTATTATTACATATTAATATTTTATTAATATAATATTTTTAGGAACTAATTTTTGATTTTTTTTGTTGGGACTCCTGCAGATTTCTGTGATATAAAGGGCCATTTTTTGTAATTATAATATTTTATCATGAGTATTTTGTTCTAAAAAGAAAAAAATAATAAATCAAAACAACTTTCCGATGCATGCTAAAAGTGCTTTTCTAAAGAAGCTCCATTTTAGAGCTTCTTCCAGAAAATTGTTTTAGCTTTCTCGCAAAGCTAAAACAGCTTCTCGATTTTTTTACCAAACACCTATATTTTATTCAAAAATACTCTTGGAGGGTCAGAAAGTGCTTTCTGGCACACCAAAAGCTACGCCAAATTGGGCCTTAGACCTCGTTTAACAGAGCTATTGGCAGTAGAGCTTTCGAAAGTAGTTTTGTTTTTTTTTTTTTGCTTAGGCCAAAGTAGTGCTTTTTGAAGTAGAGTTTTTATTAAAAGCTATTTGCTATTTAATAACTACATTTCTAAAGTGCCGGAGAACTTAAAATATGTTTGATAAACAAACCGAGAAAGTACTTTTAGTATAACAAAATGACTATAAAGGATATTGCATAGTATTATACAATAGAACATAATAAAATATAACATGTATTAATACATAAATATATAATATAGTATAATATTACTATAATATAATATAATATTATTATAATGTAGTAATATAATATTATATACTATAGTATAATAATTTAATATAATTTGATATTATATAATTTAACATATCAATGTATTATGATATAATGTGATATAATATTATATTTATAGTATAATACAATACTAAGGTATAAAATATTAGAATTATTATCGTTTATATATTAATATTTTTATTAATATAATATTTTTAGGAACTAATTTTTGGATTCTTTGTTTCTATTGTTGGGACACCTGCATATTTCTGTAATATAAGAAATTTTTTTTGTAATTGTAATATTTTATCATAGGTATTTTGATCTAAAAAGAAAAAAATTATAAATCAAAATAGTTTTTCGATGCGCATGCTAAAATTGTCGAAGAAGCTCTATTTTGAAGTTTTTTTCAAAAAGTTGTTTTAGCTTCTAGGCAAAGTTAAAAATAACTTTTCGATTTTTTAACCAAACACTTCTATTCCATTCAAAAGTACTTTTAGAGGTCCAGAAAGTGCTTTCTAGCCCACCAAAAGCTCTGCCAAACGGGCCTTAGTCTTCCACGTTGCTAATTTGTTTTCAAATCTTTGTAGGATCTCGGTCCTATCACCTTCAAAATTGCACAGTAATATTTGTTGGCCCGAAGTAACACCAAAGTATCAACAGCATCCTTTAAGATTTTAGTTCGACAGTTGATCCAGGAATTGCCGAGCCCCTCAGATTTTTTCTGTTGCAGCAGCATTCAGCATTCTACTTACGAGTGTCAATTGCAAGTATGAACATAAAGGGAGAGAGGAGATTGATGCCCTGTCTAAGCTCACAGTGGCAAAGGATCCTATCGGCGTTGGTATTCACTTCAATATTTCCACTAGATAGAATGCTCGCCATCCAACTAATCCATTTAGGTTGCAAGGATCTCATAGAAAGCAACTTGATTAAGGCTATGTTTGGCAGAACGGTTGGCAGTAGAGCCTTTTGAAGTAGAACTTTTATAAAAAGCTATTTATTGTTTAGTAACTACAGACCACTTCTTTTAAAGGTCTTTATGAAGTCTAGCTTGCATGCTACTCCTTTAGTATCATACTTCCTTCGTGGGTGGTGTAAAATCTCGTTGAAATAAAGAATGTTATCCATAATTAATCTTTCTTTGATGCAAGCAATTGGGGCTGGGTCAATGAGCTAATCAGAAAACGGTTGCAACTGGTTTGCCAAAACTTTGGAGATAATCTCAATGCAGCTGTGGATTGAACTAATAGGACAAAATTCTCCCGGTGCCCTTGCAGCTTCTTTCTTGAGTATCAAAGTGAGCACGGCATAGTTAAGCCTAGCAAGATCCAGATCATCATCGTGCATCTGTCTAAATGATGAAAGGAGATCCTCCTCGACTAGATCCCAGAGATGCCGAAAGAAGAGTACGGTAAATCTCATTTGATAAGAAGATAAGATATTTGATTTCGGCATGGTTACATGTATTGCACTTGTTCTACCATGTTAGAAATAAAGCAAGTGCACATATTAATAATGAATATCCATCCGTCCAAATTATGGTGATTTTCTCTACCTGATTGGTTGGATGGTTTGTTTTGTTTTGATCTGCCTTTAGGTTTGCCGTGAAGGGAAGCATCTGGTTTGATGGTAAGATGAGGAGAGAAACAGAGGGGAGATGTTTCTCCAAGCCCCCTTTTTTCTGAAGTAGAAAGACTAGGAACGAGAATAAATATATGCCTGGTATATAATCGTTATTTTTTATGTCATCGTTTTCTTCAGTTCAGTTACTGCCAGGGACACGTCTGTAGCAGGTCTTTTGATTGTCGGGCCATAGTGGTCGCTTTTTGGCGTCACTCTTCTCACTCTCTCTCTCTTCTCCTCTTCTTCTTCTTCTTCTTCTTCTTCTTCTTCTTCTCTTTTCTTTCTTTTATATATATATATATATATAATGACGGCTCGCATGCTGCAGATATAGGTGCAGCTAATAAAATTAGAAAAGAAAAGATAATACAAAGGATAAGACATCGACAGATGGTCTTCTCAGATAAAACCTTCCAAATAGTGAGCTGCGAAGGTTGCCACCTAGAGTGAGCTGCGAAGGTTGCCACCTAGTAAGCAACGATGTTCACTTTAATATAGACATGTGTAGCCTGATAGAGACTACACTCGTCTAAGAGCCTGCGAATATTATAGAGTAGCGGTCTAGAGCCAACGTCACGTGTCCTCAACTCTGGATCCACTCGATCACCGTGGCCGAGTCACCCTCGAAGAGGATGTGATTTGCGCCTAGCACACGTCTCACATAGGTGATATCCTCCCATGCAGCTCTAAGCTCGGCACTGACTACCGATGTGTCGAAGATTTGCCGGCTTCCAGCTGCTAACAATCTTGCATCGTGGATGACAAATCCCACACCACCAGTGTTCCCTTCCTAGCCAACACTACCGTCGAAATTTACCTTGAGAAAACCAGAGGTGGGGGTTTTCAGGAGATCAACATGGTTTTGGGCGCTGCAGGAGGAGAAGGGGAGCCCTAGATTTTTCTGGCCATCCCAAGAGACGATGACGCAGCGATGCAATGACCTCCACCGCATGAAGGAGAGCTTTATCTGCCCCCAATCTCGGATGCGTTCTACTATCCTCGAAGACTCGAGCATTCCTATCTAGCTATCAATAGTAGGCTAGATAGACAGTTCTGATCCCCCGCTCCTCAAGTCCGAGCCTCGGAGATGATAACTCCAGGAAGTGCAGGAACTCCTCGGTCGATGTCCACCCCTGCCGAGGGTCAGGGGGCTCGGGGCGCACCCCCAGATATGAGCGGCTCGCGAGCACTCGAGGGGGATATGGAAAATAGACTCCTCCACCTCCGGAAAGATCATGCATTATGGTGAAACACTCACCCCTCGCCGAGCTAGCATGCCTCTGATAGGCAGACATTTCCATGCCACCTTCCAAATGATCAAGGCGACTCGTGGGTGAATATGAAGCCTTCAGATCCAACCCTCATCAATCTATCGAGCCGTAGTCCTCCTAGCCACTTAGAGTAAATCCTAGATCTTCACCTCTGACCTCCCAATCATGCTCTAGACCCTCATATTCGCCACCTCCCCGACAGGAATCGCCAAAGACAAGACTCGCTAGGCCAGCGCTCCCCAAACGCCCATCAGATGAGGTTCTCGTTCCATGTCCTCCCATCTAGAGCAAGTAGATCGCAGACTCTACATCCCTCCAGTCGACCATCGTCAAATCACGGTGGGCCAGTCGCACAGAGGCACCTCGGAGAGCCAGGTGCCCTCCAAGACGTCAATAGCCCATCCATCTCCGACCTTCCATCTAATCTTTGGGAGGACCACCGGGGCGCTGGCACAGATCTCTCTTCAGATGAAGGAATTGTGGTGGCCTATGTGGAAGACGACAAAGTCGGTCGGATCTCCATACTTGACCCTCATCAAACGCCCCAGAGACTCTTCGGCTCCAGAAGAAACCCGGCCGCCAGCTTGGTCATGACTCCAGAAGAAACTTGGCCGCCAGCTTGGTCGCGAGGACCTCCCGTCGCTCGATCAAGGAGTGGGCCCCTTAATCCCCCACTGCTGGTTAGCTAGCAGACGGTGTCCCATGCCAGCAGATGACACCTCTTCTGCCCCTCTGTCGCCCTTAGAGGAAACTCCTGAACAGCTGCTCCATGCACCGTAATACTATGAGGGGCACCAAAGTATGCGATAACAGATAAATAGAGACCGAGCTCAGGACTGACCATACTAATGTGACTCTATCCATCATGGATAGAGCGCCCGCCTGCCAGCTCTCCAATCTGCATTTAATGCCTAGCTCTATGGGAGTGCAGTCCGCCCTGCGCTGGCACTGGCTTGTGATCGGAACTCCGAGGTATCTCAAGATGCCCTCCTGCTCTCTAAGCTCCAGGATGCCAGTGATAGACGCTTTCACATCTGGATGGATCTTCGAGCTAAAATAAATGGATGACTTGACTAAATTGACCTCTTGTCCTGATACCGCACAATATTCCTCCAGAATTCTCCGGATCACCTAAGCTGACCGTCTCGTCGTCCTAGCCAGTAGCAAACAATCATCAGTAAAGAGCATGTGCGAGATCGGAGACGCATCCGATGCTAGCCTGTAGGCCTCCATCTCTTGCATCGCTGAAGCACGCCAGAGCGTTATGGACAGGTAGTCAACATAGATGATGAATAAAAGCGGCGACAAGGGGCAACCTTGCCTCAGTCCGACCGATGGCTTGAAGAACTACTAGGGAAGCCATTCACTAGTATGAAAAAGGACGGAGCTTAATGTATCCCTAAAACCCCTGAATCCTTCTCCCCTTCATGACGGACTGAGGTGCCGTAGTTGCTCTTTTGGTGTGCCCGTTCCGACAGCATACAGCTTTACGACACAGCAAAACATTGACGCATCAAGAGAACCGATGGCCCCCTACCTAGATCGGCCCGTGGGCCCCATGTCATGGAATCCTGCCGTATGAGCTCGGACAGCTGTATCCTCCGTGAAGCGAGACAGCCGAGTCTCAGCCAGCCGTATGTCATGGAATCCCCACCTTTTTTTTTGGGACCCCCGCTTCTTTGGTCCTTCCCCAATTCCACCTCCTTCTCCCCTTTCAGGCGCCCTTATGCTTTGTTTTCTAGTGGTGAGATGGGGAGGATCTTAATGGGGCTCGCCTTGTCGTACCAAAAGGGATAGTGCCAGCTTTTCCCTTTCTTTCTACCCCTCCTCCCTTGGGGAACGGGAACAGCTTTGGTTAAGCTCCTATTTTTGTGTCGGATTATATATAATCTCTTTTCCTCATCTTCATTAGCATACCGTAAGATTTTAGTTCCACAGTTGATCCAGGAATTGCCGTGCCCCTCATAGATTTTTTCTGATGCAGCAGCATTCAGCATTCTACATAGGAGCGTCAACCGCAAGTATGAACATAAAGAGAGAAAGGAGATCGCCCTGTCTAAGCTCACGATGGCAAAGGATCCGATCGTCATTGGTATTCGCTTCAATTTTTCCACTAGATAGAATGCTCGCCATCCAACCAATCCATTTAGGTGGAAAGGATCTCGTAGAAAGCAACTTGATTAAGTAAGAGTGCCTCCCCCATATCAATGGCCTTCATGAAGTCTAGCTTGCATACCACTCTATTAGTATCGCACTTCCTTCCTGGGGTGGTGTAAAATCTCGTTGGCACAAACAATGCTATCCATAATTAATCTTCCTTAGATGTAAGCAATTCGGGCCGGGTCAATGAGCTAATCAGAAAATGGTTGCAGCCAATTGGCCAAAACTTTAGAGACAATCAGCTCATTGTCTCAATGCAGCTGCGGATCAAACTAATAGGACAAAAATCTGCTGGTTTCCTAGCAAGATCTAGATCATCATCGTGCATGTGTCTAAATAATGAACAGACATCCTCCTCGACTAGATCCCAGATATGCTGAAAGAAGAGTATGGTAAATCTCATTAGATAAGAAGATAAGAGATTTGATTTCGGCATCGTTACATGTATTGCACTTGTTTTGCTATGTTAGAAATCAAGCAAGTGCACATATTAATAATGAATATCCATGCGTCCAAATTATGTTGATTATCTCTGCCTGATAAGTTGGAGGCTTTGTTTTGTTTTGATCTGCCTTTAGTTTGCCGTGAAGAGAAGTGTCTGGTTTGATGGTAAGATGAGGAGAGAAATAGAGAGGAGATGTTTCTCCAAGCCCCCTTTTTCTTGAAGTAGAAAGATGCAGAAAAGCGAATAAATATATGCCTGGAATATAATCGTTATTTTTTATCTCATCCTTTTCTTGAGTTCAGTTACTCCCTAATAAAAGCACTTCCCCAGTCGAAGGGGATGATGGATGCCCAAGGGAGTGAGGAGATGGCACGTCACTCTTCTCCCCTTCATGACGAACAGAGGAGCCGCGGTTGCTCTTTTGCTGCGCCTGTTCCTACACCATACAGCTTTACTAGACAACAAAAGATTGACGCATCAAGAGAGCTCATGGCCCTACCAAGTGTGGCCCGTGGGCTCCACGTCATGGTATCGTGCCGTATGAACTCGGACAGCTGCATCCTCTGTGAAGCGAGACAGCCGATTTTTTTTTTGAGTTTTTTGGTTGGGACCCCGCTTCTTCCGTCCTTCCCCAAGTCCACCTCCTCCGCCCTTTCGAGCGTCCTTTGCTTTGTTTTCCGTCCTTCCCCACGGGGAGGATTTGATGCGGCTCGCCCTGTCTTAACCAAAAGGGATCGTGCCAGCCTTCCCCTTTCTTTCTACTCCTCCTCCTCCTCCTCCTCCTCCCTTGGGGATCGAACGGGAGCAGCTTTGCGTCAGCTCCTATTGTTGTGTGGGATTATATATAAGTTCTTTTCCTCGTCTTCCTCGATAGGGACTTCTCCTCGCTCCTTAAGACTGTAGGTCGCTGGGCCCATTGAGCTCCAAAACCTTCTTCTCCTGCGACTTTTCTTTTCTTTCGACACCGTGGATGGAATGCCAGACCAGTAGCCCAAGGAGTGGTAGAGATGCAGATGGGAGAGAGGGCAGCTCGCCGGTGCTTCGTAGCTTGATCGACGGCATGCCGACACTCGCTCTGGGGTTTGTGCTGACGATAGTTTCGCCATGCATGACCATCCATGGTGGCCGGGTGGCGCTAAAGAATGCTTCAGCAGCATCCCATCATTTCATCCACATGGACGTCTTTGCCTTCTCCATGATCGGTGCGTTTGCTTCCGCTCTTTCTAGCATCACGTTCCGCCGTAGCCTGCCAGAAGTGGCTCATGTCCTCGAGGATGTTCCCGTTGTCTTCTTGGGGTCGGCCTTTGCTTCGCTTGCTTCGGTTCTCATCCGCGAGCAATTCCAGTGGTTTGCCTATGTTCTCTGCATGATCCCGGCGATACCATTGCTTCGAAGGCCATGGCAGTCGTTGTCCGGTTGTCTCGTTGCATCAGTCCGCATCCTCGCAGCTCGTGTGGCGGGGTGGTTCCATGGAGGAGAAGCCTCGGCGCAGATGGGAGATGGTTGTGGCTGTGTCTGAGGTTGCGCTCCTCACAAGTGTGTTTTTTCCCTCCCGCCTGCTCTCAGGCTTGTACATCAGTGAAGCAATCAAAACACAAAATAAATTATTAATTAGAACACAAAATAAATTAGGGACTGCTGAGTGATCGATGATTCCTGCTGCAACAAAAGATTGCCGAATTTCATCTTTTACCCACTAATTTTCTCCCCCAGCTTAGGAGCATGGATTATGGGGCACAAATGCGGAATTTGCTTTCTTTCTTCCTCCTCCTTGTTCTTTTTTTTATTTTTTTTATTTTATACAACGGTCGTTCACATCGGACGAGTGCAAATGTAGCCAACAAAATCAGAAAAAAGAAACAGATACAATAGATTAAGTACCAATCCGTGATCCACCTGAGTAAAGGCCTCAGGATGATGGGCCAAATTTGCTTTCAGTTGGTAGCAAAACAGATGATACCATGTGTAGAAGATAACTTAATTAGATTTCTGAATTGTCCGATTGTGATGGCGGCCGGTTTTGCTGAGAAACGGAATTTTCTAAGATGCAACTTTTGCACTATAAAGGAGCGTACCATCGTAGATGACTACCATGTTCCAATGCGAAACTCTCCCGTATTTATAATCAACCAGCCTGGCGCGTGTTATATTGCTTGCGGGTGGCGAAATCGGGGAACGTATTAGATCACGGCTCACCTGGAGGTGTTAATTAAGATCACGGCCTCCCTAATCGTCTTTAAATTAGTAGTACCCTCACTGAAGCGAGCGGCTTTCAGTCGGGGAAGGACGAAAGGAAGTAGTAAGAGAGCGATCAGATTATTAGAAGCTAATAATCCATCCAAGCGAAGCGAAACTCTCTCCCCCCTCCCAAGTTTGTAATCCCCAGCCTGATTGCAAGATGTCCTACGGGCTCAGGTTGGTGCAGGCCTTTTGGCTATTCGAAGCATGCATGCAACCTGGCCGAAGAGATGGCGTAACGGCACCTGTAGCATCACGTAACGGGATAAGATGGCGTGGATGGTCTTGGAAGCACGGCACCTGACCTTGGTGCCGGAGAAAGCAGCAGCAGTACTGAGTCCTTGCTATTCGTATGTCATCGCTCCTGTTCTAGTTGAATTCCAGTCTCTCAGATCAGTGCCTGTACATTGTGGATCTCTATAGTAAATCTCCTTTTAGCAGCAAAAATATTTCCAATTCAACAACTGTGGGACCTAGTGGGCCATTTGGGCCAAGATCTGGGCCCTATTGGGTCGTGCTAATTATTGGCTGAGATTGGGCCCTATTGGGTCGTGCCCAATGTGGGCTAATGGGGGCATGTTGGGTCCTGTCCAATATGGACCACGTTCGGATCTTATTGGACCTTATCCAATAGTATTTTCGGTTTTGCTTAACTCTATAATTAACAAAGAAATTAATTATATTTTAACAGTTGAATCTAATCCGTCTACGTGAAGTAGGATTTAAAGCAAGAAGAGGTAAGTAACTTAATACTTCAAAGTGTATTTTCCAAATTATTTGATAAAATAATTATTAGTTGATTAAATTATGAGAAATATTTTGTACTTAGTAAAATGGGTCAGGTATGTCAAATATCATTTGGAAATTATATTATATGTCATAAAGTCTGTAAAAAAGCGACTAGGCAAATTATAAAAAATTTATTTTGGATACATATATGTATTCTCAGCATGATTATGATATGTTCTGGTCTCGCCAATGGGAATTATCCGTTGGACCTGTTAACTTGTAATATGCGAGGAATCAGTTTCGACACCGCGCCACCGGTGATTTGAATAGTGGTTTCCGGATACCGTTGCCACTGTGGTTAACAATAGTAATTTTTGGCACTTTGTGCAACCCATGCCACTGGGTTACATAGCCATAGTCTATTTATGCTTACCAGAGTTTTTGTAAAAATAATAATAAGTTTTGAAAAAAAATATTATTCGTGATTTATTTTTCAGTCATTATTTTGTATTTTAATTAATTATCTAGCATGCTTTAACCCTACTATGGGGTATTATGTTGCTTATTAGGCTAATGTATCTCATTATCTTGTTTTTTTTTTTTGTTTTTTAGATTCGGATGCATGATTGCTCGGGACTTGAAGAGTGCGGTAGATTTGGAAGATTTTGCTTAATTATTAAAATTTTAGTTAGACTAGTTAGAGTAATTGGTTTATGTTAGCATATATTATTTTGAAATTTTAAAATTTTGCTTTAAGTAAATTATTGATTAAAAATAAATTTTAAAAATTTGCCATTGCAATGTTATGATTTACAATTTTTACATGTCCATACGTGGGACATGTGTCGCGTTCGGGCTCGCGATGACTACCACCTTATGGCTCACGTTCCACCACGGGAGCGCGGGACACGTGTCGCGTTGCGTGATCGGGACAACCCGTTAGCTTCATGGCAAAAAAAAAGACAGAGACACATACTTTCTAATTTAAGTCGGCCGCACTTTTTTTTTCTAGGCAACTTCCGTCCAAGTTCCTAGCATGACTCTATTTTGATTTATTGCAATGGCCGTCAACTGCGGACGTGGAGGAAGCACTTACCTACGCCTCCCCAATCCCCATAAATATCAGTTCCTCGTAGCCAATCACACTCCATTTCTCCAAAACCTTATGTTCCTGCGATTTTTGTTTTCTTTGGAGAACGTGGATGCATGGAATGCCAGACTAGCCCATGGAGTACCAGAGATGCAGGTAGCTCGCCGGTGCTTCGTAGCTTGATCGATGGCACGCCGGCGCTCGTTTTCGGGTTTGTGCTGACGGTAGTTTCGGCATGCATCACCATCGATGGCGGCCGGGTGGCGATAAAGAATTCTTCAGCAGCATCCCAACATTTCATCGACATGGACGTCCTTGCCTTCTCCATCGTCGGTGCTGTTGCTTCTGCTCTTGCTAGCATCACCTTCCGGCGCCGTAGCCTGCCAAAAGTCGCTCATGTCCTCGAGGATGTTGCCGTTGTCTTCTTGGGGCCGGCCTTTGCTTCGCTTGCTTCGGTTCTGATCCGCGAGCAATTCCAGTGGTTTGCCTATGTTCTCTGCATGATCCCGGCGATACCATTGCTTCGAAGGCCATGGCAGTCGCTGTCCGGCTGTCTCGTTGCATCAGTCCGCATCCTCGCGGCTCTTGTGGCAGGGTGGTTCCATGGAGGAGAACCCCCGGTGCAGACGGGAGATGATCCTAGCTCTGTCTGAGGTTGCGCTCCTCGCAACTGTGTTCTTTCCTCCCGCCTGCTCTCGGGCATGCACATCAGTGGAGCGATCATAATTAAATTATTAATTAGAACACGAGATAAATTAGGTTTCCATGTGGCTCAGGGGTTCAGTTCTGGTGTCTCCGCAGAACTTTGTATGTTCGTACGGTATTCTTGTTTCTTTCTCTCAAATAATTAAAGGAACGGGGCTGGACTTTTGTGGGTTAAATCTTCACCATCTCACCGGGGGCCTAAGCTCCAAAGTTAGATGCGGTATCTTAGCACTCCTTTGGAAGACCTGCTATGATTCAAAGAACTTTAGAGGCCAGATTAGGAACGACTTAATTAAATATCTAAGCATTCTGGTATAACAGTATTTGACAGCAGATTAGCATTTGATCGGTTCAATTTTAAACAGGAGATGCTTTCCAATTTTTTTATTCTTCTGAAGCACAAGTCAGATTCAAGAAAATAAACAAAAGAGATGTAGTTACTCCCCAATAAAGCTGCAAATGGGTCGGGTCGACTCAAGACCCGACCCGCGTAGACCCGATCCGATCCGAATTTTAGGATCCGCAGGTCCGGGTCGGATCCTAAAATGGGACCCGAATTATTTTCTGGATCGGGTCTAGGTTTACTGAGCGGACCTGACCCGATCCAAATGGATCCGAAGAGAGGGAGAGGGAGAGAGGGAGGAAGAAAAGCAAAACAGAATTTTTTTTTTTTTTGTGGGTCGTGTAGTTCGTCAGGATTCTCTCTCGATCTATTACACTGGGATTTTTTTTGTCCTCGTGAGAGGGGAGATGGGAGACACCAAGTTCCATCCAGATTAGTCACATAGGGTGTGATATGAAATTTGGCTTGCAGACCGACTTAATTAAAGTCATGGGTCATTTGTTCTGACCGGAGGTCAATTGCAAGTCTTTCAGGTCATGGGTCACCCAGCACCTCATAATTACGATATAACCAAATTAGATTTGCCCAAATCCTCTCCCAAAAGCACAAAAAATGGATCCGGTACAGACCCGGACCCGATCCAACTCGAACTCGGATCCGACCCGGGCCCGATCCGACCCGATCTTCAACCGGGTTGGGTCTAGGTCCAAAATTAGGACCCGAACAAAAAATGCCTACGATCCGATCCGATCCGACCCATTTGCACCCCTACTTTTCATAATGGTTTATAGGATAATTTTTCTTTCTACTTTCTATTTTTAATGTTGCGAACATTTATTTCAAGTTTTCAACATTACAACAAAATTTGACTGGATACTGATCATTGAGTCAAGTCGGTACACATTGATGCAAGCTTACTAAAATGGCATATGTATCGACCTAAACTTCTGTGACTGTTGCAGGAGATCAAGGTGGATGAATACATAACTCACACATTGACACTGGTGGATATCAACAAGGCCTTTGATCTAATGCATGAAGGGGGGTGCTTGCGCTGCGTGCTTGCGATGCATGCATGATCGTGCCCTTGTCAGATTCTTCTATGTAAGGACCTATGTTTATAAAAGTATGACCGTTAGTGTTGGACTTTGTGCCTTCTGTTCCATGGCAATGTGATCTACAGAATGTTTCGGAGGGATAATGAAGTCATTGCCATAATTTTTTTACGTTTGGAGATGTCTATGGATCTTCTTGTAATGAAATATCTTGTGGCTATTGTGCTAATAACCTACTTATCCTGGAGATAACAATCTTGAAAGAGAATGGACGACTCATGCTATCCATCAGAAAATGAAGATAATGAAGATAACCTACTTATATATTTTAATGAATTTGCAGGTCAATGTTCCAATCCTCAGAAAATCCTAAGGCGATACTAGGAAAAAAAACTCTCTTTTGTCGACAGTAAACAAGGGATAATGGATCCGGTAATTCATAGATAGGGATGGGTCGCACAAGTTAATGGTGCCGGATGATTTGCTGAACGTATGTGATAGATCTGATTCATAGCATTTGATTTTAAACAATGTGTCAGGCTCATCATCATTGTGTAAATATCTTTCTTGAACCCAAATAATCGGAATGAATGTTTTCACCTCTGGTGATCAACGCTAATAAGTATTTAGGATCTAAAACGACCACTCATCCACAGCGGGGATAGCTCAGTTGGGAGAGCGTCAGACTGAAGATCTGAAGGTCGCGTGTTCGATCCACGCTCACCGCAAATACATTAAAAATTTATATTTTTGATAAAAATAAATTATATATCAAAAATTTTATATGCTTAAAATTGTTTTTAATTTGTTAAAAAAATCTGTTATGGATAGTTTTTGAGACCAACTAATTAAACATATTTTAAAAAATATATATTTTAGAAAACATTAAAAACATAGATTTTTGATGAGTATAAATCATATATTTTGAACTTTATATGCCAAAAGTTGTGTTTAACTTTTGACTTTTTAAAAGTATTTAGTAGAATAGTTTTTGAGACCGCCTAATTAAACATATTTTTAACAAAATTATTTTAGAAAGATATTTAAAATAAATTTTTTATAAGAAATAAATTTTGTGCATTTTAAATTTTATATGCCAAAAGTTGTGTTTGACTTTTGGTTTTTTCTCAAAAAATATTTAATAAAATAGTTTTTGAGATCAGCTAATTAAGTATATTTTTAACAAAATTATTTTAGAATAATTTTATATGCCAATGTTATGTTCTTAGAACTAAAATATGTAAAGTAAAATAACTACAAGGCACGGACAACAGTTGTTTTTTCCCCTTCTTTTAGCTTTTGTATAAAACTATTTTTTTTAAAGATGAATGTAACCATTTCTTGATGTTATAATTTTTAATTCTTTTGATTGATGTTTGTATTTTTGAGTTTTTTTTCCCATAAACATCTTTTCCTAGATGTTTTAATGATTTTGTCCCTAAATGTGAGGTTGTATAATCAAACATTATTATTATTCCGAATCTTTGGACAAGGAAATGTCAGCTATGATCAAGTAAACATGATCTATTGATCTCCTTGTGACACATCGATTGTCAAGATATTCCATGAAATTAAAAGTACTCTTGATCATAGTCTGTGATTGATCAAATATATAGATCTCTAAATCCACTGCAAGTATTGACCTTCTCAATATCCATCTGGTAAGTTGCTCTATAACTATTTAAGATATATCAAAAATTTGAGTGAATATGATCAGCAAAATAGATGATGCCATTTGGTGTAACGATGAAGTGAAATAGGATGTAAAGTTGTATACTTGTATGCATTACACTAACACGTGGCAAGTTAAGTTTGTAACTTGATGTGGGTCCATGTTTAACGTATGTGTAATTATTGCACATCCCTACAACTCTTACCACTAATTCAACCAAAATTGAGTTGTGGCATTCTTATTTAAATGCCACATGAGATGTGCATCTATTGTATCCAAGCCTAAGTCTTGATTAGGCTCGGTCTATATTAATTGCGCAAGTTGTAACCTTTTATTTCAATTTCAAGTCCTATTTAGGATTTCTCTATCAACATGTATAATGCACCGGTGTTGCATGATGTGGTTGCATGAAACACGATTTCTACCATATTACATGGCCATATGCCCATGCCCATGATAGGAACAATGGTCACTAGACTTTCCATGTGCTGCTTGTGATAGCAAAGCGAAGAAATGGGATCGAAAAAGGTTAGAATCAACAAGAATAGAAGATACATGATGAATCACATATCCTTCTCAGATTGTCATTGAAGCAAAATGATTTATATTATGTTAGTTGTTAACCAGTTGATGCATAATATGTTGCATGGTAAATATCATATGCAGAGACACCCTACTTTTGGCCCTCGCATCATTCAGTGGTGTCTTCATATGCGATGTTGCAAAATTTGGGTCTATGATGCTTCTACCACCCATCATTCATTGATGCACTATGCATGAGCCCTTACTTATCGTGGACCAAAGTGCTTTAATCATAGAGACCTGCCGTTAGAACAATTCTAATGGTAGCATCATGCTAATTTTTTTGATCGTAGAGTCCTATCGATATCAGAACCGATTTTTAGCAGGTTAACAATGTTCGGATCTTCGGATGACATAGTCTTACTACTGGATTCAAATTTTGAATTTTGGTGCTTTTTGAATTTAGTGTGGAAAAAAATTTCCACACTAGAATATTTTTTCTGAAAAGATAATTTCTAAGAATATGATATCTGAAAAAATGATTTTGGCATTTTTGGTTGATCATAGAAAAGTGGCACATTCAAAAGAGGTTTATGTTTGATTGAGCATTTACTCCATTGAAAAATTTGTATAAAATACCTATTATACCCTTAAAAAAGAAAAATACCTTACCTATGGATTTTGATGGCTTAAAGGTACTGTTGGCAAAAAAAAAAAGAGACCCTAGTTCCTAACCGATGGAAAATTAGTTTTCTCATATATTTCATGAATTTTTTTCTATAAAATATAGAAATCTTATTTCTATGAAAATGCTACTTTCTAATCTTCTCTCGTTTGAAAACTCAAACTAGAAGCATTTATTTATTTCTTTTGTTGACCATACTTTCTTTTCTTTTTAAAAAAAAAACCAAATGAGCCTTGAAAATCTTTTTCACCATGTGATTTTGATACATTAGAATTTTGAATTTAAACCGCAGATAAGCTAAGCTTACCACCACCCATAGAGGAATTACATCCTATAAAGGCACTCAATGGCTAACGGTTCCTACGCCGGCTACTCCCTCTCGATTTTTTATCTCTTTCTTTTGCTATTCCGTATGCACTCATTGTTTATGCATCCAATGAATGCACTTAGAATAGGCATTTGACCTCCCTATTCCTCCACACCATCCTATTGGGTGCATATTGACTAATAGTAGTGCCACTCATTAATGCATACAATGGCCAAGAATGCTCTAATAAGCCTAATCCCAAATCTCCTTTCTTTTCTTTTTTTGAAACCATCCACTACAAAGATTCTTAGGCTCAGCATGCTCTAACTTAAGAAAGAAAAACTGAAAACAAACTCACACAATCACCATGAAGAAGACAGTCCAATGACCAACAACTAGGTAGTGATCATCTAGCTTTGTTGGAGAAGTAGAATCCCAACAAGAGCTGGAATGTCACACGCACACCGGATTCTATATCATGGAGCGGTGCTACAATATAATTATCAAAAATTTTGTAAATTAATTTGGTCATTTTAAATAATCTAGAAAGGATTTGGCAACATGATTCGCTGCGTTTATAACTCAATTGCATCACATAACTTGAAGTCCATACTTTTTTTTTAACATAAAACCCATTTTCAGCTAGGTGTTAAAATAAAGCTTTTACCAAGTAATACACAAATGCGACCACTTGTTAAGAGTTTATTGCATCCTTTTGATAGAGGTAGGTAGTCGGCAATGTCAAGATTTGGAATGAGAAGGTCAATGTAAAATTTTCATTTCAGATAATAATATCATTAAGCATAACTTCAACATGAGAAATTAAATGATGCGATAAATAAGAATATTAATATAAAAGTCAATCCCTGGATGAGTTTCATTCCAACATAATCTGTTCTCTCTCTCCAATTAGATCGAGGTGGTACCACTACATCCAAACAAAAGTTGCATTTTTTTTCTTTCAATCCTGGGATAATTAAAAAGCAGTTATGGCCTAATCACATAATAGCACAAGAATTCGACCCAAACTGTCTGCATCCAATAGATTCGTGGTGGATTAGGTTCCCTACAAAGCCCAGAGTAAGGTTCTTGCGGACACAATTTTCATGCCCTCACCGTGCGGTGACCAGCCCAAATTTATTGACCCAACCGTCTCCCGTGCTATTCTCGTAATTCCGTTCCGAAACATGGCGAAACTAGGGTTGCCGCTAGGGTTTCCGGGTACTTTTAATTTCCTCGGCCCCGGGGAACGAGAGTTTCTCTGAGGGCGGAGGCGGTGCATCGTAGCAGCAGCGTCGGACGTCGGGGGATCGATGGGCAACTTCAGGGTAAGTTCACCCCCTCTTCTACTTCTACTTCTACTTCTCCCCCTCCTCGTCTTCCCAAATCCATGGTAGCTTTCGATAGATCGCTGGATCTCAGGCACCATTCACCCCCGATTCTTCAGAGATCTCCGGTTTCAAAGGTTACTGATATTTGGATCGGATTTGATCGGAGTCCGTTAGGATTTCATATGAAATTAAGCCTGAAATCTCTTAAGCTTATCGAATAATGGTAGTACTAAGAATGATCGAGCGAAACTCACCTCCAATGCCGTCATTTTCTTTTCTTTTTCCGTTATTTTATTTGCTAGTTTTGTTGTTGGTGGCCATGTATTGATTTCTTTTATGATGATGGATGGGAATTGGGGGCAGTTTCATCAGTACCAGGTGGTGGGTCGAGCCCTCCCGACCCCGTCGGATGAGCACCCCAAGATTTACCGCATGAAGCTTTGGGCTACCAACGAAGTCCGAGCTAAATCCAAGTTCTGGTACGTGTAGACTCTATCTTTCAATTCTTTTTTTTTTTCCTTCGTTTCTTTCTTATCACGTTGTTATTTTGAATCTGTTGCGTCATTTTAAAAATTTCAGGTATTTCTTGAGGAAGCTGAAGAAGGTGAAAAAGAGCAATGGCCAAGTGCTCGCAATTAACGAGGTTAATTTGTTTTTACTCTCTTCTTATTTTCTTTCGTTTCCAAACTTAGGCTTATTGGAGTTTTGGTGACCATGCTGTATCTTATGATATGTGACTTTTAGCCATGTCATAAGCGTGCAGTTTGCCGCAAATTATGTTCTGGTGTGATTAAATTGAAATATTTTTTGGCGCATCATGGTGGCTCTAAAGTTTCAACCGAACCTGGTCTACATGATCGGTACCTAAACTATCATTATGTTTGGAATCAGCCTACTTGTGTTTGTGTTTTGGCATCATGGTGGTGCGTGATGCTTGGTGGAATGATGAATATTGCTAGAATTGTTCCATTGCAATTGCTAAACTTGGGCATATGCCTTTGTTATTTCTTTTGCAGGTTGACATCCTTAGATACATCGTTTGGGTCATAACCTTTTGTTCATGATGAGAATACAGGATCCAATGTAGTTAGATGCTTTCCATATCTTTGTTTGGCTTGCATTGCTCCTGTACTGTTTTAAGCTAGCTGAACTACTGTGGGTTGATGTTGCTTGGATTCTCTCTTTCATTTTATGTACAAACAGTGTGTGTGTGTATTAAAAATAGGAGGGGCTAATTCTCACATTTTCTATTCTATACGCACCCCACCCCTGGCAGCTGTGTGCGCGCACGTCTTAAGAATAAGAGGGGCTAATTCTTGCCTTTTCTATTCTATACCCACCCCACCCCTGGCAGCTGTGCGCGCGCGCGTATCTTAAGAATAGGAGGGGCTAATTCTTACCTTGTCTATTTTATACCCACCCAACCCTTGGTAGTGCTTGTGTGTATTAAGAGTAGGAGAGGCTAATTCTCACCTTTTCTATATACCCACCCCACCCCTGGCAGCTATCTGCCACCTCTTGCCCAAGTAGCAAGAGGTGATGCTATCCAGCTCTCAGTGGTAATAGAAATGCTCTTTAGATTACATTCATCTGTTATTCATTGTTGTAGGTGAAAACAATAGGTGTCTTATTGGGCATCATTATTCCAAAACTTTTTGATGTTTGTCCATCATCATTCTATCATCCTCATTCTTTACTTCCAAGTTTGGTTTATCAAATTAAAATAGCTGCAATCTGTCCACACTTTGTTGCGTATATGCCAATTGAACTCCAGTCCACCCAGTCAGCAGAAGTTTGTCCCTTTCCGAATGAAGCTCAGAATTGAGGATTTGAGCCATCATTGTTTTTTCTTAATAAGTTTACCATAGGAGATAATCTACTAATTATGATAAAAATTGTGGGTATGAATGAACCAGTAATAAATGATGACATGGAGCACCTTGGAAGAAATGCATTCTTAGTTGATATATATGTGCTGTTGCCAGAGATTGTTCATTAGTTCTTTTCTGTGTAATTCTTCTTTTATGTTGGTACTAGTTTGATGTTCCCATTGGTGATTTGGAAACCAAATACTTGCCTGCTAATATATGAATGAAAGTGTGGTAGGAGGTTCCATACTTGTTTATCACCTTATTCAGTATCTGATAATCACCTGTTGAGAACATTTTTAGATTGAAAAGGCTGTCCTGTTATGATGATTGACATCTTTTGCTCCTTTTGGAGAGATAAAAGTTTTGCTCAGAATAGATATATCTAGTTAGAGTATTCAAGTGTCCTGTGCTTGCCATGCAACATGGATGCTTGCTAGATAACATAGACACACACCAGGACATGGACATGTATTCTACTTAAATCATGGTTTTGATTAACTTAGTTTTGGTGGACATGGTGGTTGAATTTTTGGACCTGAAACCAATCAATTAGTAACCATGAAGGGGAAAAATGAAAATGGAAATATATAAGACAAAAAAACTTCTTAACTTTCAATTTCCCTTGTGTATGCTTCGTTAGTTAGTTACTTTTCTTTTGCAGTCTTCTTGGTGGATTACTGGTAGAATTTCTTTCTTATGTAATAATTTAGCTGTTAGACGGCAATTCTCGATATTGACCACACAAAGAGGACTATTATTAACAAATCCACAAAAGCAAGTTATAGGAATCCTTGGAAGGTGTTAATTGTCCTGCCCTTTTATTTATTTAATTATTGGTGGCCTCCTGTTCATTTCTTAACCATTTCTTCCTCCCTCAACTAAGTCAGTGCATGTAGCCCTTAGATAGGGTTGTTTATAGATTTTTAAAAGTTGATTGGAAATGGTTGATCAAGGCTGGATCATGGATGGCCACGGTTATAAGTACAGGCTCTTTCATCAACTGATGTAAAGATCGGTTAGTCCACCATATTTTTTCTTTACAAGAAAATGATAAGATGACTCCACGTGCTCTGATTCATCAGTTATAATCTGATCAAGGAGCAATACCAAAATGTTTAAGAAGGGTTACCTTGACTTAGGTTTGCCTTCGGCCTTGATGAACCTAAGTTAGATGGAGTCCCTATCCCGACGCTGCAAGAGCCGAATGTGAGACTTCATACACCTTGATCTTTCAGCCATGGTCGTTATAGCTGCACTCAGTATGAACTTTGCATCATAATCTGTGATAACTACCCCTTTCTCCTAAATTATGACATTGCAACTCAAGTTTTTATTTTTTAAAGCATCTTGCAACCACAGTCATGATCTTCAATCAAAATATGCAGCTGTTGTCTTTGCATTTTCCGGGAATTTTAGTTGCTCTTGTGCCTCTGATTGATATGAAACTTGATGGGATTGTCTCTGGGAAAAAATAAAATCCTGCAACTTCCTTAGTTATTCTAGTTTATATTGGTATGGAGAAGCTAATTTGGTGCTGCTTTATGCTGCGAGGCCAGATATTTGAGAGGAAACCGACAAAGATCAAGAACTATGGCATCTGGCTGAGGTACCAGAGCAGGACAGGTTACCACAACATGTACAAGGAGTATAGGGACACCACACTGAATGGTGCTGTCGAGCAGATGTACAATGAGATGGCATCCCGTCACCGTGTCCGGCACCACTGCATTCAGATCATCAAGACTGCCACAATCCCAGCCAAACTCTGCAAGCGTGAGAGCACCAAGCAGTTCCATGATTCAAAGATCAAATTCCCTCTCGTCCTTAAGAAAGTCAGACCACCTACCAGGAAGCTGAAGACTACCTACAAGGCCTCCCGCCCCAATCTCTTTATGTAGGGCAGTAAGCACCAAGCATGTATGCAAATGTTTTCTTTTGGGCGTGCCCGGGTTTTCTTCATTTCATGAACTGTTGGATTTTGTGAGTCTCTGTCAGTTTGTTTTTGGGTAAGAGCTTTGTGTAAGACCTTTAAAAGCAGTTTAGTTAATTCAGTGCGACTATGGGTAGAAATTGTTTCTGATTTTTACTATATCATATTGCTGGCGCGCATGAGTCAGTCTTCTTGTTGGTAGATCTAGGAGATACTCATGGTGTTTTGGAATTTACCAGCCTAAGTTCGCCTGTTTAGTGCTTACAATTGGTGATTTCTTCTTCCAGCCACCACAAAACAGTGGCGTATTTTGTAACTAGTCAGCTGCCACGCTCCCTTGATTGCAGAGGGAACCATTTCTTTTTGTCCTGGCAATTACCTGATACTGCAGGGAGAGGTAATTTGGATAGAGAGAGAATAATTTCTGTCATGCAGTCAGTGTTTTCTTTTTCTTTTTTTTTTTGGTGCTAAAAATGGATGAATCATATGGTTGTAGTGTAGATATATTCAATAAGGTCATAAAGTCCTGGAGCGTGGCATTTTGGAGTGACTGGCTACATACGAGACTGCTCAGTCTGTGGCTCTATTAGTCTTTCTGAATATATGCTTGCTTGGAAGGCTATGTCATCATTGATCATAGTTCGAATGTTCTAAAGCAATTTGGTGGTGGTCGGTGTTCTAATGTCCATATCGATTTGTCTTTCTCAAGGGAGGGGAAGTCCATGGGGGCTTGGGTAGATCACTCAACTTTGTGGCAGAATGCATCTTATTTTCTGAACCATAAGTTTCACAGGAACGATCCAAGGCAAACAATCATGTTTGATTGGTCATTCCATAACACCACCTGCCAAATCACCGTAAATTCAACATACTTCCCTTCTAAAGCCAACTTGATATTTTATATTTGTTATCTGGGGGTAAGATTGAACGACGACAGATGCTAATCCGGAAACTTGAACCTGTGGAATTCCGTCAGCTGCCGCACCGCCCAGGCTTTTCCTAATCATTAATAGACCGCAGAGATGATGCTGCCCAACTTAACACCCTTCTCTCCTGCGACTGTACGATTACTTAAATCATGCCCTTCAAGGAATGAATTGGTGCATTGGGTGGGTACTCTTTGTTTTTTTTGTTTTTTTAATAGGTGCTCCCAATTTTACCAGCCGACCAAGTGTTTGTCGTTGCAAGCACCAGTCAATAGAATTCGTGGCCAGATATCCGTCTCCATGTGACGTGGCCTAAATTAAGATTTATAAGTGATCCAACCATAGCTGGACATCTGTTGTTTGAGAAAAGTTGCTTTATAAACCTGATTACTAGAAGAAGGTTGGCCTCAGAACACAAAAGATAATGAAGGAATCACGAGTCTCATTCAGCATTCTGTAGAAGTTTTACACGTGTTGGAACAAAAGAATCCCTTACTAACATATAACCTATGCGATGTGGAGTATGATTTTCTTCTTTTAATATATTAATATAATAAATTATAATAAATAAAAAATTTGAAGTTAAATTTTTATTACAGATTAAGTAATAAACTTCAATAATTATCGAGTAGACACTTTCATCATGAATACCAGTGTTCATACGATGAATAGAGAATTTCGTACCAGAACCAAAAGCATGATTTTTTTTAATTTTTTGGACTATTTTTGAAATAAACTTTAACGATAATCAAGCATTAATAGTTATTGCATATTAAATAATAAATTTTGATAATAATAGAGTAGCAGCGAGCATATCAATATCAACATTATTAATACTAAAATTAATAATATATATGAATTTTTGTTTACATGTAATAGAAGGATATAAAATAAATTAAATTATTTAAAATCCCTTTGTCTGAATTATTCACTCTCTCTTTTGTTTAAACAAAGACCAGGCTGTCCATTCCACTTCCACGGTCCGTTTTCGTCAGGTCAGAGTTTTCTTCCGCTCATGGCGGTGACCAGACCCCGGCTATCCCCAGTCCCCACGGGGGCGAGGAGATGCGAAACCACGCGCTCACACGGTGTCGGCCTCTCGGCCCATTCGGAGGAGCAGCGCCCGCCACCTGATCTCCTTCCTAAAGCCACGCCCCCTCCACCTGGGCCCACGCTTCGGCTCCATGGGGCCACCGCCTCCCCGCCCTTCCGATCCCGATCCAACGGCCATAAATTCCGACCCTCTTTTTCCGACGGCAATCCAGCGATCCGCCAATTAGGTTTTCTTTTCTTTAGGCTTTCCATTAGGTTTTCTTTCTCTTTCTTTCTTTTCTCTCTCTCCGCGTTCGAATCCGACCGAGGCCGGAGAGAGCGCACGGCCGAGACGGGTCCCTCCGCCGCCAGAAGAAGCCCTCGAAATCCGCCGTCTCCCACGGGTGGCCTAGCTCCTCAGGGAAATCCTTAGCTCCTCAAGAATTTTGGCGAGAATCCGCCGGGTCCACGGTTTCTTGAATCTTGTGCGGGCGGGGAAAGGGATGGGAATTCGGTGTTCCCTGCCTCCGATCTGATACATTTCAGCCGTTTCTAGGGTATTTCCTTTTCCTCCGCTTCCTTGTCTTTACGATCATTGTCCGGATTCGCGTTCGTATGCGTAATTCGGCCGTTTCATTAATTTTAGATCAGATTTTGCGTCATTTTATCAGATTTTTGTGGAAACATGAGGAAAGATTGAATCTTGGTGAGTAATTTGTCGTGGGATAGGTCCAGTTCCTTAAGGAACGAATTTAAAGTGGAAGAATTGATGAAAATTGAGATCTTTTTGATGGTTAGGAAGGTGCTGATTGTGAGGGACATAGTAGATCTCAATGAGAGATTGCGCATCGGAACTTTTTGGCGTTACCATTTCTATAATCTTCATGCGAAGTTGGAAGGTCGGGACATGAGTCGGTCTTAGATACCTAAAACTCAAATTTAAAGTTATCATGTCGTTTTTAGCGCCTTGAGTTGCCACAAAATTGGTATCATTCAACAAACAAGAAGGCTCATTTGTCTGTGATTTTGGTGGCCGGCGAGGTCTTATGATCCCCGTTCTCTCTTATTGCATCATTCTTCCACACGTGTCGTCCTTGGGTTGCATGACTATGTGATTTACTATCCTGCCACCCAGCTCTCCTTTTATTCTTTAACAATATTTATAACCTACCAAAAGTTTCTTTTGGTCGGTTAAGGAGCTATTTTTTCCCCCGATTGTGTTATTTCTTTTTTTGTTTGAAGCATCTCTGAACACTGAGATAGCAGTTCATTATCTTATTAGTCTGGGCCATTTGTTATAAAAGTTGCAGGGGGTTTCTTGGTTATTTTTGGTATCCACATGCATATTCTGGAAGCCATATTGATGACAACTTCATTTCTTATTTCCTGAAGAAAAATATGATAAAGTACCAAGGGGGCTTAGTTTTTCATAGGTAATGTGGAAGAAATGCTTGTCAGGTTTGTTTATGAAGATATAAAGAGCAGGAATGTTTATGGAGAGCTCATCAATAGACTGGAGAGTTCCTATTAGCACAGGATAGGGACAATTTAAAACCCCTTAACTTCATCTACTTGTTTTAGGAATTTCTGTTATGCAAATGAAGGCTTTTGGTGCATTTTATTGGTAGATGAAGTGATGGTGAGACTAGGGAAATGCTGAACACCAAAATAGAACTTTGATAGGAACTCTCAATTTGTTTTGGAAAAACAAACATGGTATGCATCTCTAGCGGGATGCAGAGTTAAGGTTGTGCTAAAACAGAGGTAGTAGAAATTCTTGAATCAAATTATTGTTTCAAATTTATTTATATTATTTGAATGGACTGAGGGATCTACAGTGGTCTCTAAATTAAAGTACAGTGAATGAGGAAGAGATGTGCGTCTAGGCTGTTACGTGGTCCTGTACTAATACAAAGACAATAATAGGACTTGTTGCGCTGTCTAAATTGGCTTATTAGGTTTGAGGAGGGCCCTCAAGCATAAGCTTAGGGCTAGCAGTAATAGAGGGGACCACTTGGTAGAAACTTACCATTATGTTTGTTCATTTACTTTCTTTTTTGTATCCAGAGTTCTACTTTCATTCCCAGCTAATTATAAGTGGAATTTTAATGAAAATTAATATCCTCCTGGTGATAAAGCAGGTGCTACTTCAAACAGACATGATAGATCACTATCTCATTATCGAACTCTTTGTTTAAAATTAATTACATGATTGCTTGTCAATTTATAAAGTTAGAGGCATAAATGAATTCATATTCTGCAAATTTCTCACCTCAAGATCTAGGTCGTTCAAGCCGAATGCCACCTATAACTCCTGTATTCTAAAATTATACCTAGATGGACTCAGTTTCTTTGGTTTTTCTTCTGTCTTTTTTTTGACCAACTATTCTGATATTTTTATTACTTACTGCAATATGATGATTTCTAATTTAAGAAAGTTTAATTTATTTCTGCAGTTTTGTTCCAACTTTTTTTCCCCATCTAGAACTTCATTTGATAATTGATATTGTTAGAAAACTTTGGGTTGTATTCAGAGCATGTTTGAGCTTGAAGAGACATTTGTTTGTAATAGTATTTGGACTTATTCTTTATAAACTGGTAAGAGTCTTCAGTTTCTCTTCCTCAGAGATGGTCAAGGAAGTGTCCACAAGGCTTGAGATTATACATATCCAATTCTCTTTCATTATTCACTATGGAAATTAATAAATTTCTCTTTTGTGCATCCTGTGTTACATTTGGGAAATTCTTTTTCTTTTTTTGATATTTGTGCTTGAAATAATGCCCAGTGTCCTTAAAGTCAAAAATAGAGCTGGAAACGGCTCTGACTGATGGGAACTAGTTTGAGGAATGCTGCATATGAAGAGCATGGAGCATTTTTTCTTGAGCTACTTGTTATATTTGCCAGTTACATGAATAATCTATTAAGTTGAGAGTGGGTTGACAGAAAACTGTCTCCTGTACCAATGCCTTCTTTTCCTCTTTGAGAACTTAATAAACAGTCACTCTATATTGAGTTTTTGATTTGAAGCATGCACCTTGACAGTGGTTTTCTTTGTAATCATTTTCAGGAACAGCATGTTAAAAGAATGCAATGTCTCAACCCTGGGTGGATGATGCAAAGTTTTTCTCAGCATCCACTTCATTATCTAGTTTACATCCTGCAGTTTCTCAAGGTTCATCATATTCCAGCTTGAGATGCAGGTAAAAGATTGTGTTATGAATTTGTTCGATCTATTCCTTTGTCTTTGATTATGGCTTCGGTGGTGCCAGCTACTTCATACATACACATAGCACAGCTGGTGCCGGCAATGTCTGATATACATATTTGTTGTTCTGTTCGTATGCTGCATCCGATTACTATGGCTTTGAAAGTGAACTTCGTGAAAGTCAACTGGGATGAAATTTATCACTCTAGACAGTTCTTAGATCTGGTGTGGCTAGTTGGTCAGGAAAATGTTATCTATTTATATATCTGCCACCTTACTGATAAGAGAAGCTCATCAGGCATTTCAATTTGCGCCCAACCAATTCATCACATCCTTGAGCTCTTGTGCAAGCAGCTTGTGAGAGTAGAAGACTACCAAAATGGC
This sequence comes from Phoenix dactylifera, assembly GCF_009389715.1. Classification (NCBI taxonomy): domain Eukaryota; kingdom Viridiplantae; phylum Streptophyta; class Magnoliopsida; order Arecales; family Arecaceae; genus Phoenix; species Phoenix dactylifera. The sequence goes on along the minus strand of NC_052408.1, from coordinate 10,313,012 downwards.
CAGAAAGGCTATATCTCCAGCCAGGCCGGCTATCCCATAGGGCATATACCAATACGTTTGTGTCATGATTGCCACTAGCAAAAAATGGTTCTCTCAAGTAGAGAGACAGTGCCATCTGAGGTCATTTGCCATGAGATTTGCAGCTTGCTATAGTTGGGATTACTGATGAGCAGTCATTCAACACAAGGCAGTTCAGAAATGTTAGAGTTGATACTATGCCTTGTTGTCCTCATCTTGTTGAACAATGAGAATATAAAAGTTGAGGTGTGGTTATTAGATTGCTCCCTCAAATCCTCCATGCTGCTAGAAGCCCAAGACCATGAGGTAAGTTACCTAAAATGTGATTATACAGCCCCAACAAGGGCTGCAAATTATGGACATGAAGCCATGCTCTTTCAACAAACAAGATGATTTATGAGCTCCGGAATCTGACTTCAGCACTTGGGTGGGGCTGGGGTTATGAATTAGCTTTCTTCTCAGATGTTCTCACTCAGAGGGCACTTGGAATATGATATCTACTGATAGATTGCCTTTATTGGGTACTTTAGTTCAAATTAATATATTGTTTGCATTTCCAGAATATTCTTCTCTTTACATTGACCCTAGCTATGGACCGGTCTTTCTTTCCTTACATTCAGTTATCTGATAGAACTATACTAGGAAATACTGTAATTAGTGTGAAAAAATGTTTAAGAGGCTTTAGCAGTTATGAAGAGATCAAGTCTTTGTGTTTTGACGGGCTATCAATTAAATTTTTTTGATGGTATTTTAACTAAATTTCAGTTTACTTGTTCAATCTTATCTGTCTAATGCCTGATGTCATAGCCAATGCTATAGATGGAAGGACCGGTGGTTTTTATAAGAATAAATGATAGAAATAATTTACAGCAACTAGTGAGAGTTTTTTATAAAATAGGAAGAAGTGGTAGGAGGAAGAAGCATGTCATGCATCATCGGCTGAAGCTCTCCCCCCCCCCCCCCCCCCCCCCTTTCTTTTCTCTACACAGATGCATGCATGATGATGGTGGATGAATACCTAACTGACCAGCCTCTAGTCACATAGTGTGAGTTGTATCGCAGAAGCATTGTAACGACGAAAGGAAGCTCTACAAAGTATGCAACTTCTTGAATGAAGTTGACAATTTGAAGTCCAGGGGGAAATGTGGGGAAATTCTATATTTTCAGATGGCATTTTGTCAGTGAATGGGTTGTTGACTGCCTCCTAAGATGTCCTTGTTGATCTAATTTTCTTGAATTTTTATAGTATAGGTGTTAGATCAGTCTGAATTGCTGTAAACTTGTAATTCATTTGCTTTTATATCAAATGCAGTGCCATCTTATATTAAAAATAAGATTGTATTTTCTGCTGTACATATAATTTTTGTTTGTACTTCTTTCTTTGATGTTTAAATGATTTGATAATATGAATTAGGTTGTTTGATCACGGCACAATGACCTGCTATTATTGGGACTATATATGTATATATGTTCTCTTTATATCAATCCTTATTAATGTATGGTTTTACTTTGCTTTTTTCCCCTCCTAGTCATAGAAATGTTTATCGGTTGTTAGCATGGAGGGAGATCTCTCCTCGAGCAAAACACTACACGAAAAAGCTGTGGGGCGAAAGTTCGAAGCAGAGAGCTGATTGCATTGGGCTAAGATGTGAAACAATCGATGCACGGCATGCTCTTATTTCTTGGTAAAACACCATTATTCTGGACTTACCATTAATGGATGATTTCAGAATTTTTCTGTAAATATTACAGTGATATTACTTCTTTAACTGCAAAGTGTACTTGTTAATCTGTTTGTTGTTTCTGTAAATTTTCCACCTTTATCCAGGAATTATGCTACAATGCAAGGTCTGATTATGTGATGTACTGCTTTTCCAGGGTAGAAGCAGAGTCATTGCGTCACTTGTCAGCCAAGTATTGTCCTCTTTTGCCACCTCCTAGGTCCACGATTGCAGCAGCATTTAGTTCCAATGGAAAAACACTTGCTTCCACGCAGTAAGTGAATGCCTTGCTTTAGCTCTATATTGTAGTTAACAATTGTATTGACTGAGTCTGTTTCCAGTGGTGACCACACTGTTAAGATAATTGACTGCCAAACTGGAAACTGTTTGAAGGTGTTAAGCGGCCATCGACGAACACCTTGGGTGGTATGTCTACCTATATTTCTTATCCCTTGCTTTGCTCTTTATTTGCTTTAATACATTGGCAAATTAAATTATTCTATGAAGTGAAATAATTCAACTTCTACCATATACGTGTGTGGAAAAAATTGTACCACAGGTATGCGAGCGTCACTATAATTTATTAGTTGAGTTGCAGTGCAAATGCTGCTAGAGATGAGTCATTTTTTTAAAGAGTTAGTATCCTGAGTCTTCTTTTTCATGGTGTCATGGTTACTTGCCTGCATTTACTTTCTGAAGTTTCCAATCTGTATGCGTCTAGATTCTAGAATGAATCTTATTTGATTATCATATTCCATAACCTCCTATTTTGTAGATTTCTTTTACATTATTTATCCTACGAAATATCCATGCATGCCCTCTTGTTTAAAATGAAATTGCCCAACTTTTACATATAGAAGAGGTTGGAGGGTGGCTATCAAGTTAGTTTCATGTATTGCTTTTCTAGCAATGCTTCCTGGACATGGCAACTAATGATACTTCATTTTTCAGCTGTTATTTTGGGTGTTTTGTTTTTATATGTCCTTTCCAAGTGTGCATATTTGGTTTTTTATGATCATCTGGCTTTGCAAAATGTTTTTCATGGCGGATGATTCAACTCGAAGAGCACTATAATCTGCTGGCTAGTTTTTAGTTACAAATTTGAGCCCTTGTTCTACAAACTGGTTCAATAACCTAAGCACTCATTTCCCATCATCATAGCCATTATCATGTTTCATGATGATGATTTTTAATGTACATTCCTTTTCTTTTGCATTTCTGAAATTTACACAGTAATTATGGGTCTTCTCTATCATATGTTGTCATTATATTGAGAGCTATTTGTTACTATCTAATTGATCACCTGCAGGTTAGGTTCCATCCACTGTATTCAGAAATACTTGCTAGTGGTAGCTTGGATCATGAGGTCCGTCTCTGGGATGCTCGTACCACAGATTGTATTGGGTCACGCGATTTCTGTAATATCTCTTACCAAAATTTCCTCTGTGATTTAACAAGTTGAAGAAATGGGAATTTTATTGTTTTAGTACCTCAATAATATAGTTTATTACTATTAACATCTTGGAGGCATTATGACACATGACCTGCCCCCCCTTCTCTCTTCTGCATGCAGATCGCCCCATTGCCTCTATTGCTTTTCATGCCCAAGGAGAACTACTTGCTGTAGCATCTGGTCACAAGGTGAGTTATTCCTGACCTCAGAAGTATGTGTAGAGCTTCATCTTGCTCAATCTTTATCTTCCCCATATTAGTTTTGGTTTTGCTGCCGTCAGGAGATTTAAATCTCTCATGTTCAAAACTAAAATTATAATCATCTTGGCAGCTGTACATTTGGAGCTACAACAAGAGAGGAGAAGCTTCTTCCCCAATGGTTGTGCTGAAGACTCGGCGTTCTTTGAGGGCAGTGCATTTTCATCCCCATGCTGCTCCATTTGTATTGACAGCTGAGGTGGGATTTTTTTGTTATAGCTTCACATTTTCATTATTATTTGCCCATTTTTACCATGTCGTCAACCTAAGCTGCTTTGCTTGAAGGTTAATGATCTCGATTCACCGGACTCACCACTGACACTAGGCAACTACTTCTGGCTATTTGCATTATCCTCCACCAGCTGTCTTTTTAGCAAACCTTAATTCAACTCTGCGTTCACATCTGGAGGCTAAGGTGCCTCTGATACCTTATTCCTATTTGTTCTGGCCAACATTTGTAAAGGATGATGGAAGAATGCCACCTTTCCGGCAGGGTAGTAGAGCTATTAGCTCAGTCAGTGGGCAGCAAAGACACAGAAATGCAGATACTGGAAACCAAGACGAGAATTTTGTGGACCGCGATGGATGATGTATCTGCTGGAGAACCTTCTAGCTCAAATGTTATGACAGAAGATGCATTTGCTAATTCTATGCTGACTGGAATGGAAACAGCGGCATGTGATTCTGTTATGGGAAGTACAGAAAACACTGAAGGGCAGCCTACCATGGGATTTCAGCAAAGAAGTTCTATCAGCATGGTTGAGAGGTTGGATGCTATCAATGGGCCGTCAACTACTTTCCATTGCAATGGGGTGGCTGTAAGAATACCTGTTAGGCAATCTAGGCCAGGTGCAGAGGGTACTTCTCCTGCCTTCAATTCCTCAAACTCTTCAGGCAGTACCGATCTTCAATCGCTATTAAGAACTGTAGAGGGTGGACAACTTCATCAGTTTATTCCTTTTAGTGACCCAGCATGCTGGGAGTTGCCTTTTTTGCAGGGCTGGTTAATGGGTCAAACTCATGCAGCCCTTCATACAGCTATACCTGTCAACAGTCCACACCAAGGAAATTCATCTATAGTTCGTGGAACGAGAGCTGACTTCTTGACACCTGAATTATTATATACCCGTAATGTGGAAGCTCTAGTGGCTTCTTCTTCGATGGCAACCACTAGCAGCTATGCTAGGGTAACTGGAAGATCTGGTTCGCAGCATAGGTCACGCCCCCGTTTGATGGCTTCTTCAGCTGCTGGAGAAGGTGCGTCATTTCTTAATGCCCAAAATGATGAAGCTGAGCCTCATCCTCGTCCCCGTGGTATTGAATCTGAAATTCCCACATCGTTGGCTGCGGCAGCTGCTGCTGAACTACCTTGTACAGTGAAGCTACGGATATGGCGGCATGATATACAAGACGCATGTGCAGCTTTAGATCCAGAGACATGTCGTTTAACTATACCACATGCTGTCCTTTGCAGGTGAAGTTCCTATTTGTAATTAATTTAATTCACAATTTTCTGGTTTTTATTTCATTCCCCCTTTTTTCACTTTTGCTTACTAAAATCTTGTTGCATGAGTACCATGTTGAAATTATTGATATACTCTATCATGGTCATGCTTATTTGTCTGTCATAATAATTCATTTAATGTGCTTGGAAAGTATAATTACTCTTGACATTTTATAAGGGGTTATCATGAGAATGTCAATACAACTTCTATTTCTAGTATAGACTGTTTAACTCAACTTTTTGGAATGAAGGTTGCTTCTGCTTATATGTTCATGTTACAGCAGTATGGCCCTGGATAAGAACGAACTATAACTCTAAATTTATATAGCTGAACAAATTAGCTTTAGACTTTTTGTTGCTGTTTTTGGTCATAATATTCTATTTGATTAATTGGATGCATTTATTAATGACAGTGAAATGGGTGCCCATTTTTCTCCCTGCGGCCGATTTTTGGTCGCTTGTGTCGCATGTTTGCTGCCCCACATGGAAGGCGATCCTGGAGTTCAGTTACAGATGCAGCATGATGCTGCAGGGGCTGCAACATCCCCAACACGCCATCCAATTTCAGCTCATCAAGTATGTATGAGCTTCGCATCTATTCTCTTGAAGAGGCAACGTAAGACAAAACCTGTTGCTTTTTGGTATTTATGTGTTGTAACCATTTTTTCCCTAAAAAATGCTCTATACCTGTGTCATGGCTTGATTTTCTGTTCTTGCTGCAGCTTTGGCATGGTGCTAGCTTCGAGAGCAATCAGAGCTGCTCATTGCTTGACTTCTATTCAGGTTGGCAGAAGTTGTAATCAAAGTCTTGTGTTTACTTGTCTCTTCTCTTGAGTATATATTTCAAGATAAAATAAACAATTATGAATTTTAGGTCTGCAACTTGTGCCATAGCTTTCTATTTGTGTTTATTTGGTACATGTCAATGAGTAAAGCCACATTTATAGGAATATGTTTCATCGGCAAATATTCTTAGATAAATATCATGCCTTTTCTATAATGCACCTACATATGCTGCTCTTAGAAGCACCTTGACCACACCAGAAGACTTCAGAAAATTGGCCCAAAATTTGATTGAGGGTGGTGCAACTGGGAGGCTACATGAATGTGACAAACTATGTTTAAGATACACAAGTCCATATTAAGAGTATAAAATAAAATATGAAGATAAATTTAAAATGAGTAACCAAATGCATATATTCTTTCAGTGGGATGCCTTTTAGATTTGAAGAACAGAGTCCCACATGATTGGTTTGACAGAGAACCAAGTCATTTCAAGGACTGGAAACACATTATATTTCACTATGTCCTTTTATCTCCAAGCTGACGTGAAAGAGAAATATAGAAATCATAGGTGTTAATCTGTTTGGCTTAGGTGTTGCATATTTGTGTTGTATGTAGATGTAATCATCTCTGTTTGTGGAATTTGCATGTGGAAGATGAAGAACTCCTGTTACGCTTGTGTCCTAGATTCATGGCTATTAATTAATATAAGATGCAAGGTTCACCGAACCGATACCGGAGGTTGTACCGGTCGGTGATTGGTTCGGTTTAGTACGAGTATGTATTGTATCGCTCCAATGTGTACTAGAAAACAAAGTGAGGGATGGAGAGGCAGAAGAGAAAGGAAGAGAGGGAGAGGGAGGAAGGGGGACAAATTGAGATAGAGAGAGAGAGGGGGGGCGTGTCAGAATCCAGGGAGGAGGGCCACTGGGAGGAGAGAGATGGAGAGAGAGGCGGAGGGAGGGTGCCGAGAGAGGGATGGAGGGAGGGAGACAGAGAGAGATGGAGAGGAAGAGGGAGAGAAGGGGGGGATGGGGGACTTATTTGGTTGGGACAACGGTTGTTGGTGAGGGTGAGACGAGGGTTTCAAACAAGCGAAAGAGCAAAGGGTGAGACGAGGGTTTCGAATGAGCGAAATCGAGGGATTTCAAAGCTAAATAGAAGCGGTCTGCCAAGGGGGTTATAAAGTAGTGCTGCACCAACCCGAGAGGCTGAACCATCCCAGGCTGGCTATGGTACGGTTTGGCATGGGCCAAACTGCTCAATTCGGGTTCGGCAGTCATTGATGTTTCCTTTTCTAAAGGTAGTAATATTCATTGAAGTATCTAAATCATGCATACATCAACGTCGATCTATGCCTATGATGACTAAGGACAACAACAAACAAAACAAAAAAATTATAATTTTTATCCACACATCACCAATGTTGGGTTCATGTCATCACATTTAATGCTTCTTTGCGCATCATTACGTCAAACTGGAAAGGAGAGCAAGATGGAGTTTGGAACAAAGGAATTTCAGTGAGGAAAGGAGCAAATCAATTAACGGAGGTTCTGTCCCACCTCAATCATCAGAAATGGACAATTATATGTTGCTTTCTTTAAAGGAAGATTAGCAGTGAAGGTGCCAGCTTATCAAGCTAGTAAAGTCCTTGGCGGTTGGAACAAATGAGCTGGGTTCAAATCCTGCCTTCACCAGGGTTTGGGGGGTTAGGGGCATGCAGAGAGGGATGCCTCCTGTTATGTAGCTCATTGCCTCTAGGCCCTTCTGTCAATAAAAGAAAAATGTAGTTGAAGAAGTGAAGGTGACAAAAAGTAAAATGAAGGTTTTAATAAAATGGGATGTTGGACGAAGCCCTCATTCAATAGAGGATCTTGTGACTTTTCTATGTTGGCTGACAATCTAGTCATTGGATTCTATTGGCAGTTCAGCTAGACAGTTTAGTAGCTCTCTGTGAAGCTGTATCTAATGGCGGTTATCTGTTGTAGATAGGCCAAGCTGTTGTCATTGATGTTGGAAGCCTTAAGGACGAGTCTTAGAAGATTTTCTTAAGCCTTCATTCTTGAAACTTGGGAAGCAGTATTATGTAGGTGCTAATGCATGAATTGATTGTTGGACAGAAATGAACTTAAATACATGAGTACAATATGCTGTAGCTTTCACATATAGAACCAAAAGAGACATGACAGAGTATTCATACCTTTGCACTAGCTTTACATTGTTCTTATTATGAATGTCCATATTGGTTTGCATTGTAAAATTTCTCTAAATCCATACTATCTCACTAATGCTTTTGTGATGTTTTTCTTTAATGTTTTCCTGTGCAGTTCTCTCCTACATCAGAACACATATTATTAGCATATGGTCGTCGCCATAGTTCACTTCTTAGGAGTATTGTTGTTGATGGGGAGACTGCAATACCTATATACACAATATTGGAGGTAGATGATTGAGTTACCTGTGTTTTTAAGTTTTACACTGTCCATTCTTTTACCAATAGTAATTTAAGGATCTCCTACTATGTGAATTCTTTTATTTTAGTTAATGCTATTGCTATTTGCATCTTTCTTGTTTTTTCTTTTTTCTTTTTTAAAGTATTTTGCAATTCTTGCATAATTTTCTCTTTCTTAAAGCTATTTACACATCATTTTTTCCATGAGAGTGATTCCAAATACTGATGTACTTTTTGACATTTCATTGTAATACTGCTTTTGCATATTTGATTTCAGATCTATAGAGTTTCGGATATGGAGCTTGTAAGAGTTCTTCCTAGTGCAGAAGATGAGGTTAATGTTGCATGCTTTCATCCTTCAGTTGGAGGGGGTCTTGTTTATGGAACCAAGGTGATGGTTTAAGAATTCAGTGATCATTTTTTAAGAACTTTAGCTTCCGATACAAACTCTGATAATTCCATGGTCAAACACAGGAAGGCAAGCTTAGGATTCTTCAGTATGATGGTCCACATGATACAAGTTGCGCAGGACCAAATTTCTTTCTTGAGGAAAATATGCTTGAGGTAATTATTTTAGATTCACTGTTATTTCGTTTATCCATGCTTGGAATGGTTACCTTGCATTCTCTTTCTTTATTATTCCCCTCTTATTCCTATGATCGTTATCGAACATGCACCAGATCCTAGGTCAAAGAATACCCTATGAACTCTCAGTAGTCACAATATCTCTTTTCTTTTTTCGGGTTACATTTATGTTTACGTGTTTGTTGGGTATATGCACCACCAACAACAAATATACACTCATTTAGAAAGAACAAAAGAAAATTCAAATGAAAGAAAAGATGCCGTCACCGTCAGATAACGGCTTCCGCGGTCTCCCTAAAACCATGAAGTGTGGCTCTTCAATGCCGAGCACGAGACATCTAGTTCCAATCTCAAGTATATTTCAGACCAAGCCTAGGATTTGGACCACCTAGGTGCGGCTCGACTTGCTACATCCCCGGACGAAACCATCTGATGGATGACTTGCAGCGGATGAAACCATGTGCCCTTTTCCGTTCCGCAAACCGCGGCCCCAGCTCATATAAATATCAAAGGAACAAACCACATCGTGGGCTTTCTCTATTATCGAGTCCGGTGGTATAAATAAACAAATCCAAATAATTTGAGATCTGGGAGCTCAGTAGTCAACGAAACCGTGGCCCACGGCGACTTTGGCCTTGGGATGCGGGACGCAAAGTGGTTTGAGAGCGGACCAAACCGACCCCTTGGGTCAACAAAATCTGCTGCCATTACTTCCACGTCCTCGTTCTCCTTAAAAGGCTATTCTACACCTGTGTCTGGAAGCAGAAACGGTCCCTCCAACCCAAGGTTCGCCGTACCGGTACCGAATCCCGTACCGGTGCTGCACTAGTATAGGCGTACCGAGTGTCGGTACGGTACGGTATGCGGTACGCCAGACGTACCGACATTGGTGTACCGATACCGGTACCCATCGGTACGGGTACGGTACGCTCGGTACCGATCGATACCGATCGGTACAGCGAACCTTGCTCCAACCTATTAATTATATGGGGACTCAAGTTCCATGGGCTTAAAAGGCTACAACTTCTTCCTTTAACCAGGTACTCCAGTCTCCGGTCTGGATCATCTGGGTTCCTGTGTTACATCGGCAAAGTTGGCATTACCATCTGCAAAGTTGGTTGTAGCACTGGCAACCTTGCTGTTTATGTTTCATATTTGGATGTCGTGAGGTTGTGAGAGAGCACTATGTTGACAGAGTAAGATAAGATGAACGGAAATTGCATGACACTCTCGAACATTGATTTCCATATAATTAATTCAGAGATCCTGTCGTATTAAAATACTTCTTTCTCCACTTCTTCCTCCTAGACCTCGTTCGCTGACATGGGCGACCTCTCCCAACTGTCGCCGCCCATCATCGATCTTGGTACTCCATTCAAAACGAACGGCGGATGTATCAATGGAACCCTATTTACATAAACTTAATACATGGTGCTTTACTCCTTTCTGAATTGAATGAAATGTTAGTTTTGATCCATGTAAAACCTGATTTAACATTTTTTCCAAGCTTATTTGTTTAGATAGGGAACCTTAAGATAGGCAATCATATATGATGATGGTTAGAAGTGTGTAAAGGAATGTTTATAACTCACCATTGGAAAAATCTAGCAGATTCTTAACCTTTTGCCTATTGATTATAGAGATCTCCGATGGCTTGCAGGTTGGGGATGTAGGATTTATCATGAGTGGCTGTAGGGGCCTTGTTTTGCTTTTTTTAAAGTGAATGGATTTGGGTCCCATAAGACAAACATTTGAATAATTTCAAATTCTGTAGCGTCATTCTTAACAATCATAGCAGGAGCTGACATAAACTTGGGGAGCAATATTGGCCTTAGCAATTTCCAATGTGTTCTCCTGTAAGGATTCAAGTTTTGGTACCGTGCTCCTCTCTGTGACTGCTATACAAGGACATGCAACAATATCAAACACAGAGGCATGAAGGTGAAAGCAGCAACTCATCGAATGAAGGCTTTGGTATGAAAAGATATGAATATAGGTGCAAATGTGGGCACAAATCATTTGATTAATAAAGACTTCACAAGTAAGCTGAAAAAATAAACACTGTACCTACACACATTTTACATTGGGTGCTGAGGAGGGCGATAAACCTTTGCATTAAAACCACATTGATACTTCCCTAAAGATGAAGTAGCATTATTACTCCTGTCTTATATGCTGAATGTATTTCTCCTGTTGTTCTCTCAGGAAGACGATATACTAAATTGATGGGATCAATACTAATAATCACGGGTTTTATATCTTATTGCAATTTGTTTCCGTTGTTTGAGGAAGGGATGATAAAGGTATGGAGAGAGGCAAATGAGAAGTCAAACCCAACTAGATGATATTCGGGTTTAGGTAGGTTCAGTCATATCTATGTGCAAGTTGACCCTCTGCTTGGGCTATATTAGATTGTGGCATAGCATATTATTGCAGCTATTGTACAGGTCAATATGGATCAAAAGGTTCCTATCGGGAGAATCGATGACTGCATCAAAGATGCACTGCTAGTACATCATCTGATCTGAGAATTCTTAATTGGCTATTTACAAGGGATTATCCCGGATCTACGCCGAGGTATTGACGGCGATTCTCAAATATCGTAGAACAGAATGTGATACGATGAGATAGAATGCAATAGAAACAAAGACAGGGAACGGGTTACCTTCTGTTCCAATTTCTGCTGCTTCTTCTCCCTCTGAATCACACTTTTTCTTGCCATAATGTTCAGTTCCTATTATTATAAATATTTATTATAATTAATACAGTTCGGATCCTAGATGTCAAAATAAAAGAAGGCAAATCCTCCCTCTCCATTGAAACATATGAGATTGTTGCTGATACAGTACATAAAAAAAATGAAATTAACAAAATTTTCCTGATGTAGTCCTAACGGTCAAAGCGAGCCCTTTAATTCAATTCTTCATTCTTTAATTAAGAATTAATCAAATCTCCCCAAGTAGGATTCGAACCTACGACCAGTCAGTTAACAGCCAACCGCTCTACCACTGAGCTACTGAGGAACAACGGGAGATTCGACCTCATAGAGTTCAACTCCCGTTCTCAACCCATGAACAATATGAGTCCGAAGCTTCCTTCGTAACTCCCGGAACTTCTTCGTAGTGGCTCCGTTCCATGCCTCATTTCCCACCAATATGGGCAAGTCTGCCCTTTATTCATGCTGTTAACTGTCTACACCATATATTCTACATCATGGTATGATCTAAATCTGCATTTGGTCTCCAATACCTATGTTTTCTGATACCAATACTTCTAAACATTCAAAGGGTAGGAAAAATTTAGCAGTATCAGGCTTAAATATTCTAGCATTTTTTATGTTGTTGGTACTATCTCCAATTTTTAACATCTACCTATTATGGTAGGACACTTCATTCTAGGTGTGTGCCCAAGGGCATATAGAATGCACTAGGTATCTAATGCACATATGTTGCTTGGCATTCTAACCCTTCAGCCACAAGGCATTTGTTGAGAACCTTGTCTTGAGGTGCGAGGTAAGGTGAACCTCTGCTAAGTCTTTTTAGACAATGATATTTAGATGCTTCAGAATTTTTCAAGCAGTGGGACTGGGTCATTTTACTTTCTCTTCTGTTTATGATGCTTTCTTGTCCTATTACCTTCAAACTTGGAATAGTTCTCCTCGACCACGTAAGGTATTTTAGTTTCATCGCCCAAGACTAAATAGATGCTATGCTTTGTTCCATTTATGAAGTTTATTTTACCTCTCATGAGCTTACATATGCATATCCCTTAAATTCTGGTTTAAAAGCAATTTCAGCACTGTTCGGAATAGTAAATTTATTTTCACAGTGTAAGTTTTAATATATTTTTACATTTCTTGTGTGGCAGATCCAGAAGTATGCCTTAGAATGTTGAAAAATAGCAGTCGATATTAACTCAAAATGTCATTGCTCATTTTGCTTGGTACTGCTGCTTACTCCTTGCTTCTTCTCTATTACCTTATCTTGTTTTCTATTTTTAGTAATTGTGTCCACTTCCCAATTGAATGACATTAATATTGATGTGTCTTCTCTAATACCTACTGAGAAATCTTCAAATATGCCGACCTTTTTGCATGAACTTGTCTGATTGATTTTTGTCACTTTCCTCTCTTTTTCCCCTCCATGAATTCCTTTTGAGTAGTGGTGATGTCAAATCATTTTTATTTATAAGTCATTGAAACCTGAAGTGTATGTGCTGGAATTGGATCACTGGTCATTCTAGTCAACACATATAATAGGGTCACAGTTCATGAACCATCCTTCAGCAAAGTTTTTGGCTAAATATGCATTTTTTCCTGCCTTTCAGTCGCAATAATTTTATGATAGATTTTATGCAAGTTATTGGTGATTACTTATTAAAGAAAACCTTGTTGTATATGCAGGATGATGACCTTTGTATAGAAGTATGCCCATGACATACATTGTAGCAGTAATCTTGACTCTTCTTCAACTAACTCAAGGCAGTTCATGCACTGGGAATTTGTTCATGTGGATTTGGAATCTGGTGAGCATAAATGACATTCTAAATGTAGGAATAATGTTCTTTATAAAGATAAGAAGCATTGCGAATGCTGTACCATTAAAGCTTGATCCCAATTAAAGAGGTCGAAGATTTGTTGGTTATTATGTGGTATTTGAATCTGTAAACGAACTAAAGCAACTGAGTTTCGGACAAACTTTGGGGGGAGAGGTGGGCAGCATAAGACTAGGCTGTTCGTACGAACTGGGAGAGTGGGATAATGCTACACTGATCTGCCCTATTCAGTAAGTTTACAAGAGAATTGATATGCTAAGAATACTGGTTGATATAGATGCAAGAATGTTAAGATAAAGTATGTATTAGGCTTAGTAATATATGGTAAAATACTCTGCCCTGAAGCTGCTCTGGCACAAATTCATTCAGGCTGATGAGCATGCTTTGGAGCTGTATTGATAATTAGCTAGTTGAAGCTCCAAAACGAAGGGATTCTGCTTTTTGGCGTCAGCAGAGATACATTTAGCCTTAGTTGTATAAGTTGCCGTTACTAATTATAATTGTGCATTAAGTCCATATGTAATATAGCTTTCAATATTCTCACAAGTCTATATGCTATCTGGCAATCATTATTAGTGTGCATTGCATTTTTCGAGCTAACATTTTCTAATGCCTCTATAACTTTGTGGTCGGGTCTGTTTGAAAATTGGATTAGCCTGTGTTTGGCTTAAATTTATTTGATTGCTGAATTTTCTTTTCTTTTCTTTTTTTTGCTGCATTTTTCTTTCCAATTTGATGGATTCCTTTTAGTAGCTTTACCCTTCCAAAGTTATTAACAAATTTAAATTTCATTCTTTATTGGATCAGGAACGTGCTCCATTGCTGAATGTTCATCATACCTGCTTGGAGACAGCTTATCAATGTAGTGTTCCTGGTGTATCTTTCAAATTTTATTCTCAAACTTGTAACCAAATGCAAAAAAATGCATTTTGAACTTATGTTAGTTACCTGTTCATGTTGAGCAATATCATGTTGTTGTTCATTGCTTACTGCAATGTACATTGTATATTTTATCGTATAGTGATTTATTTTCTGCTTGAGGACTTGAGAGACACGTAGCGAAGGTCGTAGGTGCCAATCTTTACTGCTACAAATTTTCTTGGAACAAATGCTAATTTATATTTAATTTTTTTTTTTTTCTGAAAAAAAAGCTGAATCATGTAGCTAGTTGCCGGATCATCGGCGCAATCTTATTGTAGAGTTCGTAGAGATGATCGCATAATTCTTCTCATGGATAACATTAGGGTGAAAAGGCTAAGGTTCATGTGCCCGGTTTTTCACCACGGGCATGTTAAGCAGTGCAACGGATTTTCTATATCGACCACTCCTTAAAGACAACTTAGGCAATCAATCTCCAAAATAAATGATAGTTTTGATAGCACCTGTAGGCGGTCAGCATAAATTGCATACAGAATTCCACAATGAGCAAGATCCAGTAATGACGTCCATTGTTGGAACAACTACTTTACCATGAAATATGGGCACAGGGAGATTTCTAATCTTATATCATGCACGATACAAAGCAATCTGTGAATGGAAGTTTGCAAATTCCTTGCATCATTACCTATGTTCGAGTCGAGAGCATGAATATATTTATGAGCAACAGTAGCAAAAACTAGAATATCCGGAGGGAGCAAAAACTATTTGAGATGTTTTGAACATGCCAGAGATGACATCGGCCTTTAAACAATGGCAAAATTAGTAGAGCTGTAAAGCCAATCATCCTGAATGGATGGGATAAATATGGTTTGTCTCAGGTCTATCATATTTGAAATTACAACGCCAGGCAAAGACGAATTACACAGCTCAAAAATCTCGATCCTAATACAACTGAAAACCGTCCGAAGAAAATATTCTACAAGATCCGGTACGACAGACAAAAATCAGAGCCTCGACACAACTAAATCTTCGACTCGGTAATGGTCGAGCACTACATCATCCATTTTCTTGAAAATATGCTTAGAAAACAAACATCTACTCAAATAGCAAAATAGTTTTCACAGATATCATACGACATAGGGGAAGGATGCATATCAGCTGAAGCCATCAAGACCATCAATTTTTGCAAGCATCAAAATAACCACAGGGGAAGGACATTAAAGAGAGAATGAAAAAACTAGAAGGACAGAAGGAAACAGATGGGGGTTGACAACAGAGCTCGGTTGCGGAACGGCGCCATGGGCTTTTGTGCCCCCACCACTTCCACGGGTGGGTTTCTGTAAATTTGCAGAAAGCAAGAAGAAGAACAAGAAGATGGGGAAATATCAAGAGACAGCAGCAAACCTAACCCTCTTAAAATCCTAATTAGACAAAATGTTGGTGAGCATTTGACTACAATGCCTGCGGCAACTCAAAAGCAAATGATACAAGACACATGAAGCATCACTCAAATTATCAAGAACAGATATACCATGTTAGGCAGTGAAATGCTTGCATGCATAAGAAAATTGATTTTTAAAGTACAAGTAATGTCAAAGCAAATAGTGATTTCATCGAGTCATCATCCATTTATAAAAGTGTATTGAATTTGATGTTTAGAATCAAGGTCTGCTGTCTCAATACCAAACATTGATATTATATTAGTATGGTTTCGGTACATCCTATACGGAATCGGTTCGGCGTGGTAAGATGCGGTACATCCTCTGTACCGAAGCTTGATTAGGTACCGGTATTGGAGTGATGTGCATCAGTACAACAAACCATGTTTTTAAGTGTTTGTTCTTAGCATCTATTGTAGCACAATGACCATTTCAACAGACTGATATTATCTCCATAGTAATGGGTAATCTAACAGCAGTATGGGCACTCAACATAAAAAACCTACCCGCATTTCCAATTCCACTGACATAGACTGAATAACCAAGGCATTGAAGACCTATCTAGAGAAAAAAACAAATCAAAAACACGTGTTAAGAAAAGTTCCAATAGATACCAAAAGCAGAGGAGGAAATGCACCAAAAAATTTAGATATTAAAGAGCAACAAAGATGCAGCATCCCCAGCCATAGTATGACAGATAAACATTACCACCCATGACAAAGTGAAGTCATTCGTTAACTAGCCTGGGGAATTCATATGCCAAGACAAGAACCATTTCAAGGGCCAGATCTGAAAATCAATGTCGTATTGCAAGTTTAAAGTATTGACATAAATGCCTATGGCAAAGGAAAGATGGAAGTTATTTAGGCCATAGAATATCCTTGGGCAAAGTTCTACTCTCAACAACCATGTCACAGTGTACAGCCAACATTCAATTCGAGTGCATCATGGCTCTATACCCTTTGATGAGTTTCTGAAGTCATTTTTACTGGTGATCAACTTATTGCATAAATCCACACTTAGGAGTTGCTACTTCAGGTGTAGCCCTTGGGTTCCGCATAAAGAAGACAAGATAGCTAAAAATCAAAGGAACCCTAAGAGCAATCATATGTGAAACACACCTTACCTGTGGAAGTTCTTGGAATGCCCATTCTCATGCATAAAGCAATACTCAGGGATGGTTGTGAAATGCAAGAACAAGTAAAGCATGCATTTTTGTGTTTCAATGTAACATTGATTGTCTTTTCCATTTACACAAGAACCAACATATTCAGTCCAAACAGGTGGAAAGACAAAAGGTACAAGATACTTCCCCAATCCAAAACACAACCACCAAGAAAATGTATGTTTCATAAGTCATAGCTGCATCATAAACACTTATCCTCTCGATTTTATTGCATCCACTATCCCAGTATATGAATAATTGGGAATGTCTAAAGTGTTGGGTGCCTAATAAACAATGTCTTAATTCGAACAAAGAAAAAGAAAACAAAAGAAAAGATTGACTGTTGATACATTAGATGAGCATAAACTACACGAACACCCAGCTCTGTAGGAAAGAATGTCCCACGAAAGACAATGGAACTAAAACTACCCAAATATGTAAATTGATTATTCATAGCTTAAAGGGATTAAGAAATTACCAAAAGGATATCCCCTGAGGAGGACCGCTGTAAATGATAAACCCTACAAAAATTAGCAGGAATTCAACAATTACATCCATTTCAGGGATGCAAATACTTGTCTAAAGACCGTGAGGCCCCGTATCTTCTGATTACAGACTTGACTAACCATAAACAACAAAATCCTCAAAGTTGGGTTAAAGCTTAGTGGTGGGATTAGGCTAGGAATGTGGATAACTTAACAGAAAATTTGAGTAGCGAGTGACATGGTGAGTTCCAAAATTGCTTCTACGCCTTCACATGTAAGGACAACCACAACATGAATTTTACCATCACTTCCGTCCCAATTTTTTTCTCATAAAATACTTATGACTGAGTAAACCGTACAAGCTTCTACCTTTACCATCCACATCAAATGATATCAAATTTAAATATCACTTAGCATCTATACTTATTAAAAACTTAAGTTCAAGTAAGAAAGATTACAAATTGTTTCAGCATCTTTACATGTAAGGAAACCAGCATCATGGATTCTACAATCAATTCTAGGAAGATTAATAGATAAATTGTATTTCCTTACATCATATATCATGAAACCCTAGGTGATCAGCTGAATTTTTACAAGCCTTTAGTTTTACCATCTGTACCAAAGTCTCTAAATTTATAAATCTTTTGTTCATTATTCATAGCTTATTGTTTGTATCTAGTCCTTTTTCAAAAGTTTCTTTCCTATTTTGTGTTCCACAGGCCACATTACCCATGCCTTATGTATGGTTTCCAGGTCGCATCATTTTCATTGTTTTGAATGTCGTCACATGTGTACTGCAATAGAGTATAGATCATTAGTCTTTCATGTCTGATAGTACCATAGACAAAGAGAGGCATTTGCTGCACATTAACCAGCGTGGCAATTTGATCTTTGATACCAGGTATTATAACCTAGAAAACGGGCCCCCTGACATAAGAACATCAAGAAACGTATTGAGATTAGTTTTCCATTTTCCATTCACCAAACATAATATCAGCATCAGCTAATTCTCCATCTAATTATGCACCATGATTAATTGATATAGAAAAGCATTTGTCCGGGTCTAGGGATTAAATTACAAAACCAATTTCTGCTCATGAGCAATCAGTATATTTAGTGATGGCATTTAACATGCCAACAACATTTGACAGTTAATATTAACTAATGAATTGCAGCAGACTTGCACCAAATCAACTTGCCAATAACAGCATACATGTTTTGTGAAGTAAATCTGATTTCAGGAAAATATTATCAATAGGATTATTTTGAAAATTTTAAAAATAAATTGTAAAAGATATGGCATGGAATTGTGTTCTAACATCATATAATATCTACGGTTACTGAAATTTCTATCTACTATTTAACACACCCAATCATCAAAACAATGGACTATCTATCTTACAAGATTATTCTCAAAACTTCCATGCCCACAAACAAAGAAGATAGCAAACCCCAATCAAATAGAAACAATGAGATCCCCAAAAACCCCTAGTTCGGTTAGACCCACACGCACCAATAAAACATTTACATCCATCAAAGATTCTTCCTCGAATCCTAATTTCCACAAAGATGAGAGAATAAGAAATATTAACTCCCATAGAGATAAAAAGAAAGAATGCTCCTTTTACAATCGCGCACCAAATCCAGAAGAGAAGTAAAGAATTCCAAACAAACACATGAACACCTATCGAAGGTTTGTTCCGAAAACCCTAATTTCCACCGGCATCAGGGAGGAATCAAGAAACCATAAACCCTAGATGAGGAAGGAACGAGAAGCGATAAAGATCAAGAAGAGTAGAAGGGAAGTACGGGAGAGGGAAAGAGGGAATGGTTGTTGATCAGGCAAGGTCTTGGCCATTGAAGGAGTTGAAGAAGTCGGCGTCAGGGGTGTGTGGACATCAATGGGGTTGGCATCCACATGCCACCTTCATGTCGAACCTGCCCACCTCCATTGAATCCTGCTCCTGCAGCTGT
Organism: Phoenix dactylifera; assembly: GCF_009389715.1. NCBI lineage: Eukaryota > Viridiplantae > Streptophyta > Magnoliopsida > Arecales > Arecaceae > Phoenix > Phoenix dactylifera. The sequence goes on along the minus strand of NC_052408.1, from coordinate 10,293,743 downwards.
TGCTGCTGGTACAAGAACGACCCCTTCGGAGTCCACATCACCTTCTCCTTCTTCCCCTCAAACGGCCTCTACTCTGGAATTCACAGCCTGGGCCGACAGAGAGGGTGAGAGACAACATTTCCCCTAGACGGAAAGCGTGACATGAGGTCAGCAATCAAGGGGCAGCTATATTGCCAACTTTCGTATTGTGTTCGTGCATGGCTCTCTAGATTAGGGATGGATTTACTTGGGGGAAGACTTTATCATCTTTGCTCATAAATATCCTTTCCAACACAAGAATGCAACAAGCTTGAGGTTACCCCTCTCTTGACCCGGTCTTCAGATGGAAAAGAAAAACCAAAGCTGAGCCATCAACCTGAGAAAATTTAGTAGAATCCAACTTTCATCTTAACGGAAAGCTTCAGAGTAGATGTAAACAACTTGAATGAGATCATCTTATTGATAAAATGTTATAGCAGTAATAAGATAGACAATAATGGATGAATGCTACAATAACAGGTCACAAAAATCTGAACCAAAACTTTTAAAATTGTAGTGTTTCAGGTTTGTACTTCATAACAAGAGTATTGAGGAACATAACAATATACGATAACGTAAAAACTAGAAATCATTGCCCACAAAGAGAGATTAGCCAAGTTGATCCCCAAATAGTGTTTAATTGTCATTTTCTCTGATCTTCAGATCCCAAATGATCACATGACGGACTGCCTCATGTTATCAAAGGCAGCAACAAAAAATAAGTGCAGCTTATACACCAGCTGAAGTGCCCTTGCTCACTTCCATGTCCCAGGAGTGGAGGTATTTGTGAAGTCTAGTGCCAAAATGGAGCCAAACGTGGGTCTGTGCGCCATGGCAAACCACTCCGAGCACCCAAAGCCCTACATCCAATGGCAGCCTGCAACCAATGCCCGTAGATCCGTTGACCCAGTCATCCACAAGGAAATGAAATGAAAAACAAAATTTGGGATGACAAGTGAAATCCCAAATCAAGCTGCCTTGAAGGGCAAAAGAAAAGGAAAAACAGAAACAAAAGATAGCCATCAAGTAGCAAAATTGAAGTCTATGGTGGTGGACAAAAGAAAGGAGGCATACCACTTGTGATGCAAAAGGCAGCAACTTCTCAGGAGGCATTCCTGCACATAAACCTAACAGAGGGGAGGAACAGAATAAGCACACAAATGGCAATATGAATTACACAAAAAGCAGATGGATAGACACCAAAAATATTCGTTCAAGCACAGCAAGAGAGATCAGATAACATGGCTCCGATCTTTCGGCTTGGAATTATTGATTTGAGCTCTTAATGCACATCAGAACATGAACATGATACGCTAGATTCATGAACCACGATAGTTTTCCATCTTAGCTTTCGAACCAGTATACGATGTCAGGAGGACAAAGAAGACACTGTATGTTCTTTTTATTATCTATATCCAGAATCAAAAGTAAATTAAAACCTCAATCATATGACTTATGGGGACATAATAGAGAAAAGGCAGTTCTGGATTAGTTCCACACTAGAACTTCAGAAGAATGAATGACTAATTAGGATGACAAACAGAGACATCCGAAATATATTTCCACAAAATCATGCAACAGAAAAGAAAATAAAAACCGTATGTTCAACAAACCATAGAGAACTGCTCCAATGAATGCATCTCCAGCACCAGTGGTGTCAATTAGCTCTGAAGGAGGTACCACCTCTGCAATACACATAAGTAACCTCCCACTTATAGCACCTATTCCATCTGCACTAACTCTCAGGCTTGACTGAAATGATAAAAAGAATCATCAAGTTATCAGATAATACAACAAGTGTAGAAATAGAATGCCAGATTTTGGAGGTTCCTGAACTATTTTTTTAAGTGGATTGGTTGATACATATAGTTATTCAGGTAATTAGTTTGACATAATGCATTAGGGCTCACGAGCTTGAGACGACAGATCATGGAACATCATGGTCCATTTATCTTGGATGAAGCTTGAGATTGCAGACTATATATCTCAGCTCAACCAAAACAATTTGGAGAAAGAAAATATATTGCAGAGATTTACGCTGTCTGAATATACCTCCGAAGAAATACATGTCGGAATTGTGGTGCTTCTATCAAATTTCTGCCTCACTGACTCAAGTAAACTTTCTACATCTGTTTCCTTTGTCTCAGAAGCCTCTATTGAAGACAGTTAAGATAGCAAAATGAATAAGGCAGATAACATCAGCACAACCTGATCAAACCTGGCATGCTCATCCTCGTTGTTCAGACTTAAAATACCTTAACCAACATCATTTTGCCGGAAAATACTAGATTTGACACTCACCATTTATGCTTCTCTCAAGCATTATGCAACCTTTATCTCCAAGCATCACAATTACAAATCTGACTTGAGGTAGTCTCAGAAGAATGGATACTAGTGCAGTGGGAATAGATGGTGCAGTTGTCCATGCCTGTCAGGTAAAATTATTAAACCAATAAAGCCAGAATTGTTTATCCTTTATAGTAGTAGGTGCCTACAGATGATTTGTAACTTTTGATCCAAAGCACTAGTCAAACTTTTTGAAGATGCTTATATAAAATTTACATTAAAAAAATTAACATGTATTTTAAGTTGATTGGCATTACATTATGTATCTAATGAAGGTCAATAGTAAGGGCTATTTTTTCTGCTGACACAGTTGTAGAAAATAAACTAGTGAAGGTATACAAAAATAATATTTTTAATATGTCAAGGGCATGTATGATGGAGCAACAATAAGGAGAGTCTAGTGAACTTCCAGAATTGATAGGGCCAAGACAAGGGTTTGCATTAGATTAATAAGTCGGCACCTCATATAGTGCTTCTCATGGTGAATCCAAGAATTGCAAAGCCTAGTACCGGACCTAGAAGGTGCTGCTCATGGCGTATCTGAAGTTCTGAACCCAACCAACCTAAATCTGAGGGGTTAACACCCATTAAGGTTCTTCTCACTCTGAATCTGGATTCATCCAGGTCAAATTGAAAAAGAATGCACCATCAAAATGCTGCTAATGCTGCCCAACCAGGCCAGGTTCAACAAGAAGCACCTTGCAGAGCTGCTCAAGAGGAACTAATGGTCTAGCCAGGCACAGAATAGGAGTAAAGTTCCATGAGAGTAATGTGTATGACAAAAATGGCCAGAAATTTCAACTCAAAAGACCAACATATTAAGGGTCTACTGACATCACAAATAGGACCGGTCAAGCGATTTTAGCAAGCTGATTAAGCTACCTTTAGGGAATGATATATTTTGAATAATATCCTAGTATTGTGATTTAGCAAACAGCCTATACCCATAACTGATAAGCCATATGCATTCAGAGAAATTGTTGTCCAGCAGAAAATTTTGATTTCATAGGCTCAAAAGAAAAAAAGGAAGAGAGAAAGAGGATATATCGACATCCATTTAGCTTCATCTAAAAAGATTTCCTTGCCTGGGGAAATTTTTCTGAGCATACAACATAAGTTGCCAGATTAAGAAGATCATCCAGTCCCTCCCTCTTCCTTTCTGCATCAATTAAAATAGGAATTTTCCTTCGGCTTGCCTGCACTTAGGGATTCATTAAGTACCGATTAGTTGAATTCGTAAAAGAAGGAGAAGGTTTAGCAAGTTAATGCATAAAGCAAAAGAAATTGTTTCGTAAATATCAACACATTCTTCAAGACTTTCAGAACTATAAAAGTAAGAAATAGTATTTATAACTTAATAATAGACAGATTATGCACAATGTTCAGCCAATGGCAAACCAAGTTATGGTTATGGTGAAATGTTGATGTAGGTCGAGAAAGGTATCAAATAAATGAAACTTTTTATATTTCTAAGCTTAGATTGGACTAAGCAGAATTGTAAGCGGAAGCATAAGCATGTCTCTTCAGGATACATAGTCTAATGTTTTGTTCTCTATAACATCAATATATTGTTTGATAGTTGGCGAGTATTTAGCCTTCTGCTTTATTAGTAAGCCTATGCAGAATGAGAGGGCAATAAAAGAGCTGTAGATGCAACAAGAATAAAGTGATTATTACCTCTTCAGCAACAACTAAAGCAGTTTCATGCAATCTTCCATCAAAGAATACAAGGTTTGCACCATCTAAAGCAGAACACAAGCTAGACTCTGAAAGATCTTCTGGCACCATTTCAGGGTATCCAGGGGTGTGAATACATGTACGAGTTTTCCTGAAAACACAATCAAAAATTTAATCTACCATAATTGCTGCTTCAGAAATACAACTGATTACACATGAATTTTTCTCCTTACAAAGACCAACTGAAAAATTCTATTTCATATAGATTGAGTCGAGAAGACCCAAAGATCAATATGGTAACATGTAAAGAGATTTTGAACAGCATGCTCTCTCTCTTTTTATCACATTTCCCAATCACATGCTGTAATCATATAAAGTATCATTTACAAAGTGGCAGCTGGAGCTGGGAATGGAACAAATAACTAGGAGAAGGAAAAAAAAAGGAAGTAGGAACACACAACTGGTTGACATAGAATACATTTTTATTTTAAAAATCTGTAACATTAGCTTGCATGCTTTGTTGAGAATAACATGTCATAGCTGGACGCAAAATAGTGCAAAAAATTCTTAGGTCAAAGTAGCTTTAATAGAGGCATGACAGCAGTAGCTAATCATATGAAGAAAATCAATATTCGTACATTTTCACATTCAAAATCAAACTTTTTCTCTAGTTAGGTTTGAATATTTACAACCTAACTGTTTATACCTTGCAGTGTCAATTCTATTAGATGTGGGGTTAACCAAAAGCAATCAAATGCCCAAAAAGTTGCAAGGCATGCAACTGACATGAGTCTTCTGTGATGCAAATCCAGTAATTTATATTGCCTCATCCATGAACTTCAGGGCATTTCTTAAGTGGCTTGCCTCAAGGTGTGAGGTTTTACTAGACACGGATAAGCTTTTTCAACCAAAGTTTGATATCGAAGTATGTATGGTTACAAAGAACTTGAACTACAAACCAATCCAAGCAGACCGTATTCGCTATAATAACGAATTCTGGATAACAACAACCAAGAAGATTGTATTTGTCAATATCATTAGGGCAACACATATTTTGAGCTTGACAGTAGAACAGTAGAAAAGTTGAACAGTAGAAATGTTCTTACGTTTGGTTGTCAACTATTATATAGGTAAATGGTGAATTTCCATTTTCTGAAACCTGAAAAAGAAATGGCTCAAGTCACAAAAGGCACAAAAGACTTATTTTAGGTAGCATGGAATAACTTAAATTCCCATATTATTTAAGCATCAACTGATATGGTAATGCAACTAGTTGATGCCCAGTTTTGATGAATTCAAAAAGAAAAAAGAAAATGCATGTTAAATGAATTGAATCATAAGAAAAGAATCAAAAAATTAATTAATTGTCTGTTTGAGAGAGAGAGAGAGAGAGAGAGAGAGAGGTTTCTAAGAACGTGACTAGATTAGCATCTATGCACCATTTCGGTAAAGTGCATATGTAGGAAACCTGAGAAAAGGGGAAAAGATATCAAAAAGCATGATAAACTGTGAAGAAACATTGGATGCGGTATCTCTTCTTTTGTCAACTTACATGACAATCATGGAAAAACCTTTCACTGAAATAAGCAGTTCACACTCATACAAGTACCTCATTTACATTTAAAATCACATCTCTGCTTCCATGGACACTAGAACAGAATGCACCAATAGGTGGATCATATAATTCATAGAAACAGTGAGAATCTAGTTGATAAATAATTCAGCCAGCAGTATTTCATGCAAAATATATCAGTGTTACAGAAACATGACAATACATAATACATCCAGTGCAATACATCTAAACAAGTACATGAAGAATAGTTTGCCACGATACATCCAAATAAATGCTTCGATAGGCTGGGATGGAAAAGAAAGGCATGCTGAACATACCACCATATAGGATGTATCAACTCCATCAGCTTCAAGTTCTGCAAGCGCATTTCTACCTTGTGCATCATTAGCCACCTAAGGCCAATAAGTAGAAGATGACATGAGTTAGGAGATCAGTCAATAACAAAAAAATGTCATTTGCCTATAAACTGGATTACAGTTAAAACTTTAATAAAAATTCAAAATATTGCTTTAGAAGAAGAACAGGATGCAGCAAACGAGTATGACCCCAAGATGGAAGCTTGTAGCACATAGGCTATGTTGTTTGTATAAAGAACACAAGCATATTGCGCATAAGCAAATCTGCTGTGAATTGAATTCTCCATTAGTCGGAAACATAAGGTTTGGCGAAAGATGAAACTATAAAAGAAGGAAAATGGAGCAAAACCTTAGAGATTATCCTAGGTTTCACACCCAGACGAGCTGCACTTGTTAATGCGTTACCTGTATTTCCGCCTCCTTCTACCTGTAATTGTACATGATATGTTAGAAACCCAAGTTATAGCTTTACTTCGGAACAATATAATGTCAGTTGTACTAGAGAGTAGTATTATTCCATTTGACCGACGCCAAAACCACTCGACGTCTCAATCTTTTCTAAGCAAAAAGGCGGCGAACCCCCCAAAGGAACCACCTTTTTGCTTCGAAAAGATTGAGACTTCGAGGGGTTACGGTGTTGGTGGAACCATCTTTCCCAAAAATAAGGGTATCACCACCGGATAATCCAGTATAGGCCCATACTGAAGGTTAAAACGCACCCTCAAGCTCGTGCTTCGGATCTTTTCATCAGGCTCTGGGAAGGCAGCCACCGTGGCCAAGTAATCCACCGACGCCAACCCGCAACCCAGCTGACGACACAAAATAGAACCAGGGAAACGGCAAGGAACGATCAGATTCACAAGATTGCTGAACAAGAAAACTCGGTGCATGGTTCTGCTCAGGGTTTTCTTGATTGAGAGTAAGGGAAACACACCACGATTCGGTTGGTCGGGAGGGGAGGAACGGAGGGCGAGGCGACGACAGCCTGCTCATTTTGGGAGGAGGAGGAGGACGACGACGACGACATCTCCGCCCTTCACACGGACGCACAGAGGAAGAGAAATACGAATGAGAACAGGGGAGAGAGATAAAGATTAGATAATGGCGATAGATTAGGAGCGATACCTCGGGATGCGCGGTCGAAGGGAAGGGAGTTTTGGGCGGCGAAGAGAAGGGGAGAGGAGTGGGAGGGAGGGAGCATGGGGCCCGTTGGAGATGGCAGGGCTCAGCTTCATCGTCATCAGCTCAACCACCTTGGGACACTGTTGCTGCTGCCGCCGCCGCCGTCGCCTTAGGAATATCTTAACCCAACGATGCCATGAGAGGCTTCTAACTCGGCATCTTGGCCCATGATGACTTAACCCAACGATGTCATAAGAGGCCTCTAACTGGGCAAATCGGCCCATGATGAATCATACGAGGCCCAACACTGTTGTTAAAAGTTTTCCCTCTATGGCTGGCACGCCATGTGGCATGAGAACTATGAATTCCATTGACTCCGTGTATCGGACCAATCAACCTGTGCCACGTGGAATGTGAAGGTAAGATGAGAAAATTTTTGGTGCAAGGTAGGGCTGTTATGACTATGTTTGGTTGTAAATCAGGAATTGTTTTCCCATTACCAATAAACCTATTCTTGAGAATGAGTAATCCAATGCATGTGTTTCAAGGAAATGAAGCAAAACTGGTAGCATAGCAAATAATATATTACCAATACATTAATATTAATATATTATTTATTATTAAATTATAATATTAATATATTATCATAATAACATAATTTTAATATATCAATATATATATATATAATAAACTTATATTAATATTGATAATATTGCGATGATGATTGCATAAATCTCATACCATGTTATATAATATGTGTCATGTAGGAATGTAATAATACCATCAATTTTATCATTATTACCCTTGGGTATTGTTTTACTCCTTTTCTATGAGAATTCAATGCCATTCAGAATTATTATTTCCATAGGAGTTATCAAACATGATGATGAGTGGGATGGAAACGAATACTTATTCTCTCTCCCAATTGTTGCAAATAAAACATGGCCTATAATTTTTGTAATGCTAGATGAAGCTCGATTGCCATGTATCACAAGAGAGTTGGTCCTTCGTGTCAATCTTACCATATGATACCTATCCAGTAATCGAACCGATTCGATCACACTAACCAATAAATGGTTTTGATCAGATACGAAGGTGCGACCTTTAATATTTTGTAATCTTATTGGAGTTAGGAAAATGACCGATACTTTTAACTGTGTCGGCAGAATAGAAATGGAGTGTGCAATCTTATTCAACTTGAGGCAGATTTCGTGCCAGCCAATTAACAACACTTGATAGTTATTTTTCATATCAATTGATGTCGACATGCATGCCCACAACTAGTACTTGGTTTAAGATGCATTTTTCTGCGTGATTGCATGTGTCCTACTGTTAATCACATCTCCCCCCATAGTCGGTGCGCGTTTGACGCTTGCTTGCATGATATAAATCCATGAAGAATCATGTGTTTATGCTCAAAGTATGGAATACAAAAGGCTAGAAGTCATAAGGTCAGGCCAAAATTCTGTACGCATCACAGTCCTTTGGTCATTCCAACCCATGCAAAACAATTATATATGAAAAAGATGTATCCCATGGGAAGATAAGATCAGATCATCCTGTCCTATTGTCACTGTTTGTGCTGGAAGTTTCACATACAGTCATAGGACCCACCAACATCAGGCCTAATGTCCGAGGTCTTGGATCCGATTCAACTAATAATAGCCAAGGTAAGGCATAGGGTTTAGCAGGAGATGATGACTGAATTAGTGCCAACTTATCCTACCTATATATCACTTGGACTATACTCCACAGGTATAGTGGAGGGACCATTGGGACCACACCTCTCTCGCAAGGAGTCACATGGCATGACACTCGACCGGTCTAATTTGGATTTGGTGCGTCTGGATCAAGCCGAAATCGGACCCATCATGAAACCAAAGCTAAACCTTTTGGTCTAATAAGATTGGCTTAGAACGCTAGGATTCGATCCACGAAACCCTATCTAAAAATCACGAGCCTCGGATCTCAGACAACTGAAACGAAATCCGTGGTCGGTCCAGTTCTTAGACCAAAAGCCGACCCAAGTTTGAGTCGTCGGCATTTTCTATCCATAGGCCGCCTCCTGATGGAATTGCACGCTTGGCCACCCAACTATAGACAAAGTCTCTTCTTTTTTTTGCTTTGAAGACAAAGTCTCTTTCACTGAAGGAATCCTATGGAGGGATGGTTACTACAAACAAATGCGACCAAATGTGCATGCTTTCTCGTTTTTTTTAAAAAAACAGAAATGGAATTTACTGGACCACTTCACATCGTTGGATAGCGAGAGGGATCACTACTGTAATAGTTTAATGTTGGCTTCTTTGACTCCATTAGAGTGCCAGAGAGGTGGGTTTTTTTTTTCTATATAAAAAAAAATCACTGGGGAGCATGCGATGCGGAATGGTAAATATATTTCTATACGAGAACGCGTCATCGCACTGATAATGACCGAACACCTAAGGTTGCTGCATTGTCCTTTTGTCAAAACTGTCTTATGGACCGTTTGGTTGCGAGATTTTATTTCTTTGATCGTGGGTTTTTTTTTATTTTATATAAAACACGTCATGGCACCACTCACAATATATAATATAGAGAAAATCCTTCAAACTATGTATAGCTCTATCATTGTACTAAAAAGTGTTCATCACTATATTTGAACATAGATTACTATGGCCAATAGCGACCAAATAGGATTGATCACTCCCCGCCACTGTTTACTCTGTTTAAGTATAATAATTGAGTGGATGGATACCCAAGTGTTTTCTTGGTTGTTTTTTTACCAAAGGAAATAAACAGTGCAAAGATGCTGAAAAACAAGTTTTACTGAAGCTTAATGTTTTTTAATAAATGCGCATTCAATATACCTTATCATATTTTCTCAGAAGAAGTATTTCTTATCATATTGTCCATTCAAAAAGCAGGATCCACATAATATAGAAACCATATTTTTACATTTTCTCAGGGGAAAAAAGATGTTACGAGAAGGTTTCTGGCAACCATAACGGTGTCTTTCTCTAGCCTCCGGGCTCTGACTTGGGATGCATTATGCATAGAGGGGAGGGAGTGCGACTCTTCACACTCTTTGTCACCTACATTTATTGCCAAAATTAATGAAAGGCAGCGACCCCAATAGCAGAATATATCCACGAGATTCTTCCTCCCACTTATTTATGTCAGTTGCCCATCATCATCCAAACCACGTTATCACCACGCTAAGGAGATCAAGGAGGGAAGCTTATTAAAGGGAGAAGGATAGAGGGAGAGAGAGCCAGAGAGCTCAGAGGAAAGAACATGGGCATTGTCACCAGCAAGTGTTGCAGCTACCGCGAAAAGTGCAGAGAACTCGAGGCTAAAACCCGAGGCCTAGAGGAAGAGATCAAGGAGGTGAAGCGTGCGGGGGAGAAGGCGGCTCGTGTCTCCGAGCAAAAGGTGGCGGTCTTTGGACGCAAGGAGGAGGAATGGAAGCGAGAGAGGAAGAAGCACAAGGAGGAGGTGACAAAGCTAAGGAAAAGGCTCAAGGAGGAGGAGGATAGGATGAGGCGTTTGGAGGCGGCGGCAGCAAGCAGAGGCGACGTCAAGGAGTGGTACCAGGTAGGCACAGATTACATTATGGAACACATGAAAGAAGAGCAAGCGCGGATGGAGGAGGCGGCGGAGAAGTGGAAGCAGCTCTACCTTGCGATCAAGACCGAGCTCGACGACCTCATCGAGAGGACTCGACAAGGTAACGTAGCCACATTTGAACCAGTTTTCCTACTTCGAATGCCTTTGCAGACCAAGTTTTCAAATGTAAGTCTCCAAACTTCACACTAGTCTCTTGTGCTTGTTTCTTGTCTGAAACGGAGACAGCAGGAGGATTTTAGTGCGAAGAAGGAGATTACATTAAATGTACGAGTCTTATCCATGATCAATTCAGCTAAACTTACTCGGAAAAAAAACAGGTCTTAACAATTTAATCAGAAGGATTTTTCAATGAATGATCTGAGTAAAGAATAGTGAAATCCTGGAAGAACGTAAAGATATGAGCGTACATCTGGATATAATTTAAGGCATGTGGATCCTGAATATATACTTCCATTATTATCACAAAATATATTCTGTTAAACACCTGTAGGATCCTGAATTTCACATTACGAGACCATATCAAATAGCTTTTATTGTTAAGCTATGAATGAAATTCTTTTAAATCCGATGCATGTTTGCTGCTGCCGTCTAGTTGCTAAGATACTTTTCTGTAATAGAATCCGATGATACAGGTAAATTGTGTTATCCTAATGCTAGTGGCATGTGGTTGGAAAGAACAACTTGAAGTGTTGCTTTAAATATTAATCATCGATCTCTCAGAAATGCAAGAAAAGAGGGTAAGATAAAAGAATATTTCTGAACTCTCGATAACTTGTAACTTTCAGAGAGAAAAATCTCTGCAGGAAACTTGTTCGCTATATTACAGCCACCTAGAGAACTGCCAAAATAATAACAAGAACAAAAAGTATATGGCTTATGTTTGGTCAGTCAAATACTACTCTCTTTGTCCTTTCTCTCGTAAAGGTATACATCAATTCCAACTACAGGGTTGCTTCTATGTTTACCGACGGGCCACATCTTTTCCTTGATTTAACCCTCTAGAGGAAACCGATTGGGTGCTCTTCTTTCCTACTAAAATTTTTCTCCATTAAGGTTGAGATATCTTAACTCGCCTGCAGCTCTATAATTCAATCTGATAAAAAAATCGGTGGAGGATCAAGAAAGACGAACATGGTCTTGCTGCCATTAAGATACTACCATTGACTCCCAGGAGCTGTACTGCTGATCAGTTTTTATTGCAATCAAGTGTTCTCAGGTTTTATTCCAATACCTCTTGGTCTGCTTAACTAACTTCTATTTTCACAACACCAACTCTATATTTCATCTACAATCTTATAAAGATCCAGTGAGTAGATCACTATTAGATATTACAATTTAACACGCCTTTATCTTTTATAGGGGAAGGATTCTTCTGGGGAGTCCAGGAAGGCATGATTGAAGAGCTCCACGGGGAGCTGAAGACCAAGGAGGAGACCATGGAAACACTGAGATCACGCATATCAGCAATGGAAAAGGAGGGAATTAAAAGAGATAGGGAGATTGACATTTTGAGGCAGAGCCTAAGAATTCTCAGCAACACAAAAAGGAATCGCATCAGAAAGAATCCGCCCAGAAGCTTGGGCTTGGGAAGTGGCAGAGAGAAGTCAGCAACTTGTATGGGTTCCTTGAATCCACAGCGATCTCATGAAGCACTAGCGTCCCATGAATAGAACCGTAGTACAATTGGTATTCACGCTACAATCAAGCACAAACCTATCTTAGAAACATAAGAAATTCAACATCTCTCACAAATTAGCAGCCAGAATTAAATATCAGAATGAAGATAGATAGCATTGGTTCCATGCGAGGTGATTATTGAGCCATGTTAGATTGTGAATGTCTTCATTGAAGTACAAATCCAATTGCCCTTTCTGAGTTATTCCAGCAATTGTTTGTTCTTTTAGTTCTCTTCTGGTGTCTCGAGGTTCTTGGGTGCCAACCAAGCAATGCCCCTCCATCATGTCAGTGTTAAGAAGCCTAATAGCCTCTGTTTGATATTGCCTTTATTTTTCTGTTTTTTGCTTGCAAAAAAAAAAAAAAAAAAAACCACGAAGAAAAATGCCGACATTTGGTAATCATTTCTTAGGTTCAAATTGAGTGGTTGTGAAACCATTATATTCTCGAAAACAAATCAAAATGAAGAAAAATAGAATTGAGAAATATTAGATATTTTACTCTAAAGTTGCCTTCGACACCATCTCTATGTGGTATTTCGCTGATTTGTAGACAAACAAAATCACAAATACAAAAATGATACCTATTAGGTCCTCAATAATTGATTATCTCTATTAACTAACATTGATTTCCAATAAACCAAGGGGCTCTTTGATATTGCAATTCGAAATCCAAGCCAGCATGGAATACAATAACAAGCTAAAGAATTGTACTAGAATTAAAATTTAAAGAAAGAATCATAGAAGATGCTCAAGAAGTCAAACACGATGACTGTTACCCATATTTAGCAATGGTTAATTACGACACGAACCAAATTGAGAGTTGGAATTGTTCATTACATCGATAAAAGTGCTATCAATCCCATTATGCTCTTCAAAATCAAAGTACATTTTCAGCCATGATTCATGTTCGAGGAACAAATATGATTTAGGGCTGGAAATGGGCTCGGCCCGAGCCAACTTCGGGTCGGGCTATGGGTTAGGCCCGAAAATTTTCAGATGGGGTTCGGGTTTACTTACAGAGCCCATTTATTTTTCAGGCCAGGCTCTGGTAGGTCATTGGCCCGAGCCCGAATTCTAGCCCGAATCTAGCCCAGTTCAATCATTTACGCTCATTTCAAAATGGGCATGTTCAATACTCTAAGTCTCCTATAAGTTTATTGGGCTAGCGGGCTTCAGAGTATGTTTAATTGATTGGATGTTTCATTTGTTTTATATTAGCCTTAATTTTCGATATTAAAGTATTTTGGGTGTCATTTAAAGCATTTTTTTTTTGGTTCAGGCCAGCCCAATTATTTTGTTCCTAATTTGGGCTGCTCCAATTAGGTTCTGTCTGGGCTTGGGCCGGAGTTTTCAAATAGTTTTGGGCCTAGGCCTGGTCTGAGGCCCCAAAAAAATTTCGAGCCGGGCTCATATAAAGGTGTGGCTCGGCCCAGCTCTAGTACGAATGCAACTCATAAACCATTTTGCGAAAATTAGAGAAATCCTTTTTTTAATATCTAAATTTAGCTTAATTAGGGGAATCGCTCCAAGAAATAATATGCTAAAACTACTTAGGGGCGACTCCTAGAATGGGGCATTGGATGCCATGCCCCTCTGGTTCAATACCATACCGGATCCACTCGACTTGACCATAACTAGTAACATCTCAAGCAAGTCGGTTTCGGCTCGGTGCACTCAGAGTCTCAGACCCAACCCGACTAGATCCGGTTCAGGTTCCCGAACCGACCGGCGCATGGAACCTAATCCCTCTATAAATAGATCAGCATCTCAAACCCTAGCTAGGGCGTTCATTTCTTTGCGTTTCGAACCCTAGCCGCAGGAGAGGGTAGGGAGGAGAGATGCCGGCCGGCCATGGGGTGCGAGCGCGGACGAGGGATCTCTTCGCGCGGCCCTTCAGGAAGAAGGGGTACATCCCGCTGACGACGTACCTCCGGACGTACAAGATCGGCGACTACGTCGACATCAAGGTGAACGGCGCCGTCCACAAGGGGATGCCCCACAAGTTCTACCACGGCCGCACCGGTCGCGTCTGGAACGTCACCAAGCGCGCCATCGGCGTCGAGATCAACAAGCAGGTCCACTCGATCCCTGTCCCGCATCTTTCTTTCGATCTGCGTTGTTAGATTGATAGCCCAGTTCTCTTCTTGTTTGATTCGAGGATCAAAATGATTTCCTTCGAGGTTTTATTGTTTTTCCATTAGTTCCTTTGGTAAAAGATGGTAGAGTGAAGTTAGATCCATGCTTATAGATGCATAAGAGGCCTTCTAATCTTAGTTCCGCTCGTAGTTTAGCGATTTTATTTGATGTTTTTGTGGTATTTTAGTTCTTTTGTCTAGAGTTGTTATTTTGATTGTTTATTGGTTGCTTCTTGTTGCCATTGGATCGCCGTTTGATGGTGGCGATTTTATCCGTGGTAATAAACGATGCTTCTTTTACTATTAGCTTAATAGAGACTATTGTGAGTGATGATGCTTTTGGATTTAGTTTTGGGGTGTGTTAGATTATTGTTCTCTTCTGCGGTTGCTTCTTGTCTTCTTTGTTTTTGAATTTTAGGGAGATTCATTTGTTGTTTTGCAAGTTGGTTTCAAAATGTGATTTTGGAGTCAGTGTTTTTTGGAGACCAGATATTTATTAATTGGCGAGTATGGGGATCAAATTCCCATCTAGAGATTTGGGGTTATGGAGATGGCATATGTGGGTTGAGTAGGGAAGAGTGGTCGGAATTATCTTGACAACATTCAGGGTTGTGTTTCAGGGTGGTACTTCTTTTTCTGCCACCAAAGTGATGATTGAAATTTGCAGAGAAAGGGTTTGAGTTATTAGGTTTTTGAATTTTTGAGGGTGTATTTGGTACATGTCTGGAGGTACAAGAGAAGGTAAGAAAGATTTAGATGGCTGGGACAACATATTTAGTTTCTATCTTTATATTTTTTGAACTGATGGCTTACTAAGAGATGGAGCTTATGGGAGAGATTGGATATCAGTTGTAAACTTGTAGTAAAGATATGTAACGTTTAGCAAATGTTTTAAGGATTGGTTGAAGCAGCAGAAGGTAGTGATAACATTTCTTTCTTGAGCATGGCTTCTGATTATCGCCTAATGCTGTATTGGGTACAAATGTTGTAATAGTCCTTCATGTATATGCAATATAAAATTGGAAGAAATTTTGCTGTAAGCACTGATTTTGGAATGCGTCCTGGCAGTCTTTTCTTATGATCATTTGGGCCTGCTTGATTGTGAGTAACTGGTATGGCTAGTTATAGTATGTGAACAAGCTTTCATGTTTGGTTTGACGCAAGACTGTGTGGACCATGTAACTGAACCCCTTAAAAGTCTCTTAAGTTGCATTTACCTGTCCTATAGCCATTTGGATCATAGGATGGCTTGCAACAACTGAGGTTGCAGTGATAGTGCTTCATCTACATTATGATTGCTCAAGCACTTTAAATCAAGTTAGAACTAGTTACACATGCTGCGATTATTGCCAACATGTAATCCCAACTGCATGAAAACTTCCAATTACTTGCAGCAAAATGGGCCTTTCATGATCTCTTGAATTCAGCCTGATATGATTAGCATTGAAATGCTATGAATGATAAGTGGGCTATTCAGTTATTTTATCTATATTTTTAATTGATAAGAATATGTAAATAAAATATAAAAATAATAAAAACGAAAATAACATCAGGATAACTTTATCTTCTTAAGTTGTAACTTTCTACTGCAAAAATAAAAAATATTAAAGGGAAAAATATGACAACTTTATAAGAAGGATGCATAACAAAAAGAAGACTGAGTGGTGTGGAGCCTCGTTATTTGCAATACAAGAATAATATGAGAACCAAATAGTATGAAACTCATGTTGTTCATCTTTGATCAATAATGATGACAAAGCGGGTGAAACAGAAAAAAAGTTGAACATTCCGAAAGAGAGAGGAGTATCCAATTGAGTTTTTAGATGATAGAGACAACAGGACATGTTTCTCAGTATTTACTAAAACTAACCATTGTAAACATTTAATTAGTTAGAGTTTTTCTGTCAATTAGGAAAAACTGACAGATGGAATCTTTTTGATTTTAGAAATATCATCTCTTAATATAGTATATACACTAGATTAAAGAATGCTTTTTTAAAAAAATTAAACAGATTTGCTCTGTCAAATTTTTTTCTCATTGCCACCAGTTTTATAATAAGAAATTTATTAAATTAATGTACATTGAAATAGCATGTTGAGTAAATATTAGAATGATCCTCCTATATTTTTTGTTTAGCGTGGCCACCATTGTTGAACTCAATACCTGTGCAAACTCTCTTGCAATCTCCATCTTTTTTCTCTTTATTCTATACCACCTCAAATAATTTACTTACGGTCCGAGGCAGTTCCTGGATCTTTTTACCTAATGATACATTAGTAGAGGCATGCAATACTTCATTTGGAGTTCCTCTACTACAAGCTAATTATCCGTCTACCTCCTCTCAATCTGTCTGACTAGCTGCCATGTGTATGAGCTCTAATCAAATGACCATGTATCTGCACTTGGTTCTTTTACTAACACAGTGAAAAAGCCATACATGAAATTATTGACTCTGACTAGATTCTCTAAGCAGGATGCGCCCTTAAGAAGACAAGCCTATACACAATTTTGGATCAATCAATTAAATAACATTGATCGGTAAAACTTATTATAAATTTACTCATAAATATATAGATATTAGTATTTTTGTATGAATTCATGAGGTTATTTATTACAGAGATTATAGATGAAGACAAACAGGGAGAGGTTTTCTGGTAAATGTAATGTATGGGAATGATATATCACTGAGAGTTTGAGAAGTTTTTGTATTTGGTCTTATGTGACTGGGTTCTATTCTAACCATCTGATAAATTAAAGAAAAAGAGAAACTGATCTCTGCCTTTTTAACCATGTAAGCATGGGAACTGTGGACATCCCTCTGTATGTTGAGATATATATTAAAGTTTTTGAGAACTCAATAGAAATTAAATTTTGGTTTAGGTTGATCAACGTATATTAAGGTTTAGAGGAAAGTTTCAATCCTGTGGCTGGAACATTGTAAAAATGATAATTACTTGCAAGTTTCGAGAACCAGAGAAAAAGGTGGAAGCGAAAGATTTTTTTTTTTTTTTTTTTTGTGGGTTGTGCAGATTTGATCCAGTGAATTTACTTGGGCTTAGGAATTATCTTGTGTCAAGTTCCAATATCTTTTTGTATGCTGGCTTATGTTTCAATGCAACTCTATGGCCAGGTTGGTAACCGAATCATTAGGAAGAGGATCCATGTGCGTGTGGAGCATGTGCAACCTTCCAGGTGCACGGAAGATTTCCGCTTGAGAAAGAAAAAGAATGACGAGCTGAAGGCGGAGGCAAAGGCACGTGGTGAGATCATCAGCACAAAGCGGCAGCCCGAGGGTCCCAAGCCTGGTTTCATGGTCGAAGGAGCCACATTGGAGACCGTCACTCCAATTCCCTACGATGTGGTCAATGATCTCAAGGGTGGTTACTAGGATGTTATCTCTCTCAGATTTTTGCGCCTGCGCTTTCTCCTTAATTTCTCTGGACTTCTTGGTAGTTTGTTGGATGCTGTTTGTTTTTGGTGCACTATGATGCCTGAAAATATTTTATTTGCTTCCGTGATGGTTAAAGCTTAAGAGACTTGGTTAACCAGTCGAAGGTGATCAGATTTTTGATTTTTAAGTTGCCTGCTTCATTTTGTTTTCTCAGTTTTGTGACCTCCAATGCATCCCTTTTTTCTGTTATGAAAGTCGGCAGACTGTTGGCCTTGCACGCTTTATGGTGGGTGCCTATGGGTCGTTGTGCAAGGCTCTTCGGCCAGAAATCGTCTCCGGGGATACCCCTTCCAATCGTGTTATTTCGTCTGCCGGCGTTGGCTGTGTTCTTTATTTTGAGGTGGTCCGGGCGTCGTTTCGTTTGTTTTAGGAAGGCTAGGGCCTATTTAGCTGCATGCACAAAATAATAATGCAGTGTAAGGATGATATAACTGATGGTAGGTTATAATTTAGGCTCTAGGGTGGGCGACACTGCGACAGGTTTCTCCTCTGGGTATTGGATGAGCTCATCCTTGACCATCATCTCCCTGGACCAAGGAGGATGCACAAGGACAGGAAACTGATATACGGAAAGCCTGCCAATATTTTCTATTACTGATTCGGGTAATTCTAGTAAAATCTGTTATTTATTAGAGTTGATAAGTAGTGTTTGTAGTAAATGCTCATGAGTCTCTAACCATGAAGTGGTTTAAAAGCAACTGGACTGTATAATCCATGCTTCTTGGCCAAATTCTCTCCAGGAATTCGCAGCATGGCGAGCTTCTCAAATATGTACATCGCACTATAAAAAGGGAGGGCAGTTTTGAGTACTCAGAAAATCAATAGGGACACAGATTTGGGCTATAAGCCTCATTTCAACCTGAGATCAGTTGTAGCTTATTGGGCCGATCTTGAACCCATCTTGGATTTAATCCTTCTAGTGAACCTTCAAGCCTCGAGTGATACTTGAAAGTGGATCGAAAATATCCGTCGAGATTCATTTTTGTATCTAAGTCTAGCTCAACGTGAATAAAAATATGAATATAGATAGGCAATCGTTCGATCTATATCCAAAAATTTGATTCTATTATAATTCTATTTAATTTTATATGACACTCAAAAAAAATAAATTACGATTTATTATCCACCTACTAATATCTTTAATTTTGTGGCCTTTAAGTTTAATTTTTTTAATTCATATCCATATTTATATTTTTATTTTGGTATCCAATTTATATCCATACCCGTTTAAAATAAATATGAATAAAAAATTTTACATCCGACTAACATTTATTTTCGCCTTACACTCAAAGGGGGCCTATTCGTAATATTGTGTCAAATCTAATTTCGAGCCACCACAGGCTTGTTTTATAGCTTGAACAGAAAACCCGGGGCAACTGAGAGATAAGTCAACGTTAATAGTTGATTTAGGCCCTGTTTGGGGGAGCTTTTGGAGGACCAAAAAGCACTTTCTGGCCCTCCAAAAGTACTTTTAGCTAAAAATTTGTGTTTGGTAAATTTTTTGAAAAGCTGTTTCAGCTTTTGCGGAAAGCTGAAAACAGCTTTTGGGGGGAAGCTCCAATTTGGAGCTTTCCAAAAATGCTGTTTTCAGCTTTTTCAGAAAGTTGTATTTTTGACCAAAATACCCCCGTGTAAAAAAAAAAATTCCTCTCCCAACTGACCCGCCCCCCCTCCCTGTTCCTCTCCCAACCAACCTCCCAACCCACCAGCACCCCCACCCCTCCCCCCGCACCGCCGCCGCCGCCGCGCCTCCCTCTCCCCCGCCGCCGCTGCACCCCCTCCCTCTCCCCCGCCGCTGCAGTGCCGCACCCCCTCCCTCTCCCCCGCCGCCGCACTCCCTCCCTCTCCCCCGCCGCACCCCGTCCCTCTCCCCCGCCGCCATAGTGCCGCACCCCCTCCGGTGCCGTCGGCCACCGAGACTGCCGCTGGCCACGGCCCGGCCCCCTCCGACGGCCACCGCGGCTTGGCCCCCTTCCGGTGCTGCCGGCCGCGCAGGAGGAGAAGAACGGAGAAGGGGGCGGAGGAAGGAAGGAGAAGAAGAGAAGAAAAAAAGAAAAGGAAAAAAAAGAAAAAAAGAAAAAAAGAAAAGAAAAGAAAAGAAAAGAATAAATAAATAAATAAATGCATAAATAAATATTTATATAAATGAATGAATAAATAAATAAGATAATAAATAAATATATTTCAATGGATAAAATAATAAATAAATAAATGCATAAATAAAAATATATATACGAATGAACGTATAAATAAATAAATATAAAGAAAAATAATGAGTGAGTGGCAAATAATCTGATCCTTATGATATTGATAAGTACAGTGAATTTGTCGCCATTACAAATAGTTAAGTAAAGAGATAATCTATTAAACAGATAAATGGTTATTTATTGTTGTATTATACTATAAATATATTATTATATTACATTATATCATAATACATTAATATGTAATGTTAAATAATTTAATATTATGTTATATTATGAAAAATTAATTTATACTAATAATATATTATTTTATACCTTTATTATTGTATTATACTATACATATTATATTATATTACCTTATATCATAATACATTAATATGTTATTTTAAATAATTTAATATTATGTTATATTATGAGAAATTAATTAATACTAATAATTATAATATTTTATACCTTTATTATTGTATTATACTATAAATATAATATATATTACATTATACTATAATACATTAATATGTTATGTTAAATAATTTAATATTATGTTATATTATAGGAAATTAATTTACTCTAATAATTATATTACCATTATGCTATGCTATGCAATATCATATTACTATATTATAATAATAATATTTTATATTACAGTAATATTATACTATATCGTATATTATGTATTAATATATGTTATGTTTTATCATGCTTTATTGTATAATACTATGCAATGTCCTTTATGATAATTTTGTCATATAAAAGTACTTTCTCAGTTTGTTTACCAAACATATGTTAAAAGTGCCACAGCACTTTAAAAATATAGTTACCAAACAACAAACAGCTTTTTATAATAGCTCTACTTCAGACAGCTCTACTTCCAACAGCTCTACTGCCAACAGCTCCCCCAAACAGGGCCTTAATTCTCCATCCCTCCATCCGTAATGGAGATCACATTGGTGAGGATATAGGCCAATACAAGCACACCGCAGGATCATAACAACGACAAATTCTATGGTGTGCACCACAACCTATAGGACAAATCGTTCCACGTACATCTTTTGTAGGGCTTGTGTATATCCCTTCATTTATTAATTGGCGACTGAATTCTGCATGTCATTACGGTAAAACCAATTTTGCGTCTGTACCTCCCTCATTTCCTAGACACATAAATATTAGTCATGCCTACAATTGATTAGGAAATGTTGCGGACCTTTGATGCTCTCCAAGCAGTTCAATTCATCCCTCACGGAAAAAATTACTGAAACATGCTTTCCTCAAAAATATATGTGCAGTTTGGCTGAGAGCTTGGAGGACAGCTTTATTCCAATCACGAGCTCAGGACAGGTTGGCTTCTCTTTCCACCATCCGCCTTTGGATGGCGAACAGAAACTTTGCCCGGCAAAAATTTGAAGACAAACATCGGTATCAGCCACAGCTAACTCCACAGAACGCTCCTGCATGAAACCTTCGGGACAGTTTCTCAGCAGCCAGTTCTACCCTTGTCTTGTCCTGAGGCAAATATAAAGCTTAGATGCTAATGAAAAGAAATCTCTACATTAACAAAGAGGGTAAAAAGAAAGCACAAATTTGCTTGTGAGTATGGAAAATTTGATATCGCTTTTATTCTTATTTTGGTATAAAAAAGATTGAAAATTAATAAGATGGAACTCAAATGAAGATCTTGGAATAGGTACCTTCCCAACAAAACTTATTATCAGAGGGCCAGCTCTAGACTTACGATGGCATCCTGCTCATTAGAGAATCGTAACTAATCAAATAGAAAGATCATTTTTATAGCCAAATCCATTACACAAATCAACAGATAGCAAATATGTATATTCGCACACGTGCGTGTGCCCACACGAAAAAAGGACTGCAAACAAAGATGCACAAAAGGAGGAGACTGCTTGATTGTCTCTAATATATGGAAATGTTGAAAAACTTACCTATATAAATATCTGGAAAATCAATGCATAATTTGGATATGACCTGAGCAGTTTCAATCTGCACAAGGGAGGATGAAAATATAAGACAATTTAGATATCTAATCAAACTTGACATTTTTTTTCTTTCTAAAGAGCCTGTCTTGCAACATCCCTGCAGGATCTGGTGGGATGGGCAGGAAGAGAGCATGAAGATGAAGAGAGGGAGTGGAGAGGGCGAGAGAGATAGAAGGTTCTGTTATGAGGCCCAAATCCAACCAGATAAGAAGAAGAGCTTGAAAGGTGGTTTTTTTTATTATTTTTCAAATACTGCTGAGATTGGACCTTTGACCCTCTCCTTCTCTCTTCTCGTGCTACCTCCCTCTCTCCCCCATCCGCACTCTCTTCCCCACTGCTTCCGCCAGATCCAGCAAGGATGTTGCCAAACAGACCCTGAAGAGTATCACAGTTAAAGGTCACAAGTATTTGAAGGACATGTTGATTAAGAGGCTATTTGGATCTTTAGCTACGCTTCACACGGAAAGAGTTCATGCATTACGAAATAAAGCAAAAGAGATATTTGCTGATGTAGAAACCATAATTTCTGATACAAAAGTGAGAGAATATCATATATATAGTTTATTTTCAGGTTAAATATCTACCATTCTGGAGACGAGCTAATAATTTATGGATAGTGGAAAACATTAGTTAATTGGCAGAATCACAATTTAGCAAGCAACATTCAAATAAATCACTCTGGTCTTGCACCAAAAAAAACCACTCTGGACTATTAAAAATGGAGGAAGCCCAGGCTTAAGCATCTCGTTGATTTCATATTCAATAGCTGATGGAACACAGCTGATCACTCTTCCAAGCACACAGCTTTAGATATTGTGTATATTGCCATTTCCAAAACTCTCCCATTTGCTTGACAAACTGATGGAGAACCAATCCAAAAAATCAAAGTGAAACCCATGAGGTAGGAATTTGAAACAGTTTCATATTTAAAAACAAGGATGAAATCTGAAAAGTTGGGATCTCTCATGCAGACAATCTGCACAAGGAACAAAAACCTACTCTTGAGGATGATTGACAATATGACCTGGGGTGATTTCTCAAACACCCAAATAGAGAAAAGAAGAATTAGAGACATGAAGAGAGTAGGAAGAAAGAAGCAACAATATATACTTTTTTGAGAAAAACTAATCTATTATTTCTGAGCACAACTTATATTACGTCATTCTCCTCCCCTCTTATAGCTTAAGTACTGTCAAGACTTACTAAATGATAACTTAAACCTTTTCTTTACTCAACCTAGATCTCAACTGTGATTCATATAAGCTAATCTCACCTAAAAATAAGACTCCAGAACCAACTAGAAAAATGGCCCCAAATATAAGCACCAAAATCACACAAAAATAAAACTACTTTCTCTTCTCTCAAAACATTCAAATAAAAACCTCTTAAGACTCAAACAACAAAGCAAATCATCTGAAAATGATGTCTAAAAAGTAAAAACTAAACTAACTGAAACTATATTTCAAACTTAACTAATAAGAAACCAGCTTTAATGCTCAACAGAACCATATAACAGTATATTTAACTGAATGCTATATAGCAGATTTTGAAAACCCACGTGCAAAAGTAATGGTGAAACTGAAAAGACATCCAAGTTTCAGAAATTGTACAGAACTTTCAAGAATTGAAGGAATTTAGCATAAGAAACATAAAAATGACAACACGTCTATAAAAGAGAAGCACAGAAATGTACATCAGAAAGTGTTGTGCTAAGATGCTTTGATATGAATGGTGCCATCCGCACCAAGGGGACGCTTGGTAATTCTAGAAGACACTCCCATTGCATTTCTAGTTCACTGACATTTGTTGCAGCAAGAATAATTACATTTCGGCATTTGATCTGCAATAAAAGGTCACTGCATGCTCAGGCACACAAGCTACTGATCAAACAGGAAAAAACTGTAGAAAATAGTTAAATTCCAAGAACACCGACACGTAATGTTCCTAAAATAATAAAATAAGATGGCAACCAAACTTGCATAGCTTAGAAGAAAAAAGTAAATTTTTTACTCAGTTTGAATTACAACTGCTAAAAGAATCTTCTGAGGCTCTTATTAAGCATCAAATGAAACATCATAAAAATTAAAAGATATACAAGTAGCACTCCAACAATTTTTTGTATTCGAACCTCAACAAGAGTGTCATTTTTCAAGGTAGAAATCCATACTCCAAACAGATAACATCAACTTTTTCTAGAAAGTTTTAAATCTTTTAATGGAAATTCATGTCCAATGCATTTCAAGAAATTTTCTAATAGTAGTTCTTCATACTGGTCTGGATGTGTTTCAGCTAATGGGTTAGGCTTGCTAGTAACATTCAAAATGCATGAAGATGTAAAGATCTATGATGAGACACAGGATTTTCAATTTGCAAACAGGAATACCAATAGACACCTTTAGTCTGCTAATGCTTGAGCAGAAGCCATATGCATGATCTTACACAATGGTAGGTTTCATCAGGAACACTGAAACCCAAATATTGAGGACTAATATACCTAGATTAACATAACTATTATGGATGTCCTTGTCTTCTTCTTCTCTCTCTCTCTTTGCTTTTTTATCTTTTTTTTTTGAGGACTAGGACAAGAAAAATCCCAGCCCAAACACAGGTGAGGTTGGGACTCAAACCCAGGTACCTCTTCTTCCTCCTCCTTCTCCTCCACCACCTCCTCCCCCTCCTCCTCTCTCCCTCTCTCTCTGTGTGTGCTTGTGCTTCTTTTCTTTTTTTTTGAGAAGTAGGACAAGAGAAATCCCAGCTGACATATAGGTGAGGTTGGGACTCAAACCCAGTTCCTTGGTACCAGCCCCTAAAGAGTTGACCAACTGCAGTAGTTGGCATTCTCTATTATGGATGCCCTTGTCATAACTATTAATTTTACTTATCATAATTCACATCACAAAGTTTTTCGTGTCAAGCACAATGATGAATCCCATTATAACATGCGTGGTTTTTGAGGATGGTAGAGCTTATTTGAATATCAAACAGAACATGCACGAAGCTTACCCAAGTGAAAAGATAAACAAAAAGAAAAGTCATCTATTCAACCTACAGTTTTTATTGAAAAAAAAAACATATCCAGGTCAAAGACATACCAATGGCACAGGTAGTGTTTCATGGTGCAGTAACTCAGTTATGCCTTCAGGCAACAAAGCCATCTGAAAGGAAAACAAATTTCGGATTAGAATGGCAATCTTTTGGCATGTTCTAATTATAATGATTCTAAAGTTTATGTTACTAGTATTATTAGCTTGAGGTACCCAGACATGGTTAATAACATAAAACATCTGGGTTTGCAGTAATAGAGATATCAATGTCCAACAAAGTATTAACAACACATGAATGGCATGATAGGATAAGCTGAACATTTAATATACAGCGACCAAAAAGATCAGCAAACTTTGCTATATTCTCTGCCCTACGTCGGTAAGAATGATCAATCACTAAGCACAATCATGTGTATCTGTGCACATGAGATCCATTAATACTTTCAACAACCCGTTATTAGCATGTGTATTTCAGTACAATAAGAGCTAAAAAAATGGACTGTATGCCTCTGTTGTCTTCAAAGGCAGAGAAGAATAACTAATAGAGGAAACTGTTCAATCAGCTAACACAACAATTGTTACTCATCCTAATATACTCCAGATTCTTATTTTTCCTTGCTTTAATTTTAAAGCACTGTGCCATATTTCTACTTTAAGGAAGAAATTGGCACAAATATGTTATTCAAGATATCAATCATATGCCAACTAACTCAAGAAATGTGTTTCTCATAATAAAGATGACAGTTACAACAATTTTCTCTGATATGTTAAAAATAATCCCAAATATACAAGATAGTATGCATAAACATATTATCCTACATGTGTAAGCAATGAGACTTCAAGAAATCTATTGTTATACATGTTTCCCCATCACAGTTATCAATATGACAAAACCGCAATAAGATGGTCTATGGGGTGTTTCATGCCAGACAAAGGCAATATTAATTAACGTCCAAAAAATGGAAGAGATCTAATAAGTTAGTTTCTTCTTTTAATACAATAATGGAAAGACTTGGCATAGCATTACAAATTCAAAAAAGGTCTACCTTGATCCCAAAAAAAAATATGATAAAAATTGGCAGCCATCCTGAGAATCCATATCAAAACATTTGAGATTTACTTAATGCTCAAGAAATAACTTTAAAGTTACTTTTTAAAAACATATCGGATGTATATGGCGTAAACTTTATGAATCCATCAAGGTATGGTCTGTCAAATTGTGATAATGTTTTACAAGCTCTCAACCTAATGCGAAAACTCTAGAAAGAAGTGCTGAATTCCTGAACAAGGCAACTTTGGGCAAGAGATGACCATCCATGAATGTTGGATTTTGCGTAGTTCAAACTTCAAACTATTTAAGCTCATTCAACTACAAAGCAACCCTCTAAAATGTTCCGCTAGACTTGGAAAGATTTCTAAAACAGGATTATATAAATTGAGACGTAGTTCTACTATGGAAACTAAATTTGCATCATAATCTTCATAACTAATATAAAGAGCAACAACATCAGTTTGTACATATGCCTAAGTATCACATCACCTCATTATGGTCACCAGTGCAATGATCTCCTATAAGATGCCTAAGGGACTCCTCAAACTCTTCATCAGGGGCCTGCAAATCAACAATCATTTCACATAAAAAAATGACTAAGAACCAGATGAAGAAAATGCAAAGTTAAGATCAATGGGATTTAGAATTATGTTTTATCTTAGGAAAGGTGGATGGTTTTATTCAAAATTGTCATTACCAAATAAAAAATTTACAAGGAAAACTAAGTAGAAATTAAAACAAAATAGTTGCACATGTACATACTTCATTTCTCAAAATTTTTATCTTGTTCATGGCAAAGAACACACTACATATGAGCTTTGACCATTCACTGGACACTAGCCATGAAAACTTAAGAACACAAATCATAATTTTCGACACCTAACAAACAAGGTCAGCAGAACTATCCCGAACCGGACAGTTCCGGCCGTACCGGTGGCTCACTGATACAGTTCCAGCAACGGAAATGAGACACGTTACCGGAGCCGGAGAAGAAGAGGGAAAGAGAGCGAGCGGGGGAGGGAGGGAGAGGGAGAGGTCGGGACGTCGGTGGAGGACAAGCCAAGGCCACGGTAGGCGAAGCCATGGCCAGACTCCTGTTTTGCTCGAAACAGGGGAGTCGGCCGTGACCTAGCCTGTTGCGGCCCTCTGCCGGCGTTCGCCACCCTCCGCCAACCTCCCTCTCTCTCTCTCTCTCTCCCTTCTCTCTCTCTCTTTTCCTCTCTCTCACGGTACCGTGCCCTCTGTCGGTATGGATCCGGCATGGCCAATACCAACTCGTGCCATCGGAGAGCCGGTATGGTGGCTGGTATCGGTTCCTCCGACCTCACTAACAAACTTTAGACATTGCATGACTAAGAAATCTCTCTCTCTCTCTCTCTCTCTCTCTCTCTCTCTCTCTCTCTCTCTCTTCCCCTCCCCCCATCTCATAACTCTTTACTCTTCACAAACTTCCTTCTATGTGTATTTCACAGATGAACCGGAACCAAAATGCCATGATCTGACCTATTCATGGAACCTAGCTATGGCATTTTTTGTACCACTTTGCTCTCTGTTGTGCTTAAAAACTTCTTTGATCGGAATCAGCTCCGCACACACAGAAGGGAAAACTTTTCATAGATTTTTGCGAACATATAGCAGTTTTGTATGATCAATGAGTCATGGGAGTCGGTGCATTACATGCTTTTAACTAAAAAGAAAAAGGAGATGCCATTAAGCGAATTCTTTGATATATAAAAGTACTGTGTTATTGAAAAAAGGGATAAAATGTCCAACTATACAACATTTTGCTATGCAGCTATCAGATTAGGAAACTCACCAAATGAACTCCAAATGCCTTTGCAACGCCTGCTACTGAAACATCCGAATGCAAAGGGCCCAGTCCTCCAAACAGGAACACCTGCAATTAACAGTTCAAGACTAGTTTATCAAAAATCCAAAACTCAACTTTTGTTAAACCTTGAGATAATAATTATTAAGAAATAAGAGCTGCAAAATCCTAACCATGTCATCTCTAGACTTCCGGAGTTCAACTTCTTCAGCAACAGAATCAACCTGGTTTTTACATAATCAATGGTACATGCTTGTAAGTCTTACTGAAAACTTGCTACTCAGCTACATGCTGTGAGCAAAGACCAAGTGTCGGAAAGAGATTAATATTATGACAACATCTTTAGTCCTCTGAATATGTGTATCAACATAAGAAAATTGATTTAGTTTAGCAACAAAATGCCAGGGCACTCAATATTGCAGTTTAGGACTAGAATGTGCACAATAAGGAAAGAGATTAATGAATCAAGAGAAAAATGCCAAGTGGCAGAAAAATCACAATTGCAAATCCTCTGCAGGATGTGGTAGTAAGTTATACATTTGAACCTTTTTTTTCTTTGTTAACAATAGAAAGTCCTGCGTGCAATATATGTTCACATGGTAAGAAGGGATTTTCAACATACAGTAGCCAGCAAGTCTTAGTTTATCTATTTGGGCTGCAAATTGCAATACATCCAAGAAAACTGATAACAATTCCAGCAAAATCTTAGTCACATGCTGAACAGGGAACTATAGAACAAATGCACAATTGGGAAGTTGTACATATATAAAGAAACTAGCAGGAGAATAAGGTTTTCTATGCCATTTTTAGATCCTGCAAATGAACAGCACATGAATTTAGGAGCAGAAACGGTCATCACATAAGTCATCTTACATCATTCTGAACAACAGCTATGTGGGTAACTTGCCAACCAATGGCATAAAGCTTTTTGCACAATGTTGCTCCTATTTGGTTCTCAGCAGTCCCAAACCTGAAATCATATGCACTAAACTTTATCAAAATGCTTTTTTTACTCAACAAAAAAGACAAAATAGAGACAATTTTGCATATAAACATGTACGTAAGCATGCACGTGTTTGTATATACATGTATGTAAGTATTTGCATTTACGTACTTACATAAATTTCAATGCATATGGTCCATGGAAGAATGATTCATTCATTCTATTGTCAGCGTTGTTTCAGGGAAAATATCTAGAGGTTTTAACCATGACTGGGAAATTACTGATAAATTTTCAAAGGCATCCAAGCACCCTCCATCCAGTTATCTAAATGAACTCTTCTCACCATTAAAAGAACATAACAGATCAGTAAGATATTGCATAAAATTAACATGACGAAGACATGGCCACTGCATGTAAAATAAGTATAAGCAATGCCTCAATTAACTGAAGCATACTCATGATATCCAAATGGAGAAATCCTCACTCCTTTAGATGTCACGATATATTAGTAAAAGGGCAAAGAATTTCTACTTATGAAAAAGCTGGAGTATATCCATTCCAATGGAGAAACATTTCGTGCTTTAATATAAACATTTTTTAGTAAAAAGTTACAAAAACAAAAAATTATTACTTATGAAGAATTCGATCTACATTGCCATTTCAGGAAAGCAGATAAATGCCCAGTAAACTAGAATATCCTTATTTGACTAATCAAATTTAGTTAAGTCCACTCAACAAACATAAGCAGAATCTCACAGTTTCAGTCACCTAATAGAGCATTTAGAAAGTAAAATAATGACATTTTTCCAAGCAGAAGCTCCGGTAGATTTTTTTTTTTTAAGCATGAGAAATGGTAGGTTACTTTAAAAAACTACTATGCATTACATGGAAAATAACTTACAGAATCTCATCACCTACAGCGATGATTGATGCTGTAAGAGAGCTGCTTCTATGTGCACCAGTATTAATCATGCCATTACTTAGAACATGAGTGCTTTCACACTTTGAGGAAATCTTCTTTGCTCTCCCAGCCCTTTCTAGTCTTCCATCCGACAGCATATATGCAGGTTTAAAATTTTCTTTCATGCTTGAAGAATCAGCAGAGCTCAACAATGCATTTGGAACCGTATCATAAATGCTCCCAATGGAAGTATATCTAAACAAAGAAAGTATTAAGTTCTGATACGATATAACAGACAAGTTATTCATATAGGAAAAGAAAGATATGGTAACAATTCTAGAATTTTTGTCCTTAGGACAAAATTGTTGGTTAGCTCAACAATGCATTTGGAACTATAGAACATGAGCCCACACATGGTTGTCATTTTCTTTTTCTCAGCATTATGTATCCACTATTAAATTGTTGCATCTAATAAGCCGACATCAACATAAAAAAAAAATTATTTTTAACATTTTAATTAGTTATATACATGTAATGAGCAGGATGAAACATAAAAAAGTATAGCTGAATCTTGAGAAGTGTGCACATGCATGTTAAACCTAGGACAGTGTTGGTAATAAGCTCATTAGGATGCTTGGAAAATGTTCGGATATCTGTATTAATAGATGATAACTGACGAAGAACTGTTCGATGTCATTTGGTCTTCTGGAACAAAGGGCATAGATGGGCTCATGCGGAGAAAGAGTAATGATAGGGTCATAGATCTATATCCACATTCAAGTCCTTCAAAGAGTTTGGATCCCTTTCTTCATTCAAGAATCTCCCCCGAACATAACGAGGGCAAACATGGGTCCGATCAAGATTTATTTTTTCCGTAGCACCAAAAGTGAGCATGATGTCATTATGAACATAAAGGGCCAAGGTATGGAGGATGAGGGTTCTGAAAATGAGTTGAAGGAAATTATATTAAAGAAGCAATGACAAAATAAAAGGATTCCTAAGGACCCAACAGCACACAAAGAACAACACTTGCATTTAAGGTCCGCCGTACCGACGTACCAGTGGGCGCCGGTACCGGTTTGGACAGGTACAGACCGATATCGAACCGGTACGACTACTTCGGCTTGGTTCACGCATCCAAAAGCCCTAAAAAAATTAGAATCGGTACGGGCCAGTTTGGGCCGATACGGTTGGCTCATACCGGTTGGTACTGGCCCGTACCTGTCCGTACCGGTTTTTAACACTGAACCGGACCGGTCAGAGCCGATACCGGTTTGGTATGGGTTGAACGGCCGGTACGGGCCGGTTCAGCATTCCTTGATTTACATATAAGAAGCAGAACCAAAACTAGTAACAGCAAGAAATTAGATAGTCAGAAATCCAAAATTTGGTATTTAAAAGTCAAACAAAAGAAAATTTTACCCTTGATCATAGAGACTGCAGTACTTAACCTTGCAGGTTAAAATGAAAGCCCACACATCCCTGTTGGAGAAAAAAGTAATGATATTAAGACTATTTTTTTTTTAATACAAAAGAGGGTGAGAAGGAAAAATTACAACTACTAGGATTCACTCATTGACCAAAGGAAGACCTGTATGACCAATCCAAGATAGGATTCACCCTCATAAAAGGAGGCCATCCAGTTGAACTCGGGGAAAACTGTTCCTGACCAACCTGAAGGGGCAATACAGGAACTAATCTGAGTAGAAACTAAACTGCTGTTATGTTGAAATCACGCACATTTGGTAAAACTTTTCAAGACATAATCATGATATTGAATGATAGCAAGCATCATTTTTCGTAGAGGGGTATAACGCTGTTATAAGAAGCTAGAGAAATACCGCATTAGGATCACCAATTCGGGTACCAAGAAAAATAGCTTTGATAGGTTTTTCCTTTAGCAAGGATTCTAAACCTGACTTAAAATCTGAGCGCATAATTTCCAGTTGCAAGCCATAACTAGACAAAAGGAGCAAAACGAGAGACATAGATTTAATGTTACAAGCTCAGACAATAAACATGCCTAAAGACACATTCCATGATAAAAGCAAAATTCGAATAAGTTCTTGTTAGGGAGGGGAAAACAGCTAACCAAAGGAAGGGGTATTCTTACGCAGCAGCAGTTTCATAAGTGAATGAATTGATTTCAGGGAAAGCACAAGGGCTCTCAAAATAGATAGTTTGAATTGGACATTTCAGCATGCAGTCCGGTTGGTTCCCATTGGAATAATTTGTTTTCTCTTTGTGCAGATAATATCCAGCCCGAAGCAAATGCAGCAAAACCTGCCATATCAATATCATGATAAATACCAAAACGCCAGAATCTGCTCTTTGAAATCATTCAGAAGTTAAGAGAAATAAACATGCAAATATAATTACAGTTGAGTCCTTTCCCCCATTAAAGCTGAAGGCAACCTGTTCAAACCTGTCCAGAGGCAATTTTAAATGGTTGAGAGTTTAATCAATTTGATGTTTAATAGATAATATTAAAGAAAAAACATAACATGCTAGGTTATTCCATATAAATCCGATACTACATTGTGGTGAATATGTCCAGCTTTTCAACAAACTTCTTATCAGCACGATGTGCATGGATTCAGCTGGAAGGATAAGCTTGTGTGCTCTTCCTCTCTCTATCTCACCCCTTCTCCATTTCTCTCAAGTGTTTGTGCATGTGCACACATGTGCATGCACTCTTGCATCAATTATAGGCATCTTGAAATAACTTAAGGAACAGCAAAAATCAAGACTAGGTATTATATTTGCCAGAATTTTATTTTTAAGTATGAGGGAGAAATCTATCAGCATCTTCTCATTTGTGCCAATACAGCATGAAGATTTCAAACAGTATCTTTTCCAGTAGTTCACTGGACATGAATTGGTCCCTACATCTGATAACATACTCGAAGCAGCAGAATGAAACTGCCCATTTTTTTTTCATGGATTGAAGTTTAGAACTCATGCTAAAACCCGTTCAGGGGCTTCTACATGAATATGACATAGCGATTCATGATCAAGTAAGATATTTAAGCATAAACAGTAAACTAGAATTCTGTACCAAGAATGGTGACTTTCTAAAACATCCAAGAGTCTAGGATAACTAAAATTTCAACCTTTAGGGAGAGAGCCAAAAAAACTATACAAGCTTTTGCAGGGGATGAACGAGCAACTGAGAATACTAGCAACAGCATTTGTAAGCAGGCTTGTACTCGATTACCATTGTTGAGGGCTCTTAAGGGTCCCCTCAAATGTTCTAAAGTTGCGGAGTTTTTTTTCTTCTGCAACTCTTTTTTGTTATTTATACATTTTCTACCTCATTTTCTGGTTTTATATCACTTTGATAGCTTGAGATAAATTGAAGCCAGTTCATGCTATTTTGCTTTTATTAATGAATTTAATGATTACCTTATAAAAGAAAATGGCATCCAGATTAGACTAAAATGGAAGAGAGTGACTAGATAGAGACTATACTAAAAACAGAAGACTAATTAAAACTGCCAAGGTGTACACAAAATTGGTTCAGCATAACTCAAGAACCAAGAACCGAGCATAACTCAGAGCTGACAATATATGACAAAGAAAGTTAATTAAAACTGCCAAAGCTAATTACAACACTAGTTGAACCACAGGAACATGCAATGCAGAAATTTTTTATCTAAACAAAGGTTAATAGGAACAAATTGCCCTAAAGCTTGGACTAATCACAGGATAGAATTTTTCAGGGAATAAAACTTGTATTATTGTCGACAGAGCTAGAACATCACTATAGAATTGACTTCCATCTCCTTTTCCGAACTGCACAAACCCTTTAGGATGGCATTTCGTCATGTGGAAACCGCTAATGGGAAATAGTTTTGCTCATGCTGCATAACTCACACTTTGACATCTTTTACATATCTTCTCGTTTTGCAAGACCTCCAGTACGGATTGCAGATGTCACACATGTTTGGACCACGTCTTGCTGTAGACAGGGATATAATCTGACTACACATCCACGGAATCACCAAGAAAGTGTCGCAATACCTCATTTACGGCTCTAATGAATGTTGCCAGTGAAAGGACTAGGGAATGATACATGAAAAAAAAATTACTGGTTACGAGGACTAAGCAAAACGAGCCTATCCCAACAAAAGGTACCTCATTTCTATCACAAAGAAATACCCCACAATCTCCATGAGGAGACCATTGTAGAATTTTGGAGTGCCTTATGCAAAGAGATTAACTAGAAAGTTCAGTAATTTGTTTCAGAGCCCTAACAGGTTCATCTATATGCTTAATGTATAAGCAATCAAGAATCATAATTTATCAATAAATCAACTAGGTAGTGTTCTACAGAAATTCCAGACTAAAGTCCGGAGCACCAGATTAACCCAAGAAACTAATAATTTGTAGAAAGCCTGGGAAGGGCACCTAAACTAAATGAAAACGATAACAGCATCAGCAGTTCAACCCAATCCAAGAATGCATACAAGTTCATGCAAAAAGATCCAAGAAGGGAGGGCAGGCGGGGGAGTAAACAGAAGCAGCACAGTTGTTCAGAAAAATCGAACTTCCTGTTAAAATAGTTGTGTACGAATCATTTCTGCAACCAAATCGTGACGCATCAAAAATCACCAAAACATAATCAAATTAAGTCTCCGCAGAAAACCAAGAAACATGTATAAGCTCATGAGGAAAAGTGCAAGAAAGCCAACCAAACAGAAAAAGAAAGAAAACGAAAAACAAAACAGAACAACACGGACGTTACGAGATCAAATCGATCTTCCCATTAAAGCATATAAAGCACTTGGGCGATCAAATTCCAGCTTCTGCGTGAAACAAAAATCGCCAAAATATAACTAAATTTTGTCCCAGACAGAAAAGCAAGAAATGCATATAGATTCATGCAAAAGAGCTTCACGCAGAAAAAACCTTTAAGAAAAAGAGAAAAAAATAATAAAGTTTTAATGATGCATGAATCAAGAATCGCCAGAAATAACATGTTCTTTCCCAAAAGAAGAACCCCCAAACCCAAAACCCAGTGGAACAACCCCACTGGATGACAAGAAGCCCATAAACCCAATCGAGAATTCACCCCAGCAAAAGACATCACAATTAAACTCCCGAAACTAGAGGATAGATCCAAAAGAGAAGGGCCGAAGAATCATCTTACTCGTAGAGCGCGAAAGCTCTCTGAATCACGTAGACGGCGTTGTTATACTTGGTCTGAAGCCTCCGATCGCTGCTTTCTTTTATAGCTCGATCAATCTCCATCCCTTTCACACCCACGCTCTCTCTCTCTCTCTCTCTACCCCCAAAAGGAAGGAAAAGAGAGAAGGGAAGAAAGGGACGGATCAGGTTGGCTTCCCGAGAATCACACCCTCTCTCTCTCTCAGCAGCAGCAGCAGCAGCAGAAGAAGAAGAAGAAGAAGAAGAAGAAGAAGAAAAAGAGAAGGTCCGTTTCTTGCTTTCTTGACAGGTAATGATCGGTGGGAGGGGGATTTATAAGAGATGCGATTCAACCGTCCAAGAGCGAGGGATGGGAATGGGGATTGGGATGGGGACGAGAGGCGCCCAAAGAGAGCGATAACATAAATGGCATTCTGGGTGGCGTGAGATTATTTTATCCCGCGGATTCTCCATGCCCTCCAATTTTATTTTTGATTTCAGTTATTAATTACCAAAAAGACGGAAATTGTGCAGGATTTGGGAAAGCCGTGCAGGCTGGATCAGACCATCTGGCCGGAAACCGGTGCCATATTCAGTCCGAATTGATCCGAAACTGATTTGGCTTGGACTTATATACCGGAAGTCAACATCCATGGTTCATGCATGGATTCGATATAATAATTTAGGAAAGCAAATTTTTTTATTTAATACATTAATCCACTTTCCACAAAAGGCCAGTTTGAATAATCCAGCATAAAAGCTGAAATCATGGATTGAGCTGCCTGTTTGGGCAGGTCCTATTCAGATAAGCGAACAAAAAAAAAAAAAAAGCTCACAGGGATTATTTTTCGAATCCAACAGGCGATACAATCCATGAATCCAACATGAAATACAATCCAATTATCCAAACAGGTTCTAAATATTTCCCTAAAAACCATGATTTAGAATTGTTTAAGATATTCTGAAGCTTTCGCTTGCACCAATTCAACAATGATAAATAGTTTTGGAGTCCATTTAGGAAGCTAAAAGTAATTTTTCTATGCATATTCCACAAAGCCTGCAACTCCTACAACTTCTTAAGTACTACTTCTAACTTAGGCACCGGTAGGCAATAATATACTAACTCAGGGATCAACAAACGATTTTGCCCTGTATAACCTAAAGTCAGCAAGGCATGATACTTGCAACTCATGCTCTGGTAAATAATTGTTTATTTAGGGACCTAGGAACAAT
Source organism: Phoenix dactylifera (assembly GCF_009389715.1). Taxonomy (NCBI): domain Eukaryota; kingdom Viridiplantae; phylum Streptophyta; class Magnoliopsida; order Arecales; family Arecaceae; genus Phoenix; species Phoenix dactylifera. The sequence continues at coordinate 10,257,436 of NC_052408.1, read as the reverse complement.
TTTTGTTCACCTAATGGCACTTGCAATTCAGGAGCTGGTAACTAATGAGATATCCACTCAAGAACTCAAAATAATTGCTTTGTATATTTCATAAGGTCAGGCCACAGATGATGCCTGATGAATAATTGATGGTCCCCTTGGAGATGAAATAATTATCCACATCATACATAGCACAAAGGGACTGCTGATAGTTTGCAGTTTGTATGTGGTTCCAATAACTAGGGAACTCCTGACCAAGTAAGTTCTTCCAAGGGTCTCTCAATTTTTTTTTGTTCAACTTAGTTTACTGTTGAAAATGGGCACCTTTTCCTTCCTTTCCCTTCTTTCCTTTCCCTGCACTTCTCTTTTGTACGTCGCATGTACTTTTTTGGTACTTTTGTGCGTCATCTGTACTTGGGAGCATTTAGTTGATCCCAGATTAAGGAGAATTTCCACTAGAATTCCAGATTATTTTGGAAGGAAAACCCTAGATATCACTTTCAAAACACAAAGGGAGTAGTAGAAAGCTGCGGTCTTGCCACTTGTCCACACAATTGCAAAGCAGTATTCTCATCCACATCCAGTTGAGTATTCATAGATGATTCCATGGATCCATTAGATTTTTCGTAATGATAATGAAATTTTTTTTCCAAATTTCCGTAATCGTTTTGTTTTCTTGGTCGTTGGAGGATAAGCCTTATCCTTCACCCTTCAACTCCACACCTCAGTTGTTTTATGTTTGACTTTTCGACTCCGTATCTCAGTGGACTACTATATACCCTTTTCAACTCCGTTCACCACAATTTATCTTGGAGGCAGGCGACAATGATTCATATTTTATTTCACGACTATCCTAATGTTAAAATAAAGATCACATTTTTATCAATAGATTGTTCGCTAATTCCGAGTCTTTTCTTTTTTGCTAACAAAAAGAGAAGAAGGGGGTGAGAACCTCATCCACATAACAACCTCCACTGGACCCCCTTCCTACTGAAGAATACAAGTTTTACTTATACCCTTCCCATCCATAGAAAGCTCCACGGGTGAGTACGTCACACCAGCATCACCTAAGCAACCGACAGACCAAATAGCGACAGGCAAACTAAGCGGGGGACATCCGATCTCCATATTTAATCGACGCCCGCACGTTTAGAACCTGGACCACTCCGGTGGAATCAAAGCCCCGTTCCCACCGTGCTACCACCTCGATGGTCCGAGTCCCTCTTCGCTAATACGTTGTTTTACTTGGTCATTTCGCTCTCTATGTTAGTAAAATTATATGGATCCATACGAAGGTCATTTATGCAACTTTTAGTTGCATTGCTGCCAAGGGGAAACAATCGAGAAATATCACTAGACCAAATGTCTAGATCCTGGCCTACAGAAGGCAACTGTAACACGTTCCAGATTACGCATCAGATGCATGAGAAATGAATCATGATTCCGAAATTAGAAGCCATAGGTTAACCCCTTCATTAACACATTGGTAGCCCATAGAAAAACCAACCATAAAGATGAAGCACAGCATCAGCCACAAGAACTTTACGACTGTACATCTTAAGGAAAAAAAAGAAAAAAAAATTGAATTAGATAAACAGAATCTCCTTTCACAAGCTAGAAACATAGTGCCCGTCAATACCGAGATGCCATGAAAGATGCCCAACTTCGCTCGTGCTCCCTCTCAATCCGTATAATGAAGTCCTCTTCCTCTTGGTTCTTAGAGGACCCGACCTATTGTGCCCGGACATGTATTCCACCGTCAAAGAAGATGTAGAATGGGGCCTCTGCTTTTCATCCATGGAATCCAAACTACACTCCATGGTCATGAAAGGAGAGGTATGCCCATAATCATAAGCCAGGTTCGGCGAGCACCCATTTCTCCACCAGCTGTACTCAGGGCCAACATCTCCCATGTAGCCATAGTCTCGACAAGAGGATGACCCTCTCTGACTCTGAGAATCTTCGCAGGTCTCATCCATTCCTTTGTATACTAGTTTCAGTGCCTGCACAACTTCTCCCATGAATGGCCTCTGAGATGGCTCTATACGTATACACTTTGAAGCTATGGCTGCAACACTGGCCACATCATTGAAGTTGGAGTTTCCATGCAAGGAAGGATCTATTAATTGCTCCAGACCTTCCCTGCTGGTCAGCAGGGGGCGTGCCCATGTCACTAGGCTCACTGGCATCTGAGACTCGGAAACATATACAGGCTCCCGGCCTGATAAAAGCTCCAATAAAACAATGCCGTAGCTGTAGACATCACTCTTTACGGTCAGATGCCCTGTCATTGCATACTCTGGAGCAACATACCTGCGATTCACAGATTAGAATATATCGGCATTCATGATAATTAATAGTCATAACTGCATCGACACCGATTGATATTTTAACCAAGATTAACACCACGATGAAAAGTGCGAAAAATGTTAAAGGGTTATTTGCTAGTGTATGCATGTCTAATAAGCCTTCATGACATCTGCTGTGCATGGCCATAACATGTGGGTCAAGATGACAAGAAAGATGCATTTGATGTTGATTGGAAAAACAACAATAGACAAATGATGTTATGGCCATAGGAGCAACAAGTAATATTCAATCTGTCTACTTTAATCACTGTCAGATCCATTTGATGTTGATTGGAAAAACAACAATAGAGAAATGATGATTATGCATTGAATTGATTTCACAAGTCTATTAAGACATGCAGTTCATCACAAGCCACTCACCATAACTTGAGCCATGTCAATGTCATGCACCCAATTAGCATTATGAGATAAAGTCCACTTTACTAGTCATTGCAGATCCCTAAATTTAGAAGTATGTAAAAGCATACATTGTGGTAACTGTTATAGTGACTAGGATTTTCACCCAAAAGCATAACAAACACATAAAGACAAATCAAACTAAGGTGCAGTACATAACACATCATCTATTGCTGGAATTGCAATCAAGGTATGTATGGGCCCAGGTCCTTGGCAATTTCATGTTACTTTATAAGCAAATTATTTGGCACATAATGGTAGAAATGAAAAGTAATCCATACCCAAAAGTTCCCACAACTCGAGTAGAAATATGATTCCCTCCTTCTGATGCTTCCCTTGCCAGACCAAAATCTGTGACCTTAGGGGTGTAATCTTCCTCCAATAATATATTACTGGCCTTAAAATCACGATGTATAACACAGGGGTTGGAATCTTCATGTAGGTATGCCAGGCCTCTAGCTGCACCAAGGGCAATTTTTATCCGAGCATCCCAGTCTAAAGGTCCTTTCTTCCTATCTGCACCTGAAACATCAGTGCCCACCCACTATCAGTGGATTGTTATTTGGGAATAATTTGATTAGTGCATGGAATATCTGCTGACACATGATGAAAATTTCAAGAAAATAATTTTTTAATATAAAACTTGTTATATGCATCTGATAGTGTACACCAAAACAAGCAAAAGATTGACAAGAAAGGAAGGGGGAGCATCCGTCAGATCAGCAGCAAAAAAGTAATTTCAATTAGATAATAATGTTTAATTTTATCTATAAACGACTGACTAGTGAGAGTTGTGGATTACAAAACAGTTTGTAAATAGTTTGTTTCAAATACAATTAGCATAATCAATGATCAACAAACATCCATAAAGAATATCTCAAGTGTGTCATATGAATTTACACAAGTAACAACAGATTACACAAATCAGGCAGCTGAATTTGTAAAAAAGGGTAATAAAAAAATGTTGATGATAGCTATCACAGTTCTTTCAACAGAGAACTGTACGAGATCCAGCATGAGACATTTGTTGGAACCAATTCAAGATCTAATGAGACACAAAAAACCAAGAATGTACTCATATTGCTAAAAGTGAAACCTTTTTCAGAACTGAGGGATGCATGAAAATGCCATGACTACGTAATGAAAAGCAACAATCTCAGAAATGTACCATGCAGATGGGACTCAACACTTCCATTGCGAACAAGCTCATAAACCAGACATCGTCTGTTCCCTTCAATGCATATGCCAATCAGTTTGACAAGATTACGGTGATACAGTCTGCTAAGCATCTCTACTTCTGCAATGAACTCACAGTCACCATTTTGGTCCCCCCTTGTAAGCAACTTAATAGCAACCTCACTTCCGTCCTCCATGATCCCATGGTAAACACGTCCAAACCCACCTTCACCTAGAATTCTCTTAGAGCTGAACTCATATGTGGCCTTCTCAAGTTCCACCAGTGAAAATGTCTTCACTGATGGTGTGTGATTAGCCCTTCTGGAAACACATAACACCGACGACGAGCCTGCCAAGCTGTTTGATGTCATGAACTTGATACCTGCATCATAAAAGAAAGACAATGCATCAAAAGGTTATTATAATAATATCAAACATATGAACCATAACATATGTAAGTACATGACAAAAAAATGTTGTGGTTCAGACAAGCAATGAGAACTAAAGCAGACGCAATTCCAGTATGGAGATCGGCCTTACAGGTCCATATTCTCCAAGCACTCCTATTTAGGGCTGATGTAATTCCACAACAATCAAAAAACAAAATTGTGTTAGTCCAATTGGCCAGTTGGCCGTTGGGAGACCAGAAACCTATCATTGTAAATTATATATTAGCATTGATTTTCTTGAAATTCTGCCTCTGTGAGACTCGTCAATTTATTTGCAGGAAACCAGCCACTGATTACACAAGTTGGCAAAATTGTGAACATATGAAATTGTGCACATGAAAAAATCTAAGCTCTCAAAAGCGCTTGATTACCTGTAATAATTAGGCTCAGATATCATAATTACATCAACAGAAATCTATATGGAAACTGATTTAACTAACTGGATTTATTCCCTTTTTTTTGGGTGCTCTTTGCTGAAACCCAACTTGATAGCCGCTTACCATAAAGCTGGAAGAAGGCAGTTTCATTTATCTAGTTAGATATAAAGCTCCTGTAATAACTGGAATAAGCTGTTTTCACCTAGAGGTAGCAAGCTGTTTTAGGAAATTTCTAAGAACTAGACTCCAGGTGCATTGTCATACGTACATGGGTTATTGTCCTTGTGGGTGCAATTCATAATGAAATACAATGAGCATTGGCAAAAATTGCATTTTGAACCTAGGTGATAACATCAAACATGTTTTCTTCCTTCCCACCACCCCACAAGAGAGAGAGGGTGAGGAAAAGAAAAGGAATCATTGTCTACATTGATTTTGTGTGTGTGTGTGTAACTAAACCACATACATCCCGATCAGGCCCCAAGCCCCGGGCCCCAGCCATATTTTCCCATACAAACTTTTCAGGTTGTAAGTGCTATCCTAGTCATATACCAGATGTCAATATGATGCCAAATCTGCAAACATAATATTCAAGTAACGGCACAATCTACTTTTTTTCACCAAACCTAGTTATAATAACATGAGCATGTCTTCCAAGCTTGTTTAAAAAGTATCCAATGGTAGCATTGTATTTTCATGAAGCAAGGGTATCTAACAGTGAAAACAACCATAATGTTAATGGAAGTCAAGTAAGCCTAAAAATTATCTTACCAGATCTTTTAGCGACTGACAGGGAATTTGTAGGGCCCTCAGCAGGAACTGGTTTACTGAGTTTGATCACTTTGCAGTAAAAAAGGATTGTTATAAAGCATCCCAAGACAATTGTTACAGATGCAACAACAATCACAGCGATGATTCCAGCACTCAATTTTTGTGTCCCCCCAGTGGGAACATCTGCTGTAAAAGGATGTTGATGACGTCCGGTGTCACCAAGGCCGAACCCTGTGGATCCACCAACCACAAATGGTGGAGAGGAGGGAAATCCTGTGATGGTGTTTGCACACACGAATTACAAAAGATGCATATGGTTGGCAGCAGACAGAAAGAAATGAGGTGTGATATTACCTGGATAGTTGACATCAATCACTTCATAATTGCCAAAAATGGGCATGTTTATTGGCACCTTCTTCTGCCAAAACCTCTCATAAATTAATAGAGCGGTCATATGGTCAAAATTCTCCCCAAGAGGCACCAAGTATATAGTAACTCTGGTTTTTTGCTGATCCTGGCTACTACCAAGGGCGGCCATGATTTTCACCTGGCTTTGTTTCAAAAATGTGCCAGCTGCAACCTCAACTTCGAGTTCTGCTATATGCGTAAATAATAGATATGGAGCTATTCTTAGATCAAGAACTACTCGTATAGGAAATACACAACCACATGGAGACCCAATTGGTGTGGAAGTGAGTGGTTCAGAACAGGAAATTCCATCACATTCTGAAGATTAAAAAAAAATAATGAACAATAATGGGAATGTTAAAGATTAGACACCAAATAAAAACTGATGAACATGAATATAATAGCAGCAGCATTCCCACTTATCTGATAAATTGTCAAGTTATACTATATATATGAAATGCATAAGAATCTCACATTATGTAACGTTTTAATCAACACACATGAATTTAAAATCACAAACCTTGGCTTTGAGGTGGCACAAATGAGCTTGGTGAAACCACATTAGGTATTCTTGGCTGATGTTTCCACACATGTGGACTGCGAATGGGGCCTGCAAGAAAAAAATTGATTAGATTCCAAAAAAGAACAAAAGAAAGAAAGAAAGCTCTACAGTAATGAATACATCGACTACCATGATATTTTGCATGGAATGGAGCATGCGTTGGTCCCAAAAGTGAGGGTGCTATGGTCCACATTTCAGGTGGGCTGGACGGATTTGAAGCTGGACTTAATGTCCTTGTTCCTGAACAGTATCTCGACAAAGTTAGAAAATGATCATGAATTATGAATGCAAGCATATGCGTTTGTACATCAGAAGATGCAACACAACTGAGCAGTATCATTGCTGACAAGCGTGAAGAAAGAAAGTGAAATTGAGACTTGAGAGTATGTTTCCATAAATGAAACATTTAATAAAACCAGAAGATATTTAGTGCACAGTAATAAGATCTTCATTCCTATGTAGTGTGCTGTAATACAATCTTCATTCCTAAACAGGTTCGATTAAGCAATCTATTCAACCAGTTTCAACATACACTGAATGTCAAGTCAGCATCTTACACAACCACAATGGATGAATATTTTATGCCTTAATGCAGTATTTGTACTGAAATAGGGGAGTTGTAGTTGATGTCTTCCTTGGTCTGAATAACAAGTTTGAAATGTGCTGGGGTTCTAGTATTTGTATGATCTACGTATGGTCTTTATTGATTTGAAGAAAGTTTATGGTAAAGTATCAAGAAAGGTAATTTGATGGGCCTTAAGAAACAAAGGTGTGCATAAACAATATATTGAAATTATTGCTGACGTGTATGCTAGAGGAATGACAAGCATGAGTGTAGCTGTCGTATTCTGGTCACAATGGACTCATGTCAAAGATCATCATATCATTCATATCTTTGCATGTCAAGTATACATGGTTTAAATGGTAGCATTGAGAAAAATGTACCATCGTATATGTTATTTACAGGTGATACAACATTGATTGATGAAAAATGAAAATATTAAATGCTAAATTGGATGTACAGAAGAAAGGTTTCAAAGATAAGAGTTTTAAAAGCAATAAAAAAGAAAAGGAGTTCATAAATTGCAATTGTAGTTGAAATAAAGCCAAATATGAGAATCTATTGCTACGTTTCATTATATAGGACCTATTAACCACAATTAGTTGGGATAAGGCTTGATGTTTATGATTATAATTATCTAGGATCTATTATGCAAAATAATGGAGATATAGATTCAGATTGATGCAATAGAACTAGAGCTGGCTAGATAACTTAGAAAAATGCTTCCTGGACGTAATGTTATTGGTGCATATCGTTGCAACTTAAAGGAAATTTTGCAGAACAGTAGTAAGACTATAGTGTTGCAGTAGAGGTTTTATCTAAGCACTAGGAAAGTAATGTTTGTGCTATCATGTCTTATAAAATGAAGTATCTGAATGATCAGATGAGTATCATTTGAGATAGAGCATGACTATAAGTGATGATCCACATTTTAATTCCGATGCCAATCAGAAAGCCAAGATATGAAAGCAATTCATGGCCAAAACTTACAAGTTTGTTTGAAAAGATTGCGAATGTAAATAAAGCAGAAAATCAGAGGCACAAAAAGAAATGCTGATTTTTATTAAAAAAATAAAAATTACTTGAATAAATATATCCTCCTTTTAATTACCTGATTGATCAGCCTCCTAGTCTTTAACCAACATATCATGATTTTACCACATCACTTAAGAGCAGGAGTTTTGTTGTCTCAAGAAGTATTTAACTGATCCAACACCTCATTGATCCATCTCTCAAAGCATTATAGTCTTCTCAATACTAAAAATTAGTTTTTGAAAAGTTCCACCCCCAACATAATAAAGACATTCACCAAAAAGACATCAGTAGCTACTGTTTTTCAAAAACAAAATCTATTTGAGAGACAATTTAGTTCAATCCATGCACAGTCCAAACCAAGTCCTCACCCATAAGCACAGAATTATGGTATCTTCTCAAAAACCTACTATTCTTTGCAGAAAACAGAACTTCTTTCACAGACGCACCCTCCACTCCTAATATGTCCGATTTCCGCATTGCAGTATCGGACAGAGTCAGCTCACAATCCCCAGAATCCTCGTTTGCCGGCGCCCCGCCCCCCCCCCCCCCACCCCCCCCACACACACACACACACACAAATCACATAAAATAGTCCGGAAACATGCTTGAATAATTAGAATAAAACAACACGTCAAGAATCAAAATTTTACAGCAAGGGAAATAAATCAAACAAAGACATCACCAGGAGAGAGAACCCCAGTGGATGATACAGATAAAAAGCATCTATTAGAATCCACACAGAAGTCCCAAGAATCAGCGTTTTAGCACATTACTTGAAAAAACCCATCAAGAATCAAACTCTCAAAGCAACAAGAAACAAATCGACGAAAGGCTTCAAGAAAGTACCAAAAGCGAGAGAACCCAAGTGAAACCGAACGAGCAAAAGCATCAGCATCACAAGAACGCGCATCTTCTCCTCCCTTCGCTCGAATCTAAGGGAGCCCCAAGGAGACTGCCACAGAATCACCGGAGAAGTTCAAGAAGCCCCCCATTCCCCTTCCTGCCGAGCCACATTGCCTGCATTCTCCTTCCGCCGCCGTCGCAGCCGGAGTAGAAGGTGGAGAAGCGGTCGCGCAGCGGAGCTCCGGTGATGAAACCCTAGCCCGAGAGGAGGATTCCCAGATCCATCTCAAGGGGAAGCCGGTTCTCCCTCTTCTGGTCTCAGAGATGTGATGAGCACAAGCGAGCGAGAGAGAAAGGAGAACAGCGACGGCGAACAAGAGAGAGAAAAAAGGGAATGGGGAAAGAGGAAAACGGGGAGCTTTATATCACCGTCGCTGCATCCTTCCTTTGTTTTCTTTTGCCGTCTCCCTCTCCGTTCGTCTCTTTAATCTCTGTGATTAGAGTTCAAACAAGGGAGAGAGAAGGACTGAAGCAGAGCATAATATCCTCCGGGAAACGAGTTTCACTGGAAATTTTTTAATCTGGATTTTCCGAAGGAAGATTTTAAATAAATTAATTGCACCTTTTTCTGATTTTTTTTTTTTAATGTGCTCCCCCGGACTCATGGTACGTCGGCAGAGTTTCACCTTCCTGTTTTAGGATTCCGCTTCTCTACTTAAGGAGCTTTTAGGGATTCAAGTCTTTAGGTGCTCCCAATTAGAGACATCTTATTTATATTTTTGGAAAATTTTGATTAGTATGAACTTTGAGGTGGGACAGAGAATCTCTAGTAATAAGTTGTCTGTTAATATTTTGTGCTCTTGAATAAAAAATAAAGTAGGAGCTTGAATCCATATGTGTGAATTGCCGTGGTATTAAAAAAAATAAAAATAAAAAATAAAAAAAAAGTTTTCTGTTTTTCATAATATTTTCAAGCATTAATAGCCTTTAAGTCCTAAATGAGTCTCATGTGGGCCCTCCTTTTCGAGTTGAACTGAAACTAGATAAAGCATAGATGACATATTGACATCACTTCCAACAACTAGCACTTTATGATTCGTCATCACAAAAGTAGTACATTAAATAACAATATAATCTTGCTATAGAATGTGCTACAAATAAAGGGACAATTAATGTATTATTAATTTTTTATCAGCATGACATCGATTGAACTTATAAATTGTTGTGTACCGTTAAAAAAAGTACAGGGTGCATAAATTCAAATTGTCCCTTGAATTGAATCTATCCTTTTCTTCTTCTTTTTTTCAGTTTACCCAGCATTATTCTACATAATTAGAACTAAAGTATATTGCATGGAGTTTGTTTCTTGGTGGTAGACCGATAACTAACCTATATGCCGTGGCCTTAGATGATGCACATGGTCCGGCACTTGGCTCAAGATACATGCCTCCTTATGCATGCCAACTGCCGCACCAGCAGGGGAAGGACCATACGGTATTTTTTTTTTCTTTTGGCAAAACCAGGTATTTCAAACATCACGTATACAAATACATTCAATAAAATCAAAAAATAAAAGATCGCGGAGTGCTCGAGGCAACTCCCCCTCCGACCCACATGATACTTTCGAGATGGCTGGCCACGTATGCAGCCATCCAATCTGCAGCCCTATTAGTCTCTCTAAATACATGCTTGGCTTGAAAGGCCTCCATTTCTTACCATCACCTAGATATTTCGAAGCAAGGGGTGATCCAAGCCAGCACTTCTCGGACCTTTCTTGATCTAACTAATTATCGTAGCCAAGTCATCCTTCAAGATGATTGAGCTACCCGATAACATTTGCCACGCATGTCGAAGGTCTACCCAGATAGCCCTCAACTCCGCACCGGAGACCAAAGTGTTGAATAACTGACAGCCGTCTACTGCCACCACCCTAAAGTTTGGGTTCCTGATGATAAAACCCTCACTTCCTCTTGTACCTTCGTTTGAAATGGACAAATCAAAGTTCATTGCATAGAGTTTGTTTTAGCACTGCAGCTTTCTTAATTGACTTTTGAATTTGAAAAATAGTGTAACCTATTGGGATCAGAATTGTAGAGGATGGACAAGAGCGTAAATCTATGTCATCACATAAATTAGTAAGCATGTTCGGTATGTGTGGATTAAAATAACTCTCCATATAATCATATTATTAAGACTCGGCATGCGTAATGCGCATGTTGAACGCAGAAGAAGATCGATAAGCAATTAAAAAGTCTATCCAGGTCAAAAATTAGGAGAAAAAATAAAAAATAAATATAAGATAGGAAGGAGAAATTTGGGACACTCTTAATATGTAGAGCTGTGGCATAAGATGCTTTTACATGTAGCGTCGAAGGCTTCGAAAATTAACCTGGCATTGTTAGAGTACGAGGGTTTCACAAACTATGCGGCAGATAAACCATCATCTTCTTGTATTTAAGCAAGAGCCATTATTTGATATTTTTATTATTCATTCCACTATACTATTAGATTAGTAATTTGAATCTTTATGCTGAGATGATTTGGAATGCATTAGTATGAATTGCACATTTAATTTGTACACCGTGCATCTATTAACATGATCCTCAAAATCAAGATTGAGACTACTTGGCCGCCATTTTCTACTTTTGATGTGGCCCAGTGGATTAAAAAAAGACGGTGATCATTAATGTTTGTTTCTGCTCACTCAGGTACTAAGGCATTAATTTGCTCATGAGCGAAGGATGCAACAGGAGAGTAGTTTCCAGATTTGACATGGCAAGATTGAATGAACAAAAACAAACAAAAAACTAGACCCACAACACGATGATGAAGGGACAAACCTGCTAGCGAAAAACGCATGGATATTTGGAGAAAGGTGCCCCTCAATCGGAGTTGTGGTGGAGCAGACGTGGCTGTTGGCGGTGGAGGCCTCTGAGGTACTCCGGTTGGATAGACCTCTGATAGCTCAGGATATCTGAAGCTCCTCATTTGCTCGTGGAGCGCTCTATTTGATGTTTTTTACATGAAAGCCTCCACCTCCGAATTTTTTCAAGGTCAACTTTGATGGATGTATCCTACAAAGCGGTAGGAGGGGAGGCGCGGGCTTTGTTATTAAGGCTCCGGATTCCTGGATGATCGCGGCTGGGGACTGTCACTTGTTTGACACTTCTATGCTAGGGGTGGAGTTGAGAGCGACATGGGCTGGCTTGTGCTATGTACGGCGTGCATTGCAGAAAGAGAGGTTCTTTTGGAGGGTAACTTTGCGACAGTTATTGAATGGATCCAGCAGGTTTTAGGGGGGTCAGCTATTACTACCTGCTGCTGCGAGATATTAGGGCTATAGGCCAGAATGGGCTAGTGATCCAAGCGAAGCATATCTTCAGAGAGGCCAATAGGGCTGTGGACTGGGTGGCTTCATTTATTGCCAACTATTCGGGAGACCACCTATGGGTGAGAGAGGTGGATCTAAAAGACTCCACCTTTAAGCTTCGAAGACTCACTAAACCCTTAGCTAAGCTGGAAGTCTCAGGTATACTTTCATAAAAGATCTCAGGGCCAAGTTTACGGAATTTGATGGAGCTCAGTTGGATGTGCGGGGTCTCGGTTCGCGTGCGCTGACTCAGATATATGAGAGGGATCTTCTTCTGGGCAGGAATGATCACCGGATCAAGCACACAGATAGGAGAACACCAGTGTCAGCAGCAATCCAAGCGGTAGCAAGAATCTTCGATGGTAGCTGATCCTAAGTAATTGTTGTTGTTCATTGGATTCCGGAGGAATGACTTCGTTAGGATTGGAGAATTGCTGCGATTCTTCCTGAATAGACTCGATTCTTCCGTCGAGAGTGACTTTGAAAGTCTTACCTAAACTCTTCCGACTGAATATGAGAAAGCCTATAAAACATATGGAAGCTTTCTAAAGTTTTGATTTATGAATTCACCGTCGAGATCTCGGTTGAAAAGAGATGTCTTGAGCAATCAGAGAAGCACTCCCGCATCTGCTTTTCCTGAAGAGCTACCTTCTGATGACCAATCTTGAGGAAGTCGAGTGTTGTACACCTCTTTCACCTTGGAATCTTATCCATAAATCCCTTTTTCAACTATTAGAATTATTGACTAAAGGGAGATTGCACAATAAAACAACTTCTTAAAAACTGACTTTATCGACTTATAAGTATGTGAATAAAAGTGGAGAATCTATACCCCCGACTTACCTAACAGAGGGACGAGGGCTTTCTCTCTGCGCTTCACCTCTTATCTTTTCAAATGCCTTTGCCAGAAACGGTATCCGGCTCTTTATTGAACCAAAATTCCTCTCTTTCTCCTCTCCTTCTTTTCCGGAAAGCTGAAATTCCGTGAAACCGGTCCGCTCTAGCCCAAAAGGAGATCTTCTGGAAAGAACGATCGTCAGTCTCTTGGCGGAGATCCCTAGTGCACTCTGGGATATTTTGCATTTTGATTTTTTTGGTTGTATCTATACACGTTATGTATGATATTTTTGTTTTAGCAAAAAAAAAAAAAAAGAAAAAGAAAAAGAAACCCGCTTGAGCTCACTTGCATGCACACGTGCAACTTCAGTTCTCCCCAGCCAGCCTTGTGCATGTGCGACTACGTGGCCCCAAGCTCTCGACCTAATCCCTCAAACTGTTCAAGGCAGGGCAGAGAGAGAGAGAGAGAGAGAGTTCTTCACAATCTTGTATTAGACTGCCAACATATATCCTAAAGGTTCTAAAGCAGTTTCTATCAACCATTTCCACCATAGATTGAAGTTCTAAGAACATAAACTAAGTTAATTTGCATTTATATATACTTGCACGAACAGCAAATGTTACACAGGCTTTCCCCATTCGACCCTGTCAGGTGTCAACTGTCCCCAGGCACCAGTGTAAGCAAGAAGGGAATTCTCGATGGCCATCAATATCACCAATTAAGATTTATAATTACTTTCTACGCATCTTTTTCGGTATCTGCTCCGTAGCTCACAAACCGATTGAACACGTCGAGGCCGATCCTAAGAGCAGAATCCAACAAATACACCGTGCTAGGGGAGACGAGGCCGGGGTTTCTATGGAGTTGGAGCTGATAAGGGCGAGGAGAGGCCATTGGAAAATCCCGGTCATCAATGGGGAAGCGGACGGAGGTGGTCGGTGCTCTGGCAGGCAGCGCCGGTGGCTGGCGCAGGATGGATGAGGAGCGGCCTTTTCTTGAAAAATAAAAAAATATATGAATCTTGCAATTTGGTTAGCAATTCTTTTATATCTAAGAATATAATAACTGATAATCAGATATAAATTGAACATTTTGTTTTTGGTGGAATAGTTATTCCATAAGTGAGTACCATTTTTTTTGCTTGGCTATATTTTTTGAACTTATTTTAAATTAAATATATATAATCTTTCAGAAAAAATAAGAATAGAAATGGATATTATTTTTGAGGTACATGAAGCCTAATTCCATCAATCTCAAGCGTACGGAAGAGAAGGGGAAACAAAAAAAAAAGGTGGCCGTCTGCTGATGGTACGCCCGTGAGCCGTAGAGGGTAGGTAAATTTACTCGTAACCCCCTATATAATATAAAATATACAAAAAAAACTAGTTCAAAACCTTTTTTTTTTTTCTAAACAAAAGTAGAAATTAGTTCAAACGTAACAAGATTTTCACCCATGAGTGTCGTGTTTGACTTCCAGCAATTCTTGGCAGCCCGAGTGTAGGGACTGATTCAAAATAATTCTACCTTTAAAGTTTCCTATATGTTACAAAATTCGCAATGGTGAATCAATATAGGAAGTTTGAACTAGACACGGCGAATGGCTTTCTGGGATATGGTTCAAAGTTTACATTTAGTTTTACGTTTAATCCCCTATAGAATGTAAAACTTAGTTGTTTATCTTAAGAAGCAAATACTCATAACAAAAAAGGAGCACATTTATCAATTTGCATTGGGAAAAGTATAGTAAAATAGCAAAACTCAGGATATTTCCTCATGTTGATGAGATTGTGAAATTCATAAGTACTTTTAGAATCAATTGCCTTGATGTGATCTAATTAAAATTGTCTTATAGTATGTCAATTCCATAATTGATGATATGCAAAGTTCCTTTCTTTCCTTTTGTCAAAAAACTATGCCCTGAGGGAATTTAGGACTCTTATACCCATTATTGACCACTTAAAATGTACATCTACACATTTATTTGGCAACATGTGACAAGCCATTTGCATAACTAGCTTATGTGGTTCATAATGTGGGTTGCCATTCATTCTGTGAGCATACCAATGTAAAGATTCCTGTGCATAAGTGGCTGCCAATGTATTAATGCTCTCTGTAACTTTAATTCTCTAGACTTTGTGAATCATCTCTCATGATTCTATTCCATTTATAATCATGATAGGCCCATGCACAAAGGGGCCATGGAAAACTTCTTTCTCCAACAAAATGCTTGCTAGAGAATATGTTACAACATATAATTGTGTATGGTATGCATGTGAAAAAAAATATATTTAGTTTGTGTTGTTTGTATATTTTTCTTTTTTTTTGTGTATGAAAATCTTATTAAGCATATGTTATAGATAATTCAGAATAAGAGGTCCTTGCGTGCAAATTTTCCTCAGGACAAGGTGTGAAAGAGGAGCTTGGAATAACTAGGATATAGAGACTGCTGATTGCAACTATGTCCTTGTTAAATTTATAATTAGACGTCACGCTAGCAAATGACGCATTATATATAGAGACTGCTGATTGCCTATGTCTGCAAATGGGTAGGGTGAAGACTGGGCCAGACCCAACTTGCTTACCCTTTGGGTCATAATTTTAGACCCAGGCTTAACTCGTTGGCTGACTGGATTGGGTGAGCTTTGGTCCGGCCCATGAAAACTATTTAAACCAAAGACTAATCCGTCTGAGCCAGGATTAAACATGACGTTGACCAAAACAAAAACGTCCAGATCTGGCTTGAAACTATGCCGGATGAATATTGCAACTTAGTTAGCAATTTTTTTATACCTACAATATAATAACTGATAATCAGATATAAATTCACTAAATGTTAGAATAGAAATATTTTGTTTCTGGTGGAATAGTTATCCTACAGAGTGCCATTTTTTGGCTTGGCTATATTTTTTAAAATTACTTTAAATTAAATAAATATTATCTTGCGGAGAAAATAGAAATATAAATATACATGAGGGGCTTAGAAATATAAAAATAAAGAAAACACCAAAATGTCCTGGCTTGAAACAATGCTGGATGAATATTGCAACTTGGTTAGCAATTCTTTTATACCTAGGATATAATAATTGATAAGCAGATATAAATTCACTAAATGTTGGAATAGAAATATTTTGCTCCTGTTGGAATAGTTATCCTACAGGTGTGCCATTTTTTGGCTCGGCTATATTTTTTAAAATCACTTTAAATTAAATATTGCAACTTGGTTAGCAATTTTCTTATACCTAGGATATAATAACTGATAATCAGATATAAATTCACTAAATGTTGGAATAGAAATATTTTGTTCCTGTTGGAATAGTTATCCTACAAGTGTGCCATTTTTTAGCTTGGCTATATTTTTTAAAATTACTTTAAATTAAATATATATTATCTTGCAAAGAAAATAGAAATATAAGCATGCATGAGGGGCTTAGAAATATGAAGACAAAAAAAACTAAAATGTCCAGGTTAAGCTTGAAACCATGCTGGATGAATATCGCAACTTGGTTAGCAATTCTTTTATACCTAGGATGTAATAACTGATAATCAGTTATAAATTCACTAAATATTGGAATATAAATATTTTGTTCCCGTTGGAATGGTTATCCTACAAGTGTGCCATTTTAAAATTACTTTGAATTAAATTAAATATATATTATTTTGCAGAGGCTTAGAAATATAAAGACAAAAAAAAAAAAAGTGGCGGTGCGCTATTGGTATGCCACTGAGCCATTGTGGGTATCATGGTGCGGTGGTCCGTTAAACTTTCACCGGTTGAGAGAGACAGACGTTTTCGCTGTTTTGTAAAACTAGCCTGGCGTTTTCCTCCGCTTCACGAGATGCGCGGCTCAAACCTTCCACTCGAACCACGCATGTCGCTACTCAACTTCGAACGGGCGCACCACACCACCAAAAACCCAGACCCGAACCAAGCGTTCAAACCATCTTAATGCTCCCAATTGGGTTACAAACTCCAACAACAGAGTCCAACGCGGGCCCGCGAGACTTCTGTCTCTTAAAGCAACATATTATTCTGTAGGCAGGCGATGTGGGACTAAATTGACTGGCTTCCCTTCCGCCATTTTTTCTTCTATGGCGCCAGCCCTATATAATTTTGTTCCACCCGGGCCGAACACGCCGGAAGAAAGCCCACGGCTGAGGTGCAGCTAGTCCGTTCAAGTAGCCATTAAGAGTCTCTAGCATTTGGTAGGTCCAAGTCTTTATACTCCGCCTTCAAGCCTTCCCCTTCTCCCCCGCCTTTTTTCACTATTGCAACTGCGAGAAGGAGAGGGTTGGATTGATGGAGATGGTGATGACGGTGGTTTCTATTTATGCTATCTAGTGCAAGAAAAGAGATTTTAAACACCATAGGGAAGGGTGAGAGAGGTGCATGTCGTTTTCTTGCCTCTGGTGGTGTTGAGGACGGCACTGATTCATGTGGTCTTTGTTCCAGGTTTAAAGGGCCTTCAACTGTCCTCTTTGGGCGCTGAAAGATATGGAGGCCGGGAGGAGGAAAGGAAAGAGACGTGGCTCTATGATTTGCTCCGTGTCTTTCCCTTCTATTACCCCTCTCGTCCTTCTTTTACTCGTGTTCATCGGCAACGGAACGTTCAGCGTCTCGGCTTTGAAGTACACAAGCACGAGGCGCATCACGAGTCTTGGATTGGCAAGGATCCAAAGACACTTGGAGAAGATCAACAAGCCTGCCGTGAGGTCCATCGAGGTAAGGATGATGGTGAGAAGTCATGGAGAGAGAGAGAGACAGAGAGAGAGAGAGAGAGAGAGAGTCGTTTGATTTTATTGTTTGGCTTAGCTCTTTCCAACTATGTTTCTATAGAGCCCGGACGGAGATATCATCGACTGCGTCCACTGGCACAAGCAACCGGCTCTCGATCATCCCCTCCTAAAGAACCACAAGATTCAGGTTGGTAACCGGCTGCTTCCTTTGAGAGTTTAAGAGTTTCTCTTCCTTGATATAATATTCTTTAATGACCCAATTTCTCGTGAATTATGTTAGAGAGCGGCACCTCAGAGGCCAGCATTCAGAGGCGGCCGACGACCGGAAAATTACAGTGCCGGCGGTGCAGCGAGAGGGGCTTGGCAGACATGGCACCATGTTGGTCATTGCCCGAAGGGCACCGTCCCGATACGGAGGAGCTCCGTCGATGATGTATTGAGAGCCAAATCTTTGTATCACTATGGGAAGAAGCAGCAGCCAAAGGTCGATGCACCGGATGTGGACGGTGGCAAGGGCCACGAGGTATGCACAAAAGCAAAAAAAGCTTTAGATCTTATTTACTTCCACATTGTTCCCTTGTTCCTCGTAATGAACCTTGAAGAAGTAGGTTTAGTTGGAAGTTGAGAGGGTGAAGGAACATTCGAAGCCTTGTTTGGGGAAGAGGACTTGAGGTCGTCTTTTCCTAGGGTCTGGTTGTTTCCTTCTTTCCGCTGAGAGGAGCGATAAAGATGGGGGTCTCTGCTAAGAAGGTGGGTGGGAACTGGGAAGGAAGGAGTCGGTAATAAATGGTGTTCATATCAACAGCAAGAGGAAAAAAAAAAAAAACTTGTTTCTTTTGCACACCACCTCAGATTTCACATTGACACTTTCTTTTTCCACCCACATGTAAAGAAGTGGATACTGCACAACAGCATGCATTGAATGGACTAGAAGGTATTCTTTAGTAAAAACTTGAAGGTATTCATTAGGTACTGGAGGAAGCTATCATGGTTATAGTTCCTTTTTACGATTAATCCTGTTCCTTTTTAGGCTCTTCTTTAATTTCTTCCTTTTTTCCCCACAGTATATACAAGCTATAATTATTATAGTGATGGAAAAGAATTCTAGTTTTCTCATGAACATAGTTTTCTGGTAGCTGGCCATTGGCTTAGATTACATGGCATCTTATCCAAGCACTTAGCATGTGTAGAAACTGCATCAAATACGTTGCCGAAGCATTAAGTGTTGACTACCAGGCTAATTTTATAAAGTTTTGCTGTGTGCAATTGGGTTTAGCATGCAATTGCGTACACTAGGAATACAGAAGGGATCTATGGGGCTAAGGCTACGATCAACGTCTGGGATCCTTCTGTCCAAACGTCTGGCGAGTTCAGCCTCTCCCAGATCTGGATCCTCTCTGGATCATTCAATGGCTCCGATCTCAACAGCATCGAAGCTGGCTGGCAGGTATTCCTCTAATTTCAGTCCACAGTTTCATAGCTTAGGGCCATAAAAATTTTTAGCACTAAGTGGTTTCTTGTCAATAATTTAAATAAAGCACTAAGTGACTCGTCCACAATTTAAATACTGAGTAATTATTATCTAGTAATTATATCTCCTATGACTGAAAATTCTTTGTTACCTTCTTTTTTTCTTTGCTTCAAATTTTTTGGTTAACGTTACCTTAATTACCTTAAAATCCAAAATTGAGAATAAGAAATTCTTATTAGTGCAAGCCGAAGAATCTTTTTAGAAGAATTGTGTGGTGTAGAAGATTAATCAAGCAGGGTGGGGCGAACTTGTTGAATTACCTAGATTGAAAAATTTGGAGAAGTGACAAATATCTGATGCTCTCCAAGAACTTGCTCTAGGTTACGACGAACCCTAAGCTTCGACATTTTAGCATGCCTTCATCTAAGGAGGAAATCAGCCATCCTTGACAATCAAAACACCTTCCTAAATAGCGCCCACATCGAGGATATGGTCTCCCTGTGTATCATGAGAGACCACATGTCACCTTGAGATTGAAACACTCATGATATCATGCCCTACTAGTCACATAGAAATACTTCAGAAAGCAAGAATAAGAGCACCTACTTCAGCACCTGCCTCACTTATGATTTATATACCCCACCTTTGAGTGCAAAATTGTCATGCGAGGTGCGCCAAAGTGGGAATTTCGATCATCTGTAAGCTTGTCATTTCCAAACAAATAATGACCGACCTCAAAGACATGATGTTGTCAACATTTTTCTGGACAAACGCAGAAAGAAGAAAAGGGTGATTTTTCTCCATGTAAGCATTTCCCATCTATATAATCATGCTCTCACCCCATTCATGCACGCCCACAACCAAAAAGATAAGAATATAAATAATAACAATAATAATAGAAGTGGATGGAAGCAAGTTAATTTCATCAAAGGCGGATTTCTTGTATACTTTAGGTTCCCAATTGATGGGGACTTCAAACTTTTGCATTGAAATCAAATAGCCTGTCGGAAAAAACAAGAAGAATAATAAAAGGATACTTGATACACTCCCACGCCTCACACCAGAATCATTTGCACCACCTTCCTGGTGAAAGCGGCCTTGCAGCTAATCCACACCTCTGCATGGATTTGATGATGGATGGGGCCAATTCTAAGAATGTTATATGATGCATGCCAATTGCTTGTGTGGAATGGCTTATCTGAAGCTCTGCATTTCTTTCTAGTCAGGTCAGCCCTGAGATTTATGGAGACAGCAGTCCCAGGCTGTTCATCTACTGGACGGTAATGAACCTTTCCCTCAAAATCTCTCAAAGCTCCCAATATATACTTCTGTTTATGTCCTAATATATAATTGCCGATGAATCAAAGTCTTTCGAACAGTTAGCTCGAAAAAAGATCAAATCTTGTTCTTGGAAATTTATCAGGGTTATCTTCTCCAAGGAGGACATAAGTAACATCAAATGGGACACATGCACAGCTTAAATCCGCAAAAATATTATGCATTTTAATGGTAACTGTGCGCTTATGATGCCACAGAGCGACGGATATCAGGCTACAGGGTGCTACAATCTTCTATGCTCAGGGTTCGTGCAGATCAACAACAAGATAGCCATTGGAGCAGCTATATCGCCAGTATCATCATATGAAGGCAGCCAGTATGATATTACTATTCTCATATGGAAGGTAAACATCTCTCAAGAAGTTCAACTAAGCAATTTAAACATTCAAAGGTTTGCAGGGCAGGTGGTTATAATAATGCCAAAGTTACACTTAGTTTAACCACGAGATAGAACAACAATAAGAGATCCTCACCAAATACAAGAACCACTTAAATGCAGATTGAATACCCAAATACATGAACCACCACTCTCAAGATGATCTTCATATATTCATGAACTTTTCAAAAGGTATTTATTAAGTTTATTTTCTCAACAAGCCAACTCATGCAGCTGCGAGCCGTACCTACCACATAATTGATGAGCATTTAGTTCATGTCCCATATTCGCCTCACAAATTTAAGCATCTATCAGTACCTTTGCCTTGCATGGTCAGGTCTTCGAGGACAGTTGACAATCTTGGAGGCATAAATTTTCAGGATCCAAGGCTTGGAGACTGGTGGATGAGCTTCGGCGACAGCGTGCTCGTGGGCTACTGGCCGGCCGAGCTCTTCACACACTTATCGGACCATGCCACATTGGTGGAGTGGGGAGGGGAGGTCGTGAACACGCGGCCCAACGGCGAGCACACCTTCACCCAGATGGGCTCGGGCCACTTTGCCGAGGATGGGTTTGGGAAGGCCAGCTACTTTCGCAATCTCGAGATTGTGGTGGACTCCGGCAACAGGCTCAGCTCGGCCCGGTCCATTGCTACAGGGGCCCAGAACGCCAGCTGCTACGACATCATGGGCTTCTCCAATGCCGACTGGGGAATCCACTTCTACTACGGTGGACCGGGCAACAATCCTCGGTGCCGTTGAATTCCTCCTCTTAAGCTTTCTCTGCCTCACCACACGGCTAGTTAGTTTCTTAATATCAAAATTCAAGGTTCCTTTTTTTTTTTAATTTGATCCATGAATAGGGTTCTGAGGGTCATTTTGGTTGCTACTGATGCTTCCATACATGATATATTATTCTTTGATTGTCAGGAATTAATTTCCAATCTACAAAGAAAAAACGTTTGCTATATCATCAATATGATGACCCGCCTCTTTTTTCTATGCCAGATGATAAAGATTAGAGACTAGCCTCATGCCTCGGACACACTGCAAAAGGTCTTGTAGAGAGATCTGTCATGGCCTAATTCGATTGTTAAAGAATATAACACACCACTGAAGTCCAGGCGTCCACACATCCTACTGCCAAAGAATGCTTAAAACCAATAAAAAAAAAAGGATCCACATGCAAGAACAATCCAAGGGGAGTCTTTCTCAAGCTGGGTGCATCTAAAAATGGCTCCATATTGTATGTATTGTATCGAAAAACTTTATCTAATTAGTTAACAACAGATGAGTCCTTGTTGTGAATGCCAAGTAAAAAGAAATTAACAAAAAACAAAATCTCTACAAAAGATGATGAGATGGAGCGCATAGCGTCTAATGAAACCTAAATTAAAGATTAGCAAAAAAGAACTTTCTACTAAGAAAGACCATGGATGAAACTAGATTAATTGGGCAGGTATAATTCAGTTGATGTAATGTCAAAGTCTAAAGTATGAGATTCATAACAAATCAAAAAAAATATTCTAAAATATGGGGATTTAATAATTAGGGTAAGATTCGGACAACTACATTTCAGAAACTACAGCTTCATTTTCAATTTTGTAAGAAACTGAACATGCCTAGCAGGAGCTGGACCACCATGCACAACTGGTTCTTTCTGCCTATAGAAAAGAAACATAAGGAGTCTGGAAAGATGTATTGGTGAAAGCAATGACATTAGTTGTCAACCTGTCATAGCATTGCTCTCATAACCATGTTGGAAAAAGACAACCTGCTTTTCGATCCGGGTTGGGGATATCAACATCATTGTCCAAATTTTATTGTGTTTTCAAAATTCATGTAAAGAGTTCTCAAAATTTGACCAACCTACTTCAGGTGATTCAAAAATTCACTAGGAAAAGCAGAGCTAACGGGAATAACAAGGGCATTTGAAAGGATTGGGTTAAAAAAATGGTTGGAGGTCACCATACTGACTACTGCAGATCTCTTAAGGATTCAAGGAATGCTACTCTTATCCAAAATTCTCTGTTGCTTGATGGGCAAAACAAATGGAACCACTAGCAAGTACTTCTATATCTTGTTAAGGGGCACTGTGTTTCTGATTTCATGGCTGGTTGTGGATGCTGGAGTTTCACCCATAAGAATTCCCTTAGAAAAGAAATTTATTGTGTCTCCTATATAAATCCTTGCACAAACTGATATGGCCACATTGAAACTGATGATAAATTGTTCATTTCGAACTGGCAAGAAGATAATGGCATTTCTCTGCATATACACGTCCCACTGCTTCAAAACCTCGACGAAAACCCTTCCAAGTTACAAAATGTTACCACAAAAAGATCTGGGGAAGGATGTCAATTAAAGTACCATCGTCAAGTAGCTTCAATAACCACACGCATGAAGTCGATGACATCACTTGAGCAACTTTCACATGCTACCTTTGTTTTTTATTTTTCCTTTTTTAAGAAAATGGTGTTAAACGTTCGCAAATCCGACAAGGAAATATGCACCACATTTGTTTTGTGAACAAGGGTTTGCCCTCGCAGCCACACCTCTCTGCTTCTCAAATATAAGTCTCGTATTCGATTCTTGAATGGTGTATCACCAAAAAATTGGACCTAGATACTTATAATGCAGTAGATCAACCAACAAAAAAAATGCCCAACACTTTGTTAGCTAATTTGATTTAAACTCGTCTAACCAATCACCCAGTCAACATGATCTTCTTGACAATCAGAAATTACTTGGCCACTTGAGTCATGAAGCTCTCTCCTAGCAACCATCAAACCAAGAAGAACATTTTATCTTGGGTTTGATTGGAAAATCTTAAGTTCCTTTCCATAGTGATTCTTAATGATAAGTTTGGCTGTAATCTCCCATCATCCTTGAAAAACTATTTAAAATTTATTTGCAAGCCCCTTCAGTTACAGATCCCTCACTGCTTCTTGAGTTCTGTTACGTTACAAACAATTCCGTTCCGTAAGATGGCAGCCACAGCCACAGGAATGACCTTCCATGAATTTTATCAGATAACCTGATTCCACCGTCAGGGAGAGTAATATTAATGTGAAGTAGATCGAGATGCTTGACAATACAGACTGGAAAGGAGCAGAAATTTTCTATAGAAAAATTATCTGCCATTCGATCTCTCCACAGCTTTCTATCAGCTCTTAGATAAAAGAGCCACAATCCTTCACATTCTTAACAACCTTAAGAAATGAATCTAAACTAGATGATTCTCCAATTTGTAATTCAAGAGACTAACCATGCTCGTAATGAGTTAATCCTGCATAAAAAGATCACATGTAAGAAGTTAATGCTAAAATGAAACATCTCAACAAAGTATACTATGAATTTATCAGCTACCTATAGGATCATACTATCACGAAACAATTCTAATTTAAAACACCCAAACATTTGGCTCCTTAGCTGTGATCAAACAATATAATACCAATTATCGCATTCAATTAAGCTATGATGACAGGCATAAACAGCAGAAGAGGGAAGATATCCTATCTTAGCTTTTCCCTACCTATTGGCGGTCACCATGTGACATTACCAAGGATTGAGAATCTAAAGTAAAAAAGAATTGTTTTCAATAAAATCCACTTGGTTATGAACTCTATGGTTAAAATGGTTGAAATTGTAAATAGAAAGAACTCAAGAAGTATGATGAGACTTCTTTTTATTTTTTGAAGTATTTAACTTTAGAAATTTTGGCCAAAACTTATTGCCTTTTTTTTTTGCCTTATAACGGATGACTCAACACACTTTTAGTGTGAATACATCCAAAAAAGTTAAAAGATAACAAATCTCGGAGCACTCTCTCACCAACCCAAACTTATTGTTTTCAACATAAAAAAGAACTGAGATGCTATCTCCACCACCGATCTCCATCTGATATGTCACATAGGAAAGAGAAAAACACAAAAAAACAATTACAAGGGCAACCTCGTTGGATCTTGGATTAGAGTCCAAGAAGAACAAAATGTCAGACATGTTTTCAGTTAAAAGGCCAAATAAACCCTGCTTGATGTCAAAATTTATTTTGTGGTACAACAGTTGATCTCTTTCATTATTTTGCACTCATTGCCACAAAAACAATTCAACTAGTCATAAGGATTCTGCTCCAACCACGTGTAAACTTTTTCCTTAAGGCATATGTTTTAATAAGCCTGCATCCTCTTCCACAGTTTCCAATCTTCTAGGGCTGTTAGGTTAGTTGATGTGTTAAGTTTTTCCTCCATACTCCTCTGCACTGCTTGATGCAGTGACAGATTCATCGGTCAGGAGACACCAGTGTCCTAGTCTATCCCTACCTTTCAACGATTGTGTCCTTGAGTTCAACCATCTGTCATGCTGCTTGATCTCGTGGAGTACTCGGTGACTAGCTTTAGAAACATGGAGGACTTGTCCTCCAACAGTCGTAGCGGGCTGTCAAACTCTGCAACCCTTCCTGAAATAGTCCAGTAAAATTTAGAGCTTTAGTGAGAACATGGACATGGAGAATACAAAAACAATTAAAGGAAGCAGTGCAGAAAACCTGGAAATAAAAGATTTCCATATCCAATAAACAAATACATGCATCAATAAATGCGCTAATATCAGTTACTTTGTGCCAAGATCCCCGAAATAACTGATCGAACAGGCTAGGAAAATTTCTGATTTACAACTCAAAATGATCTATTGAGGATGTGCCAAGCGGATGATTTGAATAAATGGGGGATCGAAAGAATCTTTATCTCAAAATCATAGGAAATAAGAAGGCAATGGAGTGCAAGGCCATCTTTTGGGTACAGAGCCTACCACCATTAATGGTGGGGTTCTCATCGTAATCATAAAGTTGAACTGTATCATCTATTAAAGTTGTGTGAAGAGAATCACCAAACAGAGACCAAAGGCTCATTGGTGTTCGGAAGTACCATATTTATAACCTGCTTGTATTTTGAAATCTATTTCTTGAAAGAACTTTGGAGATGGCTTAACAAACGATACGAAAAAGAGCTCCTCTGGAATGTTTGGCCAAACAATTGCTTTGAACAACAAAATAATCTTATGGATTGACTAGTAAAAGGCACATAAAAATGTTTATCATATGACTCATTAGAAGATTCCTCTCAGAGTATCTTGGTAAAAACTATTTTTTCCCTGGAGTCTACATTAGCACAATCAGCAGCTATTATTATATGTATTATTGGAAAAGGGCTAATCACTTACCATCATTAATGACCAAAACAAGGTCGCTGTCAATAACAGTTGGGATGCGATGTGCTATGGTGCAAACTGTGCAATCCCGAAATTCAGTTCGAATGATCTTCTGAATAACATTATCTGTGGCTGTGTCCACAGAAGCTGTTGCCTCATCAAGCACTAGTATTTGTGCCTGCTTCAGCAAAGCCCTCCCCAAGGAGACGAGCTGGCACTGTCCAACACTCCAGTTGTCCCCATTCTCCAAGACTGCATGGCCATAAACACTATGTATGTTGAGCTAATGCTAAAAGAGCAATCAAATATGAAGTTTTCTAGTCAAAGATATAGTACATATATCCACATGATAAACTCCGCAAAAACATTTTCTTATATGCATGTTGAGGAACTTTTAATTTAAAGCTGGAAAGACAAAAGGAACCTAGAACAACAATACCAGATAAGCTCCAACAAAAAGAGTTACAACATGTAAAAAATTTGAGGTGAGACACCAACAAATAGCCCATGTCATTTTTTTGTTAAAGAAACCTAGAATATTTCACCTCCCAATAATTGGTCTATGCATGCATCGAGCAGTCCATCACATTGTTGTACCACATCCACTCCATGAAGGAGGGATGCACCCTAACTCAAAGAAAAGTCTATGCAACTATGGGCTTCCCACTAGACAGAGAGTTGAAAATAAGGGAAGAAATATGAAGGCATATCGCAGTATGCATGTGTTGCCATCAAAGTTCGCAATCTCAATACTGAGTATTGTACCAATTTGGTACCAGGTTAGAACAGTACAGTCGTGCACTGTACTTGCTATGTAGAAGTGTAATGGTATAGTACCAATTCACTATTTTTTTTTTATTTTTCAACGTTTTGGTTGTTACGGTTATTTAAGATTTAGGGATATTGGAAATGTGATTTTAAGATTGTTCTAATGCTATTTTATTTCATATTCATCCAGGAGATTGTATGATTGCTTGACAATATGTCATAAACCACCTCATACATTACCACAAATTACATAAAGTTGATCTCCAGTTTTTTAAAAAAATAAAAAATATAATATATTTTTAGATATACTAGTGACTTCAATTCAATTTCGTTTAATATATATGGTGATTTATTAAATAATGTTAAACCCATGCATGTTCTCCTAGAAATTTTTAGTTGAATTCATAATTATTAAGTTATTAAACACTAAAACAAATTCATAATTTACATTGTAATGCAAAAAAGGCTGAATTACTTAGAAAACACTTCTAAATTATCTATACATATATATTTTTTATATTTTTTATTTATAAATATTTTTATTTAATTTTAATCAAAAATTAATACTTAAGTACAAAATATCTAAAAAATAATTTTAATTTGAATTAATAAAGAACCCTACATGCATATTACATATATTTTCTTTCAGCCCATACATATGCCTTAATAATCAATTGTTTTTGAAATTTATTTGAATTTAAGCTTAGATTTGGGTAGCTATAATCATGCTCAAATTAAAACAAAAAAAATAACAATTAGCATGCATACCCCAAAACATACTACCAATTTCTTTTATTTTTGAATATTATTATTATTATTTTTAAATCAAAAATATATTTTAAATTAAAAATTACATGATCTATGCATAGATCACCCTTAGATCTACAGTAAATCATGAAAACATGCCAAAATATAAAACATTGTCATGATTCTCCCTTATTTTATCATTTTAGGCCTATTTTAGGCAGAAAAAGAAAAAAAGAGAACAATGAAGAGGAGGGAGGAGCTTATACTTGATCTTGACTTAGACTGGAGCTTAAAACCATAAAAAATCCCTTGTTCCTTGAATTATCTCACCTTCCCACCCTTTCCTTCGTCTTCATAGTAGGAAAGAGAGGAGGATGCCTTCTCCTCCCTTTTTTACTCATGAGAGGGCCTAGAATCAACTCAAACCGAGTCGTACTAAGCAAACTAGTGTTCCTCTCAGTTCAGACCAAATCACGAACTGAACTAGCAAACCAGCATAGCTCCAAATTGGTTCGGTTCGCTTTGCCCCAAACTGGGCGGCCCAGTTCAGTTTGGAAACTTTGTTTGCTACTTTCAAAATTTTGCCATTCTTGCAAACTTATCATGATATTTTCCATTATTTGTGAGTGTTGCAATCTAAACATACAAAGCATCCAAGGTTTTTGGCATGTTTAGGTGCTAAGTACCTAGTGTGTCAAGCTTTTGCTCTTTTTGGC
Organism: Phoenix dactylifera; assembly: GCF_009389715.1. Lineage (NCBI taxonomy): Eukaryota > Viridiplantae > Streptophyta > Magnoliopsida > Arecales > Arecaceae > Phoenix > Phoenix dactylifera. The sequence continues at coordinate 10,228,944 of NC_052408.1, read as the reverse complement.
GAATCACCTCTCCAAGTTGACATTTGTCGAGTGCCTGTAATAAATCAACACAATATCATTAAAAAACATGTAATCAGAGATGCAGGTTTTCTGAAGAGTCAGTGAATTGACTTCACCTGCCAGACTTCATGGTCAGAGTGCTCTTCAAGGGGGTCAAGATTGCCTCTTATTGTACCCTCAAACAAAGCTGGATCTTGTGGGATGATACTGAGACGGGACCGGAGATCATGGAGGCCAATGGTGGAGATGTCTATGTTGTCAATGATGATCTTCCCACTTGTAGGTTCGATCAGGCGGAACAAAGCCTGTATAAGAGTAGATTTACCACTTCCAGTGCGTCCAACAATCCCAACTTTTTTCCCACCAGGAAATGTGCAGTTTATGCCATGGAGTACTGTAGGTAAGTTCTCCTTGTAACGAACCTGGTGGTAAATTAAGGAGGAAATGAAGTCAGTTGCACATGATTAGTAAAGATAAATCAAGTATTTCCTCATAACATTTGCAGCTGATGTACCAAATTTCCCCGTTACAATTATCGCCATAAAAAAAATGATGAAAAAAGTCAATTGCACACCTTGAGATCAATCAGTTCGATTTTACCACTCTCTGGCCATGAAGATGGAGGGCGATGGTTTTCAATAACAGGTGGTGCTTCTCCAGGGATTTGGCAATATTGATGAATACGCTCAATAGAGATAACTTTATTTTCAAGTTTGCAAAAGCTCAATATCCACCGGGACATGCGAGCATTCAAATTAAGGCCATATGTTACAGCAAGGCCTGCCATACCTACGGCATCAAAAGAAGCATATCCAATTAGTGGGAAGATAATTTTTTGCATATTGGCATCCATAACATCAAAGTGATATCACAGTATCATAAAACAACATTTATCCATACTGTAATGGAAAGAACATGATGTCCTAAACAATTTCAAGAATATATCTGAAAAAAGGAAAATACTAAAAGCTGCTATGAGAGGATATAGGATGTATACTTGGATCAATGCTTCCATGTGGAAAGCTCACAAGGAGAGTCATACAGAAAGCAAATACAAAAGTTGACAGCAATTCCATACGCAAGCAGAGCCATTCGATTGCTGCAAGACTGCAGAAGTATGGTCGAGCAAAAGAGTCTAGCAGGTAAAGATTCCTCTTCATAAAGCGTTTCTCCTGACCAAAACCTCTAATAGTAGAAGCTCCAGCAATGGACTCTCCAAATAGATTGATTATAGGAGATTTTTGAATGCTAACAATCCTAACTAGTTCCCTTGATGAAGCCATGTAGTATTTCTGCAGAGGAGAAAATATCTTGAAATATTTGAAACTAGAACTAGATTCTATGTGAAAGAGAAGAAAAGAAATTCCAGAAATTGCATCGCCTGAGAATACTAGTTGATACGAACATTCAACAATAACTACTTACATAATCATGAATTTTCATAACCCAAGCCTAATTGATAATTGCTGCTTCTCCATCAATCAAATGGTATGCAGAGCGTGACACAAAAGAAGCCAGAGTAGATGAGATGCGAATAATGTTCATGTTGGCATGTGTTATTCTAGAGTTCCCATAGGGAAGAAAGATGACCACAGCCTAGCTACCTCTCTAAAGAGTAATCTAGTAACAACTGACTTGATAATGCTCAGAAAGTAAGCAAACATGCATACAAAAATCAATTACCTGCATCCACAAGCAAGCAATAGCCATAGGAACAATCAGAAGCAAAACTTGCCAGGTGACCTTCGTCATCACACCCACTATACCAAGTAGTTGTATCGTTGTTGATGCAAATCCACCAAGTCTGAAAGGAATATCAAGATCCACAACACTTTGATCAACAGACACCTGAAATTTCATAATTTTTTCGTGCTATAAAATATGATAAAATTATGGCATATCTAAGGCGCTCTCTTCCTAGAGGAACTTAAGAAGGAAGAAATTTACCACCAACAACTGATAACTTACACGATTTAAGATCCGTCCAGCAGGAGTAGAATCAAAAAAAGACATCGGAGCTCGAAAGACTGTTCGAAGCATCTTTATGAACAACTTCTGTGCAGCTACTAAGCCAAAGGTAGCAACAAGAACAGCTCTAATAAATACAAACCATGAACTCCCAAAAGCAAGTGCCATATAAACAACTAGAAGGACCATGCTACTTGTCTTTGGTTCGTCTCCTGCAGTCTGAGGATTTGCCCAAGCCATCCACCAACTGCTAGCAATCTGGAGCACCTGAAATGTCGTCTGTGCCAGGATAATCAAAGGTATGAGTGTTCCTTTATATGCTGCAGCCATATACGATAAGTACACCTTGAAGCTGATTTTCCCCCTTTCTCGCTCTTCCTCTTGAACTAGCTGTTTTTTCCGCATGCGCTTTGATTTCTTTTTTTCCTTTATAGCTATTCTATCAGATGACTGTTCATTTTCAGATATTATACTGTTCATACTATCAAGGTTGTTTGCACTTGATGTCAACTTTTTACCGAACATAGAATTATCTCCACCACCAGCTGAATCTTCTGAATCTTCAGATGAGACTTCTGGAATATCCATTGCTTCAATTGCTTCATGGTGAGCTGAAACCAACAAATTGAAGTCAGTTCCAGCTTCCAAAAGATCTTCATATTTTCCAGCCTGGATTATACGGCCCTCCTTAAGGACCTGAATGAAATGAAACAGGAAAGGTGAGCGGATTCCATCGAAAACCAAAAAGACCAATTTAAAGTAGGTTACCATAAATATTATTTTATAGAAAATCAGTTTCTTATACTTATACTTTGCATAAGTTTACTTGTATCATAACATGCATTAATGGTTCAAGACAAAAAAGAACAAAACTTGTATAGGTAGCAAAAATATAGAACGCAAAAGACAGGACGCGAAACAGCTCTGCTAATCAACTGAAGCAGACCCCAAGATAAAATGAAACACCAAATAACAAAATATGCAACAAAAATGATGTCTGTAATCAACAAGATATTGGGAGATGCTATTATCAAAAAAAAATTAAAAAGAGATATGTATTTACAAGCATACAGCTTGCTACCATCATCCTGTGGTGAATGAGTGAAAACCAAGCTCTTTAAATGAAACAGAGCTCAAACTTCCATGGTCGTTTCCCCCAGTCAGCTTCTCTATATTATACAGCGATGCAAAAGGCAATGATAAAATTTAGTAAGTTATACTATAAGTCACCTATTCATCATCAGACAACCTTCTCTTTGCAATCTCTGCACCATCCTGGAAAGATCTTCTCAAGCAATAACTAGGTCAGATGTAAACTTTTCTGTATTATCAATTCATTGACTAGAAAATGACACTTTTTGAAGTACTCTCTTAATCTGCTCTAGAGCACAAAAGTAGTCTGAACATAGCATATAGGATTACAGTTATGGGGATTATTAGCAAGATCAGTAATAACAACACTCTCTTACAATCATGACAACCGAAAATTTTGACACAATATCCTCTTGCTTTCTTCTTTTTTGATGCATACAAATTTCGAAAGATAACAGTTTTACATAGCCTTTCTTACCAAATTTATACTAAGGCAAGGAATCTGTTTTCAGTCTATATGACCAGGCAACATGTGGTATTCATGCTTAATAGATCATTTCAGAGGAATATTCTTTGAACCGCCCATCTGTTACTTGTGCCCCTTGCTCAATAAGGAGCCTAATTTTGCACTCCCTAGTTAACCATACCCACTAATTTATGGCATGGAAAAGCTCTGCAAGTTTACACAAATCAACTTGAATAAGCAAGGGCGCGCAATGGCAAACAAACTGCTGTCTAGTGAAAGGAATATTAAGCACAGTTCAACAAAGGATGACCAGCTAATGGCACAAGAACTTACATACACACGTGTTCGCACAGCATGTATGCACACAATTAGACAACATACATCATGTGAAGCTGATATTCTGTAGAAGGGGAAGATGATGCTGACAGATAGGCCTTTCATAGCATATGGATGTGAAAATATTTCTTTTTTAACTCTATAATGTGAATCTAGCTGATAGCCAGTGAAACTTAAACATGATTTCCACTATCTACAGTCAATTAATCAATTGGCTCTTATGAAACTAAAACAACTGATTTGAATGGTGCAACTTTGCACAAAAGGCCTAACTCTACACAAATCATGCACTAAATCATTTGATGCACTTTAGATTTTAGGCAATTGTAAGATGCCTAAAAAAATCCTGCTGCCAATGTTAGCCACTAACGAAATCCTGCTGCCACTGTTAGCCACTAACAAATCTCACAGCCACGAATTTTAATTAATTGAAAAAGAAAGAACAACACAGACTTATAAGCTTGCAATAAGTGCTTCGTGGAACACGAGCATATTATATGAGGTTAATGATAAATTTCTCTAGAACTCTTTAATAATGTTTGTATTTTACAAAAGATAGTCATATTGTATCTTGTTAATGACTATATCAAACGGCTACTAGCAAGAAACCAGCTAAATCTCTGATTGTTCAGAATCTTTAGATACCTTCTGATTCATATATGTTCAATTGCGAAAGTAAAATGATTTTGACAAAACAGACATGAGGACCGATGAACAAACCTAACTAAAGATGAAGACGAAAAGGCACCCATACTATCTAAAGTTTATTAGTTATCAAGAAAAGGTTAAGCTTAGAAATGAAAGGAGTTCCATACCAGTATCAAATCAGCAGCTGGGAGAAATTCAACCTGATGGGTGACAAAGATCACAGTCTTTTTAGCTAGTGCTGTCATTATATATTCCTGCAACATTTTATTAGAAAAAATCATCTCAACTGGAAATTTGCAAAAGCTTGATGAAGTAGGAAAACTTGCAAAAGCTTAATGAAGAAGTAGGAAAAAACAACTCGCACATTCATTACCTTGAACAACTCACTTCCTGTATGTGCATCAACTGCACTGAAGGGATCGTCAAGTAAATATATATCAGCATCTTGATAGAGTGCTCTAGCAAGCTGCACCCTTTGCTTCTGGCCACCACTTAGATTAATACCTCTATCTCCAATAATCGTTTGATCTCCATGCGAGAACAGTTCCAGATCTTTTTTGAGTGAGCAAGCATGGAGAACAGTCTTGTACCTTTGCTTATCCATCGGACTTCCAAAAAGAATATTCTCCTCTATGTTTCCAGACTGTATCCAAGCTGACTGAGAGACATAAGCTGCAGAACCACATATTTTAACCTGAAGAAACAGCCAACACAACAAAAAAGGAAAAACAGAGAGAGAAATTTGAAAAGCTATGAAAGAGAAAATCAAGGTACTTTGTTCAGTGTATATATATATATATAGTACATACTTCGCCAGAAATTTTTGGTATCTCCCCAAGTATGCAAGAGAGAAAGCTTGACTTTCCAGCACCAACCGCACCACAGACTGCCACACGCATCTCTCTCTCCACTTTTACCTGTATTGCTGAGAGTGTATGTTTTGAAGAAGAAGGGTCCCAACAGAACTCTCCATCTTTGATTTCTATAGCTGTCTTTGTGATGCCTCGAGGAATAGATATGGTGGCATCTCCTTGCAACTCTTCCTCCTGCAGAAATCCCAATATACGATCCAAGGACACTTTTGTCTGAGCAATCATAGAGATTAAATCTGGAAAATTCCTCAAAGGTTCCTGGAGAATTCTAAAAGTGGCCAAAGCTGAAAGGACACCACCAGCTGTAAGCTGATCACCCAACAATATAGAAGTACCAAAAGTTACAATTGACACAAAAATAGGAGAACCCCAGAAGATAAAGGTGACAAAGGCCTGTGAGTAGAGGGCTTTCCGGAGCCATCTGAATTCCACATTCCTCATGTCCTCTAGTTTTGATCGGTATCTGTCCTCCCAAGCCTGCAGCTTCAGGATCCTCATGTTTCTAAGACATTCAGAAGTCTTCCTCATTCGTTCATCTTTAGCTGCCATTAGCTTATCCTGGTAGTCTTCTTGCATCTTTGCCAAAGGAATAGTAACAATAATGGAGATAATGGTAGCAACCAGTGTTGCAAACGATGCAACTCCGACGTTCTTATACAAAATTACCAAAGCAAGTACAATTTGTAAGGGAAGCATCCATATATCGTGAAAATACCATGAGTAATCACCCACTCTTTGCACATCGACTGCCATATAGTTTACAATCTCACCACTGGTATGACTTTGTCGGGCTGTATTTGATAGCCTCAGTCCCTTCCGGTACACCATAGCTGTTAATGCTGATCTAACATGCATGCCCAAAATATCTACTCCTAAATACCACTGCCGAATAGTAAGAGTCTCTATGAACTTAGCAACAAAAAAAATTGATGCCAGAATGTAACCTTCATGCCGGAAAGCTATATTTCCACTCAAGTAATCAACAAAATAGCTAATCAAATAAGGACCAACATAGGAGACTACTGTGTTCAAGAAAGCAAAGACAGCATTCAGAGCTGCTTCTTTCCAGAATGACAGAAAAATAGCCAATGCCAGTGAGGGCTGTTTGGTAGGGTTCTCAGCTTTCAACCTCTCCCAATTTAAATTCAGGATCTTATAGGAAGTCTTGGCGCGGTCCTTTGGGGCTAATAAGGGTACATCCCTCAGCTCAAGAGGCCTCTTTGCACCAACAGACAAGAGAGGGTTCAACCAGGATAGTGTTGCAAGACTTAGCAGGCCTGCTTCACTATAAGGGGTAACCTTAAGGCAGCCAGCTTCTTCTCCTTCGCCAAGCAATGGCTCCCAAAGGTCCCGATGGTCCCTATGCAGCTCTACACCCGTTGCTCCACGAATTGCGACAAGACAAAGGAATGCGAGTGCAGGGGTGGAAGCATAATTTGCTAGCGCATGCGAATTGAGGCTGAATATCTCATCAAGAAAACCTTTAGTATCCACATAACTAATGCAGACACAGAGGGAGAACGAGAGAAACCACCACAATCTAACCAAGACTGGAAATTTCTCCGACTCCTTAAACTTACAGCGGACCGCTGAGAAACCTAATGCCAACCAAGCGAGTGCTTGCACGGATGGCAAACAGAAAACCGAATAATCTCCCGAATCGAACCCTTTCCGCACCAAGTTCACTGCTTCATATCCAAGAACCACTAATTGCAGCAAGAAAACATAGAAGCAACAGAAAGTTGAAATCTTGAACCAGTTACCGACCACTACCACTGGACCGAGTCCCGAGTTAGCGCGAGCTGGAATAGCGTCGATCTGCTCCTCCTTGAACGCCGAGATCCGGCGGAGGCCGCCGGAGAGCACCCGCCGGGCCGAGAGAAAGAACAGGAAGAAGAGGAGCAGCACCGAGTGCGCGGCGACCGACACCTTCTCCGGCACCGGGAGGCCCTCGAAGGAGCTGTACAGAGGGAAAGAACCCATCCGTCGGCAGGGGAATCCGATCCGCAGGACTGAACCTTGGGCCTAGATTTCAAAGGAGACCAGCTGGGAGTGCAGGATGAATTGGATTCAGCTAAGGGCATCTCACGATTTGGGGTCTGGGATTCAGAGCCAAAGGAGGGAGGAATATTGGGACAGGTTGCATGGAAGCGGAGGATGGGAGATGGGTTTGAATCAAGAAAAGCAACAATGAGAGTGAGAACTCAAGAGATTCTTTAATATCTACCAGCAGGGCTAAAATCACACAGGGAGACAAGACAAGATTCGTAAGAAATCCAAAAGAGGATCCAATTTCCACCGAACCGAGCGGTTCCCCTCGGACAGTGGAATGCGAGCCAAGGATATCCGCCACCTCTTCCTGTTCGAGAGATGGCAAGTAAGAAAGGAAAGAGAGGAGAAATTGGATTTGTTCTCCTCTCTCTGTCGCCCGCCCTGCTTTCAGCTGGCCCTCATTTCATGTCTTTAAGTTTTGAGATTTTATTGGGCCGTGACGCGCGGACAGCTGGAGAGGATCGAATGCGCGCGCGGTATTGCGCCTTGCTTTGCTCTGGGTTTAATTAATGACGGAGGGGGTTGGTAGTTTATTTCCTCGTCAGCTTTTTCTACTTTCGTCCCATCATTAATGAGGCAGATGGACGACGTGTTGTTTCCATGTAGAAAAAGCTTACGTCGTCGATCGAAGTGCGTGGGTGCTGGGGTCATCAATCCGTGAGGAAGACGAAGTTGGGATCCAGTGGGAAAGCCACCTTTATTGGTGCTGGGGTGAGGCGTGCCGCATGGAAAGCGGTGTTCCAGTCATGGTGGGTGACTTGGAAAGCATCTTGATGTCGGCTTGAGCTTAGACGTTTTCTTTTATTTTATCTTATTTCTGACGAGACCTCCAATTAGAATATTACCGAGGATCTTCTAGTGGCGCACGTTTTTCGTTTTTCCTTTTTCTGTTGACGGCTGGAAACTCTAATTTTCCCGTAGCGGTGGAGGGTGAGATCGACGAGGTTGTTGGACGGTTGTAATTGATCTTAATCTGGACTTTTGTGGAAAAAGTATGGTCGGAGGACAACATTGGAGTGATATGTTGACATATTCCTAGAAGTCAAGGTACTGTCCTACTTCATAAGGCAATATTTTCTTTTCACAAGTTGGAATCAAGCATCATCTTATTAAAATGATGTACCTACCTCTCCATCGACGAGTGACGACCATCTGCTTTTAACTCCAGCTTGAGGTGTTAAATACTTTGTTGCAGACGACAAGCACCAATAAATTTGTTGGATCATGGAAACGATGCTCAATAATATAGAAGTTTCTCCCATGAGCGGACCGGAGACACGTCGGTTGCATGTTTCCAAATAACTTGGGATTTTTGTGTGAAGCTCAGCCAACCAGATAATTTTTATGCCCACAACTTCGTTTTCTGCACAAATCGCCAAAAATCCTGATTCCTAGCAGCAGGCGTTATGTTGTTCCCAAGGACCACCCATCCATCTTGCAAGACTCCCATCTCATTCAGTTGCCCAGGGCCTAACATGAGGTTGAACTGGAACAAATATAAAGTTTGATTGGTGCGTGGTAAATTAGAATCTACGGAAGGAAACCTGCAGACAAAGACTAGGGTGTATACACTTTTTTTTTACCAATAAATGCTGTAGCTCTTGTGTATAAGAGACCATCAGCTGCAGGTTGCTTGATGTCTTCTGTACAAAGGCATAGAACAGTGATAAATAGACATCTGATGCTGTATATACCGTCGGAGATGGTTCCACCAACCTGCTCACATGGCATGATTAACATAACCATGCCATGAACAAAATTATATAATTATGATTTAAATCTTTCAATACCAGGAATTTGCATATGTTTACAGACTTTCTATGACTTTGTCCTAAATCACGGATGAGTAGATAAGAACTGTTTAAATCTAGAAAATTGGGGATACTCAAACCAACTAAATTTCATTCATCTCTCACAAGAAGTAGAAATTATAGATTACATAATTTCTAAGCACCTACCATATTTTAAAGCATATAACAAAACCATGATTAGCTAACCCATATGGTTAGGAAGAGGCTGCCAAGTTATGGTATGTAACATAACCATGGTACTCGTTCCATCGGAAGCTCAAAACTGCTTCAATATATGCTCCAGCCCCCTCGGATTGACAAATGCCTGTTTCCACCAATATCAAATGCTCTAAGTCAACAATTAAGAATTACCACATTTAAAATTTACCTTTTCTTCCCTGAAAATTTTCCTTGATCTTAATAACGAAAAGAGAGCAAAGAAAATGACATCCCAAACTCAAATCCCGTGCATACAAAACCTAGCTAGATCAGCATGACAATATAATGAGAGGCAACAACACTCGATTTGCTTCTCATTACTTGCAATATAAGAAACAACGTTTTACAAGACAAATTAAGGGAACCTTCTTCCACTATGGATCCTGGCTGTATGCTTTGTCAAAATACATCCAGTACAAAACTTGGGATGAGGGAGGGGACAGGGTCAGAATAAATAATACAAAAAACCTCTTAGCAATCAGTACTTGGTGTTTTGATCCCCGGAAGCTTCTCCCGACTGCCAAAAGAATGAAATGTGAAAACTTCAATTGGCTGTATCCAAAAGAAAAACACAGTGTCTAATCTGTGCAAAATCCCATTATGATTGGGAATTTCTACTGAATGACAAATCTACGCTCATCTCATGTGTTTGCTGCATCATCATCACTGTTTCCACTTTCGTCGCTGCATAATTTGATAAAAAATCACAAAATAAGAACAGGGATGTAATATGGTTAAACGAATGCATGAACATTAAAGTCTGCTATTTATTAATGCCCCAAGGGGTGCTTGCCATTTTCTTATCATTAAAATAATGTACATATCTGAGCTCATTTGGGTTTATATTCAATTTACCTGGTGGCCAACTACAAGAGGCTGCAAATACTTTGGGCACATACCATGTGGATTGCTCGTGAAACCCAACAAGTGCAGTGGAAATGATGTTTAATGAAAGTGAATTGTGGCCTGAATAGATGCTGAACAACTTGAAGAAGGTTCATAGCAACAAATTAATATTGAACTGTGGCTTGAATAGACTCTTTTAGTCCTCAGTCAACTTCCAAGGTGCACATTGAGGATACCAATTTGTCTACTAGAGCAAACACACAATTGTTTGCTAGGAAAAGACAATAACGCATCTATGGATTGTTTCTTTTTCCTAATCAGACAAAAATCCATATCAACACCAATTAAGCCATTTTCTGGTTTTGTTACCCATGGTCTGGTTATTCCAAAACACATAATGGAGAAAGTAAAGAAATAACAAAAACTGCTTTGAACTAATCCTTAACTAGACCATTACACATGCTATACATGTGACGGATAGGATGAACAACTATGATCCATTAATCTTATTACATATTTTTTTATTTAACTTCCAAGAGTCCGAATTTGATATTGGAAAACCTGTGGAGATGATCAAGTGTAGCATACTTTGAGAATACACTGAGAATATGCAATATCTTAATTTTAAGAGAGCATCGTTTCTTAGAGTGTTTTTTAATCTTTCTTTCTCTCTTCTAGTTTTATCCTGTCTGATAGCATCACAATTATCTATAGAGGGCTGGTTTCTTAAAATAGAAGAGTTTTAGTTGAGGTTGGCTTTCTTGCAATCTGGGAGTAAATTTTAGTCCCATTTACCATAGTGCAATCCAATGTTACTGTATTTTCCTTCTCTTTCCTGTTATGTCTGACTTAAAGTTCCAATGCTTTTTCCTTTTCTCAATTACATGGCATCCAAGAGACATTTTTCGATACAGCAAAATACCAGTCACAAAATATGCATAGTGAACTACCTGTTTTCAGGAAACTTTGCCAATCTCCTAGCATCTAAACCTGTGATATATTTCTGTGCGGCCTGAACATTATCTGCACCAATAAAACAAGTTATAGACACTATCAGTATCCTGAAGCATAAAACATATAATGACCAAAATATGAAGTTCGGCACATTCTTTTCCTTGAAAAGGGGAAAAATGAAACAAGGGAGAGATCATTTGTCCAGAACATAGGAGTAAAAATGAAAGAAAACAGGACACACTAATATCATAAATAATGAGAATCTCACAAAATACATAACTCTCATGTGCAAGGTCTGCAATCTCGGTACCGGGTACCGTATCGGTACCCCCTACTAGTTTAGTATGTTACGGTTTGGTACGGTACAGTAGGCACCTCATATTGAAATAGCTCTCTAATTATTTTTCTCAATTTATCTCAGTACGCCTCAATACAGATCGATAAACACCTCGGTACACCTTGATACACGTCAGTATGCCATGGTTTGGGGCGGTACAGCACGGTACGGGGTTTGTAACTCAAAGTTGAGTTTTGTTACTGCTTTTCTTCTGGTACGGTACAGTATATATCATACATGGCGGTACGGCAAATCATGCTTCTGTACATTTTGAAGTTCAAAAAAAAATAATATACCTATGATGGTGAAATTTGAAGAAATATATAATCCTGCTATTAAGCTTTTCCTACAGGGGCATTGAGATGTTTTTGACCTTTATCATCGAATGTAGGTAACAAAAACAACGTGATCATTTTAAAAAAACAACTGGAAGTTTACTGTTGACAGAAGGATTCAAGAATCCATTTTATTTCAACACAACAGATTAGAATAGTGGAATGGCATCCATGTATATCTCCAGGTGCTTCTCGATAGATCCTTGCACAGGAGGATTATCTGAAAACTTCAGCATGTGGAACAGTAACGAAGAAAGAAGATATCAATGCTATGACAACCAATGTCACAAGTTACCCATCTGGAAAACAAAAATCAAGAACTAGTGGTTCATTTGCAGACATGCAACATTGCTTTCCTGGGGGTGAGGGATACTGTAGGTTATTAACTCATAATGCCGACTGACATAGCATAACATAAAACGAGAAGTTAAAAGGAGATGTGGGGGGCTGGGGAGGGTGGGGAGGGGGAACCTTTTGTTAATTGGAAAACATGCAGGGCACAACGTTCAGCAGCCATTCGAACAGGAGTATTCCCATCCTTCAAACAATCTGCAATTGCTGGGCCCAAATTCAAAAGGTTGGATGTAACAACAGAAGGATTTGCCTGACATCACAAATGAAACCGTCAAGAGATTTAGCAGTAATCTCGAATTATATATATATATACTCAAAAGAATTGTAGTCAATAGATCAAGGCATGTATGTTCACTCTATGAACCTTTGCAACTGCTTTTATACTGGATAAAGATCTTCTCCTGACTTCACTGGAATCATCTTGCAACGCTGAAACAAGTAATTGCAGAAGTTGTGTAGTGTTGGTGTTTCCTTCATTTTGGACCTGATACAGAAGTAGCCTTCCCAATGCCTTGGTTACAGTTTCACGGATTGGGAACTGTTTTCATAGAGAAAGGAAAGTTAAGCTGGATAACAAAATCATGATATCATAACTGCTATGTTGTTAGTTGATATCATACCTTATCATCCTTCAAAGCATCCTTAAAATGGCTTGTAAGGGATGGGTAATGTGGAGACTGGCATATCATGGATGGGTTATGAAGAGACATAGAAGAGTATGTAAGCATAGAGCCATGTCTAATGAACCAGGTTGGTGATGCACTCAAAGCAGACAGTGTTTGCAATAGATCCAAGAACTCATTTTCTTCCATGTACTGCAATCACAGGAGTTGACCGATCAGAGGATAAACAACAGTCAGAAAGAAACAGACACTACATCATGCATGAAAACAGGAAAACTCTAGATATGCCTTAACATATATGGTTTCTTATTATAAGATGTAAACATTAAATTGCATGCCGAAACATGACATTCCAGGACATAGTCAATTCACAATGACATCACGTGCATCCACTGCAACTTTTACGAAACACTGAAAAAACTCAAAGACTTTGGCCACACTGCTTGTAGGGAATATTTGAACACCAAGTGCAATCAGGAAATATTTAATAACAATTTGAGAGGCTGTTATACCTGCGATATAGTGCCTAGAACTTTTGCTGCAGTATCCCGCACTTCATCATCATCCACCTGTAGCATATTTCCAAGGAGAATGCAAACACGAGATCTGGTACCACTGCTTACACACTTCCCAGCATGCTTAACAACACCATTAAGAGCAGTTAGCACAGCTTCCCTAACACCACCATCCGATGCCTGAAAATTGACAATTTTAGTTGTGTTCCTATATCACAACTGCAGTACTAATGTACACGAGCAGAATATCTATGAGAATTACCTGCAATGTAGTTAGAAGATCACCAACTAATGGGTCAACTCGAGTGCTTAGTGCACTAAGCTTTCCCAAAGCAAGAGCTGAACTTCTACGAACCGTCCTGCATTGCATATGATTTAATTATTTAGGCAAAAAGTCTTCAAGCTATGCAGAATAGACAAAAATAGAAGGAGATCACTAGCCTTGCATTATCTTGAAGGCATTTTACAAATGTAGTTTGAAGCTGTGGAAGAAAAGGCTTAAGTGCAATTCCTCCTTTGCTTATAATGATGGATAATGTTGATAAGATGGCTGCTTTCACTTGCCATGGGAACCGATCGCCTATGATTCGGATGAGAGGCCTATGCACAAAGTGGCCAATTATAACCAAACAAGCTAAAAATGGATGCATATGAATAGGGAAACCCCCCCCCCCCCCCTTCCAGAAAAAAAAAAGAGAATCGGCATTGTTCAATGTTTTTCATATACCTCCAGCAACCATAAGAAATAAAGAATGTATAATTAGCACCATAGATTTGGAATGCAATATCAGATGATAAAGTGGCATCTTCAAAACATAGACAAAAGAGACCTGGATTCTGTTCATAATATAGTGATCCTGCTTGATATGTAAAGGGTAAATGGTTAAAAGTTCAAACAAAGTGGAAAGACAATGTATGGAAGGGACAGCTCTTTTTCCATGGTCCCATCCACTGAGGTGCAGATTCACAAACTGAGAACATATATAAAAAGTAAAAGGCTTTATTTGGATAAGCATAAATCATTCTCAGAGCGGAAAAAAGTAAAAAATGCTAGACTGGCTAATAAGAGCTTAACAGAGAGACAATCCCTAGAATTCTGCACCTAGCAACTAGCTATGGCACAAAATCTCACCCCAGGCTAAAACATGGGATAAACTAGTAACACAACCAAGTCCCAGGGCACCTAGGCCCAACTACACCCTCAGTGAAACAGATAATAATTTGTTGTCACAGAGTCATTCTCTTCTTCCAATCAAAATATGGAGATCCACAAGGCAAGTCACCAGACAGGCACAAGGCACTAAGTCGTCTAACAAAGCTCCACAGTCCCCAAGAGAATATGCTAAAATCAAACATACTAACACAGTTTTCCATAGAAGTGACAGTCAATTTCAACTCAAATTATGTAGTCAAGTCGATTTTAATCAGCTTATAAAGTGTCCAATTCATGGGCATACACTTGACTTCAAATAAAATGTTAACGTTATGGTGTCAACCTAGACTCTCTATGTCGTCATCACTCCTAAAACATGTGCAAATAATGTAAAAAAGTATTCATAGAAACTACCCCATCAGCAATATAGAAACAACAAATACCATGTAAAATATTTTGAAACTTAAGACTTAAACATATATTCAGACAAGCACAACAAAACTTGCAAAAAGAAAGACGAGCACAGATGGTAGGAATTGAAATAACCCAAGCATCCAGTATGAAATAGTAAGGGCTTCATCATGTGACATAAGCTTACCTCGATATCACATAAAGATTTACCATGAATCTTTTCTTTAATTAGTATGATGGACTTTCAATAATTCAAACTAGATCCTGTTTAATTTAACTATGATATCAAGCTCATACCCAGTTATCGGAACAACAAACTCCTTCAGTGTTCGCTCACTTGTCACATCAATCAACTCGCCCAAGCCCTGTGCTGCTTGCTCTCGAGCTTCAGCTGAGCCACTAATTAAACCCTGGCATATAAGAAGGCAATATCTTAGAATATCGCACCATGCAAGAGCAAATAACAGTAAAACTTAAATTTTGACTTCAAATGGACATGAAATTATACAGTTCAATATTGGAGTCAATCCATATGGAAAGCCCCCAAACATGGTTCAGATTATTATCAATTAAATTTAATCAAATAATTTAGAAATTATTCACTGAAAATTATGAAATTATGAAATTAGATTTAATCAAAAATAGATTTGCCAAAGCATGCATTTTAGAAATATAAGAGAACAAATTGCACAATATCTACTTAGTTAATGGGAAGTCCATCACTGTGACTCCATGCCCAGTCACTTATGATAAATTCCCAAGGGCCCCTTTCTCATACATGGGACTAGACCGTGGTTGTGCATGTGAAATATATTTACTGATCTTTCTTTTTCTTTCCCTTCACTCAATCCACCTCATGAATAAATCCATTTTCCCAATTACTCCCAATCTGTCACAATCATGGCTCTGCTCATAACCTTTTAGTTTCACCTCTCCATAGCTTTTTATTTTTCTCTACGAGTGCAACATTTATGTTGGCCGCAGCATTTGCTGGGCTCACATGCATCAGACTTGTCTGGTTCAAGTATTTCATAAAGCCAACTGTAAGCTAAATTAAATCTGATATATAATCTGAAAATTAATCCATGGAAGGAACTCGTATTACATCAGATAGACAAAGATGGTCATATATGAAGGAAAATTTTATTTTAGCAAGCATTTAAGATGATTTGCAATTATTTTGTTTACAGAAATCAAACCACTTGTGCTCTGTTTCCCCCTCCATGCAGGGGATTGCGGGTGGGGTGGAAATGGGTGGAGAGACATCGCAATTTAAACAATCAAAGAACAAAGATAGGATAATCTCCTTGAATAAATGGACATACATGAATACCGGACAGCGTGATGTATGCAGAAACATGAAAAACATAATTACACAACCATCACAATCAACTTGTTTGTCGACCACAGTTTCATTTTAATGGGGCTAAAGTTCCCGATCATCTTTCTCCCAACATAGATTTAGATGGATCTTCTTCATTCACAGTGGTAAAAGTATTTTGGTTGTTTTGTTTTCCACAGCAAACAAATACAACTTAGTGCTGTCATTTACATGTATATAATCTGGTATCTTAGCACAACATATAAATAAGAAGGGTCATGCTGAGCTAAGGCTTTACCTTTTCCCCCTAACAACTCAGTGCTACCACATAAGCATGTATTATGTATGTATTTACGTGGCATACAAGTACAGCACAGAAAAAGAAAATTGTCATGTTAGCTCTAGGTTTTTGTAGAAACAACTTAGTGAATAGATCAGGGCACATTTAAGCCATAAATGGCAGGTCAATTTGCATTCTTCAAAAGCATCTTAAGGTTGTCCACTGATTTAACATCAAGGATTCCACTCCAAAAAATGTATTTCTAAAATCCTCCTTCACATACTTCGTTTATCCCTACAAACTCCATTTCTTGCCCATTAATCCAACAAGTTCAGCATAAAATACCTGAAGAAAGATAGGAAGCAAAGGTTGAAGAGCTTTTGGCAGACACAACCCAGGTATAAGAATGGATCCTCCCTGCAAAACAAAAATGTTAGTTCAATAGGTCTACAGAAAACATAAAAGAACTTAATTGACACGTCTTTCAAATTATGAAGTTTGAAATCCAATATACAAAGAAACACTTAATGATGGATGAGAAATACCTTTCTTTTTCTTCGCTCTTTGTCTCTTGCTGTAGACACAGCATCACGAACTAGTTTGATATATGAAGAGAGAACTTCTTTGGGAACAGACCCCACAACCCTTCCTAAAGCTTCCCAAGCAACCTGTTAACCAAAACATCAGTATATGATACAATTTGGATAAGCAGTTGAATCAATTGCTTTTCTACAGGCTTACCGCGACTGTAGCTGAATCTGTATCACTTAATAAAGTAATCAGTGTAGAGATCATGTCGGGAGCTTCGTCCACCAAATATAATTTGCTGTTTTTGAAAAAGTATCCTATTAGATAGGAAGAACCTCTTCTCATCAAAGCCTGCACAAAAGCCCGGGTGATCATCAATGTGAGTAGCAAAAGAAAGATCTCATATAACATACGAGAATTTCCTACAAATAAACCTGATTGTCAGCAACTCCTTTAAGAAGCTCCGAGATTAAAGAATCAATTCCTTCTTCATCAATAACCAGCACAACTGTTTCTGCAGCTTTCTTGGCAGAGTTTTGCACATCCTAGTATTCAACAGGTAGTTTACAACAGGAAAAAAAGCATTTGCTTAGCGTAATTATGTAGAAATAATTGAAAACTTATGAATCTATCTTGTCATCGATAAAAACAGCCTTCTGTAATTCAGAAAATCTAACATCTCCCAACTAAGGATTCCTTTAAGCCAGTATCGAACTGGTAGAAAAGTAACAAAACAATCTAGCTATGTGCACACAATTGGCATGCAAAGAGAGACACTAGGGAGGGGTACCATGGTGACACTCAAAAATATGTTAGGGAAACCTATCTTTATCCCAGAGCTAGATGATTGGGTTACCTCCTAACAATAATGAAAGTGGCGCACTTCTATTATGCCTCAGCCAGACATGGGTCAGAAAGGCATGGAGTAAGATATAAGAATATGGAAAGATATGTTGGCACAAATTAAACTATTGTACAAGTTTTATTGCAGAATCATACAATAACAACTAGTATAAATCCTACTTAACACAAAGGAGAGGTTTTGTAATGACCCAGAACCTCACCTAAAAAGGCTAGCCAGAAGGTATTATTTGAATTCTTTGATCCTATATAAGTACGCAAGATCTACCTAGTGCATAGCCGATGTAGGACTAAACACACACCCATGCGGATCCTCACATACTCCCTTTGTTTAAGCCCCAGCATCCATATCAAGTTAAGGGTCCAAATCCACTCAAATCTAATCACAAGCACCATGATCAGCCCATAAACAGCCCCAATAGACCTGTGTTGAAGTGTCCCCTAGTCCACGTGGGCAATGAGCAGGATCAACTCTAATACCATTTGTAACAACCTATGACTTCGCCCAAAAAAGCTAAGACAGAAAGTATTATTTGAGCTCTTTGATCCTATATAAGTACCTAAGATCTACCCAGAGCATAGCCAAGGTGGGACTAAACACGTTTGCACAGATTCTCACAAGTATAGAAACTAGTCAAGTAAAATTGCATACGTAAAATCAGAGTACAACAATTCTGCTATCTGAATGCATTGGTCAGAGTCATAAGGGCCAAATGGAGTAACAACATCGCCCACAATTACTCCTGATAAGGCTGATGTTATATAAAGCCCCTACCCCATATGATCAAACCTTGTGATGATCCAAGTGGAAATTATAACACTAATTGCAATTAATCAGCTTTATGCTAAGAAATATATTGCACCAATCTGGATAGAAGGCAAAAAATAATATTGGAACTGTTGATTACATTCCTGACATGCATTTTATCTGGTCCAAACCTGGCACAACAAGAACTGTCAGCCTAATCTGATTCATAAACAAGCAAATTACAAGACCGAGCATTTAGTAGCTTATTCAATAAAGATCATTACCTTGTAAAGAAGATAAACAGTAAGTGACAGAACAAGAAAATCAGAATGGACATTACGCTTTGAAAATATAATAAACAACTCTTATTGTGTAAAAACTTATGAATAAGAACTAAAAGGGAAAGTAATCTTGGCACTGCACCAAACTAATTAAATCAACAGGCTGCAGACCAGGCTCCGAATAATAATTTACAGCAATTGTTGGCTTTCCCAGATATAATGATCACAGAGACCTGAATACCTAAGTCTAACACAAAGTCACTGAATGTGAAAAATTAGGATGTAGGTTGTGAAGACCAGAGTGAGGCCTAAAAAGTGTAACAACTTAAGCAACTAGATGAAATCTGTAATCAATTTATAGAACATGAGAAGTTAAAGATCAAAATTCATTTAGGTGTCACAACATCTTACCACGTTGTCATCACCCATTCCAAGTAGCAATGCTGGAAGGATCGTTCCAATATGAGAATTTAGACCAGGCCCAGCAACCTCTGCTAAGGCTCCTAACGCATGGGCATTAAAGGCACTAGGTGCATATGAAACATGTAAATAAAACATAGCTGCAAAAAGTATTCAACATAAACAAGAAAAGTATCCCACTCACGAGAGGGGAAGATGGACCAGCTTGGGCAAGATATGAGGCAAGACAGCTGTAGTCCTAACACTGAAATTAGAAAGACATCAGTTTTCAGCAGGTATCAAATACCCAGGTACACAGATTGATTAAGGTAGCAACCAAAGAATTTGAAAAAGACTTGGAAATTAATAAGAACCTTAATATTTGTTTAAGACCATCTAAAGCTGTATCAGAGGTTTCATCATCTTCTAAAGAGCGCAGAAGTGTGGGAACAATTTCATCAATTGCTTGCATTCCAGCACTCTGCATCATTTGATTTCAAAAGAAATTAACACCTGATGTACCATCAAAGCATGTCATGTTAACATAGGTACAGAAATATGCACCTTATAAAGAGTACTAAATGCCAAGCCTGCAGATTCGCGAACCTCTGGCGTGCTGTCATAAATTCAAAATTAGTATCTAAATAGATATGAAAAAGATAAAGACTGTGACAACGATCAACAAAAATATTATACCTATCACAAAGAGCTGTGCGAATTGTAGGGATGAGTTCATCCATGAAATTCAATAGTTGGTGTTTACCAGCACTAGCCATCACCTCGCTAAGACCAATACATACCCCCTGCCGAGATTGCATACAAACATGATTTCTGGCAAAGTGCATAAACTCAAATTTTAAACACAACGGAAAATAAGTTGCCTATATACTAAATTCATTCACAAATATGAATTTATGCAGGTGTTGTATAAATAGAACAGCATTTATGAAAAATAGAATCCTTATATCATTGTAATCATATACTTAAGAGTGATATAAGGATTCTGTGTTTCAACATTAAGCTTCCGTAATTAGCAGAATCAGAAGAATTCTGAATAGCAGAGCTAGTTTAGTATCAATATGTTCACCCAGACCAAATATCAGAAGAAGAGTCTATAATGTGGTTTGATCACGTGAAAGCCTAAAAAGCAGACCAAGATAGTAAGTTGTATAGATACATGCTATATGTATTAGCATGGACTTTATGTGCAGCGTACTTTATTAGCATGAAATCTCACATCTCAAAGTCTGCTCAGTAGAACCAAATCCTTGGCTACCACAGGCAGAACCACATCTCTGGTCTACATAGACGTTCGAATTTTAACTGAAACTTCTTGCCATCTAACATACCTCACCTAACTCCTTGTTTTGATACATGAATCAGGCCTTTGTACATGATGTTGTGTCTGAGATATCTCCAGATGTCTCATTTTATGCCAACCGAGATAAAAAAAAAGCCAGCATATCATATTACATCATATAAGTGACAGTGATCGCCTGATACAAATACATGCTGGTATTTCATCTGAGATGAAAACCGTCGCTCCATTTCAGGCTATGTACATGGGAAGGGGAGGTAGAACTTAAATGCAGGCACATGTGTTAAGCAATATGGAAAAGCAGCTGGATATTCAGCTGATTGTTCCTTATTCCCCTGAACATCCTCTTGCTGACACAATGTCATATATACAAACATTTAATAGAACGAAAATTGGGAGCATCTTGTGGTTCAAATGCTTTTTGACGATCAGATTTGAGATCATCTCGTGCATCTTGGATAAATTAAAACTCACTTTTCTTCTACTAGTATTTGGGTCCTTGAGTCCTTGTGATAGAATTGGAATAATAGAAGGCAAAACTCTTTCACCAAGTTTCCTAACAAGCTCCCCAAGAGATCTTCCAGCAACCTGAAGAAAGATGAAAATTAGCAATCAACTGAACAGAAATGTTATTCCATCAACAGGAACACACATTAACGAAAATGCAAACCTGCCGTCTTTCTGAAGAAGATGAAGCGAGAGAAGAAATTAGCGTATTCATTAGAACTGGCATAATTTCTTTAAGAGTCTTTGGAGTATTTGCCACAATAGTCTTCCACACATGCAAAGCAGCCTGATGAAAAAACCATGGCACATGAGGAAGTTCAAGATATCATGAAGTCGAGTTACACTTTATATTCGGACAATGACGCACTTGAACAGAAAAAATGACAAAAAGAAATAGGAGAAAACACAAGGAAAAGTACATGTGATGAAAGATAACAGCTTACCTGCCGTACAGACAAGCTGACATCAGTGCGGACCATATATACTGCAGCAAGAACTTCATTACGCTTAGCCCTACCCAATACATCAATAATAGCACGACCGTGAGCCTCGGTACTTGCACCTTCATCATCGCTGCCACCCTCAAGAATTGCTTTTCCAGATGTTCCCGCAACCTGCAAATGACACATTAACTGAGGATTTAAAAATTCAAAATCTTAATTTAACTATGGGTATAGGAAGAAAAGGTGAGACCTTAAAAAGAAGATCACCCAGAAGCTCAACAGAACTCTGTCGAATACGCCAGTTGTCACTAAAAATGCCATCCTCAACAGCAGGAAGTAACAAAGGTAAAGACCTAGTATAGTATTCACAAGAATGCAAACAAAATCTTATCAGTCAAAACTTCGAAGAACTAAATCTAAAATAGTTTCTAAAAACAATCATCCGACACCAACGTCATCGCATAATGCTCCACAAAAATGTGTCCAGCACTGAGTGCCGCATCACGAACAGATTCATTTTCATCGGCAAGCCCTGAAAAATAAACTGGATTACAACCTCATGTAACAGAAAATTCATGGACAAACAGAAGTTAACCCACCATCTAGTATAGCAGGCAACACCACTTGCAAATAATTCTGAAACATGACACCCAGTGACCTTGGCAAGTACTACACATCAACATTTTGGTTAAAAAAATGGAGCGAAAGTAGGAAGAATACAAATAAAAAGAATAGAGAATTGGGAATTAGGTATCTATAATCACCTTAAAAAGTGTTAAATACCCATCACGAACATATGCCCTTTGATGAGAACAATTCCGGATGATGTCAGGAAGAATGCGTTCAAAATATTCCTTACCAAGAGCTGTCAAAACCTGGCAAGAAGACACTTATTGAAACGAAGAGTACATGACATAGAGAGAGCCTAATTTTGGCTGTGGCTGCTAATACAAATCGGTTATGCTGTTAAGCCAGATGCAATTGTTTAGCTGATCGAAAAGTACCAATCATTTTCAAATTTCTTGTCAGGAATTTTGACATATATTATGACTAAATAAAGAAAAAATAAACTAGAATGCATTCGAACCATTTACAAGTATGCACAACATTTTGCAAGTAATTCAAAGATTAATTAATTCAAAATTTTTCTTCATTGAATGTTTACCTATTCAAAGAATTGCGATAGATAGACTAAATATAAGCAGCCTTCCGGTCCCTATTTTCCTGGCTATTGACAATCAGAAAATGCGATCCTTAGTCCCTTGTTTTGATAGCCATTTAATTTTTAAAAACTATCAGGCAGAATCATCACATAGAAGTTTTCCAAACTTCAACAAGTGACATATTAAACTAGCGCTTCTTAGGTTTGGTAAAGATTCATCAGGATTCGGGATGGGATCATGAAGTATATTTCAAGAAAATTAATCCAAACAATGAGGTGCACCAGTTAAAACGGCGAAGAGAAGAGGGGGAGGGGGGAGAGCAAAATTTTGAACTGTTCTTGACAAAATTGATAGAAACAGATAGTGGGAATAAGAATATGAGGCATACTTAAGAATAGAAGAATATTTATAAATAAGTTAAAAAATCTATCCCACCATCACTTATCAAAGTTCTTATAGCAACAGAAAGTTTCATACTAGGGTGCATGAGAAGAGCAGCCCAGAAACATGACTACAAATTACCAGAAAGAATCACATGGGGCAATGGCAAACAAAACCTAAGCTGGTTGTGATAAAAGGTAGGAAGGTAGGAGGTAATGATCAAGGTCACCATAATCCAAGACACATAATGTCATTTCTATGTTAACATGAATGTATAGAAACACCATCTTAGAATGCAGTCCCAGCTGCCGCCTATACACACATATACGTGGTGCAATTTAGTGACTGCAAACAGTGGGTCGCCAGGCAGAAACACCCCATGTATGAAGCCTGGGCCACATGCTTATCATTCATATTCTACATAGAAGTACTATATGACAAGCATACTTTTGTGAAGAACATCAACCTATTAATTGGATAGGGATAACTTCTAAGTTTCCGTAGGATTATATGGAAAACAAAGTGCAGAAGCACAATGATCTGCTCTACAACATGCTATTTTCTAGGTAACCTAATATCCGAGCAGGATACACCAAAACCAAATTGCAAACATTAATGAATTAAAGAGATAAAATAATCCTGACCTCGCTCAATCCTTGGGCAGCTCCAGACCTTTCTACATTACTGCTATCAGATTTAAGTGTATCTAATAACCATGACACGAGATCTGGGAAGTTCTCTTCACCCATTCCCTTGATAAGAGATCCAAGAGCTCTGGCTGCAACAGAGCGAACTTCTGGTATAGGATCAACCAGAACCTGTTTAACAAGACAATATAGTCGTGGATAACAAGCAAAAGGATGAAGAATTTAGAACTTCAAAATTACAAAATAAAAGAAAAGAAGAGGTAAAAAAATGAGAAGGGGACCTTTTTGACTTCAGGGAGAAGCAATCCTATGTATGGAATCATATCCTTTGGTTCAGTTACCAATGAGCACATATTTCCAACTATCTGAGCTGCTCTTTTCTTAGTGTCTGCACTCCTCTCCCTCAAGCCTCTATGAACAATAGGCACCAGCAACGCCAATGATGGTGCATCTATTGAGTTGATAAAAGTTGTCTGTCAAAAATAGCTACAAACATCAGGGAATAGAAATGAAAGCGCAGAAACACAAAGGTGACCGAAAAGAAAAACATGTGGAATAAGTGCATAAAGCCTACTTGAAGAAGGATGTCAAGAGAGTGCTTTGTGTACTCGTGAGGGTCGGTGAGACCCATCAACAGGGTTGGGACAATAGAAGATATCTCTGGATTCTTTATGACACTTCCAACCTGATAATAAGGCACATATAGTTAGACATAGCAACAGGAAATATGCCAAGACACAACCAAATAAAGCAAAAATTACCTGCTGAAGAGCTGTTTGTCCCGCAGCTTGGACTTTAGGGTGTGTGTCAGTTAAAACCTGCATTGACATAAATCTTAGTGTAATAGGAAAGAACACTCAAAAACTAAGGACAGTCAACAGCTTAGACCAAAGCTTTTTGCAGTAATAACCTCTGTCAGTTTTGGAACAATCTTGGGTAGGCACTGAGACAGTTGCTGAGGTGCACAGTATGCCATAGCACCAAGCAGTTGTACACTGCTTTGCTTAGTTCGCCATGCTTTGTCCTCTAGCCCCTGAACAACTCTTACAATATAAGTCATGGCAGCACCTTTCATATGACATTTTTACTTTTCAATGAAGAGCTAGGTAAACATTTCAACAATATTGAAAAACTTGAGTTTAAGGTCTACAATGAAGCGAAAAGAGGGAGACAGAATTGATAACACAAGAAAAGTAAATGATAAGTTGATAACAATTGAAAAGCAGAGTATAGTTATATATATTGACAAGCAAAATTGAATAAACATTGCAAATATGAAACATTACAGAACAACAAGAACTGTTGGTGACATATCAAGAAACTGTCATCATCAAAAAATATGACCAATACAGATAAGTCGATGTTGGTGACATGATGCACAAACTTTACTAATACCTATGGTAAGATGATAACAACAAAGTTGCCCAAATGAGAAGCCAGCATCACGAAGCACTGACATAATTTTAATATGCAACATTATGAAGGCATCAGTCAATCATATCAGCAACACTTTGATCAAGGTAAAAATATGTTAGTTTAATCTGTAACAAGGCAAGAATTTCTCTTAACACATTCTTGTTATCACGAATGAATGCCAGTTTCGACAAGACACCAAAAGAAGAAGGATATGTGAATGAGGGTCTGGGAGATGGAGCAGAAATTTCAACAGAGGTATCATCACCGTTGCTGCTGTATCTAGATCAAAGAAATACATTCCGAATGGATAAAAGAAAGTTCTTAAACGCAACAAGGCAGCTAAGTTAAACAAAAAGGCATTGAAGTCAACCAGCAGGGAGACAAGCTGGACAAAACTGGTAGAGTTCGATACATGAAATCCAGTGTGATACATGAAATCCAGTGTTCTAGTATATTGATATGAACAAGAAGCATGTCAGGAAAGTTATGACAAATGGAAGTTCCATATCAGGAATGCCATGTGTTGGTCCATTATCAATGAGAGTGTGGACATTATATCAAGCTGCAAGACCTAGTATATTAGAATACAGTTAATGGGTGTGTTCAAGGAAAAGAAGAATAGAAGGCATCCAGAAATCAAGATTATGGATGCTTATGCTTTCATTGCCACAAACATGGAGATTCTTGAGTTGGAGTAAGATGTTGCACTCAAAGAGTTCAACTCACAAAGTTAAAGGTTGAAGATGTGAATCAATGGGTCGAGGAGCAGAAAGCTCAAGCATATTGTCCTCAAAGATTCTTTACAGCAATAGTTTAATAAACCAACACAGACAAATGCGAACATATCATCATCTAACGTTAAAGTGAGGAGCATGTGGACCCTACAAATGCAACCTATAATACATAATATCATCAATGTAAATATACTTTCACTGTAGAAAAAATAATGGCACTTGCAGATTCTCTATATTATTAAAATTTTAAATAGCATCTCATTGTCTCTCAAATTTTACTTTCTCAATCAAAAAACTGGATGATGTATCTATCTATTTATAAGATGGATGGACCGTGTGCTAGCATTGGCATCAAATATTGCGATACAATTGAAAAGAACATATTCCTTCAGCACAAACCATCAAATGATTTTTGTCTTCACTATTCCACAAACTATTTCTTCCATTACCTGATAATGTTCTTCAGAACATTGCAAGAAAGATCACTAATAGCCTTTTTTAAATTATTTGGCATGCATGAAACACAATATATAATACATAGTTCAAACTATAATTATTTGTTACATATAATGTTCACCCTTTCATCCAACAAACATAAATATATAGTTCAAGCACGATCACAAAAAGGTGAAAATGAAAAACAAATTGAAGTTAAGCATTCAAAATTGTGTAACAAACATGGAGGCAAACTGACAATTCAATTTTATGAAACCCATATATAACAGTATTCAATCACCCTAAGAAGCGAAGGAAGGATAAGCTTCACTCCATGACCAGTAAGTTGTGACATCATTGCTCGAGCAGCACACTCAGCAGCTTCACGTACGGCAAGAACTTGATCAGAGAAAGAAACCAAAAGCAATGGCAGCATCTGAATCACATACCTGGAAGACAGTAAAGAATTAAAAGCAAAAGGCCCATATAATTACAATATTTCTCATGCAATAAGTAAATATACTTACGGCTCAAACAATCTACCAAGCTTCTCGCAGAGGCACTCAAATCCAAGTAAAGCTCCTTCACGAGACTTTGCAGAATTTCTGTAATAAATATATATGGTAATTGAATAAAGATAGACAAAAACACCATACTGTTCGGCACAAATAAGTCCATCAAGCATAAATATTTCTTAAAAACATCTCTGCAGTGAAGAAATGAACAAAAACTGATAATTAAAATCCTGTATGAATGCAAGAAGAAAAGGCACATCATTTTGATGCCCAAAAACATATTTAACAGGTTTCTTATGATGCATAGGCAAGATGACAACCACAATTGTACTATAATACAAGGATAGAACCAGGACCATAATATATCAACTTGGTTGTCTAACCTGTCTTCCAAACCTTCACGTAATGAAACTATAATGCCATACTTCTTTAAGCATGAAATACCAAAGCCTTTAACAACCCCTGCAAGTCCAAAAGCTGCACCACGGCGCACCCCATACTTATCACTTTTCATCAATCGATTCAGGAGTTCGGAAATAAGTGCCTCGCCATCTTCCTGATTCCATCCACAACAGCACATTTTAGTGCATCAGAATTAAACTTGTCAAATACTGATTTTCTTATAATACAAGATAACAGTTAAAATGCAGCTCAGGCTTCTATTCAATACTCATGCAACATCCTAGTTATATTTTTCCAGGCGATGATTTTAGATACCTGATTTGAGACCATAAGTGGAGATAAACAGTCAGAGACTGCTCGCTGGACTGCCTCCGAGGGAGTGTTAAGAACGTCTAACAGCTTCTCAACAACAGTATGGACTTTAGGATCATCCTGTTCCAAATATAAAACTTTCAAGAGAAGCATAATAAAAAAGCAATCACCATCCAAAACCTCAAAGTCAAGCAAAATGATTTCACACCTTTGCCAAATGTTTTGCAAGGGCTCCTGTGAATATAACAACACCCTCCCTCACGAGATCGTATTTTTCTTCATCTGATGCCTATATATCAGAAGAGCATTATAGCTACTCTAATCCTTAAGTTGTGGGGGCAACACTCTATTGAGCAAAATGATAGCGCATCACCAACTCAAGCTGAATGGATTTGCAAAACATTATGGACTTAGGACACACCTTTTTATTTAAGTAACTTTCAAATATAGGAAAAAGCAAAGGGACATTTTTTTTTCCATGCTTGTCTATAATCATGATGCCAGCATTTATCATTCTGGCACGAACATCCATGTTAGGATCAGCCTGCAGTTCGAATTACCAAGTAGAAGGAATCATCTCAATCAATAAACATGAAAAGAAATGACATTTAGTTCTCAATTCCGAAGCAGCTATAACAAGTGTTTTAACCAGTAACAAAAATAAACATCATGAGATGGAAAAGACCAGAGAGCTTACCAGGGCACGTGATATCAGAAATGTCATAACAACAGGAAGATCTTTAGTTCTCAAAACATCTGCAGCAGAGTGAAGTGCCAAAGCTACACCTTGTCTCCCTAACCAGCAGGGATCATCCATGTCTCCAGTTCCAAGATCTCGGACATATAGAGAAAATAAAGTAGATAGTGTATCCTGAATACATTACAACACAATGAGACAACAATGGATTCACTCCTGATATGAGGAAAGTCAAGAAGACCTACCTGTATTGTATCCGGGTTTTCATCCAAGGCTGCAGCTAACGCCTCAGCAGCAGCCACACGCACATTAAAGTTGGCATGGGAAAGTGCATCAAAAAGACCAGAATAGTCAGTTCCAAAATCAAATCCATAGCGATCCCATACTTCTTCTGCCAGTTCAGCGACTGCCTGTGCATGATGCAACAATATAGTGAAAAGACAGCCAAGTGGAAGAGTCGAAAAAACTTCATAATCAGCAATGTAACTGATAAACTTCTAGTCTTGATCATGAATTTCCAGCCATGCAACCGTAGGTAAAAGAGATGCCTATGGTGAAATTTAGAATGCTTGTTTATGTTTACAAAGGTCCTCTTTATCAGTCGTAATTTAAGCTCATGCAACTGGAGGTAAGAATCCAGACACCCAAGAGCTATAAAGGACTAGAAAACGAGAGAAATGAGGAGGCTTGATATAGGGAAATGCATTAACATATGAGACACAACTTGTACAGCAACAAGTCCAGTCCTAACACAGTCCGGCAAGAAATATCTATTCAACTTGCATAGCAGATAAATCACACTAGTTAGATCCTCAACACTATAAACATTGAATGATATAACAATAAGTACTTTCGACTTAGCCAAGGATATAGGCGGAATGTTCCCAGAAGACCGCTGACATAATGAGACAATTTCTTGTTGAATTTGGAATTGCTTGCGCTTTGCACAGCATATGCACAAACATCTAATAAAATTATCAAAAATAAGGAGAGATTTGCATGTTCATGCTTCACAAAATTTAGGAAGAACAAGCTGCAAAGTGGAATTATTTGGACTTTATTTCAGAGAGGATTCTATGTAAAAGAGAAAAAATCAGAATCACAATTACAGGCTGTCTTGGTTTAGTAGGGCAAGATTTTAGAGAGAAAACTAGTGACATGGGTAGAGAGGTTAAAACGTTAGATCTGCTCCAGGATATTTATGTGAAACATTCCCTTCTGTCTGACAACAGTGCTTCCTAGGTAACAGATGAGGCTACAAATATAAGCCTATCCGTTCAACAAGGGAATTGAAGGTGGGCAATCTCAACAACAGCAGGAAGAGGGGGAAAATACTAATTCAGATCTGAAAGCACAATCACACAAAATAAGTACATTTGTACATCCATTATTTTTAGATAGTGGATATGTTCAACTCAGAACTATAACCACTCCAAAATCTGGCTGAAAGGGAATTGATAGTTACCCTATTAGCAACAGTAAGACACGCAAAAATGCAAAATACTCGCAACAACGTCCAACCGCCAAAAGAGATAATTCTAACTTCCAAAAGAGAAATTCTATAAGAATCTTAAAAAAGACAAACCTTTTCTGGATCATGCAAAGCGATCCAAATACTTGTTGAAACCTTAAAATCCTGTGGTAGGGAATGACCAGAAACAGAAGGAATGCATTTTATAGCATTTAAGCAGGCAAGTCTCACATGTACATCTTTTGCATAGACGCCACAAAGAGCCTGCATGGGGTATTGTGAAAAAACATTAGGAAGAAAAAAATTATCACAAGAGAAATATGTGATAATTGATGGAAGGGTACATGAACTCACTGATGACAGCTGATCAGCTTGCAGACCTAAACATAATTCATTTAACATCGGTCCAATTAATCCTTGATAAGCCGGAACAACACCTAAAACATGGTAAAGAACCTGCCAAGTGCCAACAAAATATGAAGTAAAAAGTGATCTCTAACTCTAAGATAAAATTCTGAAATGAAAAATGTTCAACAAAAAAGCCACAAAGCCTAAAGGTGTCACCGATAGCATCCGTAGCCTGGGAAGAGGCAATATAGGATCCAAGTGCATCGCTAGTATCTTAAGCACATCATCATGAAGCACTGTCTTCTTTGAAGAGTACAGAATCTGCTCGATAATCTGAAAAAATAATGGACATTCCTTGGAACTTAGAGAAGCATTATTAGCACTACCAGTTAAACAAAGAAGGATTTTAAGATCAGAGAGAACTACCGGAAAAATAAATGTAAAGGAATCTGCTGGAAGGGGTTCGGATTTGCATGACACTGATAACCCTGAGACTATTTGCTCAAAGAAACTCAATGGTGGCTTTTGATGAACTTCTCCTTCAACAGCTTGAGGCATAAGCTCCCAGACTACATGTACATCCTCAGTAGAAATTATGCGTGAAGCAGCAGCAATCTCTGGAGCCCAGTTACAAAGAGGAGGGGCTATACACCTTGCAAGTTTTAGCATGGTGCAAAATGCTGCATCACTTACTATTGGAGAGCGTAGTAAAGGCTCAACATAAGTTACCTGCAATAGATATTGTAAGGTGGTGCAAAAAGGAGAAGGATAGATGAAAAAGAAAGATTATTGAAATCCAGCTAGATGGCTCTAAAGCTGCATCGTCGTAGAAATATAAGCAGGCTGACAAGCACACGATATATAGTAGTGGTTGGTGCACAGAAATAGACATGTCAGATATGCATTTATTGAAGAATATTCAAATTTACACAAAATAATCACTTTCAGCCTGGTGAGTCACATGTCCATTGTGTGGAGTTAATGTCTGTATTAGTAGGCCCTCATGCGACTACTTCTACATATTATGTGGTGAAATATCACATGGCACATGTTCAGGACCTTGAACTGTTAATCCATCATCTACAGATGGTGATAGGTGAGATTTTTAATAACATTTTCAAAGACTAAACCAAGGATGAGTTGATCGCATACTTTACAAAGCTTTATTACAGTTTCTTTATAAAGTGTATTCTTAGACCCTTAAAAAACAAAGTGGAGGAAAAAAAACTTGAACTGTTCATCCATCATCTACAGATGGTGACAGGTGAGAAGCCTAACAACATTTTCAAAGACTCAACCAAGGATGAAGTGATGACATACTTTACAAAACTATACAGTTTCTTTGTAGAGTGTATGCTCATATCGTTAAAGATCAAAGCTGAAAATAGTGATTGTCATCATCTGCTGCATTGATTGCATGTCAACTGGTTGGTACCATCCAACATTTGCCCATCACACAGAAACGTCTATGTAAGAAACAATTGAAACCAACCAATGACTGAGGTAGATGAAGCATCAACTAATGAGCTGAACTAATGAAAGGGCAGGTTTTTCTCATGTACTGGTTGTTGCCGTTAAAGAAAAACTGGGGGAGATCAATATTTACAGGCAATGAGAGTAAAGGGAAGTTAACAAATGTGTTTAACAGAGAGGATTTTTTTTTTATATGTAACTTAAAAAGGATGTTAACAGGGCAGATAAGATGGTCACCAATTAAAGCATGGAAAATAATGGAACAATTTGTTTTGCATTTGTTAATAAAATTATTTGACAAGATAATGGAATAAAGAAAATGTACGATATATAGAAACAAGAATAACGAGTATGCTTTGTTAGAATTACAGTCCCACACAAAGTTACAATATTAAATGTGAGACCAAATTCATGAAGAATATCATGCATCTAGGAACCTAAACCAAGGACTATAGAGATAAATTCAGCTTTATTTAATATGTCCATCCATCAGGCCAATTTGGTAAGGCATCCAAGAATTCAAAGCGAAAAAAGAAAGGAGAACCCTTTAACGATTTGGAAAATGCTTATGATAGACTAACACAAAAGAATGTCTTGAGAGACAAGAATATAAGGCATATCAGAAGTGCACACTGAAGGTGTGTATATGTTGTGAGTAATGGGTGTTACTACCAAGGTATGTACCATACCACCACTCGGTATGGGTGTATCAACTGGGTAATGGTACAGCATCCGATTCAAAGACAGCGAACCTTGGCCATAACAGAATTTATGGATTGAAATAGCAAGAACCTGAGGTGCTACATATTGTAGTCCAAATACTGTAATAAGATCATTCACCGGATTGACTCTATTCAGAAACAGAAAAGATCGATGAAGATATCTCCAAAGGACTACAATAGTTTAGATAAAATCGAGATCAAACATGCATGCTATCACCGAAAATGCAATCTAAATATCTGGTGGGAAAAAAAAAGTGTCCCACATACATGCAAAAGGCATGGAATTTATGAAGCAAACAAAAGAAGACACGCATACAGGAGTGAACTATGACTTTAGTGCAGACTCATGGAAACCACTTACCAGTGAACAATGACTTCAGGGCACATTCATGGAAACCACTTACCAAAAGGTCACACCACAAAACAAAAAGAAGTATCCATTTTCAACAAAGATTATATGCAAATCCAAAAACAAAGAGTAGGAAAAAAATAATATTTTAGGAAATTTAACAAGATATTACCAAGACAACGATTTTTGATGCCACTTTTTGATTTTTTATATCACCAAAACAGTCACCCAAAATTAATTGGGATTAAGTTCACAGGCCATCCCCCTCATACCGAAAAAATGGCGAAAAAAGTAATTCAGTTAATGGACCTATAACCATTCATCAGTAACAAACCTGATTACACTTCTGAAAGACCTTCAAGATCCAAAACACAGCACGGTCCTTCGTGCTAGTATAAAATTATAACTCTCTAGGAATAGGTTAAAGCCATGTTTAGCAACCATGCAACTGTAAGTATTAAGAGAAATAAAAAAGGCAATATATTATTTATTTAAATGAAAAACAAAAGTGGATAGGGCACACTTAACCAAACAATTTGTGGATTAGGAGATCTCAACTACAGGCTCATGAATCCACTTTATAATTTCCTTTAAAATATAGCTTTATTCTATTATGTGCATCTTCCTATCATCCCCTTAGACAACTGTCGAACACTCTTGGATACTTGATGACAAAAGCTTTTCTGCATTCAAGAATCATTAGTATAAGGCTATAAGCATTCAGGGCTCCTCATCTAATGGCTTCTTATCTTTCTTTATATAGATGCATTCTAGTAATGGTTATTTACAAGTAATTCCATTTTTGACTTGGTTGTTGCATATGCATATTGGAAAGACAACACCATGTATAAACAGTCTGTATAAAAGATCTCTTTTGACACGCATACTTGCACCTCCACAGTACAAGATGCTTTCAGGAGGTTTCAAAAACATTAACAAATACACATATATCAATGTTCTACGTATGCGATAAGGCCCATAACAATGTTGTAAACATAATGAACCAAAGCCACACAAACCGACTTTGGGGACCATGGCCATAGGCACATAAAATCCATTGCAAATTTAATTCTTTCCTATTAAAACTGCACTCCGCAAGGGAATAACAATGGCATCCACCAACAGCTGACATAAGTCAATTATGTTCCTGATGTAATCAACATGGAATCAATATCAAACAAACATGTATGGAACCTATCAAAGTGAAATTAAAAGCATCACTATTAATCATATGATTCTTAAAGTACAGACACTTGCATATAAGATAATACAAGAACAATCAGTTTTAATATATGCATGCAACAGAGCCACAAGCATGGAATTGTCTAAATCAAAGGACAGTTGTAATTTTCACCAAGCTGTGTCAGTGACTGACAAATTTTCAGAACCAAAAACATACTACATTCCATAAATCACAAGAAAAATCGGAAGAGCAATTTTAAGATATGAAGCATTCAATAGCTATCAAGAAAAAACTATGGAAAAAGAATCAAATCAGTTGACATTACAAATTGCTCTTTCTCACCAGTAAAGGTAGCCGACCATGTGTGAATACGGGATTAGCAATAGCCATCTCACCAAGAGCAGTTAGCATCACTGAGAGATTCTTCTGTATACACCTAACCTTCTCACGAATAGATGCTTCCTCCTTCAGTAGCAACTCCCTTGCCTCCTCCTTTGCTGTTTTCGTCTTGTCCACATGAACTGCAAAAGATATTAAAATTATCATAACTAATAAAAGGGATCAAAGGGATTAGGCAGCTGCAGAAAGAATTAGTGGAACTGGGACATACCATTTTTTTTGGTAGACTTCCCTAAATCCTTTTTCCCAGTAGTTGCAGCTTCTCTTTTGTTTGGCTCTTTCTGAACTGGAAGACTAGCTGAAACATTCTCCTATAAAAAGCATTAAAAAAGAATATCCATAGTTAAATATCATGACATGCGTAGCAAAAGCAAAATGAAAAGTATAAAGATTTACCAAGCCATCTTGATCATCATAAACACGGAAACGACCCTTAGCAAGTTTCATGTTTTTGGCAGTGACAGTCTCAGCAACATATATGCCTTGCTCACTTGACAATTGTCCTTCTGGAGTATTAAAAATCTGCACTAGTGATGGTTTTTAATATATTTCCATTCAAGAAAAAAGTGAATTTTAAGCACTACTAGTCAGACGCTTTCCTTTTACACATGTAGAATATCTGAAGTTGCATTATTAAATAAAGAAAAAATATCTTGCAAAGCTTCAAAAAGAAATGTGAGAAAGAAAAAATTGAATGCCCATAATCATCAAGCCTTGTTCACGCTAGCTTCATGAATGCTTGTTAGTTAATCAAAAGAAAGATTACGTGCAAGCAGAAAAAAATTATACATATAGAAAAGACACGCACGTGGATGCGTACGCAACATAAGAAATAACTTGAGTGAGAATGGAACCACAGGCAAATAAATCAAAACAACCTAACAGAATGAAACCCCAGGAAAGAATCCAAAGCTATTTATGAAAGATCAATCCACATACCCAAGCAATAGATGTGACATGAAGACAAAAGCAGTACAAGATTCATAAATACAAGCAAACAAGATGTGGTGTGCCAATCTCATCCTAGCCATAAGGGTGAGTATCATGCTTTTAATAACATATAGATGCATGAATTCTAGCAACCAAGTCATCAATGACCCATAAAAGTATAGATGGAAACGACAAATCCAAACACAAACAGAAACATATATTTTGCAGCAATATAACAACAATATAGCATCTCATTCCACCTAAAACATATATCCCTATTATCATCAAAGGGGCTGATAGAATGCAAGATATCCAGTAGGGCTGGAAACGAGCTTAGGCCGGCCCAAGGCCTGTTGAGCTAGGCTGGCTTCAGGTCAACCTCTGGGCTTGAACATAAAGAAAATATAGGTAGAGCTTTAGCCTCAAACCTCGAGCCCGATTAAATTTTGGGCCTCAAACCTATCCCTAGCCCAAACAGACTCTAGCCAAATTCTCAGCCCATGTTCCCTAAAGTATCTTTGCCCCCTCCTTTTTGTCTCATTTTAGAGCTCGACACCCTCTCTCTCTCTCTTCCCCTCCTCTCTTTCCCTCCCCCTACCTGATCCCCTCCCTGCCCCCTCCTCCTCAACAATATCCTCTAATCTCTCCTTCCACCCTATCCGCTACTCCCCTCTCTCCCCACATTCCCCCACAGCCCCACTTGATCTCTCTTTTCTTGTTTCTCCTCCTCAAACTCATCCACAGAAGACAGAATGCGGACTATGCCCCTTCTCTCTTCCCATAGTGGGCGGGCTTGACCTAAGTCAAGGCCTTTCAAATATTTGGTCAGGCTTGGATTCAGACTCTTAAAAAAGTTTTCGAACCTAGGCTAGGAGGAAAGAACGAAATTTTTTCAATCTCGGGCCTGGGCAACAAGAGAACCCAGCTTGGCCCAGCCCGATTCCTACCCTACTCTTCAACGAGAGTTTTTGCTATTATCTATCAAATCTCATCAAAATAAGTTAGGTTTGTAGTCTCAGTATCGGACCCCTTAACAGTACCATGCCGGTATAGTGTCGATACGTCTGGTATGGAAGTTCAATCGGCATACTAAGCCTCGATTGGATACCAATACAACATGGTATTGTATGCCTGATATAGGGTAGTATACACATGTACTGCAAACCTTGATAAAAACTCAAGGAAGAGAAGGCTGAAGCAAAGAAATAAAATGAACAAGAATGTTAAGGTCATAATGGTAACTTTAAGTTAAAAACCAATATTAAAAAAGATATCATTATTCAAGGCTTCAAGCCTTCTCCCATCAATATGCGGTCTGCTATGAAGCACAACTCAAACTACAAAATAGTCCTCTAAGGGTTCCACAATTTTTTACAAGTGACAATCAACTTGGCATTCAAGCCATCAAAAGTTGGTGCGAAATTTTAGCCAAGACAGCTATAGCAAGAAGGGATGAGTATAAGGTTGCAAAAACAATAGACTAGTAAAGAACGGAGAAAGAGATCACATCAGAATAATACATCATATATGCATTTCTAGTAAAGAACGAAGGTAAGAAACCAAAAGACATGCATTCAGAATAACATATCACCATGCTTTACTGAGAGTATCACATCAACATACTATATAGTACATCATATAATGTTCTACATGACCTGAACCCTACAATCAAGAAGACTATAAACAAAACCTCAAGCATATGGTAGCAAAACTGTACAGCCTGTATAAAGAAAGGAGAAGGAAATTGAAAGGAAGAAAGAATAAAAGAACAGTCAATTAGTCCACTACACTATACTGTTGGAGGTTGAGCTAAATATACAGTGTTTTATACCAGACCGGCCATGTAGCTACAAGCATTGTAATGACAAACTACAGTCAACCTCAATATTCCATGTGTATCAATATTTTAAAAGACTGTAGGTGACATATGGCAGATAGGGACCACCAAAACCTCTAAAAAATACTTAACAATCCAACAAATGAAGCATAAGATATGAAATAAGAGGCAATGAGCCGGCGGAAAATATCCACATGGCATCATCCAGTATTACTCCATATATCTAACTCATCCTTTATGCTAAAACATCATGAAAAATGATAAGGTCAGCACCTAGGCAGCCAAGGTAAGCTCCTTTTAGAATATTGGAGCTTTCACAACAAAATTATACTAAAAGCTGCCCATATAGGAACCACAAAACAAGAATAAAGCTGGTATTGGAAGGATCAAAATCCAAAAGAACGGTAGATTAATACATCCTCACGCTAAATTGGGTGACAAAAGCATATTAGAATATTGGAGCTTTCACAACAAAATTATACTAAAAGCTGCCCATATAGGAACCACAAAACAAGAATAAAGCTGGTATTGGAATGATGAAAATCCAAAAGAATGGTTGAAGGGTTTGAGTTGTGAGGCATTAGCTGTCAAAGAGAAGAGCAGAGACATGCTTGAATCATATCACCTTAATATCATTTTCTGACAGAGTATCGTGCAAAGAGAAGTCCGGAAGCTTGCTGAAGTGCTGTTAAGAACAGTACATTTGACAGAAATGGCCATGTTAATCACAATATATAATCAAAATTCTGAATCAAAATTAAAACAGAACAACTGATACTGACTCTTTCAAACTCTAAAAATGTGTCATGGGGTGTTATTGTCATTAATGTTGATAATGCACATAATGATGCACGCTGTTCCAGAGCATTGGAACTCCACAATCCCATTGGCCCAAGTAAATCCTGGGAGAAACAAATTATGATATAGTGAATAACAAAGATATAAAGATTAGCATAATCTTCAATTTACCTATTTACTTGCAAAATATAATAATATACAAATACAATCGAATTGTTTACCATTACCTCATAAATCATGGAGTTCCAACATCTAACGTAAGAGAAAAAATTTAAACATAATTTGCAAGGATGAAATTAAATAAACATTGGACCATGAGAGAAGTTATGTGTCACTTCAAAATAAATATATTCAACCAGCAGATATTGCTCAAGTACCATCTATGGTACCAACAACTGTTGGAGGATGAGTTCTTTTCACAATATAAAAATTGTTTAGATGAACTGGACATGGATATTGAATAAAAATAGAACATGAATGAGAGCAGTAACATGTGACAGCAAAGTAGAAGAATTCAACCACCATAAGTTGTTAAACAAGCATCTTCATAATGCCTCACATAAGCATTATTGAGCACTAGGATCAAGTTTTGCAGCAGCAAAAGACACAGAGCTAGTGAAAGAAATGGGAGTCAAAAGAAATTTTCCCTGGAAAGTACATACTGAGAATGATGACTATTTTGCTTATTGGACCATAAAACAGAGTGCATAACAGCTAAATCAAACACATGCAGTGGCCATTGGATTTCATGAACAGATATTGGCTCAGCATGTGATATAAGACTAAGAACAACCAGTGCCTTTTGTCTAAGGTTGAGAACACGGGGACTAGTTGAAGTAATGAGCCTCCCATTAGTCATTTCTAGACAGTTAAGTTAGGCAGAAGGAGAAGACTCCCAGAACTGGAAAGAGATCGGCATTTTCAAGATAGCATGCTGTCCAGTTTCAAAATCGCTATTGCAGTTCCGCAACATTAGAAGTTCAGCAAACCATTTGTATGACATATTTCCAATTCCTGGTTTCCTACCAATAAAGAAATCTCAGTCAATGAAGTTGATTTCCTACATCTACATGGCCAGCATAAAGATTGGCTTTGAAGAGGATCTAACAGAAGATATATGCTAGAAGAGCTCGAGATATGCTAGAAAAGGAAACTTGTCCTTATAATCTACTTGTCGTTAGATAATGGTGCCCTTAGGTCAGGCAATGAAGTTGATTTCCTACATCTACATGGCCAGCATAAAGATTGGCTTTGAAGAGGATCTAACAGAAAGTATATGCTAGAAGAGCTTGAGATATGCTAGAAAAGGAAACTTGTCCTTATAATCTACTTGTCCTTAGATAATGGTGCCCTTAGGTCCTCCCTTTACCCCTAATAAGGTGTTATGAAAGGGAGACATTACTTCTTCCAAAGATTTTAAATGCTCGGTGTTCTATAACAAGATCCTATGAGCAAGAGAGAGAGGGAGAGGTCAATAGGAGTTCGCTGTTAAATTTCTGTTCAAATTGTTGACAGGTTGTGGACTAACTCTATCCTAACCATATGTTAATAAAACATTGTTTAAGGGTAGGCTTTATCCGTGATTTTGTGTCAATATTCTATTAGACCAATAGCTATAAAAACTAGCATCAACGAGATTGTAACTTTAGATTGCCCATTCAAGTAAAACCATGCTGATAACCAGGACGCAAGTTCAACTTGCGATAGATCCATCTCCAAAAGATTATGGTATAGATCTCTTGCACTATGAGGAGCCCTTTTAGTTACCCTCCAACTTCCAATGGTCATTTATTAAGAATTACAATTGGTGGCTGAAGTTTTAGCCATGTTTTTTAGCCTCTTATGTTGACTTCTAGTCTTCTGGGGCAATCTTTTGGGTTCTTCTAGAATCAAATAAACAAACTTCCAAGGAATGCAGTTTGATATTTTAATTAATAGTTAAGTGTCCCACGCCTATGCCAAAACATAGACAAGTCAACAGAATGTAGCCCATGGTCTGCCGTACCGATCGGTATGGGTCGGTACAGGCCGATACGTACCGGTACCGGACGGAACCGATACAATATAGCTATATTTTTCGGTTCCAACTATTCGCAACACGTACCAGTTGATACCGGCCGGTATCGGCCCATACCGAACCGGTACCGAACCGTACTGACCTCAAATTTTTTTTGGCTTTTGGCCCGGACCAGCCGAACCAGTACAATACCGGTTCGGTTCGGTTCGGTACCGATATCGGTGCCCACCGGTATGTCGGTATGGTCGATACAGCGGACCATTTGTAGCCGCATCTTTTTTTAAAATATTGTATTAAAGGCCCATTTTAAAAAGCTCTTCTATGACCAAAGTAGCTGGTATAACTCTCTGACAAATTTCTTAAGGGTGATAATGCTTAGAGTCTCTCTTATCCATTATACAAATGTGAAAGATTTCCTTTATCATCCATTCCTCTACCCTAAGCAGAATTACTTTTGTAGGCGTTCCAACAGGATAACTGCTTTTTCTTTCCAATATTCGATTGTCATTTGATACTACTTTTGTAGCTGTTTATAGGGATGTCAAGAATGAAAGAGATTTAAAATTCTTTTCAGTATCGGTAAGAGAGTTATACCAATCTTCACATGCTTATAAGCAAGGTCCGTAATCTTGGTATTGGTACTGTATCGGTACCGTACAGTACACCTCTATACCAGAATAGCTTTCAATTTTCATCTCTTAACGCATCGGTACAGACTGGTACGCACCTTGTTACGCCTCGATACGAGCGGTATGGAGCTTATACCGACTTGAAGGTGTGTTTTGTATTGGTTTTCTTCCAGTACGGTACGGTACGGGGCAGAACAGCAAACCTTGCTTATAAGTATTAGAGAATACAAACTATCTATAATGGCAATTAATAATTCTAGCATGTGAAAGCGAATAAGGATGCTCCTCGATAATGCTATCTTTCATGAGTTCAGAAGTCAAGTGAGTTGACTTTATAGTTGCTAAGCTAACTAAAAAATGGAATACAAATGAAGGTTGTGATGCTTCTGAGGGAGCAAATAATGGTCAGCGTAATTTTGAAAAGGATGGACAATCATGGTTTGTCATTTTGTCCATTTTTTGTTATTACAAGTTGAACTCTGGGTAAGAGGTCCCATTCTTCAACAGATTTAGAACTGGCCTTAATGCTCACCATCACCTTGCTGGCCATAATGGCATTTTGCTGCCATTCATACTCAGCACCATATTCTTTGTTATATTGCATGTTTTCAATCAATAAAACACCAGAAATACCTACTACCTCTATTTAAAAAAATGAAGGGGGAAAGATGTCTAAACGTCAATAGTTACAATCAACATTACCTTGCAAATTGTCCCAATGTTTGCAGCCATTATCTCAATAATATCATATCCATGCTTCTGCAAGCTTCTTCGGAGCCTCTGAAAATAGTTTACAAAAACAGCTATTTAGTAGGATTACTTGCATATTGATACATAGACTTTCATTTTTGATTTTAGACAAAATGAACTAATATAACTAATCAACAGGCAAAGCAAAAACCTAGTTACAACTGAACAACATGAAGATATCAACACTACACTGTTGAAAAAAAAAAAAATAAGTGCCAACAGAATATAACATTAAAAAAAACTTTAATATAAAAATTGACACCATCCGCTTTAGATCTTCATATGTAGAGGATGTCTTCAGCAAGAGCAAACAGTTCTAAGTCAAGGAGATTATATAGTCTATATTCTTAAAATCCGAGAAGAATGTTAACTAATAAGTTATGTCATATCTAACTTGTGGTCAGAAATAGCTTCCAACAGCTTATACTTGTTACTTCAGATTTACCACTTTTTAACCCAATTTTCAATTGTTCACTAGGTAACCATACCCCAGACTAAGAATTTCCATGCCAGAACCGAGGCACGAACCGGTTGCCTGGCGGAACAGGCCAACACAGCCCCGTGCCATTCCATGCCGGCCCATACCGACATAGTAAAGGAGGCGGGGGAGAAGGAGAATGGAAGAGAGGAAGAAAGAGAGAAGGGGGAGAGAGGGAAGGAGGGAGAAGAAGTGTGGCAGAGGCAGGCAGAGGGTCGGCGAGCCATGCGGCACAGGTTTTGCCGACTTCATATAAAAATCACGAAAATAAAAAAGGGCCCTATTCGAGACTCCTGTTTCGAATGAAATAGGAGAACCGGAGGCGGAGCCCCTCCTCTACCCCTCCATGCAAGTCCCCAGCCCTCTGCCGGCCGGCCTCCACCTTCCTCTTTCTTCCTTCCTCTCCCTCTCTCCCTCCCCCGCTTTCTCTCTCTCTCTCTTTTCCTCTCTTTCCTTCTCCTTTTCCCTCTCCGTTGCCGGTTTCCCGTTTTGATTGTTGGAACCATCCCGATTCGCCGTTGGTACGGCTCGGTACGCTCCAAATCGGGTGGTTCAGAATGGTTCTGCCGACCATGCCCCGGATATTCGAACCCACTACTAAAGAATAAAACTTTTCCGGACTTAGTTTTCCTTCTGTAAGGTGGCCTAAAAATTATATTGGTCCAGATTTTGAAACTCTATAGACAATGCTCAACCAAGACACCACGTCATATATGAGTGGTGACCAGCATAGTTCTTCAAAGTTCTCTCTTTTTGCTCATATCTACTCAGGTTTGCCATATTACCAATCCACAACTAAGTAAAAGAAAACATCCTTAAAGAGAAAGTTCCCTAACTTTCTGCATAGGCCAACAGTAAGTAGCAAGAATCGAGAAACAAGACAGAAACTTAGGAACAGGAAAAGCAAGGAGCACCAAGGAAGCACATGAGTATAATTGACCATTAAAAAAAAAACCACTAATTTGTTGAATGGTCTTCTCGAACAATGAATTTGCTGTTCAAATTTACCAAGAAGTAAGTAGAATAGTATTTGAAGTTTTGAACTAATGTTGGTCACTATATTTTGTGGTAGCAATATTAAGAACTTGGCAAGAAAGGAAGTGGAAGCATCAAGTGGCAGCTGTGAAAATGAGATAGCAGATGGGTGCAGCACCTCAATTAAAATATTTTCCAGCTACTGGATCATAGTTTTCCACTCCCACATACTGATGATGAGAGGGAAGCGAAAGCATCAAGAGGCAACTGCTGGAGCAAGATTCCAGATTGGTGTGACACAAGTAACATATTTGAGCCACTAGGTCGTAGATTTCTACTCTCATATGATTGCAGTACATAAGTCTTGCATCTAATTCTGGTCAAAGCAAAGCTATTAGGCGTTCAGACTTTAATGAGATCTTCATCAAATGAACTTGATACCAGATAAATCTGGACAAAAAAGGAAAACTTTTTTGCGTTCAATTAGAATTTGCCTCAGATGACAGAGATTAACAGAAAA
Source organism: Phoenix dactylifera (assembly GCF_009389715.1). Taxonomy (NCBI): domain Eukaryota; kingdom Viridiplantae; phylum Streptophyta; class Magnoliopsida; order Arecales; family Arecaceae; genus Phoenix; species Phoenix dactylifera. The sequence continues at coordinate 10,185,706 of NC_052408.1, read as the reverse complement.
AAAACCTGTTTCTTTCAAGAGAGACTCCTCATATTGTTTTAGCACATACGATCTACCAGAATATCTTGTTACATATGGAAAGTTAGACTGCAAGCTAGTTAAAATTTAGTCATTGTACCATAAAAAAAAAAAAACTCACCCATCAGAAAAGTCAAGACATGCAAAAGTTTGAAAGTTTATGATCATGAAGAAATAAAATTTTACCTTTTGAAAAAACTAAACAAGAAAATGATACCTCAGACAGAGACTCTGTTTCCAAGATCATCCATTGCAATCATGAAGTTATCATTGGAGCAAATTGAAATACGGAAAAATTACTAATAAAATAAAAAATGAAGGAGGGTGGAGAAACATTCACAAATATATACAGATACCTACAGATACAAAATAAAACAAGGGACAAGTATATAGAATCACCAGTTACATATTAAAAAGTTGTAAATCATTAAAACAGGTCCTGTGTTCATATTTCAAACAGTGAACTATTAAAACCAACAAATAATATTAAATATGGCATTTAATGCAACAAGAGGCTACTACTTTGCAAAGAACAAATATATACCTTCCAAACTCCACTACTGCAACTACCGCCAGCAATGGAAGGATGGTGTGAGCAAAAGATAAGCCGAGAATAAGATCCTGGGCTACTGGCAACAGCTGCAGGCGCAATCAGAAGCAAACATTTCACTAAGACTTCGATGGACGGAATGAACGGCATTTGGGTGTCAGTAGAGCTTTCGGAATCACTATTCAAGCAAACAAGTATGACAATTAGGTTAAGATAATGATACACAGTCAAATGAATACACAAAAAAATGAGAAAAGCTCTTAAAATTGTTATGCAGTGAGACTCCATAACATTTAACTCATTTCACCCTAGAAAAGAAAAGGCAGTACCAGCAACCATGGACAAGGTGATGAATGACTAGGCAATTATTCTAAATCAGCTACAATTTTTTAAGGAACATGTTTTATTCAGAAAAATATTGCAACATTAGAGATATCTTCATTGCATGCATGACCTGCCTCTTTTGAACAGAACTTGAATGATGACAACACTTCAAACCAAAAGACAGTAAACAACTAAAAGGAACAAACCTTAGTTTCATTAGTGTCACTCTGTCTCCAATTACTGACAACCAATTTGTAAATTCAAGAAGAAGTTCCACCGCCAGATCCAGAGAGGAGATAATCCTGCTGGTGGCATCATGAGCCACCTTGCGAACATCCCAACTTGGATGGCATATTAGATAAAGTAGTAACTGTACGACAAACAAGAATAATATTATAAAAGACAGATCATCAATAACATATCCAATGATATGCAATACCTAATTCAGGTACCTGTAACAAGGTTTTGATAGACAAGAACTCTGACACTCTGCAAAAGGACACCAAAAAAAAAAAGAACATACCGGTTATTCCCAAAATTTACATTTTCACATTTCATAAGAACATTACATAAAAATGCTAATGGGCACCAAGAAAGAGTTGAAAACCTGTACGGATGTTCAACAAGCAGAGCCCCAAGAAGATCTATAAAGGTTATACAATCTTCATTTGATAATTTTGAAACCTGTTGAGCAAAAGAGAAAGCAATAAAATGCACAAGTTCACCAGATAATTTTGTCGAGGTAATTAAGGAGAGTGGATTTTCCAACAAAGAAACCTTAATTTTTAATAATTATGGCTCCTCGTTTGTCATGAGATGCTATGAGATATTATGTCCCAGATATAGATGGTAATATTACAATTTTCATGTTCTGGAAACATCTTATAATGATGTATTACTTGAAAAAATTAGTTTCGAGTAGTTATTATTTTGGACCATATGTACATGGGGAACTAAAGCATGCATTGATTATGTGTTAGATGGGACGGATTTGTATAATTTTAAGACTATAAATGGCCACCGCCTAATTCTGAAGATCATATATGGCCACCCTATATAGAGCACATACTCTCAGGTGGTTTTCATATACAATTAAACCACCAAGCACGCACGTAAAAGGAGCATCCTGAGGTCTGGAATTTGCAGATGCTCCAGGTCTGGATTAACAAATTATGGTGGGGGTGGGTACCAAGCAAGGCAAGTAAATAAGTGGACCAAGCTAGTTGGTGCCCTGATGCCTTGGTCACAACATACAAGTCTAACTAAATGTCAATTAATTCTTTACATTCTTATTTAGTGTTTGTCATTTAGTATGCTGTTTCACTGATTTACTTGAACTATTAGCTTCTTTTGGATAATCAAATTACCAAACAATTTCTAGCTGGATGTATCCGTTAGCTAGTAACATGTCAGGTTGTAGCAAATAAGCCCTTAAAATTTAAATGGTTGCCAGCCCTCTGATTTATCTTTCTTACCAATTAAATATTAATTTTCAAGTCATTGTCCACATCTTCAATAGTAGATTGTATAAAACTGGAAACGTGTTGTGCTTTATGCACAACCCATGAAGTACAATTTTATCAGCTTGAATGGTAAGTAATTACCAGAGATATAGGCAGCAGCGATGAGTCATTTTGAGCAATCAATGCCCAAAGCTTCTCCTTCATCAGAGTTTCTTCTGTGAGACAAATAACGACCTCCAGGGTTAAAAATGCATCACTTTATTTTAATGTAGAATGAAAAAAATAATTATAGACAGCACCTGCTTTGGCATCAATAGAGACAATTTTGGCTACTGAAAAGAGTGCATAAATTCCATCCAACCTTTGTGTTGCTTTGCTAAAACCAATTTTCACTAGCTGAACAAGAGGCTCCAGTAAAGATGAGACCTGAAAAATAATAAAGTTGAAATATGTTGGCCTTCATAGAACAGTTAATCATTCTAAGCCCTTTTTTGTGTCAACAATAGAGGTTACACCAGACAATAATGTAGTAAACCTTCTCACCCTTGTTAATGAGTCGGCATTCTTGCATACGAGTCGCAAACATCTAAGATGTCCCTTTCTTAGAGTCTCCTTCTCCCTTAAGCCCAAAGCAATAAAAGAGACAACATCTGGCTGAACAGCTTCAGCAGACCTCGACAACCAAGATGCCAAAGCCGACAGGATCGCCAGCTTCACCTCCTCACTTCCTGTTATTAAACTTGCAGGCAAAGAGTTACACACATAGAAGTGTCTAAGCTACATGAACAAAAGGAGAAGACGAGGGAAAACAAATAGATGAAAGGCATATTATATATTTTACCGTCGTCCTTGTAACAGGATAAGAGGAAACCAGATACAGAAGAAGCCAGTCTGTTAAATGTTTTCCCGCCTGGAGCCTTTGACAACTCTTGTAAAGCATTTATCATTCCAATCCTCTGGAAAGGGACTGCTAGTTTTCCCTCTGAGCCTGTTCAATCAAGCATGTTATCAAACTGATGTGATAGTTTATATTTAATGTCTTAATCTGAAAATAGCATCAACACAGTGCCAGAATAAGTGTAGTGTCAAAATAAGTTGTGGGCACTACATACAAATGCAACAGTCCAACAAATTTATTCAAAAAAAAGGGTTAAAAAAAGAGCCCAACCTCCTATTATGGCTTTTATGGCACTGAACATTGAAGGCAGAGCATCTGGATCACTGGACATTTGACTCAAACAGCCTACAATAGTCAAAGCCCTCATTCGTCTTGCTTCATCCACATGCCGAGCCTGTGGCAGGACAACAGAAAGAAATTCGAGCGCATACTTGCTTAAATCAAGATTGACCGATTTTAATAAATCTCCAACAGATTCCAACACAATCTCTGGATTCCGTTTTAGCATTTTGATGGACGACGGAACCACAAGGGTCTTAAAATCTTCATGCTCCAAATGCATGAGAAGTGGTTGAAAAGCTTCACCAAAAGCTCTTGATGGCCTATCCTTTGCATTTAGAATTGTTTTCACATACACTTCAAGGAATACTGGCTGCATTAAGAATGCAACAGATTCAGATGGTACAGCAAAAAGACAAAAGTAACAAGCAAACAGAAAGACCTATTGCCTCAAGAACTCGAAAGAAGAAGAAAAAATACAATTATATTGATAGAAAAAGATTGGTTTACCTTGCATTCCTCAAACAAGGAAGGAGTAGCAATTGAAAATTCAAGCAATATTTTGATCAGTCCAGCACCATCCCTACTGGAAATACTTGAATCCTTTAGCTCCCCTATGTACATCTTATAAATATCAGGAGACTGCAAGATGCAACGTAACAACATGAAGTGAATCTCATAGATCTGGATAAGATATTTTGTTAAAACTTAAACTTATCGTTGCTAATTGCAGAGTACCTCATAGAACAGTTGAAAAAACATATTCTTGCAAGCCCTACGTTTACGGAATGGACCTTGCATAATGTCTTGGCATAGGAATGTCTGTGCCATAGCGAGTCTTAAGAACCCACTTTTTGAAACAGAGGTAAATTGGCTCCATCTTAAAAGGAGGCATGACCACTTGAGAAGTTTGTAGCTTCCTACAGCACTGCGAATCTTTGAATGCTTCTCCATAGACTGAACAAGGGATGCAGCAAAACACTTCATGAAGGTAGTCTGCCCTAGAGCTTTAATAATCAAATCATCTACAGCCTTTCTTGACGGTCGGTCATCATATAAGAGCAGTGTTTGGAAAACAATATCAACCAATAATGATGCGACATCAGATGATAACTCTGCAAATTAACCAAGGCAGCAAGAAAAAAATATAATTTCAGAGTAAAGTCTTTAATTACACAAACTGGCTGGTTCACATCATGCCACTTGGGAGGGAAAATCTCAAATTTACACTTCATTGACACTTTAATAACATAACTTGGATTGGATTTAGACATGGACTTCTAAAAAAGAATATGAACTGGTATTGCCTTCTATTTAGAAAATAGATGTTTAGAATACCTTTGGCTGGGAAGATCTTCTATAGTTGACAACTTAGCAACACGTAGTTGGTCCAAAATATTCATTCAGAGTATTAAATTGTATAATAACTAAGGAAAATAGGTGAAGTACATCTATCATGACAACAGAATAATTTACACGATGTCAACCGATCATGTCCTTTACGCCGTCTGCTAAGGCAATCCTCCTCATAAACCCCAGTACATATAGAGCAAAACATGCAATCAAGAAGTAATCTTTTTTGCGTAATGGTTTAGACAACACATCAAACGTATCAAGAAGCGAAGAGATCATTCCAACTTCAACAGCAAATTTTAAATTTTTCAAGAATTTTCAAAACTAAGCAACTAAAAGAACAAAATTGATCAAGAAACAACATCATTCAATACAATCAAGACGACAAAGAAACCGTTACAGTCAACACTCAAGGCAACGGACTAATCAAGATTAGAAGGCCATCGAGTAAAGTCACAAAGAAACATCTTAGATGGAACGATAAGAAGCCAGGTGTCACCAGAGCTCTGTAGAAGGGGAGGCAGTGTTTCTCTGAAGATCCGAACGCGCTCCTTCGTCGAAGGCGTCGACACCTCGTCAGCCGCGGCTCTGAGAAGCTCCATGGGTTGCGCTCTAACTGAAACCCTAGAGATCGATAGAGAAGAATTCTAGCTTTTTCTTGGGACGCCTCGATCCCTCATGCCCGTCGAGGACGACCTGATGGGGGTACCTTCTTGTCGGAGGGGAGAGCTAGGGTTTTTGAAGGGCAGGCGACGAAGTGGATTATAAAATGGCAAGGGTGTAAAAATGGGTAGGTGGTGTCGAATCTCCGCACCTTCTCTAAATTGACGGATGTGTCCTTATAACGGCGGTATTAGGGTCGACAAGACCGGACCGGGCCGGATAGAAAAGGCCCTGTTCGGCTCGATAGAAATGGACCGGGCCGTAGCGCTTTTCCAGATTTTAAGTTTTTTTTTTTTTTTGAGACCGGGTGATCTATACAACACGTGTACGAATGCACCCAATAAAATCGGAAAATAAAACGTCCCAGAGCTTCCGAGGCAGCTCCCCGTCCCCTGCCCATAGGGTACTACTGGCATAGTTAGCCACATACGTGGCCATCCAATCCGCAGCCCCGTTAGCTTCTCTAAACACATGCTTCGCCTGGACCACCCCTCCATCTCTCATCATCATCCATATATCGCAGATTAAGGGATGGTCAGCAGCACCAACCTGTGACCCCAGATTTTAAGATACTCGGAAGGGCATTTAAATCAAATCGTACCACGTCTTGCCAATCGCCACTTGGCAAGGGTGAGCGTTCAATGCCGAAATGAGCCCACGTTGGCACGGCTCTGCAACCATTGGACTCGATCTGCCAGGAGACCTGGGTTGCGGCCCAGGTGGATAAGGGCTGTGGATATAGAGACTGTGTGTGATTAGAACCTCTAATTTGTTCTCTACATATATATATAAAAAAAAAAAGCACCAACCAAGCAAATTATATAAGTATATATATATATATATAATCATGTGATCTTGTTAATTGCTCTTGTGATTGCCTGTCCACATGAACAAGGTGACAAGAGTTTAGCGATGGGAGATAAAAAATTCATGGATTCAACAGAAACCTGAAAATAATATTAATGATGCAAGATTTCTTTGAGGGTTTGTTTTGATAGTCTTATAGGATTTGGCCGAAAATTTCGTAGGATTCGTGAATTAGGCCATCTATTTAAGCATGTCTCAACCAAATACCATCCAATCTAAATCTTGCGGGTAGGTTTTTTTTCCCTTGTGGTCCAAAAGTTAGGATCCAAGTTGGATTTGGGCAGACTTCTAGAAAATACAAAATAGATGGGTCAACATACCTAATTCTTATAGAATTTTAAGTTCAATTCTATTAAAATATTCAAATAGACCCTCAAACTTTTTCATTTCTACCGCTAATGTATTTTTAGAAGTAGCCAATATGAAAAAATATAGAAACAGTTAGGCTAACACTAGAAGCGTAAAAGTTGGGAAGAGATCTTGCTTGTCTTAAATTTTACAATATGATAATTACCGGTAACTATTTCATCTTTTCTAGCATGATCACGTTCTCGATTAAACTAAACATAAGTGAAATTGTCGTTTTTTAGGTTTTCAACATCAACCTGATTTAAAGAAGAATCCTCCATCAGATCAAAAAAGACACTGCCGAACTCAAACTTGACAGCTATTCTCCCAACCAATTCTAACCAAATTCAATGTTGAATCATATTTGGGACGTGACATCTAACCCATACAAATTAACATTATATTCAAGGAAAATTTATTTTAAATATAATCATATTATTTCTTTTTCTTAAAAAGATAAAAAAGACATCGCCGCTCCGAGGGTCGCTGAAGAATGACAAACCAATAGACTATGGGATACCTTTGAAGCAGAAGGAATGCCATTACATTAGAAAATACTCCAACCAAATGAAATAATAATAAAAGTAACCTACAAGATGTGCCATGCGCCAAATCAGAATGATACTTACAAGTGAGGAGGGGGAAAAAAAAAATTTCTGCCCAATTGGAGATTAGAGAACAAAATATGCATAGCATCCTTCTCATCCAAGTATTCGGGAAACAGTTGACAATGACCAACAAGCTCTGATATTGCAAATCTTCTTTACAACAGGATGCATCAAAATTATACTGGGGATGTTAAGAACAACTTGTGATGGAGTTCATACCATCAAAGAAGCATCTTTTGCATCTTCCCATTTGCAAGCAAGACATCAAAAAGGCAACAAAACTTCAGAGTGAACAATAAGGACCCAAGTCAAGGAGTTGATGCCACACCATGCATTAGTCATGGAATGAAAACATGGACACTGGGTGAACCATTCTCTCTGAATCTTCACCACTTCATCTCTCCCACGACGGCAAGCACATGCTTAAATTTGTACTCAATGTGCATGTGCATATGCATAGTAAGCACAGAATGAAAATTACATATAAGCTTAAGCTTCGCCCTCTTTTCAATATTATCAGCCCCCAGCATTTAATTTTTCTGTGAGGATCTTGTTCAGAAGCATTGGATTTGCCTTACCCTTGGATTCCTTCATCACCTGAAGGCAAATAGAGTAGAACTTCAGATCCTAGAGTAAGGACAAGAATTGGAAAAAAAAGAAAAATAATCAGAGGTACTAGAAGGATGGTGAAGCTTCCATAGTTCCACACCTGACCAGCAAAAAATCCTTGTAACTTAGTTTTGCCCCCACGGTATTGTTGAAGTTGCTTGGGATTTGCAGCAAGAACTTTATCCACTAATGCTTCGATTGTGGCAGGATCTACTATCTGTAGTTCTCAAATAAGAAAGAACCTCCATATGATCAATGGGATGTAATTGCACATGAGGAGAAAGAGGAAAATGCTCACTAAATTGCAGAATAATTCCTGATCACAACTACAATTAGAACTGTGGGTGGGCAACCTCCTCCATATTTCTTTTTTCTTTTTTTAAAAAAACACTCTAGTTAGAACTTGCGCATGTATTACTTTAACTTCTCACATGGAAATATTTCCGAGCATATCATCTTTTTAACCTCAAAGCAATTACCAAAGATCAAAAGAACCAGCATCAGTAAAGGAAATAAAGTTTTCCGCCTCCCTTACATAGTTTCTATAAGTTTCAGCAAGTGTTAGACACCCTAATACAGTACACAAATTTCAACACCTTTAAAAGGTTCACCCATTCCGTCGCTTCAAATTTGGAGTAGTAAAAAGCCTTAACCTTTTTCCACCATGCTAATACCGAGGATAACTAAAACCATAATGTGAAGCAGTGAATCTTCTACAAAAAGAAAGGAAAAAACAAGAGAAAAGAGAGAAGAAGACAATGATGAAGAGATTTTGGTACTACTGGAAAGCCCAAGATATTACAACCAGCATGCAAACAAATGTCTAAGAATTTTGCCAGTAATGAAAAGGACTTACCTGAACTAGATCTTTTTCTTCTATCAATGACTTGACAGTCCCGCCTTTGGATATAAGCTCAAAAAGTATCTGCAGGAGTTCAGTATAAAAATAGAAACGGAGAACAGTTAATGAAAATTGAGAAGCAAATGCTGGAGAAGTGACAACAGTGCAATAATCCATGAAAGAGCACAAAACAGAGTACATAGAATAAAATTAGATCATAACCACGTAAATAATAAACCATGATGAAGGGAACAGTGATAGCCTCTAAAAGTATCAGATTGTGCACAAAAGAGATCCACGATGATTTCACACTAAAAAACTAGCTTAACAAGTCACATACATCACAATAAATCAAGAACAGATTATAAAGGCCCCTCTAGAATCTAGGCAGTTAATTATAATGGTCAACGAAGTACTTTTACCTTGGATGCGAGGTGTGCAATCTCGATAGTTGGTACTGAGACTATACTGGTTAGGTACCGATACTATATGGTATCGAGCTGAAATGTACCGATACTCGGAACACAGATATGTCGGTTAGTATTAGCTCACCATTTTTGCCCCTTTTTTTCTTTCTTCTTTTTTATATTTGGGGTTAGTTAAATATTTATGGATCTTTAAATTATGACTTAAAGGATGTTTTAATGTTATTTTAGTTCATATTGACCTCGAGAAACTGTATGATTGCTTAATATATGCAATTGTAACAATTAAATATGGAATAGCAACTCAGTATGCAGATGCATATCACTGTACGCCCTAATTTTTCTTATCTGCATCTATCTTTCAGCCATTACCTTCTTCTTGAACTATTGCTTTTTGACCTATGCCATTCTCCCCTTACTTTTAACTCTAATGACGTTGCTTTCATTCCATAGATTTAAATAGACTACTTTATCCCAATATATAGGTGGACATGACACCCAAAAGTCTGTTTAGTTACTGTCTTGCCTCTAGGCTTATGGCTGCACCTCTTTATGTCGTACTTAATTGTTGTTGCCTGATTTACATTCAGGAGCTACTAGAGAGCCATTGGTCTAACAAAACAATCTTAGGGTTTTCTTAAGCTTTCATTTCGTTTATGCAACCATTGTTCTCATCAAGAATTGAAACATAGTAGGAGGATTCCAAAATTCCTAAATGACCGAAGCCAATGTGGTTAAGGTGCATTTTGTTCTTCAACATAGCAATGTATGAGAGCTTGCCTTCTCCAATCACTACCATGGAAAGTGTATTTATTTGTCGATGGCTCACTTAAGTAATACAAAGCTCAGATTGGGTGAAACATATTTTGCTTAAGAGCATGGCATAGGTTATGAAAAAGGTTAATAATGGTGGGCAAGATTTTTATTCAAATACTAAATATTGTGGATGTGTGAATTCATTAATCCCTCTTCTAGATGAACTAAAGAGAGCCGCTTTCATAGGATTTATACGAGATCTACATGTGCTATCCCTTCATAGTCTCTACATGTTAGGAAATTGATTACAATCAGGACCAACTCCCTTTCAATGCCTTTTAATTAGGGAAAGGATTTTAAATTTTTATTATAAACCTAATCTTGCAGTAGAATGTATAAGTTTTACCTTACAAAACCCACCCTTCCATTGACAATTTTAAGGAAGAGAGAGGAGGATGGCATCCTTCGGCCTTCTCTTCTCTTTTGGATCAAAGGATGGACCGAATCGACCCGAAACACTCCAAATCGAGTGGAACCAAGTGTTCCGCTTGGACTAGAACAGTTTTGCTAATTTCCACCATTTCCTGAACCTGGAGACCAAACTGATTCGAGCCGCTTGGTTTACGGGCCAAGCCGGAGTTGCACTGATTCAGGTTGGTTTGGTAACCATGCTTGGATGAATGTAAACTCATGATAACACTATATTTGAAAATTATGTATCTAAGCATATAATTGGAAAAACAAAATAATCACCTCCTTTCCAATCTTCCCACTAATAGTTCCATTTTTAATAAAGGCTATTAGCTCAGAAAGCTCCTTTGGTGTTAGCTTGATCTCATCTATTGTTAGCCGTTCATTTTTCAGATAAGCTGCAATATCACCCATGATCCAGTTGGCAGCCAACTTTTCCTCGGCGCCATTCTCGACAGCAGCATCAAAAAAATCAGCAACCTAAGTAGCTCAATAGAAAGTTGGAGATCAATATTAATCATACTACAGGATTTGTACACATCCTCTGTAAAACAATTCCTGATTAAATTACCACTTACACTGTTATCATTAGCAAGGAAGAGAACATCTTGCATACTAAGACCCATTTTTTCATAACGTCTACGCTTAGCTTCTGGAAGCTCAGGCAAAGATTGTCGAATTTCATCAACAAATCCCTTCGTGAGGACAACTTCAGGAAGATCGGGCTCAGGAAAATATCTATAATCAGCAAGCCCTTCTTTTTTCCGCATTGTAAAAGTTTTCTAGACAGTAAACAAAAAATCAATAAAGCAAGCAATGTTTATGAATCTATAAGAAACCAATAGTACATATAGCAAATGAAGACGAAAACAATAGAGCATGGAATAAACCTGAGCAGCCTCGTCCCAAAGGCGTGTTTCTTGTACAATCTGATCATTTTGACCCTCACTGTGGAGAAGAACCTGTCTTGATATCTCATAATCTATAGCCCTATTCATTGCAGAAAATGAATTCATGTTCTTTATTTCAACCTGTCAATATAGTAAAAGAAAGTGTCGAATCTGTCAATATCTACAATAATATTACATCCTGTCAAGTGCCTGTTTACTATCAACAACAATTATAAATAACACTGAATTTTATAATAAACAGATAGGTGATTACAAGAAACATATGAAAGAAACAAAAATTTTGTGATATCTATATTACTCAAACATGTTACTAATGCAGCAATACTCAGCCTTCAACACAATAACAACAACGAAACGAAGTAAGTGCAAGTCTACCTGCATTATCTTCTACCCTTATAGGACACAAACAGAATTTGTTTAACGTATATACTTGCTTTATTTGCTCTCCAACCCTCATGATGTAAATTTTATGGAAAAAAATCAAAATTTATCAAATTCAATGAATTTCTTATTCGGAGACACTATCTACCCATAGAATCGTCCAATTTTATCTCTTCTATATCATCACTACCTTGCTAGCTGTGACAACAGAACGTTAAAGACAATATTTTAAAACGTATTAACTTCTTTCCTTCCAACCTGAGCCTTCCAATATCAAGGAAAAATTGATCACAGTTAGTTGTTTGCATTATTTTTAAAAGATAGAGTGGACTAAGAAATCACTACACGATTACCTTGGTCCCAAATTGTGATTGTCCAATCGGCCGGACAGAGATATTCACATCACAACGAAGAGATCCTTCCTGCATATTTCCATTACTCACACCGAGGTACCTAACCAACCTCTGTAGCTCAGCTGCATATTCTGCAGCCTCTAGTCCACTTCTCATATCAGGCTCAGAAACAATCTCAAGCAATGGCACTCCAGCCCTATTTAGGTCCACCTGCACTAGAAATTTTAAAATCATATTAAAACCTCAGAAGATATAATTTGTATAACTAAGTAATATTGAGTACTTTCGAAACATTTCTCTAATCATAGCTAGGTCGAATTCCAAAATTAAGAGGAACTTTTATACAAGCAAAAATCAAAAAGGAATAGGAGCGACGAAGGTTAACCTGTGAATAACTTCCTGCTTCAGAGTGAAGTAGCTTCCCTGCATCTTCCTCCATATGAATCCTTGTTATTCCAAATCTCCTATGTCCACCACCAAACTCTACAGGAAGATCCAAATCAATGAACCCTTTTGTTGCTATCGGAACATCAAATTGAGATATTTGGTAGCCCTTCGGAAGGTCAGGATAGAAATATTGTTTCCTATCAAACTTGGAATTCATGGACAGTTCACAATTGAGTGCAAGGCCCAATTTCACAGCAAACTCGACAACCTTTGAATTCAGAACTGGTAGAGTTCCTGGGAGCCCCATGCAGATGGGACAGATAGTGGTGTTGGGTCGTGAGCCATAGAGGTAAGGGCAGCTACAGAAGGCCTTTGTAAGGGTATACAGCTGGACATGGGTCTCAATACCAATAATAGCTTCATACCCATGTTTGTGGTGCTCTAATGTTTTTTTAGTTGCAGTTTGAATCAATTTCTCTTTCTGTTTACTTTGATTTTGAAGGTTCTCCACCTGTGTAGTGACCTGGGCATGCGAGGCTTGCAATGTGCAGAAAAGAACACTGCTTTTCTTCGTGAAGGGAGATGATGGGTGGGGGAAAAGACGGTTCATTCTGATACATCGGAAATAGATTAAAGCCATGGTTCCTCCACAGACTCCAGGGGTTACTAAATTTAATTACCTCGTCCGACTAGCCTCAAACAAGCAAAGTACCTGCAGGCAGAAACCATGATCATACAAAATATACCAAAAGATTTGAACACCAATGCAACCTAGTATCATAAATTTGTGTTAGTGGAGCAGCTCCATGGCCCGATTCAAATAATTTACAACCTCCTCTATATGTATGAGTTAAGATTGTGAATAGGATTCACCAACGCATGCAGTCCAAATCGTTATGATACTCCATGATCTTGTAATACAGGTTTCGCAGGTGCTACTTTCAAATGCCTCAATCCATCTCAAGCAAGACAGTATAAATTTTTGATACAACAGTCAACAAGAAGTTAGCTAGTTCAAGTATGTTTTCTGGAAGAAAAAAAAAACATTATCATGAGAAGATTCCTCAAGGAGTTGAGGTCACATGTTAAGAATCCCTAACTGATGCTAAGGAAAGGGCATTTGGTTCTTGTGTGTTGCATCATACATTTTAAGAGACTGTAATAGAATGAAAGGTGAGATTTTGAAGTGGAGATCCTTTCTCTATCAGAATAAACTTCAATACTTAGGATTTTCTTGCAAAAATAGAAGGAATGATAACTATGCGATAGAGACCCAGCGGGTAGTTTGGAGTTGAGGCACCACAACCATAGGAACAGAAGATGACGAAGTATTTACTTCAGAATTCGAAGTAAGAAGAAGAAAAAGAAGAAGAAGGGGGATCCGATTACCTTCAGCAGCCCTTAAACTCTTCATCAGCTCTCTGAATGGAGAACAGTTGGCCCCCTCCCCTGTCCACACGGACAGGGGCTTGGGTCTCTCTCTTATTTGCTGTGTGTGGCATGCGCATGGGATGTACACATTGGTTGCTAAGCATAGATAAAGCAAGCTTGCTTAAACACAACACAATCAGCACCTTTTCCACAAAGCACCAAACCGTTGGCGTGCATGCAGACAGGTGGGTTGGTTGATGGAATATAGCATCCTGGAAGGCCAAGCTCATAAACGAACTTCAATGACGAAGTCCTCAGTACACATGCATAGCAACATTAGAAGTTGATGGCAAATTATAAGACAAGGCAGCAACAAGCACCAAACTCGACGCTCAAAAGATGAAGCTGTCTCTTAGGTAATCTATCAAACATTTGGCGGGTGTCATGGGCAAGAATCCGCACTATTGAAATGAAGAAGAGGGTGGATCTTGCAACTCCAAAACAGCAAGGAATTTCATAGAGGAATACAAAAAAATCAGTAATCGTAAGGGGAAGCACAGCTTTCAGGTTGAACTCTTAGCCTTGGAGAGCGAAGGTGATGAGTTGTTGGCATCTAGTCAAGAGAGAAGCTGATAGTCGAATCATGGCTGACGACTGGGAGGATTCAAAACTGATAGCCATCAGCTTACTGTTGCTGAGAACAATTTGTTGAAGACGTCATTCAACAATGGGAGCTGAAACAAAAAATTCCTTGAGGGTCTATCAACAATGGAAGCTAATTTACTTCAGAATTGAGTATTCCGAAGTAATCTGTTCCTAATCCACGGAATCCATTTTTAAGAAAGAAAATAAAAGAAGATAAAATACCGAAATCTTGAAGTCGTATTTTGCTTCAGAATTGAGCATCCGAAGTAATCTCTTCTTAATACAAGGAATCCATTTTTTCAAACAAAAAAGGGGAAAAAACGAAATCTTGAAGAACGCCCATTAGACATCTCAGAATTAATAGCTAGCAATTTAAAACTAGAAGCATAAGACGAATAAGGGGCATCTGATTACCTTCAGCAGCCCTACAACTCTTCATCCGCTCTCCGAACGGATAGGATTGCAGTCGGCCCGCTCCCCTGTCCACACGTACGGCGACTCGGCTCTTTCTCTTATCTCCGTTCGTTGCGCTAAAGTCGATAGGAAGGGAAATGGGAAAGGAAATATGACCCTTGTACCAAGCAACAAATAAACCAAGCTTGAATCAGGAAAATAGGCTCGACAATGATTTCGAGACAAGCAACAAATTGACTGATCTCAAGCCAAGCAACAAATTGACTGATCTCGAACAAGCATGGCTCAACAAGACTAGAAAATTATATTTTTTATACATAATAAATCATTGGATAAAAGTTTTAATCATTTTATTCTTTATTTTTTGGAATACTTAAATATTCATCTAGACCTGACCCATAACTTGAAATCGAGATTCCAGCTTTTATTTAACTTTAGATCGCCCAATTTAACGTTATAATAGTTTTAATTGTTTTTTTTTTTTTGTTAAAAGATAGAAGGGGAGGGGGAGGGACCAGCCCACTTGCGTAGCAGCTCCATTGTTTTAATTGTATTTAGAAGTATCAAACTGATCAAATAAGCTCGTGTTTGGTTCGAATCTAAATTAAGCTCGAGATCAGCTTGAAATAAATAAATCCATTTTGAGATTAATTTAAGCTTGATCAAGCTCATCTCAGAGCTGGTACACGTTTCGCTTTTAATAACTCATACATTTCAAGATATCGATGCATATGATACCTTAAAGCCTTTGTTCTGCGCTTCAAAGGCACCAAATCATTAAAAAGCATGCATATTTATGCTGTATCTGAATTTTGGTCAATCTGACAGTAGAATTTTGCCATCAGAGATTTCTGACAGTAGGTCTTTGTTTGCGGGAACCTTAAACTCAAATTTCTCATAAATTTCCAATTCATGCATCCTAGCAAAATAGTTCTGCCATCCAAGATTTTCAATCACATAGATTTGCTGTCAGAACAAAATTTTCCACCACTGTCGCATTCCTAGCACTTAATCCATCCAACAATAAGTTGCTGTCTGAGTCTCCTGGCAACGAACTCTTTCCATTAGAACTTCAAATCCAAATACCCGCCTTTTCTTATCCTAATAGCAAACCCTTGCCATCAGAGCATTCCAACGGTTGCTGCCCATTGTTGGATTCGAGATTCAACTTTGCCGCCTTTTCACCTCCTAAATTACTCTCAAACAATCCAGATCCGCACGTCAATCTTCAATTAGTTGGATGGTAGCCGTTACCCATCCTAATGTTCCGGCGGTAATCTTCTATCCTTGGACTGTCCCGACGCAATTCTTGTCTGTCCTACTCAAATTTTGAATTTACCCAATTGCCTTCGATTTCATGGGACAATTCGCAGACACACACACACACACACACACACACGCACACACACACAAAAAAAAATAGAGTGAACAGAAAATAGAGATAAAATTCTGCATTTCATAGAAAAAAATTTCATGTGGAATATAGAAAAAATTTAATTCCTACTGGCTAAAAATTAGAATAAATTTTTTTTTCTTCAAAGTGCCCCGAAAATTTTATATAGTACATGATATGATTTTTTTTAATTAAAAGTATAACATATATTTTACATTTTTTTTCATAAATCTAGATGCTCAATCAAAAATAAACCACTATTTAATGTGTCACTTTCATATGATCGACTAAATATGCAAAGATCATTTTTTCAAATATTAACTTTGTAAAAAAACATTCTAGTGAGAAAAAATTTTTCATGAACCAAACAAGTCCTAAATGTGCCTAGATGGTCAGATGGCAAGTCTCGATCGTTTGGATGTTTTCATTTTAGATTCTTGCCATCAAATTTTCGTGACACCAGATTTTCATCATCAGATCATTTCGACAACATAGTTTTGCAACCATATCACCAACTTTGGCCACATTTTCTACACACACTTGAATTTAACTTTTGAATTGTGGATAACCTGTTGTTATCTACCTTTAGGGGCCTTTATAAATAACCGTTAAGCTTACCCTCTTAGCCACATGCCAAGATGATTAGTCATTTGTATTCCATGCCCAATTCTTAAGTGAGGGAGGTTCCTAGAGCAATTTTTGCTACAAAGCTTGGAGAGCAATTTGTTGGAGGCATTCCAACGATTGAACACGCTTCGTCTTCTTTTGGGCTACTCTTCTTTTTCTCTCCTTGTTCTCTCCTTTTGATCATTTTATTCACATCCATCCCTTGTTATGTCTCCCATGCATGCATTTGGACTAGGCATCTAGCTTATCCATTATTTTTATTAAGAGATTTTTTCTTGAGGGAGCAAGGAGTGTCTTATTCTTTTTTGTCTCCCTTACTATACCGTAGTATGTATCAGCTCATGGCAGTGTTAATATTTTATTATGCTCTATTATGTAATACTATGCTAAATAGGGCGTATATCATAGTATGTATCAACTCATGGTAGTTTTGAAATTTTATGCATGCATCAACCTTTTTTTGCTACACACATGTTTTCTTATTTTAAATCATTTTTATTTTCCGGTCATTCTTATGGAGACTATTGGGCTGAGCATGCTACAAGGGAAAGCCCGCAATATAATTTCAATGATAAAAAAGAGATGTACCAACGGCGAACTTTAAAAAAACCCCTCTCCAACAAGAGCAAACAATCCAGTAATAGATCGAAATTTTAGATTTTTTGTTTTGTGGCGGTTTATTATAAGTTTCCAATGACAACGTCTAGCGGAGGAGAACTCACAATCCGAAAATTGGGTTCACTTCATGATAGTAGGCAGGTTGGATTTTGGGAAGAAATGAAAGGCGGTAGGGTAAATGGGATGGGAGCACGGTAAAAGGTCGGATTTTATCGAGACTTTTACCCACTTTTATTTTTTATCGATCCCGTCGCAGGTGCTACACTTGACCGTTTCCATCGTAACTACCTTTGCCTCGTCAAAGGCATTATTACCCTCGTACCAGAAAAAAAAAAGGCCTTATGACCCGCTCGTACCTCCTAAAACCCAACACGTGCAATAGTTCCATCCATCAAACACGTGCACGTGTCAGCCACAAATATCGACCTTGAATTCTATATAAATCCCCACACTAGTCCCTGAACACAAGGCGAAGGCGTGAGAAAGCTTGAGCTGCGCTACTCTCCTCCTCCCCCTTTTTTTTCGTAATTATATTCACCGAAGATGTCGAGCACCCAGCAAACCTTCCGCGGCGGGAAAGCCCACGGAGAAGGCCAGGTTGGCTTTTCTGTTCTTGGGCTGATTTAGTGCTTGGATTTAGTTGACGCCTGACCGTTGGTGGTGCATTTTGATTCGTGCAGGCCAAGGCGGATCAGATGATCCAGTCCGCCAAGGACACCGCCCATTCCATCACCGGCGGGTCATCGGACACCCGCCAGTGCGCCCAAGAGAATAAGGAGCAGGCGGCCGGCTTCCTCCAGCAGGTTCACTGCATGAATGCCCACCGAGTTTCTCTTAATTGCCAAAACGCCACTTGTCATGATGATTTTTTTTTTCTTTTTCCCTAGAGAGTGATTTCATTTTGCAGTTTGCTTTGCTTTAGATGGCTATCATCATCTCATTAACATTGTCTTTTATTCTCTAAAAATTTTTTAAAGACCGGAGAGCAAGTGAAGCAGATGGCGCAAGGAGCGATGGATGCAGTGAAGAATGCCACAGGAATGGGAAATGCCAGCAGTGGCACCACCACCACCCCAACCAGCAAGCACTAGATATTTTTCAATGTTCACTATTTCCGGTTGTTATGTGAGCAATTGTTTTGAATGTCTTGCGTCAATAAGCTTGGAGGGTTCTGAGTGTTCCAAGTCCTGTTTTTTTGTTGTGTTTCTTCTGCATCATCACTTGGATTTCAAATTTTTGCTATGGATTCAACTTTCCATGTAGTGAATTCTCCCCAGCTAATACAATGCAGTATTTATCTATATCTGGCCTTTATCCCTGCATTTACAAATTTAATTTAGTAATCTGCTTATTAGTAAGAACATGATAAGGTGGTGAATGGTGCACGAGAAAATGGCTAATGAATGCATCAAAGAAGAATCATGTGTTTTTGTTTGAGAGAGAGAGAGAGAGAGAGAGAGAGAGAGAGAGAGAGAGAGAGAGACGTGCTTGGAGTGTTCCCAGAACAGAGCCATTTCAGAGGCATATCATATAACCAACGTTAGTAATTGGATTTGAAATCAGTAGAAGCATGCCTTTAATGGTTTCATTAAAATTTGGTGTTAGGAAACACTGCTACCAAATCCTTACCTGCGTATGTTCATGTTTATAATCTCTTGGCCGGATGCTCTTGCCTGTATTTATGTACATGTTCCCATGCTCTTGGCCGGACGGACAGCAGTGCAGTAGTTAGCCAAATACTCTGATTCAATGAACGCTAATCTTTTTGAGAAGTTAGGAAAAAAAAAAACAACAAAAAGAAACAGCCGGGAGAGACAATGGAGAACATCGAGCGTAGTTCCACACATTCTAGATCCCTTTCCAGATGAAAATATTACACCCATCGCATAAAAGTAGTCGACTTCAAACTACAAGATGAGAGTCATAATGCCATTCATAATACCAATCCTTGATGATGCCATTAACGTGCTTTTCCTCCGCCCTAAAGCTGTAAAGCAAAGGCAAATCATGATAACAAGAAACTCTCACTTGCTCATTTCCATCCAGCTCTATCAATGATAACTTTGTAAAGATAAAAGCATTTCAATCACCAATTACTCATGAATCCCTTTTAACAACAACAAAAAGGCAATGATCAATGCATTGCTCCAACGAACTTTAGACTAAGTACAACAACCAATACATGACAAACGCTTACATATAATTATATAGGAACCTGGTACAAAACGACAATCTCCATGTTCCAGATAACTACAGCAGCATAATGACAAGAAACTACCTACTACGATAGGGACACATCTGCTCGCGACAAACAGCCAGCCGCGGAGCCACACTGCAGCAGAACCACTGTACCTTCGAAGAATCCAAAACAATGCACCATTTTTTTCCCGCCTCCCTCACAACAAGCTATCGGCCTTACTTGGTAGCCTCCTAAAGAAGCTCATCGCCGGCGACGGCAGCCGGTTCCTGAACCTCGGTGGCCTCAGCGCATACACCCCCCATGCTGCCATCAGCGCCCGGAAGGGAACGAAAAAGAACACCGCAGCCGCCATCAGACAGAAGAGCATGAAGAGGAACGTCGCTCGCGGATCCCTCCAGCTCAGCAGTGCCTGCACCCTCTCCCCTTGAGATGCCATGTCCCCCACCACCGTCTGCACCCGCCCGGCCACGCTCCGCAGCCGGTCATACCTCATCCGCACGATCTCTCCGCTCCGGCTCGTCGGGAACGTATCAAATTCCTCGTCCAATTCATCCCCGAACACCGCATCAGCATGCGACAGCCGGGTGTCCATGTGCGGTGGGTGGCGCGGCCGCCGCCGGTACCGCAGCAGCCCCACGCCCGCCATTGTGAAGCAGGCGGTCGGAAGGATCAGCTCCGGGAACAAGGCAAACACGACATAGAGAGCGACGACGAGGAACGACTGCACGGGGCGGTGCCAGCTGCGGACCGTATCGACCCAGCGGCCGATGGCGATGGGGCCGGAGAGCACCGAGACGAGGCGGAAGAAGTTGGCCTTGCTCCGCCTCATGCTCCACAGGTGGGACCCATGATCGAGCATGTACTCGACCACCTCCCGGCCCAGCGGTGGCTCGGCCCGGCCTAGCCGCGCGGCCACCACGTTGGTCGCCTGGAACCGCAGGTTCTCCACCTGCCGGACCATCAACGGGTCCACGTAGTGCGCCTTGGGCAGCAGCGGGCGGAGGTAGGCGTGGAGCATGTTAGCTGTGTTGGCGCACGAGAAACGGACAGCCAGATGGAGCTCCCCCATCTTCTTAACACCGGATGGATGCAGCATCAGCAACGGGTAGGCGTGGGTATACACCCGATCCGTCTCCAGAGCGGACAGCCGGATCCGGACCTTTCCGATCCGGTTGTCGCGGGGGCCGCCACCGCCGGCCTGGGGGGAATTCTTGTCGATGTGGCAGTTGTCGAAGACGCCGACGGTGATGACGGTGCAAGGGTCGAACACCTCCCAGGTGTACTGTTCGTTCCACCTGGGAGACACCGAATCGACGACGGTCCGAGTCCGGATCCACTTCTGGCCGTACTTGGCCACGCAGTAGGAGTCGGTCGTCCCGCCCTTCCCCTCCCGGATTTTCATCGGCATCAGGCCGGAGGCCCCCAAGACACCGAGCTCGAGGACCCCCACGTGCGGGGACCAAAGCCGCTTCGCCGTTGGCCGGAGGTCGCTGCTGTACGCGGTCGCCTCGTCCAGCACGTGATATCCGCCGTCCAGGCTGAGCCGGAGATGCACCCGGCTCCCGAACCGGCCCGGCCCACCGGGCGGACCCCGGTCGAGGGTGGCCCAACTCGACCCCACCGGCTTCTCGTCCATCCGCCGCTCGATGGCCGAAACGGGGATCAGAACCCGGCCCAGGACCTCGTCCTTGTTGGGACCCAGCCGGTCCTCGATAGAAACCATCAACACGTCATCGAACGGCTCGGCGACGACGAACATGATATCTTCGTTCCAGAGCGGGTTCGACGGACCGCGATTCGGCATGACGGGTGCGGACCGGGTCCGGAGCACTTGGTTCCCGACCTGGGCCCGGGCGAAGAGGTCCGGCAACCGGCCCATCGCGGCGGCGCCTTCTTTGCCGGGGACGAGATCCTGGGCCTCGATGACGGAGACGCGGAGGTACCAGAGCTTGGGCGCGACGTAGACCTTGGATTTGATGGAGGCAAGGCCGTCCCCGTGGACGCCGGCGGCTTTGGAGTGCCAGGCCTCCGCGAAGGCCTCGTCCGCCTGGGTCCCGAACCAGACCGAGACCATGACCTCTCCTTTGGCCTTCTCCCCCTTCCTGTCTTCCATTCGGTACCACTGCGGGGCCAGCGTGCTGTCCGGCGGGACCCGCCGCGGGACCTCGCTGAGATCGAAAGCCAGCCGTCCGATGAACTCCTCCTTGCCCTTCTCCTTGACGAAGATCTCCACCGCCGAGGACTGGATGGTGTCTTTGGAGAAGGCGAAAACCTGGTCCCAGCAGTGGGTTCCGGCAGGTTGGGTCAACCCCCGGTAGTTCCCAAGCTTTACCTCCGCGTGCGACTCGCCACCACCGGCGACAGGAAGGTCCCGGGCGCGGACCACCCGGACGTACAGGTACTGCATCTGCTCCACCAAGTCGTAGGTGGCGCTCGCCTTGTTGCGGTGGCCGCCGCCGCCGCCGCCGCCGCCGCCAAGCTGGGGACGGGTCTCTTTCAGAGAGAAGTCCTGGCCGACGGGCATGACCCCGGCGCCGGGGTACGGCTCATGGCCCATGGGCGTCCCGGAGGTGAGGACCACCGGCTTGATGTCGGGCGGAGCAGGGTGGTCCGCCGGCCCAGCCGGCGGCGCAGCAGGCTTCTGGGGCTGCGGAGGTTGGACCACCGCCGTAGCGGCCTGCTTCGTCTGCGGCTTCTCCGGCACGTGCGCTTTGGCTTTCGTGACCCTCCGATCATTGTTCCCCGCCGCGGCGGGGGCTCTGTCGCCGGTGGTCCGGTATATCTTAAGACTTATATCGCCGCGAATGTGAGAAAAAAGGCTCCTTTTTTCGAGGGTGAAGAGCTGGGGAACGGCCTCCTCCCCGGGGGCGGGGACGCCGGCGGCGGGGATGCGCACCTTCCCCAAAAAGTTCCGGCCGCCGGGGCCGGCCCCGCGCTCGTTGTAGACACCAACATCAATGGCACGGTAGGGCAAATCATCATGATCAAAGATAGGGAAAACCAACCTCTCGTTCCAAACCGGGCTCAAGTCCTTCGCTTTCGAGCTTGTCCGCCGCTTTTGGTGCTCGAACTCCACCTCCACGAACGGCGACGACGAGCCCTGCCCGTCTTTAGGCATCAAGTTGTGCGCTGCCACCACCTCCACCACGAGCTTCTCCTCCTTCCCCATCTCTCTCTCTCTCTCGCGGTGAGAGGAAGCAACGCTCGCTGGCGGAGCAGCCGCAGTGGAGAGAAGCAGAGGGTGTGAGGGGTATTAGTAATTTATTAGAGGCGAGAATTTTCAAATAATTTGGGATAAAAAAGGAAATAACAATAAATAGGGGCACCGGGGGAAGAGACTCTTATGCTTTAGCGATGGGAGAGGGGTATTTTGGGAAGCGCGAGGGCCTCGGGCTGCGGAGAGCGGAGACAACACGGGGGCGGGGGTTCGGAAAAGCGGAGGGCTATAATGGGCGACAAGAGGAAATAAGGCAGGGACAGCGACAGGTGGATGGGCTTATGTTTTCTCTTCTCTCTCCAGTCTACCCTCGAAAGAGAGTGAGAGAGAGCGGATTTTATAGGAGTCGTCGTCGCAGGCGCGCGTGCAGAATCTCCAGAGAATTGATAAATTCGATGCTCGATTTTAAAACGCGCCCGCCGGTTTGCTGCTCCGCAGGAACTATTACAATGTACGCACGACAGCATCCGATTGGTGGTACCGGATTAGACGTTCGTTATCAGAGGCTTCGATGTTATTCTGTGGGATTGGGGAGTGGATTGGGATTTGGTTGGTCGGAGAAGGAGGCCGTACCAGACCGGGGTCAGCAGTCTGGAGCCAGGCAGGATTTGACCGTCTTTTGTGACGCGGAGGACCAAGTTGACGACACGTGGAGCGTTTGGTGGGGGCAGGCAGGGGAACGAAGCGGCTCTTTCTCGGGGGGATAAAAGGCGTGAGGTGGTGGTATTCGGGTGTTTAAATGCGGCGAGATTTGGGAGGAAGATGTCTGTGGGAGGTAACGCGTGAGGGGGCGCAAGGACTGGCACCGGGAGCAGTGACTTTGCCGTTTTGAGAGGGTGGGATGGCGGGAAGAGGACAGAGATGGAGATTGAAATATAATGAGTAGATTTTTTTTTTTGGTTTTGTCATGATGCGTGAATAATAAATGTCAGTGGGGTGGAACGACCAACCTTGGACTTTTAATCATTTTTTTATTTAAAATTTTCGGATTTCTGGTACTGTAAGCATATATCTTGTGTTATAAAGTCACAGCATTTATTACCTGGTAATGGCTGCTATTTTTATCGCAACGGTTATGCCATGAAGCACTTTTTACTGTTTATTCTGGATATATTAATATTTTTCAGTTTTGGGAAAAAATCTCAGTGATACTCTAAATCAAAATTGCCCGAACTGGCTAAAATGGGTCATTTTTTCTGGAATGACAATTAAAGGCTTACGTCAGCATCCTAGCTAAAATATGGTACTGCTTGACTTTCGTCAAGATTCGTCTAATTGGATTAGATTTTTGGAACGCTTGAGTGTAATGGTTACTCGACCCACCTCGCATTACCCATCCATTTACTCTACTGCAATATATGTTTTTTAAATTCAACAAACTCAAAGTCCCGGTATACAACAATTCCTTTTGAGAAACTCTATCCACCAATTAAATTGATAGGGCTTGCGTCAGAATTTAGAGTCATCCACAATATTATTAATGATTTCTAGTTTATATCTTTAAAGATATTTTGTTTCTTGACATGATTTAGAGAAAGTTGCATCAACGAGTGTGTGTGGCTAGGTTTAAGTTACACCTGCTGTAAGTATTGTAGAGTAACATTTTTTTGAAGTTGATGATATAAATTATATATTAATAATTTAAGCTATTGGATGTGATTTGCTATTTCTAAACTGCCTATACATCAAAATTTATATAACCTATAGACTCATAGCATTTGCATCGTATGATCAAAAAATAAATATTTAAATAATATAAAGAAAATTGACTACTTGATGTATAGGCTAGAGATCTCTAAATCACATAATTCTTGGTAATCAGTAATTTAGAGATAGTCGATCACATTCAATAGCTCGAATAATAGTATCCACCTAATATGTTAACTCTTTTCCGAAAGTTCGACGTGAAAAATGAAAATATGAAGAATTGTATCTAGCACTAGTCATAAAGCTTTAATTTCTCATTTGTTTTTGTTGCTGGAAATTGGACCCGGGGGCAATCTTCGGTCGAGGAGAGGGAACGACTGTTAGTCCTCACGGCGGGGCGGCGGTCTGTCGGCGGGCGGCGTCTTCCGTCCGGGGCGGTCGGAGAGAAGGAACAGCAGGTCCTCGCAGCGGGGCGGCGATCCGTTGGCTGGCGGCGTCCTCCGTCCGGGGCGGTCGGAGAGAAGGAACAGTAGGTCTTCGCAGCGGGGCGGCGATCCGTTGGCTGGCGGCGTCTTCCGTCCGGGTGCCTGCACACGAACCGGTGGCCGGGTTCTCCGGCGCCGGCCCTCCGACGCTCAAGTCAGGGAGGGGGCAAATAGTGGGGAGAAGGAGATAAATAGTGATTTTTTGGGTGTATGAATGTTCCAATCCCCTCTTGAGAGGCCAAGGCTCCCTTTTATATGCGGGGGTCGGTTTACCTGTGATGTAACAGGGCGGGGCCGTAGTACGGCTTGGCATGTTGTTCAGGTCGGCGCTCGGTCAGGCGAATCATTGCACTGATGTCGGCGGTATGGCCGAGATCAGAGACTTATCATAGTCGACTAGACCCTGCTGGGTCGATTTGCCGTGGAGAGCTGGGGATCCGTTGATGTCAGGAGCCATGCGCATTTATTGTGGAGTAAGTCGGAGATCCGCATTTATTATGGAGTAAGCCGGAGATCCGCATTTATTGTTGAGTGTGCCGGAAGATTACAGCGGCCATGCGCAATAAATGCCGGAGGGGTGTTAGAGTACGGTCCTCGGACATCGGGGTTTCTCTTAGGTCGGAGGTTTCGGGGTCGGTCGTCTTGTGGCCGAGCGTTCCGAGGTCGGACGCTGACTTCGGCTGTCCGGGGTCGGAGGTTGTACGGCTTCTTAGGGGCATTTATGTCATTTGGGGGGAAACTTTATTCCCCCCAACACTACCCCCGACTTCCGAGTTCGAGCGGCTTGTGGGGCTCGGACGTGGGAAGTAAAGTCTGTCACTAAGGTTGGGGGGAAGGTCTCGCCCGCCCCCTTGTGCTTTCCGGAGCTTTTATGGTGAGATATGCGCCCTTTGGCGTCTCGAGGCTGCTTTATTCGGTGAGCTAATGATGGAGCTCGTATCATCATGCTTCTTGAATCGCCAGGATCATTTTACGGCGGATTAATGATGGGAGACCTCGAGCTCGTCGAGGCGGTGTCTCGATTCCGTAATCGACGTTTCTGGCTCATTAATGAGTGTGCCGTTACAGGGTTTGAAACGGACACGCGGCGCGACCCGAGGTCGGACGCTTTCGATTTCATGTTACTGGATCATAATTCCGAAGAAGTGGAGGCCTCATCGGGGCTCCACGTGTCCCAGATCTTATTAAACGAGGAGAGCGGGGGTTACGTCCGCCCGTTCCTTAAGACGATTTGATTCTGTGGACCCATGATGAGGCCCCGAGATCCGATGGGACAACGCTTCGATTTCGTATCCGATTTATTAAACCGGAGTGAATACGGTGCCTTGGCTTCCGAGGTCGACACGTGGCGCAACCCGGTCGGGGGGATGGGAACCGACCCCGTCGATCTGGGCCGTCAGGGGGGTCTATATAAACCCCACGAGTCTGCCCTAAAGGTCTTGTTTGGCTGCCTCTTATTTTCGTCGTCTTTCCCCCCTGCTTCCTCCCTCAGCTGAATCTTGCTGGTGGTGCCCGGAGCGATTTCCGGCAATGTCCAGTAGGTTTTCTTCCCGTTTTCACTAGGATTTCCTCTTTTCTCCTCCTCGTCAACTTCCATTTTCTACTCTTAACTTTTGCTCCACTTTTCCGTGAGAATGGGTTCCGGTCCCGAAGAGGTTGGGTCGAGTCTGTCGGAAGAGGAGCTGGAGTTGATCCGCTCCCGTTTCTTCTTCCAGCCCGGGTTTCGCCTTGAAACCGCAGGGCCGGAAGACAGGGTGACGCAGTCGCCCCCAGGTCGGATCGCGGTTTACCGCGAGACACTTTGGGCGGGCCTGCGTTTTCCCGCCCATGAGTTCGTGAGCAACTTGCTGGCCGAGTACCAACTCGTCCCGGCGCAGTTGGCTCCGAACTCATGGAGGACCATAATCGGGTTTTTATCCCTGTGCCTCGGGCACGGAATCCCGATTTCGGTAGGCCTTTTTCGCCGGTGTTTCCTGTTAAAGAAAAACCCGGCGGACGTAGGGTGGTTATATTTCGCCTTTCGGGGCGGTATGTCACTCTTCCGGGGCGCCCCTTCCTCGATTCACGAGTGGAAGAGGAAGTTTTTCTTTCTGGCGTCTGCGGCGCCTTGGGGGTTCGAGCCAAGGTGGGGACACCCTCGGCTGAAGGCCCTCAACAAACTCTCCGAGCCCACGGGGAGGGAGCTGAGGACCCTGGACTCTTTGCGAGCCCTCGGGAGGGGCAACGACCTGACCGAGCTCCTACGGGAGGACGCCCTGGCGAGCGTGGGTCTGAGCTCGGCGCGCCCCGAGGGTAAGGGCGGTTGCATTATTCTATTTATTTATTTCTTGTTCTCCGTCTTTACGGTCACTGGTCTGACTCTTAACAAAATTCTTGATTTCAGATATTCCACGCATGCCGACCAGCAACACATCACTTTTCTCTCGCCTGAGGAGGCGAGAGGCCGAGGCCGGGGGTGCTGTGCCCCAGCCTCGGAAGAGGGCGAGGACGGACGGCGCTTCTTCGTCGGCCGGGACGAGTGGCCCCGAGGCGGGGGCCCCTGCAGCCGACCCGAGGCGGGAGCGGGTTGTTGGTGATGCGGGCCCGTCGGCCCCTCCTTGCCCTACCCCCCTTTCCCAGCGGGGGGAGCCGTCCGTGGTCCGGCCGCAGCAGCCAGGACCCGGGCTTACCCGAGGCACCGAGGCGAGCGGCTCCGGGACCTCGGGTTCGATCGTGCCGAGCTCTTCTCAGGCTTTCCGAGAAGAGTCGGCCGAGCCGGACTCTTCTATTCCCGAGGGGCGCTCGGCCTTTCAAGATGCCGAGGTCGCACGCTCCATGTTGCGGCGTGCGGTGCTTCCAGCGGACCGGGCCGTGTTCCGGGGTATTTCGCTGGAGGAGGCCGTCGGCAGTGCTTACTGCAACACTGCCCGGGTAAGCTTTCTTCTTAATTTCCCCGAGTTTTTAGCGTACATATGTGCTTTTCAACTCACAATACCCTCGTTTCTTTCTTTTCAGCATATTCTCGAGCTCGACACCATGGCGTTCATCGCCCATGGGTATCGGGAAGAAGTTCAACAGCTCGGCCAGCAACTGGAGCCGGCCAAGAAAAGAGTCGCCGAGCTGGAGGCGGCGTTGGCCGCGGCCGAGGCTCGGTGGACAGCCACCGAGGCTGAGCGCCTTGCCATGGTGGGGGCGCTCGAGGAGGAGAAGGCGGCTCATGCCCTGACCAGGGCAACCATGCGCGGCACGGAGGCGCGCTTAGGGGAGGTCCAGGCCAGGGTCGCGGCCCTCGAGTATGAGGAGGGGGTCTTGCGCCTCCGACTCGGGCAACTTGAGGCCCGGGAGAGGAGGGCCCTCGAACGAGCCGAGCATGCTGTGGAACTCTTCAAAGAGTCGCAAGAGTTCCGCGACATATTGGAGGAGGAGACGGTCGACGGTTTCCTTCGAGGCTTTGAGAACTTCCGGGAGCAGGTGCGCCGGTACTGCCCTCAGTACGAC
Source organism: Phoenix dactylifera (assembly GCF_009389715.1). NCBI lineage: Eukaryota > Viridiplantae > Streptophyta > Magnoliopsida > Arecales > Arecaceae > Phoenix > Phoenix dactylifera. The sequence goes on along the minus strand of NC_052408.1, from coordinate 10,157,107 downwards.
TTCTCGACGGTCCGTCCGAGGGAGGACCGGGGCTGGGGGTCCGACGTGCAAGCCCTTCCTGCCATCCTGACGTCCGAGGCGGGAATATACGAGCAGGACCCCGCCGAGCCTTCGATGGGGGTAGCCGAGGCGGACGGTGTCATGGAGGCGGCACCGGCGGCCGAGATCGATGCTGTCCCGGAGGCGGCGCCCGAAGCTCCTGCTCCCGGCCCCGAGCCTGTTCCGGAGGAAGATCATGAGGTCATCAATGTGCCGGATGACCCCCCGGATGTCGCTCCCGCCGCTTAGGACTTAAGCATATTTTTCTTTTCTTTTTCATTGTATCCGGGGTCGGCCCTTGAGTGGCCGACTTCCAATATTGTAATTGGCCTTCCGGCCCTTTGTTAATGAAGAAATGTTTGTCATTCTGTGTTCATCTTTCCCTCTGTTGTCGTGGATGAGGCTAGAACCTTGGCTAACCGCCTCGACGACCTCTAACTTCGTATTTTAATCTTTGGGCTGCTTAACAAAGCTGCCCTTTTCCCTGGCTATATCTTAGCCTTCTCGGATCCCGGTCGTCTCGACCAAAGGGAGCTCCGAGCTTAGGTTTCTAGAAAATTTCTCTAAGTCCTATAACTCGGATCTTAGAGTCGTGGGAGTTGCCACGTTTGGCCTTTAGGAAAATCTTAAGGCATCGAGGTCGGGCCTTAGCCCTTCAAGTGGGACCGGAATAGGTCTATTCGTGCCGCTATTCGGGGAGTTTAGTCGGGTTTCCGAACTCAACTCCGAACCTCTCATAGGGAGCGCGGGCTAATAAACAAGTTATTGCCGAAGGTTTTCATAGTTATCGTCCTCGGACCCTGCCGAGATTTCGGTGAACAAGGCTGGGATTCCCAAAGATCGCCTTGGTACCTGTGCTTGGCTGGTACATTCGTGGCCGGAACCACTTTCCCAGCTGGACGTCGGAGTTTACTTAGAAGAGCCGAGTTGGGCCCTACTTTATGAAGCCTTAGTACGGATTACGGAGACTTGACGAACAGAGCAGGCATAATGAGGTTGGGAGGTCGGTCTTAAGCCGACCCAGCGAAGAAGCCCGGCTTTGGGGCAAAATAAGACTCCAACATTGGACGAGATCCCGCTCGGCAATATGTAGATAAAATTTGACAAGGAGGGCGTCTAGTTGGGTGTACCTCTTGCATTCTCGGGGTCATGCTTCGCATGGTGGAGTAGGTCGCTTCCCTTCCTCGTCGACCTCCGGAGTCATTTTTGACTGGTAAAAGGGGCTCGGGCTTCCCATGGACCCGGCGACTCCTGCCGGAGTTGAGAGGATCTGGGGAGGCTCTGTTGATTTGTAGCCCTTTTTGAGATCGAGGGGGCTTAAGACCCTATGGTCGGACCTCGGAGCGCCTCAGCCTTGGTCGAGGGATCTCACATCAGGTCGGCGGGTTCGTGGACGCCTTGCTGACCTGTGATACCTCTCGAGGTCGAGGGAGTCTGGTTCTCTACGGTCGACCCTCGGGGCATCCCGACCTTAGTCGAGGGATCGTTCGTCAGGTCGGCTGGTCTGGGCACGCTCTACCGACCGGCGATGCTTCCCGAGGTCGAGGGAGTCTGGTTCTCTACGGTCGACCCTCGGGGCATCCCGACCTTAGTCGAGGGATCGTTCGTCAGGTCGGCTGGTCTGGGCACGCTCTACCGACCGGCGACGCTTCCCGAGGTCGAGGGAGTCTGGTTCTCTACGGTCGACCCTCGGGGCATCCCGACCTTAGTCGAGGGATCGCTCGCTTCGGGGATCGGAGATCGTCGACCGCTCCCGGGGGTCCACTTTGTGGCGCCCCGGGTGGAGCCACCCTTTCCACCCCTCACGGCGCCTTTCCGAGGTCGAGGGAGTCTGGTTCTCTACGGTCGACCCTCGGGGCATCCCGACCTTAGTCGAGGGATCGTTCGTCAGGTCGGCTGGTCTGGGCACGCTCTACCGACCGGCGACGCTTCCCGAGGTCGAGGGAGTCTGGTTCTCTACGGTCGACCCTCGGGGCATCCCGACCTTAGTCGAGGGATCGCTCGCTTCGGGGATCGGGGATCGTCGACCGCTCCCGGGGGTCCACTTTGTGGCGCCCCGGGTGGAGCCACCCTTTCCACCCCTCACGGCGCCTTCCCGAGGTCGAGGGAGTCTGGTTCTCTACGGTCGATCCTCGGGGCATCCCGACCTTAGTCGAGGAGGCGCTACGGGGGGCCGCGAAGGTACTACCCCGTTGTTGGTGTCGAGCGCCACGGGGGACTGCGAAGGTACTACCCCGTCTTCCCGAAGTATCGAGGGGTCTGGGCACGCACTGTCGACACTCGGGGCATCTCGACTTTAGTCGAGGAATCTTACACCAGTCGACGTTTCACCGTCCTGCGATTCTTCCCGAGGTCGAGGGAGTTTGGGACTCTACGGTCGAGCCTCGAGGCATCCCGATTTTGGCCGGAGGATCTGAGGATCACAGACGACCCAATATTAGAAGAGGATTACAGTTATCAAAATGAGAGAAATATTTGCAGAAAAAGGAGCTGAGTCCATTATCCTGATTATCTTGAACCCCTTGGGGTTTCACTAGTAGTACATTCGTAAATTCTCGGAGTTCCAGCTTCGTGGGATCAGAGTCCCTTCCAGGGACTTCAATTTGTACGCCCCTGGCCGTTGTACCCGGGCGATTTGATACGGTCCTTCCCAGTTTGGGGCGAGCTTTTCTTGCTCGGTTGGTTGAGAAGCCTCGGCTTTCCTGAGGACGAGGTCCCCTACTTTGAAGAGCTTGGGCTTAACTCTGGAGTTGTAGTATTGGGCCGTTCGCTGTTGATATCTCGCCATGCGCACCCGGGCGACCTCTCTTGTCTCTTCGACGAGGTCCAAATTGCTCCTGAGCTGGGAGGAATTGGTATCGGGGTCGTAATGCTCCACCCTCAGAGAAGGCAAGCCGATCTCCAATGGGATGACGACCTCAGTGCCGTATGCTAGGTTGAAGGGGGTCTCTTCCGTGGGCAGTCGGAACGTGGTCCGGTACGCCCAAAGGACATTGTACAAGTCCTCGACCCACTATCCTTTGGACCGATCAAGCCTAGCTTTGAGTCCCTGCAAAATAGTTCGGTTAGTTACCTCAGTTTCCCCGTTTGTCTGGGGATGGGCAACCGAGGTGAAGCGATGATCAATGCCGAGCTCAGAGCAAAACTCCCTGAAATGAACATTGTCAAATTGTCGACCATTGTCAGATATAAGGATACGGGGTAGTCCGAATCGGCAGATTATAGACTTCCACACGAAGTCCCGCATCTTTTGCTCGGTGATCCGGGCAACAGGTTCGGCCTCGACCCATTTGGTGAAGTAGTCGATGGAGACGACCAGGAACTTTCTCTGTCCGGTGGCCAGGGGAAAGGGCCCCAGGATGTCGATCCCCCATTGGGCAAACGGCCAGGGGGCGATGATGGAGGTCAGCAGAGCTGAAGGTCGGCGCTGGATATTGGCGTTTCGTTGGCACCGATCGCACTTGCGGACGAAATCCGTTGCGTCCTTCTGGAGTGTGGGCCAGTAGTATCCCTGCCGCAGGATCTTATGGGCCAAGGCTCGACCCCCCAGGTGATTTCCGCAGATCCCTTCATGGATCTCTCGAAGGGCGTAATCCGCCTCGGAGGGGCGGAGGCATCTGAGAAGGGGAGAAGTAAATGATTGTCGATAGAGTTTATTCTCGTACAAGACATACCGGGGAGCCTGGCGCTTGATTCGGCGAGCCTCCGTCTCGTCATGAGGTAGAGTTCCGTCCTGAAGATAGCAGACGAGCCCGTCGATCCAGCTTGGCTCGGAGTCGATGCACATAGTGGGCTCGGGTTCCTCCGTGCTGGGGACCCGAAGATACTCGAGCACTGTTCCCTTGGGAAGCTCGCTCATGCGGGAGGTGGCCAGTTTGGATAGCTGGTCTGCCCTGAGGTTTTCCGCTCTGGGAATATACTGAATATTGAAAGAATTCAGGGCAGATGTGAGTTCCCGCACCTTTTGGAGATACTTTTGCATGGATGGCTCTTTAGCTTCAAAATCTCCTTGGACCTGGTTCACCACCAGCTGGGAGTCGCTAAAGGCCGTCAGGTCTCCCACTTTTAGTTCTTTCGCCAGCTTGAGCCCGGCGATGAGAGCCTCATACTCGGCCTCATTGTTCGAGGCCGGGAACTCGAGGCGCAGAGCTTGCTCGGCCACCACTCCATCTGGACTGGTGAGGATAAGTCCGGCCCCGCTGCCCCCCGGGGTCGAAGACCCATCCGAGTGCAGGACCCATGGCTGCTTCGGGGTCTCCTCCACGGACTCAGATGGCGGCTCGGGGTCGTCCGGAAGGGTGCACTCCACGATGAAGTCGGCGAGTATCTGAGCTTTGATAGCCGGCCTGGGCCGATATTCTAGGTCGAATTCCCCGAGCTCGACCGCCCATTTGGCGATCCTCCCCGCACGATCCGACCTCTGCAATATCTGCTTCATAGGCTGGTCGGTTAATATAGCTATCGTGTGGGCTTGGAAGTAAGGCCTGAGTCTCCGAGCTGAGATGATGAGAGCGAAGATGGTCTTCTCAAGTTTAGAATATCGGGTCTCAGCATCCCTGAGAACCCGGCTGGTGTAATAGACCGGCTTTTGGAGCTTGTCTTCTTCCCGGACGAGGACCGAGCTTACTGCAGCTGGGGAGACGGCCAGATATAAGTAAAGAATTTCGCCCTTCTGGGGCTTGGTGAGCAGCGGGGGAGAGGCCAGAAGGCTCCGAAGCTCTTCAAAGGCTTGCTGGCATTCTTCTGTCCACCGGAAGTCTTTCGGCCGTTTGAGGCTCTTGAAGAAGGGGAGGCAACGCTCGGTTGATCGAGAAACAAACCTTCCCAGGGCGGCTACCCGCCCCGCGAGCCGCTGCACCTCCTTAACTGTCTTTGGAGGCGACATCTCTTGCAGTGCCCGGATTTTCTCCGGATTGGCTTCAATTCCGCGTTGGGTCACTATGAAACCCAGGAACTTGCCCGAGGTGACTCCGAACGCGCATTTCGCCGGATTGAGTTTCATTTGGTATTTTCTGAGCTTGGCGAATGTCTCGCTGAGATCGGCTATGTGGTGTTCGGCCGCTTGGCTCTTTACCAGCATGTCGTCCACATAGACTTCCATGTTCCGGCCGATCTGGTCTTTAAAGATTTGGCTGACCAGTCTCTGATAGGTGGCCCCAGCATTTTTCAGGCCAAAGGGCATCACCTTGTAGCAGTAGGTGCTCTTGTCGGTGATGAAGGCCGTCTTCTCCTCATCTTCTGGCGCCATTCGGATTTGGTTGTATCCTGAGAAGGCGTCCATAAAAGTTAGCAGTTGGTGTCCTGAAGTGGAGTCGACGAGCTGGTCGATGCTCGGGAGAGGGAAGCTGTCTTTTGGGCAGGCCTTGTTCAGGTCGGTGTAGTCCACGCACATACGCCATTTTCCGTTGGCCTTCTTTACGAGGACTACATTGGCGAGCCAATCCGGGTAGGAGACCTCCCGGATGAAGCCGGCTCCGAGGAGTTTGTCCACCTCCTCGGCCGCAGCTCGTTGTCGCTCAGGGGCGGAGCCTCTTTTTCTTCTGCTTTACAGGCCTGCTGGTTGGCCTCACCTGGAGTCGGTGGACCATGACCTCGGGGTCAATTCCTGGCACGTCCGCGGGCGACCAGGTGAAGACGTCAGCGTTGTCCCGCAGGAAGCTGACGAGGCGATTCCTCTCATGGGCGCCGAGGCCGGAGCCAACCTGCACGGTTAGCTCGGAAAAATTTTCTTGTAGTGGGATTTGAATAAGGAGCTCACCGGGCTCTACTTGCTTCTTTCAGAGGGTGTCCCTCGCATCGAGGGTTTCTATGGGCAGTGAAGGGCCCATCGGGCGGTCTGGTGCCTCGGCTGGTTGCTTTACTGTGTGGGCCGCCATGTAGCATTGCTTGGCGACCAGTTGGTCTCCGCGGACCTCGCCCACTCCTTGGCCGGTGGGGAACCGCATGAGCAAATGGCGAGTTGAAACCACGGCTCGAAGGGCGTTTAACCCTGGGCGCCCAAGGATGGCGTTGTAGACCGAGGGCAGACGGACCACCAGGAAGTCCGTCCTCACAGTGCTCTCCCGGGGGGCGAGGCCAACTGTGACAAGGAAGCTAGCCTCACCTTCAACCGGGACCGCATCTCCGGTAAACCCGACCAGCGGGGAATTGATTCTCCGGAGGTGTCCTTCTGTCAACCCCATTTTTTGGTAGGCATGGTAGTACAAAATGTTGGCTGAGCTTCCATTGTCAACTAGGACACGCTTTACATCAAACCTATTTACAATCATTGAGATGACCACAGCGTCATCGTGAGGGGTCTCGACCCCTTCTAAGTCCTCGTCCGAGAACGAGATGACTTCATCAGTGCGTGGGCGCTTCGGGGGTGCTCCCTGGGCGGCTGTTCCTGCCGAGGTCCGCCCAATCATGTTGATGGTGCCGGCGATAGGCCTGTTGCCGCCAGGATTTTCGGTTGGTGCGACATTCTCCGCCGGCCTCCTTTCCTCATGTCGGTTCCTCACGAACCGGTTGAGTACTCCCCGTCTGATGAGCGCTTCTATCTCGTCCCGGAGTTGGAAGCAGTCCTCCGTGTCGTGCCCGCGATCTCGGTGGAAGCGGCAGTACTTCCTGGAATTTCGGGGAAATCCCGTGTCTCGCATAGGAGGCGGGGGTCGGAAGAAGTCCCGACCCTCAATTTCCATCAGGATCTCGGCCCGAGGAGCATTGACGGGTGTATAGTTCTCGTACCTCGCCTGGTACGTCCGGGGCCGTGGTGGAGACCTCGGACGAGGAGGTGTCCTCTGCTGAGGTCGCCCCTGCTGACGGGGCGGGCTCCTCAGTCTGGAGAGATTCTTCTCTCGGCGGGGAGACCGGCTCCTTTGTCGACCGCGCTCCTCGCGGCGCTTCTTCCGCTTCTTCGAGGTGGGCTTGATTGCCCCCCGCCTGGAGGCGACTGCCTCCTCGGCCTTGGCGTACTTCCGGGCTCGGGCCAGCATTTCGGTGAAGTCGGCCGGGAAGCTCTTCTCGATGGAGAAGAGGAATCGGTAGGAGCGGACTCCAGTCTTCAGAGCCGACATGGCTATCGACTGGTCTAGCTCGCGAACCTCCCATGTGGCGGCGGTAAAGCGGTCCAGGTACTCTTTGAGGGACTCCCCCTCCTGCTGCTTGATGTCCAGGAGGGAGTCTGATGTCCGTCGCTGGCGCCGGCTGGCAGCAAAGTTGGTGGCGAACTGCCTGCCGAGCTGCTCAAAAGAGGACACCGTGTTCGGCTTCAGACCAGAGAACCAAAGCCGAGCGGTCCCTCGGAGGGTTGCTGGGAAGGCCTTGCAGAGTATGGCCTCCGAGGACCCTTGTAGGGCCATGAGGGCCCGATAACTCTCCAAGTGGTCGAGGGGGTCGGTGATTCCGCTGTAGGGCTCCACCTGAGGCATTTTGAACCTCGCGGGAACTGGCTCGTCCTCGATCTGGCGGGAGAAGGGGGACTTGGTAGTGAACTCAAAGTCCCCTTCCTGTCTTGCCTTCTTGCTGTGGAGTGCCGCAATCTGGCGCTCCAGATGCTCGACTTTTCGGTCGAGCTCCCCCACCCGTGGGATTGTCGCTGTGGTTTGCGCCAGCTCACGGTGATCCGGGGCTGACTCCGCCTCAGAAAGTTGGGGTCTCCGGTCGAAACCTTCTCCCGGTAACTCTCTCCGGGGAGAAGCTCGTTCTCCATTGTTGGCTCTGGAGGAGCCATGCAAATTTTGGCTGGGGAGAACCGGGCCGTTGGGGAGACCCTCCGGCGGGGCCTGGGCCTGCGGGGGAAGTGCCGGTAAAGCCTCCACGCGCCGCAGGCCCTGAACGGCGGCGGCCAGGGCCTGGACTTGCTGTGCCAGGGCATTGAACTGTTCCGGCTGGACCTGAGGAGCTGGGTCAGCCGGAGTTGGAGAATTCTGGACGGAGTGTCCAGGACTTTGCAGGGGACGCCGGGAGACGTTAGAGGTTTCCTTGCTTCTCAACTTCATGACTGCTACTCGGGCCCTTCCTCTAGCGCCAACTGTTGCTGGAAATTGGACCCGGGGGCAATCTTCGGTCGAGGAGAGGGAACGACTGTTAGTCCTCACGGCGGGGCGGCGGTCTGTCGGCGGGCGGCGTCTTCCGTCCGGGGCGGTCGGAGAGAAGGAACAGCAGGTCCTCGCAGCGGGGCGGCGATCCGTTGGCTGGCGGCGTCTTCCGTCCGGGGCGGTCGGAGAGAAGGAACAGCAGGTCTTCGCAGCGGGGCGGCGATCCGTTGGCTGGCGGCGTCCTCCGTCCGGGGCGGTCGGAGAGAAGGAACAGCAGGTCTTCGCAGCGGGGCGGCGATCCGTTGGCTGGCGGCGTCTTCCGTCCGGGTGCCTGCACACGAACCGGTGGCCGGGTTCTCCGGCGCCGGCCCTCCGACGCTCAAGTCAGGGAGGGGGCAAATAGTGGGGAGAAGGAGATAAACAGTGATTTTTTGGGTGTATGAATGTTCCAATCCCCTCTTGAGAGGCCAAGGCTCCCTTTTATATGCGGGGGTCGGTTTACCTGTGATGTAACAGGGCGGGGCCGTAGTACGGCTTGGCATGTTGTTCAGGTCGGCGCTCGGTCAGGCGAATCATTGCACTGATGTCGGCGGTATGGCCGAGATCAGAGACTTATCATAGTCGACTAGACCCTGCTGGGTCGATTTGCCGTGGAGAGCTGGGGATCCGTTGATGTCAGGAGCCATGCGCATTTATTGTGGAGTAAGTCGGAGATCCGCATTTATTATGGAGTAAGCCGGAGATCCGCATTTATTATGGAGTAAGCCGGAGATCCGCATTTATTGTTGAGTGTGCCGGAAGATTACAGCGGCCATGCGCAATAAATGCCGGAGGGGTGTTAGAGTACGGTCCTCGGACATCGGGGTTTCTCTTAGGTCGGAGGTTTCGGGGTCGGTCGTCTTGTGGCCGAGCGTTCCGAGGTCGGACGCTGACTTCGGCTGTCCGGGGTCGGAGGTTGTACGGCTTCTTAGGGGCATTTATGTCATTTGGGGGGAAACTTTATTCCCCCCAACAGTTTTCTACACAAATTATCATGTAATGTAGCCGCCACAATAAGAAAGAAGCAAGCGAAACAGCTAGAAGCGCTCGCTTCGCCGCGCCCAACATTTCTTATTCACGGGAAAGCCAACAGAAAGATTCGATTCGGACTTCGTAGAGCCGGTGCTGCACTGTCTCTTGAAGCCTTTGTAGCTGTTCCTGGACTTTGGCTAGGTTCACCAAGTGGATTTTGAAAGAAAGGTTAGAGTCTTCTTGCCCCCTATTTGATGAAAATACAATAGATGAATAGTCATTCCATGAATAATCATTTTACTATTTTATTTCCTATAAGGAATTAAGTGGGCCGGGATTTTTTTAGGTCGCGAGCCGTATCGGAAAAAGAAAAATGTATTGCTTCTGGCCGCCTTATTCCGTCACCCGAGATCCAAGTCAGCACCGGCAAAGATCTCTTGATTCCTCGCGGCCGGGCCCGCCATCAAAGCAAGAAGTATAGGCTTGCAGGATGAAGTGGGAAGAGCGGAACTTGACTTGTCAAATACCGGACGAGAAACTCCTATGTTCCTTTCATTACGGTATTTCCGAACAAGTTCCTGGATGACTAGTACACCTATTCCGGAAAGAGATAGACCGAAAGTAGAGCTCCTGTTAATCGAGTCAAAGCCATTGGGACCTAGCTCGGATGAATCATTCGAATCTAATCTGGTTCTGGTGATTGCGTCTAGTAATCCTTTATTTAGTTGGTGGAACTCCTATGTCCGAGGTCGATTTCTCAAAGTATCGAAATGTTCCGAAGCTAGAAGTTGATGATTATCCTTTTTTTTTCAGTGAGAAGTCGTGTAACATTGAAATGAAGTGAGTTTTTAAAACATGAACGCTTTTACATATAAACCCTTGCCAAGTAAAAAAATCTACATATCGATCCAATGAACGAAGTTTGAACTAATACAGGCACATCTCCTGTCCGAACTAGCCTCTGTAAGAGCAGGGATGAAACATCTGCTACTTGATGTTTTTTCTCACAATTATACAGAATTAACAGGTTGGTTTAAGATATGATAAGTATTACCTGCCCTGTGGAGATGAAGACAGGGTCCATCAGCTCAAGGGAAAGTGGGAACCGAAAATCATCTGAGCTTGTTTTGTTTTGGAGTGTAACAGAAGTTGGATTCTCCATGACTACACAATCTTTAAGCTTGTTCAGCAAGGACGACATTTCTTCCAAGCATTCCTCAGACTCTCAACAACTAGAAATTGCCATTTCATGTAAAAAAAAGCAGCTGATTCCTTCTTCATGTCATTTATGGTTCTGAATTGCAACTTCTCTGAAATTGTTTTACAGATTAGATAGGGTCACGGTGCTTCTTCCCAAATGCCCGATTCAAGTCCTCGAGGAGTTGTATAATTTTTCCTTTTGCGCTTCAAAACTGGGCATGCACAAGTTCAATCGGGAAAATTTCGAAAAATAGTATTTGGCTATAATTCTCGAGCAAATTACCGTGCTAATACAACGCGTGTAGCTGAAAAGTATATTAGAAGAAGAAATGAGGGACACATGGATTGACGCAGTTGAGGAATCATCTTTATATGTATCTATGTGTCCATGTATGTATGCATCTATTTTATCCATCCATCCGTCTATATAAAAGGAAAGAGGAAGCAACAATACCAAATCCATGTGATTAATAAAACTGGAAGCCAATTTACAAGAGCACAGTGCTTTGGAATGATAGTTGTTCCAGTGGATGCACAAACAATGGAAAAATTGAATGAACATGATTTATAAGACTGTTTATATTAAAAACAAGCTCATAAAAATGATGTAAACCAACTAATTTCAAATTTACTTGCATGGTCAAATTCGTGCATGATATACCATAAACTTAAATAGAAGGCAATAAATAATATATATATATATATATATATATATATATATATATATATATATATATTTTGATAGAAATACCAAGAGGATCCAACTTCTTTTTTTGATGTTAACTGTTCTGGAACTTCTTCAGATATATCAAGCTTGCCATAGGATACTTCACTCCATGCCTTCTCAATATGTTTGGTCACCTTCAGAAATTTAAAACCACAAGAAGACAGTTGTCGGAGTTGGAAAATAACTGTGAATCCCCTGTCCCCGATGAACTGATACATGTTAAATAGGAAAGATACTGGTTCACAAATTTTTGCTGAGAGAATGACACTTATTTTATCAGATTATACATGCTACTAATAAACTGCAGCATTAAATGTTGTAGTACATTTATGTTCTTACAGGACTAAGATCTCAACTGCCTTCACACTCTTTTAGGTGTATCACACATGAGCCTAAAAAAGAGCTGGAAGTGGTGTTACATGAATCCAAAGAAAAATCACACAGAATTGGGAACATAGCCCTTTTGTTGCATCGATGTGGCCTGGTCTATCCTTCATGATACAGCTGAACTAGAAATACATCAAATATATGCACAACCTAGAACCTGATGCTGACTAGCGAGTTCTGATCTTTGGATGTTAAGTATCCCAAACAACTTTCAATTAATGCCACAGAGATGGCTCTGTCACAACATCTCCAAATCTGAAGAAAACAGCTGGAGAAAATGGAACAAATACTCCAAAGTTTCTGCTCCATGTAATATACAAAACTGATATAACAGCCACACCTAGATAGACAATCGCGAAGCTAGCCTCTTTCATCTCCTTCCCAATTGTTCTTTTCCTTAGGACCCGTCGGTCCTTCCTCCCCGTATAACTCCGTTGGAAGCTTATCAAAAATGTTCTCCACTGAAAACCTGAGATTCAAGGGCAAGTAACCAAGTATCTTCTCCAACTCTGATCTTGAATTATAAATGATAGTTGGACCCCACTCTCTCATGTACTGCAACCAAGGTGGTTCCAACACTACATTTCCAAGATACTCTGCTGCAATAATATGGTACTTGACACTAGAATCCAAAACAAGCTTGCTTCGGGCAGCATCATTCCTCACACCTATCCCAAGTGTTTGGGACCCTTGTAGGTAGTTCCCAGGGTGTGGGAAACTAGCATGCCCACTCTTTGATGAGTATACAACTGCTTTGTTACCATGAATGAACTCCAAGCTTGGGGTATCAACCCACTCCCCACCACTGTGCTGAGAGTAATATATAGTCCAAAGCTCACCTGTAAAATTGCTTATTCGAAGCGTGAAGTGCTCCCAATCTCCAACATGTTGTCCAATCTTGTCAAGAGAAATATTTACTGGCCCAATCTTGATGGTGGCAGGGCCATTGAAGGGGCAAAACACCCACATTGCAATATCTGTAAAGGTTCCTCCGAGAGCTGCCTTGACATGAGCATAAAGCTGTGCACATTCTAGGTTTCCATGCTTGACATAACTATTCCTATTATCATCCGGTAAATCTATCCAATACTCTCCATCATTTCCCCCTCCACTAGGGAGATTTGAACCATTGGCATCAATAGCTTCTCCAACTGACTCCCCTCTCTTATAAAGAGTAGCCCCATTTTTGAAAAACCAGGAAACTGATGAAGGCAAATAAATCTCTGTTGGATGGAAGAAAACAGTGGGGCCATAATGCTTGATAAGTGCATGGATCTGCTCCAAATTTGGCATTGCATGTAGAGAGAAATTGGCATTCTTCAAGCAAAAAATGTTTGGCCGATAGCCAGAGCTCCTTGCAGCACTGCAGAAGAATGTTCCTACAGAAACACCTTTTCCCCCCATCCCCCGATCAGAAGGTCGTGTGCTCCATACTCGGAAAGGAACCTCTGAATTCATCGACTCTGTATGAAGTATTAAACCATGAGTCTCGCATTCATCTGTAAGATCAGCTCGAACACACTTGACTTCATCGAGTGAGGGCTTTTGGGGTTCTTTAGTGACCACAAAACCCACAGCTTTATAGTATTCTGGAGGGCTCGGAAGCCAGAAACAGCCACATCCATAACAATTATCTTCATTCCATATATTTGAACTCCATACGAGCATGTAGTCTATGGGTTTCTGGAGAGCTGGTAGATCTGTCACATTACAAGCAAAAGATTCTCTTGCTGCAAGAACAAAACCATGCAAAGGTTGATCATCTGTTTGGGCATAATGGCCAAGGCTGAAAAAGCCATCTGGTAACCCTACGGGTTTGAAAAATGTGGCTCCTTTGCCCTTATCCTCTAATGAAATGCAGCTCCAAATGCTCTGGAATTTGGTAATCTCTACAACTTCCAATTCTCCTATACATATTTTTCCCTGAGCAAAGCCTTCACCTGTGAAAATAGCCATCAAAAGATGCAGTAATTTGCTACTAGTTTGAAGCACAATATGAGAAGCTTAAACTTAAAGCTAGAGTCAAGAAGAAACATTCTTCTCTCAATTGATCGTTTAACAAAAATACTGATACACCTCGGAACCGACCACAGTCAACATGACAGGCTGACCAATCAGAGCTCACCATGAAATCTCCAATCAACCAATCAAAGCCTGCCACATGACCGACCCAAAGGCACGCGGATAGTCCTTCAAATTTCAATTCTTTCCAACTTGGCGATACCTCGGCCATGATTGCGAGCGGTTTCCATAACTGCATGAGTGAGATGCGCGGAGCGCAATGCGTGAGCGAAATGCCGTCATGTAACCTTTGGGACGCTATCAAAGACGGTCGATCTGTATGCTCGAATCTCTCAGCAACGGGCACCGACCATCGCCTATACAAACCACTCCCAGAAAACCCTCCAGGTAAGTGCTATCGAGGCCTTTATTATGCTCTTGTGTTATCGCTCTACTACTCCCACAGTACCTCCATTGTTTTCTGAGAGTTTTTCTGATTTAGGCATCGGAGGATCCCCTATCGGACACTCTCCGGCAAGAAAAATTTATTGCCTTTGTTGCTTTAGGTCAAATCCGATGTTCGAGCAAAGTTCCGAGCACGATCTTCTCTTTCCAGCACCATCTCAGAAGCGACCAACATTGGAGCGATCAACATCCGAGTGCAGCGACCACCACCTCGGAGGCGCATCGCGACATTCGGCCACCTCTACGGTCTGAACGGCCATCCTTCGAGCCCTCTAGCCACTCAACCAGCTTGGCACCTTGGTCAGATCGATTCCTGACGATAACAGATTGACGCAAGAGGAAGCACTCGTGATCCCACTACCGGAGGTTCTATCAAACAACAGACGATTCACAGCCATGAAGTCTCGAAGAGCACAGGCAACACCCTCGACTGCCCAGCCAAACATGCCTATAGAATCCGACAGCTCTCTACAAAGCCCTCGGAGGGCTCCACCTCCATCGGAGCCACAAGTGGTGTAAGCGGTGACCATCGAGTGTTTTAGTTGCTCGTACAATAGGTTCAGGCGCTGACCATAGTTGTCTAAAACCTACAGTAAACAACCGCTAACCGGCACCAATAGCAGCAGGCGCGCAAGCCGAGCGACCCTAGAATCTCGACGCAGCTGAGCCAACACTCCCCTTCTTGGAGTCCAGAGTAGGCTCAGCAGAGCCATCGCTTCCGTCCTCAAAGCTCAAAAAGACCCCCTCGTAGCCACCATTCTTATCCACGGAGTCCTAGACGAGATCGGAGGTGTCAATTCTTGAGCTCGCCATCTTGGGAGGGATTGATGTCTAGCTACTCCTTGCCTCGCTGATTTGAGAGAGTCTTCAAGAGGGAGGCCGACCTCGACCACAAACTTGAGGAGATGGACCATCGCCTCAAAGCCTTGAGAGGTGGCACCATGCTGAGCTTGGGAATGATGTTGAGTTCACCATCAAGCCCCCATTGTCGGCGAAGATCATGGAGGAGCCTATTCGTCTCCGGTTCAAGATGCCAGAGCTTGAGACGTATGATGGGACTATCGTGTCCTTGAACTACTTAAAGAGCTTCAAGGCTCTCATGATGCTCTAGGAAGCCACCAACTCGATACAGTGAAAAGCTGTCCCATCCACACTTCAGAGACGACCCGATTGTGGTACACTGGGCTTCAGATGAACTCCATCCGTCCTTTCGAGCAATTCGGCTAGACGTTTGCTGCCCATTTTATTAGCAATCGAAGGTAGAAGAAGAGTCCCGACACTCTTTTCGCCATTAAGCAAAGAGAGGATGAGCCTCTTTGAGATTACGACAGCCACTTCAATGCAGCCATCCTGAAGATCCACGACCTGAACCATTCGGTCGCCATGTCTACCATGAGGAACAGACAGAAGATCTCTCGGTTTCTCTTCTCCTTGGAGAAAAGGTTCTTGAGAGATTACGCTAAGCTCTTGGCACGAGCTGACAAGTACATCGACATGGAGGAAACCATGGCAACTCGGCAGGGTTTGGCCAATAGCAGACTTGGCAAGAAGAAGAAAAAGAAGCAGGCTTGGGAGGACCTAGAAGAGCCCAGCAAAAAGCCGAGGAGGAATGAGGAGAATTTCCGTCATTGAGTCCTCCTCGAAGGTTCGAGAGGTACATGCCTCTCAATGCCTCCCGAGGATAGATAAATCCATAATCGGAGCTACGTAAAATAGTTACAGAAGATAAAGCCAACCGCCCGCATGGATATGACCAAATTTTGCAAGTTCCACCAAGATTACGGGCATGCAATTGAGGACTACTCTAGCTCAAAATCAAAATTGAGGCCCTCGTCCAGCGAGGCTACCTTGCTGCATACATCAACAACCCACAAGGCCAAGTCGACACCAGTTGGGAGTGGTCTACTCCCGAGCTATAGATTAACAATCGGTCGAATGTGGGGATTATAAATACTATCTCAGGTGGATCAGCAACTAGCGGAACAAACTCGTTCGCATGAAGAACCTATGCACGGGCTTCATGGAACGAGATCGGGTCAACAAAGCCTCCCAAGGACACTTTTTCATTCTCGAGGATTGACCAGCTTATAGACACCACATTGGGACACCTGATATTGAGCTTCATGGATGCATTTTGGGTTACAACCAGATCCGGATGGTGCCTGAGGATGAAGAAAAGACCTCCTCCATAACTAACAAAGGGCTCTATTACTAGAGTCATGCCTTTCAGTTTGAAGAATGTGGAAACCATCTACAACAACATCTCATCAACAAAATCTTCAAGGACCAAATTGGAGGCATACGTTGACGACATGTTGGTCAAAAGCAGACAGGCCAAGCACCATGTGCCGATCTCGAGCAGGTGTGCCCTCGGGTTACCTCGAAAAAATTTCTCCGTTTGTGGTGATACAGTGCAGGATCGAGGTCATTCCAAAGAAGATCCATGCTATGCTAGAAATGATGCCCTCGACGATGAAGAGGTACAATGCCTGGTAGGTCGCATCGCAGGCCTGCGCAAATTTGTGGCGAGATCGGCAGAGAAATGTCGGCCTTCTTCCAAGCATAGAGGCAAATCAAGACTTACACTAGTCTAAAAAGTGTCAAGCCACCTTCGATTAACTCCGAGGCTACCTTAGCTTGCCGTCCCAACTTACCAAGCCGAGCTCAGACGAAAGGCTTTGTCTTTATTTAGTTGTCTCCCCCTTGGCGTTAAACTCGATTCTCATCCAAGAAGATGGAACACAAATGCCGATCTACTGCACGAGCCGAATGCTTCGGGATGTCGAGATAAGGTATCCTAAGCTTAAAAAGGTAGCCTATGCTCTAATCACCTCGACTATCGGACATCGGCCCTACTTCCAGGCCCATTTCATCACCGTGCTGAATGACTAACCACTGAGGCAAGTCTTGCAGAAACTAGATACGCCAAAAAGGTTAAATAAATGGGTGGTTGAGTTCTAGAAGCTCAACATCCACTATCGGCCCCAACCAGCCATCAAAGCTCAAGCACTAACTGACTTTCTCGTGCAGTGCACAATTTCTAAGAATGAGGAGGTTAGCAAGGAGGCAAAGGAGCGCAAACCAAAAGATTTCTAGATGCTCCATGTTGACGAGTCTTCAACCCAAATATAAGCGGAGCCTACTACAACCAACACGGCAGACCAACCAATCCCAGCGACATCTCAGCTATGATGGCGAGCAGTTACCATAACCACATGGGTGAGATGCGCGGAGCGTGATATGCAGGCGAAATGCCCATGCGTAACCTTCGAGACGTGTGGTGGGCTACTAAAGACGGCCGATCCATATGCCTGAATCTCTCAATGACGGGCACCGACCCTAGCCTATACAAACCACTCTCGGGAACCCTCCAGATAAGTGCTCTTTAGCCTTTTTATGTTTTTGTGCTGTCACTCTCACAACATCTCCACTATTCCTTAAGAGTCTATCTGACTTAGGCATCGGAGGATCCTCCGTCAGACACTCTCCGATAAAAGAATTTCTTCATCTGCTGTTTCAAGTCGGATCCGATGTTGGAGCGAAGGTCCGAGCACGATCTTCTTTTTCCAGCACCATCTCAGAAGCAACCAGCATTGGAGCCATCGCCACCCGAGCGCAACAATTACTACCTCACCACTCAAAGGTACATCGCGACCTTTGGCCGACTTCTATGGTCTGAATGACCAATTATCCGAGCCCTCCAGCGACTCAGCCAGCTCGACGCCTCGGTCGGATAGATTCCCAAAGGCAACAAATATATAGCATTAAAACAAAGAGATTAAAACATGTTCAATTTAGATATAACATTCTATTAAATCAAAGTATAAAAATTTCAAGAATTGATTTAGGAGAGGAAAGCAGATAAGATACCGAAAGTACTATAGGTCAGATGTACTAAGAGGCTTCTATATTAATCCCAAGAATACCAGAATTTCCTTCTCAAAGGCTTCTGCATGTTGTTGAAAAATATCGCTCATTACATTATTACCTGGGGTATTTCCCCAATATTAGAATTTCTCTCAAACATCAGATAACCTAGAAAAAAGAAATTATTTAGTTAAATGATTAATGGGCAACCTTTTCATTCTTCAGTTCCGAGGAAATAATTGCCGTGCACCGGAAACACCATATATTTTTAAGCAAACCATATGCAAACATGAAACTCATCTTTCCCTAAACAGTAAAAAAAAAAAAAAAAAACCAATAAAAATCATATGCATGTCTAGGAACATCTAGACATCAGGCGATTTATTATTTTGCTCATCCCCTTTCCCATTTTGCATGACATAATCGAGCAATTAGTAGGCTCCCTGTGGTTCAATGCAATTGCACTGGCATTGGAAAAGAAAACTTCTCCATCCAATGGCACTCATCATATGGTATCTCCACGAATCATGAAAAAGAAGATACTCAAGAGGAAATTCACAGCTTAATTTATGTACCAATAACTTAAAGTAGAAGATACATCAAAAAGGAAAGGACAAACCATGAAGAAGGAAAGGACAAGGCATGCAATCCATGATCCTGTAAGCATGCCATACAAGAGCTAACAATCAGGAAATTACTCCTTCATCGCATTTATTAGAAACAAGGAGGACAAACATAAAGGTATCATCAAAAAAGAAAATCATTCCACTTTCTACAATTATCACCTTATCATACGACTAGAGAGGAACAAATTATGTGAAGGAGAAGGTCCAAGAAATCCCGTTCACATGAAAAAGCCCAAGGCCAGATGCTCAAGTTTGCTAAAGGTTTGCTCAACAAACCAAAGGATTAAAACAACAATAAAAACAAAATTCACGAAGAGGACAGAGTTCAAATCAACTTGAAAGCAATGTCCATCAAAATCCCAGCTGATTCTTTGCGTTATCGATACAAGGATCGCACCTTTGGGCCACTGGGGGATGGGCGAGGGGAGGGAGAAGGGCTCCGGCTCGCGGGGGCCGACGTCGGAGGTAATTCCTCTGCTCCAGCAAAAGCACTTCCACCCGTCCATCTCCTTACCCCTCTCCTTCCAAACCCAAGACCTCAATTTAATCCTCCCTCAATCGCGTCCACATCGCGTTCGTCGATTTCGTATAATGGGTGGCGATGTCAGGAAACTTTTTTTGGATTCTTTGGCATTAGGGTTAGGGATAGGATAGAATTGGAATTAGGGTTACCTCTCTTGGAAAACGAAAAAAAAAAATCCAAGAAGTATGGCTCCGCATCTCCTACCACGTAACGGAGATGGAAGGCAAGAAACCCGAAATAAAGGAAATAAAAATATCGACCGTTTGTTTGTTGGATTATTAAAAAATAATAATGAGACGACCGTTGGAGAAATAGCGGTCCGTCGGTCCGCTTTGACGCTACGTTTCATCCTTCATTTAAGGATGTACATCTTTGCCACAAAGATGGTACCCTAGTGGTACTGGGCAGAAATTCTAACCTTAAAGTTCCAAGTTCGAATCGCTGCGGCGATGATTAAATTGTGGACCGAAGCTCACTACTTTGGCCACTGCTTAGACTTGAGGTATAGGACCGCTCTTGAACCGCTAGTAGCCGGGGTGGTGCCGGGTGTGACGTACTCACACTTGGGACTCGAGCCAGAGCCCAGAGGGGTAGCTGAGCCGGGCCCATGGGTGGGGAGGGTATGAGTAATACCGGTCGGGGTGCCCAACACACGGCCATTTCTGCCCGCATCGAACATTCTCCTGGCGGGGTGGGGGCCCAGTGGGGGCTGCTACGAGGGGTTGGGCTTGTCCCTTCCTCCCTCCTACCCCTTTTTTTTTTTTCACCAAAAAAAAAAAGATGTACATCTTTCTCACATGATGCCAAGCAGACCATTATGATGGTTCTCATACTTGATTACACTATGTACATAACATCACTAGCGACCATCATGATAGTTGCGTTATGATGCGAATGATAGACTTTCTATACATATTTCAGCCAAAATTTTCAACTGATGATTCTATTTAATCTATCTCTACTATTTGACTCCAATTTTTTTGGAGGCAAGGAGTATTTTGAAATGTTTGTGAAAATATCGAGTCACAAATAGCTATTTTTTATTTTTCTTTTCCATTTCAGGTAACTGCACCTTGTACTAACTATTAGTTTAGAAACATAACTAGGTGGATACGAGGTAAAAATAATTTTCAAGAGAATAATTCTGGCCACTTACAAAAACTAATAAGCATGTTTGAATATTTTTTTTTAATCTGAAAGCATGATTTCTTTCCTGACGACTAATTGTGATGCTATCCTTACGATGGCTCACAACAATTGCTAGGCATCAGGCCTTTCACTGATTATAGGAAAAGTGTGATCAACAGAAAAGTAAAGAGATGCTTCTTGTTTGGTTGGAGCTTTTAAATAAGAAAGACGGAAAAATTGTATTTCCGTGAAAATATGATTTTTACGGAAAAAATCTTTTTTCCATGAGAAATATAGGAAAGTTACTTTTCTGTAAGCCGAAAATCGAAACATTTTTATTTTTTTTCCAAAAAAACTCTTCAACTATTATTATTTGATCTAAAGCATTAAAAATCTAATTTTTATTAAGAGTATAATAGAAATTACACATAACTTTCCCAGAAAAGTGGATAGTCAACCAAACATGTCAAAAGTACTTTTTCAGGCATCTTCTTCTCAGTAATCTGCTTTCTAGAAATCTGTTTTCTAAAAATTATATTCCTATAAAGAAAAATATTTTCTACGAACCAAACGAGCCTAACAGTTATAGATAACGCTCGTCTCAATGCTCCACTGCATTGAAAAGCTATTATGTGGAAGTTACTTTTTAGGTACCCATAAATGAATTGTAACACCACCTTAGCTTTGTGTCACAGATTTAGCCAAGCGTCGTCCTTCCACTTTTACTTCGTGCCATCCATTACCATCCATCTACCACAGGAAGGGGGGTTTAAAAGCTTTTACAAGAGAGAAAAGCTCAACAAGCAGCACAGTCTTTAAAACGAGTGGTCTATGTGAGATGGAGAATTTGACTCCCATACGCGCATCGATTCCACGGTTTCCACCCGTTAGAATATTAAATAAAAGGAAAAAAAGTTTGATTACCCAATACGACTAACTCCTCGTGTAAACCACCACACCCCCCCCCCCCCCCCCCCCCCACCCCCACCCACCAAAAAAAAAAAAAAAAAACCCTCCATAAAATTAGAGATAAATTATATTTATACCCAATAATATGAAAAATCTAGGCTTATCTCTTGAATCTTGATACGTTTTACTGATGAAGGAATGCTTAATGGAACTCGAATTTAGAATAGTTGTCACAAATTGTTTGTAAAATGAGCACGAGGAATGTAGAAAATCTCGGGAAAGAAGCAGGACATTGCGAGACAATTCATCAAACATGCATAAGGCAGGATGCAATCCAAGGAAACATGCACAAGGCATGCTTGCACAAAGCATGATTGCCCAAGGCATGATGCAATCCAAGGAAAGACAATTGACTCACAAAACCAGATCTAGCGAGATAGAATAAGTAGATAACAAATATATTAGGACGTCTAGGGAGAGTATTTCTCAAGATCAAATTGGGCAGCATCCGTTAAATTTTTCATGTGACGAGAGGGGAAAAAATGTAATAGGTAAGAGAATAGGTAGAGAAGGGGATGGATAAACCAGAGACGACAGAAAGAGGCAGGAGAAGGCATTAACCCCCGTAGAAGAGCAAGAGGGCGAAGAGCTTACCTTCTCGTCTCGTCCGGCGAAGCAGCAAGGGATAGGTCGGGGATCCTGATGAGAATGGAAATCTGTATAAAAATTGAGTAAATTACAAAAATCCAGTAAAATTAGCGATAAATTATACTTACATCTAATATTTTAAAAAAATTATATTTATTTTTCTAAAATTTATTTTTATCTACTACTTTAATCTATAACTTAACATGATGTTAGCGAAATCATTAACTTAAATAAGATCTAAATACCACATTAAAAAATAATCAAACTAGCCTTAAGTGATATAACATCCACCTTCGAAGGAGAATATCTATGAGAAAAATAATCTAGATCTCTCACGCAAGTGGATGCCTTTAGAATTTTTTGCTGTAGGAAACTGGTATCAAGAGTTTTGTCACTTGAGCTAGCCTGTTCTTGGTTCAAATCAGGCTATCGAACTATAACTGATGCATCCTTAAAAAAGAAAAGTTTTCACACTCATACTGATTTGAATTCTTTTGATAATAGGATGTTAGAGCTATTATAAGTCTATATGTAGACATAGAAATTCTCATCCACATTGATAATGTTAAAAAATTATGTCTATGGTATTGGATAAGTAGAACTCAGAATCAGTAAATGATACATCGGCATCTCCGATTATTTTGACGTGGTGGGCGGAAAAGTAAGAACAAAATTTGATCACGAAGGATGCTCGTTGTCGGATGCTCGTCCTGGATGCCAATTGGAAAGAAAGTTTGTCATCAGTTACTAATTGGGAAGGAACTCTCGTGATGGGGTGGCGAAGCAAGAAAAAAACATTAGCTGCTCAATCTCAAAGAGAAGACTCTTAAAGATGAAAGACTTCGAAGAGAACGGAGAGTCAGAAAAGTGAAAGAGGAGCCTTATTTTTTTATAAAAATAATTTTGATTTTTATAACAGATAAACATTTTCACTAATTCTATCAATTTCACTTGATGTAACTATAGGTTTTTCAAAACATTAGATGTAAGTGTAATAAATGTAAATTTTAGAAAAAAAAATTATAAAGTTATTTTGGTCATTCTAAAAATTAATAGTTTGACTGACGTTCTGTTAAGTTCTTGATTAAAGTATTGGATAAAAATAAACCTCAGGGGGTAAGCATAGGTTTTCCATACTATTAAGTGTAAATATAATCTAACCCTAATATCAAGAAATTTTTTGTAATTTTATTTTTCACAAGGAGCTGTTCCACCCTAGCAAAACATCTTCGAAAGGCACATGTGCAAATTGGAAGGATCTTGAAAAGTTAATAATATTTTTGGGGTAAAGTCCACATGCTCACTCATATATTCACTCCACACGTTTCTAGAATCTCAATCGGTTGTTAATTTATATTTTATTTATATTACTACCATTATTTTTAACTACTCAATTCTCATTTAATATTCTATAATTATTTTATATGTAAATCTATTTTTATAATTCTACATTCTCTTTAAATTAATTATCTGCTTGATAACAATCGTGCGCTCTTTTTATGTGTGCATTGAATTAACATCAAAAATAGTCTGGAAAATAACCACCTCTCTGCTTTACTCCTAATGCAAATATCAAAGACCACAACAGTTTGCATATAAGAACAAAGGTTTCCATGTATTGTAGACCTAACCCATAGCACAAGTATTTTTCACCAATTCATAATATGTAGCTTGCATGAATAATGCTTGGTCATTATGTGACTCTAATATAAGATGTTATTTAGTTGTTCGTACTGTCACGGCTCCGCCTGTGCGGGGCACGTGAGGCACCCAGTGCCCACATGAGAGCCACATAAGGGAGGAACACGGAGCTCCCCTACTAGATATTGTCTGGTTTCGGGGCCTATACGTGTACACACGCGCCGCTCAGACCCCTCTTCGATTTTATTTTCCGTCCAAAATGCGTCTGCGAAATTTGGAGACACCTGCCTCATATGCCCAGACTTTGAAACGAGGTTAGCCAATGTGGGATCTTTCATTCACCCATCCTTGAATTAGAGCCGTCCTCGGCTCTGATATTAAATGTCACGCTTCCGCCTACGTGGGGCACGTAAGGCATCTAGTGCCTACATGGGGGCTATATGAGGGGGGAACACAGGGTTTTCCTGCTAGATATTGTTCGGTTTCAGATTCCGCACGCGCCGCTCAGACCCTTGCTCGATTTTTTTTTTTTCAATCTAAAACGCGTCTACATGATTTGGAGACATCCACCTCATATGCCCAGGCTCTGAAACGAGTTTAACCGATGTGGAATCTTTCACATACTGTGCAGATGATACGTGTAAGATTGGCATCACTCATGCAACCCATAGGTAGACAAGCATGAGATTGAGTTTTAAATCCAGCATACAGAATTAGACTGGTTAACGAAAAATTACGTTGTTTTCTAGCTTAGCTTGGGCATCACATACAATTAAGCCGTCGAGCTTTGCATCTCTAGTCTGCAAAGCATATGCGTTGCGTGTCTACCTCTCTTTTTTTTTTTTTTTCCTTAGTAATATAATAGTAAGATGCCACCAAAAAGGTCTAAACCTCGACCTCTCTCTGGTGTCAGCCAAAATATGCCTAGTTGGCCGTGCATCACCCATGTTGGATTCCTTTTTTTCTCATTTTTAAAAATATATAAAAAAGGATAATGTCATGTCTAGCCGCTTTCCTTGAGACAATGTAAGAATATACTGCCGGAATAGTAAATTATTTGTTAAGCGGAAAACTAAACCCATGCCACTTGAGTATACCCAGAGAGATCAGAATGAAGGATGCAACAAAGGGAGTACGAGATAGACTCGGTATCCTTCCAGAAGCAGGCACCCGAGTGGTGTGCAGATTTTCTCAACTTTCACTCAATATGTTTATTTCTTTATTTGTATACAAGCATTGCTATTGTTGCAGCACATCATCCGGCACCATCCACCAACTCTTATGTTCTCTTTTTGAATTTCTATTTTATTCTTTAATCACCGCCCTTCCTATCTCTTCTTTCTCTTCTTTCTTGTGTGCATATACATAAATATCCGTCATAAAATGTAGCAAAGACTCAATCAAGCTCAATACTCATCGAAACATTTGATGATCAATTAAATATTAAGATCATATTGTTTATTGTACTTCAATTGTATACATAAAAACTTATGTTTCTAAATTTTTGTTAGCGAATGAAACTAATTCATTTTGATCTCAAAGAACAATTATTAGTTGGTGAGATCATTTCCTTTTTGATATCAGAAGGAGCGTATCGTTTCGGAGCCTCTATATGATCTTAACAAGTCAAAGTACATGCCACCAAGATTGAATGAATTATAGTGAAAACAAAAACATTAGGTTTTTGCCGGACTTGGATGCGGAGCTTTTTGTCGCGAGATCCACACATTTAAAGATTTAAATTTGCATCTTTCGTTTCAAAACCCAACTCTCGCTGGCCACGAAAAAACTCTACCTTCTGTCATCGAGAGAACCTGAAAACTGTGAAGTAATCACGGCGCCGTTTTCTTAAACGGCGTCTTGGACACCGTTATGATCCGCCATCCATAGGATGTGGACCCGATGGCCCATTTTTATTTTTTTCAGAGAAAAAGGTTACCGTGCTTCTCAAAAAGAACGTCATCTCAAACGTCTAAGAACCGTCCAAAAAAGGAATCCAACCATCACAAATTTTCCCTGTTTTGATAATTCCAAGGCCCACGAATGCGATTGGCCAGTCAAAACAGCCTCATGTGGGCCCTATTAGCCTACTATGTATCTATACAAGAGGCCCAATGTCCCACATGGAACGGAAAGCCGTTAACGCTATCCACCATCGGATAATCTCCTCAGGCTTTATATATATTGACAAAATTGATATCCTCACCCACCAGATTTTCATCTCCTGTTGACACTACGAGATTTGTACACCCCCGTATCGGTACTACGTCTCATCTACCGTTCCACCCCCGTATCGGTACTACGTCTCATCTACCGTTCCACCCCCGTATCGGTACTACGTCTCATCTACCGTTCCACCCCCGTATCGGTACTACGTCTCATCTACCGTTCCACCCCCGTATCGGTACTACGTCTCATCTACCGTTCCATGAAGGGGTTGGGGGGGGGGATTTATACAAGTGGAAGACTAGAAATGCTGTCTGACTTGAGTTCCCGTTTACGCCATCCATGACTCTATAAGCACGAGCAATCCAATCCGTAAATTCCAAATATTTAGACCAACGGGCCCCACCCTATTCGGACGCGTGTCGGGCGGCGAGGGGTGAAGCACTAGAGTTTTGGTAACACAGTCCACTACCATTTCCCTGCCTCGCCTCGCATCAGTATGGAGCCTCGCGTACGTGCTTAAGTCGAACGCTCCCTCCAGATCATCAGACAGATGGACGGCGAAGATCGGCTAGCAAGATCCAAGTTAGAGGTAGATTTTTCGACTCCGCGAGATATTATACCGTAGATTCGCCGCAAGCGCCCCAACGTCCAACCGCCGACCCGGTCCGATTCCGACCCGCTCTAGCCCCCTCACGAGAAGACCGTGGAAAAGCGCGCCGGCCGCCGGCTCCCCCTTTCTCTCCGCCCACCCCCACCCCCCCTTCCCCTTGCGCCTATAAATACCCGTCGTCTCCGCACGCCTCTCCCGCAAACCGAGGCCGGGGACCGGACCCCTCTCGCGCATTCCCTCTTATTGCCGTTGATGCGATTCCTCTCCCCTCTTCTCCCCCTCCGCCGAAACCCAAACCCTAGCCCTAGGTTCTTCTCGCTCTCCCCTCCCATATCCCTCGCCTCCGCCTGCCCCCGATTCGGTTTCTTGAATCGAGATCGCCCCCGGCGCCGCCTTCCAAAGGGGTTCCGATCGATCGCCGCGGCGAATCAGCGGGCGTCGCCTCCAAGATTGGTGCCGGAGAGGGCGGCCGCCACGAGTTCTTGGCCTTCTTCAGCCGGACGAGCCATGGCAGTGGTGGCGACGGCGGTTGAAGAAGGCTCCGCGGCGAAGCGGTTCTGGATCAGGTCCCGGAAGGAGGCGGTGTTCGCGGAGTACACCCCGTTCGTGGTGTGCCTGGCGGCGGGGAGACTGGAGATGGAGGCCTTCCGCGACTACATTGCTCAGGACGTGCACTTCCTCAATACTTTTGCCCAAGCGTGAGTTACGCCGTTCTTTGAATCTTTTGGCTATTTCTTGCTAGTATCGTGGCTAGGGTTTACAATCCGGACCTTTGGCGCCTTCTGTCTGTGCCTTTTCTTGGATCTTGGAGCGCGTTGGAAACTATCTTAGGATTTATCCAGTTTATTGAGTATCTCGAGTGTCCGGTCATAGATCGCTGGATTCTGCTCATTTTGCTGTTGTTCATGATGAAAATTTCATAAAGTTATTATTGTCCCTTTTTTTTTGAGTGGTGATAAAAGGTTTCTTTCTGGTTTTTCCTGGCTATTTTAGGTATGAGATGGCGGAAGAGTGTGCTGATGATGATGATGCGAAGGCTGCAATAACTGATCTGAGGAAAGCTGTTTTGGAGGAACTGAAAATGCATAGTTCATTTGTCCAAGTAAGATTTGGAACATTCTTGCCTTTGGATTTATCTTATCACGTGAACTTTTTCTTGCATGGCAACTGATCAGTCTTTTCTTTTTTAATTTCTCGCCTCAAAATGTTTTGACTGCGCATCTTATCATCAGAACAACCAATTCTTGAATAATTGAAAAGTAAATATATAATTCTGAAGTGAACTATTGCTTATCATCGTCTCTGCAAGAAGTTATGTCATATATGCCAAATTGAATATGCAAAGAATAGGAATCCTTCTCTTCTTCTGAGTATCTAAGATCATATTTTTATCTTGAAATCTTTGATCATACTTAAATGAGAATTACAATAGTCTTTGCTGGTTTGATGCCTAGTCCCGGCCTGAACTAGGATCCACTAAATGGAAAAGATATAGAGGTTAAATGGAAAGAATATAGAGATTGCCTGCTACAAAGTTAATTAAGAGTTTTTATCTTAATGTAGGAGACAAAAATAGGCCCTTGTACAAATCTGCATTGTAGTTCACTGTCTTCCTGAAATACAATCTTAGCACTTGAATTTTTGAGTCAATGAATCTTTCTTTCTTTTTTCTTTTCTGTTGTTGTTTCCTTAAATGAAATATGTGATGATATTGGATGGCCCCAAGCAAGATAATTACAGGATTGAGAGATCCAAGGAAATCAAAGAAGCATTATCTTAATTATTAATGAGAATTTGATGCAAAGTAATTAAATAAGATGGCCTTTGTGATTTTCTAGAGGACTGATGATTTTGATTGTAGATGTTTATGGTCTTAGTGATCCTTTCGGCCGATGGATGTATGAAATTGCCCAAAGATATATGAAACTTTTCAAATGATGTTATGCACCAGCCCGTGTTCTTGTTTTCAAACTCAGATGTTGTTTTCAGATCAGTAGTTATACGTGGAGTTAATAAGTAAAAGTGAGCGTATTGCTGGATTGCTCCTCTCTGCATTCCTTGCTTTTCTTCTTTGAGATGAAGTCTTAAAGTGATACTTGGGTTTATGCAGATTATCACTAAGCATTTGAATTATATGAAGTGCTGATTGTGGCGAATTAGTTAATGGTATTTGATTGATTATAGCAAAAGAATGATTTAGTGCCAGCATTTCTTAGAGGCTCCTTTTTCTGATATTTGATTGATTATATAACCAAAGAATGATTTATTGCTTGTATTTCTTAGAGACTCTTTCTCTGTGCTTACCACTTTTCAAATATATTGTTGATGAACGCTGATCTTAAGAACTATTACTGTAAGAAGTAATTTCCCCTATGTTGTTGGCCAAGAGCCTGAAAAAATAAATAGGCGGCTAGCAACTCTAGGTCATGCAATAGGACGACATTATGTGATTTTGCTTGCCCTCTGGTGCTGGACCTGTTTATATTAGCTCTGTTCTGTTTATTTAGTTTCTCTTCACTGTTAACGAATTTGAAGTTACCACTCCCCTTGTTGGGGACAAAGGAAGAAGAAGAAAAGAAAGAAGATAGGTACTGGAATAATTTGGAAATTTGACAGAAACCAACAGCCAATATGTGGACTCTGGTGATGGGGGCCAAGGAACCGAAGGAAGTAGTGTTCGTTGTTTGTGGTTGGCATAGGAGAAACAATTAATATTCACTGGGCTCTTACCTTTCAGTGATATGCTTTTGAGGAAAATAACATGTTGGTCAATGATGCATTCTGGTCTCTTAATGAGGTTGTGATATGGTAAGCCATGATACTGAAGAATGATCTCAAACTAATATTGTGTATTTTACAATGGTGAAATATTGTGAGGTGGGATGAGTTGGTTACTAGGCTTTGAAAGATGTTATTAACTATATGGTGGTGTGATAGAATGTTACAACTTATGAGGTAGAATTTCTTAAGTTTGGAAATGAATGCATAGGATTTTATGTTTATGAAAGCATATGGATTTCTCTCTTTTTTCATTTTTTTCTCCATATTGGGGTGTGTGTGTGTTGGGGGGGGGGTATGCAGGTCATGTAGGGTTAGGGTTTTATTTCTCGGTGTTGTATTATCTAGTAATCTAACTGATGATCTTAGATACTGAATATTAAACTAGACAATGAAAATAACTCAATGCACCCTTATATGACTGCACCATTGATGATTGATATATCCATTTTCATTTAGGTTGTGAGTTCTGTATTTGGCTAGGGCCAAAAAAGACACCACAAGAAATGTAGGCTTTTGCACAAGTCAAACCTGACCCAGGATTGATCCAGCCTAACTACCTGTTTTGGGTCTGAAGCTAGTTAATTAGGTCTGGTTATATGGTAACATGTGTAATCCCAGAATAAGTAATATCTGTTCTGCCGAAGCTTTCACGTCCACTTGTATCTTTATTTAAATCATGGAATGCCGTACCGGCCGGTACGGGCCGGTACGTACCGGTCCGGCCGTGGACCGGTACTGGAACGGATAAAAAACCGGTATTTCCCGGTTTTTTATCCGAACCGGCCGGTACGGGTGCGTACCGGCCGGTTCGGAGCCCGTACCGGCCGGTTCGGAGCCCGTACCGGCCGGTTCGGAGCCCGTACCGGCCGGTTCGGAGCCCGTACCGGCCGGTTCGGAGCCCGTACCGGCCGGTTCGGAGCCCGTACCGGCCGGTACCGGCCTCGTACCGGTGCGAACCGGCCGGTTCGCACCGGTACGATTTTTTTTTTTTTTTTAGAACCACAGCGCCGCTCGCTGTGGTTTTTGAAACCACCGCGTACCGGCCGGTACGGGACCGGTACCAGCCGGTACGTACCGGACCGGACCGGTACCGTACCGGTCCGGCCGGCCACCGGTACGCCGACCGGTACCGGTACGGCGAACCTTGATTTAAATGGTAAAAACATTCTGTACAGACTCTATCTACTATTACTGATTATTAGATTCAAAATGTGGAATTTATCTACGGCAATCATTATATTTTTTTTCCAAATAAAAGTGATACAGTCTGACATGAAGAAGACGTGTTAATTGCTCCATCATTTTTTTGTTCCTTTTAACTTTTGGAAGTATAACAGAGTTGAAATGGTTTTCTAGCATGTGTTCTTATAAACCATTTGGAATTTACTCTTGTAGATTTTTATTTTTTCTAAAGTTTGTTGCATGCAATCGAAGGAATAGGCAGAAAAACTCCAGACTGCTGAGTTGGTGCACATGCTGGTGGTGTGCCCTTGCAATATTCTTATTTTCTTTTATACCATATTACCATCTATCCATCCATGTATGCATGAAAAAGTAACACCTAAGATATGCTTGTAGCTAGACACTTTGATTTTCCTTTGCCTATTTTGACCCCAATTGACTGCAAAGGGCTGTGCTATCTGATTATTTTAGCCTATTTTGTTTCTTGTCACTCTCTCTACTTGCATTACACATACTTTTCTGGTTTGTTTAATCTTTCTGCAAAGTTTTCTGAAGGAATCATTTATGCAGGAATGGGGAATAGACCCCACTAAAGAAATCATTCCTTTCCCTGCAACAGTAAAGTACACCGACTTCCTGCTTGCTACAGCTGCAGGAAAAGTTGAAGGAGGGAAAGATCCTGGGAAAATTGTCACTCCTTTTGAGAAGACAAAAATTGCTGCTTATACTGTAGGTGCCATGGCTCCTTGCATGAGGCTTTATGCATTCTTGGGAAAAGAGCTCCAGACGTGTCTGCAACTTGACGAAAATTGTCATCCCTACAAAAAGTGGATTGATAATTATTCCTCTGAAAGTTTTGAGGTATAGTTATATATCAAGAGCTGTCCTCTGTTGTTTCTTCCCGATTAAGATGAGACCACTAAAAGTTATTGTGGCATGTATAAGTTGTATCGATCTGTTTTGTTTGATTCCTTTTTCCTTCTTATGGAGCACAGACAGCTGCTGTGCAAATAGAAGAATTGCTTGACAAATTGAGTGTTTCATTGACTGGGGAGGAGCTTGAAGACATAGAAAAGCTTTACCGCCAAGCTATGAAACTTGAAATTGAATTTTTTCTTGCTCAGCCAATTGTCCGACCAGCTGTAGTTCCTTTGACAAGACTGCATGATCCGGCAAATTGCCTTGTCATTTTTTCTGATTTTGACTTGACATGCAGTGTAGTTGATTCCTCTGCCATTTTAGCAGAGATTGCAATATTAAGTGCACCAAAGACTGATAAGACTGGGACTGATAATTTAGATGCTCGAAGGTCTTCTTCAGAAATGAGAAACTCATGGGATGCTCTTTCTAAACAGTATACAGAAGAGTATGAGCAGTGCATAGAAAGCTTACTTCCATTAGAAGAAGGTAATTCTTTTCTATATTGTTACTTCACGTGGCATATTTTTTGAAATATGAGTGGTTACAGCACAAAAGATATTTAGCGGAGATAATCTGTTAAATTGTGTTGATTTTTACCCTTTTTTATTTGCACATTGCTTGTCTGTTTCCAGCTAAAACATTTGATTATGAAGGCCTTTGCAAAAGTTTGGGCCAGCTCTCTGAGTTTGAGAAACGAGCAAATTCCAGGGTTATTGAGTCTGGGGTGCTAAAGGGAATGAATCTAGATGACATAAAAAGAGCTGGGGAACGTTTGATCCTCCAAGATGGTTGTATAGATTTTTTTCAGAAGGTTGTAAAGGAAAAGGAAAATCTAAATTTAGATCTCCATGTACTTTCATATTGTTGGTGTGCGGATCTAATAAGGTCAGCTTTTTCATCAGGTAAATCCTTACTCTACTTTCCTACTTTTCCCTTGTCCGTTGCTTTTGTATCACTATTTGTCAATATTCTGTGTTCAACTTCCCTATATTTTTTTGTAATATCCTTTTAATTCAAAAAAGGCAAATGTTTCTTTTAGTATGTTTACTTGACCAAAAAATAATGTCCATGACATAAATTTGATAGTTGTGATTTCTGTTACAATATAAGGGTGATGCTTTATACAAAACTAGGCAATCCCATTTGATATTTGGTAATTATATTACATGTATTCAAAATTGTCATTCACTCATTACTTTTTTTGATTACCCAATAGTGTTTTGGTATTTCTTCTATTGTCTATAATTTTAACTAGGCGACGCTTCTTCATGGAGTTTAATATGTTGCAAGAGTTGGTAAAGGTCAATGAGTCGCCATTCCGATTTCTATGTTTTAAACAGATAGTTGGATAGTTAGCCTGATGTAGTTGGCAAGGAAGAACCCTATATTGGATGAGAGTTCAGTAAAAAAATATTGCCATATACATGTTCTTAGGTGGGAAGAAGAAGCAGTCTTTCCTTTTCAAATGGTGCCTTTTATCTACTAATTATCTCTTGATACAAGTATACGCATCTGTATCACAACCTTACTTTTTTAGTTATACATGGTACCAAATCATTTAAGTTGAGTGATTTTGGAAGTTAATGAATGCTTCACCCCTCCAATATGTATCACATAAAATGATCTTCTTTTCTAGACATATTGTCTTCCCCAAATAATGTCATATTAAGTTTTTGCTACCTTATCCCTTTTTCTTCTCTTACCTTTTTCTTTTTTAATTCTTTCTATAATGTCGTTGAGTAATAGGCTTTTAACCATGGCAACTGGTATATTGGCACATAGGTAATATAATGTTTATATGCTTATCTTTTTTCTTGAAATTCTCACTTAATGAATCAAAACATATTACATCAATTGGTTTTGAGTTACTTACAATCAAGAAATGTAGGAAATGACTTGCATTACCCCCATATTTTGATTTAAAAGATAGATGATATGGAATGGGCTCCTTTAACATGCATATGTTAGTGGTGAAACATTTAACATCTTGTGAAATTGAACATCTCGAACTTTTAATAGGCTTTTTCGAATTGCGACACTGAACAAGTCCTACTGTTGTTACTCAGACCAATGACATGAGTGTCTAGAAATATTCGACATTGGAACCTTTAAAATCAGACACAGGACACATCTATATATTATATATTTGTGCAAATATGTATTGTTTTATGTTTAGATTAGTTAATGTGTGGATGCATGGCTCTTGTAGTTCACAAAATTGATACAACGTTTGCTAATTAATGCGAGGCGTAATAACTTTAATGTAGAATTGCCAAAGTAGATATGTAATGATGATAATATTATGTCTTAATGGTATGAAGTTGTCAAGGAGCGTCATGAAGTGTTTCAAATATTCAGGAGTCTGCGGTCAGAAAACCTAAAATTTAAAGTGTCCATGTGACATTAGTTCGTACATTAGCAATCTTATTTTGTTTGATTTATCCTAAAATAACAACTTTGCTTGAAACTCATTAGTTTCCTTAAGAAACCAAGTTTTTTCCCCGATAACTAGAACATATTCGAAAATAAACAAATGATAAACCATGTTTCTTCTAAACTGATTTTGGTAGTTCTCGAACAAAATGTTCTCGTGTTAAAAGATTTATGTTCTATGAGGCACAGGTTTATGTCCCACTGGAACAGGTTGGTACCAAACTATTCTGAGAGAAAATTGTTAACCTAGGATACTTATGGAACACCGGTTCTCTTGAGCTGGAATGTTCTAGTCCGTCTTGAGGATCAGGACACACCAGGAATATTCATTATTTTGGCATGTATTGATCCTTAACATCACGTTTTGGTAGTCAACCATCCTAGAAGCAAACCAAGACATGGCCCATTAACGAGATTTAAACCCTTCTCTAGGAAGACTTGGCTTAAGAGATTGAAAAAGGATATATAATGAATAACAAAGATAAGAGAGCCTTGTTTGCATAGAGAAAGATGAAACATATATTTTCCTTTCAAATTCTTGGACATAAGCCTTGCTCTCCAGTTTTTGTAAATCCAAGCCAAATCAATGACTTATGCTGCACTCTTTGGTCATTTGACAAGGAATAAGATTGGGACCCTAGAGTTTGTACATTTGATTCTATGTAGGTAGGATGGCTAAGTGCTCGCAATAGACTTGATGCAGGAGTAACATAATCTTTATATATATATATATGTTTGAAGTGTAAAAGTGATATTGATATTATGTTCGTAGATATATAATACTCATACTTGTAAAGCTTGAATCTTTGTGCAAAAGAACAAGATTTATTATTCACTAAAACGCCACGCATGCTAGCCATATGTAGCTTGGTTGGGTATGCCATCACTACCTAGGGCTTGTTTGCATAATCCAGCGGTTGAGCTGAATTTCCTGCTGGATTTGTGGGTTCGGAAGCTTATTTGAGTTTGGCCCATGTCAACTCAGCACCATCTTAGCCCGAATCCTGTGAGAGGAACGAAAAGACCTCCATGGGTCTTTTTTCCCTCCTGTAGACCAACAGGCCCACCACAAGCTAGGACTTAGGCGGGCCCTTCAGACATTGCATGCTGGGTGGGTTAACAGGCCATATTCCTGCAGGATATTCCTTCAGGAATATACAATAGGCCCTTGGTGAGATTATTGTAATCTGATTTCCCTCATCAATGGTGTGAAAGAGTCCATAAACAACTTTAATCAGATGATTTTGAAGTCACCCATATAAGACCACTTATTGGAAAAATGCATGATGAATTCAGCTGCTAGCCTTAGTCTTGACCTTGCTAGACCATCCCTTTGTGTCACTTTTAAGCTTGGTGAGGCTCCAAAAACATTCATGTATGACTTGTTTGCATGCTAGTTCTACCTAGGGCATAGCTATTCTCTGGCATGGCTTACCATAATCCGAGTCCATGCAGGAAACTTCATATCCAGGAGATATCATGACATTGGAGAGTTTTTCACAGCCACTAATTAACCAACCTTTTGATTTTGTTGCCATAGATTTATGTACTGCTGGAAACAGCGTCATTTTAATGATAGGTGGAAAATTGATTTCATTGAAAGCAGAACTCTTAACAGATGATCCTCTTATCTTCATGCTTTCTATCGAAGAGAAATGAAAACCATATCATTGATTCATGTCTTGATCGTCGAATTATTAATCGACCATAACAGAATTGACCTTGAATTCAAGGTTTGGTAGGAAACGCCATGAAGCTTGTCTCTAGCCTAGGTAAGGTCGAAGTTATCAAAATGCTTGGGAAGATGGTAGTGTATGCAAGCTCGTGAAAGTTATAGGATGTGTGGATGTGAAAATGGATGGGATGTTTTCTTCTCAGCATGACTTGCGGAAGGTGGCTTTGGCCTGCTTTTAGGCTATGCAAAGCAATCAACCCTTGTGCCTTGGAGGACTGCAAACATCTGTTCCGTTGCAATAGTCTGTGAAGGAGCAAAATATTGGCTTGGGAAGTTCGAGTCAAGGCTAACTAGGGTATTAAACTTGTTTGCCAAATGTTGCAATGGGTTGGCAATCTTTAGTATCAGTGTTTGGAACTGGTGAACTGGATTGAATCGCTGAGGGATGAGGCAGCCCAGTCACTGGGTCTTGGTTCGATCACAGGTCAACAGTGAGTTGACCAGTCGTTCCATATTTAGTGTTCACTTTTTCCCTCCTTGGTCTGGTAAGCCATCCTATTCTTCTCTACATCTTTCTCTCCTCTCCTAATCCTATGTGCCTCACATTTTTTGAGGTCTGGTAAAAGAAGAGAAGAGGTCTAAATCTGGTTTAGAAGATTGACTGTTACCGTCTTGGCACCCACGAAGATCTAACAGGTCCCCCTATTGTCAGCATTGACAACCTCGACTCCCATCTCGTCAGATGTGGCAGCTGCAACTCCCTCGTCAGATCTGGCAACCCCGGCTCCCTCTGCATCAAATTTGGCAACCCAGGCTCCCTCCCTATCATATCCGTGGCAGCCTTTGTTGGCCACCTTGATTTCCTTCCCATTATATCCAGTGGCCTGGACTTGCTCGTCAAATCTGCTGACCCCTAAGAGATCCGACGGTTTTGGCTCCCTCGTCATATTTGGTGAACTAACTTTCCACGTCTCCCCTTGTAAGAGTTCCACAATCAGGAAGAAAGAGAGAAGATAAGTGGAAAGGAGGCAGATATGGTTGAGAGCATTTAGTTTTTCTTTCTCTTTTATCAACTTGGGTAGAATATACAAATAATCTGATCTTGATGATTAATCAGCTAATCTGCTCGAGTCAATGATTCGAAAGTGACTTGAATAGGTTTGAAGAATTTACGGGCTTGGGCATGGCCCAACCTGCTAGACCTTGCAGGTGATGGGTCGGACAGGTTGACCTTGCAGGTGATGTATCTACCTGCTGTTCAGTGCAGTTGAATTGAGGGAGGGTGTGGTGGTTGACATTAGGCAACCCGACATCCAAGGGGCTCTATGGTTATTCCAGTGATGTAAGTTGCATAAGTAGGTGCAATTTTATTATCATTTTAAGAACAAAACTCAAGCATGTGCAATTTTCTATCAAGACACAATGGTTACAATATTAAGAAATGCCCATAAGTTTTTCATTCTAATTTTCTAATAGTTTGTCCGATGAAGATTTTTGTCTTATCATGTTGCACATAGATATGCTAGCTTGTTAGGATTCTTTAGGAGCTCAGAATTCTGACTCACTTCGATTGAGGAAAAAGTACGGACCTTGTGAAGTTGGTTAGAGAGCACATAATTATGATGTAAACCACTTTCCAGGGTTTAAATTAAATATGTGCTTATTGGTACCATTTTTTTTAGCTTCCAGACCAATCATAAAGAAACCTGCATGAGGTTAGAAGGTAACTAATTCCATTTCCAACATTGTTATATCTGGTTCCATGGACAGAAACCATATCTTATCATTTACCATTCCAGACACACATTCAGTGGTGCATCGACCTGACTTCTTAGCTTTGAGGTTTTGAGGCACTGTAAACTTTTTATTTAGATCAAATCAGATGATTTAGACTCTAAATCCGGTAGGCGGGTCAGTACTGGTTAATATTCTAGAATTTTTTTTTTGCCAAAAAGTCAGTTTATTCAATATTAATTGGCTGAGCCATAAAAAATTATCTGGTCTTTGATATGCTTTGAAAGTGGCCAAGAAGGAAAAGAACTGATTTAAACAGTCTGGAATAGCACACAGATGTTCCAGGTCAACTTGTTGAATTTTCAAACAAAATTTTAGTGCCCCATTTCGTTATTCACTTATTCAGAAGTTTTTGCAAAAAAATATCAGGCTGTCGTGCATGTCTAGTATTCCTCATCTATGAAGAGGATATCCTTGTGGTCATAAGGAACAATATGTATGTCTTCCATTTATTGTTGTTGGAGGATTATGATGCATGCTTGGTCCAACTTGAATCGTTGATAACGTTGGATCATATGCAGTGCTGGGCAGGGATAGGTTTGTTTTTCGTTGTCCCCCTTCGAGCGGAAAATGTTGTCAGATTGCTGAGTGGAATGATGTTTTCGGTGATATCATGTCATCATCTCTTGAAATAAATTGTAAAGACAGGGAGATTGTTAACTATGGTTTGTTCATGATGTTTCTAGGATCTGACATGATTTTGTGCTTCGTTTGTTCAGTAGGTTGCCTAAATGATTTGAACATACACTCAAATGAGTTCAACTATCAAGAATCTATTTCAACGGGTGAAATTGTTAGGAAGATGGAATCACCCATGGACAAGGTTGAAGCATTCAAAAGTATCTTAAGCAACCTTGGAAGCAATGAGAAGCGCTTATCTGTGTACATTGGAGATTCGGTTGGTGACTTGCTTTGCCTGTTGGAAGCAGATGTTGGTATTGTGATTGGATCAAGCACTAGCTTAAGGAGAATCGGGAAGCAGTTTGGTGTTTCTTTCATTCCACTC
The DNA here is from genome assembly GCF_009389715.1 of Phoenix dactylifera. NCBI lineage: Eukaryota > Viridiplantae > Streptophyta > Magnoliopsida > Arecales > Arecaceae > Phoenix > Phoenix dactylifera. The sequence continues at coordinate 10,119,346 of NC_052408.1, read as the reverse complement.
TTCCGTGGTTTGGTAAACAAGCAAAGACAACTTAATGAAAAAGACTCATCTATCTGGAAGGGGTTGTCTGGTGTTCTTTATACAGCATCAAGCTGGTCAGAAATACAAGCTTTTATTTTGGGGGCATAATTTTTTTTTTCGGATTGTTCCTTGATCTTGGTTCCTTGTTATCTTCAACAAGTTCAAGAATTCATGTATACGAAGATGTATGTTAGAACCGTGGCCAATTTTACAAAAGCCACAGGTCAATTGTCTTTCCATTGTTTTCCTTCAGTTTTGCCCTAAAAATGCTAGTGCCGTATGGGGCCGTGCATTCCTTTGATGTTAAGGTACCTGTGTAACCTGGCTCTCTTACTGTTTCCATCTTTTATACGCTTGATATATGATAAAAAGTTATTTTGCCCCTTCTGTTGCAGGCATTTGTGGCATTCTGGGAGATAAAACAGTTGATTTGGGAACTTCGGTGTATGCATGTGCTTGTCTATAATTTTTGGGTTATGAGAGAGTTATTTTTGTTTTGGAAACGATATTTGGAATTAGGGGACTTTAATTTTGAAGATGTATCAATTTTTAGGTCTGAGGATTTAAGGATATATATCAGAAATTGTATAGGAGCCTCCTCCCCTCTGGTCAGGATTTTAGAGGGTGCCCGATTTGAGTCCTTTAAGCTGTGCACTTTTATAAATGCATCGTGATTGTAACTACCTTCCTCGGAGATAATGAGACTTCAAAGGGTTGAATCATCCTTTTTGATCCATACATCTAGCGGTTCTATGCCCAATTGGAAGCTTTTATATGCCATCTGTTACAATTCTTTTGTCTGGAAGTTTCCATGGTCGTTTGAAATTGCTAGATTACCTTACCTTTTGTGTGGTTACTTTTCGTACGGGGGCATTATTACAGGTTTCAACCAACCGTAGCCCGTTTGTTTTCTACATGGTATGGGTTGGTGGTAAGCACAGGAGAAGGCATGTGACTGATTGATTGATTTGAACAACCATTACCTACCGTCCTCAGACTTGCCTGCGAGGTAAGATGTCATTTCAATGGCACCTCCGAAAGGGGAGTAAATTTAAGCATCTATGACATGTCTGACTTTGGTTTTCTAATTAGTTGAATCTCACCAAGATGGTGGTTTTAGGCAGGTATTATATTGCCGGCTGATTTACTGGACGAGAAACTCGTCCTTAGTGGTTCTACGTCAAAAGTCCTATACTTGGAATATTTGGTTTGTAAAAATGCAAATGTAATCATTTGAACAGAGCATCAGATGCCCCTCGCAGGGCCATTTCCTTGGGAAAATAATGCCCCCCATCAGAAGGATTTAGCCTTGGGCGTCCGAGGAAACGCGAGTAGCATTGTAGCTGGATAAAATCATCTTGCTCGTTCCTCTGAATGTAATTTTATTTCTGTATTCGTAATTTTCTTCATTGACATTCGTAATTCGGTTCAACCAGAATGTGACGACCATCACCGTTATTTTTGCTTCTGGGATGCTGACATCAAAGATAAAATTACGAATTCGCAATTCATAGTCTGCAATATAATATATTCCGAAAACCGAATACAAGACACTAACCGGCTAAAGTTGGAATGAATTCCACCGCAACGACTGGAGACGGGGAAATTGCAGTACACCGATCATCCCTAGTTATGTAGATGTTCAAACACTATATAGGCATTTTTCTAAATTCAATCACATACGTCATGAAATTCTAACGAACATGTGCATGACCGTGAAACTCCAACTCACATACGACAGCCCTTCTAGACGAAATGTTTATTACCCCAGACAGAGAACTGTGCTGGAAAGGCAAGAAGATGGAAGCATGCAAGCTGACCCCAGCCTAGGATCGTGCATCCATGGCCAGAATGGTGCTCAAGTTCATGGGGTTCATGTACTCGGTTGATCCAGTCATGAATTGGCTCACGATGATCCGGTTGGCTTTCTCCGTGGGATGGTATTGGTCCCAGAAGGAATAGACGTTCCTGTTCGGGCATAGACTGGACAACGAAGTGCAGAGTCCGATGCCGTTATAAGGTCCTTGTCCGCAGCATGCCACCTTTGATGTAACAAAACCTGCCCAAAACATAATGAGTACTTAAAGCCTTTTACTACGTAAAACTGCCATTTATTAATTACTAAGGTATTCCTTCCGGTCATCTAGTCATCTATGTTCCATATTATCATATCATCATATTAACTGGCTGTAAAAAAAAATGGCCTTGGTGTGGGCTATATGTGGAAGTTAAAGCATTAAAGACAAGTTTATCTCTGATTGTTATTGTTACCGTATGCTTGTGGGTTGGATATGAAGTCCATATGCATCTTGCGGGAATTCACTGCGACGAAAACATCCGAGCCGAACTGGCGGTTGAGCTGATTCAACAGCTGGATCAGCTGGGGATTGAATAGGTCGGAGGCTCGATTAAGCTCAGTGTCGCATTGGCCGTTCCTGCTCCTCAATGCAAGCTCTGCCGGGACGCAGCCAAGGGGCCCAGTCCCAGTGACCAGCACCCGACGGGCTCCCAATTCATACAGGCTCTGCACCCGTCACATTTCCAAGAATCATTTCTCCGGATCAAATTATTAATTCTTCTTTTTCTTTTTCCTTTTTTGAGCTATTTTTGCATGTCCAAATATAAAGAGCCACCAAGAGACAGATGTATACAGTCCAAACCACCAACAAAAAATTCACAAACAAATTAGGTTGGAGGGATCCTCCGCAATTCCTTGTCTCCAAGGATGGATCCAACGCCTGTTTTCATTGGTTTTCCATGGCTTGCAGGCCCCGTGATGTACCAATGCACCTGCCCAGCATAAATTCAATTAAAGGCTGGGACGCAATACCGTGTCTCGGCCTTTCATTGAATAACATGACGGGAAAGTGGTCCTTTCATGCTATGAGAAGAGGAGACATGAAGATACGTAAATCAGAAAGAAATTCGAAAGATCAAAAGTTATGCACAGATTTCAGATAGCTAAATATTAAGAAGAAAAAATAAGAATGAGAGATTAGCAATAAAAATTCATGAATAATTTGTGAATAATCTGTGCTTGATTTGTTAGAATTATTCTGCCCAAGGAAGAGTAGACTATAAATAATGTAACAACTTCTCGATGAGTCCGAGGACATGGCCGCTATGCTACTTCATGCATGAAAGCTGCTCTTAAGAGCAGATGTTCGTGTCTGTGAGAGCCAGACATGGTACTACAAATTAAGTCCCTGGCCATAAAACAATTTGAGAGGGTAATGTAGAAAGAAAGAGAAGTTAAAGAAAAACTTTAGTTTTTACTACGTATAAGCAAAGGTGGTGGTAGAGCCGTAGAAATCATCACTCAATGAAATGTAATTTGGTACAAAGATAGGGAAAGAGAGAACAAAAAAACAACAAAAAAAAAAAACTCATCTGAAATGAAAGACTAGAGCTTGATAGGAAACATACTGCAAGTATCTTCTTGTATTCGGAGATCAGATAGGTAACATAATCAGGCAAGGAGAATTCCCGAGATCTTGGGGAATAAGGCACCAAATAGTAGTTGTTAACGAAGTCGTTGCCGCCCAGGGTAATCAGAACTAGCGCTTGGTTTACAAGACGCTGCGTCCGTGCCGAACCTATGAGGGAGCTCAACCTCTGCTGGTACTGCTCAAAGTAGCTCAATTGCCTCCGTATCCTAATTATGTTCGCCTGCAAATTAAGGTTATTCAAATCAGTCATCAAATGGATTGCAATCAAACAAACCATTCAGGATTCCACTTACGAATTGGATTCCGGTATCGTTGAGTATACCGATGCCTGCTGATGCAAAGTTGGCACCCACAAGTAGCTTTTCCCCTCGGAGCTCGGGGCTCAAGTATGGCAACGTAGGTTCAGCTCCAAGATTTTCACCTGAAACATGTTGAAAAGAAGAAAATACAAGGAACTCAAGAACTCATACAATTTAAGAAAAAAAAAGCAGTAGCAGAACCGTGAGGCATAAGGTGACCAATTAATTTGCTGAAATCCTGAAAAGAACATCTACTGGTACTACGTCAGTGCTGTTTTTGAGTGGAAAGGAGGGGGTCCAGAAGAAACGCAGGAAAAGGGAGGAGGGAACTTCAAAATTATGGACACAGTGCAAGTTGGTTAGCTTCGATGCCTCGTGAAATGAACACCTAACTTATTATGTCAGGGACGTTCAGCCCATTGGAGAAACGGCCGGTTGGTCGGCCAGTCGGGTAGTCAATGCCATAAGGGGGTCGATCCGCTCGAGCTGTGGTTGCCAGGTAGTTGTTGTTCCCGTTATCAACAAGAGAATCGCCAAACACGAAGAAGGCACGAGCTGCCTCCGAGGAGACTGGAAGGGTTCCAACAACTACTAGGCCAGCAATCAGAGAGAAGAAGAGAGCAGGAGAGGCATTCATCTTCATGAAATGCATGAGCTGTGACAGGAGAGTTTGGAGTGGAGGGCTATGGACCTGAAGCCATGGAAGTTGGCTTTATATAGTGTTCATGGTGACATACCATGCACCTTCTTTTCCACCTATTTAAGGCCACGATGAATCGCTGTAGGGACCACCAAAGCAAATGAGAAGCTATTTGCTGGCCATGTAACTTAAGTTTCTGATGGAGGACTAGGGTTTCTTCTACAGCCTGCAAGTCATGGTGGTTGGTGAAGATCCATAATTCCAAAACAAGATGGAGCTTGTATCCTTCCCGTGACAGCAAGGGATGAAGCGGCATCTATCAACTGCCCTGAGTTGTGGTCCTCATAAACGCGCTTCTTCTAAATTTTAATCTCGTGAAAAAAGAGGGTCGTTGTACCATTGAATGATGCCCGAGGATCTTAATAATAACAGTATGACAACGAGGTTGATGATATTGAAATTCTAATCCGCACCGCACCCAATTATGCATCCAAGTGTCGTTGTCATCCTGAAAAAACCTAAAATGGCGGCTCTTAAGGAGCAGCTATTTATCGCAAACAAATTCTAGTGCATTATTTTTGAACATTTGCTCAACAGTAGCATGGGCGCAGCAGACCACATATCTAATTAAGCTGATAACAATCTTTCATAGACATACAGTTTCTTCTTGTTGACTACAGCATTATATATCCACAGGTTTATCCCACTTGGTATACTATGGTCTTTCTGGTTGATACATAAATTTCTAAACATATAAATCACAAGATCAAATTGCAATTGTTGGTCAATTTAACAAAATCAGTCTGCAGATGGTAAAGGGAAGCGTTTGAGATTCTCGTAGTCATTTTTTATGGAAATTTCATATGGAGCAAGAATAGAGAACCTTTGCTTTGGTTTGGAGAATCTAAGGAGCCACAAGTGCTTGTATTGGTGCTACAAATAAGATGATATTACTTTATATATATATATATAGCATATATATAGAGTGATCATAAAGATATACTAAAATTTTTTGATATTCGAAGAAGTATTATCCTTTCATTATTTTGCGTCTTTCTTCAATTTGTTGATGCTCGATGTTATGTCAGAGAAATGTTTCACTGACGTTCATCAGCTTTATTTTCACTAATGTCCACTTCTTTGGTGAGTCGAGGATGAAGAGGCTACCAACTTCTTTCTTATATTTATGAGGGTGTCGGCGAGGGATGCCTGAGCTACAAGCAAATATCCATGTGAAGCACATAAATAGGTGGGCCTCATCGTTTAAAAGGGGTAGCTAGCTGAATCCCCCTCTAGAATACCTGTGTGCATGCTTCCCAACCTAGTGTTTAAACATTATCATGAACTCTCAGAGCTCTTCGAGATCAAATACTTCGCGAAAGAACCAACCTCCCAGTTAAGCATATTGATTTCAAAACCTGTTCCACAGCGGCCAGTTCGAATGTATGATTGCAACTGCTGTATTGATCTCGATCATCGGTTTCATTCTTGCACCATCTTAACCACCACCACCGCCACCGTTGCTTATGCTATTGCAACTACTACTAGAATTATGTGAAGTTGATAACTGTGTGGCCATCAGTATGGTATAGCTGGTAATATAGTTTTTTTTTCCCTCTTCTTTGGAAAAAAATTGTAGTACATGCAGTCCAGAGATTGAAGTTTCATCTGAATGTGGGAGGCTAGCAATAACCCACCTCCCAAATGTCCTGACATAATAAAATTCTTACCCACTTTTCCGGCTATTGAATTGTTGTGTTTTCTATCAGAGAAGAACCTCAGTCCTGTAGGAATTATTTGGCAACCACCAGCCTGCGTTTCATCTACCCTGTCTTTCGACAGAGCCTCGTGAAGCTCAGCAAGTACAGAGGCATTTGCTCTTCTATTCGGACCGTGATTAAGCCTCAAGTACCAAATGCCCGCCAGCCAGGCCTGGTCCCTGATCAAAAACCCTGCAGACCAAATGCTTGTGTTGAAATACTTGTGTTTGTGCTGCAAGATCTAAAGCTGGCCATGGAATCCATGCATGCTGATCCCACCATCTTCCCGTTCAACCTCTCCTTTTTCTTCTTTTTTTTTAAAATTTGCTTTTTCCTTCTCTATTGAATTATTACCTTTCAGTGAGTACTCTGTCAATCATGCTATATTAATTTGCTAGTTATCGTTTTCTTCTTTGTATGATGCTCTCCCATTATTTATTTGAAATAATGGTGTTTCAGTTCATTAGTATTTTTGGTCCGAAGAAATCCAACTCAGAATGCAACATTGTCCCATGCTGATTATGATTGTAGTCTATATATGTTTTCCTGATGGATGATTAAATCTCCAAATCATATGCATCAAGTTTGGAAGCTTGGTTTGATAGCTGACAGCAACCTTGTATGACTGATGCAAACCATGCATGCTTTATTATATTGCCATAAATACTGACAGCGCATCTGTAAAGGATCATCCGGAGATCCAACAGAATCTAACTCTGACCTAATTTTTAGAGACAAAGATATCAACGTCAGTTAGGTTTCCATCACATAACGGTCAAGGAATCCAAATCACATGCGACTATAAACCAGCAGGCAGTTCGAACCACACCCTTTTGATGCCAAATCTCTTAATGGAGAACATAGTTGCTAACAATTAGCACAACATAGCATTCAAGATCAAAGCGTGCATGCTTTAATTGTTGAGAGTAATGGAGCCGTGCATATCATTATCAGTTTGCCAAAGAACAAGCATATTGAAAGCACACCAGGAAAAGCACATACGCAGATCATTTTGTCGCTATTTGAAAGCAAATTTACCTTCTCTTTCAAAACTCCTCTCACAAGCATTTGCAGTGCTGCTGCCAAGTGATCTTCATTTTGAAAATAGATTCTATACCTTAAATTATGCTATCTTCTTTGCAAACTATCCTCCCATGGACTGAACCAAAAAAAAAAAGAGATTCCTTAAATCTTATTTGCTAGTTAAAATTGGTCAACCCTCCCATAGGTGTCTTCATAGCTGTGCTGCTCATATTGCATTCATTGAAATCAAATAAGTAGGGTACCGTTCTCTTCACTCGTCTCTTTTCCTTTGTTTTCTCTTCTTTTTAATGTAATCATATTTCTTTTCTTTTTTACTTTTAGCTTTGATATTTCCGAAGATGAATAACCTTCTCCCATTAAAGTTCATCAATCAAATGATTCACCGACTACCAGAAAAGAGAACCTTTTGCTGACTGTGGGGCCAGGTTGAACATAAGGACTGGCGACTCAACAGTTCAAATTATAACAGCCTTGTATGTGTTTCTTCAGACAGAGAAATATAGAGTGGAGGTGGATGTAAAGTCTATTGTAGCAGTAACTTAGATCGGCTACCCCAAACTGTATTTTCCAGCCATAGAACACTTATCACACCGCTCCTCGAATAAGCTTGCACAGTTGGTATGACAAAATGTGACAACCATCTATAGTAACTTACACTATAGTAAGAATATTGAGTTAAGTATGGAGGGGACATGAATGAATAAAGATACCAACCACGTCTAACCATCAAGATGTCCTTGAATAGGCATTCATTGGAGAACAATTTCAAGGCTGCTGCAAGCTCTTGCTGCCAATGTTCAGTTCTGATAGTAAAGTAGTTAGCTCTCCTTTGTGAAGTTTTACAGTATCTGCAGCAAAAAGAGTGTGAATTAAAACCAAAAACAACAATGCTATCTTTTGTATGTAAAGTTTCTGCAGTACCTGCATCGTATAAGAACGATGATGAGATGTATTAAGTTGGCCTTCCAGGATATAGAAACACCTTTCTTAATTTAAATGGCAGTTGAACTGTTATGAATTTTGCCACCTTAGATAACATGCCAATCTTTTGAATGGCAGTGGGTTACATGTTTTTCAAGTTTTGCTAAAATTTCCTCCAAGCTTTTATGGCAAAAATTAGTACTGGAGACCTTATTAATGCTTGATAGTAAGGGGTATCCCTACCTATATGAGAGTGTTTTTGGGGATCAAATTTATGATTCACCAAGAGTTCTGAAAATTTGTTACAGGTATAGCTCTCATATAGGCCTAGACCCCATCTCAAATAGGTGCCAAATTTCAGGCCAAGTTAACTCCCTACATGATAGGGGCCTGCCTCAATACCTGGAAGACCAGATGGTAGGTAGCGAAAACTTGTATAAAATATATGAACAAATACATAGAGAAAAGTTGGGTACCTGTGCAGCCAGGGATATGCCTGCCCCCTGCATAGAAGAGAGGACAATTACTGAAATGCAAAAACCATAGCATTGTAATCTAAGATCGGTGCAGCACTAATGACTACCAAGTACTTTCAGGAACTTGCTTGGGATTCACAATGAGTTATGGAATATCAAACCCTTGATTGTGATGGATGTCCTTTCGATTTAAATGACCAAATAGAAGTTTATTGTTTCTTGCAGTGAGGATGGATGTGTAGAAGGCCCCAATTAACAGCAATACAACTGACAACTTGAATTAAACATAATGACAAAATCAAGTAATATAGAAGAACCATGGGAAAAATGTTTTCATTTGTCAACATGGGTGGTAAGAAAATGAAACATATACATGGCCTATTTCAACTAAGTTGCTGGTTATGTTACATTACGTTTCATAAATCAAAATAATTTTCCCCCAAAAAACGAGCATTCCAATGACTCAAGAAATACAACATATCCCCAAAGTTCTTTTGTACCTGATGTTTGTTCACCATGAGCATATCTTCATCCATTTAGAGACAATTTCTGTTGAGAACTAGGTGCTGCATAACATTTTCAAATTGAAATCAATGACCTTGAGTTAAAAATATGATGCATAAAACTGAATCTATTACAGATATTTCAATGTAGAAGTAAAATAATTTTCCATGTTGAATGCGAATTGTCAATAAAAAAAATTAAAACTTTGTTGCTTACCAATAAAAACATTTGGAACAGTGTATTGTCCAGTCAATCTTTCCAACACCTTTTGCAGTTGCAGCCCTTGGGGACCTGAAATTAAATGCCAATAATTGATCACAAATATTATTTTAATAAAACTTTAGCAGTCAATGATATCAAGGAATGCCAGCATTTAGTAACAAGTGCATTACAATTCCCAGTAGCACACTTTAACTGTGTGTGTAAACACATTTCCAATTAACTCAATCGCTTGGGCAACAGAGTTTATCACTTTATGTAACAAAACAAAGAACTTCAAATAAATAAGTAAACACAAAACAAAGCATAAGATGAAGCAATTAACTATTAACAACGACAGTCTACTGAAACAAATGATCATCATAGCCTTATAAATAGTTGAGTTCAAGGGACTTTTAGTCATATAAGTTCATTCTTCAACAGGTTTGAGTGAAGAAGGTCATTATGTAATTACAGATTTCTTATGCAGTAAGAAAGACTCTGGAGGATGGCCTTTCCGATTTTCCAAGCAAAGAAAAACAAAGAGTTGAATTTTGTAATATATTAGCTCTTTACATAATAGGATTTACAAGCCTCTTCATGTTATCTTACTCTTTTGGTCGCTAAGTTACAAAAATCAAAGACCATATGTATATCACATGACATTTTTGCATCTTGACATGATGTTAAGCAGAGATATTTAGAAGTAGTCCAATTACTCATATGTAGTTTTATGTCAGTGATGATTACGATAACTAGAATATAGAACACTGGAGAGGTTGAACCATTGTAGATCTAAACTGAAAAATTTCTCCCAATTCAGTGTTAGATTATCCAGTAAGTATATGGGCTTCAGACCACTTTGATCTGACTGCTTTCCACTACTTAAGTTGGAAACACTATTCTTGAGACAGAGTGCAAGGCATTGCCTAGGTCAGCTTTTGAATGAATGTTTTCAAATTTGGTTATGTGAGACGAAAAGCAGAACCTAAGAGCATTTTACATGAAACTGAGGAAGCTAAAAGGAGAATCAGAAGACTGAAGTTAAAAGCTTTAGGTTACGTTGGTGCAACTTTTGCACTGTGACTACCACTTGATGAGACAAATGTCAAACATTATGTAATTACCTAAAACTAGCATGGTGCTATTTGAGTCTATATTTCTTCCAAACTTTCTAGTCGATGTTCTAAACTACTATGGGCTGCAAAGCTCATTGCCTGTTATAATCAACTTATTTGGTAGGGGTCTGTAGAGAATGAGTGAGATTTATTTTGCACTTTGACTGCTATTTGATGAGACAAATGTCAGGCATTATGCAAGACAAATGTCAGGCATTATGCAACTCCCTAAAACTAGCATGGTATTATTTGAGTCCATATTTCTTCCGAACTTTCTAGTTGATGTTCTATACTGCTAAGGACTGCAAAGCCCATTGCCTGTTATAGTCAGAGAATTCTTATGAGATAGGGCCTACAGAGATCCAAATCATATCATCTAATTAAACCAATTGAAGTAATTAAACTATGTTTTTATATAACCATTGTTAGCACATTCTATATCAACAAAATTAATATAATATCTTCTTTTCAGGTTTTGCTCAACAAAAACGACATGGATTTTTAGTTTTATTTTAGAAAAAGTATATCTGTTGATATGAGTTATTTTCCAGATGTTCAGAGCATATCTATTTGCTGTGATAAAATAATGGAAAGATTTAAGTCTCATGAAAAATCCATTCAAAGTGTCGGACATGTTTTTGAGCCAATGCATGCGAGTACACTTCATCGCTCACAACATATCAAAAACACAAATGGCCAAAAGGAGAATGACATGCAATTCTTCAAGTCTCAACTGCATGAAGGCCTAAGCGTTTTTCCCTGATATGGATGATGGAGATCTTTTCGCTGTTTGACATACTTGATCTGTTATAGTTTGCTTCGAAGACCACAAAGTTCTGAAGGAGGAAATGCCCCGTTGAAACTCTACTTAGAGCGGTTGGAACAAAGGCTCTGCTGCTGCTTGATTCCTCTCGTGATACACATGACGATGGCCCGCTTCCGCTGGAAGATGTCCTTTAATAGCGGATTTCCTACGTTTCTGCATGTAAATATTAATGTGGTAGAATCCCGCTTAATCCAAATCTGCTGCGCCATGGAGTGGAGAGCCGCACTATCAAGGCCCACCCAAGTGGCCACGAATTCCGCGTAGCTTCACTATTAGAGAACACGAGGCCAGGCTCATAGCGATTGGGGCCGGAGAATTTTTGACACCTCAGTTCTCGAAGTCAATATCAGAGCGGCCTGGAAGGAAGTCACCTGTGCGAGGTAGGTTCTGGGGGCGGACTGCATCCTCCTCGAGGATAACTTGACCATGATGGTTGAGTGGATCCGGAGCCGAGGTCGTGATGCCGGCTTCAGATCGCTGCTACACGACATTCGCAAGCTCTTAACCGAGTGTCATTGGTATAGAGCTACACATATCTATAGAGAGGCGAACAGTGCGGCTGACTGGGTGGCTTCATCCGTTGCCCATTACGCTAGAGGCTTCATCTGGGCTGATTGTGCAGTGGTGCCTCACATTTTGGGTTATCTTCTTTCTTCTGATTTAGCTGACTTCTCCCATATTCAACATGAGTGAGCTGCTGTTGTACCAAAAAAAAAAAAAAAAAAAAAAAAAAAAAGAGAGGGTGGCCCTGCTCATCTCTTATCACAATCAATTGTAGCCTTGTCACCATGAACAGACCCATCAAAAATAACTTATAAACTAATATATGTTTGAAAGCCCATATAAACTCATATTGCACATGAGAGACATACGAAGATATTTGGTGCTAGACAACAGAGCGATTTTGTAGTCTGCAATTCATTAAATCGATATCTTGCAGCCACAACCTTAGCTCACAGAGAGTTAGGTTTGAGTACCAGCTGAGGCAAGAAGTTCCAATGAATGAAGATCTAGCCCACCATAGGGTTTAGGTGAGCATACAACGTCCCATGAGAGGAGATGCAATCCTCTTCGATCCGTCGAGTGGCCCTATAGAAAAGCTTGAAACTCATTCTCTAGCTGCCTGCACACTGAACTAGCTAGAAATGTGCACACAAGACATGGAATAAATGGGAGGAGATGACAATACCAACTGAAACAAGATTGCTTTCTCTGCAAAGGAGAGAGCCTTCCATTGCCAACTTCCAAAGCTATCTACCACCATCCATTAGGAAATTGAATTCAGCTGGCATGAGCCTCATACTTGAGTGAAGGAATATCCAATTATTGCCACACATCCTTCTCTATTGGAATCTAAAGGATATGCCAAATCCGTGCCTTGATTGCAGTGGGGCTAAATGTGATATACGATTTGACAGTATGAATTACTTAACCTGATGAGGTACAGTAAAAGTTAATGAGTACCTTCAACTTCAAGCTAGCATAAGCAATATATATATATATATATATATATATATATATATATATATATATATATATATATATATATATATATATATATATATATATATATATTTCAAACTCCGAGTTGTTCGGTTGTTTTGTTTCATGGTTGGCTTTATCATGATTTTTTGTTAAATAGATATGTCTTTTAATTGATTATATCCAGTTTTTTTTAAAATAAACCATCAATGCAAAGAAATGTAACCACTGAGATAAAATATTTTTCTTGTTACATTTTTGTGAAAAAATAAGCTAAAAAGGGTACATCGACAAATGACTCTCTTCTATCCATCTCCCACTTTATTACAAGAGTCTAAACTCTAACATGTAGTAATGGATTATTGATTTCCCTAAGACCATTTTTCCTCTTTTTCTCTTCCTTTAATTCTTGCTCTTGTAGACTATTCTTCGTTTGAAATTTATATATATATATATATATATATATATATATATATATATATATATATATATATTAGTGGTCTACATATTATTTTGATCTTAGACCTGTCTCTGTTGACCATGTTTGTTGACTTCTTTTCCTTTCGTTCTCCCTCCTGTATCTGATCATTTTCCTCTTTGGATGAAAATGTAGCAATCCTGTTGCTGTTTTTTAAATAAAAAATAAAATATTATAAAGAAAATCATGCTTCTAAAATAAGAAGTTCTTTTTGTAAGGTGCAAGCATACTAGATTTAATTCTTGGCATCCAAAAACACAAAAGCTGACATTATGGTTTTGTGACGGTCACTCTCGAAGTTTTAGGAGTCAATTTTAAAGTTTTAGGAAGAGCTACCTTTTATTTTTGAGTTCTTCTTAAATTATCTTATATGTTATTGATTTGTGCATTCGTGTCTTGTGCATGTAATCTATCAACATTTGCATGTGGTTTAGCATTTCACATGCTTCATAAGTAACAAAAAACCATCTAAATATACTTCCAGGGAAGCTTTTGGCAGCATGGAGATTCACATTTATTTACATACTCAAAGATTTTGTTTATACGACAATTGGCAGTGTATATTTTCAAGGGACAGGTCCTGCTCGCTATATCGAACATCGCGAATCAAGATAACCAGATAATTTGGTCAAGCTCCTCACCTTGATATTGTGCGCATGTGGTACCCAATCATCACATTGGGAAGGTTAGGCATGGCTCAATCATGCAAGGGCCTGCATACATTCACATAACAACTAGCAAATGGCTGGAAATTCTCGATAGCGCTTCTCGATAGTCCTATCACATGGACAAGCTGGAAATTCTGAGTCTTGGTAGGGAACATACAGCAACTTGCTAACAAGGTAAGAGAAGGTTTAAGAGGATCAATTGGAGGATTGTTAAAAAAAAACACCAGAATGAGAGCGGCTTGGGCTGGCCTGGGGTATACTTGGCGGATTCTCCGGCCAAGACTGTTATGCTGGAGGGAGATTCGGCGATGGTTATTAGATGAATTCAGTAGATCAAGGGTGGTGTGGGCGACTTTCACCCTCTGCTTAAAGATATTCGGCCTGTGGCCTACGATGGATTGGCCCTTTCACGCAAAGCATGTATGTTGTGAGACCAACAGAATAGCAGATTGGGTGGCTTCATATATGGCAAACCACTCCAGAGACTATTTGGTTAGGAGAGAAGGAGTTGCCCGGTGCCCTCCGGAAAGTTTTATCTTTTAATTTTTTTGGTAAAAAAAATACCGAGAGTTCCAATTATAAAGGGCGGCATTCCCATGCTGTTTAATTTTTGCAATAACAGTATTTTGTCAGCAACGCAGGGGCCTTGGATTTCCATAGGAACGGTATTATGTATTGCAGCAAGCCATCACAGAAGATAAGTGACGTAACTTGGATTTCCAGGTGCAAGTATATTAATTAATAAAATAATAGAAAAATTACAATTATATAATTATTATATTGACATTAGAAAACACTATATATATATATATATTGATTTTTCGGCCACGTCCGAGGTTAAAAAAATTTTACGATAACAATTTTTTTTTAACATTTCGGCCGCCCGTTCCGTTCGTAATCGAAACCGGGAGAACACCAAAATGAATAAATTCCCATCACGTCCGCCAGGTCGGCGGGCTCGAACTCCTTTGCCACGAACACTCCCCACCCGCTCCTCTTTCCCCCCACAGCGAGTTGAGCGAGACCACGGTCCCCGATCGCGCCCCAGAATATGTTCCTTCGCCAAAACTTCCCCTGAAAAGAGCTTCGACGCCTCGCCGGAGACGACGGATTCCGGCGGTGACACGGTGGTTGCGGGGTCCCGATCGCCCGCGGCGGAGCAAGCGAGATGGGAGCTTTCTCCAGGAAAAGAAATGGTGCGAAAGGGATCTCCAACACCAGTTTTCGCTGCTTATTTTCGATCTTTTGCTTTTCTGGCGCCAGATTCCAAATGTCTGGTTAGCCGATTTGCCGCCCAATGTGTCCCCAGATCTCGATCGCCGGAGCTCTGGCGGAATGCAGTTTTTTTTTAAAAAGTGGATTTTGGAGTTTGGTTTTATTTTCTTTGATGAAATCTAGGGTTCTGGTGAACCTTCTCAAATTCTCTCTTTGATTGATTGATTCAATTTGGTGGAACAAGCGCTTTTTTTTGTTTTCAGCATTTTTGCTTATTTTAGGTGGGTTTCGGTGTTTGCTGTTCGGTTTTGGGCGTGGAATGGCTGACCTCGCTTCATACTGTGAAAGGGTTGAAAGTTGCCAAAAAAAGAAAAGGAAAAAAGAAATGAAAAGGTTGAAACTTTTCTAAGGTTCGACCCTACTTTTGGCTGTGCCGTCTGTTATTTTGATTGATTGCTTTGAATTTAGGGCTCATGGGCACCGAGCTCGGCCATAACATTTCTGCAGCGATCTTCTTTTCCCCTTTTTACCATCTTTCCGATAAATGCAGCTTTTGGTGTACGTTTTGTTACCTTAAATCCTTTGTTCTTGTGCATCTCCCACTTCACTTTTGAATCCATTATTTTAGTGTTCTTTTACCTTCCCCACTGTTTCCTTTCTCTTTTTCTGGCAGATTTGCTCTACTCGTGTATCTCCTTCCTTTTTTTGCAGCAACGAATCGTAAAATCTATGGTCCCATGTCCCATTTTATTTTTTGCTATTTTTATAACTAAAGCATGAAAGCCGCTATTTTTTCTTGTTTGCTCACGAAATTTTACTTGAAAATCCTTTTTCCCCATAGGAATAGTTACAGTAAACTTTTTGAAGTTAAATATGGAATTCTTAAATGATAGTCGCTTCTGTTCTCATGTTTTAATGATGATATCTCTGTCTATAAATGCAAAATCTCTGCATTCTTATTCTGCGTTATGATAAATGCCAGCCGGTTTGATTAAGGGTGATAATATTATATTCATTAGGTTCCGATTTCCTTCTTGTAACATGAGGGCAGTGCCTCGGGCAGATCTCCCTTCGTCATATCTGTGAGGATGTCATGCTCTGTAACTTTGGTGGGTGATTTTAATTCCTCTCTGCTGATGATTTGTTGAGGGCGTAAGACAATGGAAAATATCATTTTTTTGACGGGTTCATCTTTCCTTCATTCAAACTTGCGGAGGTGAACAACAGACGGGGGAAGGATTTGCAGAAGCCATTTCCGGGATGTATGGGAAGGATGATCAACATATTTGACTTGAGTACCAGCATGGCAGGAACCAAGCTGCTCACTGATAAAGCACATAGCAATGGTATTTACTGTCCTTAAAAACAATACTATCTGTGTCTTTTTTATTGCTTTGTTTTAAATTTCTGTGCTGTCCATAAGGCATTATAGAATATTTGAAATCATAATTCTTCACCTTTGTTTTACCAATTTTCTTTACTAAGAGAGGTAAAAGGCATCTTGAAGCATATAGAAATGATTAAGCCATTGGTGGATGATTATGCTTTCAGTATGTTTCTGCTTGTGGTAAAATTTGTCATCAACGTTGCAGAATCTTGTCCGAACAAAGATATCTAACCTTAAGCAAACCTCCTCCCCTCCTTTTGTTTAGAATGCTACCTTTTTTTTTTTATATAATTCACATAGGTTTGAAACTAGTACTTCATCTTCTTCTGCTATCTGTGTTAATTCAGCCTGCGTAACTTCCTTCCTCCTGGGGGATGGTAGCTGGAGCTTTTATTAGATTCGGTGCAGTTTCTTTCTTCTTGTTCTTAAGTTTACTTTTTGATTGCAAATTTTTTTTCCTTTTTCTCTTACAAGAAAAGGCTAGGGATTGCAAATCCAGTTGCATCGATGTTCTCACTTTTTATGCATTTTTTTTAGCTGATCTCTTTCCTCTATGCCCATTTCATAGCTGCAACCTATCATATTTTTTGTTGTTTGTTTATTGGTGGAACTGGCATTTGGCTTCTGCTTAAGTTCTTAATCACAATCCAGCTGCTATTGACACGGAAGAAGCCTCTTTTCTTGTTTTGAAATTGTAAAGAAAGAACCACATAATGTATTCTGATTTATGTTTTCACTACAGAACCAGTGAACTAAGGAAAAGTTCCTTTAACAAGAACTCGGGTGGAACACCAATGAAGATGCTTATACAAGAGGAGATGTGGAAAGAAACAGAGTTGAAGCAGAAGCCTCCAAATGTTGTTGCTAGACTCATGGGGCTTGATTCCTTGCCAGTGCAGCCATCATTTTTAACTGTTAAAAAAAGCTTCCAAGAGGACTATTCACACCGTATGGCAGGAGCGCTTCGGGGTCATCGGTGGCAACAAGATGAGTATTTTCACAATCCAGTGCGTTGTGAAATTCCCCATGAAAAGAATGAATACAAAGATGTATATGAAGTCAGGCAGCAACCATCAAAGATTAGTCATATTAAGGATCAGCGACCACAGAAAGGAAGATATGATGAGAACTCATATGAAAAGAGAATGACTCTTGTTCGCCAGAAGTTCATTGAAGCAAAGCGTTTAGCCACAGATGAAAACCTCATTCAGACGAAGGAGTTTCAAGGTGCACTCGAGGTTCTGAGTTCAAACAGAGATGTATTCCTCAAATTTCTCGAAGAACCAAATTCCCTGTTTTCAAAGCATATACACAAACTCCAGATCATCTCTCCACCTCAGACAAAGCGCATAACTATACTGAAACCATCAAAAAACAGTGAGGTGAAGTGTGACAAAAGTGTGGAAAAACAACTGTTCTCAGCTGTTGAAGAAAGCAAATGTGATGCAAATAAGCACTATTGGACCCCTAGTTTCTCTCATGCAAAAGCTCATAATCAATCTCAACCAACCAGGATAGTAGTTTTAAAGCCTAGCCCAGGAAAGCTTCACGATGTAAATAATACAGTTAAATTCACAACATCTTCAACAGAACAGCTTGGGGACCGAGATTCTTATGAAGCTTTGGGAACTGATGGAGTCGCAGGGTCAAGAGAAATAGCCAAGGAGATTACTCGTCAGATGCGAGAAAACCTAAGCAGTAACCGAAGGGATGAAAAAACTTTGTTGTCTTCGGTATTATCGAATGGATTTGTTGGAGATGAGAGCTCATTCAATAGGTCTGAAAGTGACTGCATGGATGAAGAGGGTGGTAACTTGAGTGACTCTGAGACTGTCACCCCAACTTCACGGCGCTCTTGGGATCGCGTCAATAGCATTGGCAGTCCTTACTCAATCTCATCTGTAAGTCGAAAATCATATTCACCTGAGTCATCAGTAATCAGGGAAGCCAGAAAACGGCTTTCAGAGAGGTGGGCATTGGTGGCATCAAATGTAAATAATCAAGAACAAAGACAAACAAAGAGAAGCTCAAGTACCCTAGGTGAGATGCTTGCCATTCCTGAGGTACAGAAAGAAGAGGAGAATAGTTGGGGGTTTACTGTTTCGAGCAGCAGGCAATGTGACGGAGAACAAAACCTTAAAGTACTATCACCTTGTTTGTCTGCAGGCGGGGTAAAGGAAGGATGTAGTGGGGAGTTCTCCTCTAGGAATTTGTCAAGGTCAAGATCTGTCCCATCTTCTTCAGCTTATGAAATCACTGAGTTGAATGTGGGTGTTTCTGATGCTTTTATTAGCAAACCCATTGTTCATAACGAGATTGCTAAGTCAAAGAGTGGCAGGTCATCTTTCAAAGGGAAAGTTTCCAGTTTGTTCTTCTCTAGAAATAAGACACAAGGTCAGGAGAAATCTATTCCATCTCCTTCGGTGGGTTGTGATGATAGGCTTCAGCCTGGTAGTGCTGAGGTTGATAGTAAAAGAAATGGTCTTTTACTTTCTGTTAATGACAATCAACATAAGCAAACTGCACTGTTTAGTGCACATAAAAATTCTGGCGGGGCTTTCTCTCTGACTACAGTTATTGATGTACCAAATCAAGGCACTTTCAATGCCAAGGTATTGGATTTTTACTATCTTGAGTCTGGTAGGAGTTCATCTTTCTGTGAATCAATCATACTAGAAAAATGATAAACAAGTAAAAGCTGGTTGGTGGTAATTTCCTGACTCATCCATATTTTGTTCCGTTTTCTTCGTCCTTTTTTTTAGCATTTGTTTGTTTTCAGCATATCAATGCTGTTCTTTTCCCCTTATTTTATAAACAGTGGAGAGGGAAACTGTTAATGCTGCACATTAAATTTCTAATGCCTGTTGAACTACCACATACTTGTTCTTAGATATCGCTATTTTTCTTTTATTTCTCCAATTTCCTACTTAGAATTGGTGTTTACATTATCAGGGGGCTCATTATCTTGAAAAGCCAATGACATGCGGAAACTCCAGGGAGAACCAGGACCACCCCAGCCTTGTTTCAATTCTACAAGCACCAGTTGTTGATGATGTCAACAATAAAATGTCCCAGGCTTCTAAAAGCCATACTGCTGGACATCTACGTAAGTGTAGTCATAACTACCACTGCAGATCTTCAAGTCCCATACACTAACTGGTATCTGTTCCTGCTTCCTTCAGAAGCTCTCTCTAGGTCTCCACCGATTGAGTCGATTGCTCGTTCCTTATCATTCAACTGCTCCAAGTTGGGAACAATGTTGGCAGGTCCCCTAAAACCTTCCAGACTTCTGCCCAGGGTAGAAGAAGAACAAGAACGATTTATGCTTGTCCAGAAGTTGCTGTCATCTGCTGGCTTTCGTGATGAGAAGTCTGACATGATATTCACCAGATGGCATTCACTTGACAGCCCTTTGAATACAATGCTACTGGACAAATATTTGGATAAGAAAGAAGCAGCAGCTAAGTGCAGGGTGTGGCGGTCAAACCAGAGGCTCCTATTCGATTGTGTCAATGCAGCATTGCTAGATATTGGTCGAACTGCCATATTGGCTTCATATCCATGGGCTGGAGCATGTCGGGGGGCTTGGGAGGATGGTCCAGCTGGTGATTTGGTGACTCAGAAAGTGTGTGAACTTGTGAGAAATTGGTACTCCGGTGAAGAGAAGTCTGTGCCTGGTGGGCCCGGTGGCGTCAGTCTTATGGTAGATAGAGTGGTTAAGAGAGAAATGGCAGGAAGAGAATGGGCAGAATTGATGTGGCTGGAAATTTTTGAGTTCAGCAAGGATATCGGTGGTCTGGTGTTGGAGGAGTTGTTTGAGGAGGCATTGTCAGATTTTACTTGTGGGTGATTGAAATGAGGCACGTATCTCCTCTCTTTTTTTTCTTCTTGTCCTAACGGTCTTTGCTATTTTTGTTGTTATCCCCCCTGCTAATACTAGTGGCCGTCTAATCCATAATATATATCCATATAAGGCCCAAGTTGCAATGTATGTGCATTGTTTGCTATTTGATTTTTACTCATAAATGAACGGTCTGTGCTTCAACTCTCCAAGGTGACACACATGCATTATTTATAATTTTATGTTAGGATCTTAATTTCTTTCCAAGAGTCCGCATCATACAGATACTACCAATGATTTCTAGTTAGATTTCTTTTTCTTGGTTTTATTAACTCATCCGGTATTATTTTGCTTGTGATACAGATGCTCACAAGGGATACAAAAAAGTAGATGCTGCAGAACTGAAGCAGAAAATGTGTTATCGACCGAGTTACAGTTATCTTGACGTGTCAGTATCCTGGGTGTGACTCAAAAGAAAAAAAGAAAAAAAAAAAGATCAGGTCCTGTTCCAAGGGTTTTTTATTTGTGTGTGTGTGGCGCTTATCACTGATGATGAGGATTTTACGTCTTATTTTTTTCCATTGAGAAAATATAAAAGAAAGGATCATGTAGCATCCTTTCTTTTCCCTTTAATCTGACGGCATCAACAGTAGATTTGTCCCAAGTTTGACAGCTTTGAGTTATTTGAGGAAGCGACGGAGTAACTAGTCTTCACAAAGCCTTTATGTTTGGTGGCATGCTAGTATTAAAATGGTGCATGCCATTATGATACTGTAGTTCCCTTATTAGAATAGTATTTTTGCATGCAGATTCGTCTCCGAGATGAAGATTCCTCGGCACGTGAAATATGATGCAGCCTTGTCGGTCTCTGTATTAGCATGTCTGAGATGCATCGAATGAATGAAAAAAACAATAAAGTTGTAGATGCGTCCGAAGATGCTTTTATAGATTTTGTTGTATCTAGCAGAAGCTCACACATGGCAGCAATGTAAAGCTGTCTCGGTGAGGTTCCCTTGGTCTTATGTGCTCGTCTCTTCTCAGAAATAAGCCAGCAAGCAATCACCACTTGGGATGGTCCGACTTGCCAAAATGCGAGCCTGACTCTACAGGCCTGGGAAATCAGCCTGTAGCTATAGGGGAAGTTTGAATTTTTGATGGACGGTACATCGCATTTACCATTTCTGATTGAAAGAACATCGTATTTACTCATCGTCCTGCATCCCCACACTCGGTTAGCTTTCCACTGTCCATTCAGCTGGCCTAAGCTAATTAATATTGCCAGCTGATCCATCTTATGATCGGTTGACGTCTGGAATCTGAAGCTAATATTGCCAATCCGATGCCTGAAACTGTTTTCACTGCAACAAAAATCTAAAGGTCAGAATCGTGCTAACAATAATTAGGATTTCATCAAAATTCTAGTATCATTGCCATGCATTCGGCATTTCATTTAGTATTAATTCAACGTGGGAGTCATGCGAGAATACATGAGCTGAACATGGTATCTGGTGCGGTCAATAAATTATCATGAACTTGCATAGTTCTCTTAAATCATCATTCAATATCACGAAACAATTTGCATCAAAATTGTTACTCTAAAAGTTATACATCAAAGTAGGATCTGAGCTTCAATCAGAATCTACCACAGCACGACAGACCCGGAGCCTTATTCTCAAACTCCCAAACATACCAACTACCTTCCAATCTACTTTCAAAATATAGAAAATACACCTGCCATGTGAAACCACATATGAAACCAGCCAAAGATGAATTTATAAGAAAAGTACCTTAGCTCCCTGGGAGATTTGACTAGAATTGTAACGTATCATGATTACTTAATTATTGAATGATAACGAGACTCTGTGAGACTACTTATGATTCTGATAATATTGTAACATGCCCTGGAGGCTTTGCTTCCCTGACCATTTGTCTAGATCAACTGCTGCCAGCGAAGAAAAAAAAATGTTTTCTTCGCATCTTTTTTTCTGTGACTGAAAATGGAGGGCTCGGCAAACACCAATCATGCAAGGCAGCAATACCAGAGACCTACTGTCGCACCAGAAAATCCACATGCTGGTTGATACCATCTAAACTTAGATATGATCCATCCACATGAAAAGCTTGCCGTTACCTGCAAGAAGATCTCCGTTTCCATTCAAGTGGTATCCTTTAGGAGACGGGAGATTTTCTAAATGGTGCCTGAAACAACTACAGCATCAATGGTCCCGGAGACAGCCAGCTACATTTCGCTGCCTCAGAAATTCTAGCGGCCTACAGTCTAATGCACAAAGAGAGGAATCTGACAAGTGTCAAAGTAGCCACAACACCAATCAACAGCAAAATCCTCAATGGCCCAATCGATGTTTGAAAACATATCATGTGATACAACCGACCATAGGGTCCCAGAAACTAATATATGACGATTTAACAGCATGACAAGATATTAACAGCATGATATCTACAGCTACAGCCCCGTGGAAGGTGCCGACCCCAGCTCCCCAGCTATATAGAGAATGATTATACTACAACGGATCAAACTGTTCTAACGACAAAAGATGCTTGCAAACACTGGCGGGTTTGTATTCAATTGCTTACAAGATGGAGCACTGCTTTCTGTTATCACTGTTGCTGCTTGCAGACAGTGCTGTCTTCTGATCTACACCATTGTATGAGAGCTCGCTCTGGTTCAATCCATACCGCAACAAAAAAAAGAGGAGGAAAGAGGAGTATATCAGATGCAATAAATAAAGAAACACAGCTTCATATATTTGTTGTGTGTAGAAAAGAATAAATGTTGCAACAACATCCATGTGACATCACCCTTAAAGAATAATATGATGAGAACAAGGACCATCGGGCGCTTGACAAACTGTTTGCACTTTCATTTTGCATCAAATCATTGGAACAGTAGCCATGAGTACAGCATTCCCAGGTCCTAATCGGACTAAACAACACAGTATTCAAAGGATTTTCCCTTTTTTCAAGGGCACAGAAGCTTACAATTATGTCATCATGTGAAATGTAAGAATTACTGAACATATTAGATTGGAGTTGAAGCTCAATTATGCAAAAATGTTTAATGGAAGATCTGCGCTAAGGCCACATGCTCAAGTTGGTGAAAAATATCTAAACATGACAAATACATATAACATGGGTAAGGCCCACAGTTTCCTAGGTGGACCTGCAGAATAAAGCAACCATGTTGGCACATGCCATGTGTAAGGGTTTTTTTTTAAAAATCAATAAATATAGAAAAGGTGTGTAAGAGTTTTTCACTCAAATGCTCATGAAGGTACGAGATGCCTCTTAATGGAATACTCAAACAAAAGCAAGTTGAAAAGCCGAAAATAAGAATGTAAACCCCTCCCATCAAGTAACCAAATTACTTAGTTATAGTGGATGATCCTTCATTTTGACAAGGGGCATCTAGTCACACCCTTCTGAGGTTTGAAAAGGGCTCTGACGTTAAAATACACATGCTCCAGATTTTCTCAGGTTAAATTCTAACCTAAATCCTGTTCATGGCTTAAAGTGTATTTTCCACCAAGAACAAGAATAATATAACATCTCCAGTTGGGTCTCAAACTTCCTGATCAACAAGCATTAGAAATTTTAAGAAGAAAAGAACAAGTACAACGTACTGTTGAATGTGAAGTCTTAGAATAAGTGCCAGTAGCAATTTTTAGCTTTATGTATACCTTAAGAACCAACAACTTACGACCTAACAAATCAAACAGAAACAATGAAAGTTGTAAATAGGATCAAAATGCACCAGTCACCTTGCTTATGCAATAAGCAGTCTTATCCATGTAAATCAATGAGCAGGTATTTGTCATCTTATTTAACATTACGGCATGGAGCCATGGACTCTTATAAACTGCCAGGTAGACAACAGCTTGAGCTCACAAACCATTTGTTCTACATTTATCTAAGCATCATGATATCTCAATGGAGCATATGAAGCCAGCATTGCTTTGGATTATATGAAACCATGTTTATGATCCATATACATGTCTGATCTTTTAGTGACAGATCCATGTTCCAAATTTCTACTAACTTCTAAAATGAAATGTCTAGTCCAATTTTATTCTAATATTTTCAATTGCTAGTGCTGATCAATTTAAATTTAGAAGATGAATTTTGGTGGTGTTTTTTTGGGGGGGTGAGGGGTTGGGAATCTAGCTCAACTGATCAGCAAAATCCAGAAACTTGACCAAACATGACATATAGAACAAGGGAACTTAGGAAGATAGAAAGCAAGAGCAACTCATTTAAAATTCATAAAATGTAAGGAGTCTTATCCCATCAACCTCGGTTTGCTAATTGGACCCTTATAAACTAGGAACTGCCTTTAAATTATTTCTCACTATGATATCCAGGTCATTTTTTGATTTCCTCTGGCAGTGCTGCAAATGTGCCACCCATATTAGTGATCTTCCTTCACTTGTGCTCTACCGGTGCTACTCCCAGTGTTTCTCTAATCTACTAATTTACTGATTAGTCTTCCATAAATCCACCTCAACATCCTCAACTTGTTACTCTTCACTGTTCGAAGGCCATTTAACTTCCCTACATTCAAATTTCAGATGATGGAGCTTATAATATAATTAGGAAAATGCCAGATGAATAAGGAAAAAAGTTTAATCTAAAACAGTGAAGTACCTTTTGTCTCATTTGTGGACTCAAGAAGTCTGAGTGAATCCCTTTGCTGCCAACAGAAGTTGTAGCATAACTAGGGCCACCTTGTGGGTCTAAAAGTGGCCTCCTTATAACTACGAAATCTTCATCACTATCATAGTCTACTCTTCTGGCTGCAACCATGGCTCGCAAAATCATTGCCAAAAGAAGGGAGAATGCCTGCACAAAGAATGGAAAAGGACATGTAACAAAACGTAAAATTTGCAGACAATGCTTTATGATGTCTTCACTCAATAGCACCCTGTCTGCAGCAAGTTCCTAAACACTAATACATCAATATAAACATTTAAGAGTAGGAAAAAGGAAAAAGCAGGGGTGGCAATTTATGACTTAACCCGTCAACCCGACCTACAATTGACCTGCTGAAGTAGGTTCAGGTTTGGCATAAATAGGTTTGGGTCATAAACGGGTCAACCCGTCTAGATCTATTTATTAAATGGGTCGCATTTAGGTTTAGACCTTTGACCTGTTTAATAATTGAGTCGCATCATGACTCGAGCTATTTAACCTGCTTAAGTTCTGTTTAACTCATGTAAAACCTGCTTGACTCGTTTCTATCCTATTTAGCCTAACTCGCTTAACCTGTTTAACCTATTGAAATTCATTTAATCCATTAAAAACCCACTTAATCTATTTAACCCGTTTACCCTAACTTGACCTGTTTAATAAATAGCTTATGCGGGTCGGGTCAGGTTAGCCATTTAGTAAACAGATCAGATTCAGATCTAAATTTTTGACATGTTTAAAAAATAGATCAAGTTTGGGTTTACGAATATTTGACCCGACCTGCATCCAACGTGACCCATATCTGACCTGACCCGATCTTATTGTCACCCCTATGAAAAAGTGGGGGCTAGCCCAGATAGTGCAAACAAATGCATGTTAATTAAATTACAAATAAAATTTGAAAACCTTTTCTCTTGTGCATGCATGTACCACTTTCTGCATGTTGATCCTATCATCACCCCCATGAAAAAGTGGGGGCTAGCTCAGATCGTGCAAACAAATGCATGTCAATTAAATTACAAATAAAATTTGAAAACCTTTACTCTTGTGCATGCATGTAAACCTTTCTGCAAGCTTGCGTGTTTGCGCACACTCTTCTTATGTGTATTGTCTATCCATGTCTGCATGCATGTGCATATGCAAGTGTGCATGAATGCGTATTATGGGCATGCATTTGCAAGTGCATGTGTTTATGTACCACCAAAAAGTTAAAACTAGACTACTCCAATCCCCGAATTAAGACCATTAGTACCAAACTGAAGTCAGAGCAAAATTTGGGGAATCTAGCTCATGCTTGTTCTTGGCATTTGCATTCTTTGATGGGCTTGCCAAAATTTTGATTGATGATAACGACAACCTCCATAAAATTGTGAACAGGAAAAAATACCTAACAAAATAGTCACAAAAAATTTCATGTAGTATTCACCATACCGGTGCATACCACACTGTATCAAGCATCATATCGTACCAATATTGAACTAATACTATTGGTGTGTTGAACCGACCATACGGTCAATGTACCAACATGGTACCCGTACAGGTGCCAAACTAATATTGCAAACCTTGGTTTCATGCATTGCATCTTAGTCATACGAGTTGGCACTTAATACCAATTGTCCATCAAATGAATCCATGCCAAATGTCCATTGAATGAGACATTATGTTTCAACAGTTTCAACAAATTTAAGGATAAGAAAAAATTGCATACCTGAATAACAATCACAGTTACAGCAACCCACTTGCATATATCCATATTCTCTTTTATAAATGCACAAAACCTTTTCAGTTCTCCGGTAGAGTCATATGGAAGATCCTGCGTAGCCATGATGAGGCAGCAGATTTCAAATAGCAATGGATGGAGGCATAAAATCCTCTATCAAATTAAAAGTTGTTATTTTCAAATCTTATAGATCACATATTTACCTCTTCCCAATGTTTGTCGAATACCAGAGCACCCACTAAAGCTGCTTCTAATAAAATAAGTACGATAGCCAATACTGCAAACTGTGGTTGATCCAAGTCAAGGTAAACTAAGAGGGCATTGAGTTCCATGTAATGCTGACTTTTAATAAACATTAACCTAGGATCATTACATCCAAAGAAGGCAATTTTGTAAGGACAATTTCTAACAAGAAAACCATGACTGAAACATTTAAAAACAACAAGAAATGCTGACAGTGCCTTCCAAAACCAAAATGAAAGAAAGTGTGCAACTTTCTGGCTGTTTATTATAAGCGTACAAGCCAAGCCACAAACCCAGCAAGATTTGCCCCAACCACTATAGCACGTATGACACATTATATTGAGGAACATGTTGCACTGTCTACAGAATTCTCAACTAGACATTGGAAAACCTGAAGAAGTGCAACAAGTTTTGCACATGCGGCGAGAAGCTCTTCACATTTTTGTTGCTGACAATGACAACCCGCTCCCTGAAAGAGTAGCTGAAAAAAGGTGGCATGGTGTGATGCAGGCATGCACACTGCTGCATCAATGTGATAATTAAGTCAAAATGAATGAGGCGATGAATGTAACTTAAATTTGTTCTGCTACATTCTACAAATGAGGTTTAAAAAATTGACAGATTTGTTTGAATTCCTTTAAGTCAGGTAAGTTGATGTAATCCAATTGGTGGATCAGAAGAGTAGGTCCTGCCTGCAAGGTACTGTACGTATTTTTGAAAGACTAGAGAAAAGAATGCAATCAATTTTGTGTGTCAACATTTAAAGTAGACTGAATTTTTTTCATGCCAATCCTCAAGGCTTTACTGCAGCTCCTACAAAGATCCCTCAGAGATGAAAAAACAATAAGCTTGTTGGTAATTGCTTTCAATGTGAAGAGATTATATTTCCATCAAAAAAAAGGCGGTGAAGAGACTAGATGTACAACTAGCATACAGCCAAATAGCTGATGTTATTAGCAAGTGAAGATAAGAAAGCAATGGCATAAAGTCAACTTTGAAGATGAAGCACAAATTTTGTGCTGGAAAGAATAATGGAAAGTGGAGTTCTGTGAAGAACTGACCAGTTCATAAAGAATTATAACTGTGGGTGTAAATCATTTTTCAAATGACGGAGACAGGTTGTGAGATTTTGTACACACTGGAACTATGTGGAGGTAGAACAGAGAATGACTAATTTTCCAGAATGATATATCATAACTTATTCCAATGATGAGCAAAGAATGTTTTATTTATCCTTGACCAAATGTCATCAATGGGTGCCTAGTGGTCAATCATCAAGATTACAATTATAGCAGATGCCATACTCCATCATCCCAAGTACACCTTTCCACCATCCACCAACAAGTTCCATAAGGAACAAACAAAGTAAGACCCCCAAACCTCCACATCAATTTCCTTCATTTATCAATTACCTTCCCTAGATCTTGCGAGGATATACACAGACAAACATTATTGCTCACAGGAACCTCCTCATTTGAGTGATGATGAGGCACTTACAACCAGCAACCCTCTGACTTTCAAAATCCATGTTGCCACTGCTTTGTCATGATCAGACACCAAAGCCACAAGTTCAATAATCAGTACTCTATGTCAAGTTAACCCTTGTTGTATGTCTCCCAATGTTGAACCTATGTGAAAATTTCCGTTCTTTATTTCTTTCTAACAATGCCTCTGCTCAGATGAAAGAATAGCAACTGCTTGAGCATCCTGGTGCTCCTAAAACACCTTCTAGTCACTATTTTCTCCTACAAAAGCCATCACTTTAATACCTTGGTCCCTAAAACATTCTCCAGCAGCCTATAATCCAAGGATCTTTCCTAGCTTTACTTTGATCCGACAGAAGCCCCAAATCAAATTTCTCTACTTTTGTTTCTAAGAGACCATTTTTTTCTACCCATAATTAACTAAAACAAAAGTCTGAGGCTAAAATTTAACCAGAAAAAAGAAATGCCACTAAAATAGAAGTAACTCTACTTCATATGACACCGTTAGGCTTCTAGCCTGAAAGTTGCCTGTCCTTTTTATTCTTTAGGCTAGTTCAATCCCCAAGAGAGTATACATCCCATTAAGCCCACAGACATTTGAGGCCTATAGACGTCCATCCATGTAGCAATCCTGTAACTTTACAAGGACTAAAGCAATACTGTAACTTTACAAGGACTAAAGCCTATCACTCTTCAGAAAAATCTGAAGCAACCTGAAGGACTAATCTATGCTATC